>NC_089490.1:159388912-160638912 GCF_036850765.1 Saccopteryx bilineata
GAAAAAACTAAGAACTCTATGATTCCATACATAGGTGGGACATAAAAATGATACTCAGAGACATGGACAAGAGTGTGGGGATTACAGGGTGGGAAGGGGAAGAAGGAGGGGGTTGGGGGAGGGGAGAGGCACAAAGAAAACCAGTTAGAAGGTGACGGAAGACAATTGGACTTTGGGTGAGGGGAATGCAGCATAATCAAATGTCAAAATAACCTAGAGATATTTTCTCTGAACATATGTACCCTGATTTATCAATGTTACCTCATTAAAATTAATTTTAAAAAATAACAATATATGCTAAGGCTCAGAAACCTAAAAAGGAATTCTAAATTTAAGGTATAATAAAAGAAAAAAAGTCAATGTGACTGAAATGTAAGCAGGAGATATGGCAGGAAAATAGAGGAGAGCCAGATAATAAGGAGACATATAAGTCACACTCAGGATTTTGGACTTTATCCTATAGGCAGAGAATAATATGATCAGACTTGTTGCCAGGGAAATTTATTCTGGCATCCATATGGAGGAGAGCTGAGAGTGGAGAAAATGACCAATAGCATAAGGGATGTTTCAACAAACAACCCAGAAAAAAATATAATGGGCCTAAAATGAGAAAGTGGAGATGACAAGGAACAATAGAATCAGGTCTTTCTGAAGAAAAATCCATAGGATTTGGTGACTGAATATGGAGGGAAGGAAAATAGCAGAGGATGACTACAAGTTTTCTGACCTGAGAAAACTTAGTTACTAAAATTCAGTTACTAAAATTAATAAGGTGACCAATTTTTTTACAATGAAAAAGCAGACAAAAATAAATTGAAGAAAACAATATCATAAATAAAAGAAACATTTTATTCATTGCAGCAATACTCTATAATATGATAAATGCATAATAAAAACATTTGTAATATTTTTAAAAAAAAATAATTCAGTTAAACCATTATTTTTAAAACTAAATGCTAAGCTGTAGAGGGGAGAGAATGAGAGAGTAGTTGGGGGTGGTCAATCCCCATTCACCTACACAATATGGGAACTCTGCTTTAATATGTCTTTTTTCTTTTTTCCCCTCCTGAATTCCAGTGTAAGAATTTTTTTTGAGCAAGAAAGACAGACAGACAGAGACAGACAGGCAGGAAGAGAGAGAGATGAGCAGCTTCAATTCATAGTTGCAGCACCTTAGTTGTTCATTGATTGCTTTCTCATATGTAACTTGACCAGGAGGCTGCAGCCGAGGAAGGGCCTTTTGATCAAGTCAGAGACCTTGGGCTCAAGCCAGCAAGCGTGGGGTCATGTCTTCTATCCCACACTCAAGCCAGCGACCCCAGGCTCAAACCAGGTGAGCCTGCACTCAAGCCGGCAACCTCGGGGTTTCAAAACCTGGGTCCTCAGCATCCCAGGCCAATGCTCCATCCACTGAGCCACCACCTTGTCAGACAACCTGAATAAAACGTATTTTTTAAAATGGTGTCACTGCCTTAAAAATTGAGAAATAATGAAATTCAAAATCAAACTAACATTAGAAACTGGTGGAGTAAGAAAAGTGTTCTAAAATTATTGAATAAGAGTGGTTACACAACTTTGTAATATAGTAAAAGTCACTAATTTATATATATTTAAAAGATGACTTTTAATGTATGTGAATTATATCTCATT
The DNA here is from genome assembly GCF_036850765.1 of Saccopteryx bilineata. NCBI lineage: Eukaryota > Metazoa > Chordata > Mammalia > Chiroptera > Emballonuridae > Saccopteryx > Saccopteryx bilineata. The sequence goes on from NC_089490.1 coordinate 159,390,563, forward strand.
TTTAAAATGCTTATCAAATCTCATCATTAGAAAAACATATAAAAGTATGTTTAAGCTCATTAAAATCCTAATATTTCACCTCCCCCAAGAAAAATAAAAAAGGTAAAAACCACAAAGGAAAATAGAAACTATTAGCTATTGATTATCTTTTAGATGAGACAGAATAGAAAGATCTTTAAAAAAGAAATTGTGTCTTATCTTTTTATTTCTTGCAAAGCAATAGGGACTGACTAAACTATAATAGGTATTCAACGCATATATGAATTCCATTGAATTCCTGATGAAGTTATACCAGTGAATTATTATTCTAGGTTTTAAAAGCAACCACATCTGCATGTAATTTTGGTCCTGCTACTTAGTAGCCTGGTGACTTTGGGAAGGTTTTATATCTGTCGAGGCTTGCGGAAATGGGGTGATTACAATAACTATTTCAGACAGTCTTAATAAAGATGATATGTGGTAATCTATGTAAATCACACATTATAGTGTCTGCTATTTAAGTGTTCAATAAATAGTAGCTGTGTATTTATTACCATCAAAAAGAAAAGAACATGGTCCCAAGACAGACTGGAGTTTGAACGACCTTTAGACCAGGCACCAGCTCAAGAACTTTGAAGGAGTTCCTTAGTCTCTTCTTGCTTTATTTGAAAAAAAAAAAGGAAGTAATAATATATACTCAGACTTTTATACATGATGGGTGAGAATATCAAGTAAAATAATGGATATGAAGGTGCTTTGGAGCTATAAAACCCTATTCAGATGTCAAGTATGAAACCAGTGCCTAACAATAAATATTTGCTGTTTGATTGATTGGTTGAAGGACAAGGGAGAGATGTTAGATGTAATTAATATTGATATATGGCAATAATAATTTTTTTAAAGTCAGTGGACCTCTCATCAAGAGGTAAAGTCTAATTGCCCAATCTTTGATTTGGGCTGGATTTAGGGATTCACTTTTAATTAAAAGAATGCAGCAGAAGTAACACTCTGGGACTTCCAAGGCTAGGTTATCAAAGATGCTTTAGCCTGGCTCATCCTCTTTGGGGCTGCTTGCTCTTCGATCCCAGCTGCCATGATGTGAGAAAGCCCAGGAGACAACAGAGAGGCCAAGTATAGGGTTTCCAGTCTTAAGCCAGCCCCAATCAGCGTCCTAAACAGACAGACAGCAGCAACAGACAGCCTGTGGGACCAGTCCAGCCCCAGTCACTATCTGAGGGCAATCTCAGGAGGGACCCCAAGTGAGAACCACCTCCTAAGCCCAGTCAAAAATAAATGATTGCTTTGATTGGTTTATATTTAAAAAAATCATAGTGTATACAAATCCCAAGTCACTATATCATACACCTGAAACTAATACATTGTTATATATGTCAATATACCTCAATAGAAAGAAGTCACTGGGCTGTTTTCTTAAAACAAGATGCTCTTCTTGGAACAGATGGCTTCCTGAAGATGGCAGAAGTGTGACTGCCTAAGCAGCTGGAAATGTATGGCCCTCATAATAGCCTTTGTGGGAAGGCCACCCAAAGCACTTAGTTTTCTTTAATAGGCAATTATGACTGTCATCTTCACATCTATCTTAATCTTTGAAATTGCTTTTTCAGGCACTACCACCTCTTGGGATAATGGTTCCATAAGCTTTTTCCCTATGAAACTCTTCCAGAATTTGAAAAACAAATGCTTGTTCAATTTACCTACAGCACTTACCGTTTCAGAAGTTCAAACCGCACTCTCTTCAGCTTCACCTTTGCAGACGGAGGAGACGTCTAGTGTTTTCAATCATGTTCCCTACTGGCAAACCAGTGGGGCGCCTGAAGCATTCCTGGCCTGTGGAGTCGCTGCAAGTTCCCAATGAAATGGGGTTTAACTAAGTAGTTTATTTGTTAATATGTGCCTGGTTTTAATTGACTCTGAAGACAGCATGTGGGTTTTTAATTTGTGTAAAAGAATGTAATACATATTGAAGTACTTAAAAATGAATGCGCAATGCTCTGAACTAAATGGTAAGATTCTTATGTAGGATTTTTATTACACGTCAAAAGTTAAATTTTTTCCCTTGGGAATAAAGTTTTGCAATCATAGCAGAAGACAGCCAGGAAATGTTTGTGCATTTCATGATCACCCATATTCATGACCTTTCAGAGCCTTGCCTTGCTGGAAACCATCCACATTGCTCAAATGGGTGGTAGCCATCACCAGACCTCTGCCCAATGCCCCCGCATTCCAACAACACATCAGCTGTGATCCATCTGATCTACTCGCTGACTCCCATACACACAGTGTATATTGACTCCCGATGTCTATCTGTTCTGGACCCTCCCTACACAGCCGAATGCCTGTCCATCCTCACCCACTTTCAAAGCCCCCTTTCGTGTTTCTTCTTTGAGCTCCAATTATTCATAAGGACTGTGACTCTCTGACTTTCTTCTTTCTAAGAGGTCTTCCAAAGAACAAAAAGAGAATTTACAGTTTTAATTACATAAAATGTATTCTCCCTTGCAATTACCCTGTGGACCCTTTTATCTAAGGGCGATGTGTCTAAGAAACAATATGGGATCTTAATGATCTTATTTTTCCTCTATCTTAAAACATGTGACTTTTAAAATGGAAGAATGATACAAGAAAGATGATGTAGTGGTGAAGAAACCATTGCCCTTCAGTTTTCTTATTGCCAAAGGAGTACATTATCTTTCAAGGAAGTATAAAAGAAGGCAGTAAACATCATCTTTCTAGCTTGCTTTGGCATTCATTGAGCACAAATGACAAATCATATTTTTTTACTTTCTACCCTTAAAGGCAAAGAAAAGAAGATGGACCATGGAGGGTATTTCCAATTATCAGACAAACCAGAAGATAAAATGAAATGAGAAAGGCAGTCGCACTCTAGATGTTAATAATGACAGTAAATTGATCCTGTAAGCGAAATCTAAGACTGCAAGTCCTTGGGTGACAGTATCCAATGATTATTCTCAAATTTAAAAATCATTTTGTGAACAATGTATCTTTTTTTTTTTTTTTTTACAGGGACAGAGAGAGTCAGAGAGAGGGATAGATAGGGAGAGACAGACAGGAACGGAGAGAGATGAGAAGCATCAATCATCAGTTTTTCGTGGCAACACCTTAGTTGTTCATTGATTGCTTTCTCATATGTGCCTTGACCATGGGCCTTCAGAAGACCGAGTAACCCCTTGCTTGAGCCAGCGACCTTGGGTCCAAGCTGATGAGCTTTTGCTCCAATCAGATGAGCCCGCGCTCAAGCTGGCGACCTCGGGGTCTCAAACCTGGGTCCTCTGCATCCCAGCCCGACGCTCTATCTACTGCGCCACCGCCTGGTCAGGCTGAACAATGTATTTTTAAGGACAAAAACGGAACACAGTAAGTACGTTTGCCTACGTAATCAGGCAAAGAAAATACACTTCCACACAGAGTGTTTTGTGACAAAAATGAGAACCATCCCGTGTTAAGAGGACATGTGATAGCATTGTTTCATTGTTGATGATGTTTGTGTCTCAAAGTTTATTCAACACAAAGAGGTTTGTTATGTTTGAATTGTTGTCAAAATTTCCGATAGAGTTGTTTTTCACTGTCCCTCTATGTTCATGTCTGTAATATTCCTAGAATGACTTCAAGTACAGAAAGATAAATAAGTAAGCCATTTGACACTGATGGTGACTGTTTTTCCTGTTGCCTGAGAGTTCAGGTCCAGCTGGAGTCCTGTCTACCTTCTGGAACCTTCCTTCTGTTTCAAGTTCCCTTGAACTTTCCCTTGCCAGAATTACTGTTGCAAAAAACCCCACCATAACAATCGTTTGACGTGGTTTATATATTTGCTTAATTTCTTATCTAAACCAAATCACAAAGCTCTTTAAGACAATGGCATTCAGTCAAAAACCCTTTGAACGCTGTGCCTGGTTCTGTGGCAGGACATATGGATACAGCAGTAGGTAAATGAAACATCACCTTTGTCTCTATGCCGCTTATTTCTGCTGCGGCAGTGCCAGAACTTGGTAAAAAGGCGAGTGTGGTGAAAAAGTCCTGGCCTTGGTGTGAGACCAATCTGGATTCAAATCCTGCAATCATCACTTCATCTCTGCAAGACTTGGATAGCTTTCATTACTTCTCTAAACCTTGTTCTCTTTATCTGAGAAGTGGAGGTCTAGTTTTTCTTCTGGAACAGCCGTGGATTAGTGTGCGAGGGCTGCCTTAACAAAATACCACAAGCTGGGTGGTTTAAAAAACAGAAATGTGGGAATGACGTCAGAGTAATGGCGGGGTAGGAAGCGATACCAAAAAATCTCCCCCAAAACTCAACAAGATCTTCAACCAGAAACAGAAAAACCTATACTTAGAGCTTCCAGATGCTTCGCAATACACCCAAAGGTATGATTGAGTGAAAAATTGGCTAAATATATAACCAAACCCCGAAGGAAATAGGGAGTAAGAAATGCTCCGCCTTCCTCACTAACCTAAACAGGGCGGCTTTCTCTGGTAACTGTGAATATAGAAACTGAGGCGGGCAAAGGGGGTGAATAGATTCAGGCCGCCGTGGCACAAACGGCCGAACCAGGCTGTGGCACACAGATCCAAGCCGAGGAAAATCTGATCCTGTGGCAACCCGGGCAATACAAGCTAACACTCGCGCCAAACCCAAACAAAGAAAGACAAGCGGAGCGGCCATTTTACCCGGTCTCCTGGTCGGTGTGCGGTTGGTGAGCGAGAATTTCTTCCTAGGCCCCGAGAGTGGGTGCCTGTGTTGCCCCACGGAGAGGCAGGGTCAGAGGCCTTTCTGTGGGCCGGGGGCAGAGTCTTTGGGCAGCCCCGGCACCCTGGGAGGGCCACGCGCGGGAGAGAGTGAGAACTAGTTCCAACGGTGGAGATTTTCCGTGCTGGTGAGGGTTTCACTCAGAGGGAACTGCGGCCGGCCTCATATCCTGGTGTGCGCGCGCAGATAAGGAGTGAGCGATTCCTCCGAGTGCCTCCGCAGTGCGCGCCCGTGTTATCGCAGAGAGGGGCAGAGTCAGGGGCCTTTGTGTGGGCCAAAGCGGAATCTTGAGCCGCCCCAGCGCCTTGCAAAAGCTGAGCACGGGGACGGAGCGAGACTCAATTCCAACGCTGCAACTTTTCCCTGCGGTTGGGGGTTTCACTCAGAGCGTGAGACTGCTGGCTGGATATCCTGGTCGCAGACAGTGAGTGAGAGTTTCCTCCAAGCGCCCCCCAGAAGTGGGCGCCCGCTTGTGTTACCGGACAGAGTGGCAGAGCCAGTGGTCTTTGAGTGGGCGGAAAGCCTGCCTGATTATGTTAGCAGCTCTGACTGACTGAGCCTTACCCAGAGCCCTGTGCTGAGTGGGAATAGAGTGGGGAGTTGCCAGCTCTTTGAGCCTCTTACTATCCAGGCAGAGGCAGCAGCAACCCCATAGCTGGATTATCAGGCTACTAATTGAGGAAGGAAAGACTAGGAGAAAGGCTCCAGGAACACGGACTCTCTCACTGTCGGAGCCTATAAATGCTAATGAGCCTCGACTCCCACGAGACTAAAGCACAATACATGACATTGCCATAGAGACTTATCAACTGCAAGCCTCTACCTGAGCGTGCCAAAGGGGCAGAACCCGGGGTACAGAGTCACCGACCAGGAAGAGGGAGAGAAAAGAAAAAGCAAGAAGATAACCTCTCAAAATCAAGAATAATCTGCAGACTTTATAACCTATCCCATTTTATTATATTTGTTCATTTGTTTCTCTTATCTTCATTCTTGATACTTTTTTTTCCTCCTCCAATTTGGCCGATTAACTCTCTACTGGTCTTACTCTCTCCTCTCCTTGAACTACACTACCCATAAGTGTTACATCTCCCATTATCTTTTCTCTTCTCTTCCTTTCTCTCTATGAGGGTTGCACTCCAAAACCCTTAACTCTCTCTCTCTCTCCTTTCTTTTTTCTTCTTTTAGTGGTTCCCTCTTTTTTTCCTCTCTCTCTCTTTCTTTTCTCCCTCTATATTAGTTTCTTCCTTTCTCCTTTACATCTCCTCTCATTCAAACCTCAATAACAAACAAATTATCTTATCTGGGACTCAAACCTATGTTTGTGGCATTTTGGGGGGTTTTTACTTCACCTTTTTAACTCACTAGCAGTGCTCCCATCCCTGGCTCTCCATATTATCTAGTTCTTGTTCCACTAAATACAATAGTAAGTTTTTAATTTTTCCCCCCATTTTTCCATTTTCCTCTTATTCCTCTCATCATAACTCTTAGACAACCAACACCTAAAAGCAAATCATTTTATTATTGACCCAAATTTTTTCCTTATTTGCTTTTTGTGGGTCCATATGATCTTTTTTTTTTCTTTTTTCTTTTTTTTTTCCTTTTTTTTTTTTCTTTTTTTCTTTTTTGCCCCTTTATTTTTTTTTTTAATTTTTTATTTTTTATTTATTCATTTTTAGAGAGGAGAGAGAGAGGTAGAGAGAAGGGGGGAGGAGCTGGAAGCATCAACTCCCATATGTGCCTTGACCAGGCAAGCCCAGGGTTTCGAACCGGCGACCTCAGCATTTCCAGGTCGATGCTTTATCCACTGCACCACCACAGGTCAGGCTTTTTTGCCCCTTTATTACTTTTCCCCAATTCAGGCCCTCCATCACAGGCATTGTTTGTTATAACTCACAGTCCACCACAAGATTTTCTCAAGAAAGAGGGGAGAGGAGAGGAGAGGAAAAAAGGAGGGGGGGGAATAATTTCCTTTTTTAAAAAATTTTTATTTTATTTTATTTTTCTTTATTTCATTATTAATTTTTTTTAAAAAAAAACAACTCTTTTCGATTTTTTATTTTTTTTATTTTTTTAAAATTTTATTCTTTATTAAATCTCATTAATACTATCAACAAAACCACCCTCAGATGCCATTAAGGAAGAGAAAATCGAATATCATGGATACAAAAGAAAGAGAGGTAACACAGCTAGATGAGGAAAAATCTATGGAGAAAAAATTTAATATATTGGAAACCTTGGATCTAAATGACAGAGAATTCAAGATAGAAATACTAAAAATCCTCCGAGATATACAAGAAAACACAGAAAGGCAATATAGGGAGCTCAGAAAACAACTCAATGAACACAAAGAATATATGTCCAAGGAAATTGAAACTATAAAAACAAATCAAACAGAGATGAAAAACTCAATTCACGAGCTGAAAAACGAAGTCACAAGCTTAGCTAATAGAACAGGTCAGATAGAAGAGAGGATTAGTGAAATAGAAGACAAGCAACTTGAGGCACAACAGAGAGAAGAAGAAAGAGACTCAAAAATTAAAAAAAATGAGATAGCCCTACAAGAATTATCTGACTCCATCAAAAAGAATAACATAAGAATAATAGGTATATCAGAGGGAGAAGAGAGAGAAAATGGAATGGAGAACATACTCAAACAAATAATAGATGAGAACTTCCCAAGCCTGTGGAAAGAACTAAAGCCTCAAGTTCAAGAAGCAAACAGAACTCCAAGTTTTCTTAACCCCAAAAAACCTACTCCAAGGCATATCATAATGAAATTGACACAAACCAACAGCAAAGAAAAAATTCTCAAGGCAGCCAGGGAAAAGAAGACTACAACATATAAAGGAAGGCCCATTAGATTATCATCAGATTTCTCAGCAGAAACTCTACAAGCTAGAAGAGAGTGGACCCCAATATTTAAAGTCCTGAAAGAGAGGAACTTTCAGCCACGAATACTATACCCATCAAAGCTATCCTTCAAATACGAAGGAGAAATAAAAACATTCACAGATACAGAAAAGATGAGGGAATTTATCATCAGAAAACCCCCACTCCAGGAATTACTAAAGGGGGTTCTCCAATCAGATACAAAGAACAAAAAAAAAACAGAGCCACAAGTAAAAGCTCCAAGAAGAACACAATAAAACCAAATTTAAACTGTGACAACAACAAAAAGAAAGAGGGGGAGAAGATGGAGATTAACAGTAGCAAAGGACGATGGAGTGCAAAAGTACTCACAAAATAGTTCGCTACAATGAACAGGGTAGGGACCCTTTTCATTACTCAAAGGTAACCACCATTGAAAAAACCACCACAGAAGCACATGAGATAAAAAAGATAGCAACAGAGGAAAGATGTATGGAATACAACCAAATAAAAACAAAAGATAGAAAAACGAAAGAGAAGGATCAAACAAGACACAAAACTAACAGAAAGCAAGATATAAAATGGCAATAGGGAACTCACAAGTATCAATAATTACACTAAATGTAAACGGATTAAACTCACCAATAAAAAGGCACAGAGTAGCAGAATGGATTAAAAAAGAAAATCCAACTGTATGCTGCCTACAGGAAACTCATCTAAGTAACAAGGATAAAAACAAATTCAAAGTGAAAGGCTGGAAAACAATACTCCAAGCAAATAACATCCAAAAAAAAGCAGGTGTAGCAATACTCATATCGGATAATGCTGACTACAAGACAGGAAAAGTACTCAGAGACAAAAATGGCCATTTCATAATGGCTAAGGGGACACTGAATCAAGAAGACATAACAATTCTTAATATATATGCACCAAACCAAGGAGCACCAAAATATATACGACAGCTACTTATTGATCTTAAAACAAAAACTGACAAAAATACAATCATACTTGGAGACCTCAATACACCGCTGACGGCTCTAGATCGGTCATCCAAACAGAGAATCAACAAAGACATAGTGGCCTTAAACAAAACACTAGAGCACCTGGATATGATAGACATCTACAGGACATTTCATTCCAAAGTGACTGAGTATACATTTTTCTCCAGTGTACATGGATCATTCTCAAGAATTGACCATATGTTGGGGCACAAAAACAACATCAGCAAATTCAGAAAAATTGAAGTTGTACCAAGCATATTTTCTGATCATAAAGCCTTGAAACTAGAATTCAACTGCAAAAAAGAGGAAAAAAATCCTACAAAAATGTGGAAACTAAACAACATACTTTTAAAAAATGAATGGGTCAAAGAAGAAATAAGTGCAGAGATCAAAAGATATATACAGACTAATGAAAATGACAATACGACATATCAGAATCTATGGGATGCAGCAAAAGCAGTGATAAGAGGGAAGTTCATATCGCTTCAGGCATATATGAACAAACAAGAGAGAGCCCAAGTGAACCACTTAACTTCCCACCTTAAGGAACTAGAAAAAGAAGAACAAAGACAACCCAAAACCAGCCGAAGAAAGGAAATAATAAAAATCAGAGCAGAAATAAATGAATTAGAGAACAGAAAAACTATAGAAAAAATTAATAGAACAAGGAGCTGGTTCTTTGAAAAGATCAACAAAATTGACAAACCCTTGGCAAGACTTACCAAGGAAAAAAGAGAAAGAACTCATATAAACAAAATCCAAAATGAAAGAGGAGAAATCACCACGGACACTGTAGATATACAAAGAATTATTGTAGAATACTATGAAAAACTTTATGCCACTAAATTCAACAACCTAGAAGAAATGGATAAATTCCTAGAAAAATACAACCTTCCTAGACTGAGTCAAGAAGAAGCAGAAAGCCTAAACAGACCTATCAGTAGAGAAGAAATAGAAAAAACCATTAAAAACCTCCCCAAAAATAAAAGTCCAGGCCCTGACGGCTATACCAGCGAATTTTATCAAACATTCAAAGAAGACTTGGTTCCTATTCTACTCAAAGTCTTCCAAAAAATTGAAGAAGAAGCAATACTTCCAAACACATTTTATGAGGCCAACATAACCCTCATACCAAAACCAGGCAAGGATGGCACAAAAAAAGAAAACTACAGACCAATATCTCTAATGAATACAGATGCTAAAATACTAAACAAAATACTAGCAAATCGAATACAACAACATATTAAAAAAATAATACATCATGATCAAGTGGGATTCATCCCAGAATCTCAAGGATGGTTCAACATACGTAAAACGGTTAACGTAATACACCATATCAACAAAACAAAGAACAAAAACCACATGATCTTATCAATAGACGCAGAAAAGGCTTTCGATAAAATACAACACAATTTTATGTTTAAGACTCTCAACAAAATGGGTATAGAAGGAAAATATCTCAACATGATAAAGGCCATATATGATAAACCATCAGCTAACATCATATTAAATGGCACTAAACTGAAGGCTTTCCCCCTTAAATCAGGAACAAGACAGGGTTGTCCACTCTCTCCACTCTTATTTAATGTGGTACTAGAGGTTCTAGCCAGAGCAATCAGACAAGACAAAGAAATAAAAGACATCCATATCGGAAAAGAAGAAGTAAAGGTATCACTTTTTGCAGATGATATGATCCTATACATCGAAAACCCCAAGGAATCCACAAAAAGACTACTAGAAACAATAAGCCAATACAGTAAGGTCGCAGGATACAAAATTAACATACAGAAGTCAATAGCCTTTCTATATGCCAACAATGAAACAACTGAGAAGGAACTCAAAAGAATAATCCCCTTCACGATTGCAACAAAAAAATAAAATACTTAGGAATAAACATAACAAAGAATGTAAAGGACTTATATAATGAAAACTATAAACCATTGTTAAGGGAAATCGAAAAAGATATAATGAGATGGAAGAATATACCTTGTTCTTGGCTAGGAAGAATAAATATAATCAAGATGGCTATATTACCCAAAGCAATATACAAATTTAATGCAATTCCCATCAAACTTCCAATGACGTTTTTTAAAGAAATAGAGCAAAAAATCATCAGATTTATATGGAACTATAAAAAACCCCGAATAGCCAAAGCAATCCTAAAGAAAAAGAATGAAGCTGGGGGCATAACAATACCTGACTTCAAACTCTATTATAGGGCCACGACAATCAAAACAGCATGGTATTGGCAGAAAAATAGACACTCAGACCAATGGAACAGAATAGAAAGTCCAGAAATAAAGCCACATATATATAGTCAAATAATTTTTGATAAAGGGGCCAACAACACACAATGGAGAAAAGAAAGCCTCTTCAATAAATGGTGCTGGGAAAACTGGAAAGCCACATGCAAAAGAATGAAACTGGACTACAGTCTCTCTCCCTGTACAAAAATTAACTCAAAATGGATCAAAGATCTAAACATAAGACCTGAAACAATTAAGTACATAGAAGAAGACATAGGTACTCAACTCATGGACCTGGGTTTTAAAGAGCATTTTATGAATTTGACTCCAATGGCAAGAGAAGTGAAGGCAAAAATTAATGAATGGGACTACATCAGACTAAGAAGTTTTTGCTCAGCAAGAGAAACTGATAACAAAATAAACAGAAAGCCAACTAAATGGGAAATGATATTTTCAAACAACAGCTCAGATAAGGGCCTAATATCCAAAATATACAAAGAACTCATAAAACTCAACAACAAACAAACAAACAATCCAATAAAAAAATGGGAAGAGGATATGAATAGACACTTCTCCCAGGAAGAAATACAAATGGCCAACAGATATATGAAAAGATGCTCTTCTTCTTTAGCTATTAGAGAAATGCAAATCAAAACGGCAATGAGATACCACCTCACACCTGTTCGATTAGCTGTTATTAGCAAGTCAGGTAATAGCAAATGTTGGAGAGGCTGTGGAGAAAAAGGAACCCTCATACACTGTTGGTGGGAATGTAAAGTAGTACAACCATTATGGAAGAAAGTATGGTGGTTCCTCAAAAAACTGAAAATAGAACTACCTTATGACCCAGCAATCCCTCTACTGGGTATATATCCCAAAAACTCAGAAACATTGATACATAAAGACACATGCAGCCCCATGTTTATTGCAGCATTGTTCACAGTGGCCAGGACATGGAAACAACCAAAAAGCCCATCAATAGATGACTGGATAAAGAAGATGTGGCACATATACACTATGGAATACTACTCAGCCATAAGAAATGATGACATCGGAACATTTACAGCAAAATGGTGGGATCTTGATAACATGATACGAAGCGAAATAAGTAAATCAGAAAAAAACAGGAACTGTATTATTCCATACGTAGGTGGGACATAATACTGAAACTAAGAGACATTGACAAGAGTGTGGTGGTTACGGGGGGGAGGGGGGAATGGGAGAGGGATAGGGGGTGGGGAGGGGCACAAAGAAAACAAGATAGAAGGTGACAGAGGACAATCTGACTTTGGGTGGTGGGTATGCAACATAATTGAACGACAAGATAACCTGGACTTGTTATCTTTGAATATATGTATCCTGATTTATTGATGTCACCCCATTAAAAAAATAAAATTATAAAAAAAAAAAAAAAAAAAAAAAACCAGAAATGTGGCCCTGGCCGGCTAGTTCAGTGGAGAGAGCATGGCATGCAGATATCCCAAATTCAATCCCTGGTCAGGGCACACAGGAAAGTGCTTCTCTCCCCTTCCCTCTCCTCCTCCTCTCTCTCTTCCCTTCCCGCAGCCAGTAGCTTGATTAGTTTGAGAGTTGGCCCCAGGTGCTGAGGATAGCTGGGTTGGTTTGAGCATTGGCCCCTGATGGGGGTTGTTGGGTGGATCCCAGTTGAGGCGCATGCAGGAGTATGTCTCAATATCTTTCCTCCTCTCACTTAAAAACAAAACAAAAACAAACAAAAAACCAGGAATTCATTTTTCTCCCATTAGGAAAGCTGGAAGTCCAAGATCAAGGTGATGACAGGGTAGGATTTTCCTGAGGCTTCTCTCTCTGCCTTGTCATGGCCTTTCCTCAGCAGTCACACATCAAGGTAGGCAGAGGAGGAAGAGGGTATAGAGGATAAATGGTGATGGACAAAGACTTGACTTTGGGAAGCTGAACGTACAACACAGTGTACAGATGATGTGTAATAGAATTGTGCGCTTGAAACCTGAAAGTATCATTATGTTAACCAGTGTCACCCCAATACATTCAATTTTTAAAAAGCCACATTAAAAAAAGAAAAGTGAAAAGAAAAACCTCTAAAGAAGGCAGGGTGACTGTTCTAGATTTTTAAATGACCAGATTTAAATATAAAAATATGAAAATTTGGGACACTTGTGAAATTTTGAATATATTCTGGAAATTAAATAATATTGTTGAATTGTGGTTCATTTTCTTAGGTGTGATAAGGGCACAGTGATTCAGGACGTTTTTATGTCAGAAGGTCATCCCGAAGAATTCAGGGGAAAGGGTATCATGATATCTACAACTTACACTGAAATAGTTCAGCTGAAAACCAGGGTGTGTGTGGTAGGGAGAGAGAAAAAGCCCATAAATCAATCAAAATACTAACAATGAATAAATCTGATATAAGGTCTATTGTTCTATTCTTTCCATTTTTCTATGGGCTTGAAATTTTTCAAGATAAACTCTTTCCTGGGCATTTACAACTGGGATTTAGAAATGTTAAACCATTCTTGTTTGGGCACTCAAACCTAAAAATTGAGCTTTGGTTTTTTGTTTTGGTTTTTGGTTTTGTTTTGTTTTTTTTTTAAGAAAAACTTATAAAAGGACAAGTAAACCTGAAAGCTAAGGGCAGCCACCTTCTACCACACACTTGGAAAGCAGACTGAAATCAGCCAGATTGAGAGATGGAAGAAACAGATGCCCAAAATGATGGATGAAAGAGAAACCATGCAAGTCTAAAGACAGACAAGACAGAGAGTGAGAGCGAGAAGCTCCTTGGCTCTGAAGCTTTGACTCTCAGTGCCAGTCACCTAAAACCTAGCAGCATGCCTGCAAGTGTACTCCAGATGTTCCTGTGTCTCAAGTTCTCCTTCTTTTGCTGAAACAGATTTGAGTGAGTTTTATTTATACTTTTAAGCAAGGTGTGCACAAGTGTGTGTGTGTGTGTGTGTGTGTGTGTGTGTGTGTGTGTGTGTGAGATGGGGAGGAGGTGGTAGAATTTTATTTCAATTAAACAATTTTTATTGTGGCAAAATATATATAACATAAATCTGACCATTTTAACCATTTTCCAGTGTATAGTTCAGTGGCATTCAGCACATTCACCTTGTCGTGCAGTCATCACCACAACCCATCCTCAGAACTTCTTCATCTTTTCCAATCGAAACTCTGTCCATTAAACAACTCCACATTCTCCCCTCCCCCCAGATGCTGGCAGCCCCCATTCTACTGCCTGTCTCTGAATTTGACCGTCTAATCATCCCATAGGAATGGAATCCTACTGTTTTTGTCCTTCCATGACTGACTTATTTTCTTGGTTATAATGCCTTCAAGTCCCATCCGCGTTGTAATGTGTCAGAATCTCCTTCCTTTCTAAGGCTGGCTAATATTGCCCTGTATGTATATACATTCTGTTTTTTTTTTTCATTATTTATGGACACTTGAGTTGGTTCTACCTTTTGCCTATTGTGAATAATGCTGCTATGAACATGGTGGCAGGGTTTTAAAGATATATGCGTAAGGAAAAGTTTGATGGTCTATACAACCAAATGCAAATACTTTATCTTTGAGATAGAATTAGAGATATATTTTTTAAGGATTTAATTTTTTATAGCAATTTTAGGTTCACAGCAAAATTGAGAGGAAGGTACAAAAATTTCCTGTATACTTCCTATTACACACATACACCCCTATACACACACATGCATAGCCTCCGACGGTGTCAGCATACCCCCCAGAGTGGTACATTTGTTACAACTGATGACCCCACATTAACACATCATCATTACTCAAAGTCCATAGATGACATTAAGGTTAACTCTTGGTCTTGCACATGCTGTGGGTTTGGACAAATGTATAGTGACGTGTACCCGTCATTAGCGTATCATACAGAGTGCCTTCACTGCCCTAAAGTCTCTGCTGTGCTCTGCCTAGTCATCCCTCCTCCTCTCTACCCCCTGGCAACCACTGATCTTTTTACTGCCTCTTTAGTTTAGCCTTTTGCAGAATGTCATATAGTTGGACTCATACAGTAAGTAGCCTTTTCAGATTGGCTTCTTTCACTTAAGTAATAGGCATTTAAGTTTTCTCCATGTGTTTTCTTGGCTTCATAGCTCATTTCTTTTTATTGCTAAATAATATCTCATTGTCTGGATGTACTCTTGCTTGTTTATCCTTTCATCTACTGAAGGTCATCTTGGTTGCTTCAGGTTTGGCCAATTATGAATAAAAGCTGCTATAAATATCTGTAGGCAGATTTTTATGTAGACATAAGTTTTCTGTTTCTTTGGGTAAATACCAAGAAGGATGATCGCTGAATCATATGCTAAGAGTATGCTAAGTTTTGTAAGAAACTGACAAACTGTTTTCCAAAGTGGCTGAACTGTTTTGTATTCCCACCAGCAATGAGTGGGAATTCCTGATCAGCAAGACCTCATCAGCATTCGTTGTTGTCAGTGTTCCACATTGTGGCCATTCGAATAGGTGGGTAGTAGTATCTCATTGTTGTTTAATATGCATTTCCTTAATGATATATAAAGTAAAGCATCTTTTAACTTACTTTATTCCCATCTGTATATCTTCTTTGGAGAGGTGTCTATTAAAGTCTTTGGCCATTTTTTAACCAGGTTGTTGGTTTTCTTATTATTGAGTTTGAAGAGTTCTTTATATATTATGGATAATAGTCCTTTATCCACAGTGTCGTTGTACATATTTACTTCCGGTCTGTGGCTTATCTTCTCATTCTCTTGACATTGTCTTTTGCAGAAAATAGGTTTTTAATTTTAATGAAACTCAGCTTATCTATTCTTTCCTTCATGACTCATTCCTTTGGTGTTGTATCTAAAACATCGTCTCAAGGATATCTAAGTTTTCTCCTGTTATCTTCTTGGAGTTTTATAGTTTTGTGTTTTACACGTAGGTTTTTGGTGAATTCTGAGTTCATTTTTGTAAAGGGCCTAAGGTCTGTGTCTATATTCACTTTTTTTGGATGTGGACATCCAGTTGTTCTAACACCATTTGTTGAAAAGATTATCTTTGCTCCATTGTGTTGCCTTTGCTCCTTTGTCAAAGATCAGTGGCTGTATATCTATGTGGGTCTCCCGATAATTTTTTGCTTTCATTTTTATAATTTTTTGTTATAATGAGTAGCTCTGCTTGTACAGTAGAAAAAATCTATTTTATTTCAAGGGAAAATAACATTTTCTGTTCCATAAGTGGTCTTTCATCCCTGAGAATTATTGGGATAATTGCTGTGTAATGAAACATTTATTCATTTAGCAAATACTTCTATATGGGAGAATATTACTTTGCTTGCAAAGACTTTAGATCTATCTTGAAGGTCCTCTTATCTGAGCTTAAAATTTTTTCCTCCCTACTTTACTATATAAATATTATTATAACAACATGAACTAAAAATTTGAAAAGAGGAAAAATCACCATGTCACTTTCTTTTTTACTTGTTTCTCACCAATCAGTGCCCATCTCATTTCACCCAATTGTAATCATCTGACCTTTTAGTTCTCTTTCCAAATCTATTGTTCATTCATTCTAAACCCTCTGGAATCCATATTTGGGGCATATACTGTTTCATGTTAATTCTAAATGCATTTTTCAAGCTTCAAGGACTATGGTGGGTTACAGATGAGATCTTTCTCTCATCTTGTCTGTGTGCCCAGACCCTGGCAGAGCATTTTGTACCCAGAATGCCCTCAGTCCAGGTTTGTTGAATGAATGGGCAAGAATATGTACACATCTGTTGGTGGGGGTGGGGATGGTCTGTGTGTGTTCTCCACACGCAGGAAGCTATGAAATGCAAATTATAATGTTTCCACCCCAACCTTGAGCCCTGACTCAGAGCCTTCTGGTGTCTTTTGTCTCCGAGTCACAGGGAATCCAAGCAGAAAATTTACTATTAATGGTTCAATCAAATATTCAGGTCCTGGCTGCAGCCCCACAGAGGCCGCGTGGCAGCCTGAAATACAGATGTGCCGCCTCAGGAGGGAATCCTATTCCATTTAGTCTCATCTGTCGTTAGGATGCCAGCCTGACCTCCCGGGGCCAGGCCCGGGGAACTCTTCCACCTCGGAGGACAAAGTGACAGAATAAAGTGAAAAATAGTTTGGGCAAGTACCAGCCATCTCAGAAAACATTCTTCTCTTGAAGGCCTGTGCTCAGTTTTGTTATATCTGACCCAAGAGGTTAATCGACTACCTTTCCCTCCGAGAAACAATTCCATTATCTGAACCAACCATGTGGTTTGGGATTTTTTTTTAGGCACTGTGCTCCTGTGATTCAACAAGATACATTTTGCAAGTAATTCTAATAGCAGCAGCGCCAGCTCATGTGGGTGCTTGGTAAAAGTGCTTTGATTGTAATGATGGTAGACAGAGCTGGCAGTACCAGCTGCGTGTGTGTGGCCAGCAGAGGCCCAGAGTAGAGCAAGGGTGAGCGGGAGGCAGAAGGTCATGACAAGGTTCTTGGAAAATGTCTTTAAATTGATGCAGAAAAACTGAACTTGGCCTTTTTTTTTTTTTTTTTTTTTTTTTTTTTGCAAAGAACGAAAACAATTTTTTTCTCAAAAAAAAACAAAAAAATATTTTGTTGTTTTCTCTTCCAGAACCACGAAGTAGTTTTGGGAAGATAGTCATCTTATGTGAACAGCACAGTTACAAGAAATGGCATCCTAGGAGCCTTACGCCAGCAGCCGTGCGGGGAGAGGGAAGAAAAGGGCGCCCTTCCCCACTAGGCAGGTCGGCCTGTGTCCAGCCGTCAGGCCTCTGATGGTGGTGGTGAAGGAGAGATGGGAGCTGATGTAGACACAGGAAATGTCAAGAGATTAGGAGATTTTCATGTGACTCTATTTGCTGAAAGAAAAAGAGAAAGCTTTCCTGCAGTTGCTAGACCACTTGTACTTCTGTCTTTGGCAGGATTTTGAGGCCGCAGTCATCCGTACAGAACCGGCGTAGGGACAGATGCACACCTACAAGACTCTGCGCTGCTTTCTCCAATCAGTAAGAAGTTAGTGTCAATCCCAGTTTCACACTTCCAAAAGACTGCCTTGAGCATATCACACAGACTGCCAAACTTTCAGTGGCTTCCAGTTGCCCAGATAGAGTACAAATTATTAAGGTCACCGTTCAGGGCTTTCTTCTGTCTCACCCAGTCTGCACATCCAGTCCCTTCTCCTACTGCTCCCTTCTGCAAAGCCTCCTCTGCACCAACTCACCCGGCCTCTTCACTCTCCCCGCCCCATCCCCGGCTCCCCCCACCCCGCGTCTCCACCTATTCAGATCTCACCCATTCTTCATGACACAGCTCAAATCTTCCCTGTCCACCAATCCTTCCCACCACCCCATCGTGGAGGGTACCCCTCGCCTTTAAATGTTCATGTATCCTTTGCTAACACACTAACTGCCTTATACATCTTAGTTCTTGCAACTCACCTTCCAAGCTAGACTGTGAACTCTTGGAGGGTGGGGATTATTATATTTCACTGAATCTCTTGCCTACTAATATGTGCCTTCTATACATCAACATATATTTGGTGCTCAGTCAGTGTGTATGGAATTGGTTGACTTTAGTGTGCTTGCCACTGGGACCCGTTGGAGAGAGGGGAGAGACTGTAAATTGCTTTCCGCAGGTGCTTTCCAGTTCTCCTGGACAGGCAAGGTGTGAAACTGGCAGAGACCAGCAGGGGGAACACTATGCAATGCAAACTGCAAATCTGAATACAGGCAATTGTCCAGAAATATGCAATACAAGTTCAGGAAAAGAAAAAGCTAATTTTAAATTAGTTATAAGAGATAGTTGTACTTGGGATGACCTAGAGGGATAATCATTATATTTTGTATCTGTGTGGTACTTTAGATATTTCAAAGCCCCTTCATTGATATTAACTGAATAAATTTCACACCACCATTGCTTGGTATTGGCATGCCCATCTAGAGGAGTAAGGGTATACAGGTTTTGGAAGCAGTAGTGATTTGGCCCAAGTCACATAGCAGGTCAGGGACTGAAATCCAGGTCTTTAGAGTTCAAGTCCAATGGGCTATGCAGTGCACCCGTAGTACCTTCCAACTCTATCATTCTTTGCCTTTAAATTAAAATTTTGGAGTGATGTAATGAAACTAAATGTAAAGGCATTGAAGAATACTAAGCTACTAAGCAAGCTGCTGTGTATAGGATAGTCGGGGGGGGAGGGGGCGGACAGATGGCAATAAGAATGAATATGGGCCCTGGCCAGTAGGCTCAGTGGTAGAGCATTGGCCTAGTGTGTGGAAGTCCCGGGTTTGATTCCTGCCCAGGAAACATAGGAGAAGTGCCCATCTGTTTCTTCACCCTTTCCCCTCTCCTTTCTCTCTATGTCTCTCTTCCCCTCTTGCAGTCAAGGCTCCATTGGAGCACAGTTGGCCTGGGCACTGAGGATGGTTCCATGGCCTCCACCTCAGGTGCTAGATTGGTTCCAGTTGCAACGGAGCAATGCCCCAGATGGGAAGAGCATCGCCCCCTCGTGGGCATGCTGGGTGGATCCTGGTCAGGCACATGTGGGAGTCTGTCTCTCTGCCTCCCCGCTTCCAACTTCAAAAAAATACACACAAAAAAGAATGAATATGATTACCCTTGATAACATCCTGAATGCAAAGGATAGGGGAAGGGTGAGAGGGAAGATGACTCAGGTTATAAAGCTGAGTGGCTATGAGAATGCTATTGCTGACATTGGAAACTGGACAGGTGTTAGTTAAAGGGGATATGTACAACATCCTGTGGGCATCAACAGGACATCTGAGTGAGAACCCTGGAAATATAGTACCAGAAGTCCAAGGGGAGATTGGGGCTTGAGAGGGACCTAAGAATCCCCCCAAAAGTATGGAGTTGTGAAAGGAAATGAGCTCACATACAAACTTGTGCCTAATCTAACAGAGGGACACGATGAATAGGGGTTTACATCCACAACATGAAATATACACTTATTCATGAGAAGTTGTAGAACATAAGGATATTGGCACTAAAACCTGGCACTTAGATGTTAACCCCACAGAGAAAAACTGCACCATCCTACAAAACATCTCAGAGTTTCACCATCTGAAGTGTCTGAAGCGGCTGGATGCCTTCTTGTTCTGAGCATGGCCTTTCATAAGCGTCTGTATTCTTCACAATCCAAGTTTCAGGGTGCGCCTCCAGTGGTGATGCCCTCTTCAGACACACCTCTGTAAGCGGCATGGGTGTTGTTGCATGAACACTCTGGTGGGACAGCAGGACGTGCACTGTCAGCTTGGTGTCTGGGGAAACCAGCACCTGGGTCTGGGCTCCAGAGGGTGGAAGGAACCGCTGTGCACCACAGTGACCTTTAGCGCCCTTTTTGGAGTTTTATCCCTATTATGTGATGGGCACAATATCACCTTCCTCTGTTATAGGCTGAATAATGTTTTCCCGCCCCTCCCCACCAAAAGAATTTATTTTGTATGTTGAAGTCCTAACCCTTAATACGGAATGTGACTGTATTTGGAGATAGGCTTTTACTGAGGTGATTAAGGTTATATAAAGTCACTAGGGTGGGCCTTAATCCAATATAACTGGGTCTTCATAGAAAAAAGATTAAGAAACAGACATGTACAGAGGGAAGACCATGTGAAGACCCAGGGAGAAGACTGCCATCTTCGAGCTAAGAAGGGAGGTCTCAGGAGGGCCTGATCCTGCAGACACCTCATCTCAGACTTGCAACCTCCAGAACTGTGAGAAAGAAGGGGTTTGTTGTTGAAGCCCCCTCCCCCCAATCTGTGGCACGTTGCCCCTGGCAGATGAGCCATACCCCCCCACCCCGTCCTTACACTTCCTTGCACTGAGGATGTTGCTTCTCCACCCACTCAGAACCTGCAATTGATCCTCAGCATCTTAACATTTTTTCAAAAAGTAAGATAAACATCATCTCTCACTCTGATTCAAACTTCTCTTCCACTTCCAGTCTGATCTTCAATTAGCACCTTATTATGTGCTTTCTAATTCTCCAATTATCTAAGCCAGTAGTCCTCAACCCCCGGGCCGTGGACCGGTACTGGTCCGTGGGCCATTTGGTACCGGTCCGCAGAGAAAGAATAAATAACTTACATTATTTCCGTTTTATTTATATTTAAGTCTGAACAATGTTTTATTTTTAAAAAATGACCGGATTCCCTCTGTTACATCCGTCTAAGACTCACTCTTGACACTTGCCTCGGTCACGTGATTCTTTATCCATCCCACCCTAAAGGCCGGTCCGTGAAAATATTTTCTGACATTAAACTGGTCTGTGGCCCAAAAAAGGTTGGGGACCACTGCTCTAAGCCACTACAGTCTGTGTTGTCCCGGCCACCACTCCTTAGTGTACGTCTTGGTCCCCCAGGCTCCTTCTTGAGGGCAAAGATACTGGAGTCCAGCTCCATCTCGTTCTCACGTCATCGAGCAACGCTTGGCTGGAAGCCCGCATCTGCAAGGGCTGTCATTAGCTCTTTACCTTGAAATGGTATTTGCCTAACTCTTCATTTAAAACCTAGCTCTTACTGATTAATAAATTCAACTTTCCCTCTGTAGCCCAAAAAGCCTATTCGGATTTTAGAAGTCACGTGGTGGAGAAGTCAAGGGGTGTCTCTCTGTTTTAAAAAAAATCCATCTGTGTTCTGATTTAAGGTGTTTTAAAATGTGAAGAGGGTTTGCCTTCTTTGAAAATAAGAAGCAGCCTTTCCAGCTGGGACCCTGCTAGTATGGTTACTAAGGAGACCAAGCAGCTGTAGGTGCCTTAATTAATCAGTAAATTCTGAAGACCCGAGTACCTGGTGGTGAGGGGCTCTCCCCTTTCAGAGGGGAAATTGCTGGGTGGGTGGAGGCTCCAGGAGCCCAATGTGAGAGCCCAGCTATGGCTGCCTTCCTCCCCTTGTACTCTCGCTACTGAAATTGTCCAGTGATTGTTTTAAGAGCTTCTAAAATTTACCTGTCAGAACTGAATGAAGTCTAATTCTTGCAGCCACTCTGATTGGAGGTCCCTCTATTGCAAGAGAACAGCAAGCTGATGTGGGAAGTGAATTTCTGCTGCCTTGTAATCACTAGAAATAAGGCCATGTGGCCTTTCCTCTCCAGTGAGTTACCTGTCAGTCAGAAGAACAGGGCAGCTTGCTGCTCGGTGACCAGTTACTGCACCTGTGGGAGGCCCACAGGCCTCATGACACCATGATTGAGCGGCAAAGCCCCAAGGAAAAAGCCTTTAAGTGATTGTGAGCACCACACAATTTGTACGTTTTCTAGTCATCTCTTGCTTTCCCAAGAGGCAAGGTTTGTAAACTCCCTCTCTGGGATCCGTCCCGCCCTTCCCCGCCACGCATCTTATGAAACAGCCTACCACAATATGCAGCCTCATCCAACCCAGTGAGAACTCTCAGGTCATTGGGTTCAACACTCGGATTTGATAAATGATGGAAGAAAAGTTCAGAGAAGTGGTTTTCAGTCTTGCTTTTTCTTTCCTTCAATTGCAAAGAAAGACCAGTACTAGGGTACCAACCACCCTGGAAATGTCTAGGAGCTCATAGAAAGGTATATCATGGCCCTGGCTTGTTGGATCAGTGGTAGAGCATCGGCCCGGCATGCAGGAGTCCCGGGTTTGATTCCCGGCCAGGGCACACAGGAGAAGCGCCCATCTGCTTCTCCACTCACCCCCTCTCCTTCCTCTCTATCTCTCTCTTCCCCTCCTGCAGCCAAGGCTCCATTGGAGCAAAGTTGGCCCGGGCACTGAGGATGGCTCCATGGCCCCCACCTCAGGTGCTAGAATGGCTCCAGTTGCAACGGAGCAATGCCCCAGATGGGCAGAGCATCACCCCCTAGTGGGCATGCCAGGTGGATCCCAGTCAGGCATTTGTGGGAGTCTGTCTCTCTGCCTCCCTGCTTCTTACTTCAGAAAAATACAAAAAAAAAAAAAGGAGAGGGAACATAATAGATTGAAGTTATTAATCCAAGGCTCCAGTGAACAGTCTCCTCTGTCTAGTCACCCCTTTTTTCCTATGACTTTGTAGTCTCCACCCTATCCAGCTCTAGATTGGCCTTATCACTGCCTATAGCTAATAAACGCAGCAAAAAAAATGGAGTGCCAGCTCCGAGCTTAGGCCCAAAGGGTTCCACATGCTTCTGCTTGTTTCCTTGCTTACTCTACTTGTACCTCCACCTTCCTATGAGGTCATGCCAGGCCAGCCTCCTGAAAGGATATGAGAGACACATGAAGGATAAGACACACCAGTGCCCCCCAGCTGACAGCCAGCCAACCTCTTGAAGCCAACCTGAAGGTGACTGCAGGAGAACACCCTGCTGACCCCAGCCTAAACTGCCAACTTGCAGTATCACCAACCAAATCAATGGCTTGTTGTTTAAACCTCTGACTTTGGTGTGGCTTGTTATGTAGCAATAGCTAACTGAACTCTGACTTATCTTTGAAATAAACATTTGAGGAGTTTTTCTCCTTAAAAAAAATTGGCCTGGTCTGTGCTGGTGCAGTGAATAAAGCGTCATCTGGGAATGCTGAGGTTGCTGGTTCCAGACCCTGGGTTTGCCCAGTCAAGGAATATATCAATACAACAAGCAATCAGTGAACAACCAAAGTGAAGCAACTATGAGTTGTTACTTCTTGCTCTACCACCCTCCTCTCTCTGTAAAATCAATAAATAAAATCTTTTTTAAAAAAAGATATACAAACTTTTTTTAAAATAAAGAAATAAGAAATAATTTTTTTAATAGTTGGAGGTTGGAAATTCATGATTGGTATGTCAGCTTCATAGTCATCAGAGACCCAGAATCCTCCTCCCTTTATGCTCCATAGTCTTTACATGGCTTTCATCCTCAAAGTTGTCTCATGTTCCAAGATAGCTGCTAGAGCTCCAGCCATCACATCTGTGCTCCAGGAAGGAAGGAAAGAGACCTCTTCTAGTTGAATTGGCCTCCTTTAAACAACATGCCTGGAAGTCCCACCCAATGACTAGCAGCTTGATTCTCACTGGCTATCTTTAGTTGCAAGGAAGGCCGGAGAATGTAGCCTTTCAGCAGACCAGATTGCCACCTAGCATAAAACCCAGGGTTCTGTTTAGTAAGGAAGTAAAGGAAGAACAGGAGTATGGGTATTGGGTAGGCAACCAGCAGCATCTGCCACAGCATGTGTTCAATCAAGCTCCAGGCCTGGAACCCAATATACATATGTCAGGATACAAAACTGACCACATGTCATGCTGATTTCTCAGAGTACATAGTTGTGGCTTTGGCCTATAATAACAAGTGTAAGTTTCCGGCAATAGAGATCTAAGAAGAAAATCATGAGTATGCTGGCCTCCTGGACCCTTTTGCTATGAATATTAATGGGAAGGAACTTTGATTGTTAGAATGTGTTGTTCTTTACCTAGGGCAGGTGCTTTCTTGCTTTCTATATTTTATTGAGATATAATTCATGTAACATAATATTCACTATTTTAAAGCTACAACTCAGTGGTTTTCAGTATCCTCACTAGGATGTGCCATGATCAGCACTATCTAATTCCAGAACATTTCCACCATCTCAGAAAGAAACCCCATACCTATCAGCAGTCAGAACACACAGTTTTTTAAATCCTTCTCCACCCACTCTCAGGTTGATGGGAGAGCCAGACTTGTCACATGAGAAGGTGCCTGAGCTCCTTGGACGACACAGGTTCAAACACTGGGATTCAGGAATATTTTCAGATCTTCTTGGGAAAGCCAAGGAGGAGGTCATGGTGCAATTCGCAGAGGGCCAGGAAAGGAAGTCTCCATGGGGACGCTGCAGAATCTAAAGATGGCCTGCTTGGGCTGCTGTGAGCGACCTTCCTGCAGAGAAGGCGAGGAGGCCTCACCCTGAGTGGCAGGAGCATCTTTAACAGCTTCCCATACCCCAAGACACCCAGGGTGACACCCTGAGTGAAGTACAGCCGCGGCTTGAATAGCAGCACTCTGTTGCGACACTAAGTCCTGACAGGGGCTCTCTTTTTGAGATCTAGTTGGCATTATTTAATGTGAAAAGGATGGAGGGGATGCAGAACTCAAAGTTATTAGAGGTCTCGTGGTTTCCGAATACAAAGAGAATCCCGTTTTTCTACTCACCACCGTCCTTGAAGGTGTTATACCCATTTTACAGAAGAAAGGCCTGAGGGTTTGCAAAGAGAAGTAACTTGTTCTGATAATAGAGCCAGAACTTCAGACACCGTTCTAAATCTAACGGCTCAGCGTTATACATTGTGCCATTCTGTGGGCACCTGTGAATGCCTCCCATCCTGGCCCATGGCAGGTGGAGCCACTCCCTAGAGCGGCACAGCTGCTGCTGCCTGAGGGGCAGTGACAGTAGGAGGGGGCTCAGCTCAGCCCTGGGCTTCTTCGAGCCAGTGGGAGCTTGGCATGAGCATCCCCTCCCTCTGGCTGCTTCCTGTGCTTCACTCTTCAGGCAAAAAGGTTGCTCAAGGAGACTTGAGGACTGGGGTCTGTCTCGTCACTGTCACTGGGAGTCTTTTTTTCTGACTTACTGGCCAGGAAAGACTGTGAGTCCTCACAGTGCCTCTGGAAGCAAGGGAAGGCAGCAATGGGATCCTGGCTGAACAGAGTCCAGGTAAAGCAGGCTTGCGAATGAATGAACTGATGGTGAGGTTGGGATGTCACAGGTCTGAGCACAGAGCCAGAGGGGCGGGGAACAGCCAGGAAGGATTGTAGGTTCTGCTGTTCACTTGCTTAAGGGGGTCAGCATGTGTATGTGTCATCGAGGTGGGCAGGGAAGGGGAGGGCTGTGCCTGTGGGGGGAGCATATATATGCTGGTGTGGTTGAGACGGCAGAACCGAGCCTCACATCCGAGGGAGCCGGGCTACTGACAGCACTCAGGTAGGCAAAGCATGTGAACCCCAGCCCGAGACAAACTGCTGGGAGCCCCGGGAGAAAGCAGGGCAGCAGGGGCTCCCTCTCAGCCTCCCTTCTTTGTCCAGTGTGGATGCAGCTGTCCTCATTCGTTTTCTTTACAAAGCTTGGATGGAGGGTGATGGGGGAGGCTTGAGGTTTTTATCCTGAAGACAAGATGCAGAAGAAGAGAGAGCCGAACTTAGAGATGAGGAAAAGTTTTGATTTCCCAGATGTGGCCCTGACTTGGTCATTCCTGTCTGTTGAGCAAAGGTGGCTGGAGGAGTGAGTTACAGAAGGGACAGGCTTGGGGTGGGGGTTGCCTTTCAGGGCAGCCCTAGGAAGACCCCTGGCACCCTCGTGAGCAATGTCTCTGTGCAGCTGACTTCCTTTCTTTCCTTCCCTTGAAGTGTGTTCCGGCTGGTTAAGTGGGGTCTGGGTTTTCAGTCCTGAGGGGAGCCTTCTCCCCTCTGCACTGAATAGGGATTATGAGTAATGGTGTGGGGGAAGTCGGACCCGAGGCATTGTGCTGGACCGGTAGGACGTGGCTGACTGTGGTCGCTGTGTGTGAATGCCACATCAGTTTCTGCAGGGATGACCTTGGTCTCCCAGACCCCGAGTCATTTTGCAGTCTCTCTTTTTTTTTTTTTTTTTTTTTTTTGCCTCTTTCTCCTCCTGCCCATTGCTCCCACCTGAAGGTCTCCGCTGGGGTCCTGTGGAATATACATGCAGAAGTCATCGAAACTCTCTCTCGCTCTTTCTCCGCCTCCTTTTCTTTCTCCTCTCTTTGTGTGTCTCGCACCCTCCGTGTCTCACTTCCCCCCTCCCTCCATTCCCTATCCTCTCCTCCCCCACCTCACTCTGAACACGGGCAGGTTCTGGGGGGATTTCAAGTGAGGCAGGATGATTCGGTAAATGGACTATTTAAAGCAAGCTGCCTTGGACTTGAATACCGTGATCCTGGGCTTAAACATCTGTGTTTCGCTTCCTCAAGCAGCCCATAATTGCCCCAATTATAACCAATAACATTGTTCGGGAGACTAACAAAAGATGAGCTTTTGCACGGCATTCGCCAGCCAGCCTAAACCAGAGTTTTCCACACAGAGGGGAAAAGTAAATGCCTGGCTTCTTATCAAAACCTCCCGAAGAAATCGCTGCTCTTTCTTGCTGCCTGTGGGAGGCTGCTGCGCGCACGCTCCATCCTCACATTTATGAAGTGTGGCAGGGAGATATTCTATACGCTGCCACGGATGCTATGACACCTTTAACAAAAAAGGATTCGTGATCCTGTGCTGGATGGGTCTTCCGCAGGGCTGGGTCCTCGGAATGCCGGTCCCCCGCCGCCACCTTAGTAAAAGCAGCCCACGCAGTCCCAGCGCTGTCCTTCGAGGGCAGGGGTGCAGCCTGGAGTCGTGGTGGAGACGTAGTTCTGTTCTCCACGGGGCAGCAGCCACGGCTTTATCAGCTGAAGGCTGAGGGCACTCCAGTCTCTGGAGATTGCTGGAAATTTTGCATTGTCAATGAAGGGGTAATTGCAAGATTAGGCTCAAACCCGTGCTCCCTGGAGCTTGTAACAGAAGCTGTCACAAAGCTATTCCCTACTCAGTCAATCAGGTATTTATCTTCTCCACTCAACCAGGCAGGGGAGGTGCACGGGGGTCCGGCTGGATTCAGCGGAGGTGATAATAACAGCCCTTTACATTTGTACAGTGATTTACATCTTGGACAACGCTTTCACACCCATTATCCCTGGCAACAGCCCTCTGAGGTGGTGTCATTATCTCCACATTGCAGTTGAAAATTGAAGCTGAGATGTTAAACAATTTGTTCAAGAAGGGCAGACAGAGAGCTGAGTCCAGCCTTGCTGAGTCCAGCGCACCTTCCACTGTGGGCCAGGGGTGCTTACAAACAAACGGGGCTGGGGGTGGGGGCACACAGACACAGTGAAACGATGGGGGGACAATGCCAGGCTGGCTGTAATTAAGTCCTAAATCGCATGGTCCAGACAGCACGTGCTGGAGGGATTCCCAGGAAGGAAGGAGCAATTGCCCCAGCGACTGCAGGGATTGGAGCGAGGCAGGGAAGGACGCGCGGGGGTCAG
Organism: Saccopteryx bilineata; assembly: GCF_036850765.1. Lineage (NCBI taxonomy): Eukaryota > Metazoa > Chordata > Mammalia > Chiroptera > Emballonuridae > Saccopteryx > Saccopteryx bilineata. The sequence goes on from NC_089490.1 coordinate 159,418,443, forward strand.
GGGGTCTGGAGAGAAAGGGGGCAACCAGAACAAAGGCACAAAAGAAGGGCAAAGGAACTAACACGTATTGAAACCTACTACACGCCAGGCAGCGATCTAAACTTGTCTACATGCTTACTTCATGCTGAGACACACACGGACACACCCACATGGCAGGGATGTGAGGTTGAGGGGGGTGTTCTACACTTTTATCAACATGGTTCAGTGACTGTTCCCCCGCCCCCCGGCTCCCAAAGCAGGAATAAGAAGCTGTGAAATCTACCAGTTCTGGGTCTAGGATATCCTAGGGAGGGATGGACTCCTCTCCCACAACAGGAATCATTATGATAGCAGCTGCAGTGGTTTAGATTGCTAGGGACTCACTAACTCATTAGGCAAACTGGATTTTCTTTTCTGTAAATGCCTATAGGCACTTCCATGACCTAACATGAAGGTTTCCTTCTCACCACAAACTCACTGTGAGATCTGGGCACACCAACTTGGGGGCCAAGTGAATTTTCTAGACATCTCCCTAAACAGGCTATGACAACCATCAGTCTGGACTTCCTGTGATCTGTGGTTTTTCAAACTCTGGCCACTGCCTCAGTCTGGCAGAAACAGTGTCGCCAGCTCTGAAGGGCCTGGCCTGGGGGGTGAAGTGTAGAGCTTGCCTCCCAGGAGTCCTGGATCTTGGTGAAAATGTCAGTGAATCACTAGCCAGCCAGGGCTCTGCCTCCCCATCACGGCTCAGAGCCAACCTCCCATCCTCTCACACAGTCCTGCGTTCTTCCCTCACCCTTGCTCCCCATTCATCAGCCAAGAAATGTGTGTGGCGCTCCGGATGGGAGCCTCGCAATGCCCAGAAAACAGACCTGTCTGATGAATGTCCTCAGCTTTGAGAACTCACCGTCAATGTCACTAGATGTCCACCAGTGGTCTCTAGGGGGTGTGGGCTCCTGACAATCCACTGGGCTTCAGGACATTGAAGATTTATTTTTATGATATTGTTATCTTTCTTAATGCGCACTTCAGTAGGTTGTATACCGTATATAAATAAGTAAATTGGGAATGCATGCTCAGAAACTGATCGCTAGTGGCATCAATTTAAAGAAGTTTGAAGATTATTGGTACAGAGCCATTGCTGCTTATCTGTATTTTCTAATCTATTTGAAAAGAACATTAAGTGTATTTCAATATAAAAATAAAATGCTTTAAAATTTTTATTTTAATTATTATGACAGTGTATGGGGAGCTATAGGGCAAGAATCAGGAATATCCAAAGTTCAGGGTGATTCCTTTTCAGTGTGGTAGCAGCCCTGACAGAAAACGCATCTGGTGACCTCTCAGACCCTCTGCTGAGCCCCGGGCTGGGCTGCCCAGAAGCTGCTTCCTCACAGAGCCCTTATCTTCTCTCCCTCTGGCCCCTCTCTTCTGCCTCCCCTTACAGGGAGAGCACAACTCTCTGGCTACTTAGAAAATCAAAACTATCAACCATCTAACACAACTGCCTCTTTTTGGAGAAGGGGAAACAGAGGCCCAGAGAAAGGGCCTTGCTCAAGATCCGACTAACATCGACAGAGCCACAGCTCGAACCCGGGACTCTGGTTTCCACACGCAGGGCTTCTGCTCACTCATTGCGCACCAGCACTGGGCACATTTGGTCTGTTTGGGGGTGGGTAATTGCTTTGCTCTCCACCTCCTCCCTGCCTGTTTCCTCTTCCCAAGTGGAATTTTAGAGCAGAGAAGGTTACCTTTTTTGAATGTAAGCATATTAGTCAGAGGAAGAAAAGAAACCAGAGAGGCCTCCCTCAGAAATAGCTGGTGAACAAGCAAAGTGTAGGCGTCCTGTCTGCAGTGGGTCAAAGACAAAGGGCGCATGGCAGACAAACCCCTGTGCTGTCGGGCCATGAGAGATTCCTCTATGAATGGGCAGAAGCAAGAAAACAGAAGGGAGCCCAGAGGTCAGGACAAAAAAGAGGTCCTCAGAATGAATTCAGCTGCGCGAAGGCAGGCAGACAACTGCAGAGATCTTTGAGCACTCTGGTGAGGGCACAAGCGTGGGAATCGGAAGGGTCTGAGTCACAGCTCTCTGCCTTTCCAAGTTATGTCTCAGTCTTCCCAACTGTGCAATGGGGACAATAGCCCTTACCCCAGAGAATGGATGCTTATGAAGCAATTAGCACAGTGTCTGGCACATAAGGAATCTGAATATAATAGTAACGTGATTACTATTACATATAAATAGAAACCATCTCAACAAGATTCCACCAGGATTTGCCAATCTTTCCAAAGCAGAACCAGGATGTGGAGTCTGTGGTTTCCCAGAACACACCATTTAGTGTCAAAACACCTGAGTTTAAGTGCTGGGTCTGCTATTTATAAGCTAGATGCTCTTGGGCAAGTTACTTAACCTCTATAAACCTCTGCTCATCTCAAAAATAGGGATGATGTTTACCCTAGAATAGATCATAGGGTTGTATAGGAATATAAAAATCTTTCATAAGCTGTAAAAAGCAGTAAGGAGGATGGAGACATATATGCCTCTACCAGAAAGAATGCCCCTCTTTACTTTTCCTCTACAAACACCCAAGCTACAGCCTTTCTCACAGGTCATAAGACAAAACATAATTAACTTGTGTCTTAGGCTAAAGCTTCAAACGTAATTCTCCAAACAGATAAGCAACTGATTATATTGTCCTTGGAAGCAAGATCGCATGCAAATAGATTAAGTCTAAATCACGGTGGTATTTTATCTTTATAAACATTGGAGCCCAATTAAATTTATGAGGTGTCGTTACTGAACTAAAAGGTAATTAAGCATTTCTTTATTCAATACAAGATGTCCAGATCTCTAAATATAATAATAACCACACAGAAGTATTAGCTGAGCTAGGTTTACCAAAGGAAACACAAGCCACACAGAATTCAAACGCACTTAGGTAATTTTATTTTATTTTTTTACTGATGGTTACTATTGTACAACAGAAACAACAACACAAGTGAAAACCTGTTGTTACCCCCACTTGGCAGCCGAGAAGACAGAAGCTCTCGGTGCAGGAGTAACTTGCCCAAAATCACAAAGTGTAAAGATTAAACATAGATATAAATTGGTTACCAAGGGTGGGGGGGGAGGGAGGACATGGGAGGGAGGGAGGGAGAGAGTTAGGGGGAGGGGGAGGGGCACAGAGAACTAGATAGAGGGTGACGGAGGACAATCTGACTTTGGGCGAGGGGTTTGCAGCATAATTTGATGACAAAATAACCTAGACATGTTTTCTTTGAATATATGTACCCTGATTTATTAATGTCATCCCATTACCATTAATAAAAATTTATTAAAAAAAAAAAAAAAAAAAGAAGAGAACGCATAGCACTGAGGATAGATGATTTTTTAATAACAGGTGAAATCTCCTGAGAAAAACCAGGCACCGGGCACAGAGGTTATTAGGTTGGAGACTGAAGGAGAGGTGGACCAGCAGGGAGGGCCAGGCTAACACTCAGTAGATTTAGTAAGGTAACTCCAGTGCCAAACCACAGCAGACCCCCACTGGACATGCAGGAAGGCTGCCTATGCATGCCACCTGTCCCAGGAGCTGATCCTCTTTCTACAGCACACCTGACAAACCCATTTACCCAGAACTTGAGATAACAAGGATCAGCCAATCCGCCACACGTTCCAGTTAAGACAGTTCATGAAAACCCTCAGCAGGGAGCATTTTATTAACATCTGTCACAACTTCTCAGCTCAGCCTTTGCAGATATTATATATTGCAATTTTGTATGAAGAAGGAAAGGAAGCAATCCCTTTTCTCCATGCCTCCTTTCTTCTGTGACGTACATGTGCTGCCACCCTGTGGCCGTAGAGCGCACAGCCATGCCATTCTTAGACAAATGCCTCAAAAACATCTCCCTCCGGACTAGAAAGATGGAAATTTAGTAGAATAAGGAATGTAAAGACAACTCTCAAATTAAACGAAGGCTTGTTCAAGCGGTCTTTGAGTTAAGACCTTTGCTTTTATGGTAGCTGTTTAGAACTCAAGATACACTTTCTCTTCAAAAGAAATTTCTATTTATATGTAACACTGTTCCGACCCTGCCTCACTGCCATTTGTAACCAGTCTTCTACCACAACGTGTATGGGGGGCAGGCTCTGGAACAAAACTAATTCCCACCCTCAAACTGAACAAGGAGCTAACAGACACTTTGTCAGGGACACAGGTGCTGACGTGGCCCCTGGGCCAGGAGTACCCAGGGCCCTCAGTGAGGCAGATTCCTAGACACTCACCCACCCTACTTTGCTAAGAAGGAAGAGGGCTCCCATCATTTACCAAACTTTTTTGAGCACCTTCTACGTCCCTGGTCCTATCTGAGTGCTGGAGATAGAAACTCATGGGACGTGATCCCTGCCCTTCAGGACGTCACAGGCAGAGGGAAAAATACACACAGGTGCCCAAGCCTGCAGTACAGTGTGGCCAGGGCCCCGCAGGACACAGTGAGAGCATTGCTGAGGGGAAGCTATGTGCTGGGCTCTTTATTTTCTAAGCTTTTATATAGCACTTTGTTATATGACAGGTGCTCTTTTCACTGCTTATAAACATTAAGGAGATGGAGACCATTTTTACAGATGAGAAGTGGAGTTGCAGACCTGGGGCCTGAAGCCAGGCAGTCTACAGTGATGAGTTGACGGGAAAATGCCAGTCACAACAACTCTGCGACATGGGTCCGTTGCGCCTGTGTGACAGGCCCCTAAGGCCCACTTGCTTCCCACCCTGATGTGCTGCTTGGTGATGCCACAGCCGCAGGGGAGGTGCAGGTGACTCAGAGCAGGGGATGGAGACAGCTTCCCAGGGGAGATGATTTTTAAGGCGTGTGTGAAGTATGAGCTGGAGACGCATGTTCTGGGTAGGAGGAAGAGAAAGCACCAAGGCACAAAGCCATGAAGTACCTGGTGGAGTCGGGAACCAAAGGTGACTCACTACTCACTGGGACTATAAAGAAGACGCAAGGGTGACAGGTGACGGAGCTGAGGACGTAGGCAGGAGCAGTCTTAAGTCCTCGTAGGAGTTAGATAATGATCTTAAGCATAAAGAATGTCATCAGACTTGAAGATGGTTTGGTAGGAGGCCAGCTCATCTACCAGACAAATTAGACATTATCGCAATAACCAAGGCAATAAATCTCAACTAAGGCACTTGCCTTAGTGGTGCAGAAGGAAGATGCATCTGAGATACATTCCTGTGTATAGATGTCTGTGCTCATCATCCATTAGCCCGGGGCATCCCATCAGCTACGGGGTAAAGCTCAAACCCTTTAGGATAATAAACAAGACTCTGCTCCATTGGGACAGAGCTTCTCTCTTAGCAGGTGCTTCCCCAAGGAGTGTGGGCAGGTGGCCCCTGTGTACCAGTCCCCGTCCCCTCACAGGCTGGGCTCCTTACTCCTCTGTGACTGTTTCCTGTGTCTCTCAAATGCCCTCTTCTTTGTCCTCGTGGAAAACTTACTTATCACCTCAAATGTCACATCTTTGAGTTAAAGGTTGAGCATCTTTTAGTCGACATCCTGGTATGAAATGCTTGACCGATGCGCAGGAAGAGCTGGGACGGTCCCCCAGCGTGACCACGGGATGACTGCAGGCTCCTCCTCCTGTTCACTTACTCTTACCACATCCATCTACCTTCTGCCAGAGCTCCTCCCACTTCAGTGTGTGTAGGAATCCCCTGAGACTCTTGCTAAAAATGCAGGTCCAGACTCAGTGGTTCTGGGGTGGGGGCAGAAATTTTGCATTTCTGTTAGATCCCAGGCAACATCGTTGCTGTCGGTCCACAGACTGTGTTTGAGTAGCAAGTCCTGTGTGTTTTCTCAGTATAATCTGATGAAAAAGCAATAAAGGTGATTTTTTTTTTCTACACTGAACTCTTTCTTAAGGTAAAATGTTTGTACAGTGAAATGCACTGAATTCAATTTAGTTTCAATGAGTTATGGCAAATGTATACACGCCTGCGACCTACACCTCAATCAAGAACATTCACAACATTTCCAGAAAGTCCCTGTGTTCCCCTTTCCATTCACTCCTCCAAATAAAGACTGTTCTGTAGGGGCCGGTATCATTCAGTCCAAGGAAATAGCTTTTTGATTCAAGAGGCTTTATCACTGGATAAATTTAAAGAGGAAAAGAGAAAACTAAACATCTTTCAGGCAATCCTCCATAAAGAATATAGACTTCTGGCCCTGACCAGATGGCTCTGTGTGCCAAAGCACAGGGGTTGCCAGTTCAATCCCTGGTCAGAGCACATACAGGAACAGATGTTCCGGTCGCTGTCTCTCTTTCTGTCCCTTCTTCTCTTTCTAAAATCAATAAGGTTTTAAAAATTAAGAATACAAACTTCTGATCTAATAATTGTTTGAAGCAGTACCTTAGAATAGTGTCTTTGTTAATTTCTTAATAAATGACTCCACATGCCTGGTCCTGTGCTTTGCACAGAGTAGCAAGGTAAATAAACATGTTGGTCCCGTGCTCTGGCAGTTAGCTTACATTTAGCAGGGCAAACAGAACAGGGAACCTGGCAGCAGCCTCCTAAAAGAACAAAATCTGGGGCTGTGGGGGGCATTCCTGGCTGAGGCATGAAGGCTTGGGAGCAGGAGGGGAGGAATGTGAGTCACCCATAAATCGCATATCTTACACATCTCGCTCTTGCATGGCACTCTGCAAAACTTCCCTTATGGTTCTTATCTTTGCAACAGCCCTGTGACAGGGCAGGTACCACTCTTGTCATGCACCACTTAATGACAGCAATACCTTGTGAGAAAGGTATCGTTTGGTGACGTCATGGTTGTGTGGATACCACAGAGTGCACCTACACAAACCTAGATGGTCTAGCCTACTACATGCCTAGGCTAGACCATCTATGGGATAGCCTGTTGCTCCAATACTATAACATGTCACTGTACAAAACAACACCAGATTAAATCAAGCACAAGAGAAAATGATGCAACCAAGAGATGCAGTCACCATGAGATAGATACGCGGCAGCTCCTGGCGTAACACAGCACACTGTCTTTACATCAAACATTTTTTATAAGTAGAAAAAGAGCACTCTAAAATAATGATTAAACATTTACACCAGCACCATCACAAGCAAGGCAGAAATGTGTTATGCTACAACACTGTGATGGCCCCCATGTCACTAGGTGATAGAAAATTTTCAGCTCTGTTACAATCGCATAGGACCACTGTCACACATGTGGTCCACTGTTGATTGAAATGTCATTATGTGGCACATGACTACATTCCTCCCACTTTTTTTTTTTTTAATTTTTCTGAAGTGAGAAGCAGGGAGGCAAAGAGACAGACTCCTGCATGCACCCAACCAGAACCCACCTGGAAAGCCCACTAGGGGGCGATGCTTTGCCCATCTGGGGTGTTGCTCCATTGCACCCAGAGCCATTCTAGTGCCTGAAGTGGAGGACATGGAGCCATCCTCAGTGCCCAGGCCAACTTTGCTCTAATGGGCCTTGGCTGCAGGAGGCAAAGAGAGAAATAGAGAGAAAGGAGAGAGGGAGGGGTGGAGAAGCAGATGGGCTCTTCTCCTGTGTGCCCTCACTGGAAATTGAACCCGGGACTTCCACACGCCAGGCCGACCCTCTACCACTGAGCCAGCCGGCCAGGGCCTATATTCCCCTTTTATAGCTATGACAGTGGAAGCTTAGAGAGGTTGTCTTAAGGCAGGCATGGCCAACATATAGCCCATAGTCTGGATCCGGCCCACATAATGAGTTTATGGGGCCTGCCATTAAATTTTTAATATTCTCCGCTACTTTAAAATCTCAGCTACTCAGAAAGCATCTTTGATTATTGGAAATCAAGATATTTAAGAAGACAGTAATATGCGGAAAAGAATTCCGTATGTGACTAATCTAGGGTTAACTTCCAATAATTGGTTGATAGGATTCACAATACTTCTTTATTTTTTTTAAAAATTCCATTATAAAGATTTACAACTTTTGTACTCGTCTGTACTCGATATGAACTGTTTGACGTTTAGCGGCGATATGAAACCCACATTCTTTTAGGCAGAGTTTGCCAGTGCGCACCCAAGGTCAAACAATTCGTTATTTTTGTGGTCAAGTGTGCTGAATCAAGTGGCATCGTAGCACATAGACAATAGCTGCAGTTGATTACTGAAAACATGTCCAGGCTGTTTGTAAAATGAAATAATTGTTTTATTTGCGATATAACCCCTTCAAGCTCATTCTATTAATTAAATATTGTTTCGATTGTGATACAGTTTGGATATTTATTCGGTATATAATTATATTTTTATTAAAATATATTTTTATTAAAATAATATTGTATATTAAAATTTTTCACTCATTTACTCATAAACAAATTACATAATAAAACTTTGTTTACTTAAACGAATCATTTTTATATTTAACACTTTTTAATTTTAATATTTCGTCTGGCCTGTGAAAAAAGTTTTCTTTCTAACCTGGCCCGGGGCAAAAACTGTTGGCCACGCCTGTCTTAAGGTCACACACCTCTAAGTTGCAAAGTGTTAGCTCCCTGAACGTGCTCATCGTGCATGTTGAGGCCAGCTGGGTGGCAGGAATCACGGGGCGCCATTCTCCAGGAGCCCTGACACCAGCCTCTGCATGAACATCAGGCCTGGCTGACAGGAGTGGACCCCCTGTGCCCTTGACAATTCTCTCCCTCCTGGGAGGTGAGTCTCAGTCCCTGGCATTGTCCCCTCTGGAGCGTCTTTCCTGCGTCCCCTGCGTGAAGGTCTCCAGCCGCTCTGGCCCCCACTAAATGACTGTTGTCACTGCCACCACCCCCCTTGTGTTTCAGTATCTTGCCTGCCGCTCCCGCACCATGAAAACCCTGCTTTGTGACCTCCTGCTGCTCAGCCTCTTCTCCAGCGCGTGGGGCAGCTGTCGGGAGGACTGTCTGACCTGCAGAGAGAAGTTCCGCCCAGCTCTGGACAGCTTCAACCTTGAGGTAGGTAGGCGCATTGCCGTCTCTGCCTCTCTGGCTCCTCTGGGGCAGAATAGTAAACTGAGGCCCGCCCAGAGCTCATGTGACTTGCTCCGTGTCATGTAGTCAGTGGGGAACAGAAAAAGACTTAAGCATCTTCTGAAGGGAGCCTGCCATCTTTCCACTTTCTCAAGTTCAAACAAAGGCCTGCAAATTAGACAAGTTTAAAAAAAAATTAAAATCACATTTAATCCCACAAGTCAGAGAAAGAATTCCTAGTGTTTTCACTTGCTATATTATACCAGAATAATTTCGCCATGTTACGAAACATTGAGTTATTTCTCTTTGTGAGTACAGTGTAATTTGTTTAACCAATCCCCCCTCTAGTTGAATAGGCATGCTGCCCTCCATTTTTAATAGTCCAGATAAGTCTACAATAAACACCTAAAATGCTCTCTTCTATTTAAATTCTAAATTGGAAGTGTAAATCCAACATTACAATTCCTTTTATTAAATAAGCTGCTTTCCCCACTGCTTTTATTTCAGTCGAGTTACTCCTCTCCTAGTAAATCCAATGTAATGCCACTATTTTTTCCTGTAGTTAAATAAACTCCTTTCAAAAGATGCCATGTTTCAAACTCCTCAACCTATAAAAACAGCCAAAAGTGGCCCTGGCCGGTTGGCTCAGTGGTAGAGCGTTGGCCTGGTGTGCAGAGGTCCCGGGTTTGATTCCCGGGCCAGGGCACACGGGAGAAGCGCGCATCTGCTTCTCCACCCCTCCCCCTCTCCTTCCTCTCTGTTTCTCTCTTCCCCTCCCGCAGCAAGGCTCCATTGGAGCAAAGATGGCCCGGGCGCTGGGGATGGCTCCTTGGCCTCTGCCCCAGGCGCTGGAGTGGCTCTGGTCGCAACAGAGCGATGCCCCGGAGGGGCAGAGCGTCGCCCCCTGGTGGGTGTGCCGGGTAGATCCCGGTCGGGCGCATGCGGGAGTCTGTCTGACTGTCTCTCCCCGTTTCCAGCTTCAGAAAAATACAAAAAAAAAAAAAAAAACCAGCCAAAAGTCACTACAGTTCCTTAAGGCAAGTATACAAATACAGAACCCAAGCATTCCTGGAGGGCTGAGGCCCGAGAGATGAACAAACACAGCCCCAACAGGCCCAGCTGCCAAGCTCTTCCCACCCCGCTCAGTGGTTTGCAAGCCCATCGCGAAAAGCATTTCCAGAGAACCCATTCAGAGTTTACCCATCCCTCTCATTCATCCATCATGGGTTTTCTGACTAGGACAAGGGACCCAGAGGTGAGCAGATGGATGAACTTTGCAACCAATGGGAGAGCAAAATCCACAATCCCTCCACAAGGGAGCAAATAGTAGGTGCTGCAGAAACACAGAGCAGTGGACCCCAACCTAGTCTGGAGGGGCAGAGGGGCCTTAGAGAAACTGAAGTCTCTCAGGAGACCAAAGATGAGTGGGAGTGAAGAGGCAGACAGTGGGCCCCAGACAGTAAAGGGAGGCATGGGGGCGGGGGGGTGGGGGTATGCAAATGCCACATAAGGAACTGAGAAAAGCTGAGTTTGGATAGTGCACAGAAGGCCCTCATGCCTTTTCTGTGCGGCCCAGAGAGGTTTAAAAGTTCACCCACAAAACACTTTCCCTTGGTCTTAGTAAACAGAGTAGACAACTAGTTTGTGTGTACACCCATGAAGGAGTTGATGAAGCAATAATCTCATAATTGCCGTGCTGTTAAAGTTGGCAGGCTGCAGCCTAGACCAATTGAAAGTTAGGCACAATTCCTGGGTCACTAGCTTTAATGGCAACCCTTCATCTCCCACTCAGAAAAGCAGTAGGACTCAAAAGATATTTGTACACCTATGTCCATAGCAGCATTATTCACAATCTCCAGAAGGTGGAAACAACCCAAGTGTCCATAAACAATGAATGGATAAACAGAATGTGTATGTACAGACAATGGAATATTACTCAGCCTTAAAAAGGAACATTCTGGCATGTGTAACAAATGGATGAAGCTTGGAGACATTATGCTAAGTGAAAAGAGCCAAACACAAAAGAACAAATACTGTGTGAGTCTACTTACCATGGTCTAATTCATAGAGAGAAAAGTGGAATGGTGGTTGTCAGCGATGGACGGGTACAGAGTTTTAGGTTGGGAAGATAGAAAAGTCCTGGATATAGATAGTGGGGACACTGAATGTACAGCTAATGCTCAAAATGGTAAATTTGTTGTAATGTGTATTTTACAATAAAAGAAAGCATTAGGAAATTAACTATAAGAATAACCCTCCCTGAGTCTGCTCTAATATATTTTTCACAAGGCAAATCACTCATACGTCACAGGATCTCCTTATAACAAACATCACACCTGATGGGGATGCCTTCCACCCCCTTGGACACCGTGACCTTGGCCTTGGGTTGCCCTAGACGAGGAGGCAGCAGCGAGCAAGTATGAATTCTCTCCAGTCTCCTTTACCGCCCGTCTCAGGGTCCGTCTCCATTCTCCCCAGCTGCTGCCCATCTGTGCTCCGGCCCCTTCTCTCCCCCTTCCGCTGTAGCACTGATTTCCCTGCCGGGCATTCTCCTGCTTTTCTCTCCTGTCCCACCTGCTCTTTCTTTCCCTTTGTTGTCATTCTTTCTGAAAGATTATGACCTTGACCCCCTAGCCGCTGCCCCACTCTCAGCTGCTCTTCCTGGGTCACCGGCAGCTCCTAAGCACCGAAGCCCCAGGCTGACTGGCAGGCTTCCCACTCCTTGTCCTCTCTCTTGGTGAACTTGCCAGGTGCACTTCTCTGCTCTGACTCTTGGTTTTCTGCCTCCTATGGGGCTCCTGTTCCTCTCCCCACCCCCTAAACCTAATGAGCCCCAAGATGCTTTGCTTCTTACCTCCACCTACTCTCTCCCTCTGAGATGCCACCCCCTATCCAGGCCTTCAGCTCTCCTCCTGACCGCAGGTAATTCCCACAGGGACGCTCCACTCCTGGTCTCTGCTGAGCTCCATTCAGTTTCCACACTTACCGGAAGTCCCGCCTTCCTTTCCTAGCCTTCTTGCAACTCCAGTAACTTGCCCTCCCATCTTGTACATGCCTCTCCCTCCTAAACAAATTTAGGGTTTGTACTTCAAAACCCTAATTAAGTTTCACCTGTTAGGAGAACACCTTGCTGACCCTCCACCCGCCCTCAGTAGAACCAGCCCCTCCTCCTCTGTTCTCTGACAGTTATTTGCTGTTCTCTTTCTCACCATAAGGTGTGAGCTTCCTTTGCTGGTGGTTCTGGGGACCCCCACCCATAGCTCAGTGAGCACAGAGCATTACTCAGTAAACGTGTCCCATGGAAATTGTAAAATTATGAGACCTGTAGCCTCCTACTAGGTACATTTATTATGGACACTGCCAAGTTTTCACACTGATGTCTTTCAATGCCGAGAAAGAATTTAGAGCACCTGGCCTATGGTGGCACAGTGGGTAGAGTGTCAACCTGGAATGCTGAGGTCACTGGTTCAAAGCCCTGGGTTTGCCAGTCAAGGCACATATGACAGCAACTGATGAACACTTAAAGTGAAGAGAGAAACCTTCACAGTGCCTGCTGACCCCCAGAGGAACAAGGTGCCTGGTTATTTCCTTTCTAGTTTGTTTTTAATTTTAACATATATTTTTTTAAATTATGAAATGTCTAGAATGTAGACAGCCACATCTCATTTCTAAATCTTGCAACTCTCGAGTGTCAACTCTGTGAATAATGGGGGATGGAGTTCAGATATTTCAGCCAGGGTCACTTTCCCAACCCCCTCCACCAAATTATACAATCCTAAGCTATTCCTAGGACCTTTTGGACCCCTGGCTTCATCAAGAATTCCTTTGTTTCTCACTCCAAGTCCATAGTCCAAGTAAGGCTGGCTTTTTCTTAGGCTATAATTTTGGTCAGTAAATGACTCACATGCAAAGCCCACTGCAATGTCCTGGGCTTTCACCTGATTGTGAATGGTGCTTTACTATATCAGCTCGAATAGGAAAAACTACATGTTTTAGAGACAAAGAAGAAGGTAGCTCTCAAGAGAGGTCTGGGGATATGGATTTAAAGCTTCCTAAAACTCTAATAGTAAAAGAAACTGTCTGTTGTTAGTGCTTCCTGTCTTTTTTTTTTTTAAAGATGATTTTTATTTTTATTTTTTACAGAGACAGAGAGTCAGAGAGAGGGATAGATAGGGACAGACAGGAACAGAGAGAGATGAGAAGCATCAATCATCAGTTTTTCGTGGCAACACCTTAGTTGTTCATTGATTGCTTTCTCATATGTGCCTTGACCATGGGCCTTCAGCAGACCAAGTAACCCCTTGCTTGAGCCAGCGACCTTGGGTTCAAGCTGGTGGGCTTTTTGCTCAAACCAGATGAGCCCGCGCTCAAGCTGGCAACCTCGGGGTCTCAAACCTGGGCACTCTGCATCCCAGTCCAACGCTCTATCCACTGCGCCACCACCTGGTCAGGCAGTGCTTCCTGTCTTCATGACATGAAAACCCTTGGTAGTTGCTTTGTAGTAGGAGTTTCTGATATGTTTTTCTTCTGCACTATTCATCGGCTGGCCTGCAGATATTCTGGCAGAACCTACTAAAGCAAATAGCCAGCAAATTTCTCTGGGTCAAAGTGGTTTGATTCTCTAGTGACAGAAACCTGAAAACATGAATGAGCTTCTTCTTTTCCTTCCATTGGGCTCATGTGCCTGCTCCCTAGTCTGTGGTTCCAGACAGCCAAATGGCCCTTTGCTCAGTTTCCCCGCAAGCCCAGCTTTACAGACCAATTTGGCATTCATTTGAGACTTCCCAGATGCTCATCCACACTCTGGCTTAATATAGTAATGCCATCAGTGTGGGCTGTGCAAATGTGTCCAGCTCACTTAATAGGCTATTAACCCACCTCTGGAAAGAGGCTGGTGGGTCCCTCAGACCAGACGGTTCAGCATTAAGCTCTGATGCCCATCTGGTGCTACAAATGCTGTTGAGAATTTGGATTCCTCCTATTTTCCCAAAACCTTCTCCTACATCATGAGTCGAGATGATTGTGTTAGTACCTAATTCATCCAACAGTATGATGAGTCTTAGTACAGGCTACGCATCTGTTTTAATCGTAGAATTTCATTTTCTCTGATTGACACACAATCCAATTACCATCTGGGCTTAGAAACCCCAGAGACTCGCAGAAGGTCTAATAGCCTTTAGGTTTAACAACTCCCACCTGTTCCTGTAAATGGATGGTATGGAACAATTCAACAAACATTTTGGGGCTACTATGCTGCAGGATTGAACCAGGTGTGCCCAAAGGTCCATTTCAATGCTAAGATTCTGAACTCCTACAGGCTTTCCAAGTACTACCCACTCTTTCTCCTTGACTCTATAGAATACAGTTTCTCAGACTCACCACAGAGGTGATCATAATCCTCTTGGGTTATTACTCCAGCAATGGGTCTCAACTGGGGGAGATTTTTGCCTTCCCCCACCCCAGGAACATTTGACAATCTCTGGAGATATTCTTGGTTGTCACACAGGGGATGGGGAGATGGGGAGGGGAGTTGCTATTGCTCTCTGTGGATAAAGCCCAGGGATGCTGGGTAATTATTTGTTGGAGGGAGGGAGGGGGCTGTCCTGTGCATTGTAGGATGTTTGGCAGCATCCCTGGGCTCTACCCACAGAGAGCAATAGCAACCCCCTTCCCCATCCCCTGTGTGACAACCAAGAATATCTCCAGATATTTCCAAATGTTCCTGGGTGGGGGGAAGGCAGAAATCTCCCCCAGCTGAGACCCATTGCTAGAGTAATAACCCAAGAGGATCATGATCCGAAAGCACATACTACAAATTGGTTTTACCCAGTTTTCTTCAAAGTGTTTCAGGAGCAGGCTAAGTACAGACCCATGTGAACCTATCTTTGATGGACTCTCCGACCACCATGTTCCCTGACAGCTTCATCCTCCTCAGAGCCAGTTCCAAAGCAGGATTTCTCATAGTCCAGCCTCAGAATCACCTGGAATGCTTGCAAATAATGTAAATCCCTGGGACAGTCTTGGCTCACTGAATAGAATCTCCAGGCATAGGCTAAGAATTTGCATTCTAACAAACTCTAGTAGCAATTCCTACAGAACACTCAAGTTTGCAGCTACCATTGTCCTAACATTCACCCTCCCTCTTTCTGGAAGTTGCCTGTCCTTTTTATATACCCAGTGACATTGTGGATGTGAAAAAGAGGTTTCTCTAGGTAGCTCTGCTGAGTTGGCACTGACCACATATTACTTCTGCCAGATTCTCTGAAAAAAAAAAAAAAAAAAGCTAATGGAAAGGACATGCTCAAAAAAAACACAGCTGGGGGGTCGGTAGGTGCCAACATCAGCACCTCTGGCTTGCATGTGGGCTTGGGTAGGGTGCTCCTGGGACACCTTTCCAGTGAAGAGGAGTGGTATTGTCATTGGATTCTGTCTCTTTCTCCACTCTGGCCCAGCAATGTTAAAATGAGCAGTTTTCCCACCAGAACTTTACCATTTGGTCTCACAGGATTCTATTCTCCCATTCATTTCCATCAATCCATAGTATTGTAAGCACACGTGAAGTCATTGAGTAGGAAATGTCCTGCAATGCAGCTCAAGACATTTGTGTTCTTGCTCAGGTTATACTGTTATCTGGCAGTGTCGTTTTGGACCCATTACTGAATCTTATTGTAACATGTGAACGTGGACAACACCAGTGGTTCCAAACCTGGGCAAATTTCAGAATTACCTAAGTTTTGTAAAAAACTATTCAAACCCTGGTTCCATTATTCAGGAGTTTAACTGGATTTTGAAATTCCGTGTTTTTTAAGATTCTGTAGATGATTTGAGTTCACACCCAGGTGCGGGACCCCCTGGACAAGGTACTGCTGAAGGTCTCTCCTGGGGACCATCTATGCCATGCTTTGCTGACGTACAAAGACAGTTACGGCCGCTTCCCAGGGTGGCCACTGGGCGACTTCCATTGCAGACAAAATATGGGGTAATTATGGGCAAGTAGTGATGTAATTTGATGTATTCTCCAGGAAGACTATTCTGCCAGGGGTAGAAAATGGGTCAGAGCAGTAAGATTGGAGATGAGGAGCTCAACTAGGAAGCCACTGCCCCCCTAAGAGGTCCTCAGGAATCAGGGATGGGAAGGAGGGCAGACTTATATACTGACGGGATGGGGGGGCGGGATTTCTGAGAAGGGAGACGCTGAAGATATACCCAGGTTCTAAACTTAAATCAACTAAGGAATAAGGTGTCATTCAGAGAGGCACAAACAGACGAAGTGACCAAGCAGTGACCAAAGGAGCTGAGGGTCAAGGGTGGCAAAAACGTACACAAGTAGAACTGAAGACAGTTTTTAGGGTTTTGTGGACTAGCCTGTGGGGTGTGTGCCTGCACGTCTCATTCCTTGGTTAGAAGCCTGGTAGGAAACCTTACCCACAGAGGCATCTACGCCACTCTGAACACCTGGGTGAGCATTTTTGCTCCCCAGGCAGGGACTACAGGGCACATACACCAGTATTCAGATGACCTGCCCCTGCTCAGACAGAGCAGTAACTCTTTGTGCTCTGTAAGCCAGGCAAGAGCTCCCAGGTTCGATGAAAGACTCTGCAACTTTCTGCTGACCATGATGGCAAGGCCAGGGTGAAGTGGGATTTCATCTGGCTAAGGCCAGAAACACAGAGAGGAGAATTTGGGGTGAAGCCAAAACAGCAAATAAGAAAAGTTGAAGGCAGAGGCTTTCAAGAGACCCAACCAGAGACAGGAACCTGGAAGAGTGAGGCCAAGGCCACAACCAGTCAGGAGGAGAAGTGGGAGGCCCTGGAGAGGGAGAGCAGTAGCAGAGGTTTCCAGGAGCCTGGTGGGTCTACTGCATTGTATCTGATGGTCCCTATTGCCCACGTGGAACTGGACTGCCCAACCTGCCCACATCCCAGAGGGCCTTGACCTTCATTTTCTATGAATGATGAACAGATAGTGATGACAAGTATATTGTGGGGGGAGGGGTGAAAAATTAATACCAGGACAGAGCTTTACCTGGGGACCTTAAAATAACCATGCAGATTTAACTACGGGGGTCCTTGGGTTATGACACAGTTTCGTTCCTACAACAGTGACATAACCCGAATTTTGGTGTAAGTTGAAACACACCCTAGGCTAAGTCACTTATCTATCCTAACACAGCCGTAAAATCATAATCTAGAACCTAAAAATACAACTAAACCACATAAAAAGGAAAAGGACATAAATATACTGTACTGTACACTGTACATAAATAGTAACAGAAAAAAATAACCAAAAAATGAGTGTAAAAAAATTCCTTAGCTTTATTCCTGTGGTTGGCTTGCAGAGTGGGAGAGAGTGACCTATTGGGAGGAGGAAGCTGGAGAGGCAGCAGAACCTGCAGAAGGTGCTGGAGATACTGGGTCAGGTGAATCAGGATTGCCTGAGGAACATGCAGGAGACACTGGAGATGATTCTACCTGTACACAGGTGTTTCATCTCGAGAAGCAGCTGATATAGAGGGTACAGGATCTGTTGCAGGCCTCTCTACATTCTTAAAGAATTGTTCCAGGCTAGTCTGGAACTAGTTCGCCCACATAGTCCATAAGTGCGACACTAACAGTGTAAGCCTAAATACTCACGTTTAAATTTTTTAAAGTTTTTATGGGAGTGAGCATCGTAAACGCAAAATGTCATATGTTGAGACTGTCATAGCCCAAGGACTCCCTGTATATACTTTGGCATCCCCAATTTCTTAAGCCAATCTGACCTCCCTTAAGCCTGATTAAAGAATGAAATAAAATTCTTCTTTATGGATGACTCTCATAACTGTTTGGCTCCAAACACCCAGCTAAGGGCTATAGCAGGGTAAACAGTTCTAGTGCATGCATTCTGTGTTAACTTGTTGCGCCACCTGGAGTAAGTTCACCTCACATCTCTGAGCCCCAAGTTTCTTCATCTGAGAAGTGATGGAGCTAGGCCAGATGGTTTTCTGTTGCTTTCCAACTTTGAAATTCTATGAACCTAAATAATAACATGTAAAATGGCTGTGCAGTACTTCACAAAGAGATGATGCAGACGCACTAGTACTGGTACAGATACAGGCGCCAGAGGGACTTGATCTCCTCATACCCTTGGATTAATAGATGTCCCCCTGGTCTTCCTCCCTTCCTCCCACCTGTCTTTGCAGGTGTGCATCCTCGAATGTGAGGGAAAGGTCTTGTCCAGCCCTCTCTGGGCCCCATGCACCAAGGTCATGGCCAGGGGCTCCTGGCAGCTCAACCCTGCCGATCCAGAGCACTTGGCAGCTGCTCTCCACTGGCCAAGAGCCTCTGAGACGCACCTGAGGCGGATGCCCCGTGTCAGGAGCCTGTTCCCAGCGCAGAAAGAAACCGGGCCCGGCTTGGATGAGGCTGGAGATAAGGAGCAGAAGCAGCTGCAGAAGAGGTTTGGGGGCTTCACCGGGGCCCGGAAGTCGGCCCGGAAATTGGCCAACCAGAAGCGGTTCAGTGAGTTTATGAGGCAGTACCTGGTCCTGAGCATGCAGTCCAGCCAGCGCCGGCGCACCCTGCACCAGAATGGTAATGTGTAGCCGGAAGGAGAGCCCCTCCCAGCTGCACCGTCCACTTCAACCCATGAGTGAGTTGGGCAGGAATGAGCTGGGGGCGAAAAGAAACCTCCTATACCTGTCTTAGCACATTAGACACACACATTAAGCTCCTGGGAGGCCTAGGAGGTAAATTCACCGCCCTGCCACCTGCCCACCCTTTTCCTAAGGAGCAAAGATTTCTTTTTTTAGGATTGCTCCTTAAGGCTGACCACTGCCATTTCGAGACTGGTTACCATGGGGATAATAGTAGTAGGGTAAGATAACTAATTCCTCCATAACTCTCCAGGAGATTAGTTACTATGGGGACAGTTAAGTGGACCAATCCTCCTATCCAGTTGCCATGGCAACCATTCAGCTCACCTTTCCTCAGAGACTTGATCTCTAAGAACCGATCGCTGGACCTACCCTTAGTTATTAGGAAAGAGTCTGATTTCTGTGGCTGTGATATTGGTATTTAACCTTCAAAAACAGCTTAGCTATCCCCCATCTCTTCCCCCCACGCCATATCTCAAAATGACTAGAGTCCATGGGAACCATGAAACTTGCCCACCCCACCCCCAGCCAAGGACCAGGACCTACACTTTCTGCTCTTCTTCCTCCCATGTGTCCATCCTACTGCCCTGCCCAGTGGGCGGATTCCCTGTGCTTGATGGCAGTATCACTGAGCTCTGAAGATTTGACCCAAGTGACCCAGTAGCTTTTAGAATAAGGTCTACCAGGGGTCCCCAAACTTTTTACACAGGGGGCCAGTTCACTGTCCCACAGACCGTTGGAGGGCCACCACATACAGTGCTCCTCTCACTGACCACCAATGAAAGAGGTGCCCCTTCCAGAAGTGCAGCAGGGGGCCGGATAAATGGCCTCAGGGGGCCGCATGCGGCCCACGGGCTGTAGTTTGGGGACGCCTGGAAGCCCTATCCCTTATAGACTTTAAGGGATCTTTCCTCACTTTTCACTTCTTTCCAGGGTCATTTTTGTTTTGTTTCCCGGTTTTTGGGGGGGGTTGATTTAAAATGCACAACTGTTCTTTTCTTTTTAAAGGTTTTATTTATTTGCTTTAGAGAGGAGAGAGAGAGAGAGAAGGGAGCGAGAGAAGGGAGGAGGAGCAGGAAGCACTAATCCCATCTGTGCCTTAATCAGTCAAGCCCAAGGTTTTGAACCGGCAACCTCAGCATTCCGGTTGATGCTTTATCCGCTGTGCCACCACGGGCCGGGCCAGTTTGTTTTTGTTTGTTTAAATGCTTGCCCTTATTCATCTCCCTCTTCTGGTCTGATCTTATCCCCACAGCCATGCTAATACAGATACCTATAATACATATCAAATAATAAACATCAAAGACCCTAATTTATCACCCAGTCATTACAAATTCAACTTTCCTCATCCCATCAACCTATACATAACGTTGAGTGGCACAGGGAATTAGCAGAGTGGAATTTTCTGAAAGATCTAAGAATATCCATCGAGGCTATGTGCCTTAATTCACATGTGGGCATAAAATTATCTGTAGCATCTCGGACCTCTTCTTAACCGGTCTAGAAACTTACCCTAAGAGAAAGAACTAATCAGCTGGTCAAAAACATTTCCAAAACATTACCCAAGTGGGGCTTTTCCCAGGTTCAGAGGCAAACAAGAAAATGCCCGCATGAGCTGTTTTATTTTGCGTCCTATAAATCAAAGGTAGCCAGATCATTAATAATCTTTCTTGCCTGACCTGTGGTGGCGCAGTGGATAAAGCATCGACCTGGAAATGCTGAGGTCGCCGGTTCGAAACCCTGGGCTTGCCTGGTCAAGGCACATATGGGAGTTGATGCTTCCAGCTCCTCCCCTCCTTCTCTCTCTCTGTCTCTCCTCTCTCTATCTCTCCCTCTCCTCTCTAAAATGAATAAATAAATAAATTAAAAAAAATAATCTTTCTTCAAGTATATTAATACATGTGTTAATCATTGGCACTCACACCTCAGAAGGGAGGCAGCCCATGTAGCATGTGCAGGTGGGCCGGCTTGTTTGCAAGACACCCATTGCCAAATACGGACACATGTATTAGGTTGAGAAGGTTGCCGTGTTTATTTCAGCAGAATGACTAATCTCTGAAGGCCCTGGATTAACCTGCAGTTTTTGAAGTCATACTCTTGGGTCCTTAACAAGCATTCTCTTTCTTGTTAAGCCATATGTGCACAGTCCCTAACAATAAATCTTTCAGAAGTAGCACAGATTGAATTTTTTCAAATCTTCAAGACATTCTTCTATAAAGTGGCTCTTAAGGGACACTGAGCTCATGTCTAATTCTCAAGTACAACCATTTTCTCTACCTAAAGACAGTTTAAAATCAGTCACATTAGTAGGAATCCATTTATTATTTAAAAAAAAAAAAAAACTATTTGAGCCCCTGTTCAGGCAATTGGTTTTTCTCATTTTCTATTAAGCTTCCGCCTGAGAAGCACTGAAACAAAACGGCAACTAGCTTCTGTCTGCTGCTTTGCTCACATGTAGACGCCTTGATGGACACACTGGAAACATTAACCAGCTCGTTTGGGCTTTATTAATTGCTCCCCCTCTCCTTCCGCAACCATCTCTCTTTTCCCCACACAGTCAAGGTTGCTGAGTTACAAGATTGACAAGTGTTTATGAGTCCATAACAGGCAGCTGAAACCTTGTCTTGATTCACTTGCACACACCCCAACCAGCCCTACACATGCTTGAGATTTCTCCGTCTTGGGGGACTCCAGGAGCCAGTACCAATCTATATGGATGAAGCTGGAGGAAACGGAGCTAACATGGGAACAGGCTAAAGAACAGGCTAAAGAAAGTGTCATGATATGTTAGGAAGGACATTGGGGTGCAGGACCAGTCCTAGACAGAAGGATGAAGATACAACTGGTCTAGGTATCTACCCTCCTCTTTCCTGTCCTTCTACTGTCTCCTCTTTGCTCGCCCAGGCTTGGACCCTTTTAGACAGTGGAGAGTGAGCATATTCATTCATAGTGAGGAATTAGCGCAATCAGGCGTAAGAAACACTTGCTCCTTAAGAGAACTGTAAATGAGGATATAGCAGCCTCTAGAAATAAATCAGTACACATGGATTCCAAATACCAGGGATAAGAGAGCTGTTTCTGGGCAGGGAGCCTGTTCTGTACCTTTCGAGTCCAGTCCACAGGCCTCCCTCTCTATTCTGTTAGTTATGCCAGTAGACTACACAGGGGTGGGCAAAAGTAGGTTTACGGTTGTTCATACGGAAAAATACATAATACAAGAATAAGTAATAATACAAGAACAGACTCCATGTTTTAGGCACTCACAACATAAACCTACTTTCACCCACCCCTGTATAACAGTCTACTATATAATAGGCATATATTAGGGCCAGGGAAAGAAGGTGTGTACAGGGAATTAGACAACGCTCTCTCTCGCTGCTTTAGGGGCTGTTTATTCAGTTGGTAGCTTTTCTTTGCCTCCTGTCCATCGCTCAGTCCCTAGGACAAATAGGGTTGAAGAGTTAGTAAAACTGTCGAGTCTGCCATTTTATAATCACTTCTGTCTCCCTAGGTGTCCGGGTGATCCCCAAAACAGCATGTGTCCAGCCCCAGACCTGCCGCCTGGGCATCCGGATTCCTTCCTTCCCACGGCACTGAGCCAGGCTCTGCCTCCAGGTCTCCACCCCCAGGGTGCAGAACCTCCCTGTCTGGTTGTCTTCCTTCTTCCCCTCCACTCCCCCCACCATGGCATGTTTCATGACAGCCCAGTTGCTACATCAGAGTGTATTTTTGTAATTCCTCCAGCTACCATTGAAATGGCCCCCTTCCTCCTCACCCACCTCTCCCCTCTTCTAGGGGTGGGTTAAAGGAATAGGACATCAAGCCTGGGGTGTTGACTTGTCACTGCCATAACTTGTTTGTAAAAGAGCTGTTCTTTTGGACTGATTGTTTTGAACAGATATTTCTCCATTAAACTTCTACTGAGCAAATGGTTAATAAATTGGTTGGTTGTTTTTAAGTGAAGTCACTGAGAAGTACAGAACCCAAACATACCATCAGAGCTGCCTCTCTTGGGAGACAAGAACAAAAAGCGCGTGGCTCTGCTTTACATCAAGTATGACAGGCAAGATACATGAGCAGAAACACCCAACTGCGCTGTGTCCCCAGATGCAAATGGGTGGATGGATGGGTGGGACAGAAGGGCCACGGTTCTCAGAAACTCCTTTGCATGTAAACTTTCCAACAGGCAAGTTATTGGGTCCCAGCTTCCATTTCTGACTCAATAAAAATTTGCAAAAAGTTCCAAGAGATGCAGACCCTGCCAGTTTGGGACCACCAGATTGGGATGTGAGGCAAGGGGCAGAGATTTGACAAATCGGCTCATGTCATTTTTCATCTCCAATTTAACATGATACATGTCAAGGTGTGTAACTATCAGGGTCCAGCCAAGAAACATCGGGTGCACCCAGAGTAACTGAGGAGAGCCAAACATCTGCCACGAAAGGGAGGGTCAGGAGCTCTGCTGAGGAGGTGGAGAGCTCGGGTCAGGGGGGGTTACTGAGACCCACTGAGCTGGACGGACGGCCAGTCACACATAGTACAGGGCCAGGAGAGGCAATACCCCAACTCTTCTCTCCTTCAGCGCCCCTCAAACTCCGGCCTATTGTTTCCTGTTGGTCCAAAAATTGGAAGCCAAAAAGTTAGGGGGTCCTCAGATGCAGCCATCATGGTAAGCTTGGGAGGGCCCAGGGCTGCAAATAAAAAATGTCACCTCAAAGGCAGTGAATTGGGGGGGCCTGGGCAAACAACGTTCAAGCAGTAAATTCTATTTGGGACTTTCTTAGAGAGATGGGATTGGCAGGTTCAGGGGAAGGGGGAAAAAGGAAGTAAAGGAAAAGGCTGAAGGACAGCCTCCTGCACCAGCTTCATAGGCTCTGGGTTTGACCAGCCAGGGTCAAGTTCCCAGGTCTTCTCAGAGCGTCACCACCCTCACCCGATATCAGGCCCTGTTCAGGGTCCTTTAAAACTGCTACAAGGGGGGGATGTTGCTTTCTGCTCCCCAAACCTTTGCCACCCTTCCTGGCCATTTAGGCCATCACAGGACATGGAATCAATGAATTCAGGGAGTGGTCCATGTTGCCATCCAGGGTCATTCCCTAAGAAGAGGGTGACTCATTTTTCTCCTAAGTCACTTGCCAATTCCCCAAGAGACTCAGAAACATGGCCAAGAACATGCTTCCAATTGTCAATACTGTATAAGCATTGACAATCACTACTTCCCAGGGCACAATCTTGGGAGAGCTAGTTAACCTCTGTGCCTCACTCTCTTCATCTGAAGATGGGGCTAATCATGGTGCCTCCTTCATGGGGTTTTATTAATCCATGTAAGCACCTGACCTGGTCCCTGAGCAGGTTACCTATTGTCATTATAAGCAAATGACTGTGTGTGCTGTGCCCACAGGGTGACATGCTATCATTGGCTTAACGCCGAGGACAATGACAATCTTCTCCTTTGCAGAGGGAGGGGCAGAGGGACACGCACACATTAAATCAGACAACGTATCATTTTGTTCCTTATAAAATATATTTCATATTGTTGCTGTAAAAACATTACATTTCACATTTTTTTAAAAAAAACTTTTTAACAGTAAAAATAATACTTGGAAGACAGCTGGGGAAAAAAGACGCCAATAAGACAAATTCACAGATGGGATTTATCTCTTTTTTTTTTTTTTTTTTTTTTTTTGCCCCTGGTAAAGTCAGAACCTAGAAGGACCAGAAAGTAACAGGACGGAATTCTTCAAACAAATCAGAGTTCCCACATCCAAATTAATAACATCCTCCAAGGAGTCAAACTATAGGCTTACTATCACAATATGGACATTGCTCAAAACGCTCTCTGGAATGACAGAATTGCCTGCCCAGCCAGCGTAAACATCACACATGTAGGTGCCAGCTATTTCACTCGCCAGTCAGTCCTGGCGCTCCGCACCTGTGGCCTCACTTGGGCACAGACACTTGTGGGCTTTCTCTGCCCTGAGCCAGCCTGACTGTCCATTTACTATCGTGAAGGCTGGTCAGAGCAGGTGCCGCAGACTCCCAAAGTCATTCCAAGGAATACTCTGAATAAGGCGATGTCGCTGGAATGAAGTTTCCCAAGATAACTGCTTTAGACAAACCGCCCTGTTAGTTCTGAATGCATACCTATGGCATCTTACCTTCTGTCAGATTCTGTGGCCCAGGTGGGCTGGGAAGGAGGGAGAGACAGAGATGAAACAAAACAGGCATGATCGCTGGATCAGGTCACAAACCACCCCCGCCCTCCGAGAAGAAACAAATGGGGTAACCCCGAGGACAGACCACATGTCAAGAACCAACACAACAGCCACAAGATGGAGGCGCGGGGAGGGGGAGCTGAAGGAGCCCACCACCACCAATAAAAGTAAGAGGAGCAAACCCAGATGGGGTAAGCTGCACCAAAACAAAACACGAAAATAAAAATTAAAGGTAAAACCACTTGTTTTTCAATTGTTTTGTCAATTTCTTCTTCTTCTCTGCCTTTTCTGCCCTGGGCACCAACGACATGACAAGCCTGCCTCCCTTAAAGAAAATCTTTATATCCAGTTGTGTCTACACGATCCAAACTGACGGGGGAAATGATAACAGCTTTTCTAAAGACGAGAGTAGGCAGGCCCTCTGACTGAGAAGGGAAGGTAGCGCCTGGGCAGCGTCCAGCGTCTCGAACACTCCCTCCCCTCCCCCGGAGACCTGAAAATGGACAGCACAGGCAGTGAGTAGAGTCACAACAAGCAATATCCTACCATTGGTTTATAAGTCTCAGGGAGGCTGCAGGGACAGGAAAAGAGCCCTGGGCCACCACTTGCTGGCCTGGTTTCGAGCTTTACCAAGGAACATATTCCACATACTTTTTTTCACTAAGTTATAAAAATATATCCCATCACCACCAAAGACCCTGTGCCTAACTGTCTTTCTATTCTGTCACCAAACCCAGGTCCCCATCACCCTTCACAAAGTCACGGCCCTGCTCTTACGTTGGCAGGCGTTCTAACACTCTGCCTGTCTCAGATTGATAGGCTTATGCACGTTTCCCACGGGAAGCGGCCAGAGCAGCTTCAAACAACCAAGTATTTCTACCTGGGACCAAGAGGACAACTTCAGTGAGAGCCAAGGGGTGGATGCTGCTGCTCAATCCCCAGAGAGGTGGCTCGGTGGGGTTCCCTGAGCCCCTGATATCAAGGACATAGGTCCAGGGCAGCTGGGCACCAGTGGTCCCAGTCGAGCAGGCCCCAAGGGACCGCCACAGTTACTTTCTGGGAAGAAAGGCAAGGCCCCGCCCCATCCTAATCAACCACTGGTTGGCACGGCACTAACTGCCCCTCTCTCTCTTCGTCCCCACAAGGCCAGCTTTGCTCATTAGCCTCCTGAGCAGGGCAGTCCAGGCTCCCCTCGAGTCCTCAGGCTTCCAGAAACCCCACGGGCTGCAGTGCCAGTAGTGGTGGACCCAACTCCAGGCCCTCCTTGCCCTATTTCCACAACACTCTCTAACCTCCTCCATTCTGTCTTCAGGCAACAAAGTGCCCAGAAGGTATCTGGGAAGTTACACTGCATCAAAGTGACCCTCCTCGTCACCTGGATTGGACCAATACTGGTTTAAAAAAAAACAAACAACAACAGCAAAAAACCCAGAAGCCTCCTGCCTTGACTGAAGAGTCCTGTCCTACTTGTCACCTAAGGAAAAAGATCAGATTACTCTCAAAGGGGCAGGTGAGCCTGTCGCACAATGAGAGGCCTGTCAACGCCTCCCTCGGTGGGGCGAGCTGCCACCTCCCTGTCTCTGCTCTTCTCTCCCCTCCCCTGCCAGCCCTGCCTGCAGCCTTGGGAGGGAAATGGGGAAATCCCTGGTGTAGCCAGAGACAAGGAGGAACCCACCACCCCAGTAAAAGGGAACTGGAATCAGAGAAAGGCTTCTGAATATACCACGCAAGAAAACAAAGCGTTTCTGAGGTGTCCCTTCCACCACACGGCTAACGGTGGAGAGCGCACAGGGATACTAAAACCCTTTCGCCTTTCCTCAGGAAACAGGAAGGAAGAGCAAGGTAGTGTTTCACTGCTGCATTTCCAAAAGGGAACTCATGTCAGCCTTTTGGCTCAGCTATTTGGGGACAGTCTTTAAAAACCTGTTAGTCTGGGCTTTGAGAGGAAGCTATCCAACATGCGTTGGGCTGCTACCCAACGTCTGAGGGGACCCAGCTTCAAACAGTTGTCACCAGGGAAGGGTTTCCCTTCCATTTCTATGGGTGTGGCTTGGTGAGAACATGCTCTCTCCATTCTCCAGGTAGGGAGGGACCAGCTGCAAAAAAAAAAAAAAAAAAGCACCCAGATACCCCACTCTTCCCACCCTGCCACGGGCAGGTCCTACTCTCCAAATCATCAGCCAGAAACTTATTTTCTTTAAAAAAAAAAAAAAAAGTAAATTAATCTTGCTCACAGTCCCTTCTGGATGAGTTGAGAAAGCAAAGAATCCACCAGCTGGGCAGGAAACAGAATGAGTTGTTCCGTCTTTTGACGTTTACCAACTAAACCCTCTGCAGAAAGGGGATGTAGGAAAGGGAGAGTAATTCTTTGGTCTCTGGTTCGCTGCAGAATACCCTTGGTCAGTTTTGGCTCTCTCCTATTTAAGGGGGGAAATATGTTTGTTTCTTTAAAAAAATAATAAAACAAAATGTTCCCAGAAGGGAGGGAAAAAGGTTTTAAGTATTAAACCTTAGCCAATAGAGCCCAAACTCCCAGTGTCTGCTCTCTATGTGTGGGTGTCTGTTGAGGGCTCACAGGTCTGCCTTTTGTCACCTGGCTGCCATTAGGGCCAGGAGCAAAGAGGAGGAGCCGGCTGGACGGGTTCAGTCCAGGAAGCGTTGGCAGGCCTTCTTCCAGCGGCAGGCTGTGCACCACTGGTCCCGGTGCTCGATGCCGTACACCTTGCGGCACTTCTTGGCCTCCCCGCGGGCCTTCCTGCCAAGAGAGAGGAATGCACATACAGACACGTGCTGGTGGTTAGACCTGCAGAGTGGCCAGGTGTGAGGCTGAGCAAACAGGCAGAGGCTGGAAGGAGTGGGGGTGGGAGCCAAGGGGGCCAGAGGGCAGGCAGATCGTCTCCCCAGCATCCAGTGTGTCCTTCAGCTGAGCTCCCAGGATTAACCCTGGCGACCAGGGTCAGCTGGACTCGGAGTCCAAACTCACCATGGAGATAACGGGGATGGGAGCCGGAGAGAGGACACAGCAGCAGACAGCCTCACCTGGTGCTGCTCTGGGCCCGGGGTGGAGAAGTGACAATCAGGTGAGATTTCATGGCAGGCGGTGGCTGCTGGGGCTCACTGAAGCTTAGCGACCGGCTCCGGACCTGGGCGCAGAGAGAGGGGCCGTGAGCACAGGGGAGAGAACCACCCCACAGGGCACGCGGCCACACCCGCGGAGCCCCTCCGTGTGTCAGGGGGCCAGGGGGCCTTTTCTAGAAGAATATTCTAGGCACAGGTGAACAGGGGCCAGGTAGAGAGGGGAGGCTGGAGAACGAGGAGGAAGCCTTTAATTCACGCTCAGGATAGAGAAGGGGCCACAGGCAGGGGAGTCACTTGACCTGGCCACTGTAGGGACTGCTCCCTGCAGCTTTAGATGCAGTCACCATATGTGACACACACAAAAAAAGGTACTGCACTGCTGCAATGGCACCTTCAGGCACTTGGGCTTTACAATGTGT
This sequence comes from Saccopteryx bilineata, assembly GCF_036850765.1. Taxonomy (NCBI): domain Eukaryota; kingdom Metazoa; phylum Chordata; class Mammalia; order Chiroptera; family Emballonuridae; genus Saccopteryx; species Saccopteryx bilineata. Next base: position 159,446,781 of record NC_089490.1, read on the forward strand.
GATACTTTCCCACCTGAGAGATTCAAGACCAGAACCCACTTTGTATGATTCAAATGACCTGAATCCCATTTGTGTTAGTTCAAAGACACAGTGGCTTCAGGATTTCTAATCTGCCCTACCCAGCCCCCCACAAGCTCCTACCTTCTTTCTTGCCCACCCTCTTCCTCTCCAGGTTTCCCACATCCTCTCCCTTCTTAACAAGCATGCACAGACACTCAGAGCTAAACAGGGCACGGACCCTGGCTTCGCCTCTGATTTTCTTGGCAAGGAACTTGCACAATCTGAATACTCCTCTGCAAGCACCCTTCCGAGAGGGGCTGTGACCAGCTGGAGAGTGCCAGGTGAGGGGCCGAATACACGGAGATCTTCAAAAGGTTGGGGGGCTGGAGACAAGTGCGGGGAGATGGCCTCCAGCACGGGGGCTGTGTGGGAGGGCCCTCGCCTTGTTCCAGGGCCCCAAAGTGCTGTCGGGCTCAGAGACCCGGAGACGGGCACACTCACCGGAGAGAGGGAGGAGGCCGTAGAGGGGGCGGCAGCCCAGCTAATACTGGTGTAGATGTGAGGCGAGACGGGGATCTGGAAGGACGGCAGGGCCTGCAGGGGACACGACAGCGTCAGCCTTGGCCCCACTTTCAGAGGCCCCCCCATCCTCCCTGTAACTCCACGAAGCACAGCAGAAAGTCTCTGGCTGGGAAATGCTGGGGAACACCAGGTTGCTCCTTCCAAAAGAAACACCAGAGGCCCCAATGCTCTGAAGCTGTCTCCTTAGTCCCAGGTGCCAATCTTTTTCAGGAGCCCCTCCCAGAACTGGTGTGCCTGCCAGCCTCGTGATGTCATCATCACAGCGGATGAACTTCTTGGCTGGCTCACCAACCAAGGACATGGTCTGAGCAGTTCCTCAGAGACCTTCCGAAGCCTTCTGAGCACGGATGGGCATGACGCACAAGGGCGAAGCATCCCCATCAACTGCCTGGGACAAGCCACACACTCCTGGATGTCTAGAGGCCGGTTTGTTTATAAAAAACACCAGCCACACTCTCCAGGGGCAGCCAGCTGCCTGCAGAGCCACCTGAAGTTGGCCAATCATGCAATAGCTAAGTGACCACTCATTCTAAGGAGGCGAGTTGGCACATTTTGTAAAGGTTTTCTGATGGAAAGCACTGCTGTTTAATGACTAACTTGAAAATCAGCCTAGAGTCCGATAAAACCAAGCTGTGGGGGAAAAAAAAAAAGGAAAAAAGAAAAAAGCATTTTAAGAAAAACTGGCATGTAGTAAGCTGTGCATTTCCTGAATACCTACTATGTGCAGTGAAGACCATCTAAGTGCCACCCCGTCCATGACAACTTTCCCAACCACTGAGCATAATAGCTTGGTCCTTCCTGTACCCACAATGTCTTGTGCCTCTAGTAAGGCATGTACTGATGATTATAACCAATCACAGTTACATACGCATTTCTCTCTCCGGCTAAGCCATGCATGTCACAAGGTCGGGGACAATGTCTTATTTGACCTGAAAAGCTTAGCCCACTGCTTGACACATAGTAGGATTACAAAATATGGGTGCTGAGTTGTATGTTAAATGTAAACACAATTCTATAAACTAGGGGTTTGTTCTGAGAAGCCCACTAACCATTCCATCCCCTTTAATAGCCAGAGACGATATAACAATTCCCCAGTCCAAATCCATCAACCTGGTTACTCAAGGATTCAACCAGATTTTTAGTAATCCCTCCTGACAGCCACCAGTGAAGAACTCAGGAATTTATTGAGGGCAGTTTATTTTCCTTTCCTTCTTTACAGAAGTTAGAGATGAGCTATGTGGCTGAAGGGCTGGGGCCTTCAATCAGGGTGATCACCAGCGGGTGACAGGTCAGACACTGAACGGCCTCACGGCCACAGGCCTGAGCTCCACATGCCCCAGCCGCATACCTGGTACGCATGGTCAGCCTGAATGTGCCAGAAGGAGCCAGGAGCTGACTTGCTGAGAGCACCAGAGGGCAGGTACGGTTCCAGGCCAGGGTGTTCGGGGCCTGAAGTCTGGGCTTTGGGAGGAGGTGGGGGAAGAATGGCAAGGGGCGAGCTGGTCACACTGGGGGTGGGGGCTGAGTCGGCGGTGGGGGTGCCAGCAGTAGCAGCAGCTTCCTCCTTCATCTGCACCTCCGTGTAGTAGAAATCCTCCTCCCGCTTGAACTGGTCGGAGTCCACAGTGTCCCTGTGTGGGAGGGAGACACGTGGTGATCAGGGACAAGCTGCTTCAGTTCAAACACAAGGGGGACAGGCGCAAAAGGGAGTGCTTGCTCAGGGCCGCTCAGCGAGTCAGGGAAGGAGCCCAGAACACCCAGGAGGCTATTGCTGATGGTGTGTCACAGGGCAGGGCGTGCCTGCACATCCATGAGGCTGTTTCTCCTGGCACTGAAGACTCCTCCTCTCACAGAGTGGGCAGGAACCTCTCTTCCCGTAGGAGTCATTTGATTCGGAGTTCTGCCAGGGGCCCTGAGTGGGCCCCGCCTACTCGCAGTCACGTTCTCTCCACGAGGGAAAGGGCGTGAGCCAGTTCCTCTTCCAAGGGCAGCACTGGCTCCAGGGCCACAGTGTAAACGGAGCCCCAGATCCTTCTGGAAAGCAGGTATGGGCCTCACAACAGGGTCTCACCAAATTACTCTACTTCCACTCAGAACTAAAACATCTTACATCCCAAAGTGAGGAAAAGATGATGCATCTACAAGACGGATGGTGCTCCCTTCCCATGAACAGCATCAACATTCACCACGATAGGAGAATCCCTCCTTCCCAGCCAAGAGCTCTCTCCAACAGGCGATTGTGCTGGGCACAGGGGCCAGGGATGGGCACTAGGTGGTGCTCTCAGCAAGTCATTTTCTTGTAAGCATTCTGGGCTATAGGTCACCAGGAATAATATTGTGGGTTCAATCCCCAGTCAGAGCACATACAAGAATCAACCAATGAATGCATTAATAAGTGAAATAACAAACCAATGTTTCTCTCTCTTCCCCTCTCTCTTTAAAACCAATCAATCAATCAATAAAAAGGAGACCTGAATGACACCCTAGGCCCCTAGGCAGACAGGCCCTGGGTTCTATACCTACCCGAGGTGGAGGGCTTTCACATGTCGCTTGATGCCCACAATTGAGCGCAGAACTTTGCCACAGTTTGGCCACAGGCACTTGTACATCACCTTCACAGAGTTCTAGGGGAATGAGAGACAGTATCATTGAGATATGCTTCCCTCCTTCATCCCCCTCACCTCCTCACCTCATGGGGACTTCAGCTGCCTTCAAAATCCTAACAAAAGGCTTGCTGGAGCCAAAGAAACTGACCAACAGGGGCAGAGAACCTGGACCCAGGAGATGGGCCTGGTGGCCAGCAGCAGTGTTTGGTGCTATGGTCAGACCCCACTGAAGGCCTGGCATGTACAAGCATCAGGAGTGCAGCAAAGAAGGCAGGAATTGAATCAGAGGTGACAAGAAACTGGCATTCAAGAGAGCTCCTGGGAATATCATGAGGGAACAGAAGCAGCAAAGGAAAACTAAAATGAGATGAAGCCTGAGAACGCCTAGGACCTGGGGGGCCCACGTGGACATCAGCCCCCCCCCAGCCTGAGCTCACACCCACATCACAACGTACCTTTCTTTTACGTGGAGCTGGTTCATCCAACAGGAAAGCATCGGGATCAGTTTCAAATCCATTATCCGTTTGGGGAGATCCAAAGGCGTCACCCAGATACTTGGGGCTGGCCTGGGGGTGTGGGGGCGAGGGGGTGGAAACACCACTGCTCGCGCTCCAGTGCCCGCTGGTGGTGCTGCTGCCACTGTCGGACACGTCGCCACTCTCCTTCCACGGGTCACAGGGCGCGCGGGAAGCTGGCCGGAGAGAAGACAGAGGATGCTCATGGGCCTGTCCCCAGACAGAGGTTCTGGTGTGGCCCTGTCTACACTGGATTCCGCACGGGACAACCCAGGTCGGGGACCATGATGTTCTCCTTTCGAGTCTGGGTTCCTGAATCCAAGTCCTGGTTCTGCCTCAGCCTGGCTGTGCCATGTCAGGGCGAGAAAACCCAAACCGCCCCTTTCTGAGCTTCGGTCAGAATGAGGAGCAGGGTGAGGCAGTTCATCGTGGCAGCTTCTCTGGGTAGCCCTGGTCTGCTAGCCCAGTGGCCACTTCCTGCCGCAGCCATGCTGATGACCGCGGATCGACAGACACACACTGAAGCTTTGTTTTGTATATTGTTAACAGAAACAAAACCTAATGAAGATGTGTTCCTCACTTTAAATGTTAAAAATAAATAAAAGGCCCTGGCCGGTTGGCTCAGCGGTAGAGTGTCGGCCTGGCGTGCAGGAGTCCCAGGTTCGATTCCCGGCCAGGGCACACAGGAGAAGCGCCCATCTGCTTCTCCACCCCTCCCCCTCTCCTTCCTCTCTGTCTCTCTCTTCCCCTCCCGCAGCCAAGGCTCCATTGGAGCAAAGTTGGCCCAAGTGCTGAGGATGGCTCTGTGGCCTCTGCCTCAGGCACTAGAATGGCTCTGGATGCAACAGAGCCACGCCCCAGATGGGCAGACCATCACCCCCTGGTGGGCGTGCCCGGTGGATCGCGGTTGGGCCATGCGGGAGTCTGTCTGACTGCCTCCCCGTTTCCAACTTCAGAAAAATAAATAAATAAATAATTAAGTAAAAAGCTGGGGGTGTGTAGGGAGGAGGCAGAGGAAAGCCTACCCCATCTCTCGGTCTAAAAGGGTGGATAGGACGGTGACGTCACGGAAATGGCGCCGTGAGAAGCGCGTCCGACAGCTCTCCCCTAAATCACAACAAATTTATCAACTAGAAACAGAAAAATTTATCCTCGGAGCATTCCGGAGTTCCACACAAACTGAAAGCAAAAGGACTGTTATCACTTGAATCTGAGAGACGAGGGTGTGGAGGAAGCTACTGCAGCAGCGACGCTCATTCAAGCCGCGAGGGAGTGCGCCTGCGGTGAGTCAGCCCATATACTTGGGAACCGCGAGCCGCCGCGAGCGGCCGACACGAGCCGCCACCACGAGCCGCGGCGAGCCCCCGCGAGCCGCCGCGCGTGCGCCCGGTCCGGTTGAGAACTGCTGACGTTCCCAGCGGCCCGCACACTGCGAGTGGGGGTCGCCGACCACCGGTGCCCGGAGCGCCCCATTCGCGCGCGTGCCTTGGGCATTCCACGCGCCCAGGGCACCCTGCTGGCCTGCACACCCGGGGGCTCCATTATCCTGCGCCTGGTGCGGTCCAGTCACCAGCGGCGGGGCGAGCGGGAGAGGCTTGGGAGATTCTCTCCGTGGGCAGGGCACCTCACCCAGCCATTCAAGCTAACAATCAAGTGTTGGGGGAGGGGCGCGCAGGCAGCCTAAAATACCTTCGGAAGCACAGCTGCGACCCAATCACTGAAATTAGCTTAACCCATGAAATCTGCGCACCCTCGGTTCTAATTGATAAGATCTCTCTCAATTCAGCGATCCAAGATAAGAGGCATGATATTTTTTAGTGCCTCTCGCTAAAGGGGCGGGGGCAACTTCTGATTGATAGAGCCTCCATATTCAGGGATAAACGCTAACAAGAAGGACTTGGCAGATAATAAGGTCTATACTACACTAGTCGTAAGCAGAGACTAGTGCCTCTTCTTCCCTGCAAAAACAGGCTACAAAGTGTGGAAAGCCTGGGTTGAGAGGTCCAACTAAATGATAGGCGCTGAACAGTCACCTTGACAACAATTGACTCCCACCCCCGCCTGATTACACTGGAGGCCCTGACTCTCAGAGCCTTTCCCAAAGCCTTGCACTGAGTGGGGATAGAGTGGGGATTTCCCAGCTCTTTGAGCCTCTTACTCCCCAGGCAGAAGCAGTTGCAGCCTTATAGCTGGATCACCAGGCTGCTAATTCAGAAAGGGGGGACTAGGAGAGAGAATCCAGGAAAGCAAACTCTCTCATCGTTGGACCCTGCAAACGCCAACAAGCCTTTACTTCCAGCAAGACTAAAGCCAATTATATGACATTGCCATAGAATCCCATCAACTGCAAATCCCTACCTAAGAGTGACACAGGGGCAGAGCCTGGGGTACAGAGTCACCGACTAGGAAGAGGGAGAGAAAAGAAAAAGGAAGAAGTTAACCTCTCAAAATCAAGAAAAACCCACAGACTTTACAACTTGATCCACTAATTTTTTGTTGTTGTTGTTGTTGTTTGTTTCTTCTATCTTATTGCCTTTATTTCCTCCACCTCGGTCCTTCTATTCTCTGCCCATCTTATGCTTCCCCTTTCTTGAACTACACTACCCATGAGTGTTGCATTTTATTTTTCTTCTTCATCCTCACCCTCCTTTAAGGTTATACTCCAAAACACTTAACTCTCACTCTCTCCTCTTTTGTTTTTTTTTTGTTTTTTTTTTTGTCTTGCTTTATTTTGTTTTTTTCTCCTCCTATTTTATTTCTTCCTTCGTTTTTCTCTTTTTCTTATTTTTTCCTTTCTATTCGTTTTTTCTTTTCTCATTTTACTTTCCTCCCATATAATCCTCAATCACGAACAAATTAGTTAATTTGGGACTCAAGGCTTTTTTTTGGCTTTATTTCTCTTTTTTGCTTTTCTTTTTATTTTATTTTTCTCTTGTTTGTTTATTTTTGTGCCATTTTGGGTCCTCCCAACCCAAGGTCTCCATTGTATTTAGTCTTCGCTCCACTTAATACAACAGATTTTTACTTATTATTTTTATTTTTTCTTCTTTATTATTCTTTTTTGGTCCTTTTTTCTGATTCCCTCTTATCCCTCTCATTATATCTCTTAGTTGACCATCACTTACAAGCAAATCATCTTATGCTTGTCTAAGATTTTCTTCCTTTTTTTTTTTTTTTTTTTTGCATTTAGTATGTCCCTACTCCCTTTTTTTTGGCCCTTGAACTCTTCACCCCAAATCAGGCCCTCCATTATAGGCACGATATTTCCCTGAGGAGGGGAGAGGAGGGAAAGAGAAGAGAGAAAAAAAGGGGGAAATAATAAATTATTACTGTTTTTTTTGTGTGGGGTGTTTTACCCTTTTTTTTTTTCTTTTTACTCTTTATTAATTCTAATTAGTGCTATCAATAAGACCACCCTCAGATGCCGATAAGAAAGAGGAAATCGAATATTATGGATACAAAAGAAAGAGAGGTAACACAAATAGATGTGGAAAAATCTATGGAGAAAAGACTTAACATATTGGAAGCCTTGGAGCTAAATGACAGAGAATTTAAAATAGAAATCTTAAAAATACTCAGAGATATACAAGAAAACACAGAAAGGCAATATAGGGAGATCAGAAAACAACTCAATGAACACAAAGAATATATTACCAAGGAAATTGAAACTATAAAAACAAATCAAACAGAAATGAAAAACTCAATTCACGAGCTGAAAAACGAGGTAACAAGCTTAGCTAACAGAACAGCCCAGATTGAAGATAGGATTAGTGAAATAGAAGACAAACAACTTGAGGCACAACAGAGAGAAGAAGAAAGAGACTCAAAAATAATAAAAAACGAGAAAGCCCTACAGGAATTGTCTGACTCCATCAGAAAGAATAACATAAGAATAATAGGTATATCAGAGGGAGAAGAGAAAGAAAATGGAATGGAGAATATACTCAAACAAATAATAGACGAGAACTTCCCAAGCCTGTGGAAGGAACTAAAGCCTCAAATTCAAGAAGCAAACAGAACACCAAGTTTTCTTAACCCCAACAAACCCACTCCAAGGCACATCATAATAAAGATGACACAAACCAATGACAAAGAAAAAATTCTCAAGGCAGCCAGGGAAAAGAAGAGTACAACATATAAAGGAAGGCCTATTAGATTATCATCAGATTTCTCAGCAGAAACTCTACAAGCTAGAAGAGAGTGGACCCCAATATTTAAAGCCCTGAAAGAGAGGAACTTTCAGCCAAGAATACTATACCCATCAAAGCTATCCTTCAAGTATGAAGGAGATATAAAAACATTCACAAATACAGAAAAGATGAGAGAATTTATCAACAGAAAGCCCCCACTCCAGGAAATACTAAGGGGGGTTTTCCAACCAGATTCAAAGAACAAAAGAAAACAACACCACAAGTAACAGCTCCACCAAGAACACAATAAAAACAAACTTAAACTGTGACAACAAAGGAAAAAAAGGGGGAAGAGGATGGAGATTAACAGTAGCAAAGGATGATGAAGTGCAGAAATATTTATAAGATAGGGTACTACAATGAATATGGTAGGTACCCTTTTCATTACTTAATGGTAAACACCCTTAAAAAAACCACCACAAAAACACTTGACTTAAAAAAGGTAGCAACAGAGGAAAGAAGTATGGAACACAAACAAACAAAAACAAATGATAGAAAAACAAAAGAGAAGAATCAAACTAGATACAAAACTAACAGAAAGCAATTTATAAAATGGCAGTAGGGAACCCACAAGTGTCAATAATTACACTAAATGTAAATGGATTAAACTTACCAATAAAAAGACACAGAGTAGCAGAATGGATTAAAAAAGAAAATCCAACTATATGCTGCCTACAAGAAACACATCTAAGCAACAAGGATAAAAACAAATTCAAAGTGAAAGGCTGGAAAACAATACTCCAAGCAAACAACACCCAAAAAAAAGCAGGCGTAGCAATACTCATATCTAATAATGCTGACTACAAGACAGAAAAAGTACTCAGAGACAAAAATGGTCATTTCATAATGATTAAGGGGAAGTTGAATCAAGAAGACATAACAATCCTTAATATATATGCACCAAACCAAGGAGTACCAAAATATATAAGACAGCTACTTATTGACCTTAAAACAAAAACTAACAAAAATACAATCATACTTGGAGACCTCAATACACCGCTGACGGCTCTAGATCGGTCATCCAAACAGAGAATCAATAAAGATATAGTGACCTTAAATGAAATACTAGAACACCTGGATATGATAGACATCTACAGGACACTTCATCCCAAAGCGACAGAGTATACATTTTTCTCTAGTGTACATGGAACATTCTCAAGAATTGACCATATGTTGGGCCACAAAGACAATATCAGCAAATTTAGAAAAACTGAAATTGTACCAAGCATATTTTCTGATCATAAAGCCTTGAAACTAGAATTCAACTGCAAAAAAGAGGGGGAAAAACCCACAAAAATGTGGAAACTAAACAACATACTTCTAAAAAATGAATGGGTCAAAGAAGAAATAAGCGCAGAAATCAAAAGATATATACAGACAAATGAAAATGAAAATACGACATATCAGAATCTCTGGGATGCAGCAAAAGCAGTAATAAGAGGAAAGTTCATATCACTTCAGGCCTATATGAACAAACAAGAGAGAGCCGAAGTAAACCACTTAACTTCCCACCTTAAGGAACTAGAAAAAGAAGAACAAAGACAACCCAAAACCAGCCGAAGAAAGGAGATAATAAAAATCAGAGCAGAAATAAATGAAATAGAGAACAGAAAAACTATAGAAAAAATCAATAAAACAAGGAGCTGGTTCTTTGAAAAGATCAACAAAATTGACAAACCCTTGGCAAGACTCACCAAGGAAAAAAGACACAGGACTCAAATAAATAAAATCCAAAATGAAAGAGGAGAGATCACCACAGACATCATAGAAATACAAAGAATTATTGTAGAATACTATGAAAAATTATATGCCACCAAATACAACAATCTAGAAGAAATGGATAAATTCCTAGAACAATACAACCTTCCTAGACTGAGTCATGAAGAAGCAGAAAGCCTAAACAGACCAATCAGCAGGGAGGAAATAGAAAAAACTATTAAAAATCTCCCCAAAAATAAAAGTCCAGGCCCAGACGGTTATACTAGTGAATTCTATCAAACATTCAAAGAAGACTTGGTTCCTATTCTACTCAAAGTCTTCCAAAAAATTGAAGAAGAAGCAATACTTCCAAACACATTTTATGAGACCAACATAACCCTCATACCAAAACCTGGCAAGGATGGCACAAAGAAAGAAAACTACAGACCAATATCTCTAATGAATACAGATGCTAAAATACTAAACAAAATACTGGCAAACCGAATACAACAACATATTAAAAAAATAATACATCATGATCAAGTGGGATTCATCCCAGAATCTCAAGGATGGTTCAACATACGCAAAACGGTTAACGTAATACACCATATCAACAAAACAAAGAACAAAAACCACATGATCTTATCAATAGATGCAGAAAAGGCTTTTGATAAAATACAACACAATTTTATGTTTTAAAGACTCTCAACAAAATGGGTATAGAAGGAAAATATCTCAACATGATAAAGGCCATATATGATAAACCATCAGCCAACATCCTATTAAACGGCATAAAACTGAGGACTTTCTACCTTAAATCAGGAACAAGACAGGGTTGTCCACTCTCTCCACTCTTATTCAACGTGGTGCTAGAAGTTCTGGCCAGAGCAATCAGACAAGACAAAGAAATAAAAGGCATCCATATCGGAAAAGAAGAAGTAAAGCTATCACTTTTTGCTGATGATATGATCCTATACATCGAAAACCCGAAGGACTCCACAAAAAGATTATTAGAAACAATAAACCAATACAGTAAGGTCGCAGGATACAAAATTAACATACAAAAGTCCATACCCTTTCTATATGCCAACAATGAAATATTAGAAAACGAACTCAAAAAAATAATCCCCTTCACGATTGCAACAAAAAAAATAAAATACCTAGGAATAAACATAACAAAGAACGTAAAGGACCTATATAATGAAAATTACAAAGCATTGTTAAGGGAAATCGAAAAAGATACAATGAGATGGAAAAATATTCCTTGTTCTTGGATAGGAAGAATAAATATAATCAAAATGGCCATATTACCCAAAGCAATATACAAATTTAATGCAATTCCCATCAAAATCCCTATGAGATTTCTTAAAGAAATGGAACAAAAAATCATAAGATTTATATGGAACTATAAAAAACCCCGAATAGCCAAAACAATCCTAAGGAAAAAGAATGAAGCTGGGGGCATTACAATACCTGACTTTAAACTATATTATAGGGCCACGATAATCAAAACAGCATGGTATTGGCAAAAAAATAGACACTCAGACCAATGGAACAGAATAGAAAGCCCAGAAATAAAACCACATATATATGGTCAAATAATCTTTGATAAAGGGGCCAACAACACACAATGGAGAAAAGAAAGCCTCTTCAACAAATGGTGTTGGGAAAACTGGAAAGCCACATGCAAAAGAATGAAACTCGACTACAGCCTGTCCCCGTGTACTAAAATTAATTCAAAATGGATCAAAGACCTAAATATAAGACCTGAAACAATAAAGTACATAGAAGAAGACATAGGTACTAAAATCATGGACCTGGGTTTTAAAGAACATTTTATGAACTTGACTCCAATGGCAAGAGAAGTGAAGGCAAAGATAAATGAATGGGACTACATCAGAATTAAAAGTTTTTGCTCAGCAAGAGAAACTGATATCAAAATAAACAGACAGCCAACTATATGGGAACTGATATTTTCAAACGACAGCTCAGATAAGGGCCTAATATCCAAAATTTACAAAGAACTCATAAAACTCAACAACAAACAAACAAACAATCCAATAAAAAAATGGGAAGAGGACATGAACAGACACTTCTCCCAGGAAGAAATACAAATGGCCAACAGATATATGAAAAGATGCTCAGCTTCATTAGTTATTAGAGAAATGCAAATCAAAACTACAATGAGATACCACCTCACTCCTGTTAGATTAGCTATTATCAACAAGACGGGTAATAGCAAATGTTGGAGAAGCTGTGGAGAAAAAGGAACCCTCATTCACTGTTGGTGGGACTGTAAAGTAGTACAACCATTATGGAGGAAAGTATGGTGGTTCCTCAAAAAACTACAAATAGAACTACCTTATGACCCAGCAATCCCTCTACTGGGTATATACCCCAAAACCTCAGAAACATTGATACGTGAAGACACATGTAGCCCCATGTTCATTGCAGCACTGTTCACAGTGGCCAAGACATGGAAACAACCAAAAAGCCCTTCAATAGAAGACTGGATAAAGAAGATGTGGCACATATACACTATGGAATACTACTCAGCCATAAGAAATGATGACATCAGATCATTTACAGCAAAATGGTGGGATCTTGATAACATTATAAGGAGTGAAATAAGTAAATCAGAAAAAAACAAGAACTACATGATTCCATACATTGGTGGAACATAAAAATGAGACTAAGAGACATGGACAAGAGTGTGGTGGTTACCAAGGGTGGGGGGGGAGGGAGGACATGGGAGGGAGGGAGGGAGAGAGTTAGGGGGAGGGGGAGGGGCACAGAGAACTAGGTAGAGGGTGACGGAGGACAATCTGACTTTGGGCGAGGGGTTTGCAACATAATTTGATGACAAAATAACCTAGACATGTTTTCTTTGAATATATGTACCCTGATTTATTAATGTCATCCCATTACCATTAATAAAAATTTATTAAAAAAAAAAATAAAAAATAAAAGGGTGGATAAGAAGGTGCACGGACGCGCATGCCGGGACCACATGGGCAGTCTTCCCCGCAGTAGAGTTAGGGCGGAAAGGTCAAGTTAAGAGCTTGTTGACTGGGCTTTCTTGAAGAATGCCTTTTGATCATTTGAACCGGTGCAGGTCCATCAAAATCATCGGGTGAGAAGAAATCACGCGGTCAACTCTGGCAGCTCGTGGAATGTACAACAGGCACCAGAGGTGCTGCAAGCTAGGTGGCTCCTGGTTCCCCACAAGGAACACAGGAGGAAAGTTTCCTTCTGAGAGCAGCTCAGACCAATCATCGATGATGGGAGCACTTAGGGCCTACATGGCCCTGAGCCTGGGGCCCTGCTCCCTCCCCGCAGTGCATCTGAACAGGAGGCAGACCGCAGTGAGATGTGAAATTTTCGGTTCTTAAATTGCCTGTTTTAGGCCTAACCCAGATTCTTCCCTGCCTAGGCTACAAAGCCTAATTCATTCACAGTGTAGGAGAACCTGAAATTCTTATATAAAACAACAGCAAGAGATAGGGGATGGGGGTGTGCATGACATGTGCAGGTATGGTGGCCATGTCCCCACCTACCCCAACTCCCAACATGGGTAGGTGTTCCACGGAGCCTCCTTAGTAACCTGGATTCTGAGATAGACTAATTAAATCTCACATGCTAGGAGAAGCCCACCCAAACAGAATGGGTTAAATAAACCGTTTCCTCTCTAAGTTATCACTGTCAAGTCTCAAAGCTATGACTTCCTAGAAACCACAAGCTTATGACACCCACACACGGGGCTTACAAAATAGGACGGTCCTGGTCCTGGCCCAACAGCTCCATTGGTTGGAGCGTCACCTGGCAGCACAGGGTTGCCAACTCGATCCCCAGTCAGGGCACATACAGAAACGGATCAATGTTCCTGTGTTTCCCTCTCTTTCTCTTCCTTCCTCTATCTCTTGAAATCAATCAATCAATCAATCAATCAGTCAATCGGGTAGCCCTTCAGAAAAGAACTCAGGAGCCAACAACAGCCCAATAGGTCAAGGACGCAGACTCAGGGAGAGAAGGGCAAGGAAGCAGAACGTCTAACAGTCGTCCCCAAACTATGGCCCCCTGAGGCCATTTATCCGGCCCCCCGCCGCACTTCCAGAAGGGGCACCTCTTTCATTGGTGGTCAGTGAGAGGAGCACTGTATGTTGCGGCCCTCCAACGGTCTGAGGGACAGCGAACTGGCCCCCTGTGTAAAAAGTTTGGGGACCCCTAGATCAGGACTCTGGAGAAAAGGGGCAGGTCAAACACAAGGAAACCCCCCAACACAGCAACCTTCCACAAGGAACCACTCAAATGGCTCAAATGCTGCAACTGGCAGAGTGGCACACAAAGAAAGAAAAATATTTTAAAAAGCAAAAAGTTAACATCATCAATTCATCTATAAGTTATACAATGAACATAAATTAGATCATATGATTTTCTAGGGCAGGGTAACAGATATTCTCTACCATGAAAGCTAAGTGCTCCTCTGTAGATACACAGCAATGAGAGCTTACACTGAACCTCTAGGAAATATAAATATTTGTCATTTCCTCTGGTCTCTACACACATGCATGCACAGGACCATCCTAACAATATAGACACCAAACAGAATAGTGGTTTCTGTGCAAATAGTGTCTGTGATTAGAGCAAGATTTTGGTTATTGCATAGACCTCACCTGGCAGAATACTTCAACAACATTAGTTGCCAAGGAAGCCTTGTTTTTCCACTGATTTCAACCACATGATCAGAAATAAAATGGAAAAAATATCTCTAATAAACAATTAAAATTGTCCAAAGGGACTTCAGATATTGGGATCATGGCATATTATCAGTTAAATATATATATCTGGTGTTGGCATGTGTAGGTGTTTACAAGGGGTTGTGTACACACAAAACCTGATGGGAATTGGAGTCAACAATTTTCTTTTCCTTTCTGACACTTTTCTGGATCTTTCTCCTGTTGACCAACCTCCTGGATCTCCTAAACTCATCAGAGTTCCTGAAAACGCAGAATTACTCCTTACCTCCCCGTCTTGTTGCATAGCTCCCAGTACTAAAATAGTAGGCGTGCAATGCCACACTTCACCACAAGGAACAGTTACACACAACAACCAACTCTAGCAGACACGTCACAGATGACGGGCTTTGGGTGCTGTAAGTAAATCTGCCTCATCACTCCTTTAAATCTTCTTTCTAGAAAGATTACTCATGAGGGATACTCGTAAAGGCCACTTCTCTTCTGACTCCATATTTTCCAATAAGCTGTAAGTAGCCTGCAATTCACGTAGATCTCACCAATGAAAAAGTTATTCCCTGGGAGTAAGTTAGGCCAGTAAGTAACGAATTTAAAAACAAAACAAAAAGAGACTTCAAGTTCACTACCAGTCTGGTCAAACTAATATCCAGCAACCCTTTCTCCTCCCATATTACTCATAATGTACTATAGGGGTTGCACCAAAAGAATTTTCCTTTAATATGTAAATACGCTGTGAAGTCAGTTTGTATTAAGCAATTAGATTTGTATTAGACTTCAGCCTGTTTATTTCAGGTCCTTGGCCTGTAGGCCCACACTAATTTACAAGGCTGAATCAGGTACTTGGAACAGGGTCATGAATCTTCTGAGGCCACTAGGGGACCATTTAGTAAGTTTCTACCTTTGGGAACTAAGTATTCCTCTACTGGCCTTGTTCAGGGCCCCACCAAAGGGCCTCACTCACTTACTCCCATAGAAGAACTTACTCCAGTGGCCAGTGTGGGTCAGCCCCGTGCTCAATCATCTTCACAATGCACCAGGAAACTTCTCCCCAGAGGAGGAAACTGAGGAAAAAGAATGGAAGTATCTAACTCAGTGTCACTCAGCCAGTCTGGGATGCAAGTAAGAAGGGACTCCAAAATCCTACTGCCAGGCCAGTGCTTTGACAATTCACTGCTCAAAGCGAAGGAAGTCAGCTGTGAGCCTCTGCTGCACTCAGAACCCATGTGGACCCCCTTCCTCACCAGTGAAGTTGGCCTCGGCCCCCGGAGGACTCTGCACGACCGGGCTGCAGGACAGGGATGTCAGCACCATGGCCGCCATCATCTCATCCATTTCCACTGCATCGGACTTCCTGGATTCAAGCAGGTAAGGGCAAAAGTTACTTCCTGAGACTGCTGGTCACATCATCGTGTTACACTTCTGGCCTGTCCCCTCCATGTGCCCACTACAATCAGTAGTATATGTTAAATAAAGCCTGACTTTATTTTACTATATCACTAAACCCCAATATGAGCAGGTCGGCCCCCATCCCACTGCTGACACCCGGAGGTGACTCCATTCTCTCCCCTGAATTCACTTCCTAACTAACTCTGCAGCTTAAAATAGAGAATTATATTGGGGGGGGGGAGTGCGAGTCAAAGCAATGAAGAAAAACATGGACAAAAAAGATGCCCACTGGAATTTGAAAGCACTAAAATTACCTTTCTTTCCCTGTCTTATATTTAAGAGGGAAAAATTACACTAACCAATTCCTTTCCCCTCCCCCAAGAAAAATTACGAGATATTCTGTTAGTTTCTGAATGTCAACAGAACCTAGTCCATAAGTCAACAAGCAAGTAAACCAGAAACACTAAAATAAATCTCAACGCTTAACACAGCAGAGGTCTATAAAATTTTACATGAAATATTTGTTTTAAAAATCCATGTAAAGTTACATTATTATGTGGAAGTAAATTTAGAGCTGTCAGTTAATGCTAACATATGAAAAGTTAGCCTGAAATATATTTTTAGGTGGCTCATCTATTTCAAAGGACTGTATTAATCCCTTCTTTACAATTCAGATCCACCAAAGTAATACATCACTGGGTTTGAAGCTAACCTAAGACCAGTAATTTATTAAACATATTAGCATCCTTTTTTTTTTAACATGATCTTTGTATTTTTATTCCTGTCGAATAGAAAAGCAAGTCCTTTGCCAACATTCCCCTGAATTCAAAATGACAAATATGGTTGCTGTGGTCTCAGTGTCCTGGGTGGACTGTCAGTGACAGTGGTCCCCACAGACAGGAAGAGGTAGAATGAGCTTGACCACTCGCACACCCTGTATCTGTTGGCAGACTTTCTTTGTTAATCTTAAAAGACCAATGTACACAGAGTACGTAACATAGAAATCAGAAGATATATTGTATATTTTTCTCGTCAGGGGAAAATTGTATCATAAAATTTTAAAGCAAGATATACATGAATGGCTTTGAACTATGCCATACACCTGCAACTAATACAAAATAATATTGAATGTAAACTGTAATTGAAAAATAAAATTTAAAAAGAAATCATCAACGATTTTAAATATCTAAGCCAGGGGTCAGCGATCCAGGGCCTGTGGACCAAACATGGCCTGCTGCTGGCTTCTGGA
This sequence comes from Saccopteryx bilineata, assembly GCF_036850765.1. Taxonomy (NCBI): domain Eukaryota; kingdom Metazoa; phylum Chordata; class Mammalia; order Chiroptera; family Emballonuridae; genus Saccopteryx; species Saccopteryx bilineata. The sequence goes on from NC_089490.1 coordinate 159,463,761, forward strand.
TGGCTCCCAAGCTAAGAATGGTTTTATATTTTTTAAATAGTTTCAAAAATCAAAAGAATGCCTTGGCCGGTTGGCTCAGTGGTAGAGTGTTGACCTGGTGTCTGGATGTCCTGGATTTGATTTCCCGGTCAGGGCACACAGGAGAAGCGCCCATCTGTTTCTCCACCCCTCCCCCTCTCATACCTCTCTCTCTCCTTCTCTTCCTCCTCTCCTGCAGCCATGGCTCGATTAGAGTAAGTTGGCCCGGGCGCTGAGGATGGCTCCATGGCCTCCGCCTCAGGTGCTAGAATAATGGCTCCAGTGCAACAGAGCAACGCCCCAGATGGGCGGAGCATCATCCCCTAGTGGGCGTGCCGGGTGGATCCCGGTCAGGGCGGGAGTCTCTGTCTGCCTGCCCTCCTCTCACTAAATTTTTTTAAAATTTTTTTCAAAAGAAGACTTACTTCTTGACACATGAAAATGATACAAAATTGAAATCTGAGTGTCCATAGTAAAGCTTTCCCGGAGTGCAGCCACGCCCATCTACTTCTCCACTGGCTGTGGCTGCTGTCCTGCTCCGTGGCCAAACCGAGCCCCTGCAGCAGCAGACTCCTCTGCCCATGAGGCCTACACTACATTACTTACTGTCTGGCCTGTTCAGAACAAGTTTACTGATTCCTGAGCTAAGCCATTTTTTTCTGCCTCTCATCATGAAAAACTAAGAACTAATTTCAGTTTAAGCATAAAGAGAGGAAAAACAGCCTTTAGCCAAACCAATGATAGAACACCCATCACAGAGTGATGGGGAAGAAAAGATACTATTCTGGGTTTTTCTAAAGAGTGCCCTCTCTGCTCTTTGTGCCCCATCTGTCCCAGGACTTGACAACTAGACACCCAGGACTTCCACGTTCCTCCCTCATCACAAAACATGCCTCGACTCCATTTCTCACCATCCACATGATTTTTAGAGCCCAGGTTCTCCCGCACAAACCTTTTTGGGACATCAATGTTCCTGGAGACAGGCCTGTAGGCTTGTGCCTGGGCTCCCTGCTCCATCAGTGGCACCTGGGGAACGGGGCCCTGCAGCTCAGCCAGCCACACCTCCTCCACTTTGCAGCAGATCTGTAACTTCTGGTCCAATAGCCAGACTGTCACCTTATCCTCTGCCCAACTATGCTGCTCCACCAGTCCTGTGCACTCTTGACCTCCGTACCACACATAAACCTGGGTGGGGGAGAAAACAGCAATCAGGTTAGTCATTCTTATCCCATATTCCCCAAGTTCTGGGAGCCAGGATCCACCTGACACAAACTGTGTCCTCTGAGTCATCTTTAATTCAAGCAGAGGCTCTCAGGGACCTGCTTCCCACCTGAGCGCCCAGTGGACTGGTTCTTCCCAAAACAGATCCTTATAAACTAGATCAGGGGTCGGGAACCTATGGCTCACGAGCCAGATGTGGCTCTTTTGATGGCTGCATCTGGCTCACAGACAAATCTTTAATAAAAAAAATAATAACGTTAAAAATATAAAACATTCTCATGTATTACAATCCATTCATTTCCTACCGCTCATGTTCATGGTTGCGGGTGACTGGAGCCAAACACAGCTGTCCTCCAGGACAACACCAAATTTTTATTGGATAATGCATAACGTACATGGGTCATTGTATGGCTCTCATGGAATTACATTTTAAAATACGTGGTGTTCATGGCTCTCTCAGCCAAAAAGGTTCCCGACCCCTGCTCTAGATGGAGAAAAGGAACATGTCCATTTCTGAGATATTTTTCTTCCTGAACTTGGAATCTGTATGCAATTGAGGCTAAGTTGTTATCTTAAAACAGACTTTTATAACTATGTTTTCTATAAGCCTCATGGTAACTACAAAGAAAAAAACCTCTAGTTGATACACAAAAGATAAAGGAATCAAAGCATATGACTACAAAAAAAAATCAACAAATCACAACAACGGAAGACAAGAGAGGGAGACAAGAACAAAAGAACTACAGAACAAAATAATTAAAAAATAGCAATAGTCAGTCTTTACCTGCCAATAATTACTTTAAATGTAAATGAATTAAATTCTCTAATCAAATGAATTTGGAATCTGTGGCCCACCCTCCAGATCTCTCTTGCCCTGCCTTACCTCTGAAGTCCTATATATCTGCTGGTTCCCAACTATTGCCTTGAATTGCTCATGCTCAGGGGTAGTCAACCTTTTTATACATACCGCCCACTTTTGTATCTCTGTTAGTAGTAAAATTTTCTAACCGCCCACCAGTTCCCTAGTAAAGGTGATTTATAAAGTAGGGAAGTAACTTTATTTTATAAAATTTATAAAGCAGAGTTACCACAAGTTAAAGCATATAATAATAATTACTTACCAAGTACTTTATGTCAGATTTTCACTGTTTGGCAGAATAAATCTTTATAAAACAACTTACTATAGTTAAATCTATCTTTTTATTTATACTTTGGTTGCTCCGCTACCGCCCACCATGAAAGCTGGAATGTCCACTAGTGGGCGGTAGGGACCAGGTTGACTACCACTGCTCATGCTGCATTTTGTTCCTCAGAGACTTCTGAGTCTCCCTAGAGACGAGATGGTAAGGATGGAGAGGTAGGTTGACCTCTCTCTAGGGCTGCTAGCTGTTGGGGAAGTGAGATAGAGTCTATATATGGCCCTTGAGAAGGCAATGAAAGAGAAGCCCATGTATCTGGATCCAGTGAGAATATCAGGTACAGGTTGCCCTGGCCGGTTGGCTCAGTGGTAGAGTGTCAGCCTGGTGTGTGGAAGTTCCAGGTTCAATTCCCAGTCAGGGCACACAGGAGAAGTGACCATCTGTTTCTCCACCCCTTGTTTCCCCCTTATCTCTCTATTCCCCTCTTACAGCCATGGCTCAATTGATTCATGTGCATGAGCTCTGGGCACTGAGGCTCGTTGGAGCCTCCATCTCAGGTGCTAAAAATAGCTTGGTTGCGAGCATGGCCCCAGATAGGTAGAGCATCGGCCCTAGACAGTGTTTGCTGGGTGGATCCCAGTCAGGGCGCATGCAAAAGTCTGTCTCTCTATCTCCCCTCCTCTCACTTGTAAAAAAAAAAAAAAAGGAAAACTAATATCAGTTACAGGTCATAGCTGGGCCCTGCCACGCCTTCCTCTCTTGAAAACTTCTAAAGGTAGTTCACTGACCTTATCTGTCTCTCGTGAACCTGAGATTCTTTTCTTTGTTTTGTAAAGGTGCAAACTAAGGCAAGTTAAGAAAAACTGAGCTCTGGCCATACTTGGAACTGAAGTTTAGAGTGGGCCTAAGCCCAGGATGTCAGATGTCAGGTCTTGCCAACTTTTCCTCCTGACAGCAATATCATGGAGGAGCCCTGGGTCTGCTGCTGCTGCCTCACTCTCTCGGCAGCCTGCTGCCCAAGGACCCGCCGGGCTGCAAGTTAAAGGTCTATGTGCACGCAAACTGATGCCCAGGGATATCCAGCCTGTCAATCGGGGTACCACTTGTCTGCTGGCCCCAAGCCTGGGGAGGTTGGCCACCGTCCACTCAGGGATCAACCTACCTTCTGCCCAGGCTGAAAGGCCACCTGCTGGAGGCCTGAAGTGCCGGGAGCCTTGAGGACTTCCTTGGGCCGCTGACAGGAAGTGTCCTTGGAGGCGAAGAAGGGCTGGGGAGCTGCCCTTTCCAGCAGCTCTGCCGGAGGCTCTGACGGTGGGGCAGCCCCGGATGGCCCCAACACCCGGGCTCCCAGCAGGGACCGTTTACCAAGGCGCCGGGACAGCACACTGGCCATGCTGCTATCTTTCCTGGGGAGGCAAAGGGGGACACAGAATCCTTGAGCCGTTATCTGGAGGAATCGGGAAGCTTTCAGTACTGTGCCCTACATGCAGAAGGAGCTGCACCTATTAAAATGGATGAAACATTTTATAGTAACTATTACAATATTTTTTTTATTTTTACAAAGTTAATACCCATTCTCCAGAGGATACTTAGAAAATACTGATAAGCACAAAGAAAAATCACTCAAGACGTCTCTCAGAGATACCCACCTTTGCTATATAGCATTTCATGCTTTCCTATATACACATATTTTTTACTTTCATTTCTACAAAAAATGGATCATGGTTTGATAAACTGAATTTTCATTTAGGATCTTGTGTAGGTTTTACTATATCAGTAAATGGTATTCTATAAAAACCCTTTTATTTTTTTTCCATTTTTTTCCTTCTTTTCCAAGTGAGAAGATGGGAGATAGGAAGACAGACTCCAGCATGGGCCTCGACCAAGATCCACCCAGCAACCCCCATCTGGGGCGGATGCTCTGCCCATCTGGGGCCATGCTCATAACCAAGCTATTTTTAGCCCCTGAGGTGGAGGCTCCTTGAAGCCATCCTCAGCACCTGAGGCCAATGCACTGGAGCCAATCAAGCAATGGCTGTAGGAGGGGGAGGGAGAGAGAAAGAGAAGACAAAAGGGAGGGGTGGAGAAGCAGACGACTGCTTCTCCTATGTGCCCTGACCAGGAATCCACGCGCTGGGCCAACACTACCACTGAGCCTATAAAAACCCTTTTAGAAGCCACACAGCATATTCTTAGACAGATGTATCATTGCTAATTTAACAAACCCTTTATTATTCTACCTGCAGGCTGTATCCAGTATCATGCTGTTTGAACTGCTCTGCCTACAGGTAGCATCCTCTGAGCTCAACCTCAGCACACACACACCAGGCTAGGTTCTGATATACGATACACTCACATGCCACTTAACAACAAGGACACGTTCTAAGAAATGCATCATTAGGTGACTTCATCGTTATGCAAACATCAGCGTGTGCTTAAACAAACCTAGATGGCATAGCCTACTACACACCTAGGCTATATGTTATCACCTGTTGCTCCTAGACTACAAGCCCATATAACATGTTACCGTACAAAGCAGCACAGGAGAAAATGATGTGATCAAGAGGCGTGCTAAACACTGATGTACGAGGCTGCTGCTGGCATGACACAGCACACTGCTTTATAGCAAACATTTTTTGTAAGTAGAAAGAGTATACTCTGAAATAATTATAAAAAGTGTAATATAGTAAATACATAAACCAGTAACAGTCATTTATTATCACATTATACACTACACATAACTGTACTGCTAGACTTTAATACAACTGACAGGGCAGGCTTGTTTACACCGGCACTGCAAACACGTGAGTAATGCACTGCGCTATAACGTGGTGACGGCCGCAATGTCACTAGGCGATAGGAATTTTTCAGCTCTATTAAAATCTCATGGGGCCACTGTCACATATGTGGTCTGTCACTGAACTAGCCGTTGTGACACGGCACATGACTGCCACTAAGTCAAAGCACGAGGATGTCTGTCAGGCACTCACATTCTCCAGCTGAGTTGGCTTCAAACCAAAAAAGCCACAGAAATGAGCTGTGCTAACTGTCCTTTCCTCATTTTACACTTGAGAAAACTAACTCAGAGAGTTTAAGTGACTTGTTCACTATGACAAAGAGCCTGAATCAGATTTGGTCTCCTGACTCCAGATCCAGGAACCTCCCTGCCTTGGAGTGGCCAGCGCCCTGCCTCCAACAGCAGGTGTCAGCTGGTAACGCACTCAGGGTGATGGAAACGAGGACCAGGGAAGACCATCCAGGGCCTCGGCACGGTTCATCCCACGGTGAACAGAAGCTGTTCTGAAATCGGTATGTGTCATTTCTGCACGCTCTGAGGCATCCCTGTACCCCCATCACTCACATGCCAGAAAGCAGGGAATTGGGTAATAGCGCTCTCTACATTTTACAGACAAGAAGAGCTCAGGAGAAGAGCAACGCTAGAGTCCCTGGTGATGCTTTCATCAATGCCCTCAGGGTTCCAACCACAATGGCACTCCATGACCACCAGGGGTCCTCTGGGCCACGCCTTGACCTTCAACTTCCTCCACCATTCCAGAAAACAAAAATGCTGATCTTCCAGGTCCCTCCGTGATCTGAATCAGTCAACAAGCTTATTCTTGAGAAAGCCTTCCCAGGACCAGAGTCTCCTACTCAGGGAGCCTCAGGGAGAATGCAGATCCACACTTGCTCGGTCCCCACTCAGAGACCCTCTCCTCTACAAAAACCCTACACCGGAACATTCTAGATTTTGCTCCCCAGTAACTGGCATCAGTTTGGCTTAAATGAATTCTTATGAAAAATTTAAAAAATAAACCACAACACTAATGCTCCCCCTCGCCAATACCTTGGGAGAGAGCAAGAGAATGGTCCTGCAGAACCTCTTCACAACCTGTAATAAATACAGTGTGATAGGAAAAGGGGTTTTCCCAAGTCTTTGACTCAGAGCTTCAGGGGCTGGCAGCAGACAGCATGGCATCTCCACCAAGAATGCCCTAGAAAGAAAGAAAAGGTCAGAAAAGGTTGGCCCCTCAGCACCCTACAGAGCTCCTTCCTGTTCAAGTGTCTGGTGACGTCAGCTTCACAATAACAATAGAGAGGAGGAAAAAAATGTAAGAAGAAAATTCCTGACCACTACCAAAAGAAAGGTATATCCAAGCTAACTCAGTTTTTTAAGCCCTCACCTCCCTTCGTTCTCGAAGCCTCACACCAGAACCAAGAACCTCCGGCGCTCAATGTAATTCCATTAAGAGCCCAAGGTGAAGCTGCAGTGCCACCTACAGACATCAGGTGGCAGTATCCACCCAGACACAGAGACAACCCTTTTCTAGACCAAAAAAAGTGGTGGCCACCCCCACTTTCCACAGCAGGAAGTTTGAGGTTTCTACCTCTGAAAATGAAGAAAAAAAAATAGTATTTCCAAAATTCCTGGGCTGCCCGTCTCCAGACGGAGCCTGAAATATTCAGCTAACAGACTCTGGCGATGTTTTTATAAGCCTTTCTGTTTCTTTCTTTTTCTAATCTAAAGAAAAAATATTTTATTCGGTTTGAGAACCCACACCTTCCAAAGCCTGTGGGGTTTGCAGAGTCGGTGAACCTGCCTACTTCCGGTCTGTTCCTGTGTATGTTTGCTCTCGCCTCTGGCCCTCTTCCAAATTCCACACTGAAATATGCTTTATTTTATTCATTTATAGTATAGCCAAATCTTAATTTTTAAAAGCAGAACAGAAAGTAGGAAGGGAAACTGCCTCTAAGTGCCTCCTAGGCACTAGCTTTCACAAGCTGCATCTAATTTAATCCTCAAAACAATCTGAGATTAACATATTGTCTTTTATTTCGGATGAGGAAACTGAGCCACAGAGAGCTTAGGTTGCTGAGGCTATACAGCTAGGAACCGGCAGCCTGGAGGCCGAGTGACCTCACATCTCCCTGGTGTCAAAGGCCACAATCCTGCCACTATTCCAGGAGGTGAGGGATCTCTCAAAATAAAACACTCCATTATCTACATGGTGTTTTTCCCCTCCTTTGTTAGTGAACCTTGATAGAAAATAAAACAAACAAAAAACCAGCTTGATCCTGCAAGTCTCTACTTCTTTTTCTTTGTACAATTTCTTTCCTTGAAAATCTCTTTTCCACTGACTTCTTACCTACAAAATAGAGGTCAATGCTTTCGTCTAACCTTGTTAAACAGTCCAAGTCACTGTTAATCATTTAGTGGTTTGGGAAGACCTTTATATACACATTGGCCTCTGAGAGGGAGCAGAGAGATAATACAGTCTCAAAAGTTAAAAGATTTTAGCCAAGTTTATACTAGTGACTGATAGAATGAAAGTAGGCTCGGCAGCATCACCAGGTGGGGGGCATTGCCTCTCCTGTATTTATCAGAACATTCATTCATTATGACATTATGGACATGGCTCTACAGATAACAGGGTCCTTTAGGGACTCCAAAGTGGATTACAGCACCTACAGAGGTCGGCTGTGCAGGGGGTAGAGGGGCCCAGTTAACTCTGGACCTTAGAGTGACTTTTCAGGCTTGCCTATGAAGGGTCCTACCCTCCCTCGTAGCACACTTCTATCCATCTAACTGATAATACCTATCAATCCAATCTTCAAACCTCTCTTCCCTGATCAATACTTCTATTCATTCCCCTATTGGCTTCTTTCTTGGGAGCAATCAACGGTCCATCTAAAGCAGCCATCCCCTAACTTGCCATGATTCTGGTACAGCAAAGAGAAATCAAGAAACATCCTTTTCAGGATAACAATAACAATGTTTCAATAGGTAATCAAATCCCTGTTTATGATGTTACATTCTTGACTATGGAATTCCTTGACTGAAACAAATTCAAGCTAGAGGACTTCCCCTTCAACTACAGTTCTAAGGGGATCCTGAACCCTCTTATGCTTCTCACTCCTTCCGCTGTCCCCAATAGGAGGGGTTGGCTATCCAAGAATATGTATTTTGGTCAATGTTCAAAAACGGTTAGCCCCTTTCCAGGCTCAGCAAACATATTCTGATGCGCTAATAGCCCTTAATGAGGACATCTGCCATCAGTTAAATAACTGGAACAGACAGAAGAGGAAAACAAACCCTCTCTGTGGTTCTGAGTTGCAAATAGCTATTTGACATGTGACTGTTGCCGGACAACCACATGTCTCAGCACACGTACGTGTGTGTGCACAATGGCTGTTCTCTCCTACCACCCAGCGACACTGCAGCAAGCCTTGACATCGCCTAGTGGCACTTCTAGGTCATAAATCAAAATGATTCATTGCATGACTAATAGTTTGGGTTCATCTTTTTTTTTTCTTTTCTTTCCTTTTCTTTTGGTTAAGGACAGTTAAGTTTGGAGTAAGATTCCCATTTGCTACATCTTGGGTGCCTGCTACAAGCTCTCTAACGAACAATTTATGGACCAAGGTGAGGGACAGCAACCCTCTGCCAACAGTTTCAGGTTCTCGACTAAAAACCTCAGCTTTCTATTTCAGTCTCCACTGGGCAACCCCTGCACAGAATGCCAGTTTGAGTTTTTAGTAATACCTCGCATATCATCCTTAACCTTTTATCAGAAAGTTGCTCAGTTTATGTTGTTGTTTCTCTTAATCTGTGAAATTTTGCCCTGACCAAGTAGTTCAGTTGGTTGCAGCATCATCCCGATGTGCAGAGGTTGCAGGTTCAATCCCTGGTCAGGGCACATACAAGGAGCAACCCACAATTATATATATAAGTAGAATAACAAATTGGTCTCTCTCTCTCTCTCTCTCTCTCTCTCTCTCTCTCCCTTCTGCTCTCTCGAAAATCAATTAATATTTTTTTAATCTGTAAAGTTTTAACTTAAATTATCTTCAGTGTGATGTTCTAAGCTCATCCAAAGGTTAAAATGCAGCAAACCACATCTCTTCTCTTGTAACACAACTCAATGGAGACGAGGATTCCCAATTATTTTCCAGTAGCTTTTAGCAAAGGACCATCTCTGTTGACAGATGCCAAGTGGCAGTACAGTTACAATCCTGTGCAGATATGTCTATGGTCCTCTTAAAGTGCAGGTCACCACTTGAACTTGGCAGACGCAAGGTGTCATTCCCTGCCATCACCACCCCAATGCTGCCGGATGGTTCTCAAATCATTCTTTTGTTCGTTTGTTTTTTGTTTTTCCTACCAACTGGATTGCCTTCTCCAGAAAAAGTGAAAAAAAAAAACTCACTTCACTGAGCATATACTGACCTTGTCTTCCCAGAGGACTCTTTGGCCAGCCTGGCTTTGGACAGAAATCCCTCCAACAGTAACCAAGGGCCTGAGCTAATACTTTATATCTCTCAAGTTATTTAACAGGCCCAGTTATACCATTTTTAAAATGTGTGGTGTGCATTTTAGATTTTCACAATACAAACTTAAGATAAACAGCACTGAACATATCAGTGACTGATTCAATACAGTACCAACATTTCTAAATCAGCTGTTCAAAGAATGACCACTTGGATTTTCCGAGCATTTAAATTCTTGTCATCTTCTGAAGGTTTAATAAAACTGGATTACAACGCCTCAATGTATAATAGTTTAGACTACCCATACAATTAAAATTATAGATTATCAGGATTGACAGGAACCTTAAAGGTCGCCCATCCCCCATTCAGTGGCTGGAATCCTGGTCATGGCAGCCCCTGCAAGTGAACATCCAGCCTTCCCATTACTTTAATACATGTAACAGAATAACGGAAGGAAAAATAAGGGCCCCAAATAGCAGTGCTATTTTCATATTCCAGCAGATGGGCTGTAGAAATAGGTCATCTGATTTTATTACACTGAATTTCTCCAGCAAATAATAAATGACCCTGATCAACAAGTACTTTTGTTGGTCCGACTATATAACAGTCATTCAATCAAGAGAAAGAGACCACTCCGTTTACACGACTGGCAGGGAAAGAAAGTGGGGTTTTTTTTCACAGTTCTACCCAGGAACAAGCACACTTCCTCTTCCTTTACACCTAGCTCCCCATCTACCTCAAAACTGCCGCTGCACCTCATCCCTTGCTCTGTCATGCAGACGCTACTCTGAGTTACATAAGACAATTCTCAGCACAGTGCTTGGTGCACAGTTAGGGCTTAGTAAACTCTATTTCTACTAGAACCAGTGGGACAGCATCTTCCTTAGACTGCAAACACCCTTTGAGGGCAGAGGCCATAGCTTGCTTGTCTCATCAGGATTATGATTTTAAGGAGATGATATTCCTGTGAGGGAGGAGAGCCCCAGATTCAAAAGGAATGTGTCCTGAAGAATATTACCTGCTGTTTGCCTTAAAATGAAGACAGGGCTCAAAACAGCTGAAAAATACTATACAAGGAAGCAGGCATAAGCAAAACCATGCTTACAATGTGTTGTGAGAAGCAGAGAGGGTGTCCAGCACTGCTTTGTACATGCATTGGGGGGGGGCGCCCATGCACATGTGTACGTGTGGGTACGTGCATGCACTGTGGTTAAACCTGATTTGCACTGTGCAAAAACTATGTGAGAGTTCCAGCAGGAGGCGTGGAGATGGATGACTGCTGACTCGGCATTTTACCCAGAGCCTGCAGGAAGGAGGGAACCGGGGCCGAGTATCTCCGGGAGAACAAGCCTCAAAGAATTAACAGTTTTCTCAAGCAGTTCTCAAAGTAAGCATATAAGAGACCCGTGCATTAACTCCAACCACCCATGAATAAATGCTTACACAGCTCTTAGGTTTACACTCACTTTAATACACACATTTAGGAGCTTCCCTTTTTTCTCCCTAACCTCCCAGAAACTCAAGAAAATGTGGAGGGACAATCATTTTACAGCTCAGAAAAATGATGTGCTTAAGAAAGTTCCTTATTTGCCCAAGCCAGCAAGCAATGGCATTTGTCACTTTCCTGGCTGCTCCCTAGTCCAGTTCTCTCTTCCCCACAAGGGGAGACCCAACAAGAAGATGGGGGCTCAGGATGGCTGTGCAGAATGGAGGGTTCTGGAGTTCACAACCCTAATGGCTTTACATTGCCTTTTTTTTTTCATTCAAAACACTATAAGGAGGAAAGTGAGTTTCATTGAAAAGAAGGGCCCCTGGCTGGTTGGCTCAGTGGTAGAGCACTGGCCTAGCATGTGGATGTCCTGAGTTCAATTCCCAATCAGGGCACACAAGAGAAGTGACTGTTTGCCTCTCCACCCCTCGTACTTCTCTCTCTCTCTCTCTCTCTCTCTCTCTCATCTCCTCCCACAAGCATGGCTTGATTGGTTTGAGCGAGTTGGTCCTGGGTGCTGAGGATGGCTCCGTGGCCTCACCTCAGGTGCTAAAAACAGCTCCTTTGCCACGCAACGGAGTAATGGCCCCAGATGGGCAGAACATCGCCCCATAGAGGGCTTGCTGGGTGGATCCCAATGAGGGATTAATTTTTTTAAAAAAAGAAAGAAAGAAAGAAGGGATCTCAACATAGTTATAGGAAAGAGAAGCAAAAGTTGGCAACAAAAGAACTACCCCTAAAACATAAAACATGGGAGATGAGAATTTTAAAAGCCTAATAATCCAGGGCCCATTAGCATATGGCCCTGAGTGGTGCACACACCAGAAAGAGAAGACTGTGGCAATGATACCCAGGGTGCCAATCCTGAGACACAGGAAAAAGGGTTCCGTATGTTTTCACTTCTTTAAGAAAGCAGAGAAATGCAGACTAGACTTTATACACATTTTTCATTTACATGGTTAAAATAGAAAAACTTTCAAAACTCAATAGTCATTTGAATGAATAATGGCATTCCCCATGGCACTAAGTAAACAGGCAGTGGGGCCTGTAGGGAAGGTGAGAACCACCTGGTGACTTGCCTAGCTGAAATCAATATAATAAAAAGACAGCGACCCTCTCCTGCCGCGGATCATCAGAGCACACAAAGCAGCTGCAGGTACCGCACTTAAGAACAATGTCACCTGGTCTGAGAGACAGGCCAGGAAGGTGAGATGCCAAGCGAAAAACGAGAACCCACGCTCGTGCAGACAAGACCAGTCCACCAGCGACAGCAAGCCAAAAAGACAAACTGGTAAGGAAAGGGACTGAGGTGCCCAGTACCGCTCAGGAATCCCAGCCTCACCCGGAGCCACCGTCCAAAACGTAAGCCGATAGTAAATAAGCTGTAATCTCGGAACTGATATGCCACAAGACAAGAAACATGTGCTGTTGGAATGACAGAACATCCTAGTGGCTGATAACACTTAAAACTCTGAAATAAGAGCTGGATACCAGGATTTGTTCCAAGACAAGGATGGCGAACGGGCCCACGGGAACAGAGCTGTTTGGCCTGAAGGGAGGTAACCAAGCTTCTGAGGATTCACTTTTAACCCAATTTCCCCCTTTATTCTCACTCCCACCCCCAGGAGTGCCATGGCTGAGACAATTGACAATACATGTTTTCTAGTTCAGAATGGGGGGCAGCTGCTCACCCACCACCCCCAGGAGTGCCATGGCTGAGAGGAAAGAAAAGACTGGATACCACGAAAGTCCTACACCCAGCCCATCACAACGGAGACCTATCTGGTTGGGAGAGGCTGTCACGGCCCACTGCAGATGCTCACCTCCCCCTGTGTGACTTGCAGCAGTTAGCCACCATCTCAAAGCCTTAATTTCCCGCCCCACCTTTGAGAACAGTGCCCAGCATCGGGAAGGAACTCATGATGTGTTCCCTTCCCCTGCCCTCCTATTTTAGACGGGAGCCAGAGAGCTAAATAACACAACAGGCCACTCTGACTGCTCAGTAGCCACACTCAGGCTGGCATCTGGGAAGGGAGGTTGTAAAAGGACAATTGACCAGAATCAGGAATACAACTACTGACTCCAAAGGAAATCAAGATGTTGACCATGGGTGAGCCACTAATTAATTGAAATCATAACAAAACTGATGGCAGCATGATAGGGGAACCAAGAAATCCAATGCATTCCATGTAGAGGCGTGCTGGGCACAGTGAACCAACCTCAGGGTTCAGGCTGAGTGCATTCAACACGAAGCCCAAAGCCAGGCCCCACAGGGCTGGGACTCAAATAATTTAACAACCGGTTCTCTGCCCTAATGACTGTTTTAAGTATTAAAAAAACAACATACTGAAAGGTAGTTTATTATTTCATGCATTTAATACTTAAGAATAACAAGAGGTACACAAAACTAGATTATAAGAGTTTAAAAATATTAATGAAAAATATTAAATAATGCCTGACAAAAAGCAATAAAGCTGTTATTTAAGATATTTCCAATGACAGCTTGTCATTCCCCTGGGTTTTTTTGGCACTTTTTCTCTTTACGTTATATGTTTGTTTATTGAAGTAACAAACACGAGGGAATTAAAATGTTGTATTTCATCATAGGTATAACAAGTTTTATGCAATGAGTAAACAAATATTACAAACATAGTTTCATCAAGTTTTTTTCACCTATGGATGAAATGAACATTACTACGGGCACTTCAAATACGCTGTTGCACAGATGAACGTTAAAAAGGAGTAACGAATGTAAATTTGTGATTTCTACATCGGGCAGTTGCCCAGGCTCCCACCTTAGAGAGAACCCTGATTATAAGTGCCATTTGAACAACTAGTTTGCCAAACTCAACAAAAAAGTAGGTATCGGCTCTGCCGAACCGGTGTGAACCGGCTGAGTCCCACCATGAGGACCCACCACTGTCCGTCTCCTACATGACCTGGCTCCTCATCTCACCCTCAGCAGACACGTCCCAATGCTGCCTTCCTCTCCCAACCCCAAATCTGAGTCTTGGTGCCCTGCCCAGGGTGGTCAAGAACTACTGCCAAACCTCCGGGAGGCAGAGGCTGGCCAGCCCTGTGACCGACCTCCAGTGCCACTCACTGCAGAGGCTCCGGTCCCTGAGCCCTGGATCGGCCGAGCTGCCCCAGAGCAGACCCACACAGGACACATTTTGCACCAACTCACCAGAAGCCCAAGGAAAGGGGCACCTCCGAACACAAACACCAGCATTTTTTAAAATCTGCTGATGCTCAACACATGTGCCAGGCTCTTGCTGATCAACTGAACAGAATCATTAAGAAACCTAAGCTTCAGACCCTGCCTTAAATTAAAGAACGTCAGGCCTAACTGAGCGCCCACCTGGATCACACATCCAGCACTTGTTCATAAAAGCGCTTAGTATGCTCCAGCGCTTTTAAGACTTTTGTGCTTTATAATTAGATAAATGAATCAGAATTTGCTTCTTTCAGGAAACTGCAAAAAAAAATAAATAACACAGCCAGCAATCTGACATGGAAGCCTGATAGAAAGACGGTTTTCAGGACTAAGCTCGTAAAGTTAGATCAATGTGCACGTTAAAAGTGTAAGTGTTTGACATACATTAAATAAGTCGAAATAAAATATGTAATGAATTTTTTTTTTAAATCTGCTGAGTGACTGACTGGAAGGTGAAATAGACACGTTTCCCCCAGAAAACACAAAGTCAGCCAAAGTAAAGAGACTACAGACACCATTAAGGAAGATCTTTTAAATACACAGTGAAAAATGAGCCCAGTGGGGGAGGGCGGCTTGCCCAAGGCACAACCCACGAAGGAAGCACCTTCTGTGGAGGACGCCATTTAAGGAATCTTTCTGCCCCGATAATTGTGGGGCTGAGGAAGAGGATGAGTTCAAACATGGGAGAAGGGTGGGGAAATTGAACGTGTGGTTATCCCAGTATGAGCTCAAGATATCGGGGTGTCCACTCTTAGGTGTTTCTCCTTAAATGGACAGGGTGGCAGCGCTGATCAGCGTGCTCACTGGTGTGGCTGCTCTAAACCAAAGCAACAAAATAGACGTGGCTCAGTCACAGAGAACAGACGGCCCACCACGCCTGAGGTCTGAGAGAAGTGAAGGACAAAATGGGTGCGCACTGAGTCGACCAAGAGCCCCAGACCGCGTCTGCACAGCGCGGGGGAGCCTCTGCCTGGCCTCGAGGACAGTCGAGGCACTAGCACCAGGCGGAACCTCACCCACATCGGCCGGCAGGTAGACTGTACTTACACAGTGCCAGCAGAAGGCTCAAATCTCCCGAGGGGAAAAAGGCAGTGCAATGTTCCCAAGTGACAAAATCACATCTAACTACTTCACTAGAACTGTCATAAACAGACAGGAGACAGAGGAAACCGATGCAACCTGCAGCCTTCCACAGACCGATGTCCCTTCAGTCTTGAATGTTCTACCTCCTCTCATTTATCCAACACTTAAGTGCCCGTCGTTGGCGAAGCAACTCACAGACTTTGATCTCGTGTCACCCCTCACAGTAACATCACCGTCTTCTTCTCCATTTTTATGTGTAAGGCAACTGAGACGCAGGGAGGTTAAATAACGCTCCCACGGCCACTGAGCTAAAAAGTGACAGAACTAAGATGTGAGCTCAATCAAATCTGTCAGGTCTCAAAAGCTCTGCTCTTTCTTCTATATTCTACAGGAAAACTACGCATCAGGTAAGAGGCTAGACGGACGACCTCGTAAGGTTGCCCTGACAGTAATGTGTGAGTCGCTGAGAGGTTACTGAGGTGCTGGTGGTGTGGAAATGAAACGGGCATTACACATTACAACAGCAAAGCACCGAGCGGGGCTCCCACAGCTCCAGGCAGTCACTATTCTTATTTACCACTTTTACTACAAATATCCCAAAAAGAATGCACAGTGAAACACTCAGGGCTGCAAAGGAGCTCTAGTTTCCCAGTTACATGACCATGGGCAAATTCCTTCACCCTTCTGGCCTGTTTCCTCACCTCTGAAAGGAGACAGACGGTGGGTCCTACTCCACAGGAAACGCAATTCTTTCTAACAGTGCCTTGGTTTTTTCAGAGTCACCCAGTTCCTCTTCCTAGAGACCTGAACTCCTCTGAGAGAGGACCCTGGGAAAGAATGAAGAAATGCACCTCGAATCTCAAGCACTGTGCCTGGCACAGAGTACTCAACACGTGTGTGTGTGTGTGTGTGTGTGTGTGTGTGTGTGTGTGTGTACACATACATATAAAGACTCCTCGCTCTGAGTCGTGACGAGCCAAACTTATGGAATGATTACAGGGGAGACTTTGTGTAAGTAGGGGGGGAAACAGCCAATAAATTTTAACATTGACAAGGGCAGTGCAATACACTTAAGGAAAAAAAAATCAAAATCATGCAAGAGTTCTGTGGCAACAGTTGGAATCCAGGAAAGGGACCTTTGTGTCACTACCAGATCACACTGTCATCCTACCGTGGTCACAAAGGCCAAAACAAACAAAAACATCATTTTGTCCGACACTGCTGCAAAAGCTCTAAAAACAAAACCAAACAAACAGAAAAGAAAACGTACCACCACCTACTCCCTATAAAGTTAGAGAATGGCCCACACTGGGAACACTGGCTGCTGCCAACCCTAAAGATAACTTGTGAACACAGAAGACAGTCACCTGCAGGGGCTGTGTGAGGGGGAGGGCGGGCCAGCGGCCAAGGCCGAGAAGGCCCTGGGAGCCCTGGGAGAATCTAGCAACTGGGAGAGATAAGGTGGGGGTGCTAACTCTGTCACCAAATCCTGAAATGACAGACGAGGGAGAGCCTGCTAACACTGGCGGGAGACCGCAAGAGGAGACGCTTCAGTACCCCCAAAGAAGGCAACGTAAGTGCATTCCTGGGCTTGGGCAATGGCTTGAATGCAATGGTGGGGTTCCTCTGGGGTCAGATCCAGGACTATGTTCATTAACATCTGTCTGTATAAGGGATCTGAAGGCCAAGACAAGGGAAACAAGGCTGCAAAAGGGTTCTGCCTCTCGCCAACTAGGTGACCAGTGGGAGCAGCCCGTGCCTTTCAAGAGGGACATAGCCAAGCCCTTCCTTGCTACACCAGCTCCCAAAGGCATGAGCTTGGCCCCATAGGACGATGAATTTTCAAGCTTTCCGGAAGTCCAGAGATCTAGAGATGATTGTCAAGAAGTGCAAATCTAGAGACACACGCTATTCTCCACCTAAAATGAAACCGGTAATAAAAGTGTATCACCAGGGTTCTAGGTTTTTTCTAAGAACACTAAAATGCTTCCACACACCTCACCCTGGGCTTGAGTGTTTAAGGGTATAGCACTTTGTACTCTAGAGGAGGCACAGAGAGCAATCACAGATGTGTTTGAAGGACTCCATTTAGGGAATGAACTGAAT
This sequence comes from Saccopteryx bilineata, assembly GCF_036850765.1. Lineage (NCBI taxonomy): Eukaryota > Metazoa > Chordata > Mammalia > Chiroptera > Emballonuridae > Saccopteryx > Saccopteryx bilineata. The sequence goes on from NC_089490.1 coordinate 159,481,300, forward strand.
TTATCAGCCAGTCCACACGGGCTTGCTCATCCATCCTGTAATTCTGCACACAACCAACACGCAGGCCAAAGTTCTCGGGTGTGGGGGGACAGACCGAATTAACTATGAGGCCCAACCCTTTTATTCAACGAGTGCTATCTCATGAAGGGGGCGCACACCTAGCATACCTTATATCCTGCCCTAACCTTAGAAAACAATTGCTTCGTGTCTGAGCACGCTTCAAGTGTGCCCTGGCCTATATTAAGTCTAGGCTAGGAACTGACCTTGTCACGTGTCTTCATTAGGATATAAAATTAAAGTGCCCTATTACACTGCAATTCCCCTTTGTCAGTATCTACCCTAGAGAAACACTCACCTGTGTTACAAAGAGGCAAGTACAGCCAAGTTTTTGGTAACATTTGCAACAGTCGAGGATTTAGAAATAATTTTAAGTGTTCACCAATTAAGGGAAGGCTAACCCATGGCTTAGCCTCCTGACTCTAAAAAAGGCCATTCAGGAATTAAACAAAATCAAGAAGACCTACGAGAGGATAGGGAGCAAGCAGCACTATTTACCTGTGGGGCAGAACAGGGGAGACAATACTTGCAGTGCAATGCACTTCAGTTTTTAAAGTTCTGTAAGTATCAATGCATGCATGTAAAGCATTTATTTTTTTATTTTTATTTTTTTACAGGGACAGAGAGAGAGTCAGAGAGAGGGATAGATAGGGACAGACAGACAGGAACGGAGAGAGATGAGAAGCATCAATCATCAGTTTCTCGTTGAGACACCTTAGTTGTTCATTGATTGCTTTCTCATATGTGCCTTGACCGTGGGCCTTCAGCAGACCGAGTGACCCCTTGCTCAGTGACCTTAGGTCCGAGCTGGTGAGCTTTTTTTTTGCTCAACCCAGATGAGCTTGTGCTCAAGCTGGCGACCTCGGGGTCTCAAACCTGGGTCTTCAGCATCCCAGTCCAATGCTCTACTATCCACTGCGCCACCACCTGATCAGGCGTAAAGCATTTATAAAATACCAATAAATTTGTGGGAGTGTTTGTCAAAGAAGACTTTGCTCTGGAAGGTTTGCCTTTTCTTCCTGTGAGGAAGACCTTCATGTACTACCTATGTAATAAAATTCCACTTAACCACTTAATTAAAAAATAAAGAAACTGATCTTGTTCAATACATTTCAGTAATATGGGGGCTTGGGTGGGGACAGGCTTCCCAAGAGACCAGAGCTCAGCAGGGCAAAGCACTGGGCTTTGCAACATGGATCTTGTTTCAATATTACAAGCCCGACTATGTAACTCTGTGGATTGTTAAATTTATATGCTAGTTCAAGGAAGAGGCAAGAAAAAAAGAGAATGTGTTTGGGGTTTCTGGGTAATCCAAAGGGATGTCCTAGGAATCATTCCAGTCCTTCTAGCTGGATTCCAGCTCTCCAACACAACACACACACACACATGCCAATAATGGCAACCCTTGCCCAATCACATTTATTCCTAATATTAATCTGGATCCTGTGGACACTGAGGAAAATCTGAATACTCTTAGACCGACTCCAAAATATTACTGACTCACCAGGATTACCAAACTTTATAGGATACTGATTTTTAAACACACACTCCTTCCACTTCTTTAAAGCACTATGTATAAAGTCCTCAGAAACACAAAATCCTATTATTAAGAACTTGGTTGGCAAAACTAACCTAGGGTGATGGAAATCAGAGCTGTCGTCCTCCTGGTTGGAGGAGGATAATCTGGAAATGGTCATGAGGAACATTTCTGGGGTGATGGAAATGTTCTGTCTTAAAATGCATTTGTCAAAACTGATTAACCAGCACACTTAAGATCTGAGCGTTCCACTGTATGCAAATTATACCTCAATTAAAAAAAAAAAGAACTACTCAAACACAGTTTCCCAGCCAGCTGCAGCAGAACTTTGAGCTGTCCTATCAGACATCTGAAATCTCTGTTATGCTATGTAAAGAGCACAGAGTACCATGGCGACAGTCACCATAAAAATAGATAACAAGATTAAAATGGATAGAGGACACAGGAATTTAAGAACAGCACACCAAGAGCAATTCATTTTCAGCAGCAGAAGAAAAACAGAAAGAGAGAGGGAGTATCTCATTCCCCCTGCACGATGAAAAACAGCCACTAAATGTGGTTGTTTTTACTAAAAGTGTTTTATGACTTCCCAATACTCAAAGGACAAAAAAGGCTGAGAACTGTTGTTTCTGATTGTATTTTGCTTTTTTAAAAAAATATATAATATAGTGTAAGTTTTTCCCATCCCCACTCCACGTGGCCCAGGAGACAATTCAACCAGCAGAGTTGTTGGGCCGTACACTGTGCGCAGCTCAGAGGATGCTGAGATAAAAGAAAGCTGGGCCCTTCATCACCAAGGCACAGAGATGTCCAGTGTTAGTTCTAAATAACCAAATTCTGCCTCTATTTTCAAACTTCTAAAACTGTCATTCCCTGGGTCATGCACCCCAAAACTGCTTAAATCCATGTGAAGAGAGAGCACTTTCTTGCCAAACATTGATTTTTCAAAGCCAAAGTATGTGCCAGGAGCATGTGGAGATAAGACATCATCTTGTGATATTCTCTGAAGATGACGTAAACCTCTATTGATTCTCCTCTTTGTAGAGTTCTCTAAGAAACATTTGCTATGTGACTTAGCCCTGGCACCTGGCAGTGGCACCAACAGCGAAAAAAAAAAAAGAAAGAAAGAAAAGAAAGGTAATCCAAAAATATCAGGAAGAAAATCTAAACATGTAAAACTATCAGGGTGGTTTCTAAATAAATCATAAATTTAAATGAGCTTTAGACAAATTTAAACTAATCAAATTTTCTACACATAAGCTATAAAATAAAAAAATGCAAAATGAAACATTGTTACTCAAACCACAAATTTATTGTCAGATATAAACTATATATACACATTCTGGAAAAATCCCACTCAAAAGTTTCTTTACGCCTGACCAGGCAATGGTGCAGTGGATAGAGCGTTGGACTGGGATGCGGAAGACCCAGGTTCGAGACCCCGAGGTCGCCAGCTTGAGCGTGGGCTCATCAGGTTTGAGCAGGGCTCACCAGCTTGAGCCCAAGGTCTCTGGCTTGAGCAAGGGGTCATTTGCTCTGCTATAGCCCCCCGGTCAAGGCACATATGAGAAATCAATCAATGGACAACTAAGGAACTGCAACGAAGAACTGATGTTTCTCATCTCTCTCCCTTCCTGTCTTTGTCCCTATCTGTCCCTCTCTCTGACTCTGTCTCTGCCACACACACACACACACACACAGTTTCTTTAAATTGATCCATCCCAGCCCTGGCCAGTTAGCTCAGCAGTAGAGCATCAGCCCGGTGTGTTGAAGTCCCAGGTTCTATTCCTGGTCAGGGCACACAGGAGAAGTGCTCATCTGCTTCTCCACCCTTCCCCCTCTCCTTTCTCCCTCATCTCTCTCTTCCCCTCCCGCAGCCAAGGCTCCACTGGAGCAAAGTTGACCCGTGTGCTGAAGATGGCTCCAGCCTTAATGGAGCAAAGCCCCAGATGGGCAGAGCATCGCCCCCTAGTGGGCATGCCAGTAGATTCCAGTTGGGCGCATGCAGGAGTCTGACTGCCTCCCCGCTTCTTCTAATTTTGGGAAAATACCAAAATATATTATATATATATTTTATAAATATATATATAATATATTTTTTTCAACCCTTGTCCTCTTTGTCACTAATCTTACACAGCAGTCACAAGACTCAGTCCCTTTGCAGGTGTCAGGATGGCATTTGCAGAGCTCTGCCTGGTGATATAAACCAGCGGTGTTGGAAATAGGAAGGAGATGGTCAAGGGTACTCCCAGTTCCTCCACAGCCAAGCAGAGGACCCATCATTCAATTAAAGGGCCCCATCTTGATTCATTCATTATGCTGACTAGAACTGGTCAAAACACACAGTCTTTCATGTGTCAATCTATTTTATTACTTTTGCCATTTCCACACAAGCCCCGATCTTCTCGCTTTCCTAAAGACGAAATTCAATTTTCAGCAGCCCTGTGGCTCACAAACTGAGTCCTGACACACCTTGGAATAGTTCTCTTCATCCTTTCTAAAATGACCCTAGAAGGGTCTCAAAAATGTTGGGACCCATTTGGAAACATTTTTTTTTTAAATATGGATCAAAGTCTGGTTTTTTAAATATTTTATTTAGTGATTTTTAGAGGGGGGGGAGGAGCAGGAAGCATCAACTCCCATATGTGCCTTGACCAGGCAAGCCCAGGGTTTCGAACCGGCGACCTCAGTGTTCCAGGTCGACGCTTTATCCCACTGCACCACCATAGGTCAGGCCTGGGAACATTTTTAAAAGAGCTTACATGATGCTATTGACTCAAATACTATGCAATGAGAGGTATATCCCCTATTTACATTATTTTTCAGCCGTGACAAGTCACCTAATAACGTGACCCTAAGAATTGGAAAGAAGTTTGTAGGTCAGTCTAATTCCTGTCCTCTTCTGCAGTATTCCTACTCAACAGCATTCAGCCCAACTTGAATACTTCCAACAATGGGAAGCTCACTATTTCATGGGCAAACATTTCTATTGTTGGGCAGCTCTGAGAACTGGAAAATCCTTTTTCATATTGACCTTAAATCTGTTTTTAGGGTTAAAAGGAGCCTTCAAGATCATTAACTTCAGTGTAATTATTTACAGATGAGGAATCTGAAGCTAGAGAGGATAAAGTGATTATTCCATCCATTGGTCATACTCCAACACCAGGAGCAAAAATGAACAAGTCTACTCTTTCCTATGCTTAATAACCATGAAAATATTTGAAAGCTCTATTGTGTACCCACTCCACAAGTCACTCCAGTCATTCCTGATTCTACACCACCTTAGTCACATTCCAGCAGACAGTCCTGCTTATTCATGCTTCTTTTAAATCATGGCCCCCTTACCACCATTGGTCTAAATGTCACATGACCAGAAGTCACTAAAACTAGATCCTTGGGCCTGACCTGTGGTGGCGCAGTGGATAAAGCGTCGACCTGGAAATGCTGAGGTCGCTGGTTCGAAACCCTGGGCTTGCCTGGTCAAGGCACATATGGGAGTTGATGCTTCCAGCTCCTCTCCCCTTCTCTCTCTCTCTTTTCCTCTCTGTCTCTCTCTCTTCCTAAGAATGAATAAAATTTTTTTAAAAAATTTTAAAAAAACAAAAAACACTAGATCCTTGGTCCATACTGTTCCTGTCTCTCTGTCTCTCTCTCCCTGCCTCTTTCAAAAAATAAAACAATAGACTAGATCCTATTATTGGATGGATGAATTCCTGATTCAGTTGTAAACTGGATTCAATTTTTTTTTTTTTTTTGGATTCAGTCTTTAAAAGCCTCATCCCACTCAGGGTTCACATTAAACTCACAAACAACAGAATGACCTTACAACTTTTCCCCCACATGATCTAGCCCTCCTCAGCATGCTGAGTAACACTAGGGCTCACTGTGTCTGTTCACCCGCAGGCCTGCCCCTTTCAATTGGATCATTAATTTCAGGTCACAGGCTGTGTCTTATTTTGTAACTTCAGTGTCTCAGCCAGTGTGCAACACAAAGCAGGTAGGTACTTAAGACTCATCACTGAATGAGCCATCTACTTTATCGCATCCTGTCCTTGAACAATAAAATGTTTTTTAAAATAGTAGTTGTTTAAAAGGGGGGGGAAAACAAGCCACAGACTGAAAGAAAATATGTGCAGAAGATACAGCTAAAGAAGGACTATTGTCCACAACATACAGAAGACTCTTAAAATAGCAATAAAACAACTTGATTAAAAAACGGGCCAGGCCCTGGCCGGTTGGCTCAGCGGTAGAGCGTCAGCCTAGCGTGTGGAGGACCCGGGTTCGATTCCCAGCCAGGGCACACAGGAGAAGCGCCCATTTGCTTCTCCACCCCTCCGCCGCGCCTTCCTCTCTGTCTCTCTCTTCCCCTCCCGCAGCCAAGGCTCCATTGGAGCAAAGATGGCCCGGGCGCTGGGGATGGCTCTGTGGCCTCTGCCCCAGGTGCTAGAGTGGCTCTGGTCGCAACATGGCGATGCCCAGGATGGGCAGAGCATCGCCCCCTGGTGGGCAGAGCGTTGCCCCATGGTGGGCGTGCCGGGTGGATCCCGGTCGGGCGCATGCAGGAGTCTGTCTGACTGTCTCTCCCTGTTTCCAGCTTCAGAAAAATGCAAAAAAAAAAACAAAAAACGGGCCAAAGCCCTCAACAGACACCTCACCAAAGAAGACCTACAGATGAGGATGGGGGGGTTGCAAGCGCATGAAAAGATGTCATTCCATGTCATTAAGGAAATGCAAATTAACATGAGATACCACTACATACCTATTAGCATGACCAAAATCCAGAACACTGACAACACCAAATGCTGACGAGGATGTGGAGCAACCGAAACAACAGAAACTCTCATTCACTGTGGTGGGAATGCAGAATGGTACAGCCACTTCGTAAGACAGGTTAGCAGTTTCTTATAAAAATAAACATACTCTTACCTTGCAGTCCAGCAATAGCACACTTCCTGGTATTTACTTAAAGGAATTGAGAACTTGTGTCCACACAAAAACCTGCACACAGACATTTACAGAATCTTTATTTATAATAATTGCAGAAACTTGGTAGTAACCATGATGCCCTTCAGTAGGTACATTTAGGATAAACAGTGGTATACCCAGACAATGGACTATTACTCAGCACTAAAAAGAAATGGGCTACCAAGCCATGGAAAGCAGTGGAGGAAGCTTAAATGCCTAGTATTAAATGAAAGAAGCCAATCTGAAAAGCTGCATATAACACTATGCAAAAGGCAAAACTGTCAAGACAGTAAAAAGATCACTGCTTGCCAGGGGCTGGGGTGAGGGAGGGATGAACAAGTAGAGCACAGAGATTTTTAGGGCAGTGAGAGCACTCTACACGATACTGTAATAGTGGATATGTGTTATTAGACATTTGTCCAAACTCAGAATGTACAGCACCAAGAGTGAACCCTAACATAAACTACGAACTTGGAGTGATAGTGATATGTCAATGTTAGTTCATCAGTTCTAACAAATGGACCATCTCTGGTGAGGGGTGTTGAGAGTGGGGGAGGCTGTGCCTGTGTGGTGACAAGGGGTTTTATGGGGATCTGTACCTTCCTCTCAATTTGGCTTCAAATCTAAAACTGCTCTAAAAACTAAAGTATATTTAAATGTATATATACATATATATGTATATATATATATATATATCTCAGTGTTTTTCCCACTGTGTTGCACACGCACATTGTAAAACTACAAATTATAAATTTAAAATGTAAAAAAAAAAAAAATGTCACTTATCTCGATCCATCAGAAGCAACTAGTATTAAGTATTTTGGTATTAAAATTAATCATTTCCTTCCAGTCACTTTCTATGTACTTTTGTTCAAGATTTGAAATCATATTGTAGATGCACCTTAACTTTTAGCAGAAACACTTGTCCATGGTATTTTAAAATTATTCCTAACCATTATTATTTTTTTTTTTTACAGAGACAGAGAAAGAGACAGAGAGAGGGATAGATAAGGACAGACAGACAGGAACGGAGAGAGATGAGAAACATCAATCATCAGTTTTTCATTGCGATACCTTAGTTTGTTCATTGATTGTTTTCTCATATGTGCCTTGACTGCGGGCCTTCAGCAGATGGAGTAACCCCTTGCTCGAGCCAGCGACCTTGGGTCCAAGCTGGTTAGCTTTGCTCAAACCAGTTGAGCCCGCGCTCAAGCTGGTGACCTTGGGTTCTTCTGCATCCCAGTCCGATGCTCTATTCACTGCACCACCACCTGGTCAGGCCTAACCATTATTTTTAATGGCCATAATATTCCATCATAAAAACAGTCATACCAATCATATATGGATTGCTTCCAGCCCAATCATACCATTGGTTATTTAGGTTATATCCAATTTTTCACTGTAGTGAAATAATAACCTTTGTGCATAAAACATCATCTACAGCCCTGGCCAGATGGCTCAGTTGGTTAGAGTATCATCCCAATACATAAAGTTTGTGGGTTTGATCCCTGATCGGGGCATATGCAGGAGCAGATCAATGTTTCTGTCTTCTCTCTCTCCCCTCCTCTCTCTCTCTAAAATCAATAAATAAAAGAAAAGAAAACATCATCTACATTTTGGATATGGTCTCAGGTATAGCTCTAGAAGTAAAATTATCTGACTAGAATGTATGAACATTTTGACATATTACAATTCAAATTTTAAAAACAAAAACAGACCTTACATGCATCCCTTACTGAATTTCTTTTTTAACTTTGGGCCCTTATTCTGGATGATCCTGACTCTTGATTTATCTGCTAAACAAGCTATCCCTCCCACCTCTGTGCCATCAACAAGGCTAACAACACATACCTCCTGTATCTTCATCCACAACACTGGAAAAACGCTGAACAGCTCAAGGCCAAGAATAGAACCCTACGGCACTCGTTTTCAGACCCCCTTCCAGGCTGACTCAGTGCCACTAATTAACAGTTTTTGCCTATTTATAACATCATCAAATTAAATTAATAACACCATCCAGCCCACATTCTACCACTTATTTAATATGGACCATCATATCTTAAGGAACTGTTAAATGCTTTCCTACAAAGCCACAGTGTACCATAGCTGCTACATCTTTTCTCTGATCTAGTAACCAAACCGTCACATAAAATAGGAAACAGCTTTCATTTCATCTGATGCCACAGACTTCTGGTTATTCTTGCATCCCCAGGCCACATGGTTTTAAGCAAAAAGCACTTCAGTTCCAACTTTTTTTAATGTTACAAAAGCTGTGTTTTAAAATAGCCAGATTGTGCCCTGGCCAGATAGCACGGTTGGTTAGAGTGTCTTCCTGATAATGCAAAGGTTACGGGTTCAATTCCCCATCAGGGCACATACAGGAACAGATCCATGTTTCTGTCTCTCTCTCTCTAGAATCAATAAGTTTTTTATAAAAATAAATAAATAGTCAGATTGTGCAACCTGTAAAAAACCAGGGTGGCTTTTCCTCTGTCCCTTTCACCTGTAGCTCACTTAGGGAAGCATAACAAGTGGTTTTGGACTCCCAGGGTAAACCAAACTGTCTCAGGACCAGAGACCTGAACCTACTCACTTCACCTGGCCCTAAAAGCAGCCTAGTTTTCCCGGTGTTATTCACATTAACAGCTGGGTTTGGACCGATTATTCCATATTCATTATGAATCTCCGCATCCTGGAGGCCTACCCCTGGGGCCATTGAGGAGTAAGGACATAACAGATGACACAGCTCCTCTCCTTGCCATTCCTTTATTATTGACTCGCAGCACCAAAGCTCCTTAGAGTCTAATGTCACACGGTTGGCAGCCATGACTCACGTCTCACCAAGTTAATACCTCAATATCATTCTTAGAGGATACATGCCAGGAGCTACGATCTAACCATGGCAGCCAGTAGTGGGAAATGGGAAGGCTTGAGAGATTTTGCCGTCATAGAAATTTGCCTCACTATAGACAATATGTCTCAAAGCCCTCTAATTAGTACCATTCCAACCCATCAAAAAATAGTGCAAAGTCTCAGCCAAGAGCAACTCAGAAAGTGTGATTGACCTGCCCAGAGCGAATCATTTGCACACAAATAGCTGAGATTCCATAATGTCAGACTCCTACCTGAATCCTCTTCAAGACTCAGGTTGCAAACCCAAAGCCTGCAAGACTAAGCAGGAATGGAACAGCAATTGGGCTGAGGAAACACAGAGCACGGGACTAGGACAGCTGGGGACCACAAGGCCAGTCTCCCATTCACAGGGAGCAGCCACCACTCAGCTCTAGAAGCCTGCTCAATCAGATTCCTTAAGACAATCCCAAATCTAGAGGTTTTCTGGATTGCTCCCGAGTTTTTCAAACCTTTGGATAGTCCAAATGCTAACACGTATGAAGGCTGGACACATTCCTTGGGCCACCTATTTACAACTCCTACACTACACTTTAATCCTAACTCACCTTGCCAACCTGGTATCACTCTTTGTTCATCACTCTTACACCATGGACATCCCCGCCCCCACTCCAAACCTTTGCCCATGCAACACCTCCCACCTGTGCAACACCATAAAACACCCAAAAAGGTTCATCCCAGACTTCCTTCCCTATTCCAAACAGTTTTTCCAAGCCATTCTAGCACAAGTTGCTCATCCCTTCCTCTGAACTCTACGTATACTTACTTTTCACTTTGGCATTTAATCATTTTGCCTTGCCAGTCAACTTTTCGGTTTCTTCCTCGTAAGGGTAGCTCTGCACATGAGCAGCTTAATAAATAGTGATGAGACGTGAAAATTTTCTACAACTGTATTTTTCAAACCGTGGGTTAGGTTCCATTACAGAGTGGTTAAATCAATTTAGTGGGAGGCAACAGGCATTTTTAAATGAAAAATAATGGAATGGAAAATAAAAGTATCAGAGGAGATTGCACCAAGCCAAGGAAAGTAGTACTTCATGAACTCGAATTAGATTTTTACATGCATGATTGAGTAAGCCGTGATGTAAATCTTATTTCTTAATGTAGGTCACGGTCAAAGCTATGAAGAAAACACTGATCTCCAAAGAGTAAGTTAGCTCAACTTCTGCTCCATGCAATTTTTTTGACCACCATATATTCCCTGTAAAGAAAAAAATATCTAATGGACACCTCTCCCTATGCAAGTCAGCTTCTCCTGCTAGTTCACTGATCCTGCATCTCAGAGAAACAGAGGGCCACGGAACTTCAATTACATTCTCCACTCATTCTGCAACTTTCTGCAATCATACTTTAGATTCACCAGCCCTGAGATGTTGCAAGTTGAGGCTTGGGGAATTTGCTCAGCAAATCAACCTAAGTCACCCTTGCAACAAGCAAGCAGAATTCAGAGCTCAAGAAAAACCTGGATTCCTGGGAACTGGCAATGGTCCAGGCTGGGACTGGCCTGGCCCTCAGAAAGGCAGTATCCCTAAGCCTAAAACTTCCTCCTTGCTCCTTTAGATCACCGCTGCTCCCCACCCCCACCCATGAATGGGACACCAGGACTAGCCTGAAGGTCTCAGTGGAGAGCAAATTCAGCTCATTTCAAAACCCAACATTTTATGTCTTTAGCAAGTTTCATTCTACACCCCTTCAATCGCCCTCATGGTAAGAATAAGTGGCCCACTCTCCTTGGAGCCTCAGTTTCCCAGAGTTGTTTCACCAACTTCAGGTTCAGGTCCAGGTGATGTCAGTTGAATGGCAATCTAGAACAGCGTCTTCCAATTCAGACCTCGTTAGCTTCCTCTGCTGCTCCCCTACAACCAAGATGCCCCGTTTATCCCGCGAGTGCCTTCCTTCTCCCAGCGTTGGCAGCCTTTCCCACACTATACACCCGGGCTTCCCCCTAATCTCAGAATCACATTTGATTGCAGGACACCTATGTTTGAATGTGGCAAACACAAAACTCCTCTGCAGCCTCAGTGTCAATTACTTCTCTTCAAAACACACATTTCAGATTTCTCCAGTTACCAACTATAGCAACTCCAAGGCCCTAATCAATTTCTACAAGGAATTAATTTCCACTCATCTCTTTCCTTTGCCCTGCCCCTGTCAACAGACTGTTTCAACAGCAATGTTTCTAAAAACTCACCCTCTTTTCCATTTCTAGTTATCCCAGTTCAAACCCTGGGCACGCCACAACTTAACTGCCTTAACTGCTTTGCCTCCTAACATTACTTTAAAAAACTTTTCTCGCTTGACCAGGCAGTGGCGCAGTGGATAGAGCATTGGACTGGGATGCGGAGGACCCAGGTTCGAGACCCCAAGGTCAGCAGCTTGAACGCAGGCTCATCTGGTTTGAGCAGAGCTCACCAGCTTGGACCCAAGGTCGCTGGCTTGAGCAAGTGGTTACTTGCTCTGCTGTAGCCCCACGGTCAAGGCACAATGAGAAAGCAATCAATGAACAACTAAGGTGTCACACTGAAAAACTGATGATTGATGCTTCTCATCTCTCTCCGTTACTGTCTGTCTGTCCCTATCTATCTGACTCTCTCTATGTCTTTGTAAAACACACACACACACAAAACCCTTTCCCAATACCCTTTCATGATGTCACTCCCTGGCTCAAAAACTTTAATGTCTTCCCAATACACACAGGGTACAGTGCAATTCCCCAGTTGGGCTTTCTAGGACTTTCACAATCTCAACCACCATTCCTTCCATCTTCATCTCCTCCTGTTCAGGAAACGTGTCCTGGACTGGCCAAAGCCACCACCTTCTTGTCTCAAGAAAGCCACGTTCATTCACACCTCATGGTCCATCTCAAGGGCCTTATCCTCCAGGAATACAGTCCTCGGGATTCCTGCCCATAGTTGCCTTTTCCGAACTCCAATAGCACCTAGTCTATATGCTGCATTTTAAGTTAATTGTGCCCTATCTTGAGTTTCACTTCACCTGCTCAGGTCTTCCTGCCTCCTCCATGAGATTATAAACCTTGGAGGACACCATCTTATGTATGTTTTAGACCCTCCCTTGCAGAGATCACTGTTTGAACCTCTTCTCCTCTGGTTCCTTTGCAACCTCTTGCACCTGTTATTTCTTCTTCTCCTACCTTTGGGCCTTCGCCAGGGAGTTATGCTACAGTGCATAACTTATTTCAGAATTTAGTACTGTAAATCCATTCCCCAACTCTAACATTCCCTTTGATATTCCCTCTGCCCCCAGCACTTACAGTAATTTGGGCAGCCATAACACATTAATTTGAACTCGAGCTCTGAAATCACTTCCACCTGGTCAACAGGCTGTCTCAGGCCTTATATTTATATTTGTGTGCCTCTTATCATCATGCAGAGTCTGGCATGGTGCTGAGAACACAGCAGCCCCTCAAAAGTACCCCTGGAGCTGTACTTAATTGTTATGTTTTCTTGTGTTTCAAGTTCCTTAAGACCCAAATCTCTGTTTACACAACACCTGAGGAGGGTGTAAAAAGGCCTTCAATATATGTTGATCGCTTGCTTTCAGGCAAACTACACCAGATACAATTTTCTGGAAAGAAGAGTGTAAAGAAGGTAGTGGTGGTCTATAGGTAACCCTTGCCCCTAGCAGCCTGGCACCGTGTCTGCCTAGTGTAAGTGCTCCAGAGCCACCGGGAACCAGACAGGGCTGCCTGAAATCACGGCGGCAGCAGCTTCCCCTAACCGCCTAGCAGGTGGGCTTCTTAGATTTCTGAGTCAATCCTCAAGTGAAGGCGCTACACCCTGAACTCCAAAACAGGGGAGAAAATGCTTCCTTTGAAATTGTTTGCACATGACAAACTCCCCATCCAGGCCCCCACAAAGCACCGCACATGCCCACAGTGCCAGATCCTAGGAAGGCCAGGGGCCACCAGTGAAGAGAGGCAGGGTTAAACGGCGCGGAAGGAAGTGGGGGTGGACAGAAGAGGACAGAAAGGGTGGGGGCCAGCCTCCGAGGTGGAGGGTGTGTCGCGCCGCTCGTCCCGAAGCCCGGCAATCGCTAGCTCGGTAGAGTGGGCAGGAACGCGCGGGGCGCCGGGAGTGCTGGGCTGGCGGCCCAGACGGAAAGGGTCAGGGAGGGGACAGGTCAGTCTCCGTCGGAGAGGCAACTCTGGACAACCTTTCAAAGTTGGGGAGGGGGTGCCTTGGCGAAAGGCCGTTGCGAGCAAGATAAACAAGGCGGCACACGGAAAAGCGGGCGGCCACCCCCACCCAACCAACGCGGGGACTGCAGCAGCGCCCCGGCGCTCCGACCCACCCCTGCCCCCTTTCGCCGGCCTCCAGGGCCTTCAGGCCGCCCACCCAGCCCCCGCGGGCGCGCGGAGCGTGGGAAGTTCCCGGGCCGCCCCCGTTCCCCGGCTGCAGCGCCGCGAGGTCCCAGCGCAGCGCAGCTCACCTCGCCCGCCACCAGCAGCAGCGCGGGCTGGGCAGCTCCGGTTTGGACAGCGCGGCTCGCCTCCGGGCTGCAGCTGCCGCCGCCCCTGCCCACCCACCCGGCGCGGCCCACTGCCCAGCTCCGCTCCGGCCGCCCGCCCGCCGAGGCTCCGTTCGCGCCCACCTGGCCGGCCTGCCTCCCTTCTCCGGGACACTGCGCTCACGTACGCGGCCGCGGCCACAACCCGGTCCGGATTCCCGCCCGGGAAGGGAGCGGAGGAGCGCGCCAGCCAGCGAGTGAACGAGCGAGACTCGGGGACACACCCCCACCCCCACCCCCACCCCCAACCTCTTTTCCCCGCCCCCAACCCTAGCACCAGCCCCGGGCTCTGAGCGCGCTCGCGGCCCGCGCGCCTCTCGCCGGCCACGCGCGCCCGCGCCCTCCCCACACACCCACCACGCGCCTGGATGCACACCCCCAACTGCTCGTAGACAGTGGGCGCTCAATAAGTTACCGAGCGACTTCTCGTGCACATGCGCCCTTGAACCTGACCGAGTTGTGACCCACCCCTCCCCATTTCCACCCCAAAATCGGAACCGGCGGCTGCAGCCCCGAACCAAACTTGAGTGCCTCTTATTACTGAACCGCCAACCCAGCCAAAGTTTCTTGCTGTTGTTTTTCCAGGCCTGGCTCTGGGACAGGCTTCTCCGAGAGAGGCCGTGCTGCCCCAGGGCGGGAAAGGAAGCCAGAAAGCCCCAGGCGCCACCGCCGGGAACTTGGCGGGGGCGATAGGGACCCAGGCCGCGCAGCCCGACCGGCCGGGAGCTCTAGCGAAAGCCGGGGAGAGAGGGAGCACTGGAATCAACCTCTCCATTTTCCATTTGATTTAATGTTTTCTCCATTTCGTGACATATTACGCGATTTTACTCGTTTGTAGTTGTAAAGTGAGGCGTTATTTACTTTTTCTGGAATGGAAGAAAGTTAACTATTAGCTTTCAGCCCTTATGTAAACAAGACCAGTTGCTTTTGGCACCGTTAGGCTCTGGCTTTTGTATAATTTGTAACAAGGGGAATTGAAGCTGTTGCATTGTGTTGCTCTGTGTTTTTCAGAGATAAGACCAGAGGCACAACGGTAATGAAGGGCCCCGGTGTCTATATGTGTGGGCCTGTCTGTATATTCTATTTAAACGAATGTAATGGCTAGAAGAGTAATAATTCCCCTCCACCAAAAAGTTTTAAAATATTTTCAAGCATACTTGTTGAATGCGCAGCTCGCCTTCAAGGTGAGGTATGCTGTTTTTCTTACGGAGAGGCAGTGGGGTGTGTGCTGGAAGGGACTAAGGGCTTTGCGGGCAGACTGGCCTGGCTTGCAATCCTGATTTAACTGCTGAACAAGCTTTGTGGTCTTCAGCAGGTTCTTTTATCTCTCTGAACTTCAGCTTCTTTATCTGTAAGGTGAAATTTTAAAAAACAAAACAAACCTCACATAGGTTTAATTCCTAGCTCAGAACAAAGAGACAATAAATATTATTCCCCTTATTTTCCACCTCTGGTTAAATAAGGAAGATATCCAAATGGAACCAAAATTCCTATAGGACACTGGTCCTCAGCTGGGAGCAATGTCTGGAGACATTTTTCCCCACTATTTCAGAAATATTTTCATCCGTATATATCCAATTTGCCTCATACATCCATTTTTTTTCAATTACAGTTGGCATTCAATATTCTTTTATATTAGTTTCAGGTGTACAACATAACAGACAATTACATAACTTAGGAAGTGAGAGTCCCATATTCTAGTACCCACTCAGCACCATACATAGTTATTATTCTATTACTGACTATATTCCCTATGCTGTACTTTACATCCCCTTCACTACTTTGTAGCCACTAATTTGTACTTCTTACTCTCTCCACCTTTTCACACAGTCTCCAAACCCCCTCCCATCTGGCAACTCTGAATCTATAAGTCTGTGTCTGTTTTTGCTTGTTTGTTTATTTTATTCTTTAGATTCCACACATAAGTGAGATCATATGGTATTTGTCTTTCTGTCTGACTTACTGCATTTACCGTAATACTCTAGATCCATTCATGTTGTCTCAAATGGCAAGATTTTATTCTTTTTAATGGCTGAGTTACACTCCATTGGGTATACTATATGTACCAAATCTTCTTTATCCACTTGTCTATTAAATGGGCACTTGGGTTGCTTCCACATCTTGGCAATTTTAAATAATGCTGCAATGAACATAGGGGTAGATATATCTTTTGAATTAGTGTTTTGAATTTCTTTGAATATATACCCCAAAGTGGAATTACTGGGTCATAAGGCAGTTCTATTTTTAATTTTTTGAGAAACCTGTCTGGAGACATTTTTGATTGTCATAAAGGGGGGGAAGGTGCTACTATCATCTAATAAGTATAGATTCACGATGCTACTTAACATCCTGCAATGCACAGTACAGCACACACACACACACACCAAATAATTACCTCATCTATAATGTCGATGTGCCACTGTTGAGAAATCCAGCTGTAGGATAATTCTGCTATCAAATAATTCACCAAAGACTGGTTCTACCTTTTAACTCTCATCCTCAAGGAAACATTCTTGTTTTGCACTGAAAAGAACATCTAGAGTGAAGGCATTTGGGTGTCACAGCAATTATGTCACTACACAAACCCCTCCCTTAACATGAAAATACAGAGTTGAATTTTACACTTTTATCATTAATGGAATATTTTTGTTAATCAACAACAATATATGCTCCCTTTTTCTTAAGCTATTTTATACATTAATCACTACAGTTCATATATAGCTTTATGTTCTCATTTTCCTTTTTCAACCCTTGAAGGGGTGTTTACTCCCTTCAATATATTCTATGCTAAGTCCCTCACCTATCCTGAAGTTTATAATATAGTTCCTGCCCCCAAGGAACATACAACCTAGTTGGAAATGGCTTAATGCACATGCAACAATTAAGGAACAATACAAGATAGCATATAATTAAGCTTAACTGCAGCACCCAGCTTAAGGCGGCTCAGAGGAGAGGGCAGTGAGTTCCAGCAGCAACAGTCCAGTACTACCAATGTGGCTGAGGTGTTCCAGTAAACGTTTGCTGAATAAAATGGCCTGACCAGGCGGCGGCGCAGTGGACAGAGCATCGGACTGGGATGCGGAAGGACCCAGGTTCGACACCCCGAGGTCGCCAGCTTGAGTGCGGACTCATCTGGTTTGAGCAGGGCTCACCAGCTTGGACCCAAGGTCGCTGGCTCCAGCAAGGGGTTGCTCGGTCTGCTGAAGGCCCGCGGCCAAGGCACATGTGAGAACGCAATCAATGAACAACTAAGGTGTTGCAATGAAAAACTAATGATTGATGCTTCTCATCTCTCCGTTTTGTTCCTGTCTGTCTGTCCCTGTCTATCCCTCTCTCTGACTCACTCTCTGTCTCTGTAAAAAATAAATTTTAAAAAAATGAACTAGTGATTTTTACATGAACTAGGACTCAAGCTAGCCTATAAACTTCATTGCAGGACTTAAACTGCTAGATTTTGCAAATGGATGTTGGTGCCTGACTGTGAGTTTATTTTTCTTAAAGTGCCTAGTTCAAACTTGTAACCAAACCTATATATTTCCAAAAACGATTGAATTTTAGTAAAAGTGAAACAACCATTCACTTGACAAACATGTGAGTGCCTGCTGTATGCAAAGTGAATCAAAGGAGTTCTAGATTTGAACAGAACCCATAGCTCGTCCTGTTTGAGATGGTGTCTTGTGATGCAGGCCGTTAAAAGGCACATGTTCTCTCATAGCATATGTTGCATGCATCTCCCTTTTTGCTGCAGGTATATACTTGCACAGTGTGCATTCCAGAGTTTTGCACATTAACACAGACTCAGAGAGAATGTTCCACCATAAACTTCCATTCCACACACACACACACACACCCAGCTCTCAGCACCTTCACACAGAATCCAGGCTCTGTCCTAAACACACACTGCACAGCACACACATCATACAAAGCAAGATGTACTTAGAAAGACTCTAACTTGTGGTTTCCAATCTTGGCTTCCTGACTCCCCATGACTAGTGTTTACCCTTCCTGGAAGCTGTCCCATACTAAACTATGCTTCCTCGCTTCCTCCCACACCTTGGCTGCCGATTAAAACGTAGAGATCTTGTGCCTCTTTTCCGTCAAAGTAATTAGCTTCTTGGAGAGCATCTCTTATTAGCTTGGGGTTAAGCAAAGCAGACCCAGTCCTGCCTCATGTTACCTGGACACATTTAGAGGTGCAGTATGAGTGTGAGATTGACACTATCTCAAATACCCCGATGTAACTGCTTCCAGGTTTGCCTCCCTCCAAGCCATTCCTTACATTAGCCCATTTCCTCCACTTAAAACTCAAATGCTTCCAAAAATAAATAATTATATAAAAATAAAAACGCAAATGTTTCCTGTAACTTTTTTTTTTTTGAGAGAGAGAGAGAGAGAGGGAGACAGGAACATCAAGCTGTTCCTCTGTGTGCCCTGACCAGGGAGCAAACTGGCAACCTCTGTGCTTCCAGATGATGCTCCGACCAACCAAGCTCTCAGGCCAGGGCTTAATTTTTTATTGATTGATTGATTTTTAGAGAGACAGAGAGAGGAAGGGAGAGAGAGGGGAGGGGAAGGGAAGCATTCATTTGTTGTTCTACTTAGTTGTGCATTCATTGTTTGCTTCCCATGTGTGCCCTGACTGGGGATCGAACCCGCAACCTTGTTGTTTTGGAACAACAATCTAACCGGCTGAACTAACCAGCCAGGGCCTTCCTGTAACTTTTATAACAAACTCCCAGCATTGTTCATTAAGATCCTTCATGGTGCCTGACCAGGCGGTGGCACAGTGAATAGAGCATCGGACTGGGATGCGGAGGACCCAGGTTCGAAAACCCAAGGTCGCCAGCTTAAGCGCGGGCTCATCTGGTTTGAGCAGAAAGCCCACCAGCTTGAACCCAAGGTTGCTGGCTCCAGCAAGGGGTTACTCGGTCTGCTGAAGGCCCACGGTCAAGGCACATATGAGAAAGCAATCAATGAACAACTAAGGTGTTGCAACGCGCAATGAAAAACTAATGATTGATGCTTCTCATCTCTCTGTTCCTGTCTGTCTGTCCCTGTCTATCCCTCTCTCTGACTCTGTCTCTGGAAGAAAAAAAAAAATCCTTCATGGTGTGACTCCTAATTAATTCCCAGTCACTACTTGCCCCTCTCTGTCTCTACCCTATTCACTCCAGACATGCTAAACTGAACTTTTGTCCCTTGTCTGCACAAACTGCTTTGCTTGATACATGCTCTTTTCTCTCCCTAGAACACTCTCCACTCCTCTCTTACCTCTTTACCAGGTTACCACTACCTTTTTTTTTTTTTTTTTTTTTTTTTTTTTTTAGCTAGAGAGAGAGTCAGACAGGGACAGACAGACCCGAAGGGAGAGAGATGAGAAGCATCAACTCATAGTTGTGGCATCTTAGTTGTTTGAGTGCTTTCTCATATGTGCCTTGACAGGGGGCTCCAGCCAAGTCAGTGACCCCATGCTCAAGCCAGTGGGATCAAGCTGGTGAGCCTATGTTCAGGCTGAAAACCTCAGGGTTTCAAACCTGGGTCTTCAGCGTCTCAGGCCAATGCTCCATCCACTGCACCACTGCCTGGTCAGGCTACCCCTAATTATTCTTCAGGAATTAGCTTAGATGGCACTTTGCCTTCTGGGACTGGATTAAGTGCCTCTCCTTTATGTCCAATAGCACCCTACGCTCACCCCCCGCACTCCCATTGCATTGTACTGAAAACGCTATTGTCTCATCCTAATCCCCTACAAGACTTAACATTCTATAAAGACAAGGAGCATGTCTTGTTTTCTATTGAGTACCCAACATTTGGCACAGTGCCTGGCATGGAGTTGGCATTTGATAAACATCAGTTAATAATACATTGTTAGTTGGACCCAGAGGACTGACTAGAGCTATTCCATCCACAGTCCAGGCAATCTCTGGTTCATAACATGCCTCGGATGTTCAGTGGATTCTAGGGCTGGGGAAGACTTATTGTTTGTTTGTTTGTTTGCAGTTTTCTGAAGTGAGAAGTGGGGAGGCAGAGAGACAGACTCCCACATGTGCCTGACTGGGATCCACCCGGCATGCCCACTAGGGGGCAATGCTCTGCCCTTCTGGGCCATTGCTCCATTGCAACCGGAGCCATTCTAGTGCCTGAGGCAGAGGCCATGGAGCCATCCTCAGTGCCCGGGCCAGCTTTGCTCCAATGGAGCCTTGGCTGAGGGAGGGGAAGAGAGAGACAGAGAGGAAGGAGAGGGGGAGGGGTGGAGAAGCAGATGGGCGCCTCTCCTGTGTGTTCTGGCCGGAATCAAACCCGGGACATCCACATGCCAGGCCGACACCCTACCACTACTGAGCCAAACAGCCAAGGCTGGGAACGACTTTTAAAGCATTTATTTAGAACGGGGTAAGGCCTAGGGAATGAACTTAGTCTTCAGGTTCCACCAGAGTCTCATTTTATACCTAACCTGTCTTTTTGAACTCCAGATTCTTTTTTCTTTTTTTTCTTTTTTTTTTTTTTTTTTTTCATTTTTCCAAAGCTAGAAATGAGGAGGCAGTCAGACAGACTCCCGCATGTGCCCGACCGGGATCCACCCATCATGCCCACCAGGGGGCGATGCTCTGCCCCTCTGGGTGTCGCTCTGTTGCATCCAGAGCCATCCTAGAGCCTGAGGTAGAGGTTACAGAGCCATCCTCAGCGCCCGGGCAAACTTTGCTCCAATGGAGCCTTGGCTGCGGGAGGGGAAGAGAGAGACAGAGAGGAAGGAGAGCGGGAGGGGTGGAGAAGCAGATGGGCACTTCTCCTGTGTGCCCTGTCCAGGAATCGAACCTGGGACTCCTGCACACCAGGCCGACGCTCTACCACTGAGACAACTGGCCAGGGTCTGAACTCCAAATTCTTGATATCAGTTATATACTTGACATCCACTTGGATGTCTAATCAGATCTCAAATGTACCATGTCAAAAACCAGACTTTTGATTTCCTCCAAACTGCTTCTCCCCAACTTAATAGATGCTAATTCTATTTTTCCAGTTGCTCAAAAAACAAGCACCCAAAGGGACACACAAAAACTTAGACTAATCTTGAACTCCTTTCTTTTTCTCATATGCTACATCCAATCTAGCAGAAAATCCTGTTGGTTCTATCCAAGGGTGAGATTCAGCCAGTTTGCACCAGTTCAGCAGAACTGATACCTAATTTTTTTGTTGAGTTCAGTGAACCAGTTGTTAAAATGGTACCTGTAATCAGGGTTCTCTCTAAAGGTGGGCACCTGGGCAGCCACCCAATGTGGAAATCACAAATTTACATTCCTTATTCATTAACATTCATCTGCACAACAACATATTCTAAGTGTCCATAGTATGTTCATTCTGTCCATAGGTGAAAAAAATAGCAAAGGACAGCAATCAAGAAGGAATATGGGCCTGACCAGGTGGTGTCACAGTAGATAGAGCCTTGGCTTGGGTCACAGAGGACCCAGGTTCTAAACCGAAGGTCTCTAGCTTGAGTGTGCGCTCATCTGGCTTGAGCATGGGATCATAAACATGACCTCATGATCACTGGCTTGAGCCCAAACGTCGCTGGCTGGAGCCCAAGGCCACTGGCTTGAGGAAGGGGACACTCGCTCTGCTGTAGCTTCTCCCTCCTGGTCAAGGCACATATGAGAAAGCAGTCAATGAACAACTGAGGTGCCTCAATGAAGAACTGATGCTTCTCATCTCTCTCCCTTCCTGTCTGTCCCTCTCTCTGTCTCTATCTTAACTAACAGTTTTACTATTTTTGTCATGTATTATTTAACATTTTTTCATTAATTTTTTTCTTGTTATTAAATAAGAGGAGGGAGTCAGAGACAAACTCCCACATGTGCCCCAACCAGGATCCACAGTAAGCCCCTTACAGCAGTGGTCTTCAACCCCCGGGCCACAGACCAGTACTGGTCCGTGGGCCATTTGGTACCAGTCCACAGAGAAAGAATAAATAACTTACATTATTCCTGTTTTATTTGTATTTAAGTCTGAACAATGTTTTATTTTTAAAAAATGACCAGATTCCCTCTGTTACATCCATCTAAGACTCACTCTTGACACTTGTCTCGGTCACGTGATACATTTATCCGTCCCACTCTAAAGGCTGGTCCGTGAAAATATTTTCTGATATTAAACCGGTCCATGGCCCAAAAAAGGTTGGGGACCACTGCCTTACAGGGTGATGCTCTGCCTGTCTGGGGCATTGCCAGTTGCTCAGCAACTGAGCTATTCTTAGCACCTCAGGTGGAGGTCATGGAGCAATCCTCAGCACCCAGGACCAACTCGCTCCAGTTGAGCCATTGCTGAAGGAGAGAATGAGAGAGAGAGGGAGAAGCAAGAGGGAGAGAAGTGGAGAAGCAGATGGCCACTTCTCCTGTGTGCCCTGACTGGGAATCAAACTAGGGACACCCACACGTCAGGCTGACACTCTACCACTGAGCCAACCAGCCAGGGCCTAATATTTTTTCATTAACGTTTTAAAACATTTTCTTATAATCTAATTTTGTGTACTTCTTTTATTGTTCTTATTTAAGTATTAAATGCATGAAATAATAAACTACCTTTCAGTATATCTTTTTTTATACTTAAAATGGTCATTAGGGGAAAGAACCAGTTGTTAAATTATTTGAATCCCATCACTGGTTCTATTTATAAAACTTATCCAGAATCCATTCATATCCCTCCATTGCCAGCACTACTTCCCTAGTCAGACCACCATCTCTCTGACTTGGACTTCCAAAACAGGCTCCAACTGATCTCTCTGCTTTTTCTGTTCTATTTAACACCATGGCAGTCAGAGTGATCTTTCTCAAACCTAAGTCACATTATATCACTATCCTGCTCAAAATCTTCAATCACTTCCCACCTCCCTCACTACAAAGCCCTACAGAGATTTGCCCCCAGTCAATTATCTGGTCCCAATACCCACCACTCTTTCCTGGCTCACCCAGAGCCAGACAGATTGGCCCCCTTGCTGGTTCTTGAACTGACTTCCAGCTCAGGCTTCCCAAAGTGATTCCTTTGAACTAAATGATCTTCCTCCTGATAGCCATATGATTAGCTCTATTGCTTGATTTAGGTCCCTGCTCTCAAATACATTCTCTTCTTTCTTTCCTTTTTTTTTTTTTTTTTTTTTTTTTTAGTGAGAGGAGGGGAGGCAGAGAGACAACTCCCACATGCATCCCACCAGATTCACCCGGCAAGCCCACTAGGAGGCGATACTCTGCCCAGCTGGGACTGCTGCTTCATTGCAACTGGACCAGTTTTTAGAGCCTGAGGCAGAGGCAATGGAGCCATCCTCAGCGCCCAAGGTCAACTCACTCGAGCCAATCAAGCCATAGCTGCAGGAGAAGAATAAGAGAGAGGGGGGTGGAGGGGTGGAAAAGCAAATGGTCACTTCTCCTGTGTGCCCTGACCAGGAATCGAACCTGGGACATCCACATGCTGGTCAGATGCTCTACCACTGAGCCAACCAGCCAAGGCCTCAAATGCATTCTTATAAGAAGAAATTTCCACCTGACCTGTGGTGGTGCAGCGGATCAAGCATCGACCTGAAAAGGTGAGGTCGCAGGTTCAAAACCCTGGGCTTGCCTGGTCAAGGCACATATGGGAGTTGATGCTTCCTGCTCCTCCCCCCTTCTCTCTCTCTTCTCTTTCTCTCTCTCTCCTCTAAAATGAATAAGTAAATAAAAATTAAAAATTAAAAAAAGAAGAAATTTCCTCGCTAATCTATCTAAAATAGCACCATCCTTGGCCTTGCTTTATTTTTTTTCTTAGCTCTTACTATGACTGACAACCTGTCTCCATCCCCTCAACAGTTCCAGGATAGTAGAATCTATATTTTTGTTTACTGCTGTATCCATAGCTTCTAGAACAGTAGTAGGCATTCTAGCATATAGTAGGCATTCAAGATCTAGTAATCATGAATCAAGGGTTTTAGACTACCAAAAAGTTACCTCTGAAAGCTGCTCCTGTATGTGCCCTGACTGGAGAATCAAACCTCTGTGCCTGGAAGACTCCAACCAACCGAGCTCTCCAGCCAGGATCTGATTGATTGATTTTTCGAGAGGCAAAGAGAAGAAGGGAGAGGGGGGAGAGGGAAAGGAAGTGTTCAGTTGCTGTTCCACTCAGTCATGCATTCATTGGTTGTTTCTCGTATGTGCCCTGACTGGGGATCGAATCCTGCAACCTTGTTGTTTCTGGACAATGCTCTTAACTGACTGAGCTAACCAGCCAGGGCCCAGGCTATGAGTTTTAAATGAAAAGGATAATACTGGTTATTTTGCATTTGTATTATATTTTTTCTTTTTCTTTTTCTTTTTCTTTTTTTTTGTATTTTTCTGAAGCTGGAAACAGGGAGGCAGTCAGACAGACTCCCGCATGCGCCCGACCGGGATCCACCCGGCACGCCCACCAGGGGGCGATGCTCTGCCCATCCAGGGCATCGCTCTGTCGCAACCAGAGCCACTCTAGCCCCTGGGGCAGAGGCCAAGGAGCCATCCCCAGCACCTGGGCAAACGCTGCTCCAATGGAGCCTTGGCTGCGGGAGGGGAAGAGAGAGACAGAGAGGAAGGAGAGGGGGAGGGGTGGAGAAGCAGATGGGCACCTCTCCTGTGTGCCCTGGCCGGGGATCGAACTCGGGACTTCCGCACGCCAGGCCAATGCTCTACCACTGAGCCAACCGGCCAGGGCCTATATTTTTTCTTTTGATTGAGAAAAATACCAAAATACCCTCGTGTACAAAAACCGAAGGCACAAGATTCAGAAATTCTAAGAGAAAGTAGTTTGTAGATATGCCTGGGGCAAATGGCATCTCTCTGAACTACTCAATCAATAAAGCCTTTCTGGAGAAGGTGGGCTTCACATTTCATGGCTGAGAAAGGATTGATAGTTTGCAAGTAGGTTGTTCACAGCTTAAGGGTAACCCTGGAGTAGCTTGCTTAGATCTGCACTGCCACACTTTCAAGCAAACAAGCTCCCACATGTGTGAAGATATCCAAAGATACACCCCAGTGCGTAAACACCCCAATCCGTGCCTACTTCCTCCTAGCTCTGAAAATCTGGGTATGAGCAAGAGCACATATTCAAAAGAGGAATAAATGAGCTGGCTTTGGGAACATAGATCATAAAGCCCTATGACTCCGGGTATGAAGGAATGTGTAAGCCCAGGCAGGCTCTCTGTGCACATCTGGTTTTTCCTTTTATGCATCTGTGATTTCTGTGACACAGGAAATCCACTCTGGAACAACTCTGTCTGCTTTCTAGTGAGCACATAAAAAATAAGGATTAAAAGTATCTTTATCTCATTGTTCAAGGCAGGAAGATAAAATCCAGAACAGAACCATTTTGATGATGGACCAACTCCAGCTTCACCCTACATTGTGCCCTGGGGGATATGCTAGTAACAGGCCAGAGGAGTGGAAGGCCAAGGGAAAAAATTCCTGTACAGGCTTAAGACTATCAAGACATGACTCTCATGCTGAAGCATACCAGGGACAGAAAATACCACGTGGGGAAACGGCAGTTCTGCTCAACTCAACAAATACTGTGGGAGCCCTTCTCCATTAGGTTTCTACCTATAGTTTCTGTAAAAACAGTCTTTTCATAGGAAGTCCTTAAAATAGGCTGAAACAGCCAGCTTTTCCCACCCATGAGGGAGACAACACAGAGCTATTTAAGAGATAAGCATTACTAAAAAAGGTGGAAACCTCACACTGTTCAAGTAGAAAGGACTGGTATAAACACCCAGTGGTGGCGAGGAGGTGACTTGAAGTCATTTCACCTCCTAGATTTGGGGCTGTCGAGATAGAGGGGAGAAGCAAAGAATGGGCAGAAGTGTACATTGTGAATGCCCAGCTGTGTTACCTCCTATTTTAGTTTCTTGGATTCCAATCAATACATAATTATTACTTTTCTGCCCTATGCTTTTTGCCACTGAACTCTGCTCTTGCAGCTTCTATTCTTACTTTCCTTCCCATAGCACTGGTATCCCCTAACTCCCCCCACCCCCCGAGAAGGAGCTGGTAGTCTTTTCTCTAGTGAACTTACCAGTTTCATTTTTGTCCAGCCGTTCAACTTCATTCCCTACATATTCCATTTTGGTTGCTAGCCCACATAAGCATTCTGCCATTCTTCCTTATTCGTCTGCAGGACCAAATTCCTGCCCAAGGCAGATGTGCCTGCCATGATCTGGACCACCGACATCATCAAGAATGACCCAGATCCTGTTTAACGCCTATAAGGAAGCTCCCTAGCAGAGGGGTGATCACCTGGGAATACTGTAGTTCTTGACAAATGAAGCAAAGGGCACAGGGCTATCTGCACCCACTATGCATACCATTGAATTGGCAGCACCATAAAGTCCTGGGAAATACAACTTCCACATGGCCACATCACGAATGTGCCAATTAACCACCACTCATGATTGGGGTTGAGCAACTAAATGGCTTCTTGACAAGCAAAATGAAAAGATTTTTTAAAAAGTCCATAAACCCATAAACCAATCAAACAAAACCCCAAATATAAAAGCCTGTTTCTAAAAGCAGTTTAAATGCAATCATTTTATGCCAATTTCTGGCTCTTCTGAATTGAATAGCAGGTACTGTTCCCTATTTGTGCCAGATGTCGTACTGTATTTGCAGTCAGCACAGTTTCTTACATCTATCATAGGCTGGCCTCCATCACTACCCAGTGGAAAAATCAACTTCACAAATACCAGTTTATAAGACACTAGATGCAAACAGGGATTGACATATGCTATTTTTAATTTTTTAACATTTATTGATTTGAAAGAGGAAGAGAGAGAGAGAGAGAGAGAGAGAGAGAGAGAAATAATGACTTGTATTGCCACTTATTTACGCATTCATTGGTTGTTTCTTGTTTGTGCCCTGACTGGGCTCAAAACTGCCTTATCAGGACAATGCTGTAACCAACTGAGGTACCCGGCCAGGGCTTAGCATATACCATTGAATTCCCTCTTGCATTTTAGTATAGATAACAAGGTCTAAAACTTAGATTCTCCTTCAAATTTAATTTTTTCAAGTTTAAATTATTTACTAACAGAAAATTTCTCTTCTTTTCATAGACCTGCCTAAATTAATTTAGATGAGAAGAATGGGCCTTACTGATTTTGAGTTTTCAGAAGAGAGTCAACCAAGCACTTGCCCATGAAACCCATAATCGTACCTTGATAATATAACCAGTCACCATACTATTCTCTTAACCTACAACTCATCCAGCATTAGGCCACATCCTGCCTTAATAATCCTTCTAATACATTGGAGTAGAAATCGTGAATTAATCAAACCCTGTTTAATTACCTTTTTGTGTTCTCCATCTGGGAACACTCTCTGATTTGCTACTACTTGTTCGAGACATGGCCAATCTCACAGTCTTCTCACTGATAAACTGCCAAATCGCCTAAACTCAAATTTTTCCATCTGACAGCATAATTGATTGCCTATCAGACCACCCCTGAGAAGCTTTCATTGATTCCTGAGGGCAAGAGAAATGGCTAGCAACTAAGTTTTCAGTCAATGCAACACCCAAATGTGGGAGTGAGATCTGCCACACAGGAACCAGATTTCTAACCACCACATGACCATTCTGGGTTGTTATTCCTTTGATATTTCTCTTCTTCCCTCCTAAGCCAAACTAATCACCCCAAAGAGAATCTTTAAAATTCACTAGCCAATAACCTTCCAGGAAGGCTTTACTGACAGGAACAGTAAGAGCCAAATGGCTGGGAAGTCATTACTATCATGTTCTTGAGCACCCACTGGCCCCGCTGCCAACATGCTTACCCACCATTTGATAAACAAAAGTTATCATTGTCACTATGATTCCATCTACATACTGGGAAAAGGTGCAGGAGAAGAGATGCTACAATACCTTTAGTCGGCTGGAGGGGTTCCAAAATGCTGATGGCAGATCTATGAAATCTGAGTGACACAGTCAGAAGAGACAAATTCAATTCAAAAAAGCTTTTGAAATAATGTCTTTGTTAACATTTTTTTAAAATATTTTTTTCATGTTTATTAATTTCACAGAGAAGGGAGAGGGAAGGGGAGAGAGGGGGGGGTGGGGGGACAGGAACATCAATCTGTTCCTGTATGTGACAGAGATTGAACCAGTAATTTCTGTGCTTTGGGATGATGCTCTAACCAACCAAGTTATCTTGCCAGGGCATTAGTTGACTTTTTTTTTTTCAGGAGAAAGCCAAGGAGGAATTTTATCTTACCACATACAGAAAAGCTCCCCCAAATCCTCTTTTTATATTTTTGTCTCTAAAATTCTAACCCCTACCTATCAACAACTGTTTCTTTCCCTTGCTCCTCCTTCTCTCTCCCACTGTCATTAGCCTTGTTCTCCTTGCTTCTGCACTCCTCTTTCCCCTCTCTCTCCTTCTTCAAGTGGAAAAATATGGCCTGCTCCAGACTCTGTCTCTTAACTTTATCAAAGACCTAGCAGCTGACTGAGCCAAGAATCCTCCCTCTGGAAGTCAGGGAGTGGCAAGGGATTGCTATTGTATACATTTAATTCTTTTTTTTTTTTTTCTCATGACAACGGTGTCAGACCAGTTCCAGTCTCTCTGGTGAGTTACCAAGGTGCACACACAGGATCTCTACAATTTTATCTCTAACTTCTTAGAATAGCTAACAAAGGACATGGAGGATCATCCCTCCCTGCTCTTTTTGGCCCACTGACCACCTTTGTTTGGTGACCTACCTAGCTGCCTATCACCAGAATTGTTCAGGAGGAAAAAGACAGATCTGTCAGGGACTCCATCTGTCTCTCAAATTCTGTGGCTCCAAATGTCCCTGCTCCTTACAGTTCAATGTCCTGTTCTCCTCACTGCTTCTTTAAAAGTGACCACTCACCTTCACATTCTTCAGTTTTAACCAATTGAGAGAATTGTTATCAGTCCCTCTTTCTTTACCATTTCACTAAAAACCTAGTAATCTCATCTTAAAAACCTCAATCTTACCCTCTTCATGATTTAGACTGTCATAGTACCCCAAGGTGAAATTTATCTATCCAACTTCTAATTTGGGTTGGTTGAATTATGTCCTGTTGGTCATACAATAATATTGAGGAAGAATTATGTTTTCTTCTGTCTACCAATATCCGAGGGACTCACGCTTGGTATGACTCATGGGAACTGGAACACTTAAGAAGTGATAGTTGTGGCCGGCACCCAACTTCCATTATTTTCTGAGGGATAAATAAATAACACTGTGCCAAACTTACTAGTCAGGCCTCTCTTTGGAGACAAGTGACAGGAACTCAATTCAAGCTAGCTTAAGAAAGAAAGAAAAAAGAACTTGTTGACTTACTTAACTGGGAAATCCAGGAGTTTTGTACTGGCCACAAACACAGCCAGACCCCAGGTTTAAACAAAGATGTCAGCATTCGGCCTCTAAATCTCTCATTTCCGTTCACCCCTTCTTATTAGTCCTCCTAATTCAGAAGAGCTCCCCACAATCCCCCAAAAAGAGCTTTCTTCACACACTTGGGAACACTATTGCTGGCAATTACCAACTGTGAATCCCAATTTAGCAGCACTAACAGAAAACAAAATTTTCTCTCTCATATTCATATATTAGTTCCAGGGAAAGACTAATTGATTCATTTTAGTTAAAACACTCACTATTGCCTGACCTGTGGTGGTGCAGTGGATAAAGCGTCGATCTGGAAATGCTGAGGTCGCCGGTTCAAAAAACCCTGGGCTTGCCTGGTCAAGGCACATATGGGAGTTGATGCTTCCAGCTCCTCCCCCCTGTCTCTCTCTCCTCTCTCTCTCCTCTCTAAAATGAATAAATAAAATAAAAAAATAAAAATATATTTAAAACACTCACTATTTAGGACGTTTGCCAGAGGGATGGGATTCCATGGCTTTAAACCTAACCTACATAAAACCACAGGGAATAGAGGACTGCTGCTGTCCCAAAGGAATGAATGAACATAGAAATTTACATATGTCCACTACACAGTGGGAGGGAGGGAGAGCAGGACACCCTTTGGGATTCAAAGCACTGCGTTGCTAGGCTCTTTGACTAGCTGTGTGACTTCTGACAAGCCATTTTGTCTTTTTGAGCCTTAATTCCTCATGTATAAAATGGTTACATGGTAGTTATTAGCACAATATTAAATTATATGATACTGTATCTCTTCAGATACCAGACGATTTTTCAGATAATTGAAAACTGCCTTAGATGAGGAAGGCATTGCAACAGTGCCCACGTCCTTTATTTTAATGCCAATACGTTTGTGAAACACTTTACATTTTAGGAAGAGCTCTCCATCTACCATACAACTTAGAAAATGAAGCGCAAGAGACTGGAATGCCTTTTGACTAAAATTAACTTATTTGTTTAACTAGAGCCACATGCAGGCACTCAAAATATATGACGATTACCGCAACTGAATCATTTCCTGGATTAAGAAAAGTGGCAGAGCCCCACTAGGAAACAACACGCACACAACCACCTCCTAAGACAGGGATCCCAGTGAGCACGTACGCGCTGCCCTCTCCCCGGGGAACCCATTCTAGGATTAAGGAGTTTCAGGGCCGAAAGGATTGCGTTCATGCACACCTTTTACCAATTTGTGTGTACGCGCGCGCGCGCGCGCGCGCGTGTGTGTCTGTGTCTGTGTGTGTGTGTGTGTGTGTGCGCGCGCGCGCGCGCAGGGTGGAGAGGGGTGGAGGAGGGAGCATTTAATAGGCTAGGAAATTTAAAACATACACAGGCACACACACGCAAAAACCTACAAAAACAACTATCCGGGGCGTCTTCAGCTGGATCTTTCCAGGAACGCAGCGGCCTTGGCATCTCCACGGCAGTCCCTCCCTCCACCCCTCCTCCGCACCACTCCTGCTCCAGCGGCTCGGGATTCCAGTCCGCACTTTCCCTATCGCCCTCCCACCCTCCGGGTTAAAGCTCCCCCGCCAGGAGTAAACAAGCAGCCCGAACAGGCAGCCAGTAAGACCCGCCCCTTCTCCCCATTTCCTGAGCCAGCCCCAGCAACAGGCCCCGCCCCTCACAACAGGCCCCGCCCCGCCCGCCTTATCCCTCAAGGCATCCGCCTGCCCCAGCCGTGCCCCATCCTGATGCCCACTCCCCAGCCCTCCCGCAGAGCCTTTTCCCTCAGGACACCACTCCCCACCAGTCCGCTCGCCTCAAGCCCGCGCCGAGGGAGAGTGCGTGGCGCACACGTGACTCGTGTTGTGGGCGGAGCCTGCGCCGGCCCAGCCGCGGCGGCCGTGGGGAGGACAGGCCCGGGCCCCTCCCTCCTCCCTCCCCGGAGCCCGCCGGAGCCTAGCCTGCCCGCCCCGCCTCAGGCCCAGCTGGGGCCCCCTCTGGCCTCTCGCCCCACGATCGCTGCGCTAGGCCTCCTGACGACTTTGTCACTGTTTCTGCTCCTCCGCGCGCGGCGGGGCCACAGGGCTCGCCCCCAACTCCTCTCCTGCCAGTCCCCCTCGGCTGCGCGTCTTTCCTCAGGATTCTTGCTGGGCTCCACAGAACCCCACGTATTCGCGAGCCCCCTGCTGCATAAACACACCCCTTTCTGCTTCCGCCCTCGGAGACGTCTTCCTGCACACACAGACTTACATTGTGCGGTCCTCCCTCGCCTCTCCCTGACCTCTCTGTTCCCCGGGAGCTCACCGAGTCCAGCTCACTTCGCCTTTCTCTTACGTTAAAGGTTGGGAAACTTGGGGTTCAGAAAGGTGAAAAGATTTCCTAGATCAGAGCAAAGAGCGGAACTCAGACCTCCTGTTGCCAGGTCTTCTCTCTCTCTCTAGACCGCTTGCTGCAATTCAGGGTCAAGTGGAATACCCTGAAACCGGTAGCTCCGGTCTCGGTTATCCGGTTAATACCTTCCAGATCTTTCCCCAGGGAAAGATGTATCTGCGCTTTACCTTCCGTGTGTCTCAAGGTAGTTCCAGGAAATAGATCATAGCTGGCAGAAAACCTTTACAGAGCACAGAAAAGAGGCAGTTTCAGTCTAGGTTGGGAGAGTGCGCTGTGGAGCCAAACTGTCTGAATTCCAGTCCTATCTCCACCAACTAGCTATCTTGGGCAAGTCATTTGACTTCTCTCTGCCTCCAGTTCCTCATTTGTAAACTGAGGATACCGACAGTAACCATCTGTCTCATAGAGATGCAGTTCAGGACAGCAGTTGACTTGTAGTAAAGCCATCAAAGAAACTGCTCTGGGCTTGACACTGTGCTGGGTTTCTTTTTTTTCTCTCTCTCTCTCTGAAGTTGGAAACGGAAGGGGAGGCAGTCAGACAGACTCCCGCATGCACCTGACCGGGACCCACCCGGCATGCCCACCAGGGGGCTATGCTCTGCCCCTCTGGGGCATCGCTCTGTTGCAACCAGAGCCATTCTAGCGCCTGAGGCAGAGGCCATAGAGCCATCCTTAGCGCCTGGGCCAACTTTGCTCCAATGGAGCCTTGGCTGCAGGAGGGGAAGAGAGAGACAGAGAGGAAGGAGAGGGGGAGGGGTGGAGAAGCAGATGGGCGCTTCTCTTGTGTTCCCTGGCCGGGAATCGAACCCAGGACTCCTGCATGCCAGGCCAACACTCTACCACTGAGCCAACCAGCCAGGGCCTGTGCTGGGTTTCTTAATGTTCTATCCTTCCTTCCTGATGCCTCCCATTATATATTGTAGCCAGGTTACTTTTCCGAGCCAGGCTCAGCTTTAGAAGACTGCCTTTCAAATGCCAACAGGTGATACATGGAAGGGCAGAGGGCAGGGTAGCTGTGCTGACTGGCACATCCCCAAGTTGAGAGCTATACAGCTCACCTCTAAGCCAAGGGGAACAGGATGTATGGCAGAGTGAGAACAGGGGCAGGGAGCTTTTGAGTCCTGCCCTTGTAAGGTGTGCGTGTGGGGTGCTGGAAAAGGGGGAAAGTGATTCAGAGAATGAAGTCAGCCACAGGGCCAAACAGTAGAGTAGGGTGACAACCACCAGACAGAATGTCAGACAGATACTCCACCAGTTCCTGACCTTTCTAGCTCCTGACCCCATTCAATAAATCCCCCAAGTGAGCATGTGTACCTAGTCCTTCCTTGTAAGTTCCTTGATAGTAAACCCTGTGTTTTGGTTTACTTTATTCATACTTTAGCACCTACCTCAGTGCTTTGGGAATAAATGATTGACAAATGTTTGAATGTTCTTTAAATTAAATTCTGTATGCATATCATTGAGCTGGGCCCTGTGAAGAGGGTCATGGTTTTAAGAAAAGGAATCTTAGAGTTTCCATATCCAACCCGCTCACTTTTGAGTGAAAGGAAGCTATTTGCCTGGGGTTATACAGCAAGTTAGAAACAGAAGCCAAGTCTCTGCTTTCGGTCTTATGGTATTTCCATGACATCGCACTGAACTTACAATTCAATTGAAAGGAAAAACAAACTCCCTAAAAGCTGTAGTACAGAACAGGGCAGTGTGTGGTTAAGAGCTGAACGCCTGGTAGAAATGGCACAAGTGGTAGGAGTTGAGAAGACGGGAGTCCCCAGAGGCAGGCGTCACTGGAAAATGCTCACTCCCAAGTGGAGGCTTGAGCTGGTCCTGAAGGATGGGTAGGATTCGGGACTGTGGAAAGGAGAAAAAAATTCCTGGCAGAGAAAGTAGCTTTCTGCTGAGGCTGTGGTGGATATTGAAGTGTCAGTGAGGAAACCAGTTTGAAGAGAGGCTTGGGTGGATCATAGTGAGAGAAAATGTTAGAAGGTTAAGTTGAGGTCAGATTTGGAGAAATTTCAAATACCAGGGTGAGGGGTTCTGAACTTAGGTTGTGGATAATGGGGAACCCCTGAAAATAGACATGGTGCTAGGCACTGAACCAAGACAAGATACCAGGCAAATATCTGTCAATTTGGTCTGATTTGCATCTTTTTTTAGACAGTTGCTTGCCATATATGTGCATTTACTTAACATACCCACAAACAAAGGAAACCTCTACCAATTAGCTTGTCTTTATTTTTTTTTTATTTTTATTTTTTTCTTTTTTCTGAAGCTGGAAACAGGGAGAGACAGTCAGACAGACTCCCGCATGCGCCCGACCGGGATCCTCCCGGCACGCCCACCAGGGGCGACGCTCTGCCCACCAGGGGGCGATGCTCTGCCCATCCTGGACGTCGCCATGTTGCGACCAGAGCCACTCTAGAGCCTGGGGCAGAGGCCACAGAGCCATCCCCAGCGCCCGGGCCATCTTTGCTCCAATGGAGCCTTGGCTGCGGGAGGGGAAGAGAGAGACAGAGAGGGAAAGCGCGGCGGAGGGGTGGAGAAGCAAATGGGCGCTTCTGTGTGCCCTGGCCGGGAATCGAACCCGGGTCCTCCGCACACTAGGCCGACGCTCTACCGCTGAGCCAACCGGCCAGGGCTAGCTTGTCTTTATTTATTTTGTCTCCAAATACCCATGATATCTGTGTGGGAGCAGAGGATGCAGAGGGAGATCAATGGAGCTTATGTGACTGCTATAGACCAGGCTCTCTCATCTGTGATATCTCATTTAATCCTGTCTGGTGGAGTGTGGGCAATATTGCTCCAGCAACACGCAGAGATGATAAATAACTTTTCCAGATCACAGAGCCAGGGAGTGGTGGAGCCAGAATTCAAACTTAGCTTTGCCACCAAAGCCCTATCCTCCTGTCCCATCACAACTCTCTAATGAGAAGATACAGGCATTCTGCTCCCCTTCTCAGGTTCCTTCTTGGGGAGGGACCTGTAACTCAGCTAGGCTAGGAATGCCTTTTTTTTTTTTTTTTTTTTTTTTCATTTTTCTGAAGCTGGAAACAGGGAAAGACAGTCAGACAGACTCCCGCATGCGCCCGACCGGGATCCACCCGGCACGCCCACCATGGGGCGACGCTCTGCCCACCAGGGGGCGATGCTCTGCCCATCCTGGGCGTCGCCATGTTGCGACCAGAGCCACTCTAGCGCCTGGGGCAGAGGCCACAGAGCCATCCCCAGCGCCCGGGCCATCTTTTGCTCCAATGGAGCCTCGGCTGCGGGAGGGGAAGAGAGAGACAGAGAGGAAAGCACGGCGGAGGGGTGGAGAAGCAAATGGGCGCTTCTCCTGTGTGCCCTGGCCGGGAATCGAACCCGGGTCCTCCGCACGCTAGGCAGACGCTCTACCGCTGAGCCAACCAGCCAGGGCTTTTTTTTTTTTTTTCTTTACAGAGACAGAGAGAGAGTCAGAGAGAGGGATAGATAGGGACAGACAGACAGGAACAAAACGGAGAGATGAGAAACATCAATCATTAGTTTTTCATTGCGCGTTGTAACACCTTAGTTGTTCATTGATTGCTTTCTCATATGTGCCTTGACCGCGGGCCTTCAGCAAACCGAGTAACCCCTTGCTTGAGCCAGCGACCTTGGGCTCAAGCTGGTGAGCTTTTTATTTTTTTGCTCAAACCAGATGAGCCCGCACTCAAGCTGGCGACCGCAGGGTCTCGAACCTGGGTCTTCCGCATCCCAGTCCGACGCTCTATCCACTGCGCCACCGCCTGGTCAGGCGAGCCTAGGAATGCTTTTATATCCCTGGTATTCTCTTCCCGTCTTTAGGAAATTTCCTATTTTGTATCTTTAGAGGTAGACAAAGCTGGGTTTGAATTCCATTTCTAACACTTATTAGCTGGTGGCCAGAGGGAGATTTGCCCAGAAACTAACAAACCTTAAGTTTCAGAACCCCTCACTTGCTTAGGCCTCTAGCAAGCCCTCTACCCCAGTGGTAGTCAACTTGGTCCCTACTGCCCACTAGTGGGTGTTCCAGCTTTCATGGTGGGCGGTAGCAGAGCAACCAAAGTATAAATAAAAAGATAGATTTAACTATAGTAAGTTGTTTTATAAAAATTTATTCTGGCCCTGGCCGGTTGGCTCAGTGGTAGAGCGTCGGCCTGGCGTGCAGGAGTCCCAGGTTCGATTCCTGGCCAGGGCACACAGGAGAAGCGCCCATCTGCTTCTCCACCCCTCCCCCTCTCCTTCCTCTCTGTCTCTCTCTTCCCCTCCCGCAGCCAAGCCTCCACTGGAGCAAGTTTGCCCGGGCGCTGGGGATGGCTCCTTGGGCTCTGCCTCAGGCACTAGAATGGCTCTGATTGTGGCAGAGCAATGCCCCAAGATGGGCAGAGCATCGCCTCCTGGTGGGCGCGCCGGGTGGATCCCGGTTGGGCGCATGCGGGAGTCTGTCTAACTGCCTCCCCGTTTCCAGCTTCGGAAAAATAAATAATAATAATAATAATAAATTATTCTGCCAAACTTAGCAAAAATCCAACATAAAGTATTTGGTAATTATTATTATAAGGTCTACCGGAAAGTTCTGTCTGTTTCTATCACAACAAGTTTCTACACGTAAGCACGTTTATTTGGCGCATGTGTGCCTCTCTATTTTTATCACTTAATGTATACATACTGACATAGCAAATGAACTAAAACAAAGTTGATTCACGTTAGTCTTATGTGTGAAGCGATAGTGTACCCATGGCTACTGATAAAGTTCATTTACGCCACTGTATTGTATAGGAATTTCAACAAGGAAGAAATGCTACAGAAGCATGTAGAAATTTATTGAAAGTGTTTGGTGAAGGTACAGTTTCTGATAGGACATGCAGAAGATGGTTCGAAAAATTCGAAACAGGTGATTTCGACCTTTCTGATAAGCCACGTTCTGGGCGACCATCTTTGATTGATGACCATGTTGTTAAGACCATGTTGGAGCAAGATCCTTTTCTGACAACATCGGAGATCGCAGAAAGACTTAATTCAGCTCAGCAAACCATTTTGGACCATATTCGGAAGATAAGATTGGTGTGGAAAAATATTATTTAATAAAGTTTATTGACGGTAAGAAAAATTTGTATTGTTTTATTCCAAAAACGGACAGAACTTTCCGGTAGATCTTGTATATGCTTTAACTTGCTGTAACTCTGCTTTATAAATTTTATAAAGTAAAGTTACTTCCCTACTTTATAAATCACCATTACTGTGGAACTGGTAGGCAGTTAGAAAATTTTACTACTAATAGAGATACAAAAGTGGGCGGTAGGTATAAAAACGTTGACTACCTCTGCTCTACCCAGTTTTTTTGTTTGTTTGTTTTTTACAGAGACAGAGAGAGGGATAGACAGGGACAGACAGATAGGAACAAAGAGAGATGAGACGCATCAATCATCAGTTTTTCGTTGCAACACTTTAGTTGTTCATTGATTGCTTTCTCAAATGTGCCTTGACCACGGGCCTTCAGCAGACCGAGTAACCCCTTGCTTGACCCAGCGACCTTGGGTCCAAGCTGGTGAGTTTTGCTCAAACCAGATGAGCCCGCGCTCAAGCTGGCGACCTTGGGGTCTCGAACCTGGGTCCTCCGCATCCCAGTCCGACACTCTATCCACTGCTCCACTGCCTGGTTAGGCATCTACCCAGTTTTGAATCTCAAATGTGCATTATTATTGTTAATGAGGGCTCCAACAATTGTAAAAGTTTCAGGCTTTCGTAAAAGCTGGATCTGCCCAGACTGGATAACCTCTCTCAAGTTACTTTCTAAAACTTAGTTTCCTCATCTAAGTAAAAACATTCTAGACTCTGGTCTGCCAGCAACATCAGTTGACAAAAAGTATTAGAGGTGCTGATTTAACTTGAAGAACCTGATCTCCCATTACTTTATGCCTAAGGCAAAGGTTCACAGAAACCCTAGGCCAAAAGAAATATGTAATGGGCCCATTTACCAAGTAGTTAGACCCAAATAATTTAATTAGAATTTATGTCCTAACAATTTAGTGGTTGTTTGCAAAAATAATGTGCATAATAAATTGGAAAAGACTGATATTTTTGTTTTATTCTTAACTACAATCACTCTCTGATGACCTGTGTGCACTTATGGGGCACTGCACAGCTTCTCAAATCTTGGAATCAGATTGCCCATGACCAACCTCATTCCTTTTCCCCATCAATTTTGTTTTTAACATAGTATCCACCAAGAACCTAACTCCATAAAGGCAGGGTATCTTCAAAAAGAATATGATGAAAACCCTGGCCAGTTGGCTCAGTGGTAGAGCATCAGCCTGGTGTGCAGGAGTCCTGGGTTCAATTCCCGGCCAGGGCACACAGGAGAAGCGCCCATCTGCTTCTCCACTCCTCCCCCTCTCCTTCCTCTCTGTCTCTCTCTTCCCCTCCTGCAGCCAAGGCTCCATTGGAGCAAAGTTGGTCCGGGCACTGAGGATGGCTCTATGGCCTCTGTCTCAGGTGCTAGAATGGCTCTGGTCGCAACAGAGTGATGCCCCAGATGGGCAGAGCATCGCCCCCTGGTGGGCGTGCCGGGTGGATCCCAGTCGGGCACATGCAGGAGTCTGTCTGACTGCCTCCCCGTTTCCAACTTCAGAAAAATACAACAAAAAAAAAAAGGGAATATGATGAAATCTAATGTTGAAACTGGATTTCCTTTCATTAATAGCTCATGCAGCCTGACCTGTGGTGGCACAGTGGATAAAACGTCGACCTGGAAATGCTGAGGTCGCCGGTTCGAAACCCTGGGCTTGCCTGGTCAAGGCACATATGGGAGTTGATGCTTCCAGCTCCTCCCCCCTTCTCTCTCTCTCTGTCTCTCTCTCTCTCCCTCTCTCTGTCCTCTCTAAAAATGAATAAAAAAAAAAAAATTAAATAGCTCATGCAGAGTGTGACATGTAAAGTATGACTGTGTAGCCCTCAAAGTTTTAAAATATCCTGAGGTGCCCTTGTGAATTTCTATAGCACCCTGGGGTGCCTCAGCACACAATTTGGGAACCATGGGATTAAGGAATATGTCAGAGATTATTCAGGAAGCAACCAGAAGGCAGTAGTGGTCTACCTAGTAGAATGGCAAAAAGGGAGCCACTTACACCCCTGTGCACAGTTTCATTACTCAGCTCTCGACAGGAAACCTTCCTGGTACCATTGCGTTCTGCTATTTACATAGTCTTAACAAAGCAACGAATAATGGTGGGTGATTGGGAGGCCAGGCCCAGTTTCACATCTGCCACTGGACAAGTATAACACCTTGCCCATAATCTCCTCTTTCCGAAGTCTCTTCCAGCTTCATATATGAGTACACCCTCCAACTTTTTCTAAGAAGCCAAGTTTTTACTGCACTTGATGTTAAGTTGGCCTCATAAGAGTGGGAAGAAAAGAAATATTTCTTCTATTAAATGTGTTCTGCATGATAGGAAGCTGGGGAATGTGTCATCTTTAAATCAAATAAAAATTCATTTCACATTAGGAAAATTTCTGAAAAGAGGGTACAAAGAATAACAACAAAAAACTCTATACAAGGGGGCTTCTGGAGTAATGAAATGTTATTTCTTGATTTGAATGCAAGTAACTGGCTGTGTTCAGTTTGGGAAAAGTCATCAAATTGTATACTTTTAAAGTTTTTATTTATTTATTTTTATTCATTTTAGAGAGGAGAAGGAGAGACAGAGAGAGAGAGAGAGGAGAGACAGAGAGAGAAGGGGGGAGGAGCTGGAAGCATCAACTCCCATATGTGCCTTGACCAGGTGTAAAGCCAGGAGCCACAGCCAGGGCCACCATCACAGCAGCCTGGCCCATGCAGGTTCACATTGGATTTGGACAGTCGGTAAAGAAACAACAGAGCCAAAAACTGATGGGCTGTCATCTTTAATCCTAGCTTGCACCCGGCGGGCAAGTAAAAACACACACTGGGCTCCAAGGCCCACTCACATTCAGTGCTCACAAAGCCACTGACTTATCCGAGTTTCCTAGAATCAAAGGTTTCTAGCTCACCAGTTTTATTCTCCTCATTCCCCATCTCCTTCCTTATCCCAGATACAAACTCTGCAAAAACTGGCATCTCACTCAGCACTCCGCCATCTTGGCTGCTTTTCCTGGCCTCCTCCACGTGGCCTCCTTCCACTGCTGGCTCTACTCTCTCTGTTCTCTCATGCTAACCTCAGGAACCAAGAGCACAAGCTCCCGTTTTGTCCCCATTTTATAGTGTAGAAATCCAAACCTCTAATCCAATATACGAAATAGGGAAGTCTCTAATACAAAGTCACTTCTCTGAGGCATGATTGGATTGTACCACCCCACATCAAAAAGGGTGGGAAACGCTTAATCCCAAAACCAAGCCCCAGGCTACAAGGATTCTCAACACACATTAATATCACCTGGGCGATGGCCTCCATCTTTAACAAAGTGAGCATAATACATTTTTTTCTGCCCAACACCAGGCAAGCCCAGGGTTTCGAACCGGCAACCTCAGCATTTCCAGGTCGACGCTTTATCCACTGCGCCACCACAGGTCAGGCAAAATTGTATACTTTTGATATCTGTATCTCACTGTGTGTATGTGTGTGTGTGTGTGTGTGTGTATATATATATATATATATATATAAATAAAATACTTCTTAAGGGGGGAATTATAGAATCAAAATAATATATAAATTACATAAAAATATTATACACACAATAGTATGTAAAAAACAAACAAACATGGCAGGCCTGACCTATGGTGGCGCAGTGGATAAAGCGTCGACCTGGAAATGCTGAGGTCGCCGGTTCGAAACCCTGGGCTTGCCTGGTCAAGGCAGATATGGGAGTTGATGCTTCCTGCTCCTCCCCCTTCTCTCTCACTCTGTTTCTTTCTCTCTCTCTCTCTCCCTCTCTCTCTCCTTTCTAAAATGAATAAATAAAATAAAAATAAAATAAAATAAAAATTTAACAAAAAAAACACAAACGTGGCAATGAATTGTAAAGGTGTGATTATGGTATAGGTTTGTGGTAATGTTGTTAAATAAATATTAATTCATTTGAAAAACAAAAAGAAAGAAAGCTCTTGCCAGGTCTGAGGCAGTTTTAAGACTTGGACCAGGAGGAGGGAAGCTTATTTCTACTGCCGGATATAGTAGGAATTTTGAAAGGTCCTCCTTTGTAACTTCTCTTCTCCCTGTCATATTACTGAGGGTCAAATACTAGCCAGAGCAAACCCATAAAAAAAAAAAAAAAAAAAAAAAAACCACAGCAGTTTATCAGGATATTTTTCAGAGTTAATAGAGGCAAAGTCCACATTGTCCAAGAACTCAGAATTGGCTAAGCCAGTTTTTAACCTTTTTACACTTGGGGACTAGTGAAAATAGAAGAATCAGTTTGAGGACTAGTATGGCAGAAATTACCCTGAGTATAAGCAAATTCAGCTAAGATCATTGGGTCTCCATACAACATTAGGGTGGTTAACTTTTTGGCAGGCCAGCACAAAATTTCTGGTGGATCAGTTCACAGACCAGTGGTTGAAACTGGGCTAAGCAACCTGAGCAGCAAAGAGACAGAGGCTGCAGCTCAGCCTCAGGGCTTGGCAGGTTCCTGCTCATATCGGTGATGCTAGCTGTATGGCCAGTAGCCAAGGCCACCATCACAGCAGCCTGGCCCATGCAGGTTCGCATTGGATTCGGACAGCCGGTAAAGAAACAATGGAGCCAAAAACTGGTGGGCCACTGTTGGGCAGATAAAATATATTATGCTCACTTTGTTAAAGATGGCGCTGCCCACATGGAAGCTGTTGCCCAGGTGATATTAATGTGTGTTGGGGGTGGGCTGTGGGCAGGCAGGATCCTTGTAGCCTGGGGCTTGGTTTTGGGATTAAGCCTTTCCCACCCTTTTTGATGTGGGGTGGTATAATCCCATCATGTCCCAGATAAGTGACTTTGTATTAGAGACTTCCCTATTTTGTATATTGGATTAAAGGTTTTGATTTTTACACTATAAAATGGGGGCAGAACGGGAGCTTGCCCTCTTGGTTCCTGAGATTAGCATTAGAGGAGAGAGGAGAGAGCAGAGAGCAGAGAAAGGCCACGTGGAGGAGGCCAGGAGAAGCAGCCAAGATGGCGGAGTGTTGAGTGAGAAGCTAGTTTGTGCAGAGTTTGTGCAGGGAGAAAGAAGGAGATGGGGAACAGAGGTGAATAAAGTCTGGTAAGCTAGAAACCTTTGATTCTCGGAAACTCGGATAAGTCAGTAGCTTTGTGAGCACTGAATGAGTGGGTTTTGGAGCCCAGTGTGTATTTTTACTTGCCTGCTAGGTGCAAGCTAGGATTAAAGATGATGGCCCATCAGTTTTTGGCTCCGTTGTTTGTTTGTTTTTTTTGTTTTGTTTTTTTTTACAGAGGCAGAGATAGACAGGGACAGACAGGAACGGAGAGAGATGAGAAGCATCAATCATCAGTTTCTCGTTGCGCGTTGCGACTTCTTAGTTGTTCATTGATTGCTTTCTCACATGTGCCTTGACCGTGGGCCTTCAGCAGACCGAGTAACCCCCTGCTGGAGCCAGCGACCTTGGGTCCAAGCTGGTGAGCTCTTTGCTCAAGCCAGATGAGCCCGCGCTCAAGCTGGCGACCTCGGGGTCTCGAACCTGGGTCCTTCCGCATCCCAGTCTGATGCTCTATCCACTGCGCCACCACCTGGTCAGGCGGCTCTGTTGTTTCTTTACCAACTGTCTGAATCCAATGCGAACCTGCATGGGCCAGGCGGCTGTGATGGTGGCCCTGGCTACTGGCTTTACAGCCATCATCTTTAATCCTAGCTTGCATCCGGCGGGCAAGTAAAAATCACACACTGGGCTCTAAAACCCACTCACATTCAGTGCTCACAAAGCTAC
The DNA here is from genome assembly GCF_036850765.1 of Saccopteryx bilineata. Lineage (NCBI taxonomy): Eukaryota > Metazoa > Chordata > Mammalia > Chiroptera > Emballonuridae > Saccopteryx > Saccopteryx bilineata. The sequence continues at coordinate 159,523,949 of NC_089490.1, forward strand.
TGACTTATCCGAGTTTCCCAGAATCAAAGGTTTCTAGCTCACCAGACTTATTCACTTCTGTTCCCCATCTCCTTCCTTCTCCCTGCACAAACTCTGCACAAACTGGCTTCTCACTCAACACTCCGCCATCTTGGCTGCTTCTCCTGGCCTCCTCCACATGGCCTTTCTCTGCTCTCCTTTCTGCTCTCTCCTCTAATATTAATCTCAGGAACCAAGAGAGCAAGCTCCCGTTCTGCTCCCATTTTATAGTGTAGAAATCAAAACCTTTAATCCAATATACAAAATAGGGAAGTCTCTAATACAAAGTCACTTATCAGAGACATGATGTGATTGTACCACCCCACATCAAAAAGGGTGGGAAAGACTTAGTCCTAAAACCAAGCCCCAGGCTTCAAGGATCCTGCCTGCCCACAGCCCACCCCCAACACACATTAATATCACCTGGGCAACAGGCTTCCATGTGGGCAGTGCCATCTTTAACGAAGTGAGCGTAATATATTTTATCTGCCCAACACTAGCGCAGGAGCGCCTGGAGCCCAGGAAACAGCCAACGACCAGATACTGCAGGAAAGAATGCTAGACACCTGTGTCCTAGCCTTGGTGACTCAAGTGGAAGAGTGACCAGAGTACCTCCTCTGTAAAATGATGACTAGACAATGGCTAAGTTCTTTATATCTTGAAAATTTGATCATTTTGTGATTTAGTGATACTAAGAGGACGGAAAATAAATAGTCCTAAGGAAATCCGAAAGAAGAGTTAAACAACAAGCCAACTTTGGGAAAAATAAAGTGGTCTTCAGAATATCACGAGGCCAGTGGCCTAGATGGGAGACGACAGATAAACACAGGAGGAACACACAGCAATCCCCCTTCACCCGCAGCTTCAGTTACCTACAGCTGACCACGTCTGTGAATATTAAATGGAAAATTCCAGAAATAAACAATGAATGTATAAGTTTTAAATGGCACACTGTTCTGAGCAGTGTGATGAAATCTCGCACTGTCCCTCTCCATCTCGCCAGGGACATGAGTCATCCCTTTGTGTTATCCACCCTGTATATGCTACCCACCCGATAGTAATTTAGTAGCTGTCCTGGTTATCCAATCAACTATTGAACATCCCAGTGCTTGTGTTTGAGTAACCTTTATTTTACTTAATAATAGTCCCAAACCATTCATAATTGTTTATTTCATTATTGTTGTTGTTAATTAATCTCTTACAGTGCCTAACTTGTTAGTTAAACTTTAGGTATGTATAGGGGGAGAACATAGTATATATAATGTTGGGTGTAATCTGTGGTTTCAGGCATCCTCTGGGGGGTCTTGAGACCTATCTCTGGCAGGTAATAGGGGAAGTACCGTAACGGATTTCAAAGATAAGGGCAAAACAGGAGGCTTAGGTGCAGCAGTGGGAGCAAGGTGAATTTATGGGGCTAGGGAAGCAGGACAGCTAAAAGAATGGAATATGGTAAAACCACTTGATCACAAACTTGCAGCCAACCAAAGTAAACAAAGAAAAAGTGGCTGCTGCTGCTGTATATTTTGATCCCATCAGTGCTGTGCTATGATTGTGCTGACACAATACACGAGGGTTTAAATATAGAAGAAAAAATGCAGATCAGAGTCACTATCTTCACAGTTTGCAAAGGGGGGAAAGAGAAAGAAAACAACACATGCTTCTCGTTTCAGAGTATCAGGGAATCAGACCACTCTGAGCTTCAGTTTCCTCATCTGTAAAATAGTAGCTCCCTCAAAGGGGGGTTAGAGCACACAAGCTAGTGCTCAAAAGAATGCCTGCTGTTGCTGTTACTTATTCTTACAGTGCAGTGCCCAGGTTCCCAGAAAGTCACTCAGAGTCCCTTCAGCCACTCAGATTTGGGGATTAAATTCGTCCAATACTGTGAACTGCCAAAGAGTCTCGAGGATGAGGCACTTAGTTTTCCAAGGGTTGCTCCCCCCACCCACACACACATACACTTGACTTTTTTTTTTTTTTTTGTATTTTTCTGAAGCTGGAAACAGGGAGAGACAGTCAGACAGACTCCCGCATGCGCCCGACCGGGATCCACCCGGCACACCCACCAGGGGCGACCAGAGCCACTCTAGCGCCTGGGGCAGAGGCCAAGGAGCCATCCCCAGCGCCCGGGCCATCTTTTGCTCCAACTTGGCTGCGGGAGGGGAAGAGAGAGACAGAGAGGAAGGAGGGGGTGGAGGGTGGAGAAGCAAATGGGCGCTTCTCCTATGTGCCCTGGCCGGGAATCGAACCCGGGTCCCCCTCACGCCAGGTCGATGCTCTACCGCTGAGCCAACCAGCCAAGGCCTACACTTGACATTTTGCACTTACCTTTATTATAACATTTGTCCATTTAAATTTAATATTTTTGTAGGATGAGGCTGAGAGGTTATTTGTATGCAGAATGTTGTTTCTCATTTTATTCTCTAAGGTCCCAGTTATAAGGGATTTTCAAATAATTATATATTTGACATATAATGTATAAGTTTAAGGTATCTTACAAGTTGATTTGATACATTTATATATTACATCATGTTTTCCATTACAGCATTAGATAGCACCTCTATCACTACATGTAATTACCGAAGTAGGAATAATTAAGATCTAGTTTCTTAACAAGTTTGATGTCTATAAGACACTATTGTTGTCCATAATAATTATACTAATCTTTAAAACTCCAGGACTTACTTATCTCATAGTTGTCTATACCCTTAAACAACATCTGTCCCATTCTCTCACCCTCCAACCCCCTGGTAACCACCATTTTGCTCTGTTTTTACAAGTTTGGCTTTTTTTAGATGTTACATATTAGTAAAATCATATAATATTTGTCTTTCTCTGACTTTCCACACTTACTATAATATCCTCAAAGGCCATCCATGTTGTCTAAATGGTAGGATATTCTTTCTCTTGGTTGAATAATATTCAAGTGTGTGTGTGTGTGTGTGTGTGTGTGTGTGTGTGTTATCTTTATTCATTTGTCTGTTGGTGGACACTTAGATGTTACTGTACGGGATTCTTTTTTTTTTTTTTTTTTGGCAAGAGCAAATGAGAGAGAGAGGGAGGGACAGACAGACAAGAAAGAAAAGAGATGAGAATCATTGACTCATAGTTGTGGCACCTTAGTTGTTCATTGATTGCTTTCCAATATGTGCCTTGACTGAGGGGCTCCAGCCAAGCCAGTGACCCCTTGCTCAAGCCAGTGACCTTGGGCTCAAGCCATAGATCATGGTTCATGTTGATGATCTCACACTCAAGCTGGTGAGCCTACAATCAAGGCGGATGACCTGGTGCTCAAGCTGGCAACCTCAGGGTTTTGAACCTGGGTGTTCAGCGTCCTAAACCAATGCTCTATCCACTGTGCTACCACCTGGTCAGGCTGCAAGGGATTCTTTTTTTTTTTTTTTGCAGGGGATTCTTAATAGAAATAATTATTTAACATTTTAGCTTTGACATCTTATTGACCTACTCCGATGGGAGTCACTGCATCTATTATAGACTGAGGCTCCTAAGGAAATGGACTGACATAGTCTCACCTGGCTCAGGGGAGTGCAGAGTTCTAGAAGATAGATTTCTGGCTGAATATTCTTCCATTTGTAAGATACCTTTAAAGCTTTACAGGAATAGGAAATTATGGGGAAACAGAAACAAGAACTGGCCAAAGTCCCCAATAGTCAGAATGCCCAAGTCTAAAAAGGTCTGAATCTTTACATTTTTAGTGAAAGGAAGAAGGCAGAGCAGAGTTTTGGAGCCGAGAAGGAGAGATGGGGTTATTTATTCAAGGCTGAGTGTCAGTCTCTGATCAATATTCATAGATACGGTAAGACTGGCCATTCATCCAGTGTGACTGAAAATATAAATTAGTGCAGAGTTTCTGAAGAACAATTTAATATGAATAATCAAGAACTTTAAAATATACATATCCTTTGGGCCTTTAAAAATGAAAATGGTTACATTTTGGCCTAGGTCTATAATGTTAGTGTAGAACCATGAACAATCTTTATGATGTGTTCAAGAAAATGGGAAATGTTTTTAAGCCATTAAACACAAAAAGCAAGATACTGAATAATGTGCAAAGAATTATCACTATGTAAAGAAAAATAAATATGCCTGACCTGTGTTGGCGCAGTGGGTTAAAGTGTCGACCTGGAACACTGAGGTCGCTGGTTGGAAACCCTGGGCTCGCCCAGTCAAGGCACATATGGGAGTTGATGCTTCCTGCTCCTCCCCCTTCTCTCTCTCTCTCTCTTTCTCTCCCTCTCTTTCTCTCCTCTCTGAAAAAAGAATTGAATAAATAAAGTCTTTAAAAAATAAAAATAAATATAGTAAAAGAAATACTGCAATATGCAAAGTGTTTGCTTGTGGGCTGTGGAATTATGGGTGCTTTTTTGTCTAAATATTTATGCTTTTCTGTCTTTGCCACAGTTTATGCAGTAAGCACCTATTACTTTGATTATATGGTGGCAGGCAGAGGTTGAAACCGACTTCCAATGTCCTCAGTGTCCTTCTCAATGCTTTGAATGAGGTTAATTTCCTCCAGGACCCCTCTTAAAAGTTTTGAAAGCTACACAGGACCTTGGGGCACGTAGATGAGCACGGTGCCGCTGGAAGAGAGATCTGAGAGGCCAGGGCGAACAAGGGGAGGGCAGTGTCAGGCTCCAGCTGGTTTCTGCGCCTGCCTTCCCCCCCACCGCGAATGCAGATAAGGCAGTTCTGACTCGCGTCCACCAGCAGCTGCGCCAGGGGCCCCCTGGCAGCGCGGTCTGGTCCTGGGGAAGAGAGGCCGTGGTGGGGCTCGCCGGCCTCCTCCTAGCGCGCCACCCGGCCCTTCCCCGGAGCGGGAGGCCACGCGCCACCGCCGCCCGGTGTCCCCGACCCTGTCCGTTCCCCGGGCCCCGTGCCTAAGGTCTGGCTACGGCCGGCAAAATCACAGGGACCGAGGAAGGAGAGCGAGGCCCAACCTCGCCATCGCGACCTCCGGGCGCGCGAGGCCGAAAGGGCGGCGCAGACGTGCCCGGGCCCACGGAGGCCTCCCTGCGCCACCCCTGGCTCGGGTACCGCGGAGGACCTTCTCTCCGCCGACTGCCTGCCCTATAGAGAGGTTGGAGAGGAGAAGAGGGTCCCGGATTCCGCCCGCGGCCGCGACGCACGGCCTCCCCCGCTGCTCCGTTGGCCCCTTTGTCCCACAGTCGTGCTGCGCCAGCGGCTGCGATTCGCGGTGTGGAGCTGTGCGCGCGCCCTGGCGTCGGGGGGACCGCGGGGCGACTGCCCCTCCGGGCCCCGCGTGCGCGCTGGAGTCTGGTCCTGCGGGCTCTCCAGGAGCCCCTTGGCTCGTTCAGGCACGCTCAGTACTAGACACCAGACCAGGTTTTATGTTGGCGCTTGCTCGTCCTCAGCCTGTTCCCCACCTTCCTTGCCTCTGCTGGCTTTCTGCCTCTACTTTCCTCCGGTCCAAGGCTAAATCTGACTCACTGGAGGCCTTGAACTCAACTTTCCCGCTGGTAAATCTCTAGCAGTTTCGGTAATCTCCTCCCACCACCCTCTGCTGCCTGCCAACACATATGCCCAAAGCTAAATTACCTTTTACTCTACTTTGCCACTGGGCAAGATACTGGCCTCTCACTGTCGCCAACAAATACTCCCGAAGGGTAGTTTACACTTGCTCCATCACCTGGGACCAGCGATGTAATGTGCAGGGTCCAGGGCAAAATGAAAAGGCAGGACCTCTGTCTCAAATATTGAGAATTTCATAGCATGAAACCAAGCCGGCACTTCTCTAAGCTCAGGACCCTGTGTTCCTACATAGGCTGTACAGTCATGAAGCCCGCCTTGCCAAGCGGGCTTCCTATCGTCAAGCCTGTGGCCCAACCCCCACCCACCAATGCTGGTTGAATGCCTAAAGGAATAAACGAATGATCTCTTCGTTGTGGCTGGTTATTAGAACCAGGGATTTTTTTTCTTGATCCTTTAACTTCTTTGCAGTGTTGACATGGCTGACTGCTCTTTTCTTCATAAAACCCCCTTTTCCTTTGGTGTCTGTGACATCTCACCATTGGGTTTCTCTCTCTCACTTTCTGACGTGTTTAAGTCCTTTGGCTTTCTTTTCTCTTAATATTCTGCATCTCTGAGTCTTCCCAAATGTTAGGTCCTCCATTCCTCGATTTCTTGCTATTTTTCTGGGAGAAGCTGCCCTCCCCAGTTGAGTCACCACCTCTGCACATTGTACGCCTCAACCTTTTCTCTCCAAGCCAGGTTGTCCTCCCCGAGCCCTAGCTGTTTGTCTAACTCTTGGGTGTCCTGGCAACTCAAATGTGCCAAGTCAAAAACTAAATGTATGCCTGCTTGTTCTTCCCTTCCCACCTTTATTCCTGTCTCCATCGTGTGAACTAAGCAAAAAGTAAATCAAACCTTGGAACTGTAACATCCACCGGGTACAAGAACAAACGTCGGAGACTTTCAGGAGTATAGATGTAACTTTATTGGCCAGTTTTACCTGCACAGGGGCAAATTCCCGAGGTGTCCAGAGACACTGTGCTCACAAGGAGCTGCAGATGGGAATCGCACCTAGCGCTCACAGCTAAATCTTTTTATAAGCTAAGCAAGCAAGCCTAATACAGAAGCAGATGTGGCGGTAACCTATTTGCTAAGGGGGCTGCACATAGCATAGCAACAGGGTTTGGGGTCTAGCTCATTGGCAAATTCCAAAACTAAACTTCTGATAAGGGTCTTTTAACCAATAGAATGCAAACGTTTGTCTCTTTTTCTTTTTTTTCTTCTCTTCTCTCAGCCTCCCAGAGTCCCTATCTGTCTCTGCTTCTTGAACGACCTTGGGCATGTTATTCCTAAAAGAACAGGGGGGCGAGGCTCTGCCCACCAGGGGGCGATGCTCTGCCCATCCTGCCTGTAACCCTTAAGTTCCCTGTTCCATTAGTGCCCTGCTTATTTTCTGATCTTCTCTTGGTCCTTACAGGAACCTCTAAGCAGAGCAGTCGGTACAACTACACAGGTGACGCTGTGTAGTCAGCCTGGCCAGCATCCTGTCAATGCCCCCCTCACAAAATATTTGAGTAGTTAGGGACAGGGGTGGGGTGGGTTAATTTTACCATGGAGAAAACTGTCAGATACCACCTTAATCAAATCATGGACGTTAACATCAAGGTACTGAGATAAAGTGACAGAAGTGCCACCTGATTGATGGGTGACATCATGAGAACACAGTCACCTCTGTGATATTCTGGTTAAAAAGATGCATGACCTGGGTCTAATCATGAAGAAGCATTGGACAAACCCAAATTTAGGGACAGCCTACAAAATAATCTATAGTATTTAAAAAAAAAAAAAGTCAAGGCCATGAAAGGAAAGGAAAATTGAGTAACTTCTCTGGATTGAAGGTTTGAAAGACATGATGATTGGGTGCAGTGTTGGGTCCTTTCACTAGCAGTGATGTTATTGAGCTGACAGGTGTAAGCTGAATGAGTCTCTGAGCAAAGGGAATGTGGTAGTTTGGGTTTTTTTGTTTTTTGTTTTTTTTTTACAGGGACAGAGAGAGAGTCAGAGAGAGCGACAGACAGACAGGAACGGAGAGAGATGAGAAGCTTCAATCACCAGTCCTTCGTTTGACACCTTAGTTGTTCATTGATTGCTTTCTCATATGTGCCTTGACCGCAGGCCTTCAGCAGACCGAGTAACTCCCTGCCGGAGCCAGCGACCTTGGGTCCAAGTCGATGAGCCTTTTTTTTTTTTTTCCCTCAAGCCAGATGAGCCCGTTCTCAAGCCGGCAACCCTAAGGTCTCAAACCTGAGTCCTTCCGCATCCCAGTCCGACGCTCCATCCACTGCGCCACCGCCTGGTCAGGCGTGGTAGTTATTTTGTACTCTTCTTTCAATATAACTTTTTTATGAGTTTGTAATTATTAAAAAAATTGCCATTAGCAATGCTCATTTCAAATCAGCATTTCCTCTAGACTTGTGTTAGTTAGCAGTAACATCTTCACAATCAACCAGGTTCAAAAACTTTGGGATCATCTTTGATTCCTCTCTCTCCTCCTTCCTCCCAAGTCATCTACCACTCTACACTCACTAAGTCCTGTCAGTTATGTTTTTTTTGTTTTGTTTTGTTTTGTTTTGGGGGGTTTTTTTTTTGCATTTTTCTGAAGCTGGAAACAGGGAGAGACAGCCAGACAGACTCCCGCATGCGCCTGACCGGGATCCACCCGGCACGCCCACCATGGGGCGATGCTCTGCCCACCAGGGGCGACGCTCTGCCCATCCTGGGCATCACCATGTCCCGACCAGAGCCACTCTGGCGCCTGAGGCAGAGGCCACAGCGCCATCCCCAGCGCCCGGGCCATCCCCACTCCAATGGAGCCCCGGCCGCGGCTGCGGGAGGGGAAGAGAGAGACAGAGAGGAAGGCGCGGCGGAGGGGTGGAGAAGCAAATGGGCGCCTCTCCCGTGTGCCCTGGCCGGGAATCGAACCCGGGTCCTCCGCACGCTAGGCCGACGCTCTAACGCTGAGCCAACCGGCCAGGGCCATGTATTTTTTTTAATGTCTCAAATAGCCACCTTTTAGATTAAATTTTCACCTCGGCTTTTTTTTAATTGATTGATTTCAGAGAGAGAAAGGGGAGGAGAGAGAGAGAAAGAGAGAGAGAAAGGAATGTTGATCTGTTCCTGCATGTGCCCTGACCAGGGATTGAACCAGCAACCTCTACATGTTGGGATGATGCTCTAACCAACCAAGCTGTCCATCCAGGGCACTGGGGTTTGGGTTTTTTTTCTTTTTTTCCCCCTTCTTCTCTTCTCTTCTCTTCTCTTCTCTTCCTCTTCCTCTTCCTCTTCCCTTCCCTTCCCTTTTTTCCTTTCCTTCCTTCCCTTCCTTCCTTCCTTCCTTCCTTCCTTCCTTCCTTCCCTCTCTCCCTCCCTCCCTCCCTCCTTCCCTCCTTCCTTTTCTTTTTTCCCCTCTCTCTCCTTTCTTTCTTTCTTTCTTTCTTTCTTTCTTTCTTTCTTTCTTTCTTTCTTTCTTTCTTTCTTTCTTTCTTTCTTTCTTTAAAATTACACTTCCTACCTCATATAATCATTTGAAGGAGTGTCTGTGAAAAGAATTTATATAACACAATATTGTGTAAACACGAGGTCCTGTTACTCCATCTGAAGTCTGGATTACTGCTATTTATTGCTGTCATCTACTAATTGGTCTTCCTGTCTTTTGGTTGTTGCCTTCAGCAACCCATCCTATATACAATTACCAGAGTAATCTGCCTAAAAGCACACATTTATCCTTGCCGGCCCTGCTTCCCACGGTCCACAGCAGGGCTTAATCCACATTCCCTGAGAAGTCTGATGTTCGATGAGCTGACCCAAGGTGGTCTGTCCTCATATCAAATAACCATGACCCCTTCCCAGTTCAGAGAAAAGAAAAACTAATGGGTAGAATTTCCTTAACTTGTAAGGTTTTTCCCCCCATACTTGTTTTTCCATGGTAGTAAGGATCCAGACTTTGATCTGCCAGCTTTAGCAGCTGACAAAATGAACGAACAAGCAGCAAATAAATAATAACAAAGATTTGGCAACAGCAGGTTCCATTTACTTCAACAGCTTGGTTTTCTCAGGGCACATGTGCTGGTAGCTGGCATGTCAGTTATACAATCATTTTCTTTCTTAAAAATTGTATCTCTTTTGATTGATGAAATAAAATGTATCAAAATTTCATCATGAGCCCTGGCCAGACAGCTTAGTTGGTTGGAGTATCATTCTGACACCTCAGGGTTGCAGGTTCAATCTCTAATCAGGGCACATACAAGAATCAACCAATGAATGCATGGATGAGTGAAACAACAAATCTCTCTCTATATATGTGTGTGTGTGTGTGTGTGTGTGTGTAAATATATGATATATATACATACATATATATAAAATCAATAAAAACATTTTTTTAAATTTCACCATGAACAAGTTAGAGAAAACACTGCACTCTCAAATAAATACTCTGGCCTCTTATTCATGGTTTTTCCAATCTTATCATTATTACTCCCCTTCATGAAGTCCAAGGACTTCAAAGTTGTCTAATCTCTGTTCATTTTTGCCAGGTTTTTCTCTTTTCTTTTTTTTTTCTGTGCATAAACCATTCTATCTCCTGGGAACTTTGTCCCGGCTCATGCCTTTTCATCCTTTCCATACAAACCCCACCCAGCCTTAAAGGGCCAAATCAACTCTCCACTTGGGGAACACTTCTAAAATCATGATCTCTCCCTTCTGGTGGAGAGTGCATGGGAAAGAACAGACTGGTACACAGTGGTATTCTTCAGATATCAAAGGCCATAAGAAACACCTGGGGCCTGACCTGGCGGTGGCGCAGTAGATAGAGCATCAGACTGGGATGTGGAGGACCCAAGTTCAAGACCCCGAGGTCGCCAGCTTGAGCGCGGACTCATCTGGTTTGAGCAAGGCTCACCAGCTTGAGCCCAAGGTTGCTGGCTTGAGCAAGGGATCACTCAGTCTGCTGAAGGTCCATGGTCAAGACACATATGAGAAAGCAATCAGTGAACAACTAAGTAGCTGCAATGAAGAATTGATGTTTCTCATCTCTCTCCTTTCCTGTCTGTCTGTCCCTCTCTCTGACTCTCTCTGTCCAAAAAAAAAAAAAAAAAAAAAGAAAAGAAACACCTGGAAATCTTAAAAAATGCATTGGGGGAGGGTTGCTTTGTTTGTGTGTGGGGGGTGTGAGAACATTTAAGTTCTCTCTTAGCAAATTTCAAATAAACAATACAGTGTTATCAACTACAGTAACATAGCTGGGAGTTTGTACCTTTTACTAATTTCTCCCTATTTCCTCCAACCCCAGCCCTGGACAACCATTTTTCTACTATGAGTTCAACTTTTTTAAAAAGATTTCACATATAAGTGATACGTGTAGTATTTTTCTTTCTTTGCCCTATTTCACTTAGCACAGGGGTCGGGAACCTTTTTGGCTGAGAGCCATGAACGCCACATATTTTAAAATGTAATTCCGTGAGAGCCATACAACGACCGTGTACGTTACACATTATCCAATAAAAATTTGGTGTTGTCCCAGAGGACAGCTGTGATTGGCTCCAGCCACCCGCAACCATGAACATGAATGGTAGGAAATGAATGGATTGTAATACATGAGAATGTTTTATATTTTTAACGTTGTTATTTTTTTATTAAAGATTTGTCTGCGAGCCAGATGCAGCCATCAAAAGAGCCACATCTGGCTCGCGAGCCATAGGTTCTTGACCCCTGACTTAGCATAATGACTTCAAGGGAGACCCATGTGGTTGCAAATGTAAGGATTTCCTTCTTTCTCATGGCTGAATAATATTCCATGTATATACACACCACATCTTTATCCATTCATCTGTTAATGGACAGTTAAGTTTGTTTTCATATCTTGGCTATTATAAATAATACTGCAAAGAATATGGGCATATATTCAATATATAATCTATTCAATATCCTTTTTCATTTCCTTTGGATATGTACCCAGAAGTGAAATTTCTAGATCACATGGTATTTCTATTTGTAATTTTTTGAGGAACTTCCATAGTGTAAATAGCTGCACCAATTTACATTCTCGTCAATGGTTCACTTTTCTCAAAATTCTCACCAGCACTTTTTTTTTTAAGTGAGAGGAGGGGAGGTAGAGACAGACTCCCGCATGCACCCCAACTGGGATCCACCTGACAACCCTGTCTGGGGCTAATGCTCGAATCAACTGAGCTATCCTCAGTGCCCAGGCCCACGCTCGAACCAATTGAGCCACTCACTGGCTACGAGAGGGGAAGAGAGAGAGAAGGGGAAGAGGGAGGAGAAGGGAAGCAGATGGTTGCTTCTTATGTGTGCCCTAACTGGGTATCAAACCCGGGATGTTTGCACATGGGGCCGATGCTCTATCCACTGAGCAAACTGGCCAGGGCCCCTACTACCACTTGTTATCACTTTTTTTTAAGGTTTTTATTGATTGATTTTAGAGAGAGGAGAGAAAGAAGGGGGATAGGAGTGGGAAGCATCAACTCATAGTACAGTTGCTTCTTGTATGTGCCTTGACCAAGCAAGCCTAGGGTTTTGAACCAGGGACCTCAGTATCCCAAGTCGATGCTCTATCCACAGCGCCACCACAGGTCAGGCTGTTCTCGCTTTTTGATGGTATCTATTCTAACGGATGTGAGATAAAATCTCATTGTGGTTTTGCTTTGCACTTCCACATTGTACTGAGTGTCAGAAATCCCTTCCTTTTTGAGGCTGAATAATATCCCATTGTATATATATATAAACTATATTTTGTTTATCCATTCCTCTGTTGATGGATATTTGGGTTGCTGCCATCTTTTGGCTACCATGGTTAATGCTGCACAAATATCTCTGAATCCTTGCTTTCAATTATTTGGGGGTATGTACTCAGAAGTGGAATTGCTAGAATATGGCAATTCTATGTTTAATTTTTTTTGAGAAACCACCATAGTTTTCTACAGCAGCTGGTATTTCACATTCCCATCACTAATACATAAAGGTTCCAATTCTCCACATCTTTGCTAACACTTGTTATTTTGTGTTTTTTATAATAGCCATCCTAATGGATGTAAAGGGATTGGTTACTTTTTAAAATATGTTTCTTCCTTAGACTGTGAGTTCTTCAAAAACTGACTATATGAATATTTGTTTTATTGATTCGAATGGAATCAAAGACTTGAGCTGAATAAATATTTCTCCAAGGGTGCCAGTATAAATATTCAAAATTTCCCAAAGTCTTTCCCCAATAGTGGTGAAGACTGGTTCACCAACATCAGTCATGTCTGAGTTTTCCAGAGAGACCTAAAACGGGCAGAAAAGGTTCAGCTCCCTGGACTCAGATTAGAAGGAAAGGAGCGCCCTCTTGTGTCCTTTCTGTGCCACTGTCAGTGAATAAAGAAGCCTGCTGAGAAATGAACATTGCAGGTCTTCTGATGACATTCCAACGACAACTCCAGTCATGTGCCCACTGCATAAAAGAAAATGTGAAAATATGGAGACAGCGAAACAGGTATCCTTTGAAAAATTCCAAGTCTAGAAGGGGTGGGGGAGTAAAATGCATGCGGAAATAACAACTGTAAAAGACCATAAGTAAGATGGGTAGATTATTCTGTGAATACAGAGGATTAAGACTTCACAGGAGCTAAGTCAAGGTTCACGTGAGAATGTCAACCTGGCTGCTTAGAAAGAAGCTCAGTTCAGCATTGAGCAGCCTCCATGTAGGCACCGCACTGGTCTAGCTGTCACGTGCCGTCGCTCCTCAGCCCACTCACTTGCGCACTCCTTCTCTTTGGGAGGGAGGCCCTGGGAACTCATCCTGGGTGCCTTTCTTCCCCGAAGAGGCCTTTCCTTAGCTACCTATCTCTTGAGTTTCATCTCCCAACACTCCCTCCTTACCTAAACTAGCTGTTGCCTAGGACAGTCTCCATAGCTTCCCCTGGCCTTGAAGCTTCCAGAGATAATGACATAGGTCCTCTGGCTTTAGGGTATCTACAAGTATAATAAGTGTGGGGTCCAGTTACAAAGGATTAAGCTCTCTGGCAATCCTTGCTTCTGGAAGCAGCCTTCAGCTGGTCTCTTAGCCCGCATCTTTCTCGGATACCGAATAAAGATGGAATCAAGACGGGGCCATGGATGTGGCACAATATCCACTCAGGTGGAAGCCAGTGCTCATCAGGGACGCAGCATGGTGGGAAGAGCAGTGGGTTAGGGTCAAACGCCCAGTTCTGCTGCCCTGTGGCCATAGCCAGCTGCAGCACCATACTTTGCCCCCACCCTACTCTGCAGCTGTGAAATGGGGATGACAACACCCACCTACTGACCTCAGGGGAGCCTTGTGAAGATCAGTAAGATAGAATACATGAATCATTTAGGAAGTATCTCGTATAATTAATGCCCACTTTCTCCCCCCTCCTCCCCGAACCTCCCTCTTAGCATGAAGTTTCTATAAGTCTCGTGGCTATGCCTGAGCCTTCTGGGTGAACAAGAGCTGTACGGGGAGCAGACGAACAGCTGCTTTATTTGTATTCTCATGTAGGGTGGTGTGGGGAAGGGATTTCCAGCCCATTCTAATTACTTCCCAAGACTTTTCCCTGTTGCCCAAACCAGAAACCTGATTTCTCCTTGTCTCTCGCCTCCCACATCTCTAAGTTCTGCACTTCTCCTTAAGATATTCTAAATCCTCTGGTTCCCTCCATCTCCCTCCACAATTTTACTTTTTTTTTTTTTTTTTGAAGTTGGAAACGGGGAGGCAGTCAGACTCCCGCATGCGCCCGACCAGGATCCACCCGGCATGCCCACCAGGGGGTGATGCTCTGCCCATCTGGGGCGTTGCTCTGCAGCAATCAGAGCCATTCTAGTGCCTGACGCAGAGGCCATGAAGCCATCCTCAGTGCCCAGACCAACTTTGCTCCAATGGAGCCTTGGCTGTGGGAGGAGAAGAGAGAGACAGAGAGGAAGGAGAGGGGGAGGGGTGGAGAAGCAGATGGGCGCTTCTCCTGTGTGCCCTGGCCGGGAATCGAACCCGGGACCTCTGCACGCCAGGCCGATGCTCTACCACTGAGCCAACCGGCCAGGGCCAATTTTACTTTTAACTACCATCATCTCGTCCCTGGAAAATGGCAGTGGATTCCTAACTGGCTTACAGTACTGTCCCTCTTCTTCATTACATAGCAGACAGAGGTCTTTCTAATGCAATTCCTAGCAAGTCACTCCCCTACATAAGATCACCTATTGATTGCTCAACTACCTCCAAGATAAAGCCTTCACCTCCTAGTGCTGGCTCAGCTCCACTTGGGGTTCCTGCCTACTTTTCCCACTTTCTCTCTCCCCAGCCCTGCCCAAGCCCAGCTCCTTTATACTCTAGCTATTCTGGTATTTACTGTTCCACAGACAGGGCTCAGTGACTGAGGCACTCCCTGGATGCGATACTTTGAATGTTTAAACCAGGACTGTCCTGGGAAACGAGGATGGTGTCCCTCTAGTTTAGCCCTGGGCCTTTGCATATCTTATTCTTCTCTCCCAAATGTTCCCCTTGTCTCTCCCACCTCATATTTACCACTCAGTACAACTGGATCTGACTTGTGTCCTTATAATAAGGGGAAGTTGGGACCCAGAGAGGGCACATGTGAGAACACAATAAGGAGAAGCACCCATCTGCAAGCCAATGAGAGAGGCCACAGAAGAAATCAACCTTGATGACACCTTGTCCAGATATGTGAGGAAATAAATGTCTGTTGTTGTGAGCCACCCGCCTATGGTTTTTTGTTATAGCAGCCTGTGTGGACTAAGGCAGTGGTATTTTGTTATGGAGGGCCTAGCAAATTAAGACACCAGGGTGATAGCCCCATCATTAACCTGTTCAAGCAGCCTTGGAAGTATGCTGAGTATATCCTTCCGGGACCCTGGCTCTCAAACTTATTATTACCAATGGTGCTATCACATGTCCCTTTATCAACCCCGTGGTATCTATCATCCTATTCCTGTCTAAGTTCGTAAATATATCAACACTTATGCCATGAATACCTGTTGTTGAAATACCATAGAGCTCACTTTCACAACAAGGTACTTAAATGGACAGTT
This sequence comes from Saccopteryx bilineata, assembly GCF_036850765.1. Classification (NCBI taxonomy): domain Eukaryota; kingdom Metazoa; phylum Chordata; class Mammalia; order Chiroptera; family Emballonuridae; genus Saccopteryx; species Saccopteryx bilineata. Next base: position 159,539,570 of record NC_089490.1, read on the forward strand.
TCTAATAGAGGAGCCAAGTAACATCCTGTGCTCCGAGGTGTAGAGCAGTGGTCCCCAACCTTTCTTGGGCCACGGACCGGTTTAATGTCAGAAAATATTTTCATGGACTGGCCTTTAGGGTGAGACGGATAAATGTATCATGTGACCAAGATAGCGTCAAGAGTGAGTCTTAGGCAGATGTAACAGAGGGAATCTGGTCATTTTTAAAAAATAAAACATCATTCAGACTTAAATATAAATAAAACAGAAATAATGTAAGTTATTTATTCTTTCTCTGCGGACCGGTACCAAATGGTCCATGGACCAGTACCGGTCTGTGGCCCAGGGGTTGGGGACCACTGGTGTAAAGTATCTTGTCATTTCTATAAAAATCTTTTCGTATTGATAGATTGATAGGCTTTTAGAGAGAGTGGAAAGGGGAGAGAGAGAGAGAAATATCGATTTGTTGTTCCACTTATTTTTGCATTCATTGGTTGATTCTTGTATGTCCCCTGACCGGGGATCAAACCCACAATCTTGGCATTGGGATGACACTCTACCCATCTGAGCTTCCTGGTCAGGGACTCTTTTCACGTTTTCAAATCAGCTTCAGCTCCGGAGCCTGGATGGGTGCTGAGCGAAGGCCAGGGTGTCTGTGGTGAAGATGCTGTGTGAGGACTGTCGCTGTTGCCTCAGTGGCTGGGAGCACCCCCAGGCGAGGAGGCCAGGCCAGATGAGCTGGGCCGTGCAGCGGCGGGCTGCGTTCTGCTTTTAAGGATATCTAGGGAGGAAAGAGATATCATTAGAGGGAGAGTCGTTAGAACATCAGAGGAAGCTATATAATTAAACTTATTTTAATGCTGTAAAACAATTGTATAAAATCATAGAGCTGGATGGGATTTATTGAGACGATGTCACCACCACTTATCCCCATGCAGTCTTCACCTTGAGCTACTAATACCTTCTTTCATCTCCAGAGGGCTTTCACAACCATGATTTCATTTGAACCACAGGGAAACACTCTACAAGGTAGGTAGGTGGGGCAGTATGAACGTCTCCATGACACAAATAAAGGAAACCAAAGAACAGCGGGCTAAGTGCCGGCCTACATTCACCAAGTGCAAGGGTCTTGTGACTCCGAGACAAGGTGAGGGTTGGTAGAGTGGCCATATTTTCTAACCCCTGCTACACTGTGCATGCACACATGCTCTCCAAAAAGGCAAATGTCACAGGTTGACTGTCCAACCAAAACTCACAGTGAGAAAGGACTTCTCCTCGACCTCTGGCCGTGAGCAGAGAAGGGCAGGGGAAAGAACGGAGAGAAATAATACGAGCTGAGCTTACAGGGAACTTGTGAGGAGACCCTTATGTTGGCTCCTACTCTGTGCAGAGACTTAAGGAGATGGAACAGAGATGCAGATACTGTAGCCTTCCCTGAACACAACAGCCCTCCTGTTGCTCCACAGTCAACCCTCAAGTCTCAGTTGTCAGATCCTGTGGTGCCTCCCTCTGATGCTCTGATAGAAATAAATGTTTGCAACACACAGAGCTTCTAGTCATCTGGGGGAAATCAGAAATGGCTTCAGGCAATGACTGCTATCTCCTGTCCTCTTCCCAGCGAACCGGGTCCCTCTTATTCCACAAAGACGCACCACACCGACTGGTTTTACCTCACATGCTCTCTTTACTGGTTCTCTAAATACAACCTGTCCTTCAAGGTCCACCTCCTCCAAGAAGCTTGAGGGTCCTTGTCCCTCAGGGGTTTCTGCCCCAGCTGGATTCCAAGCGAGGCCTCTGACTCGGCACAGAACACACATACGTTCTTGGCATTTAGGATTTGTTTCTAACGTAATTATTTGTGTTCTGATGAAAATGCAAGCTCCCTGTGAGTAAAACTGGAATCTTCTACCTCACTGAACCCAGGGTTGCCTGCCTAGAGTGGATAGATATATGTCTGTTTACTGATTTTTCTGGGAAAGAGCAGGCAAAGCTGGGGTTAAATATAACAAGTCGTTAGAATGGAAGAGGAAAGGGGGAAGAAACGGGAGAGATAATCGTACCTGGTTTTCAGTTCTGTTCTAAGATCAGCATAAGGTAAGACCACAAATAGAGGTGTTCCTCTGTGCTATTTTAGTAACAATGAAACCAAAATACTTGTGGAGCAAAGAAGAAAACCTAGCTCTCTGTGGTTCAAGAATGGGCTAGTCACACCTCACCTGGAATAGTTCTGAATTTAATCCTGTCACTGTATGAAACTTAGGTATCATGCATTTGAGGAGCCCCTTTCTCCTAAGTCCCCCAAAGAGGGTCACAGGCTCCCCTCACGCTCTCCTGTTCCTCTGTGGCAGGTCCCAGGGACTACCCCCCATCCTCCTCTCCTCTCAGTAATGGTTGCCACCTTCCCAGATGGTGTGGTTTCTCTTCCCTTTAACACGGGCTCTAGGAAGCCAGTTTCCTGACATCCACACTCCCTTGCTGTCCCTGAAAGCAAGTTCGCAAACCCTCTTTGTATGTAAGACTAATGTACATCATAACAAGAGAAAAGACAAGATTTAAGGGGAAAACATGAAAAAGTGATATAAAAGGGTACAAATCTGACCATCCTGGACCTTGGTCTAGAGCATCTGACAGTCTAGAAATAACTGGAAACTTCTTTTACCAATGTTGGGCACGAGCCCCTGGTTCTGGGCACAGAGTTCCTAAAACCCACGTAAATTCTCAAGTGATATAAATTAAGACTTAAATAATTTCCTCAACCTCTGATGGTTGTATTATAGGCCACTTATCTATGAAACATGCTGATAAATATTTGAGCTGTTCCCAATCTTTTGCATTTACAAAAAGTGCTGATATAAATAATCTGCACATATGTGCAGGCCCATCTGCAATAGCCTGATTTTCTGATGGGCCAATGGTGACGACAGCCACACAATCTACCAGTAGTCCTGGTACTGAACTTTTATCACAAAGAGTATTCCTTTCTTTTTCCTTTTTATTTTTTAGTGAGAGAGACAATCAGACAGACAGGAAAGGAGAAAGGCAAGAAGCATCAACTCGCAGTTGTGTCACTTTAGTTGTTCATTGATTGCTTCTCATATATGCCTAGCCGGGGGGGGGGGGTCCAGCTGAGACAGTGACCCCTTGCTCAAGCCAGTGAACTTGGGCTCAAGCCAGGGACCTTGGGCTTCAGGCCAGCGACCTCTGGGATCAAGCCAGGGACTACGGGATCATGTCTATGATTCTACACTCAAGCTAGTGTGCTTGCGCTCAAGCTGGAGCCTGTGCTCAAACCAGCAACCTCGGGGTTTCAAACCTGAGTCCTCAGCATCGCAGGTCAACACTCTATCCTTTGTACCAGCACCTGGTCAGGCAAGAGTATTCCTCTCTTCAACCTGCTCCTATAAAGAGGGGTGGAATCAGGTAATTTAAATACAGTGTGTCCGTAAAGTCATGGTGCACTTTTGACCGTTCACAGGAAAACAACAAAAGACGATAGAAATGTGAAATCTGCACCAAATAAAAGGAAAACTCTCTCAGTTTCATACCTATTCAGTGCAGTTCGATGTGGGCTCATGCACAGATTTTTTAGGGCTCCTTAGGTAGCTATCCCGTATAGCCTCTACAGACTCGTCACTGACTGATGGCCTACTAGAACGGGGTTTCTCCACCAAACTGCTGGTTTTCTTCAACTGCTTATCCCACCGAGTAATGTTATTCCTATGTGGTGGTGCTTCGTTATAAACGCGCCAATATTCACATTGCACTTTGGTCACGGATTCGAATTTAGCGAGCCACAGAACACACTGAACTTTCCTCTGTACCGTCCACATCTCAACTGGCATGGCCATGGGCTGCTCTGCTGTATACACGGTGTTACGTCATCATCTGCACATGCGCACATGCTGCCACATCATCCTACAGAAACTGGGAGGGTTTTCCTTTTATTTGGTGCAGATTTCACATTTCTATCGTCTTTTGTTGCTTTCCTGTGACCGGTCAAAAGTGCACCATGACTTTACGGACACACTGTATACTTCTCTCATCAGGTGAACTTAATGTTATTCTTCAAGAGATAATAATATCTCTAACATGTTATCATGTCTTTAAGTGGAAGGACACACAGGAGAAGAGAAATGTAAGGCCATGCTTTACACAGCAAAAGTTCTCCAGGGTTCTGTTCCTGGCCCACTTCCTGGGCAATCAGTGCCTAAGTCTTCAATTGCTGGGTATATATCTCTTGCTCTGCTCTCCTACCTGAATTCTTAGCTCATATGTTCAGCTTTCTTTTGACTATGAAAAGTGTCATCCAGCGGGTACCTTACACCAAGCACGTCCTGTTGTGATTGTAGTTTCAGTAGTGGTGGCAGGAACTTTAATACAATTGCTCAACCCAGATACCTAGGAGTTACCAGAAGCTCCCACCCTAGCGTAAGTGTCTGCAGGGCAGAGATGGTATCTTGTTATGGTTGTAGCCCTAGTGCCTAGTCCAGTACCGGGAAACTACTTGTTTGAATAAATGAATAAACATACAAATGCCCCCCCCCCATTTCAGAGCAATGGCAAAAACCACCATGCAGGAATACTTTAAAACAAGGATAGAAAATTCCTGTCTTTGAGCTAGATGTCATTTTATTGGGCATAAAGAAGAGAGTGAGAATGGTGAGAGGCTACTGAGGTGGACAGACCCAGGAAAGAGGAGGCTAAGGCCCAAGGAGGGCCACCAGTAGGGCACAACTTCTATATGCCGGCCTCACCAGCTACCTGTGTCTGTCATTCCCCGCTTGGATTTGTGTTGTTGTTTCCATTCATGTTATTTGCAGAAATTTGCAATGACCATTGATACAAACAACATCACTGGATAACAAATAAGTTAAGAGGATAGATTAGATAAAGGTGAATGTGGGTATGAACAACTGGTAAATACAGTATCGACAGTGACCACCCCTGCAATGTGCCCATGATGCTTCTAGAAACACCACCAGCAGCGGTAATAACTGCAAATAGCTTGACTGCCGGGCATGGTGCTAAGAGTCCTATAGTCATTATTCCATTTAATCATCCCAAGCCTGTGATATGGTAAAGACAAATAAAGAAGGTGACTTCATTCACGGTTCCCTTTTAAAAAAATCCACCCCTTCACCCCAATAAATTCAATAACAATTTTTAAAATCTACCCTCAACACTTGATTCTGAGTCTCATTTCAGAGGGCATGTGGTAAAAGTGTATATAAATGTGGGTTATTGTGTCTGCAAAGCATAAAATCAGAAGTGTTCCTGTTTTAATCCCAGAGGCACGGCTTCGACTCAGCCCTGTAAATTGCCTGAGCGCAGGCTAGGGGCCGAGGAATGAGTAAGGGACACGCGCCGGGCTACAGGCACAGAGCGTGGAGAAGACGGAGGGAGAGGGTCCACCCTGCAGGGCTTCCTTCCGAGGGGAGAGGCTGAGAGGGGGAACTGCTCATCCTGGCTTCAGTTGGTGGATGCTTTATCCACAGGATAGAGCGGCTTCATGGACTTTCCGTTGGGGAATTCTGTGAGGAGGACCAGACCATCCTCCCGCATGTCTGGGAGCCCCGGCCACTCAGACCTGCATGGTCACCCTTGTAGGGCCCCTGCTTAGGTCAACACCCACGGAGAGGGTGCCCCCTCTCCTCCTAGCTCACTCTGCTGTGAGAAAAAAAAAGGAAAGGTGTTAAGGAGAAATAATCAACAGTTTTAAAGAAGCCACAGGCCTTCCTTCTCCATTTCTCTTTTAAGAGAACCTTGGGGTCAAACTGTCAGCTGCTGAGGAAGGCTAAGCAGCCCAAGGCAGGGTTCTGAGACGTCAACAAAGACTACGTGATGGCACCAGGCAGTCTCCCGAGTCCGTGAAATAAGGTAGGGGTGTGTAGCAAATTGTTCACAGGCCATAAAGTTCGAATGGTTGTTAGTCGTGACTGTGAACATCCATGTCTTGGAAAATTGGTTTCTACTGCAGTTTGTGGTGAAATACTAATATTACTAAATATCATATATACATTCACAAACGTACCCTACATACACACATACAGATTTTAAACCCCAATAGAAACAGTGATTAAAATAGGTCATAAATAATACATATATAACTAATAATATTACATAACTCCTAAACACGGTTCTTCTCTTCTGGTAGATCCTGAAGAGAAGAAGCCAATCTGTATCAGCTATATTGCTCACAAAAATTTAGGGAGACATCCCTTAATTTTTGTGAGCAGTATATTTGGTGTTTAACTCTTAAGCAAAGACAAGTAGTCAGTTGGTCCCTGTCTAAATATTCAGTGAAAGTGAAGCAGGTAGAATCACTCCTGTTGGAAACACCAGGGCAATTGATTCTCATAGCATGACACAACACGGGCGACGAGACAGAACAAGCAAGCTCTGCTCTTTCACTGACGAGAAATGCAGGCACTCTAAGTGGGGTCCTTCCTGAGAGTTCACTTTGCCCCCAGGATTCTTAGCAAGTAGGCCTTTTCTCGTCTGAAATTAGAACCAACATTGTTGTTAGCAAGTAGTGGAATACACACAACGCAGAAATCATGCCGAGTTCAACACACACTCACTGTTCACTCTAGATGAGGTGCAAATGCCTGAGTGTGTGTGTGTGTGTGTGTGTGTGTGTGTGTGTGTGTACACACAGATGCAGAACAGTTCAGAGGCCAGGAAGGAAAAGAAAACATCTGGCTTACATTTCATACAGCTATGAATGCAACCGTATCTTACATAGTGGAAACCATGAGAGAAAGAAATAAACCAAAGGGAAAAGATAAAGAAAACTGGAGAGAAGTAAGAAGGCAAAAGCGAGACTGAGAGAGAAGCTTATTCCACAAACTGGAGCCTGTGGCTGCCTGGCTGCCCCTCTCAGCAGCTGCTCCCCATTGGCTGGCCCTCACCTCTGCGTGCCGCTCAGACTGTTGCTATGGTGTGATTCTGACTGTTGTTACTGCTGCGATTACCGCTACCAGCTACTGTTTCTGCAACGCTTTGAACCAGGCGCTGTGCTAAATGCAGTTCATCTGCCTCCCAAGCCAGTGAGGTTAGTGTTGTTATTAATTCCATTTCACAGATGAGAAACATAGTCTCCAAGAGGTTAACACTTGGCCAAACTCCCCAGGCTACTAAAATTGTGGTATTGGGCCATGAATCTGGGTGAAGTCCCTACAATGTTCTTGGTCAGCAAAGTGAAAATGAGATGGTATTTAATGAGGGAGAACATAAACATGTATCATACTTCATATATACCTAGCATTTAGTTCTGACAACCATCCTTATTCCCATTTCACAGATGAAGAAATGGAGGCTCATCCAGAGTCACACTGTTCAGTAAACTGACTGCAGTTTACCGGAAACTGCAGGTCCCTCTGACTACAAAACCCACATTCTTTCTTATCTTTTTTATCCTTCTTTCCCTCTGGAATTCTCAAGAATTTCACTGAACTGAATAATTAGCGATCTCTCCCAGAGCTATTTTTAGCTCAGCACATCCAAACCGAACAAGCAGGATCAAACAAACTCCTGGGGAGTCCACCAGCGCTGAAAGTCTATTAAAGACGGCCTGCCAGGAAACCACTTTATAACTTTGTTTTGTAAACTCCCCCTCTTTCAAGTAATTATATTTTCTAAGGTTCAAAGAAAAAGACAGGAGACAGAAACCTGTTGTTATTGCCTTATTCGTAGGATTCACGAAATAATGGATCCTTTTGGCTATTCTGTGTAAAGTCACCTTAGTCACAGCTGCGTCCCTCGGGTGTACCAGGGGAGAGGTGAGCGAACGTGGTAGGAAGCTATGGGGTCCGAGGGGACCCAAAAGAGGTGGGAATCCAAACTCTCATTGCCTACGTGGAAAAATGACATCTCAAAGAGGTTGAGTGACTGCTGAGTTAATGGTCGAGCTGAGGCTAGAAACCTGGATTTTCTGGTTCTTAAACCGTTGTCGTTTCCAGGATAAAAACCAAGAATCACTTTTGAGTATATATATTCCTTTCCCTCCCCTTTTGACATGGGGAGGGTGAGAAAGCTAAAGAAGCATTTGAAATCATCAGAATCAAGTGATCCTGGAGAGAGGTGAAGAAGGTAATGGCAGAGCTGGAATCATCCACGGAAAAGATAAGGTCTTATCTACAGCCATTAGAGCAAGTAAGGCATTAAAGGCTTTGTTCCTTGTATCACAATGAATGCTCTGAAACAGCCAGCTTTTTGAGATCTGTGCTCAAATCAGAACATAGAAGTGAGGACATCTAACCTCCAAACAAAAGTTCACTGAGAGACAAAAGGTATTTGTTTTTATACTTAACTTGGTAGGAAAAAGGTGTGTGTGTAGGGGGGGAGAACGTGAAACAAGATGTCAGCTGGGGTCCTCTGAGTCCAATCCCAGAACCTGGGAAGTCCAAAGCCCAGCCTCTGGGTTTTTGTGAATTGTCCCAAAGGGCTTTTGTTTTCTTGGCCTTCTAGACTTCTGAGATCTGGCTTCCAGGTAAATTGAGTAGAATTTACTACAGAGCTGTAAGGCAGGGTTTACTTCTCAGCAACAGCCAGGACATTTGTTAGGAATGGGTAGTATTATAATCGAACACCCTCCAGGTCTCTCTCCCCTGCCTCCACTCAGCTTCTCCCATCAGGCGGGCTTCTCTCTCCCCGCTTCTCCCCTGCCCTCCCCTCTCCTCGCAGGAGCAGAAACAGCCAACTTTCATCTCCAGCCAAGCGGGTTTCCCCTCCTCTGAAGCTGAGGCGTCCCAGAGCATCCAAGCCCTTGAGGGGCATTTCTCTAACAAGCTCACCCGCGGCTTCCCCCCAAGAGACAGCTCCCTGCTCACCCTTCCCCGAAGAGGAATTGTGGGCGAGCTGTTATGGGTAAAAAAAAAAAAATTTTTTTTCACATTTTTACATGAGATGGGAAAATCTCTGGAGTTCAATTAAAATGGCACCTGGCTCCACTGTGGTGTTTGTATTTTTAAACTGGCTTGTTTAGTATGGAGTTTTATAATCAGTAATAGTTGAGCATTTCTTGATGTTCATGGAATTTTAATAAGCAGTGTTCAAAATTGCAAAGCATTAGTGAGACAGTCTAGGTAGGCTTTCTTCCCATCCTCCATCAATGATTCACACTGAAAGGTGGTTAGAGCAGCGGCTGTCAGGAGGCAACACAAACTCTGAAAGCCTAAGGGGAAATCAGCCGCCCTTCTTAGGGGCGGGCTCTGAGAACTGCAAACTATTAAATAACAGAAAGCATCACAAAAGCTCACATGTAGACTTGAAACTGTTGCCCTAAGAATGTTTCACTCTTTAGGCCCAGGGCTCAGTGGACAGAGAATTGGCCTGGTGTGCTGATGTCCTGGGTTTGATATCTGGTTAGGGCACCCATGAAAAGCAACCATCTGCTTCTCTCCTCCCCCCCCCCTCTCTCTCTTTTCCCCTCTCGCAGCCAGTGGCTCAGTTGGTCAAAGGTGCCGAGGATAGCTTGGTTGATTCGAGCATTGGCCCTAGACAGGGGTTGCCAATGCCATCAGGGAGCATGCAGAATTCTGTATCTCCCCTCCTCTCACTAAAAAATAAAGTAAAATAAAAAGAATATTTCTCTCTTTAGAAAGAATGCTCATATTTGAAGGCTCTAAGTCATGATAGGCGAAAAGTGAAGATGGTTCTGGTGGCCTAATGGCCACAGCCCTGGAGAAATGGCCTCAGGAATATGCTTTGTACTTTTACACTCCTGTGCTTTTTTCCCCTCTTTCAACCTTTCCATCCACCAAGCTTTAACTTCTCCAAATATCATATGCCCCCTTTTCTGTTTACAGGGGCAAGGAATACTCAAGTGTTCAGATCTCAGGAGCCTCTCAGGCAGACTTTGGGGGTCTGTCCCTTTTGTCCTTGACTTTATAACATGTCCCCCTAAGTTCTGCCTCCTTTCATTTCTCTAGTTCCTCCTAAGATCTTCCTAGATACACCTGTCTAACTGATATGAGAATGTTCTATCAAATGAATACACGATTTTTTTCCCCATTACAATCGCACTTCTGCAGAGTCTCCCAAACTGCACAGAGGCAGTGGGCAGTGTTTTATTGACTCCTTACTCTCCTTAGGTCCCTTACTCAATGCTCACATCCTCTTTTCTCAGGCCCACATCCAGCCTTTCTTCATTTTCTCAATCATCGTGCATCACTTAATAAATATGTATTTTCCGATGGCTTTAGGCGACCCCTGTGTTTTGGTCGTTCGACCCCCGCCGGGGTCGCGACCCACAGGTTGAGAACCGATGTTCTAGGAGGTCTGTGGCCTGCAGTGAGGGCAAACGGCCACCTCGTGGGGAGGGGGCCTTAGCCACCTTCACCCTGTAGCCCAACCAGTCAGTTATCACAGACATCACCACCCCATCAAAGACCACCGCATACTTTTGGGGGGTTTAATTATGCTCTACGCTTCTTAGTAAAACAACTAATCATAAATAGTGACTGTGATAAATGTATTCACATAAACAATACAAGTAAGTCAATCCAGTCACGCACTTCATTTATTAATAGCTTAATTGTTCTTTATCATTGTTTAATTTGCCCTGGTTTCCCTTTAATGAGCCGTGCAACTTTTAAAGTTTCAGATTTATAACAAACATTTTAACTTAAGCAAGCCCTGGGCAGATGGTTCATGTCAAAAGTCCACGGGGAAAGCTTCTGGTTTTAGCCTTTGATTTTTCTCGTTGTTGTTGTTGTTTTGCTTTTCAAGCTGGAGAAATGTTTGACAGCACTGATAATTTGTAAGCATACATCACCATCAACTTTTATCGTCCTTCAGTTCCCTGATCTCCCCCAGATTTCTCTCCTGCTCCTGGCTCAGGAGAAGCCGGGAAACCAGACAGAAGCATGCCTGAATGGCCCGTGAGATAAGCCTCATAAAGTTATTTTTCTCAATTAATGGTTTTCACTGACAATTTTACAGCCCCACTTTAAGCTTCTCCATTCCCTTGGGCATTTGTACATCTGCCTCCGAAAAGCCTCATCCAGTCCAAAGAAATTGGTCCCTCAGAATACAAACTGCCCTACTTTAAAGAGCTCATCTCTCTCCCTCTCTCTTTTTGAACGTAATAACACTTGAAAATAAATTTAAACAGAAAGTAATAGGGCTTCAAAGCAGAGCTATCAAAGTGATTTATTCATGAGTACATACTTATTCTTCTCCCAATTGACATCCATTTTATATTCATTTCCTTAAGTGTGTATCCTCAGCTTTTTCCTAAGTCTTTACTAATAATATGAACTTCTGATTCCACCCTCATTCCCCTCTACTTCACACCGAAGACTCATATGTGCTAAAAGGGGTCCACTGGGGGTACAGAGCCACAATTTGGAAAGCTCTGCTATGAAATGATAATGCTCTCTAGGCACAATTACTGACTTTATTAGGTAGTCAATTAGCTATTTTTTCCATTAGTTGCTTGAAATGCACTTTTATAATCACCCTCCACTGGTAGCAGGAAAGTGTACCTTTTTCTTAGGTCAGGGAAGCTTCGCTGGAGAAATTTCTATAGTCTTCTCCCCAAAAGACTCATAACAGAAGAAAAACTAAATGACAATAATGCTCCCTTTATATTATAAAGTTCTCAAAGCAGATTCATACATATCAGTTCATCTAGTCTTTTTTTTTTTAATTAAGCAGATGAGAAAACAGGGGCTCAGTGAGATTAAATAAAGGGCATCTTCAAGGTTAGACAACTTGTCAGTCAGTTTCAGAGACCAGGACTTAAACCACCACTTGATGGTTCTGATTAAGAAAACAGATTCATTTTCACAAATAGGATTAGAGACCCAGTGATTTTCATCAGCATTATGGTGAGGAATCTTTTGAAAGCAATACTCACCAGTGACTGTGTTTTTCTTAGCTTAGATCTGTCCTGCAATGTATTGTTCTTATCACGTGACTGCCGGCTGGAATCTGGGGTCATGTCATGTCTTTTCTTTCTTCTGTAAATTGGCAAGCATTGGAAAAATCACAATCATTTTAAAGCTCTGCCCATTTGATTTTGTTGTTCCTATGATTTAAAAGATTATCTTCACTCAACTGGAAACAAACCAAATGTCTATCAGTAAAGAACTGGTTGAATAAACTCTGGCACATCCACACAATGGAGTGTTATAAACTGTAAAAAGGAAGGCAGACTGTTTCTGTATACAACTGAGGAGTGATCTCCAGGATATACTGTTACACAAAGAAGAAGAAAGTGGGTAAAGGAGTATGTACTGTATACTATTATTTATTTTTTAAAAAGTGTGTGTGTGTGTGTGTGTGTGTGTGTGTTTCAAATGGAAGGATTACACCATAACATTTTTGAAAAATGGTTACCTATAAGTAGGATTCCAATATGACCCAATCGAGTATAAGGAACAGTATAGAAGGTAAGAACAGAAGCTAGGCTTTGCCATATGTATGTTGTTTTGTTTATTTGATTTTGGAGCCATCTTTGTTTGTCTCAACATTATAAAATAAAATGAAGGATAAAAATTCCTAAAATCTAAAAACAAAACGAAACAAATGATCTTGTCTATTGAGTTGGCGGCATTAGCACACACAGAATTACATCACGGGACTTTAACACAGTAATTTGTCTAAATATTCTTAGTAGAATATCTCAAGATAAAAACACAGGCAAAGGAATCTTAAATTGTTTTCAGTAATCCTATTGTTTGTATTAATGTTACTATTTGTTTTCTAAAATATCATATATATTAAGTAAGTATGAGCAAACCATAGCCCAGAGCCAACAGCAGCCTAATGCCTGTTTTTGTAAATAAAGTTTTATTGGAACATAGTCATGCTTATTTTTTGCATATTGTCTATGGCTATTTTCAGGCTACAATGGCAGAGTTCAGCACTTGTGACACATGTCCTATAAAGCTTAATGTATTTTCTGTCTGGTCCTTCCCAGAAAAAATTCACCTAAAACAATGGATCTAGGCAATGATCATCAATGACCACTAATATCACAAAAAAAGAGACAATGAGAAATCTTGCACCCATAATAGAAATGCATGATCATTATATACTCAAGCCTCTAGATCTTACCACCAATATGGCCAAATACAGGAGACAGAGGGACACGTGATGTTGGGAATACAATCAGCAAAATAGAGAAGGTAAGATGCTCCGGATAAATGACCTGTCTACAGCCATATCACCCTGAATGCACCCGATCTCGTCTGATATCGGAAGGTAGGATAAATGACCTGATTTCTACCACAAACAAATTATAAGAGAAAAAGAGAGAGAGAGAGAGGAAGGAAGGAAGGAAGGAAGGAAGGAAGGAAGGAAGGAAGGAAGGAAGGAAGGAAGGAAGGAAGAGGTGAAACGTATGGATTAAAAAAAAGATAAGTGACATATTGACCAAAAGCAATATGTGGACCTTATTTGGAACATGACTAAACAAACTAACTGTTTAAAAATATCAAACACTGCCTGACCTGTGGTGGCGCAGTGGATAAAGCGTCGACCTGGAAATGCTGAGGTCGCCGGTTCGAAACCCTGGGCTTGCCTGGTCAAGGCACATATGGGAGTTGATGCTTCCAGCTCCTCCCCCCTGTCTCTCTCTTCTCTCTCTCTCTCTCTCTCCCCCCCTCTCTCTCCTCTCTAAAAAAAGAATAAATAAAATTAAAAAAAATTAAAAAAAAAAAAATCAAACACTTATGAGACATTCAAGGAAACCAGATAACTGATTTAATATTTAATTGATTCTATTAAGAAATTATTTATTGACTTAGATGTGAGATAGTATCAAGTTATGATTTTTGGAGTCTATTTTTTTAAGGATGTACATTAAAATATGTATGAATGAAAAAATATGACATTTGGATTTGTCTCAAAACTAGCCTGCCCTGCCCTGGTGGGATAGCTGTGTTGGTTAGAGCATCATCCCAAAGTGCAGAGGTTGCTGGTTTGATCCTTGGTCAGGGCACACACAGGAACAGCTCCATGTTCCTGTCTCTGTCCCTCTCTCCCTTCTTCTCTTGCTAAAATAATAAATAAAAAAAATTTTTAAATAGCACAGCAGATAAAGCATTGACCTGGAATGCTGATGTCACTGGTTTGAAACCCCGGGCTTTCCTCATCAATGCACATATGAGAGGCAACTACTATGAGTTGAGGCTTCCCACGCCTGTCCTTCTTCTCTCTCTCTATTCTCTAAAATCAATAAATAAGATCTGTTTAAAAAATCAGAAATAACCTGGAGGAAGGGCAGAGTGTATAAGGAATAAATGAAATCAAATTGGTCCTGAATTGAAACCTATTAATAATGCTGGATGATGGTTACAAGGGGTTCTCTTCTACTTTTGTATATACTTGAACTTCCAATATAAAGTTTTATTTAAAAAGATCAGCTTTGCGCAGTATTTCTTGCTGCTTAATTTTCAACAATTTCCCATAACTTTAAATTAAGAAATTTCAAATATACAGAATAGTTGAAAGAATAGTAGTGATTACCCATATATTCTCCAACTAGCTTCAACAATTGATAATATTTTGCTATTTTTGCTTATCTCTATATGTATAGATGCATATATGTACACACATACACAAACCATATGTCTATATACATTTGTCACATCGTAAAAAAGTAAGCTGCAGATGCTTCACCCCTAAATACTTCAGCACTCATCTCCTAAGATAAAGACATTTGCCCACTTAGCCACTCTAGTGTCATCATACCTTGGAAAATGACCAGTAATTTCTTAAAATCATTTAATACTCAGTCTATATCAAAATGTTCCAAGAATGCCTATGAAAGTCTTTTTTTTTTAGAACTGAATCCCATCTCGACTCAAACTGAACTTGGTTGTCTCATGTTCTACAACATTTTCCCCCCTCTTTTTTCCCCCGTGACACTGACTCTGAAGGGTCCAAGCACCTGGTCTATTTTGGTGAATGGAGCCTATCTATGACTTAGGTATTACTATTATTGACATTTTATAGGTGTGGAAACTGAGACACAGAGAGGTTAAGGGAGTCTCCAAGGTCACACAGCTAGAAGTGTGGGAGCCTGGATTTGAACCCAAGCGGTATGGTTCCAGAGCCTGTACGCTGTCACTATCCTATGCTGTCTTGATGTTAATCTGTAATTCTGAAAATATGGCAGATGTATTAAAACATTCTCAAATATTCTAAAATTCTGTTCCTTAATTTCTTGGTTATCTTTTTTTTGTGTGTGTATGTGTATTAACAAATGAACAGACACATATGTCTATGTATATACATAGATACAAATCTGTATTTCTTCTTTCTATATTATGGGTGGAATAGTATAGATACTCTTTTGCAATTTGCTTTTCTCATTTAACAATGTACTCTGGAAATCACTCCATATCTGCTCATAGAGATCTTCTTTATTCATTTTTAAAGTTGCCTAGTTCTCCATTGTGTGAATGGACCATACATAATTTATTTAACAAACACTCTTTTATGTATGAGCATTTAAGTTATTTCCAACATTTTAAGTCATAAACAACGCTGCAATATATATCTTTATGCAGATGTACTTTTGGTATTTTCAATTTTGATTCTTAGAAGTACGATTGCTAGGTCAAAATGTAAACACATGTGCATTTTTGCTGGATATTTTGAAATTTCCCTCCGTAAGGTCTGTGCCAACTGATATTCCCACCGGAAATGAGTGGATTCTATCAGTATTTGCTCACAGCCTCCAGAACAGTATTTCGCATTCCCAACCACAGGTGGAAAACTCTTGTTTTCGATTGCAGTTGGTTGAATCCATACATGCAAAGGGGCAAATGTAATGTTTTGGAGGAGTCAAAATTTATGTTGTTCAAGGGTGAACTGTACAATGTAAAATATATATGCTATATAATCTACATATAAACAATAGATAAATATGAAAGCCAGGCTTCTCATTGTCAAAGAAGGGAGGTGAAAATGTGGGAAAAAGACTAGAATGAACCTTACAGTGGTGGATTAAAATTTGAGATATTATATATTTTAAAAGAAGCTGTAATATTAAATCATTACAGCTTTAAAATACAAACGCATCCCAATGAACAGAGTGAAATCCCCACCACCAATTCCTTTCTTTTTCAATTGCTTTTTACTTTTCAGTTACTTTTTCAAGTGCAAATGGAAAAGTACTTAGTATTTTTACAGTAAGTTCTATTTTCATCTTTTCATATGTTGAAGTGCCAGCAAATTGTTTCTTTTTATTTCTTCTTTTCCAAGTGAGAGGAGGGGAGATACAGTGACAGACTCCCACATGTGCCCTGACCAGGATCCACCTGGCAACCCCATCTGGGGCCGATGCTCTGCTCATCTGGGACCATGCTTACAACCAAGCTAATTTCAGCACCTGAGACAGAGGCTCCACAGAGCCATCCTCAGCACCCGGGGCCAATGCACTAGAACCAATTGAGCCATGGCTGTGGGAGTTGAAGGGAGAGAGAAAGAGAGAGAGAGAGAAAGAGAGTGAGAGAGAGAGAAAAGAGGGAAGGGTGGAGAAGCCGATAGTCATTTCTCCTGTGTGCCCTGACCAGGAATCGAACCTGGGACATTCACACGTGGGGCTGACACTCTACCACTGAGCCAACTGGCCAGGACCACAAATTGTTTCTAAAAGCAAACAAGTGAAGAAGGGCCTGGAGTGTCTCACCCTTGCCACATCTGCTTGATGGGGTCACAATTGTCAAGGTAATTAAATCGAATGATATCAGTTGGATGCTTGTCAGAAGATCGCCATGGTGGGAGGTCTTTCTCCCCTGCGTGATTCTTCTTTCTTAAAGAGGAAGCCGATCGAAAGGCTGAGGAAGGAGACTGCTTTTCCTCTGCAGAACTGCTTGTCACTGGCTGAACATCAGCAATCACAAACTCATCTTTTAGAGGTGTCTAGAAGAAAATTAACCATTTCTGTTCTTAACACACTGTAATAACAACAAAAACAGTAAAACAAAGAATAAGAATATCATCATCATCGTCACCATGATGGCAATGATAATGGTGACAATGATTACAGCAGCCATCAACAACCCTGGAGCACTTGCTGTGTGCCAAGCACTGTCTCAGGAAGTTTTCATGCATTATTTTATTTAACCTTCACAATGACTCTATTAGAGTAATCACTACCACTCTCATTTTAAAGAAGAGGAAACTAAAAATAGGGTAAACCAATTAATTGGCCTGTTACTACATGAGTATTAAGACAGAGGGTCAGAATTTGAATCCAGGACTGTCTTGTTTCAAATCTATGCACTGAGCCTCTCTATAGCATACTGCCATCTCCTCTGCTGCATCATGTATCATTTTTCTACAATTGCAGTTAATTTATCCATAAAAATGTATATATTAAAAAAAAATGCTGCCGGACCAATGGTGATGTTGTGAATAGAACATTGACCTGGGACACTGGGGTCCCAGGTTTGAAACCCCAACATCGCTGGCTTGAATGCAGGCTCACCAGCTTGAGCAGAGTCACTGGCTTGAGTATGGGATCAGAGACATGACCCCTTGGTTGCTGCCTGAGCCCAAGGTCACTACCTTGAGCAAAGGGTCAATAGCTCAGCTGGAGCCCCTGGCCAAGGCACATATGAGAAGCAATCAATGAACAACCAAAGTGCCGGACTATGAGTTGATACTCTCATCTCTCTCCCTTCCTGCCCTGCTCTCTCTCTCAAAAAAAAAAAAAAAAAAAGGGCTGCAGCCCTAATTACCTATAACAATTTCAAGTTATATCAGGGTAGTTTATAGATTTTATCAGTTATCAAAACCTCATCCACTCTCCTAAAATACTTTCGCTTTAATTTCCCAAATTGAAAGTCTATTTTGTGTGTGTGTGTGTGTGTGTGTGTGTGTGTGTGAAATTCATAAAGTTTTTATGTGGTTGTAGCCTAAGGGAAATGGTATTGGTATGTTGAGAAGCCATTAAAGGCTTAATTTCTGTTCTTTAAGAGATTAGGGAAGCTTTGCTGGGTGAATTGGTTTGCTTGAATTGCTTGTGAAAATTAAGAAATTCCCCAGTCCCTGCAGGCAGAATCACTTAGTTTCTTATCCTTGTTTCAACTGCTCTTTGTATATATTTCTACTACCAGAGAGCACTTACTACCCATGTATTTGTCAATGTCCTAGGCCACCAGACTAGGCTCCTTGGAAGTATAGCTAAGATCACAGCACTCACAACACCCAGCACATAACAGTTTTTTAAAAATATTTACTCATTTAATGAATGATTATAATCTGGTAGATAAAGCAGCCATTTTTTATTTATATAACTAATAGCTCATTATTGGTTTATTACTCAATATTTTGTGCAGATCGCATTTGGAATGGACATTAATTTCACTTTTCTGAGCTTATACTGCATGAAATCTCTCTGCTGTTGCTGGAGAAGGTCTTGTTAATACTACCAGGAATACATGATAATAAAAATTAATTTTGGGGGGAACACTTCAGGTATAAATGATAGTAATTACATATAAGTAAACATCATTAATTCTGATAAAATATAAAATGCTTGACACTTTAACATAATAGATGATAATGGAAACTGTGATGACTGTTTGCATTAAGTAAAAAATATTTTGTTCACCTAGTCTGTTTGAGAATTTTTTAAATTATGACTATGCAGATTTTTTTTGTTAAATACTTTTATTTGCCTATACTGAAATGATCACAAATCTTTTCTCTTTTATTCTGTGAGTTACATTGATTGATTTTTTTTTTAATGCTTCACATATTTGCATTCCATCTTTGTGCGGGGTCCATGCTAATCTTCTTTGTATCATTCCAATTTTAGTATATGTGCTGCCCAAGCAAGCATGACTGATTTTTGAATATTATGTCAAACTTACTCTTCTTGAATAATCCCATTTGGGCATTGTGTATTATTTCTGGATTTGATTCACTAGTACTTTAAAGGATTTTTTATGTCTGTATTCATGAGAGATATTGGTCTGTGGTCTTGTTTTGTTTTCTTGTAAAATCTTTATCTGGTTTTTTGTGTGTGGGGGGGTATTTTTGTTTTGTATTTTTTCTGAAGTGAGAAGCAGGAAGTGAGAAGAGGGGAGGCAGACAGACAGACTCCTGCATGCGTCCAACCGGGATTCCCACGGCATGCCCACCAGGGGGCGATGCTCTGCCCATCTGGGGCGTTGCTCCACTGCAACCGGAGCCATCCTCAGCACCTGAGGCAGAGGCCATAGAGCCATCCTCAGTGCCCGGGCCAACTTTGCTCCAATGGAGCGTTGGCTGCAGGAGAGGAAGAGAGAGATAAGGGAGAAAAGAGAGGGGGAAGAGTGGAGAAGCAGATGGGTGCTTCTCCTATGTGCCCTGACCAGGAATCAAACCTGGGACTTCCACACACCAGACCGACGCTCTACCGCTGAGCCAACCGGCCAGGGCTGGTTTTATTATGAAGATAATGAGTTCAAAAGTGTTCCCTCTTCCTCTATTTTCTGAGTTTATGTAAAAATTGGTATCTTTTCCTTAAATATGTGATATTTAGATCTAAAGTTTTGTGGATAGTTTTAAAATTAAGATTTATTTTTAAATTGATAAAGATCTTTTCATGCTTTCTATTTCTTATTGAGACTGTCTTGGTAATTTGTGGTTTGCAAGAATTGTCCATTTCATCTAGGTTGTTGAATTTAGGAACATGGAATTATTTGTAATATTTTCTCATTATCATTCCAGTGTCTGCAAAATCTGTCATGATGCCTCCCTCTTTCATACCTGCTACTAGTATAAGTTATGTGTTCTCTCTCTCTCTCTTTTTTTTTTTTTAGTGAGAGGAGGGGAGATAGTGAGGCAGACTCCTGTATGCATCCCAACCAAGATCCACCCAGCAACCCCTGTCTGAGGCTGATGCTCTGTCCATCTAGGGCCATGCTCACAAACAAGCTATTTTTAGCACCTGAGGCAGAGGCTCAAAAGAGCCATCCTTAGTGCCCAGGATGGACACACTCGACTCAATCAAGCCATGGCTGTGGGAAGCGAAGAGAGAAAGAGACAGAAGGGAGAAGAGGAGAGAAGAAGCAGCAGATGATCGCCTCTCCTGTGTGCCCTGACCAGAAATTGAACCAGGGACATCCACCATACGCCAGGTCAATGCTCTACTGCTGAGCCAACCACCAACCACCAAGGCTGTTCTTTCTTTTATAACTTATCAGTCTAGCTAGAAATTTGTTAATTCTATTTGTTTTTAAAGAAGCAGTTCTGGTTTGGTTTTCTTAATTATTTACCTGTTTTTAATTTCCTTGATCTTTGTTCTTTATAATTTCTTCCTTCTATTAACTTTGGGTTTAACTTTTTCTAGATTAAGTCTTTTGAAATTATGTTTCTTAGAGCAGAGAGTGTGGTTTTACACTCTTACAAAGTTTATTCTAGTCCAGTCCTCTTATTTTAAGGTTGGGTAAGTAGTATTAACCACTACCATCTGCTTTTAAAATGTTTTCATGCTTGTCTGACCAGGTGGTGGCACAATGAATAGAGCATCAATCAGGGATGCTGAGGACCCAGGTTCAAAACTCTGAGGTTGCCAGCCTGAGTGCGGACTCACCAGCTTGAGTGCAGGGTCACTGGCATGAGCATGGGATCATAGACATGACCCTATGGTTGCTGGCTTGAAGCCGAAAGTCACTGGTTTGAGCAAAGGGTCACTGGCTCAGCTGGAGCCCCCCAGTCAAGGCACATATGAGAACCAATCAATGAACAACTAAAGTGCTACAACTATAAGTTGATGCTTCTCATCTCTCTCCCTTTCCATCTCTCTCTGTCTCTCTCACTAAAATAAATAAACAAAATATTTTCATGCCAGGTATAAAGTACTTGGGGAAGGGAGACGATGATGGGACTGAGGGAAGGTAAATTAAGCTCTACTCTAGTGGCTGCCTGTAGGCATCATCATTGGAACAACTTTGCAGAGAATTACACAAATTATTCGAGCATAGGGCTGACAGTTGACTTTAAAACCATTGTCAGATGACTTTATTAACACTCATCAGATGACTTTATAACCTTAGTCTTTCTGACTAAGAAATAAAATTATTAGTTGATTTTATTAACCTTTGTTGTTCTAATTTAGGTGGATTTAACAGAAAAACATAAGATTAACATAGCAAAGTACTACTCCCTACAGAAGTTTAATAGCAAGCAAAGAGGTAGAAATCCTATTGCATCAGAAGCAGGCATTATTATTTTATTTATTTATTTATTTATTTATTTATTTATTTATTTATTTACAGAGACAGAGAGAGAGTCAGAGAGAGGGATAGACAGGGACAGACAGACAGGAACAAAGAGAGATGAGAAACATCAATCATTAGTTTTTCACTGTGACACCTTAGTTCATTTATAGCTTTCTCATATGTGCCTTGACCGGGGGGCTACAGCAGACAGAGTAACCCCTTGCTCGAGCCAGCGACCTTGGGCTCAAGCTGGTGAGCTTTGGTCAAGCCAGATGAGCCCCTGCTCAAGCTGGTGACCTTGGGATCTCGAACCTGGGTCCTCTGCATCCCAGTCCGATGCTCTATCCACTGCGCCACCACCTGGTCAGGCAGAAGCAGGCATTATTTTAAATATATAGTTATGCAGAAATATTTTGTGGAAGAAGAGTTATTATTGAAGACAAAGCACTGAAGTCAGTTTTATATATAATACTCTAAATCCCTTTTTAAGAAGTTGGCTAATCAGTTTTCTCTCCTCTACACCAAAACAGCTTAAGCTCCAGGTATTCCATGCCTTTCCCTGCTCACAAATGAAAAGGTCAAGAAAAGCCTTATGAGAAAAGATGTCATAGCTACAGTAATTTTGAAGATAACTTTTCCATCACTGCGGTTTAAAATTTACTTTTAGCAGTTTAAAATTTATTTTTAAAGAAATCCTCGCCAGACCAGATAGTGGCGCAGTAGATAAAGTGTGCTAACTAGGATGCTGAGGACCATGGTTCAAAACCCTGAGGTCGCCAGCTTGAGCGTGGGCTCATCAGCTGGAGCATGGGGTCGCTTGCTTGAGTGTGGGATCATAGACATGACCCATTGGTTGCTGGCTTGAGCCCAAGGTCACTGGCTTGAGCAAGGGGTCACTGGCTCTGCTGGATCCCCCTAGTCAAGGCACATATGAGAAAGCAATCAATGAACAACTGAAGTGTGTAACTATGAGTTGATGCTTCTCATCACTCTCCCTTTCTGTCTGTCTGTCTCTCTCTCGTGCAAAAAAAAAAGAAAAAAAGAAATGCTCACAGAGCACACCAATAACTAAAATTGGAAAGACTAGTTTTATCATTGCAATTGTGACCATATTAATTATGCATAGTTTATTATTATATTAAATGTAAATGGATTCCACTTTCAGAAAATACAATAAAACTAACCTAAAGAGCAATTTAGAAGTTGACTATTTGTATTTCAAAGGGATTCTTCAATTTTAAAAAGGATTCACTGCAGCTTTTTCATAGAATATAATACCCCTGTGGTTTTAAAAATCATTTAAGAATTTAATTTACACATAATTTTTCAGGAACTCATTTATTATACAAAACGATGCACAATTCTGCTTGTGTGTAAACCATGCCATAAATAAAGGCTCATAAAAGTTACCTAATTAACTATGACTATAAGAATAAATATAAACATGGTTATAATGCATAGAAAACCACTAGAAAAAATATCCTTGTATTATTTACTTTTTATGATTATATGAAAATGCTCTACCTTGGTAATTTCTATCCTAAAAAGAACATTAGTATGTCCATTATGCCCTTCCCTAATAATAGATTTATTGGAAAAGTTTTCCTTATAAATGATACCAAAATAAACTTCAGCTCCTCTAGAAGAATCCTAAAACACTTGAATTAGTAAAGTAGAGTTTGATGACCCATACATAACAAATACAGCACATTACCCACAGAGTCCCAGTGTCAGAACTGTTGGGAGTGTGAGACAGGGACACAGAAATCCAGGACCGGTATAGTGAGGAGCCCCACAGTCCTAACCTCCCACGGACTGTGGTTTGGGAGTGTCAGATAAGGGCTCTCAATGGACATGGTTGTCTTGAAAAGGGCTATTAAGTTCTCAGGAAAGGAGAATTTTGAAGTCATAGTATACTTCCCTTGAACCAACTCACTTCTCCAAGTTCAAGTGTGATCACTTAGTCTAAGTTCTAGAATTCCTAAATAGCTAATGTTTGCAAGTTTGTTGCATTTTGTCCCAAATTTACCTTAGGCTTGGTAACATGAAGTTCTTTTACCATTTGAATGTAGTGCTTCTTCCATATACCCTGCTCAAAGGGAGTTGGAGAGAAATTGATGCACCAGTTAAACCGTAAACATTTGAGCATCCAGAGCTGATCCAGCTCAGTTAAGTTCTTCCAGTGCCAGCTCACCTGGAGAAACAACAACCATTGTCGGGGAAAACAAACTACTCAGTTTACATGTCTACTTTCTCTAGGTTTTAAGCTGTCACCCTGGGCCCTAGATAATTTTTCTAAATCTTTTCCTCCAATTCACAGCTTAAATAGTTACCTGCTACCTCAAGTGCTTCCTGCCCATGCAGAATGATTTTCTTTTTTATTTTATTTTATTTATTCATTTTAGAGAGGAGAGAGAAAGGGAGAGAGAGTGACAGAGAGGGAGAGAGAGAGGAGAGAGAGACAGAGAGAGAAGGTGGGGAGGAGCTGGAAGCATCAACTCCCATATGTGCCTTGACCAGGCAAGCCCAGGGTTTCGAACCGGCAACCTCAGCATTTCCAGGTCGATGCTTTATCCACTGCGCCACCACAGGTCAGGCCAGAATGATTTTCTTTACATTTTAATTCAGACTTAGAATCCGAGTTAACATATATTTATAGAGAACCTATTAATCATCCACGTAGCAACCTAAGGAAGTAAATATAAGTATTACTCTCATATTGCAAATGAAAAAACTGAGGGTCAAGTAGACTTTGGAATTTCCTAAAGGTTTCTGAATTTCATGTGAAAGTTATATGAGAGTTATAGAAACACAGGTCCGCACATTGTTTACTCTTTTCATGATATGCATCTGTCTTCTCTCCATTCTTATAATTTAACTAAATATAAATTTTATAAACAGAATGCAAATACTGATACTATATGGTGTGTTTTGCATAGCCTTTAAGATTCCATACAGCACAAAGTATTTGTCCTATATATTTCATTTCCATTGCATTACGGTCAATCTACACATCCAGCATAAAGGAGAGATGACTCTATGTGTAATACCAGTATTAGAATTTATTCCAAATATTGAATAAGTCTTACTAGAAACTAGGATCAAATTCATATATAAAGTTGAGAATAGAGGTCTGTGTCTTAGCTGTAAGAATTGCAAAGATGGCCTGGTCTGTGGTGGCGCAATGGATAAAGCGTCAACCTGGAATGCTGAGGTTGCTGGTTTGAAACCCTGGGTTCGCCTGTTCAAGGCACATACAACAAGCAATCAATGAACAACTAAAGTGAAGTAACTACCACTTGATACTTCTTGCTCTCTCTCTCTCTCTCTCTCTCTGTAAAATCAATAAATAAAATCTTTATTAAAAAAAAAAGAATTGCAAAGATGACTACTAACCTTCAAACCCAGATTTCATCCTTGGAAAACTGGCCTCTTTTTCAAGATTAACTGATTAATAATTTTGAACACCAGAAAAAAAGAACCAAAAAACCTAGAACATTATAATGGGCTTACTATTCATACAACCATTCCTCTATCACCTCTCTCCTTCCCTCCATCTGATCACCATGTATTGAGTTCCTGCTATGTTTAGCACTGTTTTATGTTCTGGACATGAGACAGCAGGAGAGAGGAGGGCACAATTAGAAGAAATAAGAGGTTCAGGGTTGGAAGAAGAAAAACGTCTAGAGCAGGGGTTGGGAACCTATGGCTCGCGAGCCAGATGTGGCTCTTTTGATGGCTGCATCTGGCTTGCAGACAAATCTTTAATAAAAAAATAATAATGTTAAAAATATAAAACATTCTCATGTATTACAATCCATTAATTTCCTACCGCTCATGTTTATGGTTGTGGGTGGCTGGAGCCAATCACAGCTGTCCTCCAGGACAACACCAAATTTTTATTGGATAATGTGTAACGTACACGGGTCGTTGTATGGCTCTCACGGAATTACATTTTAAGATATGTGGCGTTCATGGCTCTCTCAGCCAAAAAGTTTCCTGACCCCTGGTCTAGAGGATCTGATAGAGCCCCCCACCCCACCCCTGCAAGCAGGAACAAAAATCACATCTACTTTGTCCAACCCAGACTGAAACAACACCAACCTTACTCCCTATATGGTTAATTCACACAGAATTCAATGGAGAGGTGGGGTTTTAGAGGAAGGGGATGGGGAGGAAATTGTCTGAATTCTCATTCTTTTCCTCCTTTCCCTTAAATCTTATTTAGACCTGAGTATTTAAGCTAGTTTTTACCCCCAGGGTAAATAAGGTTGTGTATGTTTTGTTTTTGCTCTTCAGTGTTTCTGAGGGGCTTTTTTAAGGTAGAAGAATGAGGAGAATTGAAGGATAGAGAGGAGCTTTCAAAACTATAAATGCCACCCCCTTATATCTTTCAAACAGCTCAAAGTTCATTTCAGTACAATGAATTTGTTTACTTTAAATCTAGATGAAGAATAACTATCTGTGTCTCCCTCACAGTGCCCATAGGTAATAGAAATAGCTATTTCAAATAACATTTCCCTTGAATGATAACACTCTCACGTGGAAAACTTGGAAACTTCGGAGAAGTTTAAAGAAAATACGCATAATGCAATCAATCAAAATGACCATTATTAACAACAGGCAGGGCTCTTCTCTTTCTTATCTTTTTTAAGGCAAGTATGAAAGAAAACTGGAAAACTATATATAATTTCAAATTGTGCTTTCTTCATTTTATATATCATAAGTATCTCTGTTCTTCCAAATCATGTTTTCTAATAGCTGCATAATAATTCATCATACGGCTATATAATACTGTCCTATTACTGAACATTTAGGATGCTATGCTCTATTTAAAAACTATTTCATTTCTAGAATAAATAATAAATGTACATTAATACTAAATTCAAAGATCTAACGGGGCACACAGGACAAAGGAAGTCTCTCTCTCACCCCCGTCCTCTAGTCTCTCGTTTCCTTCCTAGATGTAACCACTGCTACCAGCCAGACCTATATTAACAAATATGTATGTATTCTTTTATCTCTACAAAATGGTAGGACAATTCTGTACCTTTACTTTTTTCACTGATGATACATCTTTTTCACTGATGATACATTTTGCGTTGCAATTTACAATGGTGGACATTTTCATTGTTTCCAAACTGTTGCTATTACAAACACTGTTGTAACATCCTTACACAGACATAATTTTGCATATGTTGAAGTATACCCATCAGACAAATTCTAAGAAGTGGATCTGCTGAGTCAAAGGGAATCTTTACTTTAAATTATAATACAAATTGTTCTCTGTGGTGGTTTTGCCAATTTATCTACAAACCATTTATGAAAGTGCTTGTTTCTTCACATTCTCACCAATATAGAATATTATTTAAAATTTTTAACAGTCAATCTGAATCAAGAAGAAGGCATGCCATAGTGAGACTGAGCATATTATACATTTTAAAAACATCTACATTTCTTTCTGTGAACTACTTGTTCATTTCCTTTGCTCATTTTTCTGTTGGGTTGTTGGTCTTTTTTTTTCTTTCTTAATATAGATTTATAGGAGTTCTTGAAAAAATAAGGATATTAACCATTCATTGGCAATATGTGTTTTTTCTGTTTGGATTTATTTATGATACTTTTTTATAAAGAAAATTTTAATTTTTATAGGTACAATTTAAAATGTAGCTTTCTTATAAATATATTATAATTAATATATATAATAAATAAGGCAAGAATTTAAATTGTATATTTTCTTTTATGGTTTCTGGTTATAGAATACTCACAAAGACCTCCTTTCCTACATTTTCTTTGAGTTCTTTAATGGCTTCCTTTGATTTCATATCAATCTTTTATCCTACTAGAAAAAAATTTTTCCAGATAGCTACCCAATTTTCCCAACACCATTTATTAACTAATTCGTCTTTTTTACTGAATTCATTTTCTTAATTTTAAAAATGAAAGTTAACATTTTGCACATGCATGAATGCATGCCAAACAGGACATTTCTGGTGTTACTAGACTCTATGAAAAGACTCACATAAATAACTACCAGTTTCATAGCTAAAGTAATTTAATTACACTTAATCAACCATGGAATTACTTGTAGGCAAATAACGGTCAGTTCCTTTTCCAAATCTGTGAATGCGTTTGCTCACTATAAACTCTTCTGGACTCATATTCTTTTGTATATCTCATTAGCACCTTATTTTGAGCTTTTCTATTTATGAATGGCCTGCACTGTAAATTTAGTATTTTATTGTAGTTGTATGCTTTGCAATTTAAGACTATCCTGCTGATGAACCATTTCTCCTATGGGTGCTCGTCCCACCAACTAGCTAATTTTTTGCGTGTGGACATTAATGACATCTTACACTCCCCCACACACCTTTTGAGCACTAAATACAGAGTTAAACACAAAGGACATGGGCGAATCCAAACTACGTGGACTAAACCTACTGATCATCTCATCTATTTATTGGTTTTGTGCACAGTAAGTTCTCACTTAACACCATCAATAGGTTCAGCAGCTTTAACTGAAATGACAAATAATGAAACCAGTTTTACCACAGGCTAATTGATATAAACAAGAATTAAGTCGCAATGGCATCTCATCGACATTATAACAAAGCATCTCCTCAATATTATAACAAAACAAACTTAAACAAAACAATGTTATATGAGGACCTGTGACATATGCTTCCTCCAACCAAGTTCCAGAGTTTCTAGGCTGTTCTCACAAAATGCCTCTACACTGCTTCTTTGCCTTTACCTGTGCACAACGACAAAGGCTTCGGGGGTCCAGGAAAGAAAAGATGTATAAAGATAGCATCCTGGGCAGCTTGGTAGTAAAATCCAGAGCTTCTGCTGGAATTCTTTCCTGAAGCTTTCGACAGCAGAACTTCTGCTGTGACAGGGAGCAGCGTTCTAACAGGCCCGTCAGGATTCTTCTTCTTTGAGAGTCTGTCCATTTGTCAAACTGTAAAAAGAAAGAAAGAAAAGAAAATGCTCCAGGTTCAATTTGATCTGATACCAGAGATTCATTATGAAGAAGAGATAAAAAAAATGGCATAGAAAGTGAGTTTGGTAATTTATTCCTCATGAAGAGCAAGTATTTCTTTCACTAATTAGTAAATTCCACATTTTGCCACCCACATGCCCTTTCTAACATTTATATGTGTCAACCTGTGCGAGATCTGAGTGTGTACAGAGTGCATGTAACCTCAGAACTTGCAGTTAATTAGAACAGTAAGTTGGGAGCTGGCCGTATTCATAAACTGAGAAAACATATATTTATGAAATACAATGTCAAGATAAGGTGCCTGGGCAGCCCCTCTCCTCCCAAAGACTTGTGGATGAACTCGTAAGTGCCAAACTCAACACCAGAAACAAACTTTTGCATTCACAGGTGGAAATAAGGTATTCCCTGCAAATAACCCTGAGAAGGGGAGTGTATTGGGTCAAAGTCCCACTAACGTGTAAATGACTGAGGTGACTCCAGAGGAAATATCAGTAGAACGACTGTATAAAAAGAATTCCAGAGACAAAAAGTAGATGCTGAGTAATTTGGTACAGACCAAACTTTGGTTGCTTCACAATTTTCCCCAGAGATAACCCTAAATCAGTCCCAAGATCAGTGACTGATTAAACCTAAGAACTTCAGGGTTGACTAAAACCCAGAGAAAAGCTGTAGGGCAGGGGTCGGGAACCTTTTTGGCTGAGAGAGCCATGAACACTGCATATTTTTAAATGTAATTCCGCCCTGGCCGGTTTGCTCAGTGGTAGAGCGTCGGCCTGGTGTGCAGGAGTCCTAGGTTCGATTCCTGGCCAGGGCACACAGGAGAAGCGCCCATCTGCTTCTCCACCCCTCCCCCTCTCCCTCCTCTCTGTCTCTCTCTTCCTCTCCCGCAGCCAAGGTTCCATTGGAGCAAAGTTGGCCTGGGCGCTGAGGATGGCTCTATGGCCTCTGCCTCAGGCACTAGAATGGCGCTGGGTACAACAGAGCAACGCCCCAGATGGGCAGAGCATCGCCCCCTGCTGGGCATGCCAGGTGGATCCCGGTCGGGCACATGCGGGAGTCTGACTGCTTCCCTGTTTCCAACTTCAGAAAAATACAAAAAAAAAAAAAAAGTAATTCCGTGAGGGCCATGCAATGACCCGTGTACCTTACACATTATCCAATAAAAATTTGGTGTTGTCCTGGAGGACAGCTGTGATTGGCTCCAGCCACCCGCAACCATAAACATGAGCGGTAGGAAATTAATGGATTGTAATACATGAGAATGTTTTATATTTTTAACGTTATTATTATTTTTTTAATTAAAGATTTGTCTGCGAGCCAGATGCAGCCATCAAAAGAGCCACATCTGGCTCGCAAGTCATAGGTTCCTGACCCCTGCTCTATGGAAACACCTACCAACTGAATAAGCCACTTTTCCAGAGTCTAAATCTCTTTTGTTCTTTTGTCCATTAGAGAGAACAGGGAAGTTTGGGGATAGTTGTATTTTTATACTATTGCAGTGGTCCCCAACCCCTGGGCTGCAGACCGGTACCGGTCTGTGGGCCATTTGGTACCGGTTCACAGAGAAAGAATAAATAACTTACATTATTTCCGTTTTACTTATATTTAAGTCTAAACGATGTTTTATTTTTAAAAAATGACCAATTCCCTCTGTTACATCCGTCTAAGACTCACTCTTGACGCTTGTCTCGGTCACGTGATACATTTATCCATCCCACCCTAAAGGCCGGTCCGTGAAAATATTTTCTGACATTAAACCGGTCCGTGGCCCAAAAAAGGTTGGGGACCACTGTACTATTGCATTTTACATATAGCTATTTATTACAGTTATGAAAAAGTAATTAGAATTTTATAATGAACTTTATACACTGACTACCTAAAAAGGCATATAATCTATATAACAATCCAAAAGCAAAAATGTATTTTGGACAAGCCTTATAGTCAACTTCATTGTAGTCATACAATGTAATTTTTTAATTAGTAAGAATTATTGTAATTAAAACTATTCACTATTTAGATCTATTTGATGACCCACCAATCTTACTTGGGAGACTATAATTCAAAAGGGCAAAAAATCTAAAATGAATAAAAACATCAAAAATTTTAACTTACAAATAAGTGGATAGAGTGGATTCATGTGTGTTTCCTGATTTGTCCTATCCCTGTTTCTGTACAATCCATATCTCCAACTTCTTTCCATTTGTAGTGGATTATTGGAATGGATAGAGAAAAACCAGAACAGAATGGCTAGGGTCAGGGAAAGAAGCAGGCCCAGCAGGATGCACTGACCTATAAAATAAAGAGCCACAGGGAAACAGAAGAGCTTTGGGATTTTGGCTTGTTGGGAGTTTGGGGGCTCAGACTGTCATTGCCTGAACAGCAGGTACAGAGTGTGAGACAACTGAAGAATAAAGGAAGGAGATATGAAAAGTATTAAGAGTTGTGAACTGGATTCTCTGTGATTTTTTTCTTTAAGAGACACAACGAAAATTGGAATTTATTTTTTAAATTACTTTGTAGGCAATGTTCTGTGGCTCTGTAGAAACTGAGCTTCATGGGGACATAGAATGGTTACGGTCACAAAACAATTTTTCTGAAATACTATTATCACTGCAAGAAATCAGAAATAACCCAAAATGCCTAACTGGGGGGGATCCGCTAAGCAAACCGTAATACGTATATCAGCCGGAGAAAAGAAAGTGCGGCATTATGGTGATGGTGGATTTGGGAGTGAGACCACTGGGAGTCTCACAATATTCTACTATTTCTAATACTAGAAATAAATTACTAAATTCCAGTTCCACCACTAACAACCTCTCTCAGCCTCAGATTTCTCATTTATACATTAAGAATAATTATATCTACATGGTAGGACTGTTGTGAGGAATAAATAAAATATAGGTGTATAAAATTCTTGATAGGGTGCCTGACTCTGTAGACATGGCAGCTATTATAACTATCATAATGAAGTTTAAAATAATAAGTATTGGGTTAAATCAATGTAAAAAGAAAATACATGTAAGCAATTAAGTTAAAAGGCATAATGTTACCATGTTTGTACATTGTCAAGGATGGGGAACACATTGAGAATGGCTGAAGTTTTCTTGTCTACCTTCATTGATGCTCACCTAAAGAGAACGGGCTCAAATTGAAGGAGTGACTTAAAATTAATAAAAAGAGCATCAGGAATATAAAATGATGAGAAAATCTTTCAAAGAAAACACCAAAACATTTTTTTAGAGGCTGAAAAGATGATTAAATTGGTTTCTCATTTCCCTGGTTACAAAGGCCAAAGGTAATTTAAATTTGGTTTTGATAGTGTTGTTTGCCTCCAGGCATTTTCCTTTCTAATTGTGTTTGTTTAGGCTAATAGAAAACGAATTTGCGTTCTTTGAGCTCCTACCAATTGAAAGTGATGACTCAGAAGAAGGTTTAACAGTTGGGGGAAATCTCTCTGGCATTTGAGGTAATAGGAATAATCCAAATAGTAAGTAATCCATAGAATAGTCAACTGTGCAGGAATTTGGTACACAGAATAGTTAACTGTACAGGAATTTGGTAATCTCTCCCATCTCTCACATCATCTCTCAAGTAAAAATACCCATAACACAGTAGCATCAATCTAATGTGTGAGACTGGGGAGCTGCTAGGACAATTTTCCTACCCTGGTCTCATTTGTGGTAACTTGCTTCACAGTTCTTTTTTCTTTTTTTTTTAAGATTTTATTTATTCA
This sequence comes from Saccopteryx bilineata, assembly GCF_036850765.1. Classification (NCBI taxonomy): domain Eukaryota; kingdom Metazoa; phylum Chordata; class Mammalia; order Chiroptera; family Emballonuridae; genus Saccopteryx; species Saccopteryx bilineata. The sequence continues at coordinate 159,571,458 of NC_089490.1, forward strand.
TTTTAGAGAGGAGGGGGGGGAGGGAAGAGGAGCAGGAAGCATCAACTCCCATATGTGCCTTGACCAGGCAAGCACAGGGTTTTGAACCAGCAACCTCAGCATTCCAGGTTGATGCTTTAGTCACTAGACCACCACAGGTCAGGCCATCTGTTACATTATATCATGTTAAATGATTTACATTTAGCCCTGGCCGGTTGGCTCAGCGGTAGAGCGTCGGCCTAGCGTGCGGAGGACCCGGGTTCGATTCCCGGCCAGGGCACACAGGAGAAGCGCCCATTTGCTTCTCCACCCCTCCGCCGCGCTTTCCTCTCTGTCTCTCTCTTCCCCTCCCGCAGCCAAGGCTCCATTGGAGCAAAGATGGCCCGGGCGCTGGGGATGGCTCTGTGGCCTCTGCCTCAGGCGCTAGAGTGGCTCTGGTCGCAATATGGCGACGTCCAGGATGGGCAGAGCATCGCCCCCTGGTGGGCAGAGCTTCGCCCCTGGTGGGCGTGCCGGGTGGATCCCGGTTGGGCGCATGCGGGAGTCTGTCTGACTGTCTCTCCCTGTTTCCAGCTTCAGAAAAAAAAAAAAAAAAAATGAAGAAAAAAAAAATAAAAAAAAAAAAAATAAAAAAAAAAATGATTTACATTTATATTTTATAATTATTCTAATGCCTTTTTAAAGGACTTTCTTGACTCAATAGAATTGTGAAAATCCTATTTTTTGGAGTAGTTGGAGTACAAGGATTCTTGCGGCAGTTTCCGGAAGTGAGGACAGCTGCTAGCGATGACGGTCCATTTATAGCACACTGAGTGGCACAGCAAAGTTCCCGGGAAGTGAGGGACAAGATTAAGAGGGAGGCTTGTTATTTTTTTTCTAATTGGTTATATTATCTTAATTTGGTGGAGTTTCTGAGTCCTGTTGTCAAAAACTTAATTTCACAATTAAAAGATGAATAAATACATCCTGTCTTAAAAGTTTCAAATAGATATGAATATAATCAAACACGAACATCCTCTTTAAACACCCCTCCCCATCAAATCTCACTCTATTCCCCAGAAATAACCACTGTTCAGTTTGATGTTTGTGCATTTCTATGCATTTACATACACATATATCCATCAATAGAGAAGCAATTAGATAGGTTAGAGTATACCCATTCTGTGGAATCCTATACAGAAGTTTAAAAAACAAACAAAATACAGCCATAAATATCTTGATATGAAATAAACTCCAAAGGGTATTGTTTTCTCATTCATTCATAGTAGGATGGATATGTGGGGATCTATTTACTTATTTTACTGCCAATACCATTTAGGTTACTTCTGATATAACAACAGAACAAAGCAAAACAAAAAACCATGCAATAGCCTAGAACGTGCCTTTTCATGTCCCATGTGAACATTTCTCTAGTATAGTTAAATGGAAGTGGAATTACAGGTTCAAAGAGTATTTGCATTTAAGAATTTAATAGAGCCTGTCAAACTGTCTTTTAAACATTGTTACCATTTTTTTTTTAAATATTTTTTATTTATTCATTTTAGAGAGGAGAGAGAGACAGACAGACAGACAGAAAGGAGGAGCAGGAAGCATCAACTCCCACATGTGCCCTGACCAGGCAAGCCCAGGGCTGCGAACCGGCGTCCTTAGTGTTTCCAGGTCAACACTCCATCCACTGCGCCCCCACAGGTCAGGCTAAACATTGTTACCATTTTAATATTCTCTCCAATTGTGTTTAAGCATATCCTCCTATTCACCAATGAATCTGAATTTGGATATTATCTGTCTCTCTAATTTCTGCCACATAGACAAAGGAAGGAATTGGGAGTCTCATTGTTTAATTTGTATTTCTCTAATTTTAGTAAAATAGAGCATCTTTTATATGTTTATTGGGCATTTGTATATTTTTGTATATTTCTCATTCTTCTATGGGCCTATTATTCTGTAAAACATTTTGTATTTTTCTTGATTTGTAGGAACTCTTTATATAAGGTCTACTGGATAGTTCTGTCTGTTTTTGGAATAAAACAAAATACAAATTTTTCTTACCGTCAATAAACTTTATTAAATAATATAATTGCCATTATTATTAATGATTTCTTGCCAGCGTGAGAGCAATTTGTATATCCTATTTTTTTTTTTTTTGTATTTTTCTGAAGCTGGAAACGGGGAGAGACAGTCAGACAGACTCTCGCATGAGCCCGACCGGGATCCACCCGGCACGCCCTCCAGGGGGTGACGCTCTGCCCACCAGGGGGCGATGCTCTGCCCCTCTAGGGCGTAGTGTTGTGACCAGAGCCACTCTAGCGCCTGGGGCAGAGGCCAAGGAGCCATCCCCAGCGCCCGGGCCATCTTTGCTCCAATGGAGCCTCGCTGCGGGAGGGGAAGAGAGAGACAGAGAGGAAGGAGAGGGGGAGGGGTGGAGAAGCAGATGGGCGCTTCCCCTGTGTGCCCTGGCCAGGAATCGAACCCGGGACTTCTGCACGCCAGGCTGACGCTCTACCACTGAGCCAACCGGCCAGGGCTTATATCTTATTTTTGATAAATGTTTTATCTTTTGATGCAAAAATTTGAACCAGTGCTTGTTTGATATCTTCTTCATTTTTGAATTTTTTGCCCTTCAGAAAATTTTGTAAGGACAAAAACAAGTGATAGTCGGAGGGTGCTAAGTCCGGGGAATATGGTGGATGTGACAGACATGCTTCTGTAGCATTTCTTCCTTGTTGAAATTCGTAAAAATTACAGTGGCGTAAATGAACTTTATCAGTAGCCATGGGTACACTATCGCTTCACACATAAGACTAACGTGAATCAACTTTGTTTTAGTTCATTTGCTACGTCAGTATGTATACATTAAGTGATAAAAATAGAGAGGCACACATGTGCCAAATAAACATGTGCTTACGTGTCAAAACTTGTGATAGAAACGGACAGAACTTTCTGGTAGACCTTATATATCCCAGATATTAATCTTTAGCATGCATTTGCAAAATATTTCCCATTTCTTTCTTGAATTTTAACGTGATTGTTTGTTTCCAGCAAGTTAAAAGAAACACCATCTATTTTTTTAAATTCTTTATAACATTACTATTATTTCTGTTAACAACACAGAAGCTGAGAAAAATGTGAGATGCTTTCTTTTCAACTAAAAATACTTCTGCTATTCTTATCTGTTGATTTGGAGGCAACTGTCTTTTCTAACGGATTGAAGGGCAGAGATTTGAGGTAAGGAATTAAGTAGTAGCATGGAACAGTAAAAGTTTCTCTTAATTTTTTTACTGTACAGAACAGACAGGACCACATGCAAATGCATGAACAAAAATGACAGTCTATGACCAAATAGGAGATAATTTTGGATTATCTATCATTAAATAGGTTTCATATTACATCTTAACCTCACAGTGTCCAGATTGTTTTAAAATGACTTTACTTCTCATACTATATTGAATTTTAAAATCACTATGATCCTTATAATAAAAATCCCAAATACTGCTATATAAAAAGAAAAATTGGTATGCTTATTTCTTTCTCTTTTTTGGAAAATACATTTCTTTTCTTTTTTTTTTTTTTCATTTTTCTGAAGCTGGAAACAGGGAGAGACAGTCAGACTCCCGCATGCGCCCGACCGGGATCCACCCGGCACGCCCACCATGGGGCGACGCTCTGCCCACCAGGGGGCGATGCTCTGCCCATCCTGGGCGTCGCCATGTTGCAACCAGAGCCACTCTAGCGCCTGAGGTAGAGGCCACAGAGCCATCCCCAGCGCCCGGGCCATCTTTGCTCCAATGGAGCCTTGGCTGCGGGAGGGGAAGGGAGAGACAGAGAGGAAAGCGCGGCGGAGGGGTGGAGAAGCAAATGGGCGCTTCTCCTGTGTGCCCTGGCCGGGAATCAAACCCGGGTCCTCCGCACGCTAGGCCGACGCTCTACTGCTGAGCCAACCGGCCAGGGCAGAAAATACATTTCTTATGTTAGCAATCTCTTATGGTGTTCACAAAACACACAAACAAAAAAACCTCTACATGATCTAGTGAATTTAAAGAATAAGTTTGTTTTTGGGCAAAAGAGAAAAAGCAGTATCATTTATTCATTTAAATAGTACTTAGTAACTTTCTGGTAGTATCAAGGAATGTACAACAGAGAGCATGATAGAACTATGTCTGCTGCTCCCTTAGATAAGTCTACTGCAGAAGATAGGTAACTAGTGATCTTTGCAAATGTAGAGTTCTATTAGCAATGGTTATAAAAAAGAATAAACAAGATCTTTTAAAATATTTGAAGACCCTATCCAGGGTGATATTAAAATTATTTAATAATTGGCAATGCCCTCAACAAATCAAAACAGACAGAAGCTGGTCAGCCACACAAAATACTGGCTGACCATTAGCCCTGGTTATATTAATTTAGGGATTTCCACTAATAGTAAGTGGAATGATAGCTGGTGCAAAAACGGTCATTTCATAAAAGACTCTTTTTAAGTTGTTGGTAACAGATGCAAAGTTAGTTTTGTTTTGTTTTTCCAATTGATTACATTTAGAGAGACAGAGAGAAAAAATGAAGCATTCATTTGTTGTTCCACTTAGTTGTGCACTCATGGGTTGCTTTCCGTCTATGCCCTGACTGGGGATTGAACCCACAACCTTGTCATTTTGGAATGATGCTCTAACTGACTGAGCTAACCGGCCAGGGCAAAGTTAGTTTTTTCAAAACTGAATTTATTGGGGTGATATTGCCTCACAAAACCATACAGTTTTCACAGAAACACTTGAGGCCAGAAGAGAATGGCAAGAAATATTCAAAGTAATGCAGAACAAGAACTTACAACCAAGACTTCTGTATCCAGCAAGGCTATCATTTAAAATTGAAGGAGAAATAAAAAGCTTCCCAGACAAAAAAAAAAAAAAAAAACAACTCAAGGAATTCATCACAACCAAACTAATGCTGCAAGAAATGTTAAGGGGCCTGCTGTAGACAGAACAAAGCAGGGGGGAAAATCTAGTAAAAGAGGAATGTAGATTTAAAAAATAAAATGGCAATAAACAACTACATATCAATAATAACCTTAAATGTAAATGGATTAAATGCTTCAATCAAAAGACATAGGGTAGCTGAATGGATAAGAAAACAGGACCCATGCATATGCTGTCTACAGGAGATCCACCTCAAAACAAAAGATACACATAGACTGAAAGTAAAGGAATGGAAAAAAATATTTCATGCAAATGGAAATGAAAAAAAAGCTGGGGTAGCAATACTTATATATGACAAAATAAACTTTAAAACAAAGGCTATAGTAAGGGATAAAGAAGGTCACTACATAATGATAAAGGGAGCAATCCAACAGGAAGATATAACCATTATAAATATCTATGCACCTAATATAGGAGCACATAAATATATAAAGCAGACTTTGATGGACATAAAGGGCGAGATTAATAGCAATGCAATAATAGTAGGGGATTTCAATACTCCACTAACATCACTGGATAGATCCTCAAGAAAAAAATTAACAAAGAAACGGCAGACTTAAAGGACACACTAGATCAACTGGATTTAATAGATATCTTCAGAACCTTTCACCCTAACGCAACAGAATATACCTGTAGTATCCCATTGTGCAAATGTACCATAGCCTTTTTTTTTTTTTTTTTTTTTTTTTTTTTTTTTTTTTTACCATAGCTTTTTATTCACTTGTTACTGATAGACATTTGGGCTGTTTCCAGATCTCGGCTATTGTAAATAATGCTGCAATGAACATAGGGGTGCATATATTCTTTCCAATTAGTGTTTCTAGTTTCTTCAGATATATTTCCAGAAGTGGAATTTCTAGGCTAAAATCAGTTCCGTTTTCTTTTCTTTTTTTAAGAATTTATTTATTCATTTTAGACAGGAGAGAGAGAGAGAGAGAGAGAGAGAGAGAGAGGGAGAAAGTAGGGAGAAGCAGGAAGCATCAACTCCCATATTGACCAGGCAAGCCCAGGGTTTGGTTTGGTTTTGTTTTACCTGAAGTTAGAAACGGGGAGGCAGTCAGACAGACTCCCACATGTGCCCGACCAGGATCCACCCGGCATGCCCACCTGGGGGCGATGCTCTGCCCATCTGAGGCGTTACTCTGTTGTAACCAGAGCCATTCTAGCGCCTGAGGCAGAGGCCACAGAGCCATCCTCAGAGCCCGGGCTAACTTTGCTCCAATGGAGCCTTGGCTGCGGGAGGGGAAGAGAGAGACAGAGGGGGAGGGTGGAGAAACAGATGGGTGCTTCTCTTGTGTGCCCTGCCGGGAATCGAACCCGGGACTCCTGCACAACCAGGCCGATGCTCTACCGCTGAGCCAACCGGCCAGGGCCAAGCCCAGGGTTTTGAACTGGTGACCTCAGTGTTCCAGGTTGACACTTTATCCACTGCACCACCACAGGTCAAGCCTCCATTTTCAATTTTTCTGAAAAAACTCCATATTTTTTTCCCTTTTGCTTACTTTTGCTTTTTAAAATTTTTATAAGATAGGCCCTGGGTGGTTCTTGGCCTCTGCCTCAGGTGCTAGAATGGCTCCAGCTGCCGCAGAACAACGCACCAGATGGGCTGACCATCGCCCCCTGGTGGGCATGCCGGGTAGATTCCAGTCAGGCCCATGCAGAAGGCTGTCTGACTGCCTCCCTGCTTCTAATTTAGGAAAAATACAAAAAAAGTTTTTAAATAAAATTATATAACATAAAATTTACCATTTTAACCATTGTTAAGTGTAAAATTTAGTGGCATTAAGTACTTTCATATTGTTGTGCAACCATCAGCACTATCCATTGGTAGAACTTTTTCATCCTGTCAAAGTGAAACTTTATATACATTAAACAATAATTCCCCATCCTTTGGTAACCTCTATTCTACTTTCTGTCTCTATTAATTGGAATACTCCAGGCACTTCACACAACAATACTGGTCCTTTCATATCTGGCTTATTTCTCTTAGCACAATGCCTTCATGTTGTAGCACGTATCAGAATTTCTTTCTGTTTTAAGGCTGAATGATATTGCATTGTATGGATATACCACCTTTTGCTTACTCATTCATAAGTTGATGAATATATGGGTGTTTATACTTTTTTGAGTATTATGAATAATGCTGCTATGAACATTCGCGTACAAGTTTTTGCATGGCTGTATGTTTTCAATTCTCCTGGGTGGTAGGTACTATTAGATGGGGCTGTAGAGTGATTTGAGGAGTAATAAACATTGCCATGACCTAGGGATGGACAGTGACTGCTGGGACCTGTCTCTCCTTTGAGGAAAGAGTTAGAAAGTCTTCATTTGTATAAAAAATAGTGGTATCTTGTTAGACAGAAGCATGAAATTGTTACTGTAACAACTAGACACATGTGTATAAGGGTGCATGTGGATGCTAAGTAGCCAAGTGGGTGAACTGTGCTGCTTATCAAGCTATTGTCGCTCAGATCCAAACTCACCTTTCTGCACTCTGCTTTGAGTACAGAGGGCTGTGTCTCTATAAACTGCATTTCTCCTTTGACAGATGAATCTCTGCTAAACGTTGCCAATGGGGCAGGTGGAATTAGAGGGAAACTGAAGTAGGAGAGCCTTGCTCCTTTGTTTCCTTGCTGTTCCCGGCAGCGTCACTCTAACTCTTCACCCCGGCAGCAGCTGTTGATTGCAATGTCTAATTTTTTTCACACTCCCAGAACCATCGCAGTTCCTACAGGGCTTGTCCCAGCTCCAGGAGGTCCTCTCTCTGAGCTCCTGAGGTATCAGGAAAGCTGGAAGAAGACGTTACTTTCCTCTGTTGCCATGGCACCTCAGTGTTTCCTTTTTGTCCTTTCTGTTATTCAGTATTTATTTAACCCGTTCTATTTATTAAATTTAATCACATCAGTTAAAATAGCTGGTCTAATTTCTTTTCTCCTGACAACCATAACTGATACAGAAAATACCAGTCAAACGTCTCAGGCTATGTGCAGTCAAGCAGTCACCACTGATTATCTTACTTCCAAATGGAATTTTTGGGGCTCTACGGTAACATAACATAACATAACATAACATAACATAGAAGTAAGTATATTTTAAGTAGTTACCCATTTTCCAAGCAGGACTCTTCTTTCTTCAAATACCTACAATAAATAAAAAAGAATAGAATAATTTCATAATTCATGGTTTAAAATATCCATTACAAGAAATACCTCATTAAAGTATCAATAAATAAGTATTCTTTTCATCGTGTCAACTGAGTATTAAAAAGATTTCATTCTTGAGACAGTACTTTACTCCTTTTTAACTTGGACAGGTATTTTTTTCTCCATTTCTGCACGTGGAATAATTCATCTTAAAGAAGTTAAAGGCAAAAAAAAAAAAAAAAGTTAAAGGCAAGAAATAAGAAAAGAATGAGCCTGACCAGGCGGTGGCACAGTGGATAGAGCGTCAGACTGGGACACAGAGGACCCAGGTTCGAGACCCTGAGGTTGCCCGCTTGAGCGCGGGCTCATCTGGTTTGAGCATAGCTCACCAGCTTGGACCCAAGGTCGCTGGCTCGAGCAAGGGGTTACTCGGTCTGCTGCAGCTCCACGGTCAAGGCACAAATGAGAAAGCAATCAATGAACAACTAAGGTGTTGCAACGAAAAACTGATGATTGATGCTTCTAATCTCTCTCCATTCCTGTCTGTCTGTCTGTCCCTATCTATCCCTCTCTCTGACTCTCTCTGTCTCTGTAAAAAAAAAAAAGAAACTGTAAGTAAAGTAAGTGTTAGGATTTGAAAGGAAATAAAAAAATTAACAAAGAAAAAACAAGAAAATGGAGGCCCTCCCCCCAAATATTGCAGTATCAATAGTTTGAGAACATGTGAAATTTACGAATAAGCAGCTTGGTTGTATTTCAGTGTGTTGTATTTCAGTAGGTATCTATGCACTTATATGTTTATAGGATTAGAAATGTTTCTATGTATACCTCTGGGCTTACAATTCAGTGTTTATCTGTGTCAGTGTGTGTTACATACTAATTAGGACATAAACCATGTCTTTTGCATCTTTCCACCTCCAGTACAGAGTGTTATATACAGCTTATCGCAGGTACTCATGTATGGATTAAATGAATGTGGCAATGACGGTGACAATGAATATCCTTATAGATATATCGTATTGGTACATGTGAGATATTTACCTATTGGTGTGGGGTGTTTTTCCGAGCATCAGTCATATGTGTACCTGAATGAATGAAAAAGGGAAAACTAATGTGAGAATGTTTGGCTGGGGAGGGAACTATGGAGAGAGGAAGCAAGAGGAAGTAATGAGCAGATGTAAACGTCTGTCTCACTCCCACACACGCACCCTGTCTGCTTTCAAAATTGGAATCATTTTGATGGTTGCCAGATGGGAGGGGGTTGGGGGCATAAGAAAAAAGGAGAAGGAATTAAGAACTACAAATTGGTTGTTATAGAACAAAATCTGGATTCAAATATTTCTTGAACTCCTCTCCTGTATCTAACCAAAACCGATCAGTCCTGTCTCACCCAAACAGTTGTCAGGCCCGCTCCTTTTCTGGTGCCCACTGACCTAGCTCCTCCCTACTCCTACTCCACGTGATCTCTGCAGGGTTTGCTATGGGTCTCTGGTTGTGTCTGTCCATTTTATCTTCCCATGTAGGTTACAACCACTTTCTCTACATGTTCCAAGGGTTCTGTGGCAGGCCCTCAAAAAACACCTGCTGACTTAACAACAACAAAAAACTTTAAAAGTAGCACTCAAAGAAATCCTAAAGATTTTTTTGCTCAATTTTCTTGTTTTATTTATTTATTTTTTTTTCTTTTCATTTTTCTGAAGCTGGAAACAGGGAGAGACAGTCAGACAGACTCCCGCATGCGCCCGACCGGGATCCACCCGGCACGCCCACCAGGGGCGAAGCTCTGCCCACCAGGGGGCGATGCTCTGCCCATCCTGGGCGTCGCCATGTTGCAACCAGAGCCACTCTAGCGCCTGGGGCAGAGGCCACAGAGCCATCCCCAGCGCCCGGGCCATCTTTGCTCCTATGGAGCCTTGGCTGGGGGAGGGGACGAGAGAGACAGAGAGGAAAGCGCGGCGGAGGGGTGGAGAAGCAAATGGGCGCTTCTCCTGTGTGCCCTGGCCGGGAATCGAACCCGGGTCAATTTCCTTGTTTTAGAGAGGTCAATCAGAGGCCCAAAGGGGTTACATTTAAAGATTTTTTTAAATTACTGGTTCTTTTTTTTTTTTTTACAGGGACAGAGAGAGAGAGAGGGATAGACAGGGACAGACAGGAACAGAGAGAGATGAGAAGCATCAATCATTAGTTTTTCAGTTTTTTGTTGCGACACCTTAGTTGTTCATTGATTGCTTTCTCATATGTGCCTTGACCACGGGCCTTCAGCAGACCAAGTAACCCCTTGCTTGAGCCAGCGACCTTGGGTCCAAGCTGGTGAGCTTTTTTTTGCTCAAGCCAGATGAGCCTGCGCTCAAGCTGGCAACCTCGGGGTCTCGAACCTGGGTCCTTCCGCATCCCAGTCCGACGCTCTATCCACTGCACTACCACCAGGTCAGGCAAATCACTAGTTCTTAACTATCTGTTCAGTTCAACTCTGTACTTGGTTGCTCACTAGAACCTTGGCCTTCTCTATCCTTCCAGTCCAACATGCTTTGGCCTTACAACGGGAGAAGAAAGGGTTAGGTCCTAAGACTGCAATCGCCTTTCAAAAGAGAATGGGAAGACCACCATGGTGGCTGATGACAACATGGAGCATTGGAAACAAAAGGGGCACTAACTTGAAGGGGTGAGGAGAATCAGTAAGAAATAGCAGAGAGAGAGTAGGGTAGAAGGTGGGGAGTATTATCGAGGCTGAAACAGTAGCTTTTAGAGTGCCAACCACCAAGGCTAAGCAGGGTCCAAGTGATAATGGAAAAAATAAAATGGAAGAAAGATTGCTCAGAGAGTCACTTAAAATAGACTCAGGAGGCTGTTAGGGAAGTGGGGCCTATGGACATCTTGTGCCTCAATTCTCAGGGCTGCATTTAAGTTGCTAAACTTACCTCAAGGCTGTGCCATAAACATCCTGGAGCCACAGGTATCCTGGAACAACTGTTACATGGACACATATGGACTTCACTTCCTTCCTTGTCGTTTCTGCCTCCCTCATTTGCATATTAGAACTAACCAATTCCTGTTAACCTAGCCAGCCATCCTTCATTTGCACGAAAGAATTACATTTTGTGGTCTTTGCCTTTATAGACCCTGCCTTTCCTTGCTCTCTGCAGAGTGGCCACCTGAATCTGTGTCTATCGGATTGCAATTCTTTTGCTCAAATAAATGTTTTTTTGTTCAGGAATGTTATTCAGGCTAAAACCATAGTCTTTAAAGGGCTATTTAATGATCAAGTTTAAACAGGGCCCAAGCAAATCCAGTTTTTTATCCAAAGGCATCTAGACCCAAGTAGAAACTGACAGGAGTGAAGGGGGTGGGAAAACACTAAGCAAGCTCAGATCTGGTTCTAACTACCCTTGACAAGAAATATAATTTAGGACAAATTATTTAATTGTCAGGTCTTAGGTCAAGAGTCTCGTGTTCTCTAGTTTGGAGCAAGTCTTCATTTCTAAGATTTGTAATCATCTTACAGAGCTGGAAAACAAAGTATAGATTCCAAATGGAAATGTTAAAATGGATCTTCTTTCTTTGCAGAATGTTTATAACACTGTTTCCTCAGAGCCTGCTGTTAAATCAAAATCCTACCCTGTTATTTTAGTCTAGAGACACTACAGTTACATATTTCACTATGTGACATCTTTACAGTGTAGGAGTAAGACGTTTAGGGGCTTCTAAATGATGATTGAGTGATGGTAATGAGATGCTTTTTCTCAGAACACTCCTTTTACATGTACTGTACTATATCTGTGAACCATGCTCGAAAAGAAATGTTGGTCACTTTCAATTCAAATACTAGATGGCCAAGAAATACATATACTTTTAAAACATTCCTCCTCTCAAAAGTCACAATGCCTGAATTATTTTGAGATCTGTTATATCTGTTTATGCTGCTACTGCTGGGTTTTTTTGTTTCTTTGTTTTTGTTTTTAGATATCTGAAATTCAGTTCAATCATTCTTTTTAAAGCTTTCAATAAAGTTAAAATCCTGTGACTCACAGCCTGGCCAATTGGCTCAGTGGTAGAGCATCATCAGCCTGGCATGTGGATGCCCCAGGTTCAATTTCCGGACAGGACACACAGAAGAAGCACCCATCTGCTTCTTCCCCTGGCCCCTCCTTCTCTCTATCTCTTCTCACCCCCCTCCTGCAGCCATGGCTCAACTGGAATAAGTTGGCCCCAGGCACTGAGGATGGCTCTATGGCCTTTGCCTCAAGCACTAAGAAGAACTTGGTTGCTGAGCAATGGAACAATGCCCCAGACGGGCAGAGCATTCACCACATAGTGGGCTTGCCAGGTGGATCCCAGTCAGGAGGCATGCAGGAGTCTGTCTCTGCCTCCCCTTTTCTCACTGAATAAAAATAAATAAATACATAAATAAATGAAAATCTTGTGACTCTTATTTTAATCAGGAATAGTTATATGTTTCACATTTTACTATAGAATAGAAGATTAAAACAAAAACAAAAAAAACACAGGACCTCAAAATTACACCGATCATTGATGACAAAGGCCATTTTAGAAATATAGATAACCCCTTGAAATTACTGTATAAACACCGTCAGACGAGCTGTATCTTTGGCATCCACTTTTAGTCCCTTTCACACAGTCAGAATGTTAGAGCTGAAAGGGACCTTCAAGGTTATCTTATCCAATCTACCCATTTCATAAAGGAGTATAGTAAAGACCTGAGAAGGTAAGTGGCTTACTCTAGTCACGTGGAAAACTATTGGTATAGTTGATCTGGAAACAAAATGTTCAATTTCCAGAGTTATTGTTCTTTGTTTACTTGTATTTATATTTATTTAATTGTTTTAAAATTTGAAATTTGATTGCACTTTTTATTTTTTATTTTTTTTCTTTTTTCTTTCAAAGAGAGATGAGAAGCATCAATCATCAGTTTTTCGTTGCGACACTTTAGTTTTCATTGATTGCCTTCTCATATGTGCCTTGACCTGTGGGCCTTCAGAAGACCGAGTAACCCCTTGATCGAGCCAGTGACCTTGGGTCCAAGCTGGTCAGCCCTGCTCAAACCAGATGAGCCCACACTCAAGCTGGCGACCTCGGGGTCTCAAACCTGGGTCCTCTGCATCCCAGTCCGATGCTCCACCTACTGCACCACCACCCAGTCAGGCTGATTGCACTTTAAAAAAAAAAATTTTTTTTTCTTAAGTGAGAAGCGGGGAGGCAGAGAGACAGACTCCTGCATACATTCCAATCGGAATCCACCTGGAAAGCCCTCTACGGGACAATGCTCTGCCCATCTGGGGCTGTTGCTCCGTTGCTTGGCAGCTGAGCTATTTTAGCACCTGAGGCAAGGCCATGGAGCCATCCTCAGTATCTGGGGCCAAGCTGCTCCAACCGAGCCATGGCTACAGGAGGGAAAGAGAGAAAGGAGAGAAGGAGGGGTGGAAAAGCAGATGGTCGCTTCTCCTGTGTGCCCCAACCGGGAATCGAACCTGGGACATCCTCATGCCAGGCTGATGCTCTACCACCGAGCCAACCAGCCAGGGCTGATTGTACTTTTAAAGTATAAAACTGAAAGCTGTCTTCTAACAGGACCATTTCCCCAACGTCATCCAACGAGTTGGATGAAAGCACTATTAATAGCTTGATATATGCAAACACAAGCTCTTGATATATGTGTGTGTCTGTCTATTTACATTTATACACATGCAGAGATTTTAAAAAATAACTTTACTCCAAACTAGAACTTAACTAAACCAAAAAGTAATTTGTTGGAATAAAATGGGAAGGCTGAACAACAAAATAAATATTACCTCTAAAAGTTATCATTCAATTCAACAAAAGCTGGTCAAGAACCAAGCTAAGACAATGCAACGCTTGCTGTAACATACTGCCTAGAACCCCCTCCCCTAGAACTGAAGGATTTATTTTTTCCCCCACCTGCTGAGAGTGCTGCTGGCTGGCAGCCAGGAGCTTGAGAGATCTGCCTTGTCCAGGATCTTTAGGGTGGCTACAGTGTCAGTGCAGGATTTACTGAGAGTGAATCACAGCCCAGCTTCTCCCTCTGCCCCAAACATGTCCCCTCCCCTCCCCTCTCTGCCCTTCCTCTCCCCAGTGCTGGTCCCCAGAGCCCTCCCAATGAGAGGGCACCCTACTGGCACTCTCAGAGACTGCTTTTCTAGCCACCCAATCGACAACAAGTCATAGGCAATTAAGATACTTTTTTCTCCCTAGTTCCTAAATTGCTTAAGACTTCAAATTTTTCTAAGAAAATTTCTGAAATTCAAGGTATCCAATGAATACATATTTCAATACAAGTCACTTTTTCACACATGTGCAAACCTTCTCCATTCTATAGAAAAACAGATTTCAAAACTAAACACTAACATGCTGGATGTGTGTGGGGGGGAGCAGAGAAGCTGTTATATAAACTGTTGGAGAGCTAAGAGTGTTGCAAACAGGTGAACTGTTGCACTGAATAACAAAGACTTTCAATAGACCTGTGCTGTTCATGGCTAGCTGAAGGCTGATTTCTCTCTCTCTCCCTCTGTCTTTCCTTTTGTTTCTCCTGGTCCCTCCTTTTTTCTTTCTTTCACAAAGTAAGAGGAGGGGAGATGGAGAGACAGACTCCCACATACACCCTGACCAGGATCCACCCAGCAACTTGCCCATCCTCCATAGGGCCAATGCTCTTCACATCTGGGGCCATGCTCACAACCAAGCTATTTTTAGTGCTTAAGGCAGCGGCTTCAGGAGCCATCCTCAGCACCCAAGCCAATGCACTCAAACTAATTGAACCATGGCTGTGGGAGGGGAAGAGAGAGAGAGAAGGGGCATGGGGAGGAGTGGAGAAGCAGATGGCTGCTTCTGTATGTCCTGACCAGGAATTGAACCCGGGACTTCCACAAGCCAGGCCGATGCTCTACCACTGAGCCAACCAGTCAGGGCCCCTTTTCTACTCTGACTTTCCTTTCTTTTATCATTTTCCTTTTCAGTCTCTCTCTCCCTTTCATTTCTCATCATTCTGATCACTAAGCTGGTTCCTCTGCTTCCCTCCTCAGATTGCTCATTTCACATTGGAAAAGCAGAAACAGGAAAGTAGGAAGCAGGCGGGGTCAGGATCGGTGCTCCAGCTTTCCCGGATAGATGAGCATGTCTGTTAGGTTCAGAGAGGCAAAGCGTCAAATCCAGGCTAAGGAAGGAGGGGTGTAGAGACAAGAAGATGAGAGTCTGTGGAGGGAGGGCCCAGGGCAACTCCGTGTCATGTGTTTCAGGAATAATATCAGGCACTGCGGACAGAGCGAAAAGACAGAATCTCAACTCTTCACACATTAGAGCTGAGCAGCAAAGTCAGTAAAAAGTGATGATAGCAAAGAAAAGCAAGCAGGAGGAGGTTTCCCAGAGAAAATGACGTTCGAATTGACTTTTCTAGAAGGCAGTGAGGAGAGCATGTGCAAAGGCGTGAAGGTATAAGAGAGATGGCTCATCTGGGGCCACTTAGCTGGCCTGGCTATAGGATGAGAGGAAGCAGAGGCAGGGGTTGGGACTGGGAAGCTGGCCGAAGTCAGTTCATGAAGGGTCCTCAATGCTACACGTGGCAGTTTGGAATTGACCCTTCCGAGCAGGGCCTGCTATTGGTTTTCCATTATAGAATTAGATTAGTGTTTTAGAAATATCATTCCGGGATCAACACAGAGGGTGGATTGGTGCTGGTGGGGGCAGTGAAACCTGTGAGGGGTTACTACACTGCCCCAGGAAAAGGGCGATGAGGCTGTGAACTGAGAATGTGGAGTTGGAGATCTATAGGTGGATGGAGAAAAGGACCCTAGATAAAGAGCTCCAGGAGGAAGTCTCCTAGAACTTGAAAATGAATTGGATATGGAGGTGAGAGGTTGCTGGCAGACGCTCCTCCCGGGGCCTCTCACACTCCTAAATGTCTTGGAATACCAAGTATGCAAGGCCTTGACCACCATTTCTCCCAGCTTTGTTTGCAGCAAGGCAACCTTAAGCAATAAGGTACTTTCCCCCTTTTGGACCAAGAGCAAGCTTGTTTACTGCTTACAATAAAAGTAGTGGATTCTCTGGGCTCATAATTCCTTAGCTGTGACACAAGCCCACGGTGTGTGTAGCATTTATCTGAACCCTCTGCATCACACCTGTTGGACAAAGAGGGCAAGGAGAAGCAAGAAAAACATGATGTTCATGCTGTTTTCTGCACTGTGAATAGTAAAGGTCTTTGTCTCTGACCCAAGAATCTTATGTCTTTTATTGCAAAACTGTAGTGGCCTCTATGCCATAAGTAACAGGATAAGTTATTAGTTTGTAAATTGGGGGAAACCAAATTCCAGACCCCACAGAGAGAAGGAAGATGTCTGGCTTAAATGAGTTGATGTGAAGTGGGACTTGGTGTTCCACCGGAGGAAGGAACTAGTATGTAGAAGGAAGATAATGAGGTCAGTTTTACTGATGCTGATTTTACTGCCAACTAGGTGTGGTCTTTGTCATAGGTATAGTGGACCCTTGAACAACAAGGAAATTAGGGACGCTGACCTCCTGCACAGTCAAAAATCCATATATAAGTGCACAGTGGTTCAGACATGTGTTGATCAAGGGTCAGCTGTATTGACAATAGGAGCTCACAGACCTGTGGGTGAATTCTGTCTCTACCGAAAGAAGAAACAGAAATACCCAGAAGGTGGCCAATCTCATATCCCAGCATGATACTCAGCTCCCCACCCATGCAATCCTTTGTTTGGTGTAGTCCACTAGTGCCTCCTCAGAATGCAGCGTGGAATTAAATTCTTAGAAGAACCTGAATTATGTGAGTAATGGGATGAAATTTATTCATTTTATTTATTTGGTTAAATATATAGCATTATCTAGTTACTGCAACTCTTGCAAAAGAATCTGTTTTCTTGGGAACTCCTTATAGAGCACCCTCTCCTCTCTTTCTTGGTGGTTCCAGCAGAGAGCCAGTGACAGAGAAGAAAGGCATTTGGAACGAGAGAGGAGCAGTGACCGGAGGAAAGAAAAATCTAAGAAAGACATTTTCCTTGAAGGTAGGGGCTCTGTGTCTATTGCCAGCCTTGCCCTCATAGCAAGGGCTCAATAAAAAATATTGGAAAAAAAATCCTTATTTTTTTTTATCCATTATACTATACAATATTAAACAATTGCTGTTCATATTTTTAAAAAGTTTTTATTTATTGATTTTCTGGGTCAGGGAGCTGGGTTGCTTCCCTTTAATTGTTCACTGAACACTTGTTGTATACTGTTTATATTTTGATAACCAAACTTTTGATATTTTTGGGGGGGGAGAAGAGGGGAGACTCCCACATGTGCTCAACCAGGATCCACCTAGCAACCCCACCTGGAGATGATGCTCAAGTACCAAACTATTTTTAGCACCTGTGGCTAACATGCTCAGACCAACTGAGCTATCCTCAGTGCCCAGGACTGACACTTGAACCAACTAAGCCACTGGCTATGGGAGGGGAAGAGGGATAGAAGGGAGAGGGGAAAGAGTGGTAAAAGCAGATGGTTACTTTTCCTGTGTGCCCTGACCAAGAATTGAACCCAGGATATCTATAAGTCAGGCCAATACTCTATCCACTGAGCCACTGGCCAGGGCCAATACTTTTTTTTCTTTAAGGCATGGATGTAATTGATAAAACAACTCTGGTCACTTACCCGGTCATTCAAAAGCTGATGGTTTAACGGTGTCCAGGTACTCAATTTTGTCTGCATTTTGGGACCATCTGTGCTTTTTGGAGGTGCAAATGCCATCATGAAATAACTGGGTATTCTTCCATAAGAAAAAGTATATCTATCAGAAGAGATGAATCATATAATCATCAGAATACTAAAAATACCAATACTATACAATCTTTTAGCATGTTGAAAGAAGGAATTGAGGGGAAGAACATTTATTGGGAGCACTTTATATCTATGCTTAAATGATATGAACTTAATTAAAGTTCATTTCAATCTGATGAGGTGGTTGGTTTTAGCTCATTATATAAAGAAAATGAAACGCACTTAAGTTACGTGTTCTGCCCAAAATAATACAGACATTAAATGTTGGAACTGGAAATCAGACCCACATCTGTTTAACATTACTTTATTTTCATTGGACCATAGACGGAAATCTAGAATCACCCCTAAAACTAAGAACATACTATATTGGCTAGAAAGAAGAGATATTTTAATTTATAAAACCATAGTGCAATATTCATAGTTGTCCCTTGTGACTTTCTTCCCCCCCTTTTAACTTTCTGACATCTAAGTAACAAGGGTTCTACCTTGATACCATATTTAAGAAGTAGAATGATGTAATGTACAATACCAATCCTTTGGAGCTGGACAGATTTGGTTTTACTGGGGCAATGTTCTATTTTTAAATGTCCATTGCCTTCGTTTGATTAAAGCACTAAAATTTCCATGAGGAATTACTTTTCCTTCATTGTTTTGAGTTTGCTGGGTTGGTTAATCAAGGTGGCCTCCCCTTCCCTGGCCAAGAGGTGATCAATAGACAAAGGTAGGCCAGTTGGGCTGATGCTGGCTTGTCCCCACTTTACAGCTGAGGTGGTCAAAGTAGCAATGCTGCTCTGTTCTTCCTGCTGCCTCCTCCTTCAAAAACCTTTCTTTTTTTTTTTTGTCCTTTCAATGAGCCACCTGATATCCTTACAATAAATTTCCACTTTTGCTTATACTAGCTAGAATCTATTTCTATTATTTACAACCAAAACTTTTTTTTAACTTCAGACAGGTTTGATCCCGGCTCTCAACTTAGTAGCTATATAACTTTTTGCAAGTTGTTTACTCTATCTGAGCTTTGGTTTTCTCATTTGTAAAACAAGAATGTATATGTCCACCCTCAACTGCTACTGTGAATATTAGAGGATAGGTGGCCACAATAAGTGGTAATTCCTTGCGGCCTTTCTCAGAACTCCCTACTATTCACAGAGTGCCTCAACACCTTTCCTGCAGAGGCCGTGACAGATATATTAAGGCGGAAAACACTTAAAGCAGATTGATGGTAGTTTCAATGTCTATCTTCAGTGTTTCCGCCTCCTCTCCTAGGAGAAAAGGTGGGTTTCATACTGAAAGGCAGGAGTGATGACTGAGGTTACCAGGGCTTGCCTGTCTGATCTATGGGTCCCCCAAATTTCTCTACAACAGCACATATTGGACAGTTAAAAAAAAATCATTAGTTTTTGGCTGATATGGGATTCACCCAAATGCTAGATCTGAAATCTCAGGCTCTCACTTGACGTCCAATATTATCTCTCAGGTTTAAATTATAGCTGAAAATAAAGCTAAGGTTCTAAAACCTCAGTGGCATCATTAGACAATACCTTCTTGCAGTTGCCTGCTGCCATCATACCACTGAGTACAGGCGGCTCAGATCAGCCCTCAACGTTCTTCTCTTCCCCCCAGCAGCTCATTATCAAAGTCACACATATTTAGCTGAGTTGCAAAAGGAGTAAGAAATGACTTCATTGCAGTACTATTAATTGGCAGCTATAAAAGTACATGTGAATAGGCAAATTATAGATACAAAGCATGGTCACTGAATCTAGATGTGTCCAGTTAAATACTATATATTTCTTTTTTGTTGTTGTTATTTACATTTCACCTTCCCTCTTATTAACCAGTGGTTAAAAAAAATTTTTTTTGAGGGCCAAACAACTCTCTGAGAATGTGATGAAAGCTATGAATCTTCTCCCTAGAAAAATGCACATGAACATAAAATTTTGCTTACTCCAGGTTAAAAATTCCTGCTGTAAGCTGAGAAACCCTCTCTCTTCCCACTTTGTATAGGAAACAAGCTAGGCGAAAATTTTGAATTAGGACAAAGGAGCTTCTCTAGGGCCTCCCCAAGGCCCCACACCAGTTATTTTATTTTTATTCCCCCCTCCCCTGGTTTCTCAGAGCTAGAAATGATATGTACTAGGCTTTCTTCAAATCAACCTGAGGAAAACTAGAATTCAAGAGATAGGCCTGGCTAGGAGAAACAGCCCTCTTGGTAATACAGCCCTGCTGAAGCATGAACATGGGTGTCCTGCCCGGACTTTTATCAGTATCTTTTTACTTTTTCTTCCTCCTTCCTTCATTCCAGAAGATAGGCAGTGTGCATGTCAGCATGCACACACATGTTCACGGTATAGACCACTCAGGGCTCTTATAAGACAGATGCCTTGATGTAACATACACAAAAATAATTGCCCCCCTCTCTATCAGCAAGATAAAGTAAGTCATCTTCCCTTCTTCCACATATAAAGCTTGCTGCTGACTTTTTGTGACCTTTTTCCTCCTTCATGGCTGTTCCTGAATGTTTAATTTTTCTTTGGATAAAAAGAAAGAGGGCCTATGGCCTTAGCCGCCAATGTATGGTTCTATTTCCATGTTTAACAGCAAGGATGGGTCCTCTGGTCAAGTTCCAGTGGCCACACATCTTTAATTCCATTTTCCAAGCCATTCTTCACATTGTCACCATTATTCAACTTTGCGTAGGACCTGGTGGGCCTCTGTTAGAGGTACAAAAATAAAATTCTGCTTTAATGGAGTTTATAGTCTACTGTTAGAGTTTTCCTTTTTGACACATAAAAGTTCTATATATTTAAATGGTACAAGATGATGTTTTGATATATTTATACATTGTGAAATGAATAATCAAATTATTTAACATATCCATCACCTCCTATGGTTACCATTTGTGTGTGTGTGTGTGTGTGTGTGTGTGTGTGTGGTGAGAACACTTGAGATCTACTCTTTTAGCAAATTTCAAGTACACATTATATTATTATTAACTATAGTCACCATGCTCTAAGTTAGGTCTCCAGAACTTGAATTCGTCTTTCTTTCTTTATTTCTTTTTTTACAGAAATAAAGAGTGAGAGTCTGGGAGAGGGATAGATAGGGACAGACAGACAGGAACGCAGAGAGATGAGAAGCATCAATTATCAGGTTTTTTTGTTGTGGCACTTTAGTTGTTCATTCATTGCTTTCTCATATGTGCCTTGACCGTGGGCCTTCAGCAGACTGAGTAACCCCTTGCTCAAGCCAGCGACCTTGGGTCCAAGCTGGTGAGCTTTGCTCAAACTAGATGAGCCCGGGCTCAAGCTGGTAACCTCAGGGTCTCTAACCTGGGTCCTCCGCATCCCAGTCCGATGCTATATCCACTGCGCCACTGCCTGATCAGGCTGAATTCGCCTTATAACTGAAAGTTTGTATCCTTTGATCAATATCTTCCCCCCTCCCACCTCTGGTAACCACCATTCTACTTAGGGAGGTGTTTTTTTTGTTTTTTTTAATGACCAGTTAATTGATCATGTCCCTTTTCAGCTCAAAAATCTTCAGAGTCTTGCTAACAGCTAAGAATACCCAGACTATTTGTATGCAAGTCTAGGTCCAGTATGACTTTACTCAATCTACCTTTTGAGCCTCATTTGCCTCTCTCCCTTCGTGCACTCTCTGCCCAGACACATCAAACTTCTAATCTCCAGAGAAAACAATATAAAACTCTGATGCTTCTTTGTTTATGTGGTTTTCTGAGACTGCTCGCCTGAATCTTAATTTCATAGTACATAATGAATAATCAATAAATATTTATTAAATCAACTGAATGAATGAATGCAACAGTGGAGGGAACAGTTTAAGGATTAAAACTAGTGGAAATGCAGGGTGAAACTCAAAACAATTGAGCACTGGGATTATACTCAGGATTATCCAGTTTTTATTTGGAGTTTACAAAGCAGAATAGGATTGAATTTCTCTGCTAACACACAACTCACGCATTGTACACTGCTGCATCATTAGAGAAGGGAACCTCAGATATTATCAGGAAAGTATCAGGCAAAGGGGCATGTTAGATTTAAATACTAATTCATCTAATAGTCAACTAGTTAGAAAGCAAAAACTAGAGTACGATAAAAAGAGTCAGTGCTTGATAGGCATAGAAATAATTATTTGTTGTTAATTTCGTAAGTATGAAACATATGGCACTTTTAAGTGTAGTTGAAACGGAGCAAAATGTCATCCTCAGGAGCACTGACCAGGCTCGTGAAAAATCCAAGAGGATCTGAGAGTGGAGCTCTGAAGAAAGAGTCTCCATCTTTTTCATGCACTACCCACTGCCTCACCTCTTTCCGCTTGACTCCCTCCTTCAAGCCTCACGCGCCGGCTGGTGTTGCCATAGCTGCCTTTTCTTTTACTGTGCCCAGCCCCCAGCCCTAGCTTCCAGTAGTCCAATCATCATCTATAAATCCTTTCGCTGGCATCCGGGGTCTCTTAGGCAACAATGTGTGGTTTGGTGATTGGACAGGAGATCCAGGAGGGCTGGCTCCAAAATTGGGCCTGTGGATATCTTGAAAAAATGAGAGTGCCCAGAGGGTGGGAGGGACTGCAATCTCCCAATGCTAAGACGAAGATGCAACCAATCCTGAAACAAGCAGCATTAAAAGCCCTCATTCAGATATTTTTGTTTTCCAAATCAGGCCAACCTCCTGAGCACACCCAATTATGTTGCTCTGGTCACTCCGAGCCTCCGATATACAAACTCCATTTTTCCAGGTTTTAAAAGTGGCCACCACTTTTAAACAGGTAAAAAAAGATGGTTGGAGTAAAAATAATTCGTGTTGGGTTCAATAAAAGAATAGCACCTGCAACAGGAAGTGGGAGGACGTGGGAAAATTGTCTAACACATAAACTCACAAACGCTTCAATATGAATTTTAATTGATCAGATTATTAAGGAATTCAGGCTGACTGACAGATACATCGTGGAACCAGCAGATGGCATGACTTAATAACTCCGAACGTGGGAAATTTTACAATCCAGTCTAATTTAATTAAATTTATTGAGCACCCACCATGTAATAAGGGGCAGAGTGAGAATACAAGGATAATAAAAAGAATCTGATAAGGAAGACTGTAAAACACAACGTGTAAATAATGTAAGGCCCACAGTGATAACTGCTGTGATAGAACTATACAGTGCTGGAGAATTATCCAAAATTCAAAATTTCAGACAGAGCTTCTTTAATAATGTAAAGTAGTTCTTATGGGCAGCAGCTAACAAAAACAAGACAAAACAACCTACCACTCAAAAAACAAAAAAGAGGCTTTACTCACTAAAATAGATAAGAATACACTCACCTCCAACTTAAATGTATACCCTATGCTTGTATTGTGTTTCATAGTTTTAAAAATAGACAGCGTTTGTATATCTCTAATTAAAAAATAAAAAGAAACGCGAAACCACAGAGATTGTTGATTTCCTTGAATTAACTAAGGATCTGTAAATAGCCAAAGTGGAATTAGAACCTAGGTTTTCTGAATTCCAGACTGGTGAGTGATGTTTTTCACGTGACCAGGGTAAATGAATAAATAAATCCTTTGGTGGTGGTGAACGGTGGACTGAGGGAGGTGCATACATGCAATACTAAATTACTGTGTAGTACCAGTTAACATTTAAGGTTTCAAAACGGGTTCATCCAGAAAGAGACCAGTTTTAAGGACATGCTGTGAGAGTGCTTGTCTCTCTGCGAAGTTACGGCTCATTAAAGACTTTCTATTGGTGGTTATAACATGGAATGAGAGATGAGATAAAAGAGGGCAGTCACACTTGATCCCTATTGGATTTTAATATTTTTATCCCTGAAATAAGGTTCCTTTCATCTATCCTCTCAACCAGTCCCTCTGGAACTCCTCTTGTCCAGCACTTCAGCAGTCTGACGTCTGCCCCCACCACTACCCCTAGTCTGAATGACACCATTCACTTGCGCTGTGCTCATAGTGAGCACACCAGCTCAATGTCCACGATACTTCAACATTACTTTTAAATAAAACATTTCAAAAATAAAGAAAAGTTTAGATACCAGCATAAGAAAAACTCGTGTATTCCTATCGAGATTTAAAAAAAATTAACATTTTTGTTTCTTGTGATTAATACACTGCTCACAAAAATTAGGCGATCAAGGAACGTGCAGATACTCCAGTACTTTCAGCCTTCTGTATAGTGCATTTTCACCAATGAAATACAAGTTGGTTTTGCATCTCATTTGCATAATTGAACAACTTTCTTTGACTTGTTCTTTTTTCTGATGTTCTTGTTTAATAAAAAAAATCAAATGCTTCTTTTATCATTTCATATTCATTTTGAAATAACGCCTAATTTTTGTGAGCAGTATAGTTGAAACCTTTTTTTTTTTTCTTTTGTATTTTTCTGAAGCCAGAAATGGGGAGGCAGTCAGACAGATTTCCGCATGCGCCCGACTGGGATCCACCCAGCATGCCCACCAGGGGGCGATGCTCTGCCCATCTGGAACATAGCTCTGTCGCAACCAGAGCCATTCAAGCGCCTGAGGCAAAGGCCACAGAGCCATCCTCAGCGCCCGGGTCAACTTTGCTCCAATGGAGCCTTGGCTGTGGGAGGGGAAGAGAGAGACAGAGAGGAAGGAGAGGGGGAGGGGTGGAGAAGCAGATGGGCGCTTCTCCTGTGTGCCTTGGCCGGGAATCGAACCCGGGACTCCTACACACCAGGCCGACGCTCTTGCAGCTGCACAGCCAACCGGCCAGGGCTGAAACCCTTTTTGTACACTTTCTAAATCTCGTTCCCTGCCTAGCCTGCCTAGAGGCAAGCACTGTCATGAAATTGGAGTGTAATGTACTTGTCCACTTTTTTATGCTAGATATACATTTGCCCTCATAAAAAAATATGGCCAGGTGTTTTTGGACAGATACAATAATTTACAAAATACAGCTAGGTGTTTTTGGACAGGTACAATAATTTACATATCTTGTAATTTCCTTTTTTTCAGTCTGTGTAATATTTCTTAGATTTAATCATGTCAATCACTTCAGTGATAATTTCTTTTTCACCTCCCCATGTAAGCTATGATATGTTCTACGCCTGACAGTTTTCAAAGGGCACTGTGTAAATTGCATAAAAATGCATATAGCTGCACAACTCCACAGGCTCTGCAGCTGCAAGGAACCTAGAAGCATATAAAGCGGGCACACATGGCTTTTCACATATATATATTTGCCTCCTTACCCACCCTCAGGAAAGGCAGTGTTGGCTCCATGGACACATTGGCTTGCTTAGAATCAGACTAAGGATCAACATAACTTAAAAAAAAAAAATTGGTATTGCCCAAGCATATATTTATTAGGAAAATTGAAATGTCACTTGAGATCTCATTTATTATGCTTTTTCTCATTGCTCACCTTTTGATATTAAACTATACTTACAGCTGTCTAAGCTTAATACTCAATATTCACTTAACATTTTATTGAGCACCTTTTAAAAATTGTGGTAAAATATACATAACATAGTTTATCAGTTTAACTATTTTTAAGAGTACAATCGAGTTGTGTTAAGTGCATTCTCATTCTTGTGTTATCAACAGAACAAAATGATGCTTCTGAAGTCTAGGTTGAAAAAGAACAAAAAGGAAAAGAAAGGTAGATGAAACAGTGTAAAAGAACAGTTTTCCCTTCAAATCAATGTAGATTGTCATGGCAATACTGCATGACTTTGGGTTGTCATTTAAATCTTTTTGGGTGTGCCCTGGCCAGTTGGCTTAGCTGTAGACCATCACAGGCCTGTGAAAGTCCCAGGCTGATTCCCCATTAGGGCACATAGGACAGAGGAGGGGTGACCATCTGTTTCTCCACCCCATCCCCCTTTCTTCTTTCACGGCCATGGCTTGAATGATTACAGCAAGTTATCCCCAGCTGCTGAGGATGGCTCCATGGCCTGGCCTCAGGCGCTAAAATAGCTCTATTGCTGAGCAATGGAGCAGCAACCTCGGTGGGCAGAGCATTGCCTGGTAGGGCGCTTGCCGGGTGAATCCAGGTCAGGGTGCATAGGAGAGTCTGTCCCTCTGCCTCCTGGCCTCTCACTTAATTTAATATATATATATATATATTTATATATATATATTTATATTTATATTTATATTTATATTTATATTTATATTTATATTTATATTCTGAGCGTTCTTTTTCTCAGCTGAGAATGTGAGGTTGCGTTTAGATGATCTCTATGAACATTTGCAGCCCTAAAATTGTTTATGTAGAAAAAGCAAAAGGGAACATTTTCTAAGGACCAAAAAGATGAGGAATGCCATCGATAACCACAAACTCCACCTGTTCACTAAGGTCTTAGCAAAGAGGATATGTACTGTTCCAGGGCAGGTACCCTACCTGCTGTTGTTTTAGCTTGGAGCTCCACAACAGGCCAGTTGCCTACATTTACCTGCATTCAGTGCCACCCTCAGCACTCGGTGACCCGCCTCCCGACCACCTCGAATGCCGGGGTCCCGCGGTCGGCACACTGGTTCTCAGTAAGGTTTTGGCGCTCTTGCAATAATATCATAGGCTGGGGTGATTAGTCTCCGCGCTGTCTCAGCAGAGGAGGGAGGGTTTTGCAGAGGCCTGAACACATTTAATAAAAACGCTTTCAGAACTGGGGACGAATTCGCCGGGTTAGGACACCGCGAGGTATCCCCTATGGCGCAAGGCAAACAACCACGAAGCTCGAGGAGTCAGCCCCGCGTAGCCGAGCTCAAAATGGGAGCGCTCGGACGAACCTGCGCAGCGCGCCTGCGCCATACGTGCGCGCGCAATCCCCGGAGCGCGCGCCCCGACGCTCGTGAAAGCTCGCGGTCGCTTCGAGGCGCTCGCTCGGTGTACCTGCGGGACCCGCGGCCGACCGCGGCGGGCGCTGCAGCACCTTCGCCCCCCACCTTGGAGCCCGGGCCCCGCGCTGTGAGGTGAGCACCGAGGTGTGCGGTTCCCCAGCCAGGTTAGCGAGCAGAAGGCGCGGGGAGTGTGGGGAGCGAGGAGGTGCCGCGGCGGCGGCTGCCCGCTCCTCTCTAACCCTGTACTGGAGGAGCCACCAGCAGCCCCGGCACCTCCTCCTCTGGGATCGTTATTCTCGTCGCGGCCAAAACAAAAGCTTTCGGCGCCGGGCTGTGGCGGGGGGTCGGAAGGGGTTTCTCGGGATCGACCCCTGGCCAAGGGGATGCGGAGAAGCCGAGTTGTGGGCTGAGGTGGGCAGATGCCCGGGGAGATTATGAACCCTCTGTGTCCTCAGCCCGCGCTGGACAACCTGTGCGAGTGTAGACCGAGGCTCCCTCTCCGCCACCCCGGCCTGAGCCCTTCTCGGGGGAACGTGCCGGGAGCCCCCAGCCGGAGCCCGCTGCCGCGGTCGGTGCCGCGGGGGCGTGTGGCGCTCCCCGCCCGCCAGGAGCGTGGGTGGAGGACGCGGCGGCCAGCCAGGGGAGGACAATGCGCCGAGGGCTTCGGCGCCCCGGGCCCTTGGGGACGCCGGAGACCCACGTTCGAATTTTACCCCAGCCTGGACCTTGTTTTAGCATCTGGCTGACCTATTTCCAAACCCTGAAAGTTATTCTCTCCATCCCCTGACCAGTTTGCAAAAGTCGCTCTCCCTTCCCAAATGCCTACCCCCTACCCCCCCAGCGGCACCCTTTTAGGCTCTGTGTTTCCCATAGCATGGGTGCTGCTGGGTAATTAGCAGATGGCCTCTGAAAGATGCTGTTACAATATTTCAAGACGTTTTAACATCTTCCTAGAGGCTTTTTAAATCTCAGGAGTCTTGGAGTTAGGTGCCTCCTCTATAAGAGAAAGAAGGCTTCTCCCCTCCCATCTCCCCCCCACCCCCCCAAGCAAAAGCATATGCCATGAATTTAGGCATAGGAGTGACTGGAAGTTCAAAAATATATACCCTATTAAAGGAGGTCTAGTTTCTTGCCCGGTATGAATGAAAATTTGAATTTCGGTTCCCTGCTGAATTCAGGCAGATGCACTGGCAGCTCTCTACATGACTGCTGCATGAAAGTATCCAAACAAAATCGTATTTTGTCAAAGTAGTTGTGATGGATCTGTAATGTTCGTTTATGGGAATTGGGTCACTTTGCAAAGCCAATAGAACCAGAGCGAGGAAACAAAGAGCTGGCTGACATTGGGGATGTTGCCTCCCTCTTCAGCATTCTTTGAGCCTTCAGTGGTGTGCTGACAGCCTAAGTTCTGTTATTAAGAAGCAATTACTCCTCAAGATAATGCTTTCCATCCGTACTTTTCAGCAAATCAATACTATCGTTTTCCTCCAGGGGGAAAAAAAAGAGCATTTACTTGAACTACCAAACCACTACATAAAGGGGAAAAGATTCAAGTTAGGAGAGTAGGGAAGAACTGTAAAAGCTTAACAGGGTGCTCTTGGAAGGATAGAGCTGAAGATAAAATATAATTAAGATGCAGCTCTTTTCTTACCATCTTGTCTTTTATTTAGTCAAAGTACATGCGCCTCCTCGACCCACCCAATGCTTTGAAACTATCAGGAAAACAAGTCATTCATAAAGCCTACCATCCTACCTTCTCTTGCCTCCTATTTCTTTTTTCTCACCCATGGTTAATATTCCCTACTTCTGCATCTCTCCTGAATTTATAATACTGTCCCATTCACAGAAGGAAAAGATGGGACGATAGAATTCTTCCCTCATCTTAGCTAATATAGTCCCTTTCCCTTCAGCTTTATTTTGTGCTTTGAACATTTAGGTGGATTTTTTTTTTTTTTTTTGGAGGGAGTTTGATGATTCAGATATTTGAAGTAGGAGGGAAATTTAATAGTAAAGTTCACATTCTTCGTGTAGTGCAATGAGAAAGCTTTATCATTAGAGGAGGAGAGACAAGGTCTTCCTTCACTCAGTAAGTTCTCTCTTTCCCTCTTGACAGGGAAAAAAAGATCTCTACCCAACTTAAATTTCAGATAGTTTGTTAGTATGTAAAACGATCAGCTTTAATACTCAAAATTTATTCTGAGCATATTAGTTTGTTAATAATAGGCTGCTGTTGATTTATTTTCTTTAAGAGACAGGTGGCAGGAAACAGCTCCTGCCACATCTTGACCCCCTTACACAGGGAGAATGCTGTTGGCCTCAAGTTTTTTTTTATTGCTAAAACTCTGGAATTAAAGCTGCTTAACGCTGAAGCTGCCCACAAAAAGAGCAATAACAAATAAAGAGACTGGTTTGGAAAATGTGTACTGGAGATACTACTCAATGTAGATTTTTGAAAAGATGTGTAGCAGGGCTTGAGAAAAGGCAGACTTTAAATAGTGACATTTCCATAGGGCTAGGAATAAATGTTTGAAGAGTAAGAACTCCTCATTCGCGAGGAAGGAGTTTTAACTGTGTGTCAAAAATGATTTCTCTCTTTTTGCTTTCCAATTCATTATGCTGAAAAGTATTGACAGTTTGGGTGGATCCAAGAACTGCATTGCAAATGAAGTTTGAGATGAATATGACTAGGCTAGTGGGCTTTAAAAAAAACAACAAATATTGGTCCCTAAATTTTATCTTACTGAAATAATTTTATAGAAAAAGCATATAAACCATACAACCTTGCTAAAGGAAAAATAATCAGGGACTTGGTATTAGAAAATTTTCTGATGAACAGATTTTAATTGGATAGGGAAGGTGGGTCATAATTTCAGCCTGATGAGTTTTTTTTTCAGTCTAGAATCAGGCTGTCTTTTCACTCTCCACTTTTGTTTTCAGGTTAATTTTAAAAGATCTTCTGCTTTCTTTAGTATTAAAAATAATTTGTAATTTATAAAATAGACTGGATTTTGTGGCCCACCGTTCATTTAATTTTGAACGTAGAGGTATTTGTTTTTCCTGTGTTTTTTTTTTTCAAGCCGTCACTTAGTACATTGGAAGATGAGTCTATGTGTTGTAATTGGTAAAAGACAAGATGGACTTTAAAAATTAGATAAAGTTACAAAAAATATTAGATAAAATAAGAAAGAGCAGAAAAGAGATACTCTGAGATTAACAGGAATCTAGTCCCTGGGAATTAATATGAAGTTATATAAACTTCCTTTTATAAACAAGGATGCAAATTTTGAGAATGAATTTATTTTTAGAGAATAAAATGTGGAAAATGAAAGGCCACAGACCACATGGGTTTTAGGAAAAGGAATGTAATTACGGCTTAGAGCAGTGAGTATGCTCCAAGTGTATATTTTGTCTCTTCTAACAACACATTGTCCTGAGACAAGAAACTCTGTTAGAGGTAGTCATTGCTAATTCTTGCAATGCATTCTTAGAACACTTGGAAAAAAAGACCAAGAATATTCCTCCTGTTTCCACTGTAGAGCCACTGTGTGTGAGGCAACTTTTAGATGGTATTTCTGAATTGGAAATGCAAAATGTTGTATACATTTATAGGATGTCAAGAAAATTAAATCTAGCCCTGGCCGGCTGGCTCAGCGGTAGAGCGTCGGCCTAGCGTGCGGAGGACCCGGGTTCGATTCCCGGCCAGGGCACACAGGAGAAGCGCCCATTTGCTTCTCCACCCCTCCGCCTCGCTTTCCCTCTCTGTCTCTCTCTTCCCCTCCCGCAGCCAAGGCTCCATTGGAGCAAAAATGGCCCGGGCGCTGGGGATGGCTCTGTGGCCTCTGCCCCAGGCGCTAGAGTGGCTCTGGTTGCAACATGGCGACGCCCAGGATGGGCAGAGCATCGCCCCCTGGTGGGCAGAGCGTCGCCCCTGGTGGGCGTGCCGGGTGGATCCCGGTCGGGCGCATGCGGGAGTCTGTCTGACTGTCTCTCCCTGTTTCCAGCTTCAGAAAAATGAAAAAAAAAAAAAAAAAAAGAAAATTAAATCTAAACTGAGAATGATGAAAGGGATCACTTTCTGTACAGACTGTATAAATTGGAATAGAATTGCTCAACATAGTCTTTGTTTCAGGACCCTCTTGACAAGCCCTGAGGGCCCACTTTTGTCATTGTTTCTACTGGGATTCAGCCTGCTTTTCTGTTCACAGTTGCCACCTCCTGTTCTTTGGGTCTGGCTTTGCAGCCAGCCTGAGGAGACAGCTTTCCAAGATTGTATCCCCTTCCCCTTTATTGCTGTGCTTCTGGACAAATATTCAACTTATTTTAAGGGCTTTTTCTTTTTATCATCAAAAGAAAACTGGTGATTGGAGACTGTCAGATTTCCAATGTTACACATTCATAAAAATTAAAATGGAGGGTTAAATATATCTAATCCTTTTGGGGAGTTTTTTTTGTATGGAATGATAATCTTGTAACTTAAGCTGAAATTAGTTTTATCTTAAATTGCTGTATGGAAAAGTGAGTGTGCCTGTTTTTTCATAGGTATAGCATGAATAAATTGTTGCCATATCACTCACTTTGTGGGCCCCTGGCCCTGAAACTGTTCACTTCAGTTATATTAACCCAGCAGGTCCCTTTCTTTAGTTGAAATTTTGTAGATTCCTTTTAGTAAAAAAACACAATATCAGTAAGAATATCAAAACAACTGTTAACCTTTATTTACTGAGTTGCTGTATTTTGAGTCTAGGACCTTCTCTATTGTCTGCATATCTGGAACTTCAACTTATAGCTTTAACATGAATGAACCTACCTTTGGAAAAATGACTTTTCTTACCCTCAGACGATCCTGATTAGAAACATATTTCATTGTTATTGAAGTGTAATTTGAAATGCATATCAAGAGTTGTTGTTTTTTTGTGTGTATACCGTTTGATTAGCTGGTAGGTGATACGATTTTTTCTTAATATTGAAAATCAGTTGCTGTTCCTGGCCAGTTTGCTTAGTGGTAGAGCGTCAGCCCCACCCTGCGTGTGGAAGTCCTAGGTTCGATTCCAGGTCAGGATATACAGAAGAAGCACCCATCTGCTTCTCTACCCCTCCCTCTCTCACTTCTCTCTCTATCTCTCTCTTCCCCTTCTGCAGCTATGGCTCAGTTGGAGTGAGTTGGCCTCAAGCACTGAGGATGGCTCCATGGTCTCCGCCTTAGGCGCTAAAAAATGGCTGCTGTTTCAATGGAGCAGCAGCCGGAGATGGGCAGAACATCGCCCCTACTGGGCTTGCAGGGTGAATCCCAGCTGGGGTGCATGAGGGAGTCTGTCTCACTGCCTCCCCTCCTCTCATTGCATTTTTTAAAAAAAGAAAGAAAATCAGTTGCTATGCTACCTCAGATTTGCATTTTTTGTTATTAGTCAATTTGAATATCTTTTCATGTATCAGCTATTTGTGTTTCTTTTGTAAATTCATGTCCTTTTCCCATTTTTTTAAAAGTATTATTTGACTGCTTTTATTTACTTTCCTTAAGTGAGAAGCAGGAGACAGAAGGACTCCCACATATGCGGACAAGCCCCCTATGGGGCAATGCTCTGCTCATCTGGGGCCATTGCTCTGTTGCTGGGCTACCTAACTATTGTAGTGCTTGAGGGGAGGCCACTGGAGCCATCCTCAGTGCCCGAGGCTAACTTGCTCCAACTGAGCCATGGCTGCAGGAGGGGGACAGAAGGGGGAGGCCAAACAGATAGTCACTTCTGTGTGCCCTGATGGGAACCAGACCCAGGACAGACACCGGCCAGGGCCTTTAGCTGCTTTTTAAAAAAAATTTTTAATTAATTTTATGTCTTGTTTTTGCTAAGCATACAATTATATTCAAATATATTTATACTTTTTTAAATTATTGTAATTTAGGCTAGAATTTCTTAAAATATGGCTTATATAGCACTTGTAACAGCACCTGAGATAGTTGTTAGAATGCATGTCCTATAGAGATTCAGGTTTCTTAGACCTGTGGGGAGAATCCATGAATCTGCTACACTTTAAAATTAGAGAACCTCTAACTGGGGGGATATAGAAATTCTTACTATTTTTGCTCTTCTTTCTTTTTGTCTCACTGTATATGACGTTTTTCCTTAATTTTAATAATCATAAACTATAGTCTTGATATATTAAGATAATTGTTCTGGCCCACCCTAATGTAATAGATTTTACCAAAGTTTTGCTATATGGTAGTACAGATGTTGTAGAACATAAAGGAAGCTAATAAAATGGTGGGAATCCTTATTTCCAAATGAGGCAAAAGGAATGATTGAAAAGAAGTCAGGTAAAATAGAGTAGGAAAAAGTGTAAGGGATGTCTCATCTGGTTTTAAAGATCCAATGAGGCATTGCTCAGTTTCTTCCTCAGGTTTTATGTGGTAGTCTTTGAACCATAAATTTGAAACCCATCACTTTAAAAAAAATTTTATTGATTGATTTTAGAGAGAGAAAGAGAAACATCAGTTTGTTGTTCCACTAATTTATGCGTTCATCAGTTGATTCTTGTGTGGGCCCTGACCAGGGATTGAACCCACAACCTTGGTGTATTGGGGCAACAGTCTAACCAAATGAGCTACCTCTCCAGGGCGAAACCCATTACTTCTTATAAAAATAGATTTGTACATTGAAATATTTGAAATTATTATTATATACATATTTAATAAGGAGCAGTGTTCCCTTTAATTTTTTTTTTTTTTAGTTGCAAGCAGATGAACATGCTGTATAAGCAACAAACTACAAAGACTGAACTTACATGGTAGTTTTAATGCTGTAACCAAATAAAGCTTTCAGCAGTTATTTGACACATATTTAATGATACACATGGTTGTTACTGTGCGGAATGATCATTAAACTTAAGTATAAACAACTGTTCAGTGTCAATTTTCTATAGCCAGATTTCAAATTTCCAGGGCCAGCTTTAAGGAGGAAAAAAAAAAGTGACAGGCCAAGAGGCTTTGACAAAGGTTTCCGATTTAATGATTTTGGTATAGAAAGATGAGGCATTTGAGGCAGGGAGTGCTCATAACTTTAATGTTATTAATGCTAGGGACCACAGACTTCCCTTTTTTCCTCCACTACTCAAGACCATCTGCTAGAGAGAGAGATTGGGAAGATTCAGCCATTCTTTTACTTTTTCCAAATAGTTTTTTTCTGCCTAGTAACTAAAGCTTGGGATGCAGAGGTTTCAATCATTGGTAGCCAGTGCACAAAGGACAGTATCTTGCC
Organism: Saccopteryx bilineata; assembly: GCF_036850765.1. Lineage (NCBI taxonomy): Eukaryota > Metazoa > Chordata > Mammalia > Chiroptera > Emballonuridae > Saccopteryx > Saccopteryx bilineata. The sequence goes on from NC_089490.1 coordinate 159,605,440, forward strand.
CTGCTTAAGCCAAACCAGTTCCAGGTCTCAAAGTCTAAGCTGTCATGACCCCTAGCATTTAAGTACTCTAGTTAATCTTGGTCTCTGAGAATTTCTGAACCTGAATTTCTCAGTGTTTTCCCAAACTAGGTTCCTGACAACAAACATAGAAATATCCAATGCATATGAAATAAAAGCAAATTTAACATCATCACTAAACTAAATGAAAGGATTATAACTTAGAATATGCTTTTTTCCTGCCAGACTTGACTTCTGATCTACTCACACCCCTTCATTCCCAAATGAGAGAAGTATTTATGCCTCTGGAAAAGTAAAGGCAACTCAAAGGATCTAAAGCTTAGTGGAAACTAACTGGGAATCATTCCTATTTCTGCTTTGACTTTCTAGGGGTAATTTATTTTCTCTGTAGCCTGGTTCTATATAATGAAACATTTGTTGATAAAATATCTCTGCATCTGTGTGTTTGGTACTAAATTTTTGTGCTATCTAAAAAGATGATGCATTGTGGGAAAATTTCCCGATACTACTTTTACAGCCTCTACTGGCCAGTTCAGTGTTTGGTTGAAAATGGTAGCCTTTGTATCAGTTGTAATTCAGTTAAAAAACTACCTAATGTTTGATGCTGCTTTATCATTTATAGAATACTTTTACATTCCTTATCTCATAATTCACTTCTGCAGCATCCCTGTTTGAGGGTGGTATTTTCAGGAAGAAAAATTCTGAGTTCAGAAAAGTTAAACAATATGTTTCCATTCACACAGCTACTAAGATGATTTAATCCATATCTTTTTGTTTTTATTTATATTTTATCTTTTTGATACCTTCTGCCAAATCAACTAATGTAAAAATGCTCTGTTGATGATTAAAACACATATAACAAATTTTAAATTTAACAGCTTAGGCCCTGGCCGGTTGGCTCAGTGGTAGAGCATTGGCCTGGTGTGCAGGAGTCCCGGGTTCGATTCCCGGCCAGGGCACACAGGAGAGGCGCCCATCTGCTTCTCCACCCCTCCCCCTCTCCTTCCTCTCTGTCTCTCTCTTCCCCTCCCGCAGCCAAGGCTCCATTGGAGCAAAGTTGGCCCTGGTGCTGAGGATGGCTCCATGGCCTCTGCCTCAGGTGCTAGAATGGCTCTGGTTGCAACAGAGTGACGCTCCAGATTGGCAGAGCATTGCCCCCTGGTGGGCATGCTGGGTGGATCCCCCTCGGACGCATGCGGGAGTCTGTCTGCCTCCTGGTTTCCAACTTCAGAAAAATACACACACACAAAAAAATTAACAGCTTAGATTGTAGGTATGGCAGCTATTTAAATAAAATGAGAAAACAGCATGAAAAATTTTCAAAATGGCCCTGGCCGGCTGGCTCAGCGGTAGAGCGTCGGCCTAGCGTGCGGAGGACCCAGGTTCGATTCCTGGCCAGGGCACATAGAAGAAGCGCCCATTTGCTTCTCCACCCCTCCGTCGCACTTTCCTCTCTCTCTCTTCCCCTCCCGCAGCCAAGGCTCCATTGGAGCAAAGATGGCCTGGGCGCTGGGGATGGCTCTGTGGCCTCTGCCCCAGGCGCTAGAGTGGCTCTGGTCGCAACATGGCGATGCCCAGGATGGGCAGAGCATCGCCCCCTGGTGGGCAGAGCGTCGCCCCATGGTGGGCGTGCCGGGTGGATCCCAGTCAGGCGCATGCGGGAGTCTGTCTGACTGTCTCTCCCTGTTTCCAGCTTCAGAAAAACGCAAAAAAAAAAAAAAAAAAATTCAAAATGTGTCAATTACAGCTTGTGGTAAATGAAAATTGCAATCAATATAGATAATCTAAACTATATTATAAACAATTGAGGGAAGAAAATTTGCCTTTAAATGCTTTTAAAAAAATTTTGTCAATACAGTTGACATAAAATATTAATTTATATTTTAAATGCTGTTTAATGATTGTTTATAGCATAAATGATAAGACAGAAAAACTATAGTACTATCCCTTTATGAATTACCTATGTATTTTATCTGTTAGGTCAGTATGATATCTCTCATCAATGGTTGTTTGTTTCTCTTTATGATAGTTACTGTTATAATATAAAAATCTAACTTTTTGTATATTAATTTTATATTCTGAAACATTATTGAGCTCATCAAAGATTTTATATCAAGTTCATAATGTTTTGAGAGGAAATGACTAATTTCTTCCTTTTTTTTTTTTAAAAAAAAAATGCTTTTCAGATATTTGAATCAAAAGAAGAAATAGCTCTTCTCCTAAGATGGAATCTGTTGTTTGGGAATGCGGTTGATCAACTTGATATGTTGGACAAATGTGCCCTATGTAATAAAATGAAAAGAAGAAACAAGATGATGTCATTTTCCCATATTGTGAAACCAAAAACAAACGCCTTTTATGAGACCAACCTTACAAACCTCTGACAGTGCAAAGAGTATTTAACAGTTTGAAGAACTTAATAGTAAGATATAGAAGAAGTGCTTATTCAAGCTGAGACCTGTAGGTGTGTAAAGATCAAAAATACATATTGAATAAGCCTGATCATCCAAATCTCATTCAGATCCAAGAAGGATGGCTATGAGTTGGATCAGCTACCTTTGGCCCTTGACTATGTTTGTGTGGCATATAGATGGGCACAGTTTGTTTTCTTGTGAACCTATTACCTTGAGGATGTGCCAGGATTTGCCTTACAATACTACCTTCATGCCTAATCTTCTGAATCACTATGACCAACAGACAGCAGCTTTAGCAATGGAGGTAAGACTTAATCTGTTCTTTGACATATCTTAAAAAAGTGTTCCTTATAGTGCCCTGTTAACTAATTTAATGAATGTGACTGATAAACAACAGAGAGCCTGACTTGTGGTGGCGCAGTGCTGAGGTCGCTGGTTCGAAACCCTGCACCTGTCTGGTCAAGGCACATATGGGAGTTGATGCTTCCTGCTTCTCCCCCCATTCTCTCTCTCTGTCTCTTTCTCTCTCTCCTATCTAAAATGAATAAATTAAAAAAAAAAAAACAGAGAAAGAATATGTTATTTTAAACTACGTCTTATACATTAAAAAGCTCTATGTTTAGGTTCAAACTCTAATAGTTTGAAAGATTGATGTTTGGGAAATGTTACTTATTTTTTAGACATACTTTTATAAAGAAATTTGAAACACTGGAACACTACAGATAATAGCCATTTAGAAGTTTAAAGTTGCCCAAGCTGTGATTATATCTTTTCTGTTATTTGGCTGATAATAAAGCTTTAGACCAGGGGTCCCCAAACTACGGCCCGCGGGCCACATGCGGCCCCCTGAGGCCATTTATCCGGCCCCCACCGCACTCTTTCATTGGTGGTCAGTGAGAGAAGCATAGTTCCCATTGAAATACTGGTCAGTTTGTTGATTTAAATTTACTTGTTCTTTATTTTAAATGTTATATTTGTTCCCGTTTTGTTTTTTTACTTTAAAATAAGATATATGCAGTGTGCATAGGGATTTGTTCATAGTTTTTTTTATAGTCCGGCCCTCCAATGGTCTGAGGGACAGTGAACTGGCCCCCTGTGTAAAAAGTTTGGGGACCCCTGCTTTAGACAAAGAGCAAAATATAATAATACCTATAATTTAGTCATTATGTATTGGCAGTAATGTGATTTTGACAAATGAGTTCTTTTATTCATCCTTTAAGCTAGTGGTTTACAGTATTTGAATTTTCTTAAATGCTTAAAATGATTTTCTGGCCTTACCATATTTACCATCAGTTTATTTTTTTTTAAAGAACAGTAACTCCAAAGCAATGAAAGAGTTTTTGTTGTGTAAATTTTGTGGGTTTTTTTTCCTTGACCTCTCAGGATTTTATGAAAATTTACTCGAATTTTTCTAATGGTAGTTTTTTTGACACTTTTTTTTTATTGTGAGAGAAGGGGAGGCAGAGACAGCATGAGCCCCAACCAGGATCCACTTGGCAAAGCCCACTAGGGGTCGATGCTCTGCCCATCTGGGGCCCTTACTTCATTGCAACCAGAGCCCCTGAGCTGGAGGCTATGTAGCCATCCTCAGTGCCCGGGGCCAACTCACTCCAATCGAGCCAGGATGGGAGGAGAAGACAGAGAGAGGGGAAGAGAAGCTTGAGGAGGAGGGGAGAAGAAGCAGATGTGTGCTTTTCCTATGAGCTCTGATCGAGAATTGAACCCAGGACATCCACACACCTGGCCTACTCTCTATCCGTTGAGCCAACCTGCCAGGGCCTGTCATAGTTTCTAAAGTACAGTCATTAAAAGTACCTAAAGACCGCTTGGCTCTGTGGTAGAGCATCAGCTGATTTTGTGGATGTTCCGGGTATGATTCTCTGTCAGGACTCACAGGAGAAGCGTACATCTGCTTCTTCGCCCCTCCCCCTCACACTTCTCTTCCTCTTCTCCTCAGCCAGTGGCTGGAATCTGTCTCACTATCTCCCCTCCTCTCACTTAAAAAAAATAGAAAACTATGACAAGTTAATGGATATAACTAATAACAGGATTAAGTAAGTATGTATGTATTTCTATACTGGTTTTTAAATTATGGACAAGGGTAGGTTTACCAGTTATGAACAAGGAGGCAGGAAATGATGTCAGTAAGGAGCATAGGTTTTAGATTTGGACAGACCTGGCTTTGAATTCTGGCTCTATCACTTTCTAGCTCTATTACTTCTGGCAGGTTATGTGAACTTTTCTTACCATAGTTTCTTTCCTTGTAAAATGGAGTTAATAATCATATAAGCTTTTGTAAAGTATAAAATGAAAACGTGTATAAAGTACATACTTGGTACATAGTAAGTACTCTAAAGTGATAGCTTTTACTATTTACCCATAATCTCATATTAATTTGGCTATATGGCATATAATTTACAGAGAATGTTTTGTACTTTAGTCTTTAATCCACTTTTACAGTGCTTTCAGCAAATTGAAGACTGTGTGTTTTGTAATTCTTCATTTTATGATAATACTCAAAGGTTCATTACTCCCAAGTAGACTAACATAAATGTGTCTGGGAAAATTTGTAGAAAGATTATTCATAGATTTTGAAATGTGGAGTGCATCCTTATATTCCAAATATTTGAAGATACCACAGGGGTTGAACAAAACATTTTCTGCACTTCCTCTGATTACATAAGATCTAACAAGTAAAATAGAAATTTGATACAGATTGTCAGATTAGGATATGTGAAAATGGGTATTGGTTTAATATAGTAATTTTGTTCCAGGCGTGTAGTCCCTACTGTGCATTAATTACACCAGTTTTCTCACACAAAAAGATTGAAGTAGGAGTACCCTTGTTTCTAGTATGGTTAGAAAGCAATGCCTGACCAGGCAGTGGCGCAGTGGATAGAGTGTCTGACTGGGATGCCAGGGACCCAGGTTTGAGACCCCGAGGTTGCCAGCTTGAGCGTGGGCTCATCTGGTTTGAGCAAAGCTCACCAGCTTGGACCCAAGGTCGCTGGCTCAAGCAAGGGGTTACTCGGTCTGCTGTAGCCCCACGGTCAAGGCATATATGAGAAAGCAATCAATGAACAACTAAAGTGCCACAATGAAAAACTGATGATTGATGTTTCTCATCTCTCCATTCCTGTCCGTCTGTCCCTGTCTATCCCTCTCTCTCTGACTCTCTCTCTGCCTCTGTAAAAAAAAAGAAAGTAGTACAACTCCTTTGGAAAGCAAATAGGGTGGTAAGAAGCAAGTCATTAAAGATATTTTTACTAATTTGGGTTCACCTTTGGGCTGTGCCATGTAGTAACTTGAAGACTTTGGACTTAAGTCACTTAACATCCTGTGTCTTGGTTTCTTCATTTGTGAAAAAACAATGTTGGGAGTGAAGGAGAGATTTATAAAGTAACTAGCACAATCCATGGCACACAATAGGTGATCTGCAAATATTGATTGATTTCAAATTCTATTTCTTTTTTTTTTTTTTTTTTTCTTTCTTTCTGAAGCCGGAAACGGGGAGAGACAGTCAGACAGACTCCCACATGCGCCCAACCGCGATCCACCCGGCACGCCCACCAGGGGCGATGCTCTGCCCACCAGGGGGCGATGCTCTGCCCCTCCAGGGCGTCGCTCTATTGCAACCAGAGCCACTCTAGCGCCTGGGGCAGAGGCCAAGGAGCCATCCCCAGCGCCCGGGCCATCTTTGCTCCAATGGAGCCTTGGCTGCGGGAGGGGAAGAGAGAGACAGAGAGGAAGGAGGGGGTGGGGGGTGGAGAAGCAAATGGGTGCTTCTCCTATGTGCCCTGGCCGGGAATCGAACCCGGGTCCCCCTCATGCCAGGCCGAAGCTCTACCGCTGAGCCAACCGGCCAGGGCCTCAAATTCTATTTCTAAACAATCCTACACAGAAAGAATTAGAAAGAAGATATGTGTGTTCCAAATGAACTTGCATCCCTATTGTAGGCTCATGGAACATTCATAATGATGGCATGCTAAGCTATCTCTACTCCGGGGTCAGGAACTTTTTTAGCTGAGAGAGCCATGAATGCCACATATTTTAAAATGTAATTCTGTGAGAGCCATACAATATGTGTAACACTAAATACAAGTAAATGTGTGCATATTATGTAAGACCAACACTTTTAAAGTACAATAAGTCTCTGAATTCTTTTTAATAACGTTGTTATGCTGTTGCTAACCAATGATGAATAAAGTACTTCTTACCATTAATGCGACTTTTGGTGCTGCATGGTTTTGCTGATGGCTTTGTAGTCTGGTTGATACCTGGTGAGGTTAAGCTTCATGCAGGCATTGAGACTTCCATCCATTAAACATGATCTTAGGTTGGTCTTAACATTATTTAGATGTGAGAAAGACTGCTCACGTGCATACGTAGAGCCAAACATTGTCAGTACAGCAATACTCACACGCTGCAGTGTGTGGTATGTGACGGGAAGCAGTTCCAAGTGTTGACAATCAGCTGGTCCACGGGTTGAAGTTTTTTCATTTCTCTCCACTTGTGTTTGCTCGACAACTCTGCTTTCTGTCCTGCAGGTCTTTCCAAATCTTCATTCAGTGACTTGAACTTATTCACCCACATGTCTGAGGCCTTCAGGTCAGTAGCTTGTAGCTCAGGGGTCCCCAAACTACGACCCGTGGGCCACATGCGGCCCCTGAGGCCATTTATCCGGCCCTCGCAGCACTTCCAGAAGGGGCACCTCTTTCATTGGTGGTCAGTGAGAGGAGCATAGTTCCCATTGAAACACTGGTCAGTTTGTTGATTTAAATTTACTTGTTCTTTATTTTAAATATTGTATTTGTTCCCGTTTTGTTTTTTACTTTAAAATAAGATATGTGCAGTGTGCATAGGGATTTGTTCATAGTTTTTTTTTATAGTCCGGCCCTCCAACGGTCTGAGGGACAGTGAACTGGCCCCCTGTGTAAAAAGTTTGGGGACCCCTGTTGTAGCTCAAAATCTCTGATGGAGACACCGGGGATGTAACTCAGGTCGGCACTGTCCACTGCACCCTCGTGTGGATGGGTGATGAACTTAAAAAGATGAGTGCACTCACGAAATTCTCCAAAGCATGTTTTGAATGACTGCAGGAGATTAGATGTGAAGCCTGCTAGCTGCTGGAGATCAAGATGTTGAGCAGGGTCACTTGCTGTGCATGCATCTTAAAACTCTTCCAGTTTTTCAAAGTGTAGTAAATGACCTGTTTCAATGTCAGCGATGAAGAGTTCCAGCTTGTTTTCAAATGCAAACACTGCTTGTTGAAGGGATAAGACTGTATTTCCAACGCCTTGCATTTTCACATTGAGCTGGTTCAGATGTTCAATCATGTCCATGAGATAGCAGAACTTCAGGAGCCACTCAGTGTTAGCTAACTCAGGATGCTTGACGTTTTTCATTTCAAGAAAAGTTCGGATTTTGCTCAGACAAGCTGTGAAACGGCTGAGCACCTTCCCTCTTGATAACCAATGCACATTGCTGTGTAGAAGCAGACCAGGATAATTATTCCCAACTTCATCCAGCAGTGTTTTAAACTGGCAATATTTAAAGCTCAGGCAACAATAAAGTTGACTACTCGAATGACCAGGGACATCACCTCACCAAGCTCCTCTCCACACATCTGAGCACAAAGCGCCTCCTGATGTAGGATACAGTGAAAACTTAGGATGGGTCTCTTTTCATGTTCACAAAGAGGCGCTACGAATCCTCTGTTTTTCCCCACCATGCACGGAGCACCATCAGTACACACGAAAATAAGTTTATCCATCAGTAGATTTTTTTCTTTAGCGAACTCAGTGAAAGACTTGAATAAATCCTCCCCTCTGTTGTCTCTTTCATAGGCAAAACAGCAAGACTTTTCTCACGTAGTGTATCACCGACAGCATACCTTGCGGTCCCGCTGAACTGGGATAAATGGCTTATGTCTGTTGACTCATCCAAAGCGAGAGAAAAGAATGGTGCTGCATTTATGTCCTTCACTTGTGTTTTCTCAATTTGATTTGCCATAATGATGGTATGATCATGAACAGTTCTTGCCGACAGAAGCTTGTCTTTTATTCGTTTGATTATCTTGTCTTTATCCGAAAAGTTGTCAAAAAGTTCATTGGCAACATCAAGCATGAATGTTTTGGCATACTCCCCGTCTGTGAATGGCTTTCCGTTTCTCACAATTGCTAAAGCACCAGCAGAGCTAGCTGAATTCCAGTCACCGTGTTGGGTCCAAACACGGAGTTGCTGCTAACTAGCTTGCACTCTGTACAGTAGCTCTTGACATGCTTTCTTCCTGCTGTCCCCCGCTGGATATTTCGATGCAAATGTAGTATGTTGTGTGTTGAAGTGCCGCTTTCTATTTAACCGTTTCATTGATGCAATTTTATCATTGCATATTAGACACACTGCAGAACCTGCTCTCTCCACAAAGGCGAATTCCTCTGTCCATTCCTGCTGAAAAGTATGATACTCCTCATCTTTTTTTCTTTTAGCCACCTTCTTCGTCAAAAGAGTTTCTGCAATTAGCTAGCTGATTACTTGATTAAAAGGAGGGAAGTTTACTTCCTGACCTCACAACCACCCGTGTACGTTAGGCATTATCCAATAAAAATTTGGTGTTGTCCCAGAGGACAGTTATGATTGTCTCCAGCCACCTGCAACAATGAACATGAGTGGTAGGAAATGAATGGATTGTAATACAGCATGTCTGTAAAGTCATGGCACACTTTTGACTGGTCATAGGAAAGCAACAAAAGATGATAGAAATGTGAAATCTGCACCAAATAAAAGGAAAACTCTCCCAGTTTCATACCTATTCAGTGCAGTTCGATGTGGGCTCATGAATGATTTTTTAGGGCTCCTTAGGTAGCTATCCTGTATAGCCTCTACAGACTCGTCACTGACTGATGGCCTACCAGAACGGGGTTTCTCCACCAAACTGCTGGTTTCCTTCAACTGCTTATCCCACTGAGTAATGTTATTCCTATGTGGTGGCGCTTCATTATAAACGCGCCCATATTCACGTTGCACTTTGGTCACGGATTCGAATTTAGCGAGCCACAGAACATACTGAACTTTCCTCTGTACAGTCCACATCTCGACTGGCGTGGCCGTGGGCTGCTCTGCTGTATACACGGTGTTATGTCATCATCTGCGCATGCACACATGCTGCCACATCACCCTACAGAAACTGGGAGGGTTTTCCTTTTATTGTGCAGATTTCACATTTCTATCATCTTTTGTTGCTTTCCTGTGACCGGTCAAAAGTGCACTGTGACTTTACGGACACACTGAACATAAGAATGTTTTATATTTTTAACTTTTTTTTATTAAAGATTTGTCTATGAGCCAGATGCAGCTATCAAAAGAGCCACATCTGTCCAAATTGCTAAGTAAACTTTTGGGAGCTGTGCAGCATGGACAATAAAATGTTAGTAACTGTCTTTACCAACCCACACGTTTTCAGGTATTTGTGACTTTAGTGGTGATAAAAGAGGTCTGAGCAGCCTTTCTCCCATACTGAATAATTAAATTGAATAGAAAGGGAACAATTTAGTGTAAAAGGCACTAGAAAGAGGTGAGAAGACTTGTTTTCTGCTACTAACAAGTTTTGTGACTTCTCTGTGTTGGTTTTCTCAAGAAAATGAAGTTTTCCCAGTCCATTTTACAAGGTTATTGTTAAGATTAAATGATATAATGACATGTGTATTAAAGAGCTTTAAAAAGTTAAAATGCTAGCCCTAGCTGGTTAGCTCAGTCAGTGAATGTCATCCTGAAACACCAAGGTTACAGGTTTGATCCCTGGTCAGGGCATGTACAGGAAGCAACCAGTGAATGCACAACTAAATGGAACAAAATGAATGCTTCTCTGTTTCTCACCTCTTCTGTCCTCCTCTGTCTCTCCCCCTCTTCCCCTCCTCCCTCCCTCTGTCTTTCCCTTGTTCTCTCTGTCTTTCTAAAATCAATCATTTAAGAAAAGCTAAAGTAGCCCTGGCTGATTGGCTCAGTGGAGGAGCGTTGGCTCAGTGGATGTTTTGGGTTCGATTCCTGGTCAGGGCACACAGAAGTGCCCATCTGCTTCTCCACTCTCCCTTTTGCTCCTCTCTCTTTTCTTCCTCTCCCCCTTTCCTCCTCCTGCAGCCATGGTTTGATTAGAGAAAAATTGGCCCCAGGCGCTGAGGATGGCTCCATGGCCTCCACCTCAGGCGCTAAGAAGAGCTCAGAACAGAGCAATGCCCCAGGTGGGCAGAGTATTGCTTCTTAGTGGGCTTTCCAGGTGGATCCCAGTTGGGGTGAATGCAGGAGTCTGTCTCTGTCTCCCCTCCTCTGAGAAAGAAAATTTAAAAAAGAAAAACTAAAGGGCTGTGTGAGTGCAGAGCATTATTCTTTGTTGCCTGTCACCCTAATCTATTTGGAATGTTGATGGCTTGTCTACTTTTTCTTTTCTTTTTTAAGAAACTAAGCCTCTAGGAAAATTAAAGGAAAAACTCCTGGGATGGTGTGTTGTTTGCTTCTATTTCTTATTTTCTTTTGTCATTATCATGAAAGATTTTCTATAGCATGGGAAGTTGGCAATGGGATAGATCTAGAGGGAATGCAGAGCCTAAAAGCTGCCTGAAAAGCCTTCATTCATTAAGAATAGCCATTAAAAATAAAGGATGTTTGGCCCTGGCTGGTTGGCCCAGTGGTAGAGCATCGGGCTGGCATGTGGATGTCCTGGGTTCAATTCCCGGTCATGGCACACAGGAGAAGCAGCCATCTGCTTCTCCACTCCCCCCCCTTTCTCTTTCTCTTCTTCTCTTGCAGCCATGGCTCAGTTGATTCAAGCAAGTTGGCCCCAGCGCTGAGGATGGCTACATGGTCTCTGCCTTAGGTACTAAAGGTAGCTTGGTTGCTAAGCAACAGAGCAACACCCCAAATGGCAGGGCATTGCCACAAATGGGCAGAGCATTGCCCATAAGGGGGCTTGCCCAGTAGATCCCGGTCAGGGTGCATACAGGAGTCTGTTTCTCTGCCTCCCCTGCTCTCAAAAGAAAAGAATAAAGGATGTTTGATCCAGTCTCCCAGTTATCCAAACTCAAAGTTTAGCTTTTTTCCCTCTAATTTTTTATTGTGAAAAATTGCAATTATATATAGAAACATAGATACAATAGTATAGTGAATGTCATATACCCATTATCCAGCTATAAAAATTATCTATTTATAGCTAGTCTTGTTTCTTTTATGACCTCAAATCTAACTGAGTTACTTTAAAGCAAATCACAAGCACAGTAATTTCACCCACAAATATTTCCATATATATATATAAAAAGTAAGAACTCTTTGAAGAAATATAAACACCATACCTTTATCACTTCCTCAGTATCATCAAATACCCAATTAGGTTCATATTACTTGGAGCACTTCAAATTTTTTCTATAATTGATTTTTCAAATCAGGGTTCATGCATTGCATTCAGATGATATATCTTTCAAAGTCTCTTTTAATTTATAGTGTCTCCTTCCTTTTCCTCTTTCCCTTTTTTCTTGTAACACGTTTGCCCTGTAGAGTTTCTCAATCTTTAGTTTGCTGATTACATCCCTGTGGTGTTATTTACCATATTCCTCAGTCTCCTTTTTTGATTTTTTGGGGGGAGTGGGGAAGAATACCTCTTTCTAAAATTTATTTATTTTAGAAAGAAAGGAAGGAGGAAAGAAAGAGAGGGAGAGAGACAGGAACATGAGTCTGTCTCTGTATGTGCCCTGATCGGGGATCAAACCGGCAACCACTTAAATTCTAACAACACTTATCAACTGAGCTATCTGTCCAGAGTTCTGTCATTTTATAATTTTGGCAGCCATTGGTGATGATTTCCTAGATCAATAATTCTATTAGGGGTTTACAAAAAATGGTGATATTATAATCTTCCTCATTTCTCAGCTGGAATACTTTATAAACAGGAACTTCCTCTCTTAACTAGACTACTGAATTACTTCTATGTACAATGTATATGAGAGAGACAGGATAAATACCTGATCATGTTCCTTTATTAGTTTTTAGGATAAGTTGAGTCCCGGGCACTCTCTAAAGGTGACCAGGGAGGTCTTTTTTTTTTTAATATTAGTATGAGCTCATGGATTTTTAACATATTTGATGTGTTTTAATCCATTGCAGTTATTATTATTATTATTGAGGCTCACCGTATTCCATCTTTAGTAGTGGGAGCCTCTTCAAGGTAGTTCCTAAGTGTTTTTTACAGTGCTCTACTGATTTCTAATAGCTTCCTTGCTTTCTGGTATGATCCAAGTCCATTTTGTAAAATTCTGTCTCAGATCTTCGTTAATAAACAAACTTTAAATGTAAAATTCTGTCTCAGATCTTCGTTAATAAACAAACTTTAAATTTAATGACTTACTTGACTTCATTAAATGACTCATGCGTAGGACAACATTTTATGTAGCAAGCATAGCAATACTCACGGGTTATACAAGATGGAAGCCTTCTGTAGTAAGGAGGGTAGGTCAAGGAAGTTATCAACAAGGAAAAATGAAAGTTCACTGAAGAAAAGTAAGAGTTTATAGGTAATTATGGCTTCTCCATTGGTTGAGCTGTAGTGTTTTCATTAGCTGGACTAATTGCCGGGCAAAAGGAAAACCTTTCTCCTGCTGGAGTAGTAAAATAGGTATATGCTTCCTGTGCAAGTTACCCTTTTCCCCATGGGGGTCTGCAAGTGAATTCATTCACACTGTAATTGATGTCTTCCTCTTTGGAGTAATCGGCAATGAGTGATAATGTTTGAGAGCTCCCTCTAACAGGCCTTCCCAGCTCCAATTTTAATTGAAGTTTCCTTTATTTTCACACCTTGAATCATCAGTTTATTTAGGTAGCACTGGTTCCTTTTTGTTGGAAATGATATTTAAAGACCACTGTCTGGGTGCTAAGCCTATTAATAGATAATTAGGTTAATCATTTTTAGGCCTTATGGAGAAAGCTAAAAAATGTGTTTGGTTGTGTGTTTTTTTTAATACAGCAAAGTTTATACTGATACTTTCAATACAAATAATAGTACAGAGTTTTTATTTAAATTTTGTTTCTGTTTTTTATATTGAAATTTTATTATACACATATAAATACATTGTATAATTTCAGAATAATTGCAATATTATTACTAATAATATGATTACTGAAAGCAGTTTTTTTATTGATTTTAATTTATTGTGTTTACATAGATTCTAGTGTAGCCCTGAATGCATCCCCCTCAACATTTCCCTTGCCACCCCCACAGCGCCCTCCCCCGTTCCCTTCAGGTTTATCCCATCCTGTCGTCCCCTTTTCCTCTGTCCTCTTTTCCTCTGGTCCCTTTGATTCCTCTTCTGTCTCAATTCCGTTCCTTAGTTCACATTGTTCATTGGATTCCTCAAATGAGTGAGGTCATATGATATTTTTCTTTCTCTGCCTGGCTTATTTCACTCAACATAATAGTTCACAGGTCCACCCATGTTGTCGCAAAAGGTAAGATTTCCTTCTTTTTCATGGTCCCATACTATTCCATTGTATGTATGTACCACAGCTTTTTAATCCACTCATCCACTGATGGACACTTGGACTGTTTCCAGATCTTCACTATTGTGACAGTGCTGCCATAAACATGGGGGTGCATTTCTTCTTTTGAATCAATGATATGGTGTTCTTGGGATATATTCCTAAAAGTGGGATGGCCGGGTCAAAAGGCAGTTCCATTTTTAATTTTTTGAGGAATCTCCATACTGTTTTCCGAAGTGGCTGCACAAGTCTGCATTCCCACCAGCAGTGCAAGAGGGTTCCCTTTTCTCCACACCCATGCCAGCACTTATTATGTGTTGTTTTATTAATGAGCGCCATTCTGACTGGTGTGAGATGGTATCTCATTGTGGTTTTAACTTGAATTTCTCTAATGATTAATGATGTTCCACATTTTTTCATATGCCTATTGTCCATCTGTATGTCGTCTTTGGAGAAGTGTCTATTCATTTTTTTTTATTGGATTGTTTGTCTTCCTGGTATTGAGTTTTACAAGTTCTTTATAAATTTTGGTTATTAACCCCTTATCAGAAGTATTGTCAAATATGTTCTCCCATTGTATAGTTTGTCCTTTATTCTGTTCTTATTGTCTTTAGCTGTGCAAAAGCTTTTTAGTTTGATATAGTCCCATTTGTTTATCCTGTCTTTTATTTCTTGCCCGTGGAGATAAATTGGCAAATATATATATTGCTGCGAGAGATGTTGGAGAGCTTACTGCCTATGTTTTCTTCTAAGATGCTTATGGTTTCATGCCTTACATTTAAGTCTTTTATCCATTTTGAGTTTATTTTTGTGAGTGGTGTAAGTTGGTGGTCTAGTTTCATTTTTTTGCAGGTACCTGTCCAGTATTCCCAACACCATTTGTTAAACAGGCTGCCTTTACTCCATTGTATGCTCTTACCTCCTTTGTCAAATATCAATTGTCCATAAAGTGTGGGTTTATTTCTGGGTTCTCTGTTCTGCTCCATTAATCTATATGCCTGTTCTTATGCCAGTACCAAGCTGTTCTGAGTACAGTGGCCTTGTAATATAATTTGATATCAGGAAGTGTGAAACCTCCCACTTTAGTCTTCTTTTTCAAGATTGCTGAGGCTATTTGTGTGTTCTTTTTTGGTTCCATATAAATTTTTGTCATATGTGTTCTATATCTTTGAAGTATGTCATTGGTATTTTAATTGGTATTGCATTGAATTTATAAATTGCTTTGGATAATATAGACATTTTAATGATGTTTATTCTTCCTATCCATGAACACGGTATATGCTTCCACTTCCTTGATTTCTTTTATCAATGTTTTCTAATTTTCCGAGTACAAATTTTTAATCTCCTTAGTTAAATTTACTCCTAGATACTTTATTTTTTTTGTTGCAATAATGGAAGGGATTATTTCCTTAATATCTCTTTCTGACAGTTCATTGTTGGTGTATAAAATGCCTCTTATTTCTGAGTATTAATTTTATATCCTGCCACCTTGCTGAATTCATTTATCAGGTCCAGTAATTTTTTGACTGAGACTTTAGGGTTTTCTATATACAGTATCATATCATCTGCAAATAATGATAGTTTTACTTCTTCTGTTCCAATTTGGATGCCTTTTATTTATTCTTCTTGTCTGATTACTGTGGCTAAGATTTCCAGAAATATGTTGAGTAAGAGTGATGAAAGAGAGCACCCCTGCCTTGTTCCTGATCTTAAGGGGATTGCTTTTAATTTTTGCCCATTGAGTATGATGTTGGCTGTGGGTTTGTCATAGATGGCCTTTATCATGTTGAGGTATGTTCCCTGTATTCCCACTTTGCTGAGAGTTTTGATCATAAATGGGTGCTGGATTTTATCAAATGCTTTTTTGGTATCTATTAAAATTATCATGTGGATTTTCTCCTTCCTTTTGATGAATCACATTGATTGATTTGCGAATATTGTACCAGCCTTGCCTTCCCAGAATAAATCTCACTTGATTATGATGTATGATTTTTTTCATGTATTGCTGGATCTGGTTTGCTAATATTTTGTTGAGGATTTTAGCATCTAAATTCATCAGGGATATTGGCCTATAATTTTCTTTCTTTGTGTTGTTCTTTGCTTGGTTTTGGAATTAGAATTATGCTCACCTCATAAAAGGATCTTGGAAGTCTTCCTTCCTCTTGATTTTTATGAAATAGCTTGAGGAGGATAGGAGTTAGTTCTTCTTTGAATGTTTGGTAGAATTCACCTGTGAAGCCATCTGGTCCAGGACTTTTGTTTGTTGGGAGTTTTTTGATAACTGTTTCAATCTCATTTGTTGCAATTGGTCTGTTTAGGTTTTCTGATTCTTCCAGATTGATTTTTAAAAGATTATATGTTTCAAGGAATTTGTCCATTTCACCTAGGTCAGTGGTTGGCAAACTCATTAGTCAACAGAGCCAAATATCAACAGTACAATGATTGAAATTTCTTTTGAGAGCCAAATTTTTTAAACTTTTAAATTATATAAGTAGGTACATTCCTTATCGAGGTAGCGCCCATACGTGGTATTTTGTGGAAGAGCCACACCCAAGGGACCAAAGAGCCGCATGCGGCTCACAAGCCACAGTTTGCCGACCACTGACCTAGGTTGTCTAGTTTTTTGGCGTACAGTTCTTCATAGTATTTTCTTACAATTCTTTGTATTTCTGTTGTGGCAGTTGTTATTTCTCCACTCTCATTTCTAATTTTATTTATTTGAGTTCTCTCTCTCTTTTTCTTGATGAGTCTGGTTAAAGGTTCATCTATCTTGTTTACCTTTTCAGAGAACCAGCTCTTGGTTTCTTTGATCCTCTGTATTGTTTCTTTAGCCTCTATGTCATTTATTTCCACTCTGATTTCTATTATTTCCTTCATTCTACTACCTCTGGGCTTTACTTGCTGTTCTTTTTCTAGTTCTTTTAGATGCAGGGTTAAGTTGTTTATTTGAGCTTTTTCTAGCTTCTTAAGGTATGCCTGTAATGCTGTGAACTTCCCTCTCAGTACTGCTTTTGCTGTGTCCTATAAATTTTGAGTTGTTGTATGCTCATTATCATTCATTTCTAGGAATTTTTTAACTTCTTCTTTGATCTCATTGTTAATCCATTCGTTATTTAATAACATGCTATTTAGTTTCCAAGTGTTTTGAGTATTTTTCAGTTTTTCTGTTGTGGTTGATTTCTAGTTTCATGTCATTGTGATCAGAGAAGATGCTTGATATGATTTCAATCTTCTTAAATTTGTTGAGACTGCTTTTGTGCCCTAACATGTTGTCTATCCTAGAGAATGTACCAGGAGCACTTGAAAAGAATGTATATTCTGATGCTTTAGGGTGAAAGGTTCTGAAGATATCTTAAATCCAGTTGATTTAGTGTGTCCTTTAAGTCTGCTGTTTCTTTGTTAATTTTCTTTCTTGAAGATCTATCCAGTGATGTTAGTGGGGTATTGAAATCTTCTACTATTAATAGTATTGCTGTTGATCTTGCCCTTTATATCCATCAAAGTCTGCTTTATATATTTAGGTGCTCCTATATTAGGTGTGTAGATATTTATAATGGTTATATCTTTCTGTTGGATTGCTCCTTTTATCATTATGTAGTGACCTTTTTTATCTCTTACTATAGCCTTTGTTTTAAAGTCTATTTTGTCAGGTATAAGTATTGCTACCTTAGCTTTTTTCATTTCTATGAAATATTTTTTTCCAACCTTCTACTTTCAATGTTTTGTGTATCTTTTGTTTTGAGGTGTGTCTCTTGTAGACAGCATATGTATGGGCCCTGTTTTCATATCCGTGCAGCTACCCTGTGTCTTTTGATTGGATCATTTGAGCCATTTACATTTAAGGTTATTATTAATATGTAGTTGTTTATTGCCATTTTATTCTTTAAAGCTATATTCCTCTTTTACTGTATTCTTTTCCCCCTTTGTTCTTTTTACAACAGGCCTCTTAACATTTCTTACAGCATTGGTTGTAATGAATTCCTTGGGGTTTTTTTGTGTTGTTGTTTTTTTGTTGTTGTCTGGGAAGCTTTTTATTTCTCCTTCAATTTTTTTCCCCCCCTGAAGCTGGAAACGGGGAGAGACAGTCAGACAGACTCCCGCATGCACCCGACCAGGATCCACCCGGCACACCCACCAGGGGCGACGCTCTGCCCACCACGGGGCGATGCTCTGCCCCTCCGGGGCGTCGCTCTGCTGCAACCAGAGCCACTATAGTGCCTGGGGCAGAGGCCAAGGAGCCATCCCCAGCGCCCGGGCCATCTTTGCTCTAATGGAGCCTTGGCTGCGGGAGGGGAAGAGAGAGACAGAGAGGAAGGAGGGGGGGTGGAGAAGACAACAGGCGCTTCTCCTGTGTGCCCTGTCTGGGAATCGAACTTGGGTCCCCCGCACGCCAGGCCAACGCTCTACCACTGAGCCAACCGGCCAGGGCCTCTCCTTCAATTTTAAACGAAGCTGTGCTGGATACAGAAATCTTGGTTTTAGGCTCTTGTTTTGCATTGCTTTGAATATTTCTTTCCATTCCCTTCTTCCCTCAAGTGTTTCTGTTGAGAAGTTAGATGTCATCCTTATGGGGGCTCCTTCGTAAGTGATTGACTTTTTTTCTCTAGTAGCTTTGAATATTTTTCCTTTATCTCTTAGCTTTGGTATTTTAATTATGATGTGTCTTGGTGTAGATTCCTTTGGGTTTCTCTTTACTGGAATTTTCTGTGCTACTTGAACTTGTGTGACTTTTTCTTACATCAATTTAGGGAAGTTTTCAGCTATGATTTCTTTGAACAAGATCTCTATCCCTTGTTCTTTCTCTTCTTCTACAGGAACCCCTATGATTCAGATATTGTTTCTCTTTAGGTTGTCTAAGAGCTCTCTTAAGAGTTTCCTTAGACTTTTTGAGCCTCTTTTCTTTTTGCTACTCCGCTTCCATGTTTTCGTTTATCTTGTCTTCTAAATTGCTGATTCAATCCTGTGCTTCATCCAGCCTGCTTTTAATAGCTTCTAGTGTAGTCTTCATTTCTGATATTGTAATTGTTATTTCTGACTGGTTCTTCTTTATTATTTCAATGTCCTTTTTGATGCTTGTTATCTCTTTATTTATGTGCTCATTGTGTCTATCCATTGTTGCTCTAAGATCTTTGAGCATTCTAATAATCATTATTTTAAACTCTGCATCTGGTAGTTTGGTTATTTCCATCTCACTCAGTTCATTTTCTGGGGGTTTCTCTTGTTGATTCATTTGTTTGCATTTTTCTCTCTTCCCATTTTGTGTGTATACACTCTTTGTTTGGGTGTGGTGTTTGTGAAGCTAGCTAAGTCTAGGGTTGGTATTGTCTGCCTCCAGTTTCAGTTGTGTTATTTCTAGGTCTTCTTGTGTTGGCATCAGCTGTTGTTTGTAATCTGCTGTGGGCTGCTTATCTGTTGTCACTGTTATTTTGCTGTTTGTGTTGGAGTTTTCTGTGTCTTAGCTGGGTCAGGTGTGAGAAGCCCTTCATTAAGCTTCCACTCTAACAAGGGTTGTTAGGTCCTGAACTGGTGCTTTCCATATCCAGACTTGGAATGTGCCTGCCCTGGACTTCCCTGTCCGGGGCCTGGTGCAGATCAATGGGGGGTCACTGCCTATGACTGGCTCTTGTCAACTTTTTGGGAGCTACAGGTCATCCAGATCTTGTGGCTGCCTCTGCTGGGTCCAGGTGGTGTTGTAAATATCAGCTGTACTCCTAGACTTGCTTTTATCTACTCTTGGCCTGAGGAAAGTTCCTTTAAAAGTTCAAGTTCCCTTAAGATCTGCTTTCTGTTGCCTCTAATTGCTGGCTACTTGTTGGGCTCAGTGCTGTAATTCAGTGATTAGGTATAGTATTGGATGTTGCCTACTTCTTAGCCTCAGGTGTCATTCTATCCAGACTTTTTATTTACTTATTTTATTTTGTTTTGTTTTTTTCTTTTTCAGCACTCAGTAGGGTGTAGTCACAGAGGTCCGGTGGGTCTGGCCCCAGTGCTCCCCTTGTGTGGTCTGTCCACCGGGCTGCTACCGCTGTTGCTGCGTGGGGCTTTGGGTTCACGTGCTGCTGGCACCAGCCCATCTCGCAGCAGCTGCTGCTGCCCCGGGTGGGCTCGCGCTGCCCGTGCACACCCATTTGGACTGCTTCTGTAGCCGCCCCAGCCTCTGCTGCCGCTGAGGGGCGCCACAGGCACTTTTATTTATGGGCTTAGGCCTCTGCAGCTTCAGCCCTAGCTTTTGCCAGGGCAGGTGGGCCTACACATGCACACTCGGACTACTTCTAGGGCTGCCTCAGCCTCCGTTCAGCTCAGACCTCAGTAGATGCCACGGGGGACCTGCCCACGCCCACTGGGACCGCCCCCTCGGTCGCCCTGCTTTTGCTGCTGCTGTGAGTGCACCTGCACCAGCCTGGACCTCCACAGCAGCCGCCTGGACTTCAGCCTTGCTGGCGGGCTCAGGGGTACCCACACGTACCCTCTCCACTGTTGCTTGGGTCTCCGCCCCCGCCAATGGCGGGCCCATGCAGTGAGCAGGACTGTGTGTGAGCCTGGACCTCTGCAGCGGCAGCAGTGGTTCCCACCCCTGCAGCCGGCCTGCGTGCACTCGCTCCAACCACCCTGGCTTTCACAGCCGTGCCCTGCTGCCTCTGGCCCGACCACCCCCGGCGAGCACTCAGCAGTACGGGGGTGGGGGTGGGGGAATGTAGCTTAGGCCTCTGCACTGCCTGTTTGTGTCCCTAACGTGCTGCCTGGCTCTAAGCACCTTTGTTCTAACTGGGGCAGGTGAGCCTCCAATGGATGAGGTAATTTCTTCCCTTTGCTGGTGATGCTGTTCCCAGGTAAAATGTTCACTTTAGATTTGGGGAGTGACAGCCCAGGGGTTAGGGTGTCCTTTCCCCAAAGTGTCTTCCCTGTGCTTCTGAGACCACTCTCTCCCCTGGCAACTCCAGTCCTCCCAGCGCTCTTTGCTCCTGGAGCTCTGGGAAAGTTGCTGTGAGCGAGGCTCTCCTTGCAAACCTTTTAATACGGAGCCTGGGTCCAAGAGTTCTGCCTCCTCTCAAACAGTTTTTAGGCTCTTTTCTCAGCCAAATATAGTCCGTAAGCCCCTTCCAGGCTCCAGGGCTCTAGGCTGGGATTCTGGTTTTGGGATTGAGGACCCACAGCTCGCTGGATAACCCTCCCCATTCAGAGAGTCCCTCCTGGCCGCCGCTCGCTCCCGGGAGCAGGGCAGCCCTTTCTGCATCTCTGCCTTTCCTACCAGTCTCAGTGTGGGTCCTTTGGTGGTCCTTGGCTATAGAATCCTCTTGGTTTAGTCCAAAGTTGGTCTTTCATGATGAGTGTTCTCAGATTTAAGTTGTACTCCACCTTGGTTCTGGGAAGTGGAGGTTGGAGCGTCCACCTACTCAGTAGCCATCTTGGAACTCCCTGAAAGCAGTCTTAAGATTTGTTTTTGGTACTTCTTTTTGTGCTTAAGGATGTCTTTCACCAAGGATGTACAGTCAAATACTGTATTTTAAAGTTACTTAAATACATCTTTTCTCTGTGGTTAAACTCAATACACAGGTTCATATGTTTCATTTTGATTTTCAGGAATGACTTAAAATTATTTTTGGTTTAAATTTATTTTATAATTATGTTTTAAAACTTTATATATAGAACAAGGTACATTCAGAGAAGCCCAGTTTCTGACTTTCTCACCTCTACCATGTTCTTTGTTTCACCCTAAATGAAGTAATTTTAAAATGTTTTTTGTTTATACTTCCATTAAAAAGTTGTAGATATAGCCCTAGCCAGATAGCTTCATTGGTTAGAGCATTGTCCCAAAGTGCAGAGGTTGCCAGCTAGATCCCCAGGCAGGGCACATGCAGGAACATATCAGTGTTCCTGTCTCTCTCTCCTTTTCTTTGTCATTAAGATCAATAAAATAAACATTTAAAAAAATTGTAAATATAATGTTTATATAAAATGTTTTTATATTTGACTATATCACCTTTCTTTGATAAGTGCTATACTATTTGTTGTCACCACCTTTTTACACTTAACTATATAGCCTGGATATTCCATAGTAGTACTTGTAGAAATTACTCAAAAAACTATTTTGTAATTGTGGCAAAATACACATGACAAAATTTACCATTTAAGCCATTTTTCAGTGGCGTTAAGTACATTCACTTGTTATATAATCATCATCATTATTATTTTCTCCAGTACAGGGGGTCTTCTGGTTATGACAGTCAGGACATACACAATGTTTCATGTTTACTATGCTTACTATCATAAAAACTTTAAGAAATTGAGGAGTGTTTTTGGTTTATGCTGTTAGCATCATACTCATGGACTACATGGGCAAACTAGTTTGGTTCTGTGCAGCACAAGAATACTCAGTACTGTGGTATATGAGTGAGGGATTTGGCATCCCAAGTACACTTACCGTTGCCATTTGATCTATTAAAAGTGCAAGTGTTCTATTTGTGTTAGGCTAGGGCAGTGGTTCTCAAAGTGTGTGCTAGGATGCACTGGTGTGCCCTAGAAGATTTCCAGGTGTGCCCTATGGTATTCCAGAGAAATATGTGCCTGTTGGGGACCAAAAAACCAACAGGGGTTTTGGAGTTTAGATTTTTGGGAGACAGAGGTGTGGGGAATTGGCTGTAAGCTGACAGTCTGCCCAACCCCCCACCTCACTTGCCTGATTAGGTTTTAAAGGGCTGTTAAGCTGTGGTGCTGGATTGTTTACACTACCCTCCATGTTCCCTGGAAAGACTGGAGGCAAGTTTCTTCTATCCTTTATTTACTGTAAAGTTAAGATGATGTGTATGGTGGGGGTTTTCTGCACTCAACACAAGAGTAAAAACAGGAATTCTTCAATGTATTGACGAGGAAATGAGAGTTTGCCTTTCAAATATATGCCCAAACATTGAAGAAATCGCTAGGACACATCAGGCTCATGTTTCTAATAAACACAAGAATGAAAAAACTTAACACATTTGTACTGGGACCTGCCGAATTTACTAAATCTTACTAAGAATGTATCTATATATATAAAAAGATAACTTTTTTGTCGCTTTTTAATTTTTTAACTCCTTTTTTATGAATTCTAAAAAGCATAATTCAAAAAATGTAACAAAAATGTTTTTTAATGTCAGAATAAATTTAAATTTTGTCATTTATTTTATTTAATTACCATAAAAGCACGCTTGGACTTTATATATTTTTTTAATATTTGACTTAATTATTATAACATATTTCTCAGAAATTTGTATGTACTGCACCTACAATTTTTTGTAGGATTTTAAATGTGCCCTTACTTCACAAAGTTTGAGAACCACTGGGCTAGGTGTGTTTCAACTTAAACCAAAAATTCAGGTTACATCACTGTCATAGGAACGGAACTGTGTTGTAATCCGAGGATCCCCTGTACTTTTTTGTCTTCCAAAACTGATACTCATCCCTGGCTGGTTTGTGAGTGTATAGAGCATCAGCCGGCGTATGGACATCCCGGGTTCGATCCTCCGTCAGGGCACACATGAGAAACAATTGTGTGCTTCTCTTCCTCTCCCTCCACCCCTCTCACAGCCCATGGGTCAATTGGTTCCAGCATTGGCCCTAGATGGGGTTCCCAGGTCGATCCTGGTTGGGCTGCATGCGGGAGTCTGTCTCTGTCGGGAGCCGATCAACGACTGCTGGCTGACAAGGTCACAGCAGGAGAAGACCCACAACTGCTGGCTGACAAGGTCACAGCAGAAGAAGATCAAAAACTGCTGATTGACAAAGTCACAGCAGAGAAGACCAATGGCTGCGGGGTGACAAAGTCAATGCAGTGAAGACCAATGGCTGCGGGGTGACAAAGTCACTGCAGTGAAGACCAATGGCTGCGGGGTGACAAAGTCACCGCAAAGGAAAGGCATAACGATACTTCCCCCTTTGACCTTTTTGAATTAATCTGGCCTTATATCCCCCCTTTTCTGGGTGTGTGCTATTATTTGTAGCACAGGGATAATAGTACTGTGCTTTCCCTGTAGATTTGTAGTAATTTCTTTGGAAATGAGACAGAAAGTGTAAGTTCCACAGAAAAGCCTGTAAGCCCCTTGAACTGGGCTCATAAACATAAGAGGCTGGCTATGATATCCGTCATAAAGGGTTAAGTTTGTAGGAGAATTTCTTCTTATTAATCATGTTAGAAAGAATAAAGTTAGAACTTAACTAGTGTATGAATATAGTAAATGAATAAAGTTTAACTAGACATTAGAATCGTAGGTAAAGTGGAGTGGAGTGGCCTGTTGCGTGGCCTTGGATAGGAGTGCAGCTGGCAAGTAAAGAATGTTTTGTTAAAAGACTTGTTTTGTCACTGAAGGCAGTTGCTGGGCTTTTCTCAGTAAAATATTCTCATGAGATTTTTGTATTTTCCAAGAATAAGGAGAGGAATGTGGTGGGATTCATAGCAGCAGTAGCAACTAATGCCTTCTGATATTATGTTGCTACTAGCTATCTTGTAAATGCACTCTATGTATCTTTAAGTAAAAGTTACTCTTAATACTATGTCAGTTTCTTAAATAGTAAGCCTTTTGTAGTCTCCTGGGAAAAGAATTAGGACTCTGCATGAACTCAAGGCCATTTGCCTGAGCAAGCGGTGGTCCTTTTGCTAGTCCTTGATGATTTCGTCTGCTATCTCTTTCTGCGCCCTCGACTCACAACAACAGTAAAATAGAGTTATTAATTAGTACTAATCTTTTAGAAGTTTGTACCAATATTGTTATTACTATTCAAGTTATTGTATAACTGTACTTTGAATAACTTACCACCTGATTTGTAGTTTATAGATATGAATTAACTGTTATCTGGAAATATGTAACCACAGTGAAACTAAAACAATGATGTATTCAAAATACCATGTGATTGTAACTTAGTGTGTGTGCATAAAAAGGAAGCTAGACCAGCATTTAGCAGAGATGCCTGGCAGAAAATGCTAACTAGAGAATAAAGAGATAGAAAAGAATTCGGCTCTCTCACTCAATTTTCGCCAACGCCGTCTCCTCCTGTGGGACCCCTGGGTCCCCCCCGGGGCTGGACCCCAGCATGTCTCACTGTCTCTCTTCTTGTCACTTAAAAAAAATAAAAATAAAAATAAACTGAAACTCTTTACCCATTAAACAATAACCCTTCAGTCTTCCATCCTCCCTTGACAGCCATCATTCTACTTTCTTTCTGAATTTGACTATTCTAGGTACCTCATATAAATGGAATCATTCAGTATCTGTCTTTCTATGACTGGCTTATTTCATTTAGCATGTCTTCAAGGTTCATCCATGTAGCATGTATCAGAGGTTTTTTTTTTAAGGCTGAATAATACTCCATTCTATGTATAGACCATTTAGGTTATCCATTCATCTGTTGTACACTTTAGTTACTTGTACCTTTTGGCTTTGAACGTGGGTGTACAAATATCAGTTCCAGTCTCTGCTTTCAATTTTTTTGGGGGGTATATATCCAAAAGTGAAATTGCTGGATCATATGATAATACTGTTTATTTTTTTTGAGGAATCATGATACTGTTTTCCATAGCACCTGCTCCATTTTACATACCTACCAACAGGTTACAAGGGTTCAAGTTTCTCTAACTGGAACCTCACCAACACTTTTTTTTTTTTTTTTGTATTTTTCTGAAGCTGAAAACGGGGAGAGACAGTCAGACAGACTCCTGCATGCGCCCGACCGGGATCCACCTGGCACGCCCACCAGGGGGCGATGCTCTGCCCCTCCAGGGCGTCACTCTGTCGCGACCAGAGCCACTCTAGCGCCTAGGGCAGAGGCGAAGGAGCCATCCCCAGCGCCCGGGCCATCTTTGCTCCAGTGGAGCCTTGGCTGTGGGAGGGGAAGAGAGAGACAGAGAGGAAGGGGGGGGGGTGGAGAAGCAAATGGGTGCTTCTCCTATGTGCCCTGGCCGGGAATCGAACCCGGGTCCCCCGCACGCCAGGCCGACGCTCTACTGCTGAGCCAACCGGCCAGGGCCAACACTTATTTTTTTTATGTTTGGTTTTTTTATGGATAATACCATAGTTATCCTAATGGGTGTGAGGTTGTCCTCATTTTTAAAATTCAGTTCCTACCAAAGTGTTGTTTGCTGGTTTTTAATTTTTTTTTTTTGAAAGCAGAGGCTGTCCTTATTCATCTTTGTATACCCTGTACCTAACATTGCCTTATATATAGTAACTGCTAAATATGTGTTTGAATAAATTGATGAACTTTATAAACTGTGAATTTCATGGGAGGTGGTAGTAGTCATAGTTATAGTTGTGATGCTGTACCTAACCACTTAATCCCCTGCAGTGGTAAATAGTAGTGTGCTTGGTTGGGATGGTGATGATGGGAATCCCAACACCAAGGATACCACTTACCACTTAGCTGTGAGCACTGATGTTTTACTTTGCTCCCCCCACTGCCTTTTGGTCTTTAGTTGAAGCTTTAAGCATATGTGTTTTCACTTAAAAGTGGTGTGATTAAGCTCAAGAATAAAACAATCCAGGCCCTGGCCAGTTGGCTCAGTGGTAGAGCGTCGGCCTGGCGTGCAGGAGTCCCGGGTTCGATTCCCGGCCAGGGAACACAGGAGAAGTGCCCATCTGCTTTTCCACCCCTCCCCCTCTCCTTCCTCTCTGTCTCTCTCTTCCCCTCCTGCAGCCGAGGCTCCATTGGAGCAAAGTTGGCCTGGGTGCTGAGGATGGCTCTGTGGCCTCTGCCTCAGGCGCTAGAATGGCTCTGGATGCAACAGAGTGACGCCCCAGATGGGCAGAACATTTCCCCTGGTGGGCGTGCCGGGTGGATCCCAGTCGAGCGCATGCGAGAGTCTGACTGCCTCCCCATTTCCAACTTCAGAAAAATAAAAATAAAAAAATAAAAAAAGAGAATAAAACAATCTAATTTTCCCATCTAGACCTTTTATGTCCCTCTGCCTTAATACTCTCTTCTTTACCTTTGCCAGTCAAAATTGTAACAGTTGTATTTGATACATTAATAAGTAGGAAAAAAAGTAGGGATAGATAACAAAACATTATGTATAGTACATTTACTTCTGGAAATTTCTACTTTGGTTGAAGAAAAAAAAATGTATATGTTCATGATCTTTCCCTAAGGCTAGTAGTGGTTGTTCCTGAATTAGTACAATTTATTTGTTTTTTATTTTCATTT
Source organism: Saccopteryx bilineata (assembly GCF_036850765.1). Classification (NCBI taxonomy): domain Eukaryota; kingdom Metazoa; phylum Chordata; class Mammalia; order Chiroptera; family Emballonuridae; genus Saccopteryx; species Saccopteryx bilineata. Next base: position 159,632,559 of record NC_089490.1, read on the forward strand.
AATGTTTTTTGTTCTGTTTTGTTTTTGAGAGGAGGGGAGAGACAGACTCTCTCATGCACCCTGACCAGGATCTACCTGGCAGTCCCAATCTTGGGCCAGTGCTTGGACCAGCCTAGCTATCCTCAGCGCCCAGGCTGAAACTCGAACCAGTTAAGCCCACTGGTTGTGAGAGGGGAAGAGAGAGAGAAGGGGGAGAGGGAAGGGTAGAGAAGCAGATGGTCTCTTCTCATGTGTGCCCTGACTGGGAGTTGAACTCAGGACATGCATACTCTGGGCTGATGCTCTATCCACTGAACCAGCTGGTCAGGGCCCATTTAATGTTTTTTTCTGATTTTTCTATAAGATCCACACTGTGCTTTTAAAGTAATAAAATTAGTACAGAAACTTTGTTTTTAAAAACCCAGCGGTTCTTTTTTTTTTTTAGCTCCCAGTTGCAGTGCCTAAGACTTAGTATCATTTATTACATATATTTTGATTGAATGACTGAAACTTAAAGAACTTGTTAAATGCCATAACAGCATGAAGTGCTTAGGCGATTCAAAAGAGAAGGCTCATATATGGAAGGCATTAGCTGTGGATAGTGTTTGGGCTTTCAGAGACTGTTTTATTTTGTTTGTCTTTTTAAGGGAATGGCATAATATGCACTGCTGTACCAATAATTACTAACATTTTGTGGATAGTCCTTTTAGGAAACAAAATTTCTTTGATTATATCCTTAAAATTCATGATTTATATCATTAGAATACATGCATTACCCAGAATGTATTATCTTTTGTTTAGGTTACAGTAATAACTTGATTTTTTTCCTAATCAACCAACAATTTGATGAGGTGACTTGAGAAGCCTATTGTACAACAGGAAAACCAGCCAGAAATGAAGAAGCTTCTAAACTGAAAAATGTACATACAAATAATGGAGAATTCAGGCCCTGGCTGGTTGGCTCAGTGGTGGAGCGTCGCCTGGTGTGCAGGAGTACCGGGTTCGATTCCCGGCCAGGGCACACGGGAGAGGCGCCCATCTGCTTTTCCACCCCTCCCCCTCTCCTTCCTCTCTGTCTCTCTCTTCCCCTCCCACAGCCGAGGCTCCATTGGGGCAAAGATGGCCGGGCACTGGGGATGGCTCTGTGGCCTCTGCTTCAGGCGCTAGAATGGCTCTGGATGCGGCAGAGCAACACCCCAGATGGGCAGAGCATTGCCCCATGGTGAGCATGCTGGGTGGATCCCAGTCAGGCGCATGTGGGAGTCTGTCTGACTGCCTCCCCGTTTTCAGCTTTGGAAAAATGAAAAAAAAAAAAGAATTCATTGGGTTTAGATATTTCTAGACTTTAGGGAGGAAATAGCAGCCTTTAAAATTTTTAATTGTTTCTCTTGTGTGACAAATCACTCCAAAGTAATAGCTTAAAAATTTTGTTTTCAATGAACTTATTAAGTGTGGTGAAATTTGGTTTGTGAAGTTTTATCTCTTGAAACAGACTATAATTAACAACTCTTTATGATATTTGAAATATTAAAGTTTACTTTCTAGCCCTGGCCGGTTGGCTCAGCGGTAGAGCGTCGGCCTAGCGTGCGGAGGACCCGGGTTCGATTCCCGGCCAGGGCACATAGGAGAAGCGCCCATTTGCTTCTCCACCCCTCCGCCGCGCTTTCCTCTCTGTCTCTCTCTTCCCCTCCTGCAGCCAAGGCTCCATTGGAGCAAAGATGGCCCGGGCGCTGGGCATGGCTCTGTGGCCTCTGCCTCAGGCGCTAGAGTGGCTCTGGTTGCAATATGGCGACGCCCAGGATGGGCAGAGCATCGCCCCCTGGGGGGCAGAGCACCGCCCCATGGTGGGCGTGCCGGGTGGATCCCGGTCGGGCGCATGCGGGAGTCTGTCTGACTGTCTCTCCCTGTTTCCAGCTTCAGAAAAATGAAGAAAAAAAAAAACAACAAAAAAACAAAAAAAAAAAGTTTACTTTCTAAAGGAAAGTCAAATTTTATGGACTGCTTTGGGGACTCATCTTTGACTTAAGATAAATATACTTCTGTGATAATGACATATTTCTGCAAACTTACTAAAATACTATTAGAAAGCATTTAATATGCTATTATGAGACATTTAAAAATATTAAAATTTGGCCTGACCTGTGGTGGCGCAGTGGATAAAGCATCAACCTGGAATGCTGAGGTCCCCGGTTTAAAACACCAGGCTTGCCCGATCAAGGCACAGACAAGAAGCAGCTACTACGAGTTGATGCTTCCTGTGCTTCTCCCCATCTCTCTCTCTCTCTCACTCTCTCTATTTTTTAAAAAATCAATAAATAAAATCTAATAAAAAATATCAAGATTTGTAAAAGAAAAGTAAATCTATTGGGATTATAAAGGTGTTTTAAAAACCTAGATTTATTTTTATACAAAATAATTATTAAAGTTTTGGACTTCTCATTAGAAATTTTGTTACAAAAAAAGTTCTAAAAGTTATATTTAATCACTTAAATTACTTTAAACAGTTGTTCATTAATTCCTTTTTCTAATTTGGATCTGAAATAGAATGAATACCATTTTTGAATTTTCAAAGCCATTCCACATTTAGTTCACAGTTAGTGAATTTAGTTATAATATTCCCAAACCCAGTAGGACACTATTTCTATGGTTGCCAGACCCTTTGTAGAGTTCCTAAGATTGGAATTCTGATTCTCATGAGTCAAATTTTGGCCTTTGACTCTGTCCCCTTTTCACACCCCTTGCTAAGCTTCAGCTGTTGCTATGCTTGAAGACTTGTCAGCTAGCAGGTTCCTATGGTAACAGGAATGGAAATTTGAAAGAAGAAAGGGAGTGGGAGCACAAAGGCTTGGTTGATTTGAATTTGAACAAAGAATGGAAGGTTCCATGTTGTATACCTTTGTACACAACAAACCCAGAAATTTAATTTTAGAAAGTTACTTTTCAGTTTGTGAACTTCTTATACCTGGTCTTCATTTAGTGAACAAAATTATTACTATTTAAGGAAGTAGCCATTAAGACTCTTAAAATTTAATCAGCTAAAAATCCTATTTCTACTTCATAGTGCTTAATAGTAGTACTTATTGTATATATTTGTTCTCAGCTTTACAGTATTTAGGTTACCTCGTTTTAAGTTTTATTTTGTGGAGATTGAAAATTGTTAGGGTTAAAGTCAAGGCAATTTGTTTATTTGAAAATATTAATATTTTTGTTTTTATATAGCAGCTTTATTGAGTTATAATTTTTGTACAATAAACTGCACTGTTTAAAGTGTTCAATTTGATGAATTTTGAGAGACGTATATACCCATGAAACCATCACCACAATCAAGATATAGAGCATTTCTATCACCTCAAAAGCCTCCTGTGTCCCTTTGTAGTCCACACCCTGTTGACTCCCTGCTCCACACAACAGCTGATCTGCTTTCTGTCACTATGGATTAGTTTCATTTTCTAGAGTTTTATAAAAATGTAGTCATATAGTATCTACTTTTTTATGTCTGGTTTCTCTCACTCAGCATAATGATTTTGAAATTCATCCATGTTTTGTTTTGCTTTTGAAAATATTTCCATTGACTTCTCACTTGGCTTTTGTGAACAGGAAACTTAGCAGGGTTTCCTTATGCCCATCACATAGGCTTTCTACAGCTCTATTAATTTGCAGCTCTCCCTTAATCCCCTTTAAAGCTATCATTTACTGGCTGGTGTATTCTGATAATTTTGTGTATTTATTAAGGCCATTTTACAGAGGAGAAAACTGTAGTTTAGAGAAGTTATGTTGAACAGATTGGTTAAACTCAAGGGCTTTGAATAGGAATGTCAAGGTTTGACTCTCGACTCTTTTTAGCTGTGTGGTCTTGGGCAAACTACTTAACTTTCTATGCCCTGTTTTCTTCACATGTATTATAAAATGTGATTAATAAGTGTAGGGCCTGCTTTATGGGATTGTTGAGAGGGTTAATGAAATAATGTGCGTAAAGCACTTAGAACACTGCCTGTTCTCTAGGAACTGTCAGTAAATGCTAGCTGAGACAAAACACAGAAGGCACTTATAGCTAATAAGTGACAGAATCAAAAACTTGTAGCTTTAGACTCAGTACAAGCAGTGCATGCAACATGTCACTCAAATCAGTTTTATAATTCATGATGCGGCTCACAAATAGAGGTTTTACTAACAAAAACGTGGCAGTGTTGGGTTAGTATTCGTGTGTTGCTTAGTACTAGGCAAGTTTGAGACTTGCTTAAGACATACATATGCATATGACTATAATACATTTTTTTAACTTTTTAAAAACTTTTTAAAATTTATTTTAGTGAGAGAGGCAGGGAGGGAGAGAGAGAGAGAAAGAGAAAGGGAGACAAGAACATCAATCTGTTCCTGTATGTGCCCTGACCAGGGATCAAACCGGCAACCTCTGTGCTTCCAGATGATGCTCTTAACCAACTGTGAGCTATCTGGTCAGGGCCATTTTTTAACTTTTAATTTTAAAATAATTATAGACTCACAGGACATTGCAAAAACTGTACAGAAGATTCTGTGTACCCTACCTAGTCCCCCCCACTATCTTATTTTACATTAGCATTGATAGTCTACAGACCTTATCATAGTTCACCAGTTTTTACACACACCATTTGTGTGTGTGTGTGCATATGTGTGTAGTCTGCAATTTTATCATATGTATAAATTGATATAGCCAGTGCTACAGTTAAGATACAGAATAGTTTTATCACCACCACGGAACTCCCCTATACTTCATTTTTCTCCCCTTTCTAATCCCAAGCATCCACTAATTTGTTGTCTATAATTTTGTTATTTCAAGAATCATACAGTGTGTAGTCTTTTGAGATTTTAGCATAATATCCTTGAAATACATCCAACTTGTTACAGGTACCAATAGTCATTGTTTTTTGGTTTTTGGTTTTTTTTGTATTTTTCTGAAGCTGGAAACGGGGAGGCAGTCAGACAGACTCCCACATGCGCCCGACTGGGATCCACCTGGCATGCCCACCAGGGGGTGATGCTCTGCCCATCCGGGGCGTCGCTCTGTCGCGACCAGAGCAATTCTAGCGCCTGAGGCAGAAGAGGCCACAGAGCCATCCTCAGCACCCGGGCCATCTTTGCTCCAATGGAGCCTTGGCTGCGAGAGGGGAAGAGAGACAGAGAGGAAGGAGAGGGGGAGGGGTGGAGAAGCAGATGGGCGCTTCTGTGTGCCCTTGCCGGGAATCGAACCCGGGACTTCCGCACGCCAGACTGACGCTCTACCACTGAGCCAGCTGGCCAGGGCCTAGTCATTGTTTTTAATTGCTAAGTAGTATTCCATTTTAGAAATTCACCAGTTTGCTTAACCAGTCATCCACTGAAGGACATTGAATGGTTTCCAGCTCTTTGATATATACAGGTAAAGCTGCTCCAAAAATTCGTGTACAGCTTTTTGTGCAAACATAACTTTGCTGCCAACACCTTGATCTCAGACTTCTAGCTTCCCGAAATGTAAGACAATGAATTTTGTTGTTTAGGCCACTCAGTTTGTGATACTTTGTTATGGCAGCCTTAGCAAACTAATAAAGTGTATATCTGTTCATTTATTTGTCTTCCTCAATTTATTTCATCAGTGTTTTATACAAGTCCTGTACATGGTTTGTTGCATCTATACCATGTTTGGGTATTTATTTATTTATTTATTTATCTATTTTTCTGAAGTTAGAAGTGGGGAGGCAGACAGACTCCTACTTGCGCCCAACTGGGGTCCCCCCAGCATGCCCACCAGGGGCAATGCTCTGCCCATCTGGTGTGTTGCTCTGTTGTAGCCAGAGCCATTCTAGCACCTGAGGCGGAGGCCATGGAGCCATCCTCAGTGCCCGGGCCAACTTTGCTCTAATGGAGCCTTGGCTACGGGAGAGGAAGAAGAGAGGGAAGGGTGGAGGAGCAGATAGGCACTTCTCCTGTGTGCAGTGACCAGGAATCGAACCTGGGACTTCCACATGCCAGGCCGACGCTCTATCACTGAGAGAACCAGCCAGGGCCAGTTTGGGCATTTTTTTAGTGATTATAAATGTATTGTTTTAATTTATTCTCCACATTCTCATTATATAGAAAAACACATTTTTAAAATATTTTCTTATATCCTGCAACCTTGCTGGCCTGACCAGGTGGTCGTGCAATGGATGCAGGGGTCCCCAAACTTTTTACCCAGGGGGCCAGTTCATTGTCCCTCAGACCATTGGAGGGCCACCACATACAGTGCTCCTCTCACCACCAGTGAAAGAGGTGCCCCTTCCGGAAGTGCGGCGGGGGACCGGATAAATGGCCTTAGGGGGCCACATGCGGCCCACAGGCTGTAATTTGGGGACGCCCGGAGAGCTTTGGACTGGGACACAGAGGACCCAGGTTCAAAACCCAAGGTCACCAGCTTGAGCTCATCCAGCTTGAGCGTGGGCACACCAGCTTGAGTGTGGAGACACTGGCTTGAGTGTGGGACATAGAAATGACCCCATGGTAACCGGCTTGAGCAAGAGGTCACTGCTCTGCTGTAGCCCCCTGGTTAATACACATAAGAGAAAGCAATCAATGAACAACTGAGACTATGGAGCCATAACGAAGAATTCATCTCTTCATGTCTGTCTGTCACACACACACACAAAAAAAAACAAAACTTTTTTTCTGTATTTTAAAGTTCTTGATGGTTTAACACAAACTACTCTTTCACCTAGAAATGACAGTCACATATAGTTTATTGCCACAAATAGTTGATTGTTATATATTGGTTATCACATCCATTATACAGTTAACATCTTGAACGTCAGTTTCTTTTGAATGACTCTTGCTTTTCTGACTGCATTGTGTATAGGAGATCTCTGGAAAGTATATATAAGTGTAGAAATAAATAGATTTTTACTCAGTAGGTCTGGTGGTGAGAATATTTGCTATCAATTCAAAATCAGTAATGGCCCTGAAACTATTATATAAACAAGTGAAAGAATATTTTATAGTCAAAAGCCCACATATACACTTCCTGGATATTTGATTTATTCCTGTGATGATTTTAGTGTGCTTTTATATTTGGAGCCACTATCTTTTTGTTTTTGTTTTCTTAATATCAGCTTACAGTGTTAACTCTGTTTATATCATGTAATTTTAGTTTAAAGAGCTCTTGTTTTTTAAAAAATATTTTTAACAAAAAGAACAAGAAAATATGAGAAAGGTGAGAGATCTCTTCCGTACTTCTCACTCTCTAAATAACCATAAGTACATATAACTACTTTTCCCCTCCCTTCCCCTTCTCTTTCACTTCTTGTCCTCTCTCTTCTGTTGATACATGTTAAATGAGGAAAATGTAGAAATTGGAATACATAAAAGGAAGAATATTAAAATCCCTTATCACCAGGAAGTTATCACCCTTTTGAGCATCTAGTATATATCTTTTGTGTGTTCTTCTCTGTAAAATGGATCATACTGTTATTAGTAATTCTCAGCCTTTTCTCTTTATTAATATTACCTGTAACAATTAAAATATACATATAAATTCTGGGATACACTGCAGACTTAACCATCAGAATCTCCAGGGGTAGGGCTAGGAGGGTTCGTTTAAAAAACAAAACTCGCCTGACCTGTGGTGGCGCAATGGATAAAGCGTCAACCTGGAAATGCTGAGGTTGCCGGTTCGAAACCCTGGGCTTGCCTGGTCAAGGCACATATGGGAGTTGATGCTTCCAGCTTCTCCCCCCCTTCTCTCTCTCTGTCTCTCCCTCTCCTCTCTAAAAATGGATAAATAAAAAAAACAACAACAAAAAAACTCTCCTTCAAAAATTTTTAATAACTTTCAGGAACTTTTTAACACAAAAATATGAATATTGCAATATTGTATATAGAAAATGATACAACTCTTTCTCTAATGACTCAGTTTTAACTTTTTTCTAGCCGTTCCACCCTATGGTGAATCTGGATTGTTCTCGGGATTTCCGGCCATTTCTCTGTGCGCTCTATGCTCCTATTTGTATGGAATATGGACGTGTCACACTTCCCTGTCGTAGGCTGTGCCAGCGGGCCTACAGCGAGTGCTCAAAGCTTATGGAGATGTTTGGTGTTCCTTGGCCTGAAGACATGGAATGCAGTAGGTGCGAAAATCATCTCTTTTCATGGATCATTACTTATGTTGCAGTATATTTAAAAATTAGTTTTCTTTTAGCTCATTGGTGTTTAGAAACTTTTAAAAAGTATATATATTAGTTTTAATTTTGAACAACCGTTTCATGGCCTCAAAATTATTCATTTCCTTAGAAATTTGGAAACACTACATAAAAAAGGTAGAAAAAGAGAAATGTTACTATGAAGAAATGTTTAAAAGAATTAAATAAGGAAAACATAAGACATTCAGTTGATTTTCTCTTAAAAATTTTTTTCTGGCTATAAAAGTAATGCCATTTATGAAAATTAGAAAATAGAAGAAAATAATCATTTGTTGCCTCATCATTACATACCTTTAATGATGATTTAATAGAATTTAAATGTCATTATGACTGAAATGTGTTAATGACTCAAGTAGTTCTGTCAGTTCTGTTTTTCTGTCATGTATTAAAAGTACCAGCCCCAGAAAATGTCAGGTGCTTTTCTAATTATTTTCAGTGGATAGATTTTAAACATCTCCTAAAGATTAGAGATGTTTACTAGACAGTCTTATAGATTTGTATCAGAGACCATTATAATTAGTAGTAATAATGTACACAGTAGTAATACTGTTATTTCTTATATAATAACATTATTCCTTTTTGTATTCTGAAATATTTAAAAACTAAAGAATAAGAGGAATATGAACGTGCCTATTATCTAGCTTGAGTAGTCTTAATATTTTGCAATATTTGCTTCTGATACTTTCTTTTTAAGAAATAAAACAATACAGATAGAGTTGAAAATTACTTCCTTGGTATCTGTCTTGATTTCCTTTTCTTCTTTTCTCCCTGGAGTTGAAGTACAGTAATCATTATGTTAAATTTGTTGTTAATTGTTCCGATGTTTGTTTTTATACGCTTCATTTCATATATACATATCTATAAACATTAAATTTTTTTACATGTACCTATGTTTATATCTTTAGGTCTGATTCATTCCCTTTAATTGCGCTTTAATGGCCAGTTGTATTAATATTCTATAGTTATTTAGCCATTTCCTAGGGATGATCATTTGGGTTATTTTCAGATATCTTTCTATTATAAGCAATGCTGCAGTGAACATTCTTTTTTCCATTATGTTTAAAATTAATTTTGTTTATCATCTGACAGTCGCCCTTGGAGGTAGGCAAAAAGCAGGTGCTATTACTCTCATTTGAGAGATAGAAAATTTTAAGAAATAAAACATATTAATTTCTTGTAGTCAATTTACTGACATTTTGCTTTCTTATCCACTCTTTCCTCAAACACCTATGATAGTGTTTATAGTCATTCTTTAGAACTCTATAAATTTCTTGATGTTTATAGCAACAGTTATGAATTGACTGGGCCAGAATCCTGTTTTATGTTTCTTGTATTTAACTCTCATTGTTTAGTGATCATTTTTATGTTAGTACTTTATATACAAGTATAGAAATCTCATTGTGATCTTTCTTTATTTTGATAGGATTAAATGTATTTTTATATCCTCACTATTGCCTGGGATTGCCTAACTCTTAAATTCTGGCATGCTGGCCTGACCTGTGGTGGCGCAGTGGATAAAGCGTCGATCTGGAAATGCTGAGGTCGCCGGTTTGAAACCCTGGGCTTGCCTGGTCAAGGCACATATGGGAGTTGATGCTTCCAGCTCCTCCCCCCTGTCTCTCTCTCTCCTCTCTCTCTGTCTCTCTCTCTCTCCTCTCTAAAATGAATAAATAAAAATTAAAAAAAAAAAAACTTTAAAAAAAAATTCTGGCATGCTAATCTTTCAAAACTTTTTATTCTTCTACCTCTCTCATATTTTTGTTCCTACTAGACCTGTCTTCGCTTCATGGACACCCACAGGCTTTTGGGTTTTTTCCCCTCCCAATCAATACCTTCTAGGTCTTATTACCTTATGTAGCTTAAATTGTGGTCCATCACTTTAACACTTTTCCTAGCAATTTTAATTTATTCCTTCCACTGTAACTTGTTCAAATCCCCAACTGGATCGATTCAACCAATTTCTTATAAATTACCTGTGCTATTATTTAATGATTTAAACTATAGCAATTCTATTTGCTGTTTCTCTTTGATCAATTTCCAATTTGGTAAACAGGGAAATTTGTGTTCATTCCCCTTAACACCTATGCCAAATCTATATAACTCACTTCAAACCCATATTTCACTTTTATTTTATATTTGATCCTTATTCCCCTCAACCTCAGCCTGCCCTCTTTTCCTGAAAATCAGTTAAGTCATCGTATATGAACTGTTACTACAACTCAGACCAATCCTTCTCAATATTCTTTCTTGGATCCTCTTTCTGACCCTTAAATACTAGTGCTTCTCAAAGTTCTGTTCCTGTTCTCTAGGTAATAATTATCTTACTGATTTTATCCTCTTATTCATGGACTGATGACTCCTAAATTTAAATCTATAGCCTTGACGTCTTCCTACCAAGTTCCAAATCTGCATATTCAGAAGCCATTGGAAAATGCTATCCTGAATTTGTCTCAGATACCTCAATTTCAGCATGTCTAAAATTTATTTTATTTCTAGATCAGTTTTTTTTTAAAATTCCCTGGAAGTCATCTTCCTCCTTCATTGACATTAGCTTCCACATTCCTATTGCTTTTATCTAACTAATTTCATAGCTGTCGCATTCTCACTGTCTTACATGATTTTAGTTCTGGCTCAGCTCAAAAGCTGTCTTCCACACTGCGCCTAGTCATCTTCTAGTTACTCAAGTTAGGGCTATATAAATATATTTATTCAACAGTCATTGATTCAACAAACGTTAATTGAATGTATTCTATGTGCTAGGCACTATTTTGTGTTGAAGATGAGCAGTGAACAAAAACATCTCTGTTCTTAGGGAGCTAAAATTCTGGTAGTGGGAGATAACAAATAAATAGATAATGTCAGATGGTAACAAATGCTATTAAGTGAGAGTAGAGTTAGGTGATAGTAATACAATACAGGGAAGCAGAAGGACTCTATTTTCTGTGGAGACATTGGGGAAGGCCCTTTTAATCTTTTATTTCTCTACTGATTAGGTAAGGGGGCACTGGAACAGGGACCTAAGTAAAGTGAGAGAACAAACAATACAGATGTATAGGGAAGAACAGTCCAGGAAGGGGAAACAGAGCAGCAAGTTCAGAGATTCTGAAGTGGAAGCATGCTTGGCATATTCCAAGAACAACAAGGTGACCAAAGGGGCTCAGGCCAAGCGAGTGAGAGAGAATGGAAAGATTAAGTAAGATCAAAAAAGTACAGGGGCCTGACCAGGCGCTGGTACAGTGGATAGAGCGGCAGACTGGGATGTGGAGAACACAGGTTCAAAATTCCGAAGTCGCCAGCTTGAGCGCAGGCTCATCTGGTTTGAGCAAGGCTCACCAGCTTGGACCCAAGGTTGCTGGCTTGAGCAAGGAGTCACTCGGTCTGCTGTAGCCCCACCCCACCCCGTCAAGGCACACATGAGAAAGCAATCAATGAACAACTAAGGTGCTGCAGCAAAGAATTGATGCTCTCATCTCTCTCTTCCTGTCTGTCCCTATCTGTCCCTCTCACTGTCTCTCTCTGTCACACTCACACACACACACACACACACACACACACACACAAGTGTGAGGGGTGGTAGGAGTTTTGTAGCTCTGATGTCGAATTTGGACTTGACCCTGAGTGAGAAGGGAAGCCAGAATAAACATGATCAGACCACTGGAGTGGTGCTATGTGGAAGTGGAGATCAGTGGGAAGCCTCTCTCAGAAGTCCAGGGAAGTCCCAAATTGAAGCAGCAGTGGAGAATATGAGAAGTGGTCAGATTTTGAGTATATCACAAAGTAGAAGGACAGGATTTGCTGGTAATTTGTAAGGTGTAAATGAGAGAGAAGGGACTTTAAAGATGACCCCAAGGTTTTTGACCTGAGCATCTAGGAAAATGGAATTGTCGGTTGTGCAGATGGAGAAACCTAAGGAACGGAATCAAGAGTTTAGTTTTGGAAGGGTTAAAGACTGAAGGGCATGTATATGTTGAATTGGTAGTTGGCTATACAGATACATCCACAAAAATACTGAATATTACTTTGCATGCTTTTAAATCTTATGACGTTGTTTATATATACATAGATGCACATACAGAGAGACACACACAATTATATTTCTGCAACATTCTTACCTGTCCAACCTTCTCTTGTTGCAAGTCATGCATACCTTATGCTCCTGCAATTCTAAACACACTTGGTTCAAACTTCTATGCTTTTACTTGTATTTCTTGCTAAAATACTATTTGGCATACTTTCAGTATTGGCAAATACTGATACAAAATTCTGTTTAAGAGACTATGAAGTCTTTTATAACCGCTTTCTTTGAAATAATCCTCTATATCAATTTATACTTTATATATATTTTGATTGCTTTATATATCACACTGCTGCATTTTGTGTTGTCTTTTATAAGTATGTGTCTCCTTTTAAACTCAAGGATAGAGATCCTGATTTTTTTGTCTGTTTATGTTAAATTTCTGGCATACTGCAGATTCCAATAAATGCCTGAATGTACTATGTTTCTGCCTTTTGGCTTTATAATTCCAAGCCCTGTGAAGAAAATGGTTTGTATTGGAAAATAAAAGATTAATTTGCTATAGCATAAGGTTATACATGCATTTGGAAAACAATATCAATTATAGTTTCTTGGAAACTATTTGATGCATATAAACTAGTAAACATTTAGTTAGTGGGAGTCTGAAGGTTAGAAACTGCTACCGACAAGAAAATTAAAGATGCAGGAAGTTATTGAGAATGGTACCCTTAGTCATATAAGTATGTCTGCAATACCATCCTATTTTCTTTGTCCTGAGACTTTGATTTTTTTCTCAAGTCTGTGGATCTGGAAAATTGTTATAATGCAGTTTTCTTGGGCCCTAACTCAGGTATATGGAAATGTGATTTGTGGTGGTGAGGTCCAAGAATTTACATTTTAAAGGGACCTTAAGTTTTCTTATGTACTTTCAAGTTTGGGAATACTGAATTAGAGAATGCAGTAGGTTGGAGAGAAATTAGGAATGGTAGGAAAAAACTAGTTGACTTGAAAGGCCTTTAACCAATATGATAAGCATAGAGTGTCTTTAAAATGGGAAGAAAAAAACTAAAAGGTACTGGCTTGTAAGGACTTTTAATACTAATCTAACTCAGAATACCTTGTGCCATGCATTTAGGGAATTTTTTTTTTTTCTTTTCATTTTTCTGAAGCTGGAAACAGGGAGAGACAGTCAGACAGACTCCCGCATGCGCCCGACCGGGATCCACCCGGCACGCCCACCAGGGGCGACGCTCTGCCCACCAGGGGGCGATGCTCTGCCCATCCTGGGCGTCGCCATGTTGCGACCAGAGCCACTCTAGCGCCTGGGGCAGAGGCCACAGAGCCATCCCCAGCGCCCGGGCCATCCTTGCTCCAATGGAGCCTTGGCTGCGGGAGGGGAAGAGAGAGACAGAGAGGAAAGCGCGGCGGAGGGGTGGAGAAGCAAATGGGCGCTTCTCCTGTGTGCCCTGGCCGGGAATCGAACCCGGGTCCTCCGCATGCTAGGCCGACGCTCTACCGCTGAGCCAACCGGCCAGGGCTAGGGAATATTTTTAACTCTTATGTTTGAGTAAGATCTGTTTAAGTCTAGGGTAAATTGAGGACTAGATTATAGTTAGACAAAACTAACTTTTAGCTTCTATTCTGTTGAAGCTATATATATTTGTATTTATTTTGCTTATTTTATATACATGTTTATATTTTGAAATCTTACTCTAAACTGTGTGTCCTAAATAGTGTGTGTGTATACACACTTTTTTGTGTGTCTATGCTTGACTATTTTAAGAAAAAGTACTGTTTTTAAAACCAAAACCAAATTAAGTATAAAACTTTATCATTTTTGGTCAACTATGGAAAATCTAGTTGTATGGCTCACACAGTAAACATCACCATTTACTTTATACTTATCATAAAGTGCTCCAAGGACATGAGAATAAACATAGGTGCTAAATTTGGAAATCCAGATTGTTAGGTGGCAGTAGATTTCTCTATTACCAGTAAAATGGTACTCGTCTTGTATTTTATAGGTTCCCAGATTGTGATGAGCCGTACCCTCGACTTGTGGATCTGAATTTAGCTGGAGAACCTACTGAAGGAGCCCCAGTGGCAGTGCAGAGGGACTATGGTTTTTGGTGTCCCCGAGAGTTAAAAATTGATCCTGATCTTGGTTATTCTTTTTTGCACGTGCGTGATTGTTCACCTCCTTGCCCAAATATGTACTTTAGGAGAGAAGAACTTTCATTTGCTCGCTATTTCATAGGATTGATTTCAATCATTTGCCTCTCTGCCACGTTGTTTACTTTTTTAACGTTTTTGATCGATGTCACAAGATTCCGTTATCCTGAAAGACCTATTATATTTTATGCAGTCTGCTACATGATGGTGTCGTTAATTTTCTTCATCGGGTTTTTGCTTGAGGACCGAGTAGCCTGCAATGCATCTAGCCCTGCACAGTACAAGGCTTCCACAGTGACACAAGGATCTCATAATAAAGCCTGCACCATGCTTTTTATGGTACTTTATTTTTTTACTATGGCTGGCAGCGTTTGGTGGGTAATTCTTACCATCACATGGTTCTTGGCAGCTGTGCCAAAGTGGGGTAGTGAAGCTATTGAGAAGAAGGCATTGCTGTTTCATGCCAGTGCATGGGGCATCCCTGGAACTCTAACTATCATCCTTTTAGCGATGAATAAAATTGAAGGTGACAATATCAGTGGCGTGTGTTTTGTTGGCCTCTACGATGTTGATGCACTGAGGTACTTTGTTCTTGCACCCCTCTGCCTCTATGTGGTAGTCGGGATTTCCCTCCTCCTAGCTGGCATTATATCCCTAAACAGAGTTCGAATTGAGATTCCATTAGAAAAGGAGAACCAAGATAAATTGGTGAAGTTTATGATCCGGATTGGTGTTTTCAGCATTCTTTATCTCGTACCACTCTTGGTTGTAATTGGATGCTACTTTTATGAGCAAGCTTACCGTGGCATTTGGGAAACCACATGGATACAAGAGCGCTGCAGAGAATATCACATTCCATGTCCATATCAGGTAAGGGAAACCTTGTTCTAAATTTCGGAATATGTAGTCTTGAAAAGAAGGCATATTGCTATAAAAAGCTAATCTTAACTGGGTTTTTAAAAAACTCTTCGTGAACCTTCAATTTGTACGTTAAAATTTAAAACATTTTATAACAAATATATTGTAGTAAGAATGTCATACACATGTTCCTATAAATATCGTCCTTTTAAAATAAGACTTTTACAAGTCTATGCTATGGGCTTTTAAACAATATCTTCTGTTATCACAAAACAGTTGCTTGTTGATTCTTTAGAACTCTGCCGGTTGGAGAGGAAGAAGCACTTTACCAACTCCGATAAAAAGGTTCTGTCTTTTTCTGGAAATTTTACTGATGTTCAAAGTAGAAATATGTTGTTTTAATAGTTTTGTAAAAATAATAGGATGCAATTGTGCACACTAGTTCATCTCTCAGTTGGTCTTGGTTTTTCTCTTTTGCATACTGAATATTTTGTGATTTATTCTTTAGTTTAAAGAGATTAGATACTCATAGAATCACAGAATTTTAGATCTAGAAAGAACTTTAGCGATAATTTATTTAGGTTCCCTCTGTAAAGTTCTTAAACATCAGACTCATTTGAGGCTTAAAAATGTATAGTAACCTGCTCACATTCATCTGGGATTTAGTCCTAGGAGAGGATTAGAACAAGGAAAGTAATTCAAAGAAATTAATGCTAAGTATTTATCTCTCATTGTAAAACCTTCTCTGGAACTGTGCCACTAGCTATTACCCTCTCTTCTTTCTCTTAAAACAAGTTTTCTTGAAAGAGTTGTCTCCTGTTCTTCCTGATCCAGGTTTCCTGAGTGCGGAAGTGCACCAGCCACCCTTTCCTCTACCTCAACCCTGCGTCTCTCTCGTACCTTTTAAATGTCTTTCTTAAAGTACTTAGGTATTATAGATAATTTATACTTGTCTGTTTCCCCTCCTTGATGGTGAACTCTTTGCAGATGAGAACTTTTTCATATTTTTGAATGAATGTTCTGTAGGTTAGTAGATGATAGCATTGAAATGGGGGTGTATAGGTTGAGAAGAAACATCTAAGAAATGGAAACAGTGGTACTGGGGACAAGGAGTGTGTGTTTAGCACATAGTCAAAGTTCATAAATATTTGATGACTAAAAATGACATTTTTCCTTTTATATGGTGGTATAAATAGTCCCATACAAAATTATATTTTTATTATTGTGTAAGTATGAGCTACTAGCTTTTAAAAAATAAACCAACTTATAATAAAGAAGCTAGAAAAACTGAATAATTGAAATGTATTAAATTTCTTAACAGAATTACTTATTAAAAACTTATTTTTCCTTTTTATTCTTTTTCCAAGTGAGAGGAGAGGAGATAGAGAGACAGACTCCTGCATGTACCCTAATGGGATCCACCTGGCAACCCCTGTCTGGGGTCAATGCTCTTCCCTTCTGAGGCCATGCTTAAAACCAAGCTATTTTTAGCACTCAGTGCCTGGGGCCAATGTACTTGAACCAGTCGAGCCATGGTTGCGGACGCGGAAGAGAGAGAAAGATGGAGTGAGAAGGGGGAGAGGTGGAGAAGCGGGGAAGAGAGAGAGTGAAAGGAGGAGAGGTGGAGAAACAGACGGCCACTTCTCCTATGTGCCCTGATGGGGAATTGAACCCAGGACATCCACACACTGGGCCAACAGTCTACCACTGAACCAACCAGCCAGGGCCACTTATTAAAAACTCTTAATATGAATTTTCAAATCTGAAGATAACTAACCAGATTTTACACCTAATGAGAGAGAAAGCAATTGTTGAATTACATCATATGCTTTCCTGTATACATTTTCTAGGATTCCAAATATATATATATATATATATATATTATCTTGAGGCTATTGAAGGAACAACAATGTGTAACTATGAAATAATGATAAAAAAAAATACCAAAGCTTAACCATGTAAATTTAGTAAATTAGAGTAGTTGGGATGCTATTTTCAAGACATTCCTAGAATTCTTTTAGCATCTTTAGAAGCAGTTTAAGCTATACAGATAACGTGTGTGTGTGTGTGCATACATCCATTCCTTTATAGTCATAGGTTAAAAAGTAGTTTTCCAACACACAGAAATGTTGGATTTTCAATATACCAAAAAAAAAAAAAAAAAAAAAAAAAAGCCTGACCAGGCGGTGGTGCAGTGGACAGAGTGGACAGAGCGGACAGAGCGTCGGACTGGGATGTGGAAGGACCTGAGGTCGCCAGCTTGAGCGCGGGCTCATCTGGCTTGAGCAAAAAAAAAGCCCACCAGCTTGGACCCAAAGTCACTGGCTCCAGCAAGGGATTACTCGTTCTGCTGAAGTCCCGTGATCAAGGCACATATGAGAAAGCAATCAATGAATAACTAAGGAGTCCCAACAAAAAACTAATGGAGTCCCAACAAAAAAGATGATTGATACTTCTCATCTCTCTGTGCCTGTCTGTCTGTCTCTATCTATCCCTCTCTCTGACTCTCTCTCTCTGTCCCTGTAAAAAATAAAAATAAAAAATTACATAATAACAATAACATAACATGGCTCTTAAGCTGTAAATTCTGAAACAGGAATCTTGGTTTCTTGTGTTATTTTTCTTATATACTAGCTTTATAACCTTAGACCAACTTCAAACCTCTCTGCTTCAGTTCCTTATCTGTAAAATGAATAATAGAATCTAATAGCAATAGTATTAGACATAAATAGTAATAGAATCTACCTCCTAGGGTTGTTTTTAGGAACATGCATACAGACACTTGGAAGAGTGCCTTCTACATAAG
The DNA here is from genome assembly GCF_036850765.1 of Saccopteryx bilineata. Lineage (NCBI taxonomy): Eukaryota > Metazoa > Chordata > Mammalia > Chiroptera > Emballonuridae > Saccopteryx > Saccopteryx bilineata. The sequence goes on from NC_089490.1 coordinate 159,650,572, forward strand.
TACTCAGAGGTTAGCTTTATTAATTTCTTCATTAACTGTTGCTGCTCTTCCTATTTACACACACACACACACACACACACACATATTCAATACGTACATATATAGGTGTATGTATAAACATAGTTTTTAAAAACTATCTAGTACCAGGCTTTAGCAAATACCATATTTGCTTCAGACTTTTAAATCATATTACAGATTTGGCTGAAACTTTTTGTGAATCTTTCCTCAGTCCTGTTTCTCTTATTCCCTGCCCAAAGGTGACCATCATCCTGAATTTGGAGTGTCATTCCCATGAAAGGCTATTCAATTACCAATGTGAATGTAGCTATGAAAATATTTATTTACATAGTATGTAAATGTTATACTATCCATCTATTTCTGTAACTTGATTTTTTAACCTAACATTTAGTTTTTGAGATGTATTTATGTTAATACTGTTGTTCATTTTTAAAAATATTTTCTTTTAAGAAAGTTTATAGTAATATATTAGTTTACAGAAGTATAGAAAATAACAAACACCCATGTACTCACAATCCAACTATCTTGAAATCTAAACATTTTATTTGGTTGGCTGTTTATTAAAGACATAGTTGTTGACTAAACATGATTTGCCTGTTTAGTACCTTCATTGCTGTTAGGTTATTTGCCTTTTGTTGTTGTTGTAGTTTAAATATTCTTGGTATGATTCTTGTCATTTATTTTTACTGCAGATATCTTATCCTGTTCTGTGCTAGTATTCTTTTTGGCCTTTGTGTTTTAAAAAATCCTTCCCTGCCTCTATTCCCTTTGATATTCCCATTTTCTTTCCTTCTCCTTTCCCAGAGGTACCCCATTCTCATATGTGATATTTATCATTCTTCCTAATATTTTTATACTGTGGCTGAATATGTATCTATAAAACTAGCCTTTTGCAAATTTATAAAATTCATATTAAGGAGGTAATTTCGTAGCTTGGGTTTTTCACTCAGTTTTATGTTTTTAAGATATCAGTGTTGATGTGTACCACTAATTTGTTCATTTTAACTCTAGTAGTCTGCTGCAATTTATTCACTCCTTCTGTTGATGGGCATGTAGTTTCCAGGGGTTATTTTTGCAGTTATAATCCATTTGCAGTGAACATTCTTATAATACCTGTTTTCCTTGGATATATATATCTCAAAATGAAATTGTTGCAGTATAAGATAGAAACATCTTCAACTCATATGGTTATTTTAATTGTACACTCAATGAAGTATGAGTTTGATGAAGTTGAAAGTGTTTTCATACGTTTATTGGGTTTCTCTTCTATGATTTGCCTGTTTAGTACCTTCATTGCTGTTAGGTTATTTGCCTTTTGTTGTTGTAGTTTAAATATTCTTGGTGTGATTCTTGTCATTTACTTTTACTGCAGATATCTTATCCTGCTCTGTGCTAGTATTCTTTTTTTGCCTTTGTGTTTTAAAAAATCCTTCTCTGCCTCTAAAGTCATAAATATGATCTGCCATATTTTTTTCTAGCATTTTTAAATTTTGAATTTTTAAAAAGATTTTATTATTGATATTTTAGAAAGAGAGAGAGAAAGGGGGGAGGAACAGGAAGCATCAACTTATAGTAGTTGCTTCCTGTATGTGCCTTGACTGGGGAAGTCCATGGGTTTGAACTGGAGACCCTAACATTGCAAGTTGATGTTTTATCCACGGTACCACCACAGGTCAGGCTAAAATTTGAACTTTTTTAAGTGAAAGGAGGAGAGATAGACTCCTGCATGCGCCCCAACTGGGATCCACCCAGCAACCCCCATCTGGGGCCAATACTCAAATCAGCTGAGCTATCCTCAGTACCTAGGGCCAATATTTGAACCAGTTGCGCCACTGGCTGTGAGAGGGGAAGAGAGAAAAGGGGGAGAGGGAGGGGAAGTGAAGTAGATGGTTGCTTCTCATATGTGCCCTGATCGGGGATTGAACCTGGGACAGCTACATGCCAGGCCAACGCTTTATTCACTGAGCCAGCTAGCCAGGGCTAAATTTTCATTTTTGATTTATATCTCTAATCCCTTGAAATATAGTATATTTTTAATATGAGTAATATGATTTTGTTTTTCCATATGAATAAGCAGTATACTTTCAACACCATTATTTATTAAATAGCCCTTCTGAATTGTAATGCAACCTCTGTCATATACAAGTTTCATTTTTAGGCTCTCTTTTGCTCCACTGGTTTGTTTATATAACCTTGGGTCAATTCTACATTTACCCTACCTTCTTGTTCTTCAAAATTATTTTAAGGCCCTGGCCAGTTGGCTCAGTGGTAGAGTGTCGGCCTGGCGTGCAGAAGTCCCGGGTTTGATTCCCGGCCAGGGCACACAGGAGAAGCGCCCATCTGCTTCTCCACCCCTCCCCCTCTCCTTCCTCTCTGTCTCTCTCTTCCCCTCCCGCAGCCGAGGCTCCATTGGAGCAAAGATGGCCCGGGCGCTGGGGATGGCTCCTTGGCCTCTGCCCCAGGCGCTAGAGTGGCTCTGGTCACGACAGAGCGACGCCCCAGGTGGGCAGAGCATCGCTCCCTGGTGGGTGTGCCGGGTGGATCCCGGTTGGGCGCATGCGGGAGTCTGTCTGACTGCCCCCCACCCCCCGTTTCCAGCTTCAGAAAAAAAATAAAATAAATTAAAAAAAAAAAGAAAGAAATACTGGTCAGTTTGTTGATTTAAATTTACTTGTTCTTTATTTTAAATACTGTATTTGTTCCCGTTTTGTTTTTTTACTTTAAAATAAGATATGCGCAGTGTGCATAGGGATTTGTTCATAGTTTTTTTATAGTCGGCCCTCCAAGGGTCTGATGGACAGTGAACTGGCCCCCTGTGTAAAATGTTTGGGGACCCCTGGTATACAGTATAGAGACGCTGGACAAAAGGATGATTCATGTCCCAGGCAGGATGGTGCAGGATAGTGTGAGAGATTATCAAGCTGCTCAGAACAGCTTGCCATTTAAAAGTTAGAAATTGTTTATTTCTGGAATTTTTTATTTAATAATTTTGGACCATGGCTCACCATAGGTAATTGACACCACAGAAAACAAAACTGTGGATAAGGGGAGTCTACTGTATACTCATGAGTAGATAGATTGTGATAATTGTTAGTTCTCTGTACTGTCCTTGTCCAATTTGGATGTCGAGCTTATAATAGCTTCATAAGGTGAGGTATTTTTCCCCCGTTATTCTCTGGAACAGGTTTTATAATAAATAGACCCTCTCCTCTTTGAAAGGGTTAGTATATCCTCCTATAAAAACTCTGTATCATAGTGTTTTTTTGATTATTTTGTTTGTTTTTTGTATTTTTCCAAAGTTAGAAGTGGGGAGGCAGTCAGACAGACTCCTGCATGTGCCGGACTGGATCCACCCTGCATGCCCACCAGAGGGCAATGCTCTGCCCATCTGGGGTGTTGCTCCACTGCAACGGGAGCCATTCTAGCACCTGAGGTGGAAGCCATGGAGCCATCCTCCATGCCTGGGCCAACTCTGCTCTAATGGAGCCCTGGTTGCGGGAGGGGAAGAGAGAGATAAAAAGGAGAGGGGGAGGGGTGAAGAAGCAGATGGGTATTTCTCCCGTGTGCCCTGATTGTGAATTGAACCTGGGACTTCCACACACTGGGCCGATGCTCCACCACTGAGCCATCTGGCCAGGGCCCATAGTGTTTTTGAAGTGAGGAGAAAGAAGTTGTGGAAAGCACTAGGTTTTCAAAGCTACTATTTCAGTATCTTTCATAGTAATTATTCAGGTCTTTTATTCTTTTTTGTGTGTGTAAGAGAGAGTGAGGGAGAGATACAGGAAGGGAGAGAGATGAGAAGCATCAACTCGTAGTTGCAGTACTTTTAGTTGTTCATTGAGTGCCTTGACCAGGGGGCTCCAGCCGAGCCAGTGACCCCTTGCTCAAGCCAGCGACCATGGGATCATGTCAATGATCCCACGCTTAAGCTGAGGACCTCACGGTTTTGAACCTAGGACCTAGAGTCCCAGGTTGAAGCTCTATCCACTGCACCACTACTGGTCAGGCAAGACATTTGGGGGGTTTATATTTTTCTAGAAAATTATTTCATCTTTTCAAATAAATTGGTATAAGGTTATTCACATTTTTTTTTTAATTTTGAAAATTGTTACTATATCTTTTTTTGGTTCCTAATGGATTTTTTTTCCTCCCTTGTCTTATCAGAGGATTATCTTTTTAAGTCAGTTATTTCTGTTCTTACCTTTCTTCCTACTACTTTTCTTTAGAATTACAGTTGATCCTTGAACAATGTGGAGGTTAGGGGTGCCAGCCCCCACTCAAAGATCTGCATATAACTTTTGATTTTCCCAAAACTTCACTACATTTGTCCCATGATCTCCACAGGGAATTCGTTCCACAACCCTTGTGGATACCAAAATCCATGATGTTCAAGTGCCTTTTATAAAATGGTACAGAATAATGCACACATGCATAGAGTCAGCAGTTGGTCGAATCCACGGTTGCAAAACTTGGGGATGTAAAGGGCTGACTGTGTGGTTATTGTAAAATATCTGCGTATCAGTGGACCCACGCAGTTCACACCTGTGTTCAGTGGTCAATTGTACTTGGTTATTCTGGAGTCTGGAGTCTTGAAAATTCAACTCATACATTTTTAATATTTCCTGATTTTTGAAGTGCATTTAAAGTTTAACCAAAAATACCCCCAAACCATTATTAACCATGTTGACCACTCATTGAGTTTTCTGTACTTGGCTCCAAACAACTTTATTTATTTATTTGAGAACCTTTTATTATTTCAAGTTGGGGAATCTCTGGCCTTTCTTTCCTCATAGAAGAGTTCCCAATCCTGTTGAAAGGGGGTGTGCTCATACTAACACCTCATAGCTTAATACTCGAATGCATACTTTCTTTTATTCCCTACAGTATTTTCTTTCCTAGAATTAGTATTAACTTTTTTCTTCAGCATAATAGTTCAGAGGCTATTCTGGAAGGTTAGAGCAAGTATGATTAAGGCTTTATTCTGTGTATGAATCCCATGAACTCCCTTGTGACTCTGGCTTTTCAGTCTTAAGTAACAGATATTGAGTTAAATCTGACTTGTTTAAAAAAGATAAACTGTTATAAATATGAGGTCTTATTATTTGTATAAACTTAATTGTGGGTAAAATCTGTGATCTTATTTGGTACCCACAACAGCTTTATGATACAGATAGTATGGCTTCATTCCTGCCACTTTAAGGAGAGAAAGCTGAAGCAGAAAGAAATAATATTGCTTACACAGAGTAGCATTATTAGCTCAGGGGTCAGCAAATACAGCCCACCTAAACTAGAGCCCATTGATGAACTGTAGAGTCAGTCAGCTGAGTGTTCAGTTTTCTGAATTGTGGTGAAATATCCCCCATAAATGGTAACAAATGTTATCGCTTTAACCATTTTAAGTGTACAATTCTGTAGCATTAAGTACATTCATGTTTAATACAACTATCAGTGCTTCAGAAATTTTTTTATCTTCCCAAACTGGAACTTTACTCAATAATTAAAACTCCCCTTTCTTCCTTGCCTCCCAGCCTCGCAGCCTCGCAGCCTCCAGCAGCCATCATTGTAATGTATGTCTCTATGAATTTGACTACAGGCATACCTCAGAGGTATTGCAGGTTTATTTCCAGACCAGACCCTTTTAGTAAAGTATCACAATACAGCCAGTCATGGGAATTATTTTGGGGTTTCCCTGTGCATATACAAGTTATGCTTACAGTATACTGTAGTCTATTAAGTGTACAATTGCATTATATCTAAAAAAAAATAATGTGCATACTTTAATGGGAAAAAAACTTCCTAAAAATGCTAACCATCATCTGGGTCTTCAGATAGTTGCAGTCTTTCTGCTGATAGAGGGTCTTATCTTTAGTTTGTAAAATAAATGCAGGATCTGCAAAGCACAATAAAGCAAAGCACCATAAAATGAGGTATGCCTATACTCCAGGACTAGATACCTCATTTAAGTGGAACCATACAATATTTGTTCTACTTTGATTTTTAATATTCTAATATTAGAATTTTAATACTACGTAGTTTTAATTCACAATTTACTAAGAACTTATTGAGCGTCGGCCCAGCGTGTAGAATTCCCGGGTTCAATTCCTGGCCAGGGCACACAGGAGAAGCGCCCATCTGCTTCTCCACCCCTCCCCCTCTCCTTCCTCTCTGTCTCTCTCTTCCCCTCCCACAGCCAAGGCTCCATTGGAGCAAAGTTGGCCCGGGCGCTGAGGACGGCTCCATGGCCTCCACCTCAGGCGCTAGAATGGCTCTGTTGCAGTGGAGCAGCGCTCCCTAGTGGGCATGCTGAGGGGTGTGTGGATCTGGTTGGGCACAGTGGGAGTCTGTGATTCTGCCTCCCCACTTCTAACTTTGGAAAAATACAAACAAAAAAAAGGAAAGGAAGAAAACACTTGTGACTTGAGTATCAGAGAGATTCAATTTCTATTTGAAATAATATCCACATATAATTGAACAAGATTTGCTATCACTGAGCTTGCCTAAAAGAATATATAGCAGGCCCTGATGATAATTTCTAATGAGATGTTTTTAAAATGTATTATGCAATGATGTTATCTTTAGAGTAGCCTAGTAGGTGACTTAGAGAATACTATTTGAATATATTTGCTTAAAAATCAGTGAGGTTGCTTTACAGTTGTTACTTGTATTACTGAAACTTTCAAATATTTGAAACATGAGTTTGTGAAGCAGTTGATCACATTGTTTCAAAATAACAGTTGTGTTTAATACAAACGGCTTGTATTTAAGTGTGTAAGTTAGAGGAAAATGGGCTTGTGAAAAGGGTTTAAAATAGTTTCCTTGCTGTAAACAAAAATTTACTGCTTAGATCTTAAAATCTACTTTATACTAACTAATTTTAGCAAGAATAATTTTTTTAAATCTGTATTCAACAGTATTTGAGAAAGTAATATTTAATGCCTGAATCCAGAATTAATTATGAAATATAGCTCAAGTTGTAAGAATGTCTACTTTACGATTTAAAATCAGTAAACTTTATCCCTAGAGTACATTTCCATCTGATACATTATTTAAGTTATTAGTAATTTTCTAGGTACTGGGTTTTTTTTAATTCTTTTTTTATATTTTTAAAGTGAGAGTAGGGAAGATACAGAGACAGACTCCTGCATGTGCCCTGATTGGAATCCACCCCTCAGGGGCCGATTCTCTGCCCATTTGGAGCTGCTCACAACCAAGCCATCTCTAGTGCCTGAGGTTGGAGGCTTGACAGAACCATTCTCAGTGCCTGGAGCGATCTGCTCAAATCAATTGAGCCATGGCTGTGGGAGAGGAAGAGAGAGAGAGACTGACAGAAAGAGAAGGGGAAGGCAGGAGAGAAGCAGATGGTCACCTCTCCTGTGTGCCCTGACTGGGAATCAAACCCCAGGATTTCCACACACCATGTCACACCCCTAGCTGAGCCAACTGGCCAGGGCTATTTTGGGGATTTTTTTTCCCCTTTAAAAGTAATTTCCTCTATTTAGTGCCTTCTAAGAGGCTCAAAGCATTTCATTAAAGAGTTACAAGCCTCAAAAGTTGTTGATATTTCTAGAAGAGGATGTCAATATAACATACTGGTTAAAAACATGGGTTTTAAAGGCAGATGGGTTTGGTTTGTGTCCTGTCCCTAACTTTCTGAGCCTCAGTTTCCTCATGTAAAATGCAGAAAATAGCATTTTACTTATAGTAATATCTACCTCATGGGTGGCTATGAAGATTAAAGGAGATAATAAATTTAAACCTCTTACAAGAGTGCCTTGCATAAAGGAAAATTTCAATACTCTATATTGCTACAGTTACATATTTCTTGAAGCTTGAAAAAAGATTCTATATTCTCTACTAGAATCATAATTATTTTTCTTTTAAACATTGATTTTCAAAAGAAAACATTTTTCTTTACTAAAGTGTCTTTTCTTTTTTTTCATCTCTTTTATTCATCTAATGCAATGCTATGTATCCCAAGGAAATTTGATACTAGAAACTGTTTCAGTGGTAAAAATGTGTTAGTGTAATACAAGCAACTTTGCTAAGTCTATCAAATTCTCATTAGAACCATTTGTAGAATATTCTAAAATATTATATATATATATAGAAATATATATATATTATAGAAAACAGCCCTGGCCAGCTAGCTCAGCGGTAGAGTGTCGGCCCAGCGTGTAGAATTCCCGGGTTCAATTCCTGGCCAGGGCACACAGGAGAAGCGCCCATCTGCTTCTCCACCCCTCCCCCTCTCCTTCCTCTCTGTCTCTCTCTTCCCCTCCCACAGCCAAGGCTCCATTGGAGCAAAGTTGGCCCGGGCGCTGAGGACGGCTCCATGGCCTCCACCTCAGGCGCTAGAATGGCTCTGTTGCAGTGGAGCAGCGCTCCCTGATGGGCATGCCGGGGGTTGTGTGGATCTGGTTGGGCACAGTGGGAGTCTGTGATTCTGCCTCCCCACTTCTAACTTTGGAAAAATACAAACAAAAAAAAGGAAAGGAAGAAAACAAACAGTAAACATTATTTGTATTCTTTCAGCCACATAAAGCAACCCATTTGTTGTTTATCTAGGCATGATTCAGAACAACATGAAACTAACAATAATGTCAAATCTAAATTATGATTTTAACTTCATTTTTTTTTTGACAGAGAAGGACAGATAGGGACAGACAGAAAAGGAGAGAAATGAGAAGCATCAGTTCTTCGATGCAGCACCTTACTTGTTCAATGATTGCTTTCTCATAAGTGCCTTGACGTGGGGGTGAGGGGTGCTACAGCAGAGCTAGTGAGCCCTTGCTCAAGCCAGCAACCTTTGGGTTCAAGCCAGTGACAATGGGGTCATGTCTATGATCCTACACTCAAGCCCGTGACCCCGCACTCAAGTCAGCGACCTTGGAATTTCGAACCTGGGTCGTCCGCATCCCAGTCTGACACTCTATCCACTGCGCTAATGCCTGATCAGGCTAGATTCATTTTCTCATGAGTGCTTGTCTTTACCAAGCAATTACAAAAGGAATCATCATTATTTATGAAGGAACTATGAGGAAAACGGTTATGTTTTATAATTCTAACATTAGGGACAGTGAATATTTTTATATAAATGTGTAGTGCTACTAGTTTTTTTCCCCCTGCTACTAATACTTCAAGTGTTAAATATCCTGCCTGTGAATTCCTAGTACCAAAGTAATTTTCCCTCAAAATTGTTTAGTATCTATAACAGAGGAAAAGAGTAAGAATTCCCTGTAAAAGTTTTCTAAATCGCTTGTTTTATAGGAAAATGTTATATTATAGAAATAAGATTAAATAAATTTATAGAATACTGTTTTAATGTACAGGTTGTAAAATGCTGTCAAATAGCTCTTGTGGAAAAATACAGTGTGTCCGTAAAGTCATGGTGCACTTTTGACCGGTCACAGGAAAGCAACAAAAGATGATAGAAATGTGAAATCTGCACCAAATAAAAGGAAAACCCTTCCAGTTTCTGTAGGATGATGTGGCAGCATGTGCGCATGCGCAGATGATGACGTAACACCAGGTTTACAGCGGAGCAACCCACAGCCATGCCAGTTGAGATGTGGACGGTACAGAGGAAAGTTCAGTGTATACTGTGGCTCACTAAATTTGAATCCGTTACCAAAGTGCAACATAAGTATTGGAGTGTTTATAACGAAGCGCCACCACATAGGAATAACATTACTCAGTGGGATGAGCAGTTGAAGGAAGCCAGCTGTTTGGTGGAGAAACCCCGTTCTGGTAGGCCATCAGTCAGTGACGAGTCTGTAGAGGCTATACGGGATAGCTACCTAAGGAACCCTAAAAATCTGTGCATGAGCCCACATCGAACTGCACTGAATAGGTATGAAACTGGGAGAGTTTTCCTTTTATTTGGTGCAGATTTCACATTTCTATCTTTTGTTGCTTTCCTGTGACTGGTCAAAAGTGCAACATGACTTTACAGACACACTGTATATTAAAATATACAAGTTACTATTATTCTGACCTCTGTTAAACAGAAAAGACTAAGCTGTAAGTTCAATTTAAGTTAATTGCAGATATTTCTAATACACAAACAGTTTACACATTTTATGAAAAATATTTGCCTGCCGGTGATGGTGTGGTGGATAGAGCATCGACCTGGGACGCTGAGGTCCCAGATTTGAAACCCCGAGATCACTGGCTTGAGTGTGGGCTCATCCAAATTGAGCACAGGCTCCTGGGTTGAGTGTGGGACCATCAACATGATCCCATGGTCTCTGTCTTGAAGCCCAAGGTCTCTAGCTTGAGCAAAGGGTCCCTGGCTCGGTTTGAGGCTCCCATCCCCCACCCTCACTCCTCCCACCCCTGACAAGGCACATATGAGAGCAATCGATGAACATCTAAAGGACACAACTACAAGTTGATGCTTCTCATCTCTCTTCCTTCCTCCCTTTCTCTCTTCTCCACTTCCTCTCTCTCTCTCTCTCTCTCTTTCTCTCTCTCTCTCTCTCTCACACACACACACACACACTCACATATGTGCTTAAAAATTAACATATTTGCTACAATCTACATATACAGCAGGGCACAGAAAACTTAGTGTAAAAGGTCAGATGGTAAATATTTCACGTTTTGTCTGTCAGGGTTTTTGTTGCAAGTACTCAACCCTGCTGGTATAATACAAAAGTAGCCATATAATATGTAAACAAATGGAATTGTTCCAGTAAAGCTTTATTTGCAAAAACAATTGCAGCAGATTTAGTCTATAGGCTATATAGTTTGCCACACCCTATCTACAGCAAGCATTATTCTATATTACCTTTGAAAAATCTTTCCTAACAGCAGTTGGTGGCCTATGCCATTTTCTTTTCCATGTAAATTGTCATGTTCATTTTCATTACTACTTTGGGAAGTTATCATTTTTTGTTATTTGCATAATTGTATTAAAAATACCATATTTCCCCATGTGTAATACACTCCCATGTATAAGATGCACCTTAATTTTGAGGCCTGAAATTTTGGGGGAAAATGTATTAAAGTTATTGAACTCAAGTTTTACTCATCATAAAATTTATACAACTCCTCATTTACACGAAAAAGCAGGAAATGCAAGTAAAAAAACTACAACTACTGCATAAGACGCACCCAGTTTTTAGACCCCAAATTTTTTGAAAAAGGGTGCATCTTCTACATGGGGAATACAGTACTCAATACAGTCTAGTACAATTGCTACAATAAATAAATAAAAATAAATTCTAGTACATCACTATAATAAAGACATGCCATTAAATCTTTTTTTCCAATAGTTTTTAGAGTCATCACCACACCCACTTAATAATTTCAGAAGTTTATAAGAATAGTAAAATAGAAATGAAATAACGTAATAATCACAGAAGCTTCTAGTTACTAAATATTTACTATGTGCCAGATTCTGCACTCAGCAAATTTATCTCATTTAATTTTCACTATAGCCCAATAAATTAGATTGTACTGAAGTTGACAAGTAAGGAAACTGAGTGTCATAATTATAAAACTTACCCAGATTTAAACAGTAAGTGATAGCTAGGATATGAATTGTCTTTCTGATTCCAAAGCTTACAGTCATTTTTTTTTAAATTATTTTTATTTATTCATTTTAGAGAGAGACAGAGAAAGATAGGGAGAGAGAAGGGCGGAAGAGCAGGAAGCATCAACTCCCATATGTGCCTTGACCGGGCAAGCCCAGCCAGGGTTTTGAACTGGCGACCTCATGGTTCCAGGTCAATGCTTGATCCACTGCACCACCACAGGTCAGGCCAAAGCTTACAGTCTTACCATCACTTTATACCCCATCTTATATAAAAAACACTAGAATGATACTTGGGAGATGCAACCTAGTCTGGGCTTTATCTCTAGCTAGCATTGTGCTTTAAACTAGTCACTCTATAATTTCTTTTTCTCTAAAATTAGGGGATTGAATTGAATAATCTCTAAGATTTTTTTTTTTTTTAGGTCTAATAGTAAGTGAATCTAGAAACTTTTCTCTCATAAAACAAGTTCTTTTCCCTTCCTTTCTAAAACTCATCTATTGACAAAACAGCCATATATTCTATATCTACCATCATGACATAGTGACAGCTGCCGACGAAGCAAGAGTGAATAAGAAAGTTCCTATCCTGGAGGAGTTTATTGTCTAGTAGGGAGATAATTCTGTGACTAAAGTACAATTATTTTATGAGTTTTTGTTCTTGTTTCTTTAAAAAATATGGCAAAATAACTGGAAAGAATATGATATCGATTATACTATGCCTAAAAATATAAAGGTGTTTAGTAAGTATACAACGATTAATTTAGAATACATTTATTTTTCTAGCACTTCTAATGAATATTCCTCACAGCCAAGTGAAACTATGTCTTTTTATAAATTTGGTAGAAAAAACTTCCTTGAGGTCCTAAAATGTTAAAATGACCAGATAATTACTTTAATAATTTCTCAGATTTTTTTGGCATCTTTACCCTCAAATAAAATACAGCACTTTAATCCCAAAGGATAACTATGGAAAATTCTTAAAATTAGCACCAAACATAGCACTGCTTGCAAAGACTGGTTCCTATGTGAACATTATATTTTGCATATCTGATGGAAAGAGAATTTAGTGACTACAATTCTGAAGCCCAAATCCTCAGCTAGCTGCATACAGTGCTGTTTATTTCAAAGAGGTGTGTGTGTGTGTGTGTGTGTGTGTGTGTATGTGTCTGTGTCTGTCTGTCTGTCTAGAGGAGTTCCTCTTGCCCCTTTTAACAAGAGACAGGCCAAATTGCGTGCTTTATAAATTTTTGTTTTAAGTCTACTTCTGGTCTTGGCCCTATCTGAGGCTTACTGTTGCGCCATAATTGCAGAAACTGAGCGACAATCTGAAAATAACTCTTATCCAAGGCTTAAAGCTGAGCCTTCATAAAATACCCTTTTCCTTGTCTCCTTTCTCCCTGGCTCCTCCCTAATTCTAGTAGCCCTTCTAATGGAAAGGACACATTAGCAAAGGGAGAAAAGAGAAAGACGATTATTAGAGTTTTTACCCAGTCCTTTACAGTTCTTCCTCCTTTTTTTTTTCTTTACAAAATATCCGTCTGTTGGTGCAATGGCTTATTTGTCCTCTTTGAGGACTCGATTTTGTTCTTGGCTTTCTGTCAGAGGTAGAACCAGAAGGTGAGACTTCAGCACCTTCTGATTTTAGAGAGTGCCATAAACAGATAGCAGTTATGCTCAAAACAACTGACTTTTCAGGTTAGTTGGCCTGCTAGGTTAGCAGGTACTTCCCAAGACCTCTATAAAATAAATAAACTGATGACCAGTGCATGTTGGATGCCTGGGCTGGAATGCTGTTTTCTGTAATACCTGCATAGTCCTCTTCTTTACCAGTTGTTATGTTAATAGTGTTTATTATGTCTATTCTAAATTTATTATGTTTATTCTAAAACCTGTTTATGTCAATAGTTGAATTAAATTTTAGGTAAACCAGTGAAGTGTTGGTTGGAAAAGAAAGCATTGTTATCATTAAAACTAACTTGATTGCTTTAGAAAGACTCAAGTTTTGGGGGTTTTTGTGGGGTTTTTTTGTTTTGTTTTGTTTTGTTTTTTTTCATTTTTCTGAAGCTGGAAACAGGGAGAGACAGTCAGACAGACTCCCGCATGCGCCCGACCGGGATCCACCCGGCACGCCCACCAGGGGCTACGCTCTGCCCACCAGGGGGCGATGCTCTGCCCATCCTGGGTGTCGCCATATTGCGACCAGAGCCACTCTAGCGCCTGAGGCAGAGGCCACAGAGCCATCCCCAGCGCCCGGGCCATCTTTGCTCCAATGGAGCCTTGGCTGCGGGAGGGGAAGAGAGAGACAGAGAGGAAAGCGCGGCGGAGGGGTGGAGAAGCAAATGGACGCTTCTCCTGTGTGCCCTGGCCGGAAATCGAACCCGGGTCCTCCGCACGCTAGGCCGACGCTCTACCGCTGAGCCAACCGGCCAGGGCCTTGTGTTTTTTTTAATAGAGACAGAGTCAGAGAGAGGGACAGGATAGGGACAGACAGGAAGGGAGATGAGAAGCGTCAATTCTTCATTGTGGCATCTTAGTTGTTCATTGATTGCTTTCTCATATGTGCCTTGGCCAGGGGGCTATAGCAGAGTGAGTGACCCCTTGCTCAAGCCAGCGACCATGGGGTCATGTCTTTGATCCCACACTCAAGCCAGCGAACCCATGCTCAAGCTGGTGAGTGCACGCACAATCCGGATGAGCCTGCACTCTAGCCAGTGACCTCGGGGTTTCAAACCTGGGTCCTCCACGTCCCAGTCCGACACTCAATCCACTGAGTCACCGCCTGGTCAGGCAATCATGTTGGTTTTTTAAAAAAGAGATTATTATTGAAGTTAGTATGGACAAGATGAATTGTTAAAGGTTTTGTTGAAAAATAAAAATTTGGGATTTTGTACTTAGATTGCCTATAAGTATTTTAATTATCTGTTTACTTTAAATAAATAGAAACTGGAAAGCACAGATGATGAATAAACTTGTATGTAAGAAAAAATAGAAATACTAATTAGCAGACCAGCAATCAAACAAAATGCCTTGGCCATACATAGATGATTAACTGTTTTAAGTGAAAATAAATGTGGGTTTTTTTTTGTGATTTTTCTGTTTTACCTGACCTTTTATTTTTATACTACTAACCACCTACCTAATCACGTCAAATATGAAATCTTTCATTTTATTTCCTCTTGTGAATACAGATATACCAGTGACTTTTTAAACTGTATTAAGATCATTTAGTTCACCAATATTTTGTAAGTTTGCTAAAGAAAGAGCTAAGAAATTTGTCTCCAAGTAGAATGTTAGGAAAAATGATAAACTCAAGTTCCGTTCTGACAGTATGACTTTTTACAGTATGTCTGAATTGCAGCATCAACAATTAAAGTCTGAACAGTAAAATCTAGAAAGAACACACTATTTGAGACATCACTGATCCTATATGATTTAGGGGAGATCTCCAAAGAGTGCCCCAATATTGCTTAGAGCCAGCAATAAAGACCTAAGGGTGGTCAGGCAGGGCTGTCAGGCAGGTGGGAGGGGAAGGGTCACTTAAGTGTGGTTGCTGTTGGTGGAAACTGAGACTTGGACGAGCTGGGAAGTTGAGAAAGGGAGCCAGGAACTTCCTTGTGAGCCTGAACCACCATGGTCATGTATTTACAGGTTAGGTGTACCTCCCAGCAATCAGCAGAAGCAGATTATTTGCCAGATTCCCACTGATTGACTAACCAGATAGCTCACAGTATGCCACCAAACACATGAGAAAACAAGCCACTTTGATTGATAGTCATTGGATTAAGCAACGTCAGGCTTAGAACTGCAGATACTGAAATTGTCAGATACTGAATAATGGATAAGTATGTAATACTTGTAGCAGTAACAATCATAAAGATTACTACCAATCTACAAGAACTTACTTGGAATAGGTAACAGGTTTTTTTTTAAATAGATACCAAGAAACATAATTTTTGAAATAGAGACTCAATTTTGATGAATTTTTAAAAATTTATTTATTGATTTTAGAGAAGAGAGGAAGAGAGAAAGAGACAGAAACATCGATCTGTTCCTGTATGTGCTGTGACTGGGGATCAAACCCGTGAACTTGGCATGTCAGAGCAATGCTCTAACCCCTCCTTGGCAAACTGCGGCTCAAGAGCCACGTGCGGCTCTTCCACAAAATACCACGTGTGGGTGCTACCTTGATAAGGAATGTGCCTACCTATATAGTTTTAAGTTTAAAAAATTTGGCTCTCAAAAGAAATTTCAATCATTGTACTGTTGATATTTGGCTCTGTTGACTAATGAGTTTTCCAACCACTGCTCTAACCAACTGTGCTATCTGGCCAGGACTCAATTGATGAATTTTTAAAATATAAAAGTTTAGACTATTGTTTGAAGAGTAATTAAATGAACTAAGTATATGTAGGTGAAAATAAAGGTATCCGAACGCAGCAAGAGACAAGGAAAATATGAAAATGATGTTGAGAGTATTGGGGACCAGAATGAGAAGGCTCAGTAGGAGTGTAAGAGTCCTAGGAAAGAGTTCCAGGAAAAAGGAATTGGGAGACTGTAGGAGAGACAATATTTAAAGAGAGATTGGCTGCAAAACTGCTGAACACATAAATCTGCAGCTCAAGGAGGCATTCTATACCCCTAGCACAGCGGTTCTCAACCTGTGGGTCGCGACCCTGGCGGGGGTCAAACGACCAAAACACAGGGGTCGCCTAAAGCCATTGGAAAATACATATTTATTATACAATACATTTTTAAATAAAATATGTATTTCTGATGGCTTTAGGCGACCCCTATGTTTTGGTCATTCGACCCCCACCGGGGTCGTGACCCACAGGTTGAGAACCGCTGCCCTAGCAGGATAAATAAAAGAAAATCTACACTTTGGCAAAACTGCAGAATGCCAAAGACAAAAATCTTGAAAGCAGTCTCAAAGAAAGGACAGGTCATTTAAAATAAAAGACCAACAGTTAAAGTGACATCAGAGTCCTCAACAAACAGCAGAACAACAGAAGACAGTATAATGTTAATGTTAAAATACTGAGAGAAAAAACAACAACAACTTTTCAACCAGGAATTTGGACCTTGTGAAACTTGTGGTGGACATGGTGTACTGCCAGATCTCCATCAAAGCAAAAATGTCTGCTTCAGCCTCAGAGGTCTGCCTTATCTGAGGTCCTGTCTGTCCGGGGGCTGCCTGCAATGAGCAGTTGTTAGGTGAGCTAAGAAGGCCTGGCCTGTCACCCAGCATGAGACCTCTGACTGTCATTTGCTCCAGAGCATCTCCCTACTGGTTTGGCAGAGGCTTTTCTGGATGTAGGGCAGGCCACTTTCCTCCTCTGCCCAATTTTGCTTCCACTCCATTTCCTTTACAGGTATTGTTCCCTAATAAACATCTTGCACCCCAAACTTCATCCCTGCCATCTTCTGGTGAACTCAACCTATTCTCAAGAACATAAATGAAATACTGTAACTCCATTTCTGTATAAACTAAAACAGAGTTTATCACCAAGAGACTTGTACTAAAGGGATTTCTAAAGGTTGTATTTCAAGAGGAATGAGAATGATTTATGAAAAACAGTAGGAGATGCAAGAAAAAATGAACTAAAGTTGTAAACATGTATGTAAAGCTAAACAAATATTGTTTCTATAAAATACTACTAATAATGTAATTTGTGGGTTTAAAAAATATACCAAAACCTGACCTATGGTGTCGCAGTGGGTAAAGCGTCAACCTGGAACGCTGAGGTCACTGGCTAGAAACCCCAGGCTTGCCAGGTCAAAGCACACACAAGCAGCAGCTACTCTGGGTTGATGATTCCCGCTCCTACCCCACCTCTCTCTCTCTTTCTCTCCTCTCTCTAAAACAAACAAATCTTTTAAAAATATAATTAAATGTACCAAAAATCCAGTAGGAAAATAGGGCAAATGTATATATAGACCAGAATTGGATTAGTGCTGGAATGAGTTGCTTCAGAAATCAATTAATGGTGATCTTGAAATCCTGACAAAATGCCCTTCTCCATCCTCTCTTTATTTTTTTGTTTGTTTGGGGGGGGGGTTGTTTGTTTGTTTTTTGCTGTCTGCCCTCATAGACCTCTTGTTCTTGGGGAAAATATCTATTCAAAGTATAAAGCCCATTTAATCAGATTGGTTTTATGCTATTGAGTTGTATGAGTTTTTATATATTTTGGATATTAGCCCCTTATGAAATATGTATGATTTGCAAATATTTTCTCCCATTCAGTGGGCCGTTATATTTTGTTGATGGTTTCCTGTGCTGTACAGAAACTTTTTAGTTTGGTGTAGTCCTACTTGTTTATTTTTGCTTTTGTTGCCTTTGCTTTTGGTATCAGATCCAAAAAAAAAATCTTCACCAAGACCAATGTATAGGAGCTTCCTGCTTATGTTTTCTTCTAGGAGTTTTCTGGATTGAGATCTTACATTTAAATCTTTAATTCATTTTGAATTGTTTTTTGTATGTGATGTAAGAAAGTGGTTCAGTTTTATTTTTTTGCATGTGACTGTCTAGTTATCCCAGTACCATTTATTGAAGAAACTGTCCTTTTCTCATTGTTACCGTGTTTTTCGCTTCGTAAGACACACTTTTCCCTTCCCAAAAGTGGAGGGGGAAATGCCTGTGCATCTTATGGAGCGACTGTTCATTTCTTTTATCTGCTGCGGGGCGCTGAGCCAGTAAACATGTAGAATGAGCACCAGCGGGAGCATAATCATACCCACAACAGCGGCATGTGGAACCCCAGCATCTGCTGAGTGATCTCCTGGTTCTGGTTTCCACAGTTGCATGCAGCGCAGGAGGGAAGGTGAGTGACGTTGTGTGGGCGCATTCATCTGGCATCATCCAGGGCAGACGTGAGAGGCTCGCTGCAGCGGTGGCGGGCTGCGCTGCAGCTGCTGGAGCTCTGTGTGAAGTGCTGATGTCACTTGCTGCCCTATTAGTGCTTGACCAGTTTAGAGCACATATTAGCAGAACCACACACAAAAAAACTTTAAAGAAGTGAAGACTCATTTAGCTGTAATTCGTGGGGGTCTTACCAGCCAGTTGCAACCTCTAGACGTTTCCATCAACCGTTTAAAGTCTTTATGCAAGGAGAGTGGAACAAATGGATGGCTGCTGATAAGCATGATCTGATACCAACTGGACGAGTGAAGAGACCCACTGTCACTCAAGTTTGTGAGTGGGTGAGAACATCATGGCAGTCAGTGAAGAATGAAACCGTGGTACAGTCATTCAAAAAATGTGACATATAGAATGGTGACAATTCCAGTGCCATGCGGACTTTTCCTGTGTGGACTTTTCCTGGACTCCTGCTCCCTGTGACAGCTCCTAACAGACTGAACTGTGGTTGGGTTGCATTTTCAGGGATTTGGCATGGTGATGGAGCCAATTTGGACTTGGTGAACATGTTAAGGACACTACTCTTTTATGTATTCTTGCTGTATTGGCCAAGAGTTTGCTTAAAGGCTTTGAATCACTGTAAAAAAAAATAGAAGACTGGATAAAGAAGATGGGGCACATATACACCATGGTATACTATTCAGCTAGAAGAAATGATGACATCGGATCACTTACAGCAGAATGGTGGAACCTTGATAACATTATGCAGAGTGAAATAAGCGAATCAAAAAAAAAAAAAAACAATAACTGCAGGAGTCCATACATTGGTGGGACATAAAAGCGAGACTAAGAGACATGGACAGGAGTGTGGTGGTTACGGGGGGGTGGGGGGAGGGAAGGGGGGAGAGGGGGAAGGGGAGGGGAAGGGGTACAAAGAAAACTGGATAGAGGGTGACGGAGGACGATCTCTCTTTGGGTGATGGGTATGCAACAGAACTAAATGACAAGATAACCTGGAAATGTTTCTTTGAATATATGTACCCTGATTTATTGATGTCACCCCATTAAAATAAAAATTTATTTATTAAAAAAATCAAAAAAAATGTGACATTAGCAATTTCTTAGATGGCACTGAAGATAGTATCATATATGAAAATAGCAAAGAAAGTGATACCAGTGATTGTGAACAACTGAGCTGCTTAAATTCTGACACTAGCGATGATGAGTTCCTGGGGTTCCCGGACAACTAGAAGAGTATTTGAACATTAAAGTCTCTTCTCATTTGTTAATAACAGTGCTAATGGTTCTTAATAATGCTGTTGAGTTTACATTGTTGAAATATTGTGTTATATTTTCTTAAATATTTTAACACACCATTTGGTTCAGAATTTTTTTTTCTTATTTTCCTCCTTAAAATCCTAGCTGCGTCTTATTGTCAGGTGTGTCTTACAGAGCGAAAAATACAGTAAATTCTTGGCTCTTTTGTAAATTAATTGATAACATATGTTTGGGTTTATTTCTGGGGTTTTCGTTCTGTTCCACTGATCTATGTATCTATTTTTATGCCATGACATACAGTTTTGATTATTATAGATCTGTAGGATAGTTTTAAACATTTATTTATTTATTTATTTATTTATTTATTTTTTACAGAAACAGAGTAAGTCAGAGAGAGGGATAGACAGGGACAGACAGACAGGAACGGAGAGAGATGAGAAGCATCAATCATTAGTTTTTCATTGCACGTTGCAATACCTTAGTTGTTCATTGATTGCTCTCTCATATGTGCCTTGACCGCGGGCCTTCAGCAGACCGAGTAACCCCTTGCTGGAGCCAGTGACCTTGGGTTCAAGTTGGTGGGCTTTTCCTCAAACCAGATGAGCCCGCACTCAAGCTGGTGACCTCGGGGTCTCGAACCTGGGTCCTCTGCATCCCAGTCCAATGCTCTATCCACTGCGCCACTGCCTGGTCAGGCTGTAGGATAGTTTTAAATCAGAGTATGATGCCTCCAGCTTTGTTCTTCTTTCTCAAGATTGCTTTGACTATGTGGGGTCTTCTTGTGATTCCATACAAATTTTAGGATTGTACTGTTTCTGTGAAAAATGCCATTGGATATTTGGTAAGGATTGTATTGAATCTGTAAGATTGCTTTGAGTAATATGGACAGTTTAACAATATTAATTCTAAGCCATGAGCATGGAATATCTATTTATATCTTCTTCAGTATTTTTTTCATTAATGTCTTATCTTCTTGTTATAAATCATGAAATTACAAAACGATTTTAAGGAGTTTCAAAGAACTCCTTTCTGAACATGGTCTGTGCCCTAAATAGTTTTTACAGGGCTGAGGGATTTGATCTATTATAGTAATGTTTGGCAAAGTCTAAACCATGTTTTCTGTTTTATTTTTTTTATACTTAATAACAAACTAATTCTGATTATTCTGTAGTTTATGTTTGAAAGAGAGGATGGAACTTTTCAAAATGGTCTGCCTTTTTATTTGTTTTGGGCAAAAAAACCAATAGTTTATTTTCCTCAATCCAAAAGGAAAGGATTATACTTTTCACATGACGAATGGATATCATTAAACTGTGTATCAAGATTAGTTCTTTATGTGCATTAAAATTAAGCTAAATTCTACAGTTTTAAATATTTGTTTCCCAGTTATTATTGCATCCATTGTTATAAAGTATATGTGTTCAGTAGACTTTTCCATTTTCTAATTATTTCTAGTTCATAAGACTAAAGTGGCATCAGAGTGATGATCATTTTTTCCCTTAGGTATAATTTGGATGAAAGTTCCAGGTGTTGTCCTTAATCAAGTGCAGTTTCTGAAGGAGTGAAATTTTCTATTTTATAATGCCATCAAAGCAAAAGAATTATAGAATAGAATTGCGATAACAATGTTATTTCTGTTTTCATTTTAAGTTCTTGAGTGATTTTGGCCTTAAGCCTTTTCTTACTTCATTTGTGAGGTTTCTATGAGGTTGATTAGAATATAGGCACAATATATCCAGGTGTCATGATAAATCTTTGTGATAATTTTTTGTGGATACTTCTCTGAGCATCACACTCTATATCAATCAGTTTTTTCTGAAAATGGCAAACACTGCTTTATTTCCAGTTAGCTTACTCATCAATCCATTTTCTCCTCTCTTTGCCTATCTAGTCTCTGACTTAAGAAGTTGTGCATCCTTACGTAATGGGATAAATTTTAATCTTTAAATTTTTTTGCTCAAAAGTTGACATCACCCAGGGTTTTACAGCAGTCATTGGTAAAGTTAATTAGTATCTAAATCATTTAACCTTCCTCATTGCCATCCTTGAATTGAAAAAAGAAATTTTTTTAAGAAGGTAACCTTTGTGTTTGGGGGAAAAAAAATGAAATTATTTGCAAAATATTTGAAATATGGAGTTTGTATTTTATGATTTCCTCTGGTGATAAAAGGAAAACTTGGGAACTGAAATCCCAGCTTACTATACTAATTTTTCATAGGGTTGCAAAAAAATTGGTGGGCCAACCATGGGCAAAGATAGAGAATAAAAGGAAGATACACAGATACAAATCTAGGAGTGAATTATATCTAGTTAAAGAAGTGAATTACTTGCTAGCTTTTTACTTGAGTTACCCTGTCTAGTTTTGCTTTAATTTCAAAACTGTTGCCTACCTGAGAGGAACAAACTGTACTGTAATTGTGAGAGCCTTGACTTCTTTTTTTTTTTTTTTTTCTTTCTTTTTTTCTTTTCTGAAGCTGAAAATGGGGAGAGACAGTCAGACAGACTCCCGCATGCGCCCGGGATCCATCCGGCACGCCCACCAGGGGGCGATGCTCTGCCCCTCTAGGGTGTCGCTCTGCCACGACCAAAGCCACTCTAGTGCCTGGGGCAGAGGCCAAGGAGCCATCCCCAGCTCCCGGGCCATCTTTGCTCCAATGGAGCCTCGGCTGTGGGAGGGGAAGAGAGAGACAGAGAGGAAGGAGGGGGGTGGGGGTGGAGAAGCAAATGGGCGCCTCTCCTATGTGCCCTGGCCGGGAATCGAACCCGGGTCCCCCACACGCCAGGCCGACGCTCTACCGCTGAGCCAACCGGTCAGGGCCAAGCCTTGACTTCTTTTTTGTCCTTTTTAAAAGGCATTATAAATGTTTCTGACATACAGATGTGAATAAAGTAATACTGTGCACTGAACACCAATATATCCATCACCCATTTAATAAACACTAGCAAAACTGCAGCTGCCCCTTTGTGATCTCATCTCCCTTCTAAACTATCATCCAGGATTTGGTGTTTTTGTGTATTTACTTATATATTTACTCACATCTATTTCTCCTAAATAATATATAGTATTAGTTTAAGTAGTTTTAAATTTTATATCATCAAAGCTGTATATGTATTTTTTGCAGCTTTTGTCTTTATGTTTGTGAGATTTGTCTATGGTAATAGGTATGTGTTTGTTTTCTCTGCTATTCAACATTGTAGTGTATGAATATATCACATTTGTTTATCCATTTTACAATTAATGTATAATTAGGCTGTGCCTTGTTTTTTCCTCTATTATAAATAATGCTGCTATGAATATTTTTATGTTTCCACATGAGTTTTTCTATAGTATATACCTAAAATTGAAATGTTAGATCATAAGATATGTGAATCTTCACCTTTATTAGATGTTACTAAATTGCAAGTTGTTGAATGAATTTAGAATCCCCTATGAAAGTAGAGAGAGTTCTCATTGTTCTACATCCTCATCATCACGTGGTATCATCAGACTTTCTCATTTTTGCCACCTAATCAGAAATCTTTATTGCTATTTTAATCTGTATTTCTGATTACTAGTCAGATTTAACTCCTAATGTTTATTAAGTATTTAAATTTCTCTAAATTACTTGTTTATACACACACATATTCTGGATTATAATTCTCTGTTTTATGCATTACAGATATCTAGCTTGGCTTTCATGTCCTTTTATGAACAGAAGTTTAAAATTTCAATGTATATATTATTTATCTTTTTCTTGTTTTAATTGTATTGTATTTAAGAATTCTCTACCTTGAGGTCATAAAAAAATTGTCCTCTTTTGCAGTTTTTTTGTTTGTTTGTTTTTTGGGGTTCTTTTTGTATTTTTCTGAAGCTGGAAACGGGGCGGCAGTCAGACAGACTCCCGCATGCACCTGACTGGGATCCACCCGGCATGCCCACCAGGGGGCGATGCTCAGCCCATCTGGGGCGTTGCTCTGTTGCAACCAGAGCCATTCTAGTGCCATAGAGCCATCCTCAGCGCCTGGACCAACTTTGCTCCAATGGAGCCTCAGCTGCGGGAGGAGAAGAGAGAGACAGAGAGGAAGGAGAGGGGGAGGGGTGGAGAAGCAGATGGGCACTTCTCCTGTGTGCCCTGGCTAGGAATCGAACTCGGGACTCCTGCACGCCAGGCCGATGCTCTACCACTGAGCCAACCGGCCAGGGCCTCTTTTGCAGTTTTAATGTTTGGCTTTTCAGGTATGGATTTTAAAACATTCGTTTTTTAAATGTTTATTTAATTGAATTTTGTTGGAGTGACATTGGTTCATAAAATTATATAGGTTTTAGGGGTACAATTATAATTATCTGTACAAATGTGGAATTTTAATCTATAAAATTTATCTGGTGTGAGGGAGAGATACTATTTTTAAAATATGTAGATATCTAGTTTGCATGATTTAATGACTAGTCTATCCTTTCTCCAGTAAACTTTAATGCTGTCTTACATGTCAAGTTTCCATATGTGAAACTTACTTTGCCGTTTGTTTCCATGGTCCATTTTCTATCTTTGCTTAATCTTCTGTCATTGTCTTAATTATTCTAGTATTATGATAGTTGTTAATGTCTGATAGGGCAAGTAGGACTTTTCAACACAGAATAAAAGTAGAAAGGCAGATAAAGCAATGTGGTGAAATACGTGCACAAAACCTGCAATCAGCAGACCTTCATTCTAGAACTGCTACTGACTACTAACATGACAGACTGCATAAGCTGATCAGCAAGATATTTTTATGTGGGTTTTGATGACCAAAAGCTTAACATAAGCCAACATTTTGTAATGAATCTATTTTTTAAGATGAAAGTAAACCTAATGCAGTATGTGTCATTAGTCAAGTATAGATTCTACTTGATAGGGAAAGAAGCC
This sequence comes from Saccopteryx bilineata, assembly GCF_036850765.1. Lineage (NCBI taxonomy): Eukaryota > Metazoa > Chordata > Mammalia > Chiroptera > Emballonuridae > Saccopteryx > Saccopteryx bilineata. Next base: position 159,675,146 of record NC_089490.1, read on the forward strand.
AAGGACTCTGTCAACCCAATTCAAAGCCAAAGTCTCAGAAACAAGAATGAAATTTAGGCAACCACAATTAACATAAATATGTTGTTGATGGGTTTCTTCTTTTGCAGTGCTTTTTCCCCCTTTAGCATGAGTAAATTTTTATATTTAATTAAGAAGAATTTAATCCCCAGGGTCTTTGGTGGATCATGAATCTAAATTGGAAGAATAAAACATGGAAAAATATTTTCCATATTGTGGTTGAATAAAGTCATATTGCAAAATTCTGTTGATTAAAATGAGAATGATATTAGTGGAGAGGAGTTGTACAGAAGATAGTGAATGTACGAAGGCTTTCCACAGCCAGTCAGGCCATTGTAGAGAAAGGACATTAATCAAGGCACAGAGCTTACAGTGAATGCAAAAAAATCTCCCTTCTCTACCTGGGTTTCTTAAGCTGCCAGTAAATCGATTAAACAGATATGTGAGTTTTTTCAGTTGTTAATGTGATATATATATATATTTAAAATTCTTATTTATTGACTTTACAGAAGTAGGGGGAAGTGAGAAGTATTAGCTCATAGTTGCTTCCTTTATTTGTTCATTGCTTGCTTGTCATATATGTCTGCCCTGGGCAAGCCCAGGGTTTCGAACCAGCGACCTCAGCATTCCAGGTTGACACTCTATCCACTGTGCCACCACAGGCCAGGCTGATATGATATATTTCAATATTAATATGTATAAAGTGTTTTTAAAGGAACTATAAGAGAATATTTTAAAGTTTCTCATTTGTCCATTTTCATTATACAAAGAACTGAAATATTTAGTGTGGTTTTTTTTATTATTTTAATTTGTGTTTACATAGATTCAAGTATCCCACCGAATTTATCTCCCCCACCCCCTTATTCCCCCTTGCCCCCCATACTCCCTCCCCCAATGCCTTCCCCCGCTTCCCTCCAGGATTTGCTGTCCTGTTCTCTATAATGCTGTGTTATGTATATATAATTTCATTAATCTCTTTCCCTTCTCTGATCCCATCTTCTCTTCTACTTTCCCTCTGACCACTTTCCCTCTGGTCCCTTTGATCCCGCCTCTGCCTCTGTTCCATTGCTCAGTTCACATTGTTCATTAGATTCCTCAAATGAGTGAGGTCATATGGTATTTTTCTTTCTCTGCCTGGCTTATAGTAGAGTTTTTTCTTTAAAAAAAAAAAAAAAAAATATATATATATATATATATATATATATGGGCATTTAGATAATTATATCATTTTAAAATAAAAACAACATTTATTTAAATATTTTTCTTTAGTGAGCTTTGTCTTTCTAGCTAGTACATATCCTGTTTTACATACTAATTGTCTGAATTTGAGGAGGTTCCTTATGGGATTTATAACTAGATGATAGTGTGTTCTCCTTTCTCTTTCTTTTTCCTCCTTTCCTTATAGCAGTAGTTTGACCACTCTTCCCCAGTGTCTTGGCCCTCTGGCTGCAACACTCTGACTACTGGCTTGCTCACAAAACAGGTGTTGCTTTCTCACTGTATCTCTGCCACGGGCAGGTGTTGACTTGTTTTCCCTGGAATTTTGGCTTTAACCAGAACTTTATAATATAAAATGTTCCATGTTCCATCCCTCTGTCCTCTTATTCTCTGTCCTCTCTTGCCTAATTGAAGATTTTGGTGGTTGGTGTTATTGTCAATCTTGTTTTGAGCATGTCTCTTTAATCCAAGCCTGTCTGTTATATAGACAGCATTTCTAATTTGTGAAAGACAGTACGATGCAGTTTAAAACACTGTCGAAGTAAAGAGATATGGTTTCTCATTGAGGCTCTTTTTTCTTCCCCTTCCCCTGTGTCTGGATAATCTTATATATTCCCATGTATTAGACTCTAGAGCCCAATTTTGTTTCTGAGTTTCAGACATATATCTATTCATACGATATTTCCATTTGGAAGTCTACAAGGCGTTTCCAACTGAACATATCTAAAATAGAAGTCTTCGTTTTTCCCCTTAAACATTCCTACATCCTATCCCCAGTTCTCCCCGTTTCACAAGCTGCTCAGACCCACATTGGAGCCATCTTCGGGTCCTCTTTCTCACATATCTCATCACACACAGTCCATCAACTTCTCACCGCCAGCATTTCTACCTTCGTCCAAGCAGATCCTTCCACTCTGCCTTCCAATGCATCTGCTTGCTTTTCTGTTCGTATTCCTATACAGTTTAGTAGCCAGAGTGATCTTTTCAAAACATGAGATCATGTTGCTCCTTCAAACAAAATCCTGTAGTGGCTCCCTATTACCCAAGAATAAAAATCATAATTTTTACCATTACCTGCAGGGCCATATATAATTTGGCCCGTCTACTTCTTTGATTTATTTCCTACAATTCTCCTCCTTTTGTGCTCAGGTCTAGCCATGCTGGTCTCCTTCTTACTGGTCTTCAGAGATAACAATGGTGGTGGTTGTTGTTCCTTCTGCTTGGAATACCCTTACTGCAGAATATACTCCAAATTTCTGCTTAAATGCCATGTCTTTGGAGAGGCCTTTGTTGACCACTTTGATCTAAAATACATACCCCATACACCACACCACATCCCAAATGCTATTCCCTAACTTGTTTTAGTTCTCAGTTTATTACTACCTGAAATTATTAGATTTCTTTATTTTCTTGTCTGTTGACAGCAGTCCAGACTCACCCTTTCCCTACCCATCCCTAGAATGTCAGCTCAGAAGGGCAGCGACGTTTTCTGACTTATTTATGGTTATAGATCTTGTACTGGAACATAGTAGGCACTAAGTAATTAAGTGACTGAGTTAATTAGTTACGTGACCTTGAGCAAATTGATTCATCTTCCAAGACTTTGATTCCACATATGTAAATAACCGATTAGACTGTGCAATATCTTTGAAGAAGAGTATTTTAGATGGCAGACGGTCAGTCAGTTGAAGGCAACCTCAAAGTCATTCATCTCAAACCCCCCGTTTTATAAGGGATTTGATGAAGGTCACATGGTTTCTGCCAGTCCTCTTTTCACATCACACAATACCTGCAATTCTTTGCTCAACTCTGATTAAATCTCCCACTATACTTCTTTGATTACAATTTTACTAGTGTTATTTTTAGGTTCTTGGCCTCTTCACCTTTATTAAGCTACATTACATAAATTTATGTAAGCCTTGTCTTTACATTTACAAATAATTTTCTTCAGTCATTGTTTTCTCACTATTCACTGAATATAAGCAGATGTGATTTGAAGCATGCTTCTCAATAGTCACATTTTTCCCTTTACCTCCTTCCACTTTTGTAGGAACTTACTGTTGTTTGTGAGTCAAAGAAAAATGTATAATCATGGTCAGCATGTACACTTTAACTGGTATGATATAACTTTGGGGGCAAATTAGATATAATAAAGACTAGTTTCTAATTTCCCTAGAAAATTTTTCAAGATTATTAGGGTGATAGGTTATTAGAATAAAACTTACAATTTGCATATTCCAATCCCTTAATTTTCAGATGAGGAAATTTCAGTGTAAAGCAGCATAGGAGGCCTGACCTGTGGTGGCACAGTGGATAAAGCGTCAACCTGGAAACGCTGAGGTTGCCGGTTCAAAACCCTTGGCTTGCCTGGTCAAGGCACATATGGGAGTTGATGCTTCCCGCTCCTCCCCCCTTCTCTCTCTTTTTCCCCTCTCTATAATGAATAAATAAAATCTTTAAAAAAAAAAAGCAGCATAGGATAAATAGTTCCTTATTTCAGGACTTCTCAGAGCCTTTCATGTACAAATGTGCATGTGAGTCTCCATGGAGGGAGTATAATATCCAAATTTTACTTTACCACAGAATATCTTGCTACCTTTTATCTTTTGGTCCAGTAGCTCCCTGCACCATATGTTTAAACATTTACTAGATATCAAACACAGTTGTAAGTATTTTATATATTTCAACCCATTTGATATGCTACATATATTTGCTCTTTCTTAATATTATGTGGAAATCTGTCTTTTTTCTAAAAAGAAGTAATATGCCGCCTGACCAGGCACAGTGGATAGAGCATCGGACTGGGACGCAGAGTACCCAGGTTCAAAACCCCGAGGTCGCCTAACCAGGCATTGGCACAGTGGATAGAGTGTTGGACTGGGATGTGGAAGACCCAGGTTCGAGACCCCGAGGTCTCCAGCTTGAGCAAGGGCTCATCTGGTTTGACCAAAAGCTCACCAGCTTGAACCCAAGGTCGCTGGCTCGAGTAAGGAGTTACTTGCTCTCCTGAAGGCCCGCGGTCAATGCACATATGAGAAGGCAATCAATGAACAATTAAGGTGTTGCAATGCACAACGAAAAACTAATGATTGATGCTTCTCATCTCTCTGTTCCTGTCTGTCTGTCCCTGTCTATCCCTCTCTCTGACTCTGTCTTTGTAAAAAAAAACAAAAACAAAAAACACCCCGAGGTCACAGGCTGGAGCACAGGCTCATCTGGCTTGAGCGCAGGCTCAACAGCTTGAGCGCGGGTTCTCTGGCTTGAGCGTGAGATCATAGACATGACTCCATGGTCGCTGGCTTGACCCCGAAGGTCGCTGGTTTGAAGCCCAAGGTCTCTGGCTTGAGAAAGGGGTCCCTCATTCTGCTGTAGCCCTCCGGTCAAGGCATATATAAGAAAGCAATCAATGAACAACTAAGCCTCAATGAAGAATTGATGCTTCTCATCTCTCTCCCTTCCTGTCTGTCCCCATCTGTCCCTCTCTCTTTCTCTCTCTCTCTGTCTCTGTCACACACACACACACACAAAAAGAAGTAATGTGCTGTAACAGAGAATGTAAAGAAGTGATGTGTATGTGTCTGTGTAAATGCAGAATATAAGTCCTAGGCATTGATTCATTTATAATTCATTATAATGTTTTCTATCTTATTGATGATTAATCTGTTTATATAACTCGCTTTAGATACTTATGATATTCACTGTATACTGTATATTAAATATCAATATAATTTTTGATGATTTCTTGGAGCATTTCATTTGTAGAACACTTATTGATACCTACTATAATCTATTTACAGTTTACCACATGAGCTTTGGCATTCCATTAATATAGTAAACTTTTCCTGGTTTAATATGTTTTGTAAATGTTGATTATATACATATAGTTTTATCTTTTAAAATATTGCTAAATTTTAGTAAAAAAATTATTGTAAAACATGCTTAAAGGAAAAATGGACCTCCCCATCAATATAACCACTATTTACATTTTTTTGTATATTTTTATAACATTTTGGTAGCTACTTTTTGGAGATACGGACCACCTCCACCCTCTAGCTATTGAACCACACTTCTTACTTTTTTTGTTCCTTTCCTTGAATTAGGCTGGCTCTGTGACTTCTTTTGATTAGCAGAATGAGCAGTAGTGATTCTACATGACTCTGAGGCTAAGTCTTAAGAAGTCTTGCAGCTTTTTTCAAGTTCTCTTAGAATGATTGCTGTGGGAGAAGCCAGCCTCTGGTGAGAAATCTAGACCGCTCTGAATTCCAAACTAGTCATATGGACAGGCTTGTGTGAAAGGAGGGAGGGAAGTTGTGCACCTATTGATTGCTTTTCATCATGCCGTGGCTAGAGCTCGAACCAGTGACCTCAGGATGAAGTTGGTGCCCTGAGGATCGAGCCAGCAACTCGGAATCCAACTGGCGACCTTGGTGTTCTGGGATGATGCTCTGTCCACTGTGCCACCAGCCAGGCCTTATTTGTTTTTCTATATGAACTTAGAATCACCTTGTTTAATTCCCAGATAACTCTGTTGGTGTTTTTATTGGAATTATTAAATTTAATGATTGAATCAAGGAGAATGTACACTTTTATGTATAGTGATTCTTTCTAGCCAAGAACATGTTTTATAAGCATTTTAAAGCTTCTTCTAATACATCACTTATTTCTCTTATTAAATTTATTCCTAACTGTTCTATCCCTTTTGTTACTATGGAAGTATTAGTTTGCTAGGACTGCCAAAACAAGATACCACAGACTGGGTGGCTAAAACAATATTTACAGAGGTTAGAAGTCCAAGATCAAGGTGCCAGCATGGTTGGTTTCCTCTGAGGCCTCTCTCCTTGGCTTGTAGAAGACTGGCCACCCTCTTACTGTTTCCTCACATGGTTTTTTCTATGCTTATCCCTGCTGACTGTGTGTCCAAATTTCCCCTTCTTATAGGACATCAGTCAGATTGGTTTAAGGTCCACCTATATGACTTCATTTAACCACAATTACCTGTTTAAAGGCTCTGTCTCCAAATAAGTCACATTCTGAAATACTGGGATTTATGGCTTCAACATACGAATTTTAGGGGGATACAGTTTAGCCCATAACAATGACAGATGAAGAATTTTCTTTTACCTAGTAACTGTTACTTGTATAGCTGAAAGTGATTTGAGTATTTTATTTTGCACTTAGCTATCTTGCTTATGATTTATAATAGTTTTTACTTTATTCTCTTAAAATTACTTTATTTATAAATAGTCATTTTCTATCCTTTATAATTTTTATACCTTTTTTGTCTAATTGCAGTCAGAACTGTTGATACAAGGTTAATTAAGAGTAGTAGTAGTAGCCTGTCCAGGCGGTGGACGGTGGATAGAGCATCGGACTGGGATGCGGAGGACCCAGGTTCAAAACCCCGAGGTCACCAACTTGAGCGCGGGCTCACCAGCTTAAGCAAGTGGTTGCTGGCTTGAGCATGAGATCATGGACATGACCCCAAGGTCGCTGGCTTGAGCAAGGAGTCACTTGCTTTGCTGGAGTGCCGCCCCCCCTCAAGGCACATATGAGAAAGCAATCAATGAACAACTAAGGTGTCGCAACAAAGAATTGATGCTTCTCATCCCTCTCCCTTTCTGTCTGTCTGTCCCTCTCTCTGACTCTCTCTTTGTCTTTGTCAAAAAAAGAAAAAAAAAGAGTAGTAGCAGTAGATCCTCTTGTTGTATTCCTGACTTTAATGAGAACAGTAGCTTCTGGTGTTCCCATTAAACATGGTGCTGGCTTTTGGAATGACAGATCTATTTTGTCACTTTATAAGGGCTTATTATCATCTATTTTTATTTTATTACAATTTTTTTTTCTTAAATGAGAAGCAGGGAGGCAGAGAAACAGACTCCTGCATGCACCCTGACTGGGATCCACCTGGCAAACCCCCTAATGGAGCAATGCTCTGCCCATCTGCAACCTACTTCTTTGCTTGGCAACCGAGCTATTTTAGTGGCTGAGGCAAGGTCATGGAGCTATCCTCAGCACCTGGGGCCAACTTGCTCCAACTGAGCCATGGCCACGGTGGTAAGAGAAGAGAGTAATAGAGAGAAGGGCAAGGGGGAGGGGTGGAGAAGCAGATGGTCACTTCTGTTGTGTACCCTAACCAGGAATCAAACCCAGGACATCCAGACGCCAGACCAATGCTCTACCACTGAGCCAACTGGCCAGGGCCCTTTATTATAATTTTTAATAAATGGATATTTTTACAATTTTTAATTTTTTTAAATTTATTTATTTATGTATTTTTTACAGGGACTGAGAGTGAGTCAGAGAGAGGGATAGACAGGGACAGACAGACAGGAACGGAGAGAGATGAGAAGCATCAATCATTAGTTTTTCATTGCGCATTGCAACACCTTAGTTGTTCATTGATTGCTTTCTCATATGTGCCTTGACCACAGGCCTTCAGCAGACCGAGTAACCCCTTGTTGGACCCAGCGACCTTGGGTTCAAGCTGGTAGGCTTTTGCTCAAACCAGATGAGCCCGCACTCAAGCTGGTGACCTTGGGGTCTCGAACCTGGGTCTTCTGCATCCCAGTCTGACGCTCTATCCACTGCGCCACTGCCTGGTCAGGCTATTTTTACAATTTTTAAAAACTAAGAATGGATAATTAATTAGTCAAGTGCCTTTTTTTGCATACATGGAAATTATTATATATATTTTCTCTTTGATCCAATAATGTATGGAATTTATAAATTAGTTTTCTAATATTGAATCATTTTTGCTTTTCTATATTTGGTTATGACATATTTTTTGAATTTTCTGTTGGTTTCTTTTTGCATAAAAATTCATAAGTGAGATATCTGTAATTGTTTTGAGTCTGTTGAGTTAGGTACAATTTTATGCTTGATTCTGGGGTCAATTTTGTTTATATTTTCCTATAATTTTTTCTGTTAATTTCAAAGTTTATTTGCATGCAATTGAGCAAAGTAATCTCTTAATGTTACTTTAGTTTTGTTCTCTTTGTAGCTGTTTACTTATTTCTACTTGTTTATGTGTGTACACACATGGGCTATTTTCTTCCCTTTGTTTTAAGTAGGGTAGAGAATGGTTATTATTCTTTTCAAATAACCAACTTTGGGGCTTATTAGTTATTTTTGTCTTTTAATTTCTTGTATCTTTATTCCTTCAATTTCTTTTTCTTGTGATTGCTTTATTGATCTAATTTTATAGTAATAAAATTAATTTTATTACTATAATTTTATTACTAAAACTAATTTTATAGTAATAAAATTAATATTCCTAGTTAGTCACTATGGTTACATGTTCTGCAGAAGTTTTAAGTTGTTAGTAGTCAGAACTGTCAATCTTTTAGTTTTATATATATATCTTCTTTGTTTCATATTTCTCTTCTAAAAAGGCCTTTTATGCCTCCTATTATATAAATGTTCTTTATGCTTTTCATAGTTTTATATCTTATTTTTAAGTTTCTATAATTTTTTTTCTTATTGTGTGAGGTGGTGTCTAAATTATTTGTTTCCAGGTGGAGTGCCAACCATCCCAGTGTTATGTATTGAACAAGCTATCTTTTCCTCATTTATTTGAAGTAGTTATTTAACTTTTCACATTATTGTGAAAAATCTTATTGATTTTTTTGGATTATTTCAAGTTTATAGGATTATTTGGGGGATAATTAAATTAATATCTTTAAAATATTGAACCTTTACATGTAGAAATATGGAATATTTCTTCATTTACTTAAGTTTTTCTGTGTCCAATAGGATTTATCATTTTCTTTTTCTTATTAGGTTTATTTGTAGGTGTCCTATAGTTTCTTTTAAGATTATAAATTAAATTATTTTCATTGTTTTTCTTACCTGGTTATTGATATTAATAATATTTAAGAAACTTTTGATTTTTGTATATTAATCTTACCCAACTTAGTTACTGAATCCTTTGTTTTTATTTGTTTTTTTCAGTTGATTTTTTTGGATTTTCAGGATAGTCTTATTCTGTCTTTGTTCCCAGAACTTACACTGTTTTTAAGTTTCCATTCTGTCAGGGTGTCTCCAGAATTGACTAAGACTTCTGGAATGGTAGCTGTATTCTTCATATCTCCAGAGGACAGAGTTAGGACAGATGGACAGAACAGCTAGAGCTATTTTAACACGGAAGAAAAGCTAATGTTACAATATTAATGTCAGCTAAAATACAGTTGAAGGTGAAGAGTATTAATAAAGTAAAATAAGCAGCTAGAGCATTACTGAAATTTACGTAAGACTTCATGTAGGCTTGAAAATAAAAATCAGAAGGAAAACTGATTATGTGAAAGATTTTAGCATACCTCTATTAAAATTAATGAAGAATACAGGGAAGATTTGAACAACACAACTGATGAAGTTGATCTAATACACATAGAAACTTTTGTACCCAGCAAATAGAGAAAATGCAGTATTTTTGAATACTTAGAAAAATTGTGTCCTAAATCACAAAATAAGTCTCCAAAAGTTAAGGTAACTGGAGTCTATAGACCAGATTATCTGACCACAATAATTAAACTTGAAACCAGCATAAAAAGACATTTTTGAAAAACTCATCTGACTAGAAACTAGAAAATGCGCTTTCAAATAGTGCATAGATTGAAGAGGAAGCTTGCAGACAGAAAGCTAGCAGTAGAGATGAAGTAGGTAGATGGAAGAACATATTAAAGATAACTTTTTTATATTGTGTTTACCAAAGATAGGGCTAGCAAAATTGGCCAATACAGGTACTACTTGAACTGCTATTCTTGTTCATGGTTTATTTGGACATGAATAATGTCTTTATTTAGAAGGTAGCCAGTGTGTGCTAGTAAGAAAAATATAAAACTCGAAAAATATATATAAATTATAAATTTTTTGTCAAATGTTCAGAAGTGTATCTTTCCATATAACCAGAAAATTAACTTGAACTATATGAGTGAAAAGATCAAATTTGTAGAATTACTTTACTATTGTTTGTTTTATTTAGAAAATTTGATTATGGCATTTAATAGATAGTTCTTTTTATGTATTTAAGGTGTTTGTCTTTCCCTTCTTGTAGGTCACCCATATGAGTCGTCCAGACCTGATTCTCTTTCTGATGAAATACCTGATGGCCCTCATAGTTGGTATCCCCTCCATTTTTTGGGTTGGAAGCAAAAAGACATGCTTTGAATGGGCCAGTTTTTTTCATGGTCGTAGAAAAAAAGAGTAAGTTGAAGTAATTTATCAGTGTTCACAAACTTCACATTCACATGATTTTTTTTGTGTGTTGCTTACATGAAAATAACTTGGATTTGAAGGAAGTATTCCAATAAGATTATAACTTCAGATGCCATCAGTTAAGATCGACACAGTAGCTAAAAACTTATTTTGAGAAGATAACCAAGTAGAATTGGGCTTAAGATCTCTTCCTTACTAATTCAGAATATTTGAGGGAAGGTCAATATTTAATTTTAAAATCCAAATTGTAATTTTTCTTAAAATTAAAAACAAATGAATGCTTTTCTATATATTCTTATTTTATCTTCTTGATATTCCTGTGAAGGTTGGCATATTATCATTTCTGTGTTACAGGTGAAAAAAAGACAGAGAAGTTAGCTGCCTTGGTCAAAGGTATTAGATTAGGCTTCTATTTCCAGTTATTCATTGTTTCTCCAAGTGTACCATATAAGAGCTAGCATGTTATTCCATTCTGATGTAGTACACATTAAAGCCAAAATAGAAAAAATATTGTTAGATAACATGAAATATGTTTAAGAAAGTATTTTAATTCAATTCATAGATGGCCATACTGCATATTAGAATATCATGGTAAATGTGAGGCTTGCGAAAGCAGTCTTTGGAGAGCATATTTAAGGAATCTTTAATTTTTTGAACCCTTAGTTCATAAAATAAAGCAAAACTCTTTAATATTCACAGACAACTTATTTTCAAACTTTTTACACAGTGTAAATCTTATATGAATACTATATCTGAAATCTGAGTTAGTGGAATCCATCTAGGGTCCATGGAAAATGGGCTTTCATGGACAACCCATAAAACCCTTAAGACTGTGTTTACAATATGTTATGCCTTGTATGGCACAATGCACCTTTATTATACAACTTAAAGTGCCTCTATAACAAAAAAAATCTATATTTTCTAAAATATTAGTAATTAGCAGTTTCTGTTAAACAGTTTAGATTTAAATAAAATCACATTTTAAAAATATATACTTCTTGCCTGACCTGTGGTGGCGCAGTGAATAAATCCTCAACCTGTAATGCTGAGGTCGCCAGTTCGAAACCCCAGGCTTGCCTGGTGAAGGCACATATGGGAGTTGATGTTTCCTGCTCCTCCCCACCTTCTCTCTCTCTCTCTCTCTCTCTCTCTGTCTCTCCTCTCTGAAATGAATTAAAAAAAAAAAAAATATATATATATATATATATATTTATATATATATATATATATATATATATTTATTTATTTCTTGGCCCTGGCTGGTTGGGGCAATGGTAGAATGTTGGCTATAGTGTAGATGTCCCCTGTTTGATTCCTAGTTGGGGCACAAAGAAGAGGCAACCATCTGCTTCTCTACCCCTCCCCCTCTCCCTCCCTCCCTCCCTCTTTCCCATCCTCTCTTTTCCTCTCCCTCTCCTGCAGCCATGCCCTCAGTTGGTTCAAGTACATAGGCCCCAGGGCTGAGAATGGCTCTGTAGAGCCTCCACCTCAGGCATTGGTTGTGAGCATTGCCCCAGATAAGCAGAGCATTGGCCCCAGACCAAGGTTGCCAGGTGGATCCTGGTCACAGGCCATGTGGGGAGTCTGTCTCTCTGTCTTTCCTCCTCTGAAATTTAAATAAATAAGTAAATAAATAAAATATTTTTTAAATGAAATTGTTAATCTTATTTTAACTTTAACTCTGATTCTCATAATCACTCATTTACATAAACGGAGACACTGATCTTTGCAAGTATTTAATTGGGTCTTTTATTAATTTAATAACTGCTTTGTTTATTGTCATAAACATCTATCTGATTTTAACACTTTCATAGTAAACACTTCTGTTCTTGACAATAATTTATCCCTTTAAATTTTTTCTGTTAAGCCTTTAATGTGTTTGGGACTTAATTATATATTTACTTTGATTAATTTTTCATATGTTTTGTTCTAATTATGACCCCTCATGTTTGTTCCAGCACTAGACAACTGCTTCTGCCATAAAATCAACTTGTAACCTTGAAGCAATTGCTCTTACAAGTTAAAAAATGTATCTACTATGATGAGGGCTTCCTACTTCTATAAACTATGCAATAACACAGTTTCTCTACTTTATAGTAATATCTTTGTAATTTTTCAGGGTCCTTTTGAATCATAAAATTCTTTAGCTGAAAGGGACTTTTTAGAAATAATTAAATTGTATAACTTTATTTTAGAAATGAGGAAAATGAAGGAAAGGAGACAGTGGCTTGCCCAAGATCACATATTTATTGACACAGTTGGAACTAAAAATTTTATTTCTTTATTCTAGTGCAGCCCTCTCTCCATCTGTTACTTTAGGGGACAGATTGACATGAATTTTTGTTATATTCTTTTCTTTGCCAACAATGTGATCTTACATCTGTCTTAAAGACATTATGTAGAGAGCAGTTAATTTCAAGAATAACATCAATGTGTCACAAAAGTATTGTTTATTCATCTTTAGAAATAGTGATCTTTATCTTAAACTTAGTATTTTGTTGTCTAGGATAGTGAATGAGAGCCGACAGGTACTCCAAGAACCTGATTTTGCTCAGTCCCTCCTAAGGGACCCAAATACTCCTATTATAAGAAAATCAAGAGGAACTTCCACGCAAGGAACATCCACACATGCTTCTTCAACTCAGCTGGCTATGGTGGATGATCAGAGGAGCAAAGCAGGGAGTGTCCACAGCAAAGTGAGCAGCTACCATGGCAGCCTCCACAGGTCCCGGGATGGCAGGTGAGTTATTGGTAGCCTGGTTTATCTCATACACTGAAATACAGTCACATAGCAGAAGGAAGGGCAGTCAATTCTGAAATAGAAATTGTACGTTATTTTTCTTTTAAAAAAAGGAAGAAATTGTACATTATTCAAAACTCTTTTGAACTTTACTAGAAACAGTTGCCCCAGATTATGATCCAATTTAAAGCCAGTCAGAGTAGTTTAGAGTTTTGACTTGATTCAGTGAACAATATGAGGACATTGAAGGGTACTGAGCAGAGAGGAAGGCAGGGTGAAAGTGGTTGTTTTAGTAAGATTAATTTAGCAAACAGTTATTGGAATACCTACTGTATAAGTCACAGTTCTGGGAATACAGAGATGGTGTAGACATACTCTTTGTTTTTAATAAGCTCACAGTCTATTAAAAAAGATAATGTAGTCACTATTAGTGTGTGGTTAAAAACATGGGATCTGGAATGATAATCTTCAGCTTCCTCATCTATATAGTTAAAATAGTAATAATATCTGCCCCTTTAGAAATGTTGTAAAAAATAAATGAGATAATATATCTGATTGCTTAGGACAGTGCCAGTCCTCAGTAAGTGCCTGATACTAACTTCTGTTATTATTATAAGTGAACGATTAAAGTAAAATATAGCCTGACCTGTGGTGGTGCAGTGGATAGAACGTCGACCTGGAACACTGAGGTCGCCAGTTCGGGACCCTGGGCTTGCCTGGTCAAGGCACATATGGGAGTTGATGCTTCCAGCTCCTCCCTTCCTTCTCTCTCTCTGTCTCTCCTCTCTCTCTCTCTCTCTCTCTCTCTCTCTCTCTCTCTCTCTCCTCGCTAAAAAAAAAGGAATAAATAAAAAATTAAAATAAAATAAAGTAAAATATAAATATGATGGTATAGTTGACCCTTCTTATCCATGGGTTTTGCATTTGTGTATTCAACCAAATGCAGATCAAAAGTATTTGGTGAAAAAAGTGTTACTTTGTTGCTGACATGTACCATGTAATTTACCTACAGTGGTTGTGTCTGTCCTGAAGATGTACATTTTTTCTTCTTGTCATTCCTTAAACAGTATAGTACAGCAAATATTTATATAGCACTTACATTGTATTAGATATTATAAGTAATCTAGAGATGATTTAAAGTATATAGCATATAGGAGGGTGTGTGTAGGTTATATGCAAATACACTATTTTATAAAAGGACTTGAACAACCAAGGATTTTAGTATCCATGGGGCTCCTAGAACTAATCCCTGGTGGATACTAAGGGAAGACTGTATAATCCAGAGGTTGGCAAACATTTTCTATAAAGAACCACATAGTAAATATTTTAGGCTTGTGGGACATATGTTCTCTGTTGCAACTATTCATTTATGCTGTTGTAGCATGAAAGCAGCTGTAGACATTATGTAGTCAAAATGGGAATGGCTATATTCCAATAAAATTTTACTTATAAAAATAGGAAGGGTGCAGGTCAGAGAAAGCTTCACAGAGAGAATGAGAGAAGGGGATGCATTTTGTTAAATTTAACAGTGGAGACACCAGATTAGAAACTTATCTTAGCAGCTTTGCAATAATTCCATTTGAGAGATGAAGGTTAATAGGAAAGTAATGGCAGTAGGAAAAGGGGAAGAACTGATCTGAAAAATATTTAGAAAGAAGAAATGAAAAGATAGGAATGGAGTCTGACTGGTGGTGGTGCTGTGGATAGAGTGTCAACCTGGAACACTGAGGTCCCACGTTCAAAACCTGAGGTTACCAGCTTGAGTGTGGGATTATCAGCACGATCCCAATGTCATTGGCTTGAGCCCAAAGATTGCTGGCTTCATACCCAAGGTCACTGGCTTGAGTAAGGGGTCACTGGCTCAGCTTGAGCCTCCCAGTCAAGGCACATATGATAAGTAATCAATGAACAACTAAGGTGAAGCCACTACAAGTTAATGCTTCTCACTCTCTTCTCTCTCTCTCTCTTTCTCTGTCTTTCTCTCTCTCTCAAAATCAATTTTAAAAAAAGAAAGAAAAAATAGGAATTGGTGATGGATTAATAACAACTATAGAGAAAGACTGTGTCAGAGTTTTTTTTGTTTTTGTTTTTGTTGTAATGATTTCTAGTTTGGGAAACAAAGAATGAAAATTCTTATTCCTAAAATAGAAAGCATTCTGTTAACTTTAAAACATTTGTTTCTACAACTGTCTGGTATCTTTTCAGTCTCATCCCACCCTTTCTCTATCTTCTCTATCCTAGTGTAGGATATAATTCCTATATTTAACGTTCTTTTTAGATCCTCTCAGCAGATCTTTTGTCTTCTAACTGGGTCAGCCACTCTGTGTTTTATAAAGCCGCAGTTTTTCTCTGACTATGACATAGTTTCTGTCTTGTATCCATTCTTTTTCCTTTCCTTGCCTGATTTGGAAATGAAATTTTGAATATTTCCTTCCCACCTATTCTGTTCATTTCTTGGGTAGCTGCTTATTTACTCCTTCTTACTCACCTATACCATGTTTTTAACCACATTCAGAGATCTTTTATCTTTCCTGCCTTTTTCTTCCCATTCAGCACTCCTATATAAGAAGCATTCTTCTAAGTGCAAGGGACCCAGAGATAGAAGACAGAGAGTGAACAGTCAGTTATAATACACCTTAATGGGTATAATAAAATGATATACAATGTGTTCTAGGACCCCAGAGAAGAAAGCCATCTTGCTCATCACGGAAGGTCAGAGGAAACTTCACAAACAACATTGCACTTCTACTTTGAATAGGATTCCTAGGATGCAGTTGGAAAATAAAGACAAGGACACAGTATATGCAGTATATGCAGGGGCAAGGGAGACTGAAGTCTTTTAGGTCCCGGAGTATGGCTACTGCATAGTGTATACATTTGGGGAATTGTGATGATTAATAATATTAGGTTTGGATTTGAGAACAATCACTTTGGTGACAGCAGAGGAGAGAAGGAAATTTTAAGTAAGCCCAGTTAGGGGATCTATCTTACGATACTCATAAGGAGGGAGGGAATAAGAGAGTCCTGTAGATTATTACCCTTTGTCAACATCATCCTCCATGAAATAACTATCAGCATTATCTGACATTCAATATTATTAGCCTCATTCTTCTTTTCAATAAGAATTGAATGATTATTTATAGTGCAATGCCAATGTGTTTGCATGTGACATTCTGTATATAAAGAAATCTATAGAAGAAAGGGAAAGTGTAATTTCTGCTTTCTAGATGCATATTACCTCATAGGGAAGATAGGACATATACATAAGAACCAATTAAATAATAGTATGAGCCTGCATGTAATTGAAAGTGAGTGCTAGAGATGACTGATGTTATAGAACTTCAGAAAAAGGAAAGATCAGAGAAGATAAATAGGGTGAGTGAATGGCAATAACAAAAGATAAATTTATATTAAGTAGAGAATTTCTGAAGATAATGAAATATAGGGGATTTCAGCCTCTAGTATGAGTGAAACTAGAGGTTGGATAAGAAAGTTTATAATAATTAGTATGAGTTGTAATTAAAATTGTGAGATAGAATCCCTTGAGTCATTAAAAAAAAAAAAAAAAAAAAGACCAAGACCTTGGTAAATCTTTACAGTAATAACAATACAGGAAGAATAGCCGGCATGTGATTCAGAGAAAGTGCTAAAAACATGTGAGGAAATCAATTAAAGAAATGTCGTGGAATCCAGAGGATAGGTTATAACTTCATGTAATGGCCTTTTCCACCTCCCTGCTTGGAAAACCATACTCCGCCTCTAAGGCCTACTTAATTCTCATATCCATAGCAGTTAATTAATTCCTTTTTAATCATTCTTTTGGTATGACCTATTTTTGATATAGCTGCCTTTCCTTAGCTAAGTTTGCAGCTTCTGTAGAATGAGAACTAGGAGACAGACATCTCTGTATTTCTCTCAGAGTATGTAGCACAGTGAGACAAATATATTGATAACTAATGATTTTAGAAATAGTGTGAACATTTTCCAGAAATTCAGGGCTCAGACCTCATAGTGGCAGCCTACTAAGGACGTTCTGTAATGTGGGGCATGAGCACTCACACCGTGAGACTCTGCCGTACTCACAACCCCAGAGCATTGAACCTAACACTCTACACAAGGATTTTCCTAATTCACAACGATATCTCATGGAGATTTATTCTCGCATTCATCAGTTTTTTAAGTTTACTTGTTAACATTATCTTTTGGTCATCTTTTTCTCATCATCTCATGGTATATTGATTATGAGAGTTATACACACACACACACTCACTCTGGCCCAGACTCCCTGACGGATAATTATTAATCTCAGTGCTATGTAAAATAAATACACTTAGGTAAATACCCTTAGACATATATCAACTTAAAAGAATAAATAATTGGTAGTTAAATGAGAAGATGAGTGGAAAAGTAAGTAGATGAATGAGTAGGTGGAGGTTTGGGAATGAGTGATGAGGATGGTAAAAGTAGGTGGCAAGGGAATGCATAATAAGATACTAGTGAAATGAATTATTTATATTAATGGTAACAAATAGTACAGAGAATCAAAAAGAGTAAATCGCCTGACCAGGCGGTAGCGCAGTGGATAAGAGCATTGGACCGGGATGCAGAGGACCCAGGTTCAAGACCCTGAGGTCGCCAGATTGAGCACGGGCTCGTCCGATTTGAGCAAAAAGCTCACCAGCTTGAACCCAAGGTTGCTGGCTCCAGCAAAGGGTTACTCGGTCTGCTCAAGGCACATATGAGAAAGCAATCAATGAACAACTAAGGTGTTGCAACAATGAAAAACTAATGATTGATGCTTCTCATCTCTGTCCGTTCCTGTCTGTCTGTCCCTGTCTATCCCTCTCTCTCTCTGAAAAATAAAAAATAAAAATAAAAAAGAGTAAATCATCAAGTTTTTTCATTTTAATTTTGGAATATACTATATTTTCTTTTCAGCAAATTAACCATCCTTATTGTTTTACCTAAGCTTATCTTAAGATTAATATACATTTTCATATTTTATATTATATGGTCACAGTGTTTTAAAATGATTGTGAAAAGACAAATAAACTTGGTAATTCCCACATATACAATTGAGATTAAATACTATAATTACATTTATTTTTCTATGTAGTTGATTCCTAATTATCCATAGATGGGTTGTTTATATTCTAGAATTTTGTGAATAGCCATAATATTTCACTCAAATAATTAGACATAACTCAATATAGTAAATTTTTCTATGAAAAATATATTCTTTGGCCCTGGCCGGTTGGCTCAGCGGTAGAGCGTTGGCCTAGCGTGCGGAGGACCCGGGTTCGATTCCCAGCCAGGGCACATAGGAGAAGCGCCCATTTGCTTCTCCACCCCTCCGCCGAGCCTTCCTCTCTCTCTCTTCCCCTCCCGCAGCCAAGGCTCCATTGGAGCAAAGATGGCCCGGGCGCTGGGGATGGCTCTGTGGCCTCTGCCCCAGGTGCTAGAGTGGCTCTGGTCACAACATGGCGACGCCCAGGCTGGGCAGAGCATCGCCCCCTGGTGGGCAGAGTGTCGCCCCCTGGTGGGCGTGCCGGGTGGATCCCGGTCGGGCGCATGCGGGAGTCTGTCTGACTCTCCCTGTTTCCAGCTTCAGAAAAATGCAAAAAAAAAAAAGAAAAATATATTCTTTGAGTCATATTTATTACTGAAAGACTTAGGTTTCATTTTAGAAAATACCCAATTCCTATTTTTAAATAGAAATTTGGGTTTTTTAAAAAATTACTTTGATATTATTGCTAGAGCTACATTAGGTATTTATTTGAAACAGATACTTATGAAGTCATTGAGAGATGTAATATCTTCAAATTAGCTGGCAAATCATATTTGGAAAAATCACTCAGTTTAGGGCAATAATAATAGAATAACAAGCTCATTCTGAAATATTTACATTTAACATTGTAATTATTTTACCAAAACATGCAAATCAAATTTAAAACTGGAAACAACAGACATGCTTTCTTTTGTAAAAGGACTTCTCAGTTTTTAAAATCTGTGATCTAATGAAAACATTATTTAATAAGCACTGCTATAAAACTAGATCTCTTCAGTAGTGCATAAATCAGTCACTAAAATCTTTAAATTTTGCCTAACCGATGGTGGCACAGTGGATAGAGTGTCCACCTGGGATGCTGAGGACGCAGGTTGAAACCCCAAGGTCACCAGCATGGTTGCAGTCTCATCCGCTTGAGTGTCGGGTTGCCAGCTAGAGCGTGGGATCATTGCCATGGTCCCTGGCTTGAAGACCAAGGTCACTGGCTTGAGCAAGGGGTAACTGGCCTTGCTTGAGCACTCCCTCTCTGCCCCCCTCCATCAAGGCACATATGAGAAGCAATCAATGAACAATTAAAGTGCTGCAACTACGAGTTGTTGCTTTTCATCTCTCTCCTTTCCCCCCTTCTCACTTAAAAAAAATCTTTAAATTTTATAAATGATTATTGAGTCATGAAATTTGTTATAACTATGAGAGAATGATAAATGAATGCTTTGACAGCCAAGCGGTCTTCAGCTGCTGCTGATTAGTTCTTTTGATGACTATTTAAAAAGGAAATGGCCTGCTATGTTCTTTTTATTTTTAGAAACGTTTCTTAAAATTTAATATATTAATTAAAGTTATAAATTACATTTAGTTTAATTTTCTTTGAAGTTTGTTATCCTAAATTAAATGCTTTTTTTTAAAAGTGTGTCTGTATGAGTTTGAGTTTTCTAACCTCTGGTGGGGGTTCAGTGAGTCAGGATTGCAACAAAAGAAAATTTAACAGCTCCCCACTACTGCCTTTCAAGGTAAGTACAATGATGGCGGAGAAGACAGCCCATGATAAGCAATGTAGCCCAGTTGACATATTTAAAAGCTCCGTTTTGGGTCAGGGTACCAAGATAATTTGCTTTGGCAGGAATATATATTGCAGTGTGTTAGTTAGGATGTTGTTACATATGTTTAAGTAGATGTACTTTTTATGAACTAGCGTGGCATCCTCATAGTTCTGGAAAAAGTAATCAAGACTATTTACATAGTCATTTATTTAACTGTGAACTGGGCTCCCTGCTTGCCTATTTACTCATCTTGTTTTTGTTGTTGTTATACTAATTTCTCCTCTTAATTTTATATGCTCCCTCTTCATAGTCTTTTAATAAAATTTGAGTTGCTGTACTTCTGATTATAATCAATTTTCTAGAATTCCTGGTTCACTGCCATATTTCTTCTACTGTTGTTCCTTCTCTCCCTGAACTCACCCCATAACCTGAAACTCCTTTGAATGAGAAAAGTTAACCTTAGCTTCTGTACTTTTGCAGGTAATAGGACCTTAATTCTGAATGTAACGAGTAGATTTTTCTTCCTTTTTTTTTTTTTTTTTTTTTGGTTAGCCATATGAGTAATTCTACAGCATTAATGAAATGACTGTAAACCATCAAAGGTGGTTTCTTTCTCACTTACTGTTTCCTAATTATTTCCCATCATGCAGCCTTTTCATGGGAAGTGTTAGTATTGTTTCTCTAGTGTATTTTGTCACCCACTTCAAAATGAACTCCCCTCCGTTAGGTACACTCCCTGCAGTCACAGAGGGATGGAGGAGAGACTACCTCACGGCAGCATGTCGCGGCTGACGGATCACTCCAGGCACAGCAGTTCCCACCGGCTCAACGAGCAGTCCCGACACAGCAGCATCCGAGACCTCAGCAATAACCCTCTGACTCACATCACACACGGCACCAGCATGAATCGAGTTATTGAGGAAGATGGGACCAGTGCTTAAATCGTACGAAGGTGGAGAACGTGTGCCGTTTACAAAGCAGATTTTATTCTTTGCCTTTGCATGACTAATTGCTGTAACTCGCAATGTATCATGCGTTCAGTCAGGTGCAGATCGTGTCCATGGGAACAGTAGATTTTTGCTTTTTATATTGCATCAAACTTGGAACGTCAAGGCATCCAAAATGCTAAGAATTATATTGTCACATAAATAATTCTTATTTCTAGGTATGAAGAGATAATTATTTGTCTGGTAAGCATTTTTTATAAACCCACTATTTTATATTTAGAAAAATCCTCAATGTGTGGTGACTGCTTTGTAGTGAAGTTTCATATAATATTAACTAGTCGTGAGATGACAATTCTGGTCATTCTGGTAATAAAATGTCAGAATTAAGGAATTTTCTATGCAAGGTTTATTTCTCAGATAAATGGTAGGACTTTGTAGTTTTATTTCCATTAAGTGAAAAAGAACTGTGTTTTTAAACTGTAGGAGAACTTGATAAATCAGCAAAGGTATTTTAGCTAATAGAGTATAAGATCAACAGAAAAATCTGATTCGAAATTTTATCAAGTCAGAAATCCACCTCCCTCCTATTTAGACCAAATCTGACTAGAAATACTTCTACCAAAATCAATCTCAAATATACATATAAAATCTTCCACTACGGTATCAGAGAGATAAAGGACTAGAAGTATCAATGGGCATCCCCCCCATAATTGAGCTGTTTTTATTACTTTTGTAAATATTACTTTTACCGGCAGTGTTTTTATAACTTATCCATTTGCATGATAGAAAAATAATTTGTAGCCATCTTTTCCCAGATAGCAGTATTGATTCATAGAGAACTTTATGTTCAGATCTGTTCTGTGGAGGCATGTAATAAGATAAGCATCACACTTTATAAGGTTTTTTTGTATAACCACAATTACAAAATGGCAAAGTGTTTTTCTCTGTATTCATTGTTGTATCTTTCTACAGCAAGATGTGATCTTGCCAAAGCCACCAGATCTTGGCCCCCAGGCCCCTCCTCTCAGTGAGTTGATTATACTCGCCTTGCCCGGAAGCAAATAGGCTACAGCTTTTGCCCCCCACCTTATTTTCATATTCTGGAGCCGTCCTGTTTACAGCTGAAATATATATGACCTAAGTCCAAAGTGGTCATTTATTTGGTGTATCTGAAAAGCATTGTAGCTAAATGAAGCATGATTAGTCTTACTGTGAAGTATCTTTTAACCTTAAAAAAATCAACTCAGAAATGTTTGACACTTTGTTTTTTAATGTTTAAATAATTGACAGTAAAACCCAGGAACTTTATTAGGCATGAAATTGATCAGAAGGGGAAGAAAAATTCTGAAAATGCTGGCTGTGTTTTATAGAAAAACATTTTGAACAAGCATGTCCTCAACCCTGAAAACAGATAAGAATCATCATTTGGGGACCCTCTGATGCCCCACACCTCCTCTCATTCAGATGAGAATTTGGTAGTTGTTTATTTTGTTTGTTTTTGTTTTGTTTTTTTTTTTAAAAAAAAAGCTTTCTAGGTGATTCTAATCTGCAGCCAGGCTGTAGGCTCCTTGAAACTAATGGGCCACTGATGATGATCTGATGGCGTCATATTCTATCATGTGAAAATCTAGCTGGACTCAATACTATGCTTTTACATCGTTACCTGATATACAGTTGTTCTCCACTTTATTTCGTCTATTATGAAATGTGGAATGCTGACCCTACTCCTACAGATTCTTATTCAGTAACTGAAAGGTGGTGGTAAGACTTTAAACCTGTAGTTATAGAAATACCACAGGTGATTCTTATGCAGGTAATCCAAGAATGACACCTTAAAAAATATTCTACACTCCAGAGAGGTGTGGCTTTCTCTTATGCTGGCTTTTGACCTTTAAAAAGTCAACCTCTCTGAGCTTCAGTTCCCTTGTTTGTAAATGAAGATAGAAGATAAATACCTACCTCACTAAATTGTCAACTAGGATCAACTGAAAGATCATCTGAAAGCTTTTTGAAAACTGTAAATGGTAAAATATAAGGGGTTAAGATTATTGAGGACTTAAGAGATTTATTGGAGGGCTACTATAATACATTCCTTGACATGTGTTTAATTCATGTGTACTTTTACTCTTTTTTAAAAAAACAAAGAGTACCAAAAAATTAGGTGTTGAAAAAGTAGCTTTTATTAGACAGAAGTCAGTTTTCTGATAATAATTGTTGGTATATCATGTTGTTTCTTTCAAAGTACATATATACTAATATTTTTATTGATTCTTCATGAGATATATTTGAACATTTTGGTCCAAAATGTTTTTCTTTTTCCTCTGCCTTTGTTGTCTTTCTTCTTGAACTGAATTAGCGCTCAAGACAGACAGTGGGAATTCCCACAGACCTAACATTTAGGAAACCTTTCCTCTGGAGGCCAAATTTATAACAACTCATTTATAAATAAATTAGTAATTAATTCATGAGGCTTTTTCTGGGAATCTCTCCGGAACAAACAGTGTGAGAGGACCAACACCAACATTCGGAAACAAAAATAAGTTAAAATAGAAGGTACCAGTTTGAGCTCAAAGACGTTGTCAGTCATCACCATCTGCATTATATTATCAATTGCCAAAATGTTAATTGGCTTTCTTGTACAAGTGGCCAAGTATAGACAGTTAAGTGAACAGCACTATGAAAATCCTTTTTTTTTAAAGAAAATCTTAACCTTGTGCTTCCTAATTTTATGTATTCATTTGCATCTTCTCTAGGAAACTAACTGGTTATATATCTAAATGCTGTATTGACATTTCAGTTACTTTTACTTCTTAATTTTGCTACACAAGATTTACTTAAATATTGTTAATTCATTGTTTTGAATAACAGTATTTAGTTTAGACCATGTTATCAAATTAGTGCTCCAAATTAATTTTTTAAAGAGACAGTTGAAGAACTATATGTAGCAGCACAGGAATTTCAAATTTCAGCTAGCTCCAACTAACTGTCCTGAGCAAGTGTGGACAGCTTTCTTACCATATGTTTAACTTTATTTTGTGTTGTGATTGGCATAAGATAATGTGTAGTATTTTGTCTGTTCATTTGACAACTGATAATAGTGCTCTCTAAAATGTTAATATATAATCAAAAGGTTTTTGAAAAATACTTTGATTTCACCAACATTATATTTAATTTATTCAATAATTAAAAGACCCAAGACAATATTAAGCTCAAAATAATAATTAGTTTCAAAGAACAATTGATTAATTACTCAATAACTAACACAGGACTTAGTGCATGGTAAATTTTTCAATAAATGAACAAATGAACAACTCATGTCATGCCTCACTTTTACCCTGGTAATGAGAGTCTCACTCCAAAGAAATTTGAAGGACTTGAATTTAAACTAAGTGAAATGAAGTATGCGTTATCAAAATAGTATGCATCAAGTAATGAGAAATAAATAAATTGTACCAAATCAAGCTTATTTCTTCTATAGTAACAGTCCATATTACTATTTAAATTAGAGAAATATATATACAAACTTGTACCAACTTCTTAGAAGTAAATATTTAGGCTGTTTTTGATTTTTTGTGAAGTTACATCTTTGTGTATTAGTTGGGTGAGTAATATTCAAGCAAACCATTATTAATAATGATTTTCTTTTTCTACTGCTTCTTAGAGCAGATTTATAAAAATTTTAAGAATCTCTTCAAATTAGAAACATTTTTCAACATTTTAACCTACCTCATTAGTTTCTTTGTAGTAATAGCTGGAAATAATTGAAATTGTAACTATTTGATTTAGGCTATCACTCCATGAAATAAAATAAACTAATTAAAAATTTTTGATAAAGTAGAGGATCATTGGCTGGAGCTTAGAAAACATTAATATACCAAAATTTCACTCTTATGACATGCCAAAGGTGTATTTATATATATTATCATACTTGGGCGACTTAACATAGTCTAGTGTAATGAAAATTCTACTGGGCTTGAAATTCAAAGACCCATAATTATAATGTGAAGTGGACAGGTCATTTAACTTCTCTTAGTCTCAATTTCTTCAGTGTAAAATGAGGATAAGGCAATTTTTGGTCCCAACTTAACTCACAGGATGTTGCGAAGGATCAAATGAGATAACACGTACTATAGTGTGCTGTAATCTAGAAATTGCTCTACTTATATATTTCTATTAGAATTTGGGGGTTATACAAAACAAAGATATGGTCTTCAGTGGTATATGGCAATAATAACAAAGTAGATAATACAGACCGGTATTTATTTGATATAATCTTTAAATACACAATCCAATTATCCCTTTTTTTTTTTTTTTTTTTACAGGGACAGAGAGTCACAGAGAGGGACAGACAGACAGGAACAGAGAGAGAGATGAGAAGCATCAATCATCAGTTTTTCATTGTGGGACTTTAGTTGTTCATTGATTGCTTTCTCATATATGCCTTGACCGTGGGCTTTCAGCAGATCGAGTAACCCCTTGCTCGAGCCAGTGACCTTGGGTCCAAGCTGGTGAGCTTTTTGCTCAAGCCACATGAGCCTGTGCTCAAGCTGGCGACCTCGGGGTTTCGAACCTGGGTCCTCCGCATCCCAGTTCGACGCTCTATCCACTGCGCCACCATCTGGTCAGGCCAATTATCCTTTTTAAAATGAGGTTCTTTTTCCAGAGTAACTGTGCCCTTAAATTGTGTTGGCTCTTTAATATATTATACCACAGTATACTCTCAAATTTTATGCAGTGAATTTGAAGGTCACTTTCAGAAGGCATTGGGGATCTCTATTATATGTTACCTTTGATAGGGAATTATATAAAATAGCTTGACTTCTCTGAAATTTGTAAGAAAAATATAAAAAGGAGTATAGGGCCTTATAACTTTCTTTTTCTTTGAGGACTTTCATGTTGTACCTAATTCTTTCTGATTAAGAACACGTGTTTAACCTGACCAGGCGGTGGCACAATGGATAGAGCATTGGACTGGGATGCAGAGGACCCAGGTTCAAGACCCCGAGGTCGCCAGCTTGAGTGCCGGCTCATCTGGTTTGAGGGAAAGCCCACCAGCTTGAACCCAAGGTCGCTGGCTCCAGCAAGGGGTTACTCGGTCTGCTGAAGGCCCACGGTCAAGGCACATATGAGAAAGCAATCAATGAACATCTAAGGTGTTGCAACGTGCAATGAAAAACTAATAATTGATGCTTCTCATCTCTCTCTGTCCCTGTCTATCCCTCTCTCTGACTCACTGTCTCTGTAAAAAATAAATAAATAAATAAATAAATAAATAAATAAATAAATAAAATTTTTAAAAAAAAGAACACGTGTTTAAAAGGTGATTAACACTGGTTTTCATCACTGCAAAACTTTACATTTTAAATTATATTATCTTATTTGTATATATAATTTTTTAAACTTGCAGAAGAGGTAAGAATTTCTCCATTTTTTCCACACATTAAACACATAAAAGATAACATCTTTATAGAATCAAGTTTTAGAAAGGAACTCATGATTCTTTTAAAAGTTTTATCCCTTTTTACATCAGATGAAAATAAGAAAGCATTTACATTTAATTCAGCTATGTTTCTTAGTAGCTGTATAATTTTATATATTATTCTTATATCATTTCTATTTTATATGAAAAAATTATGTTGCTATCTCATCTCTTCATAATTTAATCCTCTTGCCTTCTTTTTTGTTTCAGTTATGTGAGTTTTAGGAAAGGGTTAGGAAGGCGAGGCATCCTTTACCTTTCTTTATCTGACTATTATCAGTCTCCTGGAGGTTTTTTTTTTTTAATTAATTCTAGATTTCTTTAATTGCCAAATTGATACAGGATTATAATATTCTCTCAGGATCCAAAATCTAGGAGAAAATGTTGAGGTCTGCCCAGCCATCTTTGTAGATATTGCTGTTTTGGTTGATTTATAAAAATGTAATATAATCCATTAATCAGCATATTTTTTATTCTGTGATCTCTAATTAGTAAATTTTTGTTGCTGTAAAGATAAAAGAAAGTTTCACTTATATTTTCGTCAGATACCAACCAGTACTACATTACTTCCTATAACAGTAGTTCAGTCTCTTTCAAGATGCAGGAAAGGATAGTTTCTTTCAGATTACTTTTAAGAATCACTTGTCACAGGAAATTGATTGTGTCCTTTCTTGGACATTTTCTTTGGTCTAATAACATTGCTCTTATTCCCATTTTATTGACCACTGTCACCAGTTTAACCTGATAGACAAGTTTTTTACCTTGTATTTCGGATTTTGAAGATTCAGGTGTTCCATTATTTTGTTAATTACCATTCACTAGTAATATTAGTATTTGTAAGACTGATATTGTCAAGCTTGTCATTTCATCATATTTCCTGAAGTAGGATGAACTACATTATTGTTATTGTTCTGTAAGTCGGCTTATTTATATTGCTAACTGGCAAATATTTTTTGTGTATTGTACTTATTGGTTTAAAAGATGAAGATCTTTAGAGCTAAATAATTTTTGTTCTAAATTGGCAGAGGCTCAGTAAAAGTGTGTTACGTTATTTTTTAAAATATGACAGTTTTGAGTCAGGAGATCTGATTTCTAGTTTTGCCTCTTTTGAGTAAATGTGTAACTTTGGAGTTTTACCTCTTAGAACCTTGGCTTTCTCATCTGTGAATGAAAGAAACAAGGGCATTCTATTAGGTCAGGGGTAGTCAACCTTTTATACCTACTGCCCACTTTTGTATCTCTGTTAGTAGTAAAATTTTCTAACCGCCCACCGGTTCCACAGTAATGGTGATTTATAAAGTAGAGAAGTAACTTTACTTTATAAAATTTATAAAGCAGAGTTACAGCAAATTAAAGCATATAATAATAATTACTTACCAACTACTTTATGTCAGGTTTTTGCTAAGTTTGGCAGAATAAATCTTTATAAAACAACTTACTATAGGCCCTGGCCGGTTGGCTCAGTGGTAGAGCGTCGGCCTGGCGTGCAGAAGTCCCGGGTTCGATTTCCGACCAGGGCACACAGGAAAGGCGCCCATCTGCTTCTCCACCCCTCCCCCTCTCCTTCCTCTCTGTCTCTCTCTTCCCCTCCCGCAGCTAAGGCTCCATTGGAGCAAAGATGGCCTGGGCGCTGGAGATGGCTCTGTGGCCTCTGCCTCAGGCACTAGAGTGGCTCTGGTCACAACATAGCGACGCCCAGAGCGTCGCCCCTGGTGGGCGTGCAGGGTGGATCCTGGTCGGGTGCATGCAGGAGTCTGTCTGACTGTCTCTCCCCGTTTCCAGCTTCAGAAAAATACAAAAAAAAAAACAAAAAACTTACTATAGTTAAATCTATCTTTTTATTTATACTTTGGTTGCTCTGCTACTGCCCACCATGAAAGCTGGAACGCCCCCTAGTGGGCGGTAGTGACCAGGTTGACTACCACCATATTAGGTAGTCTCACATTCTACCTGTCTTGACTTTGGTTGTCCCTTGATCATGTTATGATCATTACTCTGGACTTACTTTTATTCTTGTTACTCTTTCCATAAACTGTATTTACTAGATTAGCCTGTACTGTTAATGCAAGTTGTTCATAAATTGATAGGATTCAGATATGTTATTAACTTTGTTTTCTACTCATGGTTTTAAGTAATTTTAAAGGAGGAATATTATACTACAGATAACAGAATTGAAGGGAAGGTTACATGAATTTTCTTATGTAAAAAGTCTTCTAAAACCAATATAAGCACCTTAAATTTATATACAGAAAAAAGAAACATAAAATTTTGTGGGTTTTGTTCTCTAAAATATGAATATAGCTAGTTAGTCTAAATTTTAAACTGCATTCAAAATAAAATTAGTGAACAAAGCAGTTATAACACTGGCCCATATAGCCAATCAAAAAGCTGTCATGTTTTGCCAACATTAAAATAATTATAAAATATAAAAGGAATTTCAGAGGAGTAGATTGAAACGTTTCTGTTCAGTAATTATACTTAAGCTGTATTTTTAGATTTATTGAATAAATGCAGTTGCCAGATTGCCATTAATATGTGTATATTCTGCTTTAAAATATTATTAGTGATAAATGTGGTTATTTAAATTTTTTTCTGACTGTGCAGATGTTTCCATAAAGCCTCCTAACTCTTTGGTAAAATATAGTGATTCCTAGTTCATCTCAGCAGAATTTTCTTTTAGATTTGTGTTTTCTGAGAACCAGGCCAAGGAGGTTTCTGTTACTTTTAAAGATCATTGTTTTTGTCCTGATGGTCTGCATTTGCTCATTTCGGTCTCTTGAACACTTTGCTCTGCAGATTTGCAATCTAGTTATTGGGTTTGTGATCTGATGGGTAGAGAAGAGTAATGGAAAGTTGATAGAGGAAGGTGAACTGGTTTCTGGTGTGATTTCTTCAGTTATCCTTGATTCCTTGTCTTTGGTTGGTTCACTGAATCAGGCAGGTCTCTGGCTTCCCAAAATTAAATTCCATGCCCAGCTTCCCTCACTCAGACGTGTATATTACAATGTTATTTTGACAACCTGTTTAAAAAATCTTTATTTACAGTTTTTGACTTTGCATGTTTTATTACATTTGTTAAACTTGAATCTGATGTCCAAACATTTCTTTGAATATTTTCTGGATTTCAAGAATGGGATATTCCATAAGATAAAGCAATAAGCTAGAATGATTTAATTTATATTATCCATCCACAATTTCTGTATTTCTCTACGTTTCCCCTCCCTCGTTTCAAAAAGGAAGTTTACAGATGTCTTCCTTCATTTCCTTATTCCTGCCCCCCTAGTTTTTCTCTGGACTGCTCTTGTCAGCAGAAACATTTAATATGAAATAATTCCATATTTCTGAGACAAGAACAACACAGTAGTTCTTTACATTGAGTTGAAGTGAATATGTACTTGAAAAGAATGTATTTTCTTTATATGTGACCTTAAAATTATTTTTTTAATCATAAAAGGACTTTGATGTGGAAATATTAGTCTGGAAGTTTTTTTGTTATCAGGTGCTATTTTCTGCCTCATCTGTGAATTATCAGAGTAAATCTGAATTCTCTATCATTTATTTTCTTTTACTTTAAATTCTCTAGAATTGTCCCATTTCTCATATCTTTTAACACCAACTTTAAACAAAACTTTTATTTTCAAATGCCAAATTTTATTTTTGAGAGTTTTATTTTTTTCATTGAAGTTTACTTTGGCATGATAAAAATACTACCAGCACCATCCTTCTCCCCAGCCATAAAAGAAAAGGTAATTTGACACTGAAAAGTATTAAATTGTCTTATTTTTTGTTACTTGGAAGAGCTGTAGGAGCTGTTTTTTCTCATTTAAAATTTTTAAATTAAGAAAATACTAACTTTGCTGTATTTTAATCTGATAATGAAATTGGAGGATTATTTATATAAATTCATGTATTGACAATTAATAGCAGTTATTTCACTTTCTGTAATATGCAATACCCAAAGTCCACATTTACTTAATGTGAGCTTTTTAAAAAGATATAAACATGGATATTTGGCCCTGGCTGGTTGGATTAGTGGTAGAGCATCTGCCTGGTGTGTGGAAATCCCAGGTTCAATTCCTGGTCAGGGTACACAGGAGAAGCACCCATCTACTTCTCCACCCCTCCCCCTCCCCCTCTCACACCTCTCTCTCTCTCTCTCTCTCTCTCTCTCTCTCTCTTTCTTCTCTCCTCCTGCAGCTATGGCTCGATTGGAGAGAATTGGCCCCATGCGCTGAGGATGGTTCCATGGCCTCTGCCTCAGGCACTAAAAAATGGCCCCACTTGCAATGGAGCAACGACCCCAGACAGCCCGAGCATCGCCCTCTAGTGGGCTTGCTGGGAGGATCTGGGTTGGGGTGCATGCGGGAGTCTGTCTCTGCCTCCCTTTCTCTCACTAAATAAAACAAACAAAAAATGGGTATTTATTTAGAGACTATAACACAATTTTAAAAGCTGATAAAATCACAAATGTCACAAAATATAAAAATTCTTTTTTGTGTATTAATTAAATGCCTAGTGTACTTCTCTGCTTTTTTTTTTTTTTTTTTGTAGTGAAAGAGGAAGGGAGAGACAGAGACAGAGACAGAAACTTCCATCTGTTCTTGTATGTGCCCATGGATCAAACCTACTACCTTTGTGTTTCCAGATGGTGCTCTAACCAGCTGAGCTATACTCTTCTTTATTTGGCTTTTGGGTTTTTTTGAGCCTTTTAAAATTCTGTCTTGTTTCTCTCTGTACAGTGTTGTATATGTTAGGTTATCATGGTCATCTCAACAGAAAACTCCTGTACATGAACTGGTTTGTTTGTTTTTTCTGAGAATCAGGCCAAGGAGAGTCTTCCTATGTAGTTATAGTTGGATAATATTATTCTGAACTATGTGAAATTCCTGAGGGTTTTTTGGTCAAAAGTGATCAAATGATGTTAGCAATTTTATAATATACATTTAAGAAACAACCATACAAAAGATCTTTTAAAACAGATATGTTACTTTCCATCCCACCTCTTATCAACCTATCAGAGGCTTTATGAACAAGACTCGCAAACTGTAGATACCCACAGGTCTACCAAGAAAAGCTTTGTTTTGTTGTTAAATTGTCCAGTTTTCAAAGATATTTTATCAAGAGAAGACTTCGGTTATTAAAGCAAATTCCTTTGGAGAGTACATAAGTTACTTAAGTCTGTGTGTCGTTTTTAAGCTTTCATAACCTGAGGTGTCATATGTGAAAGGCGTAGTCTGTAAACATCATCTAAAGGCAAGAAACCTGCCCCACCTCATATCTAATATGGACTCAGATTTTGCTAATTATAGAATTTTATCTTCTTGGTCAGCATTCTAAAATAAAACTATAGTGTTATATATAGTTAACAAGTTTCCCTTAAAATGTCATTTAAAGTTTTTTTTTATACTGTATTTCAGGATCTAAGAATAAAAGTATATGAGTATAAAAACATGTAAAAATATGAAGTTCTACACGGGAAATCCCCAAGTTTGGTTACAACTCTGCTCTAAAAGGTTGTATATTGGGTTGTTCCAAACTCAGATGTTGGTTGTTACATCTCCTCATATAAATAATATTATGAATAATAAGGGTTAGGTAACAATAATAAGGTTAGGTAACAAGAACTGACCTAGTACACTCCAGTATTAATCTAGGCGTCTTGGTTTTGGATAAACTGTTTTAGTGGAGAAAGCTTATCTTGATCTCTCAATAACTGCTCAGTATACTTCTTCCTAAGTGGTGCCGTGAGCCCTGCCCAGGCATTCCCCAACCTTACATTCCCCTTACATACCCTCCCTTACATTCCCCAACATCTAGCTGTCTGCCTTCTGTCTCCAGTCTTCCTTCTCAGTCCTTCCCAAGTATAACTTACCTCAAGTATTGGGAAGAAGGAAATTTGCTTTAACTAATTCATATTAAAGTGTTAGTGACTACAGTGCTTTTACCTCTCTTAAAGAGAAATCTACATTTAAGAGCAAACACATTACTGTTAGCACAAATGACTATCAATTAGTAGTATATTAAACTTCAAAACGAAAGCAAAATTAACTGAATTAGTGTTGGTGGGACTACTGTGAGGCAAGAGATATCTTTAAATGACCTAACTGGGGAATCTGCACCTCTTTCACTAAACCCATGTGATGTCTGCAAGTGCTGTATATTTTCAGTGACCTTGGGGAAGGGAGCTATCATTTCTGTTTATATGGGTTACGTGAAGTCAGGGCCTTGCTGATTGATGCTGTGTTTTTCAGTTGAAGGGCTGTGTCTGGAGCATCCTCGGTATCCATCCCCCGCATTAGTCTTCTGAGATGGTCTGTGTTTCAGTCTTGGTCAGCCCTGCCTTCCAGCGAGCCTATCTTCTGGCTCTTTGCTATTAAATTTACAAATGAACAGTGGCCATTCCTATGTTAAAAAACAAACAACAACAAAAAAACACTTAATTTTACTGTTGTAGACACTGATTACCCTTTTTTCAAGAGATATAAAGGAAGAAAAGATATTCCTTTCTTATTTTAAAAAACGATTATTTTTAAATAGCTGGCACTTAGAAATTTAGTTTTCAAACCTATTTTGAATTAAATTGATCAGGTGATTCTAAAATAGATTCTAAAATTTTAATCTTGCTTTGTCATATAAACATTTAGTTAGAAAATGTTTATGCTAAAGACTTGTATTTTGTGGCATTGGTTCTTCCTGTTTCTTTTTTATATATTTAAAATTGTTCATTTCCAAGTGAGTGGAAAAGTGACCGTTGTCGAGATGTGTATAGGGCGAGTGCACTTGCTTAGAGCATGAACTGTTTTCACATTAGCTGGATGTGCTTTGCACTCTGCTCTTGTAGATTTATTTTGTTTACAGTAGACGACTGTCAGTTTTGTAACTGTTTTTACCTAGCACTTTAACTGTGAGTGTACAAACTGATTTTAAATGTAGTGGTTGTATATTTTGGTTATAAACTGGAAATTTTTAATAAAATAAAATAATTTGTTCTCTGTTTTGTCATTAGTACCTGATTTTTAAATCATCTTATAGACTATTTAATATATAACACTGCTACTTTTTAATTAGGATATTCTGGTAATAATTACTACTTATTTTTTTCATTCATGATAATATAGCATTCATATGAATCTGGAACACAGAAATATACAGTGTGTCTGTAAAGTCATGGTACACTTTTGACCGGTCACAGGAAAGCAACAAAAGACTATAGAAATATGAAATCTGCACCAAATAAAAGGGAAACCCTCCCAGTTTCTGTAGGATGATGTGGCAGCATGTGCGCATGTGCAGATGATGACGTAACACCGTGTATACAGCAGAGCAGCCCACGGCCATGCCAGTCGAGATGTGGACGGTACAGAGGAAAGTTCAGTGTGTTCTGTGGCTCGCTAAATTCGAATCCATGACCAAAGTGCAACATGAATATCAGCACGTTTATAACGAAGTGCCATCACATAGGAATAACATTACTCAGTGGGATAAGCGGTTGAAGGAAACCGGCAGTTTGGTGGAGAAACCCCGTTCTGGTAGGCCGTCAGTGACGAGTCTGTAGAGGCTATACAGGATAGCTACCTAAGGAGCCCTAAAAAATGTGTGCGTGAGCCCATATCGAACTGCACTGAATAGGTATGAAACTGGGAGAGTTTTCCTTTTATTTGGTACAGATTTCATATTTCTATTGTCTTTTGTTGCTTTCCTGTGACCGGTCAAAAGTACACCATGACTTTACGGACACACTGTATAAAAACACACCATCCTATATCAGATCTCTGTCACACTTGTTTTGTCAATATAGGTAAGACCCCCTCCTTTGCTGTCATCCTCAGAGCACAACACTACTAGGCACATAATAGGGGCTAAATAAATATCAATATCTGTTGCAAAATAAATGAATGCATTAAAGTATCTATATCAATTTCTGAATAGGAAATCCTGCCCACATAAGTAAATCAGGTTTTGGTTTAGAAATCATATGGTCCAATCTTCAGCCCAGTATAAAAATTCTTCCAGACTAGCTTTGATCAGCTTCTGCTTGAATGATTGCAGTAACAGGAAGCTCACTACTCTGTCAGCCTTCTGTTCCATTGTGAGGCAGCTAAATTGTTACAAAAGGCTTTCCATAGATGTCAGTGGAAAGTGAATTTCTTTGTTACCTTCCAACATTGGTACTGTTCTACAGATATACAGTAATTCCTTTACATGATTATTTTCTAGACATTTGAAAACTGCTATTTCCTGCAAGTTTTTTCTGTAGGCAAAACACATTTCATTCTCCAATTCATGTCCTATTTTCCAGTTCTCTCATGACTTCCTGTTAGACCTAGTGGTTTCCTTCCAAAAAGACACCAGTTGTGAATATTCCTGTTAAAATTTTTCACATAACTGAATATGAATCTCCAGAGTCTATAAACTCAGTGAAGAACTCAGTGTACACTTGCTAAATTAGAGAAAACAGGGCACTTTTTTTTTTTACAACCATCTCTCAAACATTGAAAAGAGAGGAAGATATGTGTATATACATTTTCACCAACTGTTAAAACTCTAATGTACAATTAAAGTCAAATATTTCCTTATGGCAGAGCCCTGGCAGGTTGGCTCAGCGGTAGAGCGTCGGCCTAGCGTGCGGAGGACCCGGGTTCGATTCCTAGCCAGGGCACACAGGAGAAGCGCCCATTTGCTTCTCCACCCCTCCGCCGCGCTTTCCTCTCTGTCTCTCTCTTCTCCCCCCCCCCCCCCAGCTAAGGCTCCATTGGAGCAAAGATGGCCCGGGCGCTGGGGATGGCTCTGTGGCCTCTGCCCCAGGCGCTAGAGTGGCTCTGGTCGCAACATGGCGACGCCCAGGATGGGCAGAGCATCGCCCCCTGGTGGGCAGAGCGTCGCCCCTGGTGGGCATGCCGGGTGGATCCCGGTCGGGCGCATGCGGGAGTCTGACTGTCTCTCCCTGTTTCCAGCTTCAGAAAAATGGAAAAAAAAAAAAAAAATTTCCTTATGGCACTGTTTGATTACTATATGCCCGGCGATGAACCACATAACGTCCTTACTTTCCTGACAATTTAATGAAAGGGGGAAATGTCCTAACTTACTGTTAAATGGTTGCTAAATTTAAGGAGTTCATATTCGAAGGGAAGGGAGAAATTTTTGAGGTATATTTTATGTTGATTGTTAGCTAACTTTGTAGATAAAAATTGCCCATTAGCAGGCTGAGTACTAACCCTAATGTATGTGCTGCAGCACATAGGTACACCTGCATACAGTTGCTTCATCTATATGATGACAGTGTTGGACTAAGCCAGTGACTCTTAGCTATGGGATTCTTTCATCATATGTAGTTTCGGTATATAACAGATAAAGACCGCCTGACCATGCAGTTGTACAGTGGATAGAGCATCGGACTGGGATGTGGAGGACCCAGGTTCAAGACCCCGAGGTCGCCAGCTTGAGCATGGGCTCATCTGGTTTGAGCAAAGCTCACCAGCTTAGACCCAAGGTCACTGGCTCGAGCAAGGGGGTTACTTGGTCTGCTGAAGGCCCGCGGTCAAGGCCCATATGAGAAAGCAATCAATGAACAACTAAAGTGCCACAACAAAAAACTGATGATTGATGCTTCTCATCTCTCTCCGTTCCTGTCTGCCTGTCCCTATCTATCCCTCTCTCTGACTCTCTATGTCTGTAAAAATAATAATAATAATAATAAATGAACAGATAAAGACTGTTTAAAGAGAAAGTGCCTAAAACCCCACCTCCTTGGCACCAGTATCTCTCTCTTCACTGCAGTATTCCATGAGCACCTGGATGGAACTCCCATTGTAAAAACTACTAAATCGTTCTGTGTCCTGTGTGGTGCCATGGCCACACACATCTATCTACAAGTGATAAAATCGCATAGAACTGCACACACACAAATGAGTGAGTGGAACACTGGTGAAATCCAAATAAAATAGAGGGGTTGTAGTTATGCCCGTGTCTTGGTTTTGATATTGTACTCTAGTTACAAAATGATGCCATTGAGGGAAACTGGGTGTGGGTATTATTTTTTAAAACTGCCCATAACTCTATAATTATCTCAAAATATTTTGCTGACTCCTGATCCAACCCGAGACATGATCAAACGGAGGCCCAGTTAGCTCGAAAGAAAGCCAGGACTAAGAAGCCACTTCCTGAGTTTCAGGGAAGAGTTTGTTCTACTGAAACAGTTTCTCAAATTTTCTTTTGCATAAAAATCACCTGCAGGTGGGAGGGGAAGAAATTATAAAAACAAACAGGTTCTCAGACCCATTCCTCAGAGACTGAGATGCAGTAGGTCTGAGGTAGATCCCAGGAATCTGAATTTAAAAGCACATATGACTCACACCTATGACCCAAGGACCATACTTTGAAAAAACTTCTTATTGCTCTAGGCAACAAGTCAGTCCTCTGCATCACAGATGGACAGATAAGCAGGGGATGATGAGTTGTTTGGAATACTTCTCTCGTTTCTTTCCCTTCCCTTTGCCCCAGAATCCCTTGCTCAGCGGCAGCTTGCCTGTGCCGTGTGGGGGCCCATGGGAAGTATGCAGACACCTGCCCGCTAAGCTGAGTGGGCACAGTGCAACCCTAGGGAGGTGACGAGCCAGTTTTGAGTCAGCTCTACTAATGAGCATCACTTGTTGACTGACTCCCTGGGAGGAGCTCATTATTCACTTTTGGCCCAGCGCCTTCTCTTGTAGGATTGCAAAGGAACAGATGCCATACGGCATCCATGTTCACCTCAGTGGAAAAAAGTGTAAAGATCATCAAAGTAACAATTTAG
This sequence comes from Saccopteryx bilineata, assembly GCF_036850765.1. Classification (NCBI taxonomy): domain Eukaryota; kingdom Metazoa; phylum Chordata; class Mammalia; order Chiroptera; family Emballonuridae; genus Saccopteryx; species Saccopteryx bilineata. The sequence goes on from NC_089490.1 coordinate 159,712,381, forward strand.
TTCATGCTTCTCATTGAAAAGGGGTCAGATTAGCTGGAAGGAAGCTTGAGGAAGCTGTTTGGCACAGAATTTTCACACTTGATCTATTCCTTTCTTCCTCAATGCATTGCCCCTGCCCATCCCACCTTGATCCCTTGAATGGGGACATTGTTTGCTCCAAGTCATCCAAAAGAAAGCCTCTGTTCTTCTGAGCAATTGCTGCTCCCCAACCCCCAGATGCTTGGGAAATACAACTCCTAAGAAAACAACATGAGGTTGAGAAGATTATGTCCGGAGTCCCTCTTCCTGTTAAAAGGACTGGCCTAATCCAGAAACTTTACTTCTGTTATTATCCTTGCTTCAAACCCCCTACAGCAGTGGTCCCCAACCATTTTTGGGCTACGGACCGGTTTAATGTCAGAAAATATTTTCACTGACCGGCCTTTAGGGTGGGACAGATAAATGTATCACATGACCAAGACAAGCGGCAAGAGTGAGTCTTAGGCCTGACCAGGCGGTGGCACAATGGATAGAGGGTCGTACTGGGATGCAGAGGACCCAGGTTCGAGACCCCAAGGTCGCCAGCTTGAGCGCGGGCTCATCTGGTTTGAGCAAAAGCCCACCAGCTTGAACCCAAGGTCGCTGGCTCCAGCAAAGGGTTACTTGGTCTGCTGAAGGCCCGCGGTCAAGGCACATATGAGAAAGCAATCAATGAACAACTAAGGTGTTGCAACGCACAATGAAAAACTAATGATTGATGCTTCTCATCTCTCTCCGTTCCTGCCTGTCTGTCCCTGTCTATCCCTCGCTCTGACTCACTCTCTGTCTCTGTAAAAAATAAATAAAATTTAAAAAAAAAAAAAGTGAGCCCTGGCTGGTTGGCTCAGCGGTAGAGCGTCGGTCTGGCGTGCAGGAGTCCCGGGTTCAATTCCCGGCCAGGGCACACAGGAGAAGCGCCCATCTGCTTCTCCACCCCTCCCCCTCTCCTTCCTCTCTGTCTCTCTCTTCCCCTCCTGCAGCCGAGGCTCCATTGGAGCAAAGATGGCCCGGGCGCTGGGGATGGCTCTGTGGCCTCTGCCTCAGGCGCTAGAATGGCTCTGGATGCAACAGAGCAACGCCCCAGAGGGGCAAAGCATCGCCCCCTGGTGGGCATGCCGGTTGGATCCTGGTCGGGCGCATGCGGGAGTCTGTCTGACTGCCTCCCCGTTTCCAGCTTCGGAAAAATGAAAAAAAAAAAAAAAAAAGTGAGTCTTAGACGGATGTAACAAAGGGAATCTGGTCATTTTTAAAAAATAAAACATTGTTCAGACTTAAATATAAATAAAACAGAAATAATGTAAGTTATTTATTCTTTCTCTGCGGACTGGTACCAAATGGCCCATGGACCAGTACCGGTCCGGGAGTTGGGGACCACTGCCCTACAGTATCTTTCTCTTGTAGCTCTTCATCTCTTGGTAAGAACTCTAAAATGAAAACTCTAGATAGAGTCTAGTGTAGGTATTTGGAATTAGAAATCAAGGTAGAAAATAAGTTGGAATGAATGGTCCGCAACTCCAAAATGCTTTCCTGGGCCATCCCCAGCTGACAATCCAAGGAAAGGGAAGAGACCTAGAGCAAAGATCAGATTTAGATACTTTAGGTTGATGGTTTTAATATAGATAGCCACCTTCTTTAATCATAAGACCACACGCCCTGCCCAGATAGCCAGATAACTCAGTCTTCCAGAAATGCAAAAGTTATCGGTTCAATCCCTGGTCAGGGCACATACAGGAACAGATCAATGTTCCTCTCTCTCTCTCTCTCTCTCTCTCTCATCAATAAAAAAATAATCATGGCCCTGGCCGGTTGGCTCAGCGGTAGAGCGTCGGCCTAGCGTGCGGAGGACCCGGGTTCGATTCCCGGCCAGGGCACATAGGAGAAGCGCCCATTTGCTTCTCCACCCCTCCGCCGTGCCTTCCTCTCTGTCTCTCTCTTCCCCTCCCGCAGCCAAGGCTCCATTGGAGCAAAGATGGCCCGGGCGCTGGGGATGGCTCTGTGGCCTCTGCCCCAGGCGCTAGAGTGGCTCTGGTCGCAACATGGCGACGCCCAGGATGGGCAGAGCATCGCCCCCTGGTGGACAGAGCGTCGCCCCTGGTGGGCGTGCCGGGTGGATCCCGGTCGGGCGCATGCGGGAGTCTGTCTGACTGTCTCTCCCTGTTTCCAGCTTCAGAGAAAAAAAAAAAAAAAAAAAAATAATCATGATCCTAAGACCACACTACACAGAAGTGCAGAAAGGGAGATTTCTTCCTCTCCCCGAAAGGGGAGGCTTATTTCATTCCTTCCCGTTTCTATAGCCCACAGATAAGGGAAAAACACCTCAGCTTGCTTTGGGGCAGCCTTCATTGCTGTCCCTGCCACCTAGGACTTCTTCTCCTGACTCCTAGACAACTTCTGAGCTGACATATTGATTAAAAAAAATGTTTTTATCTACAGGAATCCCTTCATTGTATGAAGGAGAGTCAGGGGCCTTAAGAGGTAAATGATTTACAAAGATATAATCCAGCAGTGTGGGTTTCCTTTTGATGTTACTCTGGCATGGCTCATATCAATAAGTTTTAAGACCACCATGCTCCCTTTAACAAGGGCTGTGCAGTTGGAGGTGAGAAAAGAAGGGATGGGGAAATTAAACAGCACTAAGGAATGCAAGTTTAGCCCAGCTTTAGTCTAGGTCAGGGGTAGTCAACCTTTTTATACCTACCGCCCACTTTTGTATCTCTGTTAGTAGTAAAATTTTCTAACCGCCCACCGGTTCCACAGTAATGGTGATTTATAAAGTAGGGAAGTAACTTTACTTTATAAAATTTATAAAGCAGAGTTACAGCAAGTTAAAGCACATAATAATAATTACTTACCAGGTACTTTACGTTGGATTTTCGCTAAGTTTGGCAGAATAAATCTTTATAAAACAACTTACTATAGTTAAATCTATCTTTTTATTTATACTTTGATTGCTCCACTACTGCCTACCATGAAAGCTGGAGTGCCCACTAGTGGGCGGTAGGGACCAGGTTGACTACACTGGTCTAGGTGAATGAGAGGGGTGGAAGCAGTGTCAGCCCTTCTCTCTGCTGCTCCCTCTCTTTCTTTGGGGCTCTTTCTGTCCATCTCTCCATCTTCCTGTCTCTGCATGGTTCTCTTTGTTTCTGTTTTTCTATAGCCCTGTTTAGACCAGGAGTTCTTAACCTATAGTTCATGGATCCCTTGAATATAATAGAAATATGTCCATTGTATGAGGAAAGGCCTCTAGTTACTCATATTCTTAAAATGGACAATGAGAAAAAAGTGAACTATTATTCTAGACTTTGACCTCTTCCCCCCCCCCCCCAGGATTCTGACTCTTGTATTGTTATCACCCTTCCTGCCCCTGCTGATGTCTTTTCTGTCTCCTCTCGTTCCTTCTCTTTCCCCTTCTCTTTGGTTTCTTATTCCACGCTCTCTTTATTTCTTTTTTTCTTTCTAAAAACTGGCCATAATATGAAACGGAATACTAATAATTGTCATGTGTTGAACAATGTTCACTAAATAAAGGTTTAGGCTCCTAATTATGTTCCTAATTTTAAGAAACCCTAAGTTGGTTATTTTATATTTTCCTCTAAAATTTTTTTCACGAGGGGTGGTTGTTGGCCACTTTTTAACCTCTCTGTGATAACTGATTTATCCCTCTATGATCCCACTGCTGTGAGAATATAACTTACTGACCATGGTTGACGGGAGCATGATTGCTCCTCCTTGTGTCCTACTTTGAGATTGCACACTGAATCTCAAAAACTGAAGGGCAAGAAACCGAATGGAATTTGAGTCCATGAGCGGGATTCTTTTTCAGCAGCTTGCTGGGCTGTCAGAACAGATGGCTGCAGAGAGGCTTAAAAAAAAAACCAAGAAGGTCTGACACTGTCATCTAACCAATATGAGACTCTCCCTGATGGATACAAACAATTAGAGCAGGTTTTTGATGCTCATGAGTATAGACTGCAATCCCACGTTTTGGTGTTTTGATATATTTACATTCCAGTATTTTTGTTGGCATAATGCTGCCACCAGAGTGTTCCTAAAATCTGAAACGTTCACATCTTGAGGAGTATTTAGAAAGTTAGACACTATATTAATTTTCAAATGGAGTAAATGATCTTTCATGCCTTCTTTTTTATGTTCTATAATGTTCAAGAGAAAAAAACTAGTTGGTAGAGACTCGCTTACAAGAATGAGTCTTGATTTTAAAGGCTTTTGAACAAGCAGAATGTAAACATCATGCTATTGAAATTGACATAACTGCCAAACTCTCCAGCTATACTTGACAAAAGCAATGGAGATAAAGCAATTCAGACAAAAACTATAACTCAGAGTCAAGAAAATGATTGCAGTTTCTGAAAAAGTACACAAAGGAGTTCTCCTTAAAAGATTTTTTTAAAGATATAAAGCAACCAAAAAATTGTATAATGTGAAGACGGATTCAGAGAAAATATTTGGAAATAGCTTATAACTATTGTTCTCTTACTCTTCCCTCAAGTCGTACAGAGAACACTTTTCAGCAACTGGGAAGATTTGCACAAAATATACTCATAAGTGAACAACAATATCATTGGAACATTTTGTTTTTTGATGTTTCATGCTTTTAAAGCTGAAATTGTTATTTTGTGTTCAATTTTTCATGATGATTTTTATTTTTACCATTTTAGAATAATACCACTTATAAATATATATACTCTACTTGATGGTTGTGTTTATAACTTTTAAACTTGAAATGTGTGAAAGTTTTTTTTCACTGATATTTAATTTCATAAATTCTGAACCTTAAAAAATATGTTATAGTCTGACCAGTGTTGACGTGGTGGATTGTCAACCAGGAGCACTGAGGTAGCCAGTTTGAAAGCCAAGGTCACCAGCTCAATCCCGGAGTCGCTTGCTCGATCCCAGGGTCGCTGGCTTAATTCCAAGGTTGCTGACTTGAGCTTGAGGTTGCTGACCCGATCCTGAGGATCCCAGGGTCAGTGTCTGGATCCTGAGCTTGCCAGCTAGATCCCTAGTCAGGGCATATATGAGAAGCAATCAATAGATGCACAACTAAGTGGAGCAACAAGTTTATGCTCCTCTCTCTCCCTTCCTCTCTCTCACAAACAAACAAAAACAACAACAAGTATGTAGTATCTGCTAAACAGTGTGTGTAAAGCCAGTAGCCACGGCCACCATCACAGCCACCTAGCCCATGCAGGTTCACATTGGATTCGGACAGATGGTAATGAAACAATGAAGCCAAGAACTGGTGGGCCATCATCTTTATCCTAACTCAAACCCGACAGGCAAGAAATACACACAGTGGGAAAATGCTTCCCTTTCCATTCAGGGCTCCCAAAGCCACTGACTTATCTGAGTTTCCTAGAATCAAAGGTTTGTACCTCACCAGCCTTATTCACCTCTGTTCCCCATCTCCTTCTCCCTGCACAAACTCTGCGCAAACTGGCTTCTCCTTCAGAACTCCACCATCTTGGCTGCTTCTCTTCTCTGCCATATGGCCTTTCTCTGCTCTCCTCTCTAATGCTAATCTCAGGAACCAAGAGAGCAAGCTCCCAGTCTGCCCCACTTTATAGTGTAGAAATCAAAACCTTTAATCCAATATACAAACAAGGAAGTCTCTGATACAAAGTCACTTATCTGAGACATAATGGGATTCCTCATAAGAGTGCAACACCCCACATCATGCAATCAGTTAAGGGTGTGGGGAAAAGCTTAGTTTTAAAACTAAGCCTTAGGCTATAACCACCTTGCCTGCTTACAGCCTGTCCCCTACACCCAATGCAAACTATAAGTGAGCAAACCTATATATCATATTTACAAACTTATTTGACCAACAATCCACCCCTTTTGCTCACTTACAATCTAAAACACAGGTATTCCAGCACAAGGAAATTAGGTATATTACACAAATTACAACAGCACAAATCATACAGTTTCAACAATTACAAAGGTACATTTCACCTGTCTCTGAGCACTTAGCCCAAAGCACAGAATTTCCTCGGACTTCTTTCTAGCCATGGGAAAAGCTTCCCGGGGCAGGGGGAGGGCCTCCAGCAAAGCTGTCCCCTCCACCCCCATCAGGGTATTTCACATTGTCCAAATTCAATAAGTCCATCCACAAAGGAGCCAGTGCCCACTCCGGTCATAGTCCAGGAATCAGTCCACACACATGGGGCCGCAGCCCCCCCCCCCCCCATCCCTGCCATCCTGCAGGTCTTACACTGTCCCAAGGAGGAGCATGTGGCATTGGCAGTCAGCATTTCCATCTCTGCTCTGGACAGCATGATGGCATTCACACCTATGTCCCAAAATCGCAGACCTACCAGGGGCATAGCAGGTACTCCTTGCTGCTGGGCTCTCATCTTCTGGAGACTGCAGATCACAACTCCAGCTCGATTCTCCTCATCCTCCAAAGAGGAACCAGAAACACCAGCTTCTGCTGCCAAAATCGAGCCCTGAGCCGCCGCCGCCTTCTACTCCGCAGGTCTTGCAGCCCCAGCTCCAGTCTCAGCCCCGGCCCCCCACAGCTGCTGGCTCTCTACAACGTCCAGGGCATGCTGCAACTCACGAACCTGTGATTCCTTCTCCAACAGCTGCTCCATTTCCAAGCGAATCTCATGAACCTGGTTGGCCTCCTCCTCCAGCGCTTCCTCCAGCTCCAGGGTCAGCATCTGTTTCTCCCATGTCTTCTCCAGCTCCTTCTACTGCTCGGTTTGCAGGTCCCAGGAAGCCTCTTCCATAGAGCTCTTGGTTTCCTCACACATGGCTGTAAAAGTCAGCCAGCCTATGGTCCCCAAAAGGACAGCTGTTGGGCAGTTAAATTATGCTCACTTTGTTAAAGATGGCGCTGCCCACATGGAAGCCCTTCACCCAGGTGATGGTATTGGTTGCCCTTCTTGCTTGGGATGGGCATGATTATATTAATGTGTGTTGGGGGCGGGCTGTGGGCAAACAGGATCCTTGTAGCCTGGGGCTTGGTTTTGGGACTAAGCCTTTCCCACTCTTTTTGATGTGGGGTGGTGCACTCTCATGAGGAATCCCATTATGCCTTAGATAAATGACTTTGTATCAGAGACTTCCTTGTTTGTATATTAAATTAAAGGTTTTGGTTTCTACACTATAAAGTGGGGCAGACCGGGAGCTTGCTCTCTCTCGGTTCCTGAGATTAGTATTAGAGGAGAGAGCAGAGAAAGGCCACATGGTGAAGAGGAGAAGCAGCCAAGATGGCAGAATGCCAAAGGAGAAGCCGTTTGTTCAGAGTTTGTACAGAGAAGGAGATGGGGAACAGAGGTGAATAAGACTGGTGAGGTAGAAATCTTTGATCCTAGGAAAACTCAGATAAATCAGTAGCTTTGTGAGCACTGAATGAGTGGGTTTTGGAGCCCAGTGTGTGTTTTTACTTGCCCACCGGGTGCAAGCTAGGATTAAAGGTAATGGCCCACCAGTTCTTGGCTCCATTGTTTCATTACTGACTGTCCGAATCTAATGCGAACCTGCATGGGCCAGGCTGCTGTGATAGTGGCCTTGGCTACTGGCTTTACAACAGCCATGGGGAACCATAACAGCAGCCAGTCCTCTACTCCACCACTCAAAGGTGGTGGCGGCTCCTTGCCAATCTGTATCAAATCCTGCCGACTATGCCAAATGTAATGCCAGTATTTTGACTCATTTCATCCTCACAATTCTGTTATCGTTTCCTCTCCACAGATGGCGGTGGTAAGTGGAGATTAAATAACTTTCCTAATGTTACATCCTTAGTATTGGTAGAGTCAGGATTTGAACTCCAAAAGCTGACTCCAAAATCTATGCTCTCAAACGCTACATCATACTGCCTCTTCAAAGAAACACTAATATCTCGGTGTTACGTGAAAGAAATCCCAAGGCCAAGGCTCAAACCAAGACCCAAGCGGAGGCTGCAGCTCTGGCTTCAGCTTGGCTCAGGCTCAGACTCCCAGAGGTGCCCAGGCCCTCATGAAGGCGCCAGAGCAGGGCCTCTGCCTGCTGTATGAGGAGGGAAGGATTGCTGTGCCCCTGGCTTTCTGCCTGAGGCTGGTGTCCTGTGCTATTTGTACAAGTAAACCTGAAGCAAGATCTGTAAAAAAAAAAAAAAAAAAGGGCTGGACCCAACTAGTGGTGGCGCAGTGGATAGAGTGTCAACCTGGGACATGAGGTCCCACTTTCGAAACCCTGAGGTCTCCAGCTTGAGCTCAGGCTCATCAGTTTGAGTGTGGGGTTGCTGGCTGGCTTCCATGTGGGATCATCCACATGATATGGTCACTGGCTTGAGCCCAAAGGTCATTGGCTTGAAACCCAAGGTCACTGGCTTGAGCAAGAGGTCACTGACTCAGCTGGAGCCCCCTAGTCAAGGCACATATGAGAATTAATCAATGAACAACTAAAGCAGGGGTTGGGAACCTATGGCTCGTGAGCCGATGTGGCTCTTTTGATGGCTGCATCTGGCTCGCAGACAAATTTTTAATAAAAAAAATAGTAACATTAAAAATATAAAACAGCCCTGGCCAGTTGGCTCAGCGGTAGAGCATTTGCCTGGCGTGCAGGAGTCCCGGGTTCGATTCCCGGCCAGGGCACACAGGAGAAGCGCCCATCTGCTTCTCCACGCCTCCCCCTTTCCTTCCTCTCTGTCTCTCTCTTCCCCTCCCGCAGCCAAGGCTCCATTGGAGCAAAGTTGGCCCGGGTGCTGAGGATGGCTCTGTGGCCTCTGCCTCAGGCGCTAGAATGGCTCTGGATGCAACAGAGCGATGCCCCAGATGGGCAGAGCATCGCCCCCTGGTGGGCATGCCGGGTGGATCCCGGTCGGGCGCATGCGGGAGTCTGTCTGACAGCCTCCCTGTTTCCAGCTTCAGAAAAATGAGGAAAAAAAAAAATATATATATATATATATACACACACACACACACACACACACACACACACACACATATATATAAAACATTCTCATGTATTACAATCCATTCATTTCCTACCACTCATGTTCATGGTTGTGGGTGGCTGGAGCCAATCACAGCTGTTCTCCGGGACAACACCAAATTTTTATTGGATAATGCGTAAGGTACACAGGTTGTTGAATGGCTCTCATGGAATTATATTTTAAAATATGTGGCGTTCATGGCTCTCTCAGCCAAAAAGATTCCCAACCCCTGAACTAAAGGGATGCAACCACGGGTTGATGCTTCTTATCTCTCTCCCTTCCTATTGTCTTTTTCTGTCTCTGTCTCTCTCTTGCTAAAATAAATAAAAAAAGAAGGGAAGGAGGGAAGAAAGGAAGAAGGGAGGGAAGAAGAAAGGACTGACAATGGGATTGAAGGCGAGGCAATCATTAGCCTCCTGCCACCACCACCACACCACACACCCCCAGCTCCATCTGCCCTCACTTGCCTAGTCCCTGCACACAGCTGTCATTTATCCAGTCCAGCCCTTCCCTAGGGGAGCTTCACCCCTCCCTCCACCCACACCACTCCTAGTCCTTTTTCCGTGGGTCATGAAGTATAAATGAAACAAATCTCCCATAACTGCTTTTCTATTACTAGGTATTTTGTAAGTTCCTCCATACATATATTAAAGTCATTTGGAAATTTTATGCAACTTTTACTTTGAGTAAACCTCTTCAGAACTTAACAGTGTTGCTAGAAATGGTTTTCCTGAGGAGACATGGCAAGTCCACCATACTACAATTCCAACAGGCTGTTTCTATAACTTTACAGCAATAACCTGTAGTTTAAAAATCAAATTCCTACATAATAATGTACACGTGAGTTTACCTTCACGGGAATGGTGTTTTCTAAAACAAAGCCTAGCTTTTTCCAAATCCCTTTTAAAAATTAAATAATTCAGAATGCTGTAGGAAATCCTTAGATCTCTCTTGCACATTCTCGATGAAAGAAATGAGTGGGGCCTGACCTGTGGTGGCGCAGGGGATAAAGCATCGACCTGGAAATGCTGAGGTTGCCAGTTCGAAACCCTGGGCTTGCCTGGTCAAGGCACATATGGGAGTCGATGCTTCCTGCTCCTCTCCCCTTCTCTCTCTCTCTCTCCCCTCTCTATAATGAATAAATAAAATATTTTTAAAAAATTAATTAATTGGCCCTGGCAGGTTGGCTCAGCGGTAGAGCGTCAGCCTGGCGTGCAGGAGTCCCAGGTTCGATTCCCAGCCAGGGCACACAGGAGAAGCGCCCATCTGCTTCTCCACCCCTCCCCCTCTCCTTCCTCTCTGTCTCTCTCTTCCTCTCCCGCAGCCAAGGCTCCATTGGAGCAAAAGATGGCCCGGGCGCTGGGGATGGCTCCTTGGCCTCTGCCCCAGGCGCTAGAGTGGCTCTGGTCGCGACAGAGCAATGCCCCTGGTGGGCAGAGCATCGCCCCCTGGTGGGCGTAACGGGTGGATCTCGGTCGGGCGCATGCGGGAGTCTGTCTGACTGCCTCCCCATTTCCAGCTTCAGAAAAATACAAAAAAAATAAAATAAATAAAAATAAATTAATTAATTAAGACAGAAACAGAACAGAGGCATGATGGGTACTGTACCACATGCCCTCAGCGAGTTAAACAGGTAGAAATGAGAGCATGGGTGTTGGAGCTTCAAGGGCGGGTTTTCTTTGGGAGGTAGAAGGTGAGGATGAAGTCAGGGAGAAATTCTATCCCACCATCTTTCACGGGCACACGCTCACCTTTCCTATCAACAGCGAAGGAAACTACAAAAGGAAGGTCCCGGTCTGTTCCTTTCACAAGGTGAGGTGCTCCCAGCTGCCGTGCTGTCTGCTTGCTTTGCACATTTCCTCTCATCATATGCTAACGGCGCCTGTCAGACGCCATCCTGGCACGGATCCAAAAGGAGGCAGATGAGTTAGAACGTGGTGGTGGTGGGGGGGGGGAGCAGAGCATAGATTGCTGTTTTGGAATTTGTGATAATACATCAGTTACTTTATTTTTTAATTTTAATATAGTTTCTTGTATTTTAATTGAGTTATAACTTACATCAAGTACGTAAACCCTGACAACTTTTTACATGTGTATCAGGATCAGGTAACCGCAAACCACATTTAAGATAGGATCCCTTACGCTGTCTCCTAGGCAGTTTCTCCCCAAAGGTAACTGCTTTGCCAGCCTCCATAAATTGGCTCTGCCTATTTGTTTTATATATATGGAGAGATAGATAGAGAGTATTTGTGTGTTTGTCTTCTTTTTCTCATCACTGCCTTTGAGATTCATCCAGGTATAGTGTTCTATATGGCGATACTTCGTTCTTTTTCTCTGCTGTGCAATCATTCCATTATATGACATATCACAATTTATCCATATTGTTGTCGATGAGCCTTTGGTTGTGTCCAGCTTTTGGTTGTTACAAATAAAGCTTTTGTGGACATTCTTGTACATTCTTGCACACTGTAGACATTCATTTCTCTCCTGTTTGTACCCAGGAGTAGAATGACTGAGGCACAGGGTGCATGTGTGTTTAGCGCTGGTAGGTACCAAACACTTTAATCCCCAGTGTCTCAGAAGGAGGAGAAGCCTCCACAGAGATGCTTATCTGGGGTTTATGGAAGACCCAGGGAGTTGCCAGAGGGTGGGAAGTAGTGAGGGACACAGGGAAATTGTAAAAGAAAAGAACAAAGGAGGGACGTAAAGACAGGACTGGAGGAAGGCTCGGCTGTGGAGATGTCGGGGTCTAGGAAACGTGGGGGGGCAGACTTGCGGTCCTTCAGAGTATTGTACAACTGATCACAGCAGTGAAAAAAAATGCACAAGACAAGCTTTTATAAGAGGTTAAAATCTTTTAGAACAATGCCATTTGCCTGTGAAAATAAGTAAATTCACTCTCCTAAAGACAAATAACCTCTTAAATGCCATTATGTGGCCATCCTACAGTGATGGCATTGGAGCCTTGGCCATGTAAGTCAGAATTTAATGTCCCCAATAGGCACAGAATTTTCCATGTCTTATTTACTTTAAAATGCATGTTTAGGCCCTGGCCAGTTAGCTCAGTGGTAGAGCGTCAGCCTGGCGTGCAGGAGTCCTGGGTTCGATTCCCAGCCAGGGCACACAGGAGAAGCGCCCATCTGCTTCTCCACCCCTCCCCCTCTCCTTCCTCTCTGTCTCTCTCTTCCCCTCCCACAGCCAAGGCTCCACGGGAGCAAAGTTTGCCCGAGCGCTGAGGATGGTTCTGTGGCCTCTGCCTCAGGTGCTAGAATGGCTCTGATTGCGGCAGAGGACGCCCCAGATGGGCAGAGCATTGCCCCCTGGTGGGCATGCTGGGTGGATCCCGGCCGGGTGCATGCGGGAGTCTGTCTGACTGCCTCCCCATTTCCAACTTCAGAAAAATACAAAAAAAAAACCCAAAAACAAAACCATGTTTATTATAACAGTTTAACTTAGTTATTTTAGAGACAGCATCCTAGATCAACTTCTTAAGCAAATATAAAGTGAAATCAGGTATTTTCTTTAGAAGCCTAAATTTTTCATCTATAACTCACCTCAACTTTCTCTACACACACACACACCCTATATTAGCAGTTAATCTTCAGCCTTCAGGATGACGGCACTTCACTTACCTTGAGTGCCTGTTAGGGGTGGTCTGTTCTGTCTGGGCTTCTTGAGCAGATCCCAGCAAGGCTTCGGTTTGCCTTTTCTGTCTCTCTGGCCTGAGAGGACAGGAGGTAGCTGTGAATACATGTAAATGCCATCAGAAGCTCAAGATCCCAGCTCCTGTCTGTTTTTCTCAGTCTTAAGTTGGTGTTTAACACCTACCTGAGTAGGAGTCATACTACCCTATCTTATTCCTTTATTCTTTTTTTTTTTCTTCTTCTTCTTTTCCTAGTGAGAGGAGGGAAGGTAGAGAGACAGACTCCTGCATACACCTCAACCGGGATCCACCCAGAAACTTCTGTTTGGGGCCAGTGCTCTGCCCATCTCAGGCCATACTCGCAACCGAGCTATTTTTAGTGCCTGAGGCAGAGGCTTCCCAAGTCATCCTCAGCACCTGGTGCAATGCACTTGAACCAATCAAGCCATGGCTGCAAGAGGAGAAGAGAGAAAGAGAGAGAAGGGTGAGTGGGAGGGGTGGAGAAGCAGATGGTTGCTTCTCCTGTGTGCCCTGACCAGGACTCAAACCTGGAACATCCACACGCTGGGCTGACACTCTACCACTAAGCTAACTGGCTGGAACTATTCTTTAACATTTATTGAGCATCTCCTCTGCATAAATAACTGTGAAAGTTGCTGAGAGGAGATGAAAAAAATGAACGATACGATTACAACCTCAATTAACTTAACAATACTCAGGGTAACTTTAGGTGTCTAAAAGTAGTGTTAATAAAAGGTAAATATAAAGGTTAATAAAAGATAAATAAATCACATAATGGATTGATACACAAAAGGGTAATAGAATCTGGGAAAGCATTGGCTAATCTCGACTGGAGGCTGTCACAAGTTTCTCAGCAGCTGTAGCATTATTGGCTGTGTCTTAAACATGATGAAATAGAATTTCTGTAGGTGGAGAGTGGGGGTAGGGGTGGGGAAAACCCAAGGAAAGGCAAAATTTCTCATTTGCTATAACTAACTGTGACTCCTTAGCAACCTCTAAGCCCTGGCTAGAGCTACTGCCATTACAAATGCTCTCAGGTAAAAAAAAAAAAAGGCCATAGCACTTTCACAGCAGAGAGCATTTGGAACACAATGTAACTATCTTTTTTTTTTTTTTTTCTTTTACACAGAGGCAGAGATAGGGACAGACAGACAGGAACAGAGAGAGATGAGAAGCATCAATCATCAGCTTCTCGTTGCGCGTTGCGACTTCTTAGTTGTTCATTGATTGCCTTCTCACATGTGCCTTGACCGCGGGCCTTCAGCAGACCGAGCAACCCCCTGCTGGAGCCAGCAACCTTGGGTCCAAGCTGGTGAGCTCCTTGCTCAAGCCAGATAAGCCCGTGCTCAAGCTGGCGACCTCGGGGTCTCGAACCCGGGTCCTTCCGCATCCCAGTCCGACGCTCCATCCACTGCGCCACCGCTTGGTCAGGCAATGTAACTATCTTAAAACAGACATGTGAGCTCATCTCATTGCAGAAATGCATGGAGAGCTACCTTTCCAGAGGTCTCTTGGTAGAGATGTTCAGCCAATTGGGATTCTTCAGAAAAGGATTCAGGATTCCATGCTGCACTGCCTCTCCCTTCTCATTCCTTTGCTGCTCCTGAACAGCAGCCGCTTTCTGCGAAACCATTTTGGGATTCAATTTAAAGAAACACTTCCCCAAAATAACGCTCTTTAGTTTGCTTTCGGTGGTTTAAAATTTATTCCTTCTTTTAGTCAATCAACAAACGTTTGCTAATTGCCTTTTATATGCCAGATCAGTTTCTGGGCACTGAGATACAGGAAATAAAATAGACTGAAATAATCCCTGCTGCCTGGCCAGTTTGCTCAGTGGATAGAGTGTCAGGCCAGTAAGTGGAAGTCCTGGGTTTGACCCCTGGTCAGGACACACATGAGAAGCGAACATCTGCTTCTCTTTCCCTCCATCTCCCCCTTCGCTCTTTCTTCTTCTCTAGCAGCCAGTGGTGTGATTGGTTCAAGTATGACCCCAGGTGCTGAGGATGGCTCAGTTGATTTGAGCATTGGCTGGGTGGGGAACAGGGGATATTGCTAGGTGGATCCTGATCGTGGCACATACAGGAGTCTATCTCTCTGCCTCCCCTCCTCTCACTGAATAAAAAATAAATAAATAATAAAAATTTTTAAAAAAGAAAATACTTCTGCTGTTTCATAGAGTTTCCCTTCTTTTAAAACAAAACAGACCATCGCTAAAGAAATAAACAAGAAAACGATCAGCAAATGAGAAGAGCTACACAGAGAATTAAAATAAGGTGACTTAACAGTGAGTGAATACGGGGCTTCTTATAAGGGTTGCCTGCAAAGGTGACATAAAGCTGGAAGCTGAGTTCTCAAGGAGTCCGTCATGCAGAGATAGGAGAGAAGAGCATTCCAGGCAGACATGGCCCCTGCAGAAGCTCAGAAGAAGTAATATTCACTTATTTGAAGAACGGAAACCAGGCCAATTTGTCCAGCGCACTGGGAATGAACAGAGAGAGTGGATAGGAAATAGGTTAGGAAAAGGCAGTCTGGGACTTTGTGACTCAGAGGGAGGAGTGACATTTCTCCAAATGCAATAAGAAATCATTGGAAAGCTTTTAACAGAGGGATAATTTGATATCTCAAATTTGATTATATATGTTGATTATATAATTTGATCATATATATATATATATAAATTTTTTCCCCCCAAGGTCATGCTGGTAGGCTTGTGAAGAGAGGACACAATTGGGATCAGTGAGAACAGTGGGGTCAATACTGTAAAACAAAACCTGCTGGTGGCTTGGGCTTGGATGTTGGGTGGAGTCGGAGTAGCACAGATGAAGAGGAGAAAATGCACTTGAGAGCCTGTGGATGCAGACACAGGTTCTACAAGTGAGAAGGGAGATGGGAGAGATCTAGGAAAATTCCTAGCTGTTTGGCAGTAAGCACCTGAGTGGATCATGTTGCTTTCTCAGAGACAGGGATGCCTCCAGAGAAGCAGGTTTGTGTGGGGGGAGGGGAGCAGTGAGAGTTCTCTTTCCAGCAAGCTCATTGGAGATGCCTGTGAGACCGTTCAAGTGTTAATCTAGAGTTCTGGGCAGAGGTGAGGGCTGGAAAATATAGATTTGGGGAGTCATAGGCAATAGGGCAAATTCCCTAATCCTCTGTTCAATTACTATTGCCTCTGTCTCTCCCTGCCAACATTATCTTCTCCTTCCAGGTCCCTGGAACCTTACTTACTCCCTCAAGGTGATAAAAAGTGAGAAAGCCACCTTTTCTCAGCCTGCTCGCTTTCTTTGTGTAAATATGGGGACCAGATGACCTGGCCATTTTTCCATTTGTAATAGGACTGCCTTCCCATTCCCATTAATCTCCCCCATCCCCATCTGAGATATACCTACACACACACGCGAACACACACTTACACACACTTCTGGTGGATTACATTATTGATTTACTTTGAAAAATTATTTTCCATTGATTAGAGAGATAGAGAGGAAAAGGGGGGAGAGAGAATTAGAGAGGCATCAACTCGTTCCACTTAACTGTTCCATTTAGTTGTGTACTCATTAATTGCTTCTCAAACATGCCCTGGGAGTCAAACCTGTGACCTCTAGTGCAGGGGTCCCCAACCCCCGGGCCTAGGACTGGTACTAGTCTGTGGGCCATTTAGTACTGGTCCACAGAGAAAGAATAAATAACTTACATTATTTCCATTTTATTTATATTTAAGTCTGAACAATGTTTTATTTTTTTAAAAATGACCAGATTCCCTCTGTTACATCTGTCTAAGACTCACTCTTGCCTCTTGTCTCGGTCACGTGATACATTTATCCGTCCCACCCTAAAGGCCGGTCCATGAAAATATTTTCTGACATTAAACCGGTCCGTGGCCCAAAAAAGGTTGTGGACCACTGCTCTGGTGCACTGGGTCAATGCTTATCCACCGAGCCACCCAGTCAGGACCTATATTCATTGATTTTTGATTTGTTACCCTGACCCCAGCAAATGTAAACATAAATACAGATTAAGCCAAGTTCACTGAACTTAACAGCTAGGAAAGCTTCCAAAATACCAGATAGTATCAATTCTTAATGATGACCTTTGCCCTGTTTCTCAGCTGAAAACATTGGATGGATCTAGGTTTTCATGCTGATCAGTGGCAGAGGCAGAAACTAAGTCCACTTTGGGATCTCGATTGTACTGGACAGCAAAGCCACAGAGCCACTACGCACACAGTGCAGTGGTCCCCTTCATCGCCGATGGGACCTGATACACTCCCTGGTACTGTCGTTGGGACCAGAGGAAAGAGGATGAACAGGGACTTCTGAGCCCAGGCATTGAATACTGGCTCTGACACTAGAAACTGAAAAAGAATTACTGAACACTTTTGTGTGGCAAGAACTATTCTTTAAGGTTATCTATCTTAATTTCCACACCAATCCTGTGGAATGATTTTTATTATCCCTACTTTCCAGGTGAAAAAAAAAAGGGGGCTCAGACTGGAAATATAATTTCTTCAAGTTTGGGCATCGAGCCCAGATCTGTTTGATTCTATTAATCTGTTGTCCCTCCTGTTCTATGTCCTTGGGCCAGTCTTTTAACCTCTCTGGACTGGGGTTTTGTCATAAATTAAATATGACATGAAAAAAAAAGTATTTGGTTATTTTTTTTGTTGTTTGTTTTTTGTATTTTTCTGAAGTTGGAAACGGGGAGGCAGTCAGACAGACTCCCGCATGCACTGACTGGGATCCACCCGGCATGCCCACCAGGGGGCGATGCTCTGCCCATCTGGGGCATTGCTCTGTTGCAACCAGAGCCATTCTAGCACCTGAGGCAGAGGCCATAGAGCCATCCTCAGCGCCCGGGCCAACTTTGCTCCAATGGAGCCTTGGCTGTGGGAGGGGAAGAGAGAGACAGAGAGGAAGGAGAGGGGAAGGGGAGGAGAAGCTGATGGGCGCTTCTCCTGTGTGCCCTGGCCGGGAATCGAACCTGGGACTCCTGCACGCCAGGCCGACGCTCTACCACTAAGCCAACTGGCCAGGGCAAAAAAGTTATTTTTATATTCTCATTTAGCTCTACTAGTCTGGATTCTAAATGCATTTAATTGGGCTTAACTTTTCAGTTTCAACGTGAGGGTTTTGAATCATACTGGACTGAAAGGCCAGAGTGTGCTGTTCACCCCTTCATGGTGAGAGGGGTTAATGACCTTGTATTTGGACTGTCTGGCACAGAGGGGTTTTTACCCTGACCTCAGAAGTGAAAGCCACTTAGAAACAGAAAGGATACTGTCTTAGTGTCTTTGTTCCCCTTGTTTTCAACTCTTGATTTCTTCTTACATTTCTTTATCTCTGGGAAAGACTTCTCATTTTCTAAATCCTTATGCTTTGAAGACAAAGCTTGCCAGAGGAATGTCAAAGGAGGCACAGGGTTAAATACAGAAGTGACTCTGTTCCCTTCTAGCTGCAGACATGTGCCACTGTCACCCCAGACCTTGTTGTCCTTGCCTCCGCTGTGAGAGGACAGGCTTGGCATTCCAGGTCCATCGTTCCCTCACAGTTGGCTGGCAGCAAAGGGCAAAGGGCTCTTTCTTCATTGACGTTTGCCTGCCTGGGTCCGGAGGAGCATTCTGGTGGCAGAAAGGACAAGCAGCGTCAGCCTAGTGGCAGGATGTTTTTTTTTGTTTGTTTGTTTTTTTCCTTTTCCCTTTTTGCACTTTTCTGAAGCTGGAAACGGGGAGAGACAGACAGACTCCCGCATGCGCCCGACCGGGATCCACCCGGCGCGCCCACCAGGGGCGATGCTCCGCCCACCAGGGGCGTCTCTCTGCCGCGACCAGAGCCACTCCAGCGCCTGGGGCAGAGGCCAAGGAGCCATCCCCAGCGTCCGGGCCATCTTTGCTCCAATGGAGCCTTGGCTGCGGGAGGGGAAGAGAGAGACAGAGAGGAAGGGGGGGGGTGGAGAAGCAAATGGGCGCTTCTCCTATGTGCCCTGGCCAGGAATCGAACCCGGGTCCCCCGCACGCCAGGCCGACGCTTTACCACTGAGCCAACCGGCCAGGGCCTGGCAGGATGTTTTGGTCAAAGCCTGTCTTCAGTGTAAGAGTCATTTGGGGTTTTGATCTCGTACTCTTTGGAGAATTCTCCATTTATAACCTATTTTAAAACTCTAGCAAGGAGGCCCTGGCCGGTTGGCTCAGCGGTAGAGCGTCGGCCTGGCGTGCGGGGGACCCGGGTTCGATTCCCGGCCAGGGCACACAGGAGAAGCGCCCATCTGCTTCTCCAGCCCTCCCCCTCTCCTTCCTCTCTGTCTCTCTCTTCCCCTCCCACAGCCAAGGCTCCATTGGAGCAAAGTTGGCCCGGGTGCTGAGGATGGCTCCATGGCCTCTGCCTCAGGTGCTAGAATGGCTCTGGTTGCAACAGAGCAATGCCTCAGATGGGCAGAGCATCGCCCCCTGGTGGGCATGCCGGGTGGATCCCGGTCGGGCGCATGCGGGAGTCTGTCTGACTGCCTTCCTGTTTCCAACTTCGGAAAAATACCAACAAACAAAAAAAAAAAACTCTAGCAAGGAGAGTCTTCTCTCAGTATTCTTGGCCAATTATTTACCCAGGTGAAGTTTATTACCTTATTAGTTTTTATAACATATTGAACATAAATTTTTTTTCCAACATGAATGAGTGTTGGATTCTGTCAAGTATTTTTTCCGCAACTGTTGATATGATCATGTGATTTTTGTTCTTTAGCCTGTTGATACGCTGGATTATTTGAATGTTGATTTTTTAAAAATGTTTATTTTATTGATTTTAGAGAGAGAAAGGGAGAGAGCAGGAGAAAGACAGGAACATTGATCTGTTTCTGTATATGCCCTGACCAGGGATCAAACTGGTGACCCCTGAGCTTCGGGATGACGCTCCAACCAACCGAGCTATCTGGCCAGGGCTTAATGTTGATTTTTGAACATTGAATATAGCCTTCTGTGCCTGAGATAAATCCCACTTGGTCGTAGTGTATAATTCTTTTTTATGCATTGTTGGATTCAATTTGCTAGTAATTTGTTAAGGATTTTGTATTCTATATTCAGAAAAGGTATTGGCTCACAGTTTTCCTTTCTTATAATATCTTTGTTGGTTTTGGTAGTAGGATAATGCTGTGTCCTCACAGAATGAATTAGGAAGTGTTCCCCTTGCCTCTAGTTTCTGGAAGGGTTGGTAGAGATTTAATATATTTTCTTCCTTAAATGTGTGTTAGAAGTCATCAGTGAAACCAATCTGAGCCTGGTGCTTTCAGTTTTAGAAGACTATTAATTATTGATTCAATTTCTTTAATAGATAAAGGCCAACTCAGATGATATGTTTCTCGTTGTGTGGGTTTTGGTAGAAAAGAGTTTGGCAAAAAGACTGTGTCTTTCAAGAAATTGACCCATTTCATCTAAGTTGTCAAATTTGTGGGCATAGACTTATTCATAATATTCCTTTATTATCCTTTTACTGTACCTAGAATTAGTAGTCATTTTTTTATGTGTTTATGTATTTTTAATGTTCATTGGATCTTTTATTTCTGATATTAGCAATTTGTATCTTTTCTCTTGTTTTCTTGGTTATCCCAAGCAAGTTGATTTTCCTGTTAAATCAGCTTTTGGTTTTGTTGATTTTCTCTATTGATTTCTTGTTTTCAATTTCATTGATTTCCGCTCTGGTTTTTGTCATTTCTTTCCTTCTGCTTACTCTGAATTTAATTTGCTCTTCTTTTTTGAGTTTCCTAAGATACAAGCTTATATTACTAGTTTTAGATATTTTTTCTTTTCTAAAACATGCATTCTATATTGTAAATTCCCTCTAGTGCTGCTTTCACCACATTCTACAAATTCTGATAAGTTGTATTTTCATTTTCATTTCATGTAAATATTTTAAAATTTCTCTTGGGACTTTGACTCACATGTTATTTAAAAGGGTATATTTTAAAATTTTCCAACTATCTTTTATTATTGATTTCTAGTTTAATTTCATTGTGCTTTAAGAGCATACTTTGTAGGTATCCTTTTTTTAATTGTTAAGGTGTGTTTATGGCCCAGAATGTGGTCTGTCTTGGAGAATATTTCCTGAGTGAGCTTAAGGAGAATGTGTATTCTGCTGTTGAGTGAAATGGTCAATGATGTCAGTTATATCCAGTTGATTGATGATATTGTTGAGTTCAGATACATCCTACCGATTTTCTGTCTGCTACATCTGTTTCTGATTGAGGGCTGCTGAAGCATCCAACTGCAATAGTGGATTCATCTATTTTTCCTTGCATTTATATCAGTTTTGTGTCATATTTTGACACTCTGGTGTTAAGTCTACAAACATTAAGGATTATTATGTTTTCTTAAAGAATTGACTACTTTATCAATATATTTATCATTGTATAATGCCTCTCTTTATCCCTGATGACTTTCCTTGCTCTGACATCTACTTCAGTTGAAAATCATATAGTAGCTACTCTAGCATTCTTCTGATTAGTGTTTGCATGGTATATCTTTCTTTATCCTTTGGATTTAAAAAATATTCCATTGGATTTTGTGTGTGTGTGTGTGTGTATGTGTGTGTGTGACAGAGACAGAGAGAGAGATAGGGAGAGGGGCAGATAGGGACAGACAGACAGACAGGAAGTGAGAGATGAGAAGCATCATTTCTTCGTTGAGGCTTTTTAGTCTCCTTAGTTGATTGCTTTCTCATATGTGCCTTGACCAGGTGACTCCAACAGAACGAGTGATCCCTTGCTCAAGCCAGTGATCTTGGACTTCAAGCCAGCAACCTTTGGGCTCAAGCCCACAACCATGGAGTCATGTCTATGATCCCATGCTCAAGCCAGCAACCCCGCACTCAAGCTGGTGAGCCCACGCTCAAGCTGGTGACCTTGCAGTTTCAAACCTGGGTCCTCTATGTTCCAGTTCGACACTATCCACTGTACCAGCGCCTGGTCAGGCTAAAAAAATATTACATTGGACTATTGATTTGATGTAATATTTTGAAATTATTAAAGAAATTATTATTGATTAATAATTACTGATGATATTATTACTCTGGAAAGTGTAACTACTCTTGCAAAAGTCAGTATAATAAGCTATTTTCAATATTTAATTTTTTGTTTTAGTGAAGATAGTCTTTTATTTATTTATTTATTTATTTATTTTTATTCATTTTTAGAGAGGAGAGAGGGAGAAGGAGAGAGAGGAGAGAGAGACAGAGAGAGAGAAGGAGGGAGGAGCTGGAAGCATCAACTCCCATATGTGCCTTGACCAGGCAAGCCCAGGGTCTTTAACCGGCGACCTCAGCATTTCCAGGTCGACCCTCAATCCACTGCGCCACCACAGGTCAGGCAATAAGCTATTTTCAATCATTCATACTTTAGTATGGATTAGTATATAAGATCCTTTCAATAAACAGATAAAGATAATTTTATGTGGAAGGAAATAGGGAAGTTGTAAGAGATTAAGAGTCAGTAACTGAGATAGGGAGACTGAAGCCCCACAGAGAGGAAGAAGAAGCAATCAGATGTAAAAAGCAAATCTTATGCACTTCAGGATTTTTGCACAAGGTTAATGTCTGAGTGCCTTAGGGCTTTCTTTTCTGAGTGAACTCATTAGCAGTCTTGCACTGAATGTGGAGTTGGATCGAAGAGGGAACTAGGAATTCACAAGGGCTCCCAAGAGTGACCAGTGACCACAATATCTAGTGACACTTCATAGTTTAGCTTATAAAACTTACTGTGTTTCTCTCACTAGGTTGAGGAAATTGAGGGGAAGACAAAATTGATTTCAAGGCTTATTCTACAAGGTTCCTTTTTACTTCCTTCTTTTAGCCACATCTATTTGTATCATCGCAAACTGTTTTTACTCGATACACCGAGTTAGCTCAATGCCAGAAAGCAGGACATGCTTTCTTTCTCTTTTTTTTTTTTTTTTTTTTTGTATTTTTCTGAAGTTGGAAACGGGAAGGCAGTCAGACAGACTCCTGCATGTGCCCGACCGGGATCCACCCGGCATGCCCACCAGGGGGCGATGCTCTGCCCATCTGGGGCATTGCTCTGTTGCAACCAGAGCCATTCTAGCGCCTAAGGCAGAGGCCATGTAGCCATCCTCAGCGCCCGGGCCAACTTTGCTCCAGTGGAGCCTCACTGCAGGAGGGGAAGAGAGAGACAGAGAGGAAGGAGAGGGGGAAGGGTGGAGAAGCAGATGGGCGCTTCTCCTGTGCGCCCTGGCTGGGAATCGAACCCGGGACTCCTGCACGCCAGGCCAATGCTCTACCACTGAGCCAACCGGCCAGGGCCAACAGGACATGCTTTCGAAGCTCACTTCCTGTCAGACTGCTTCAGTCTTGAGAGGATCTGTCCTTTCAGCTACACTGAGTATGTGGTGATTCTTGATAGTATGATTTGAGGAGTGGCAAGGTTGCCACATTGCAAACTTTTATTTTCCACTCATGCCTAAAATTCTAGCTTAATGATTCATCCCTGTTGTTAACACCTGGTGTCTGGAAGGAAAAGACACAGAAAGAGATGCTGGCTAATTTTGCTTAGGGATAGCCCATAAGCAGTCATAAAGGGACTTCAGGGTGTGCAAATTGGAATATCTTACAACTTCCCAGTATGCTGACAGCATTCAATCCTAGGTCTTAACAGGACAGGGAGAAAAAAATCAAAGAGGCTTTCTATGGCTGTTTCTCAAGAGGCAGATTAACAGCAATGAGCTGGGTTTGACCAAAGTCAGGTTAGATCATGGCATTTTAAAAAAATTATTGACTGGGCCCTGGCCGGTTGGCTCAGCGGTAAAGCGTCGGCCTAGCGTGTGGAGGACCCGGGTTCGATTTCCGGCCAGGGCACACAGGAGAAGCGCCCATTTGCTTCTCCACCCCTCCGCCGCGCTTTCCTCTCTGTCTCTCTCTTCCCCTCCTGCAGCCAAGGCTTCATTGGAGCAAAGATGGCCCGGGCGCTGGGGATGGCTCTGTGGCCTCTGCCTCAGGTGCTGGAGTGGCTCTGGTCGCAACATGACGACACCCAGGATGGGCAGAGCATCGCCCCCTGGTGGGCAGAGCATCGCCTCTGGTGGGTGTGCTGGGTGGATCCTGGTCGGGCGCATGCGGGAGTCTGTCTGACTGTCTCTCCCTGTTTCCAGCTTCAGAAAAATGAAAAAAAAAAGAAAAGAAAAAAAATTATTGACTGATTTTAGTGAGAGAGAGAGAGAGAGACAGGAGTATCACTCTGTTCCTATATGTGCCCTGACTAGGAATCAAACTAGCCACCTTTGTGCTTTGAGACAATGCTCTAACTAACTGAGCTATCTGGCTCAATTGAATATCCTTCTCTGTAGTCAGTATATCACTTATGCTCATTTAAAAGCATATGGAGCCTGACCAGGTGATGGCACAGTGGATAGAGCGTGGCCTAGGATGCTGAGGACCCAGGTTCAAAACCGTGAGGTCACTTGCTTGAGCATGGGCTCATCTGGCTTGAGTGCAGGCTCACCAGCTTGAGTGCAAGGTTGCCAGCTTGAGCATGGGATCATAAACATGACCCCATGGTTGCTAGCTGGAGCCCAAAGGTTGCTGGCTTGAAGCCCAAGGTTGCTGGTTTGAGCCCAAGGTTGTTGGCTTGAGCAAGGGGTCACTTGCTCTGCTGGAACCCTCTGCTCAAGGAACATATGAGAAAACAATGAACGACTAAGATGGTGCAACAAAGAATAGATGCTTCTCATCTCTCTCCCTGTCTGTCCCTGCCCCCTCTCTCAATCTCTCTCACTAAAACAAGCAAGCAAACAAACAAATAAATGCATGTGCAATAAAATTGCCTGCTGGTGTCCCCACTACTCCACTTTGTCTTTATTTAACTAAATTTATTATTACAGTAGTGATTTACTAGCTTGACTAAAGCTCTGCTAAGTGTTCAAATGACCACTTACTACAATCTCTCTTTTTCCCATTTATCTCCCATCCTTTTCCACTCTTCTCCCATCAACCAATTCATATATACACACCCCGCAGCAATCTACACACTTGGTTACTTCCTGAGAATGACTGCACGTGGACATTCACAAGTATCAAATATGGATCCGTTTTGACTGCCCTTTGCCCAGCCCTGTCTCTAGCTCCTGGATTCCGGGAGCGTCCTAACTAGCCTCTTCAGGCTCTGCTATCCTTGACACTCCCACTGTCCTTATGCAGTCCCAAGGGCTCCCACTATCCTTGAAAAGCCTGTAATTCAGGAACATTCCTGGACACAGATTTGGGTTGGGCTGCATTTATTTGCTACTTATAAAGTGTTCTCTAACATAAATAGAAGTTAACCAGGTCTACAGTAGAAATAAGCTCTTACCATGTGGAGAGGAAACACTTGTGAAGTATATGCCAACGTTCAGAGCAGAATTATTCACAATGGCCTAAAGGTAGAAACAACCTAAGTGTTCATAAATAGATCAATGGATAAATAAAATGTAGCATGTGGTATAGCCATACAGTGGACTATTATTCAGCTGTGAAAAGGCAGGAAATTCTCACACATACTGTAACATGGGTGAATTTGAAAATATTATGCTAAGTGGAAGAAGTCAGACACAAAAGGACTAGTAGTATATGATTTCATTTATATAAAATATCCAGAATAGTCAAATTCACAGAGACAAAAAGCAGATTAGACATTACCAGGGGTTGGGTAAAGCATAAAGTGAGGAGTTACTGCTTCATAGAGACAGAATTTCTGTTTAGGGTGATGAAAAATTATGGAAATAGTGGTAATGGTTATGCATCATTGTGAATGTAATTAATGTCACTAAATTTTACTCTTAAAATAGTTACAATGACAAGTTTTATATGTATTTTGTCACAATAAAAAGATAGTAAAAAGAGTACCTAGGAGTAAACTTAACCAAGGAGACTAAAGACTTGTACTTGGAAAATTACAAAGCATTGATAAAAGAAATCAAGGAAGATACAAACAAGTGGAAGTATATACCGTGCTCATGGTTAGGAAGAATAAACATCATTAAAATGTCTATTTTACCCAAAGCAATCTATAAATTCAATGCAATACCAATTAAAATACCAATGACATACTTCAAAGATATAGACCACATATTCCAAAAATTTATATGGAACCAAAAGAGAACACGAATAGCCTCAGCAATCTTAAAAAAGAAGAATAAAGTGGGAGGTATCACACTTCCTGATATCAAGTTATACTACAAGGCCATTGTACTCAAAACAGCCTGGTACTGGCATAAGAACAGGCATATAGTTCAATGGAACAGAACAGAGAACCCAGAAATAAACCCACAGTTCTATGGACAACTGATATTTGACAAAGGAGGTAAGGAAATACAATGGAGTCAAGACAGCCTCTTTAACAAACGGTGTTGGGAAAATTGGACAGCTCCCTGCAAAAAAATGAAACTAGATCACCAGCTTACACCACTCACAAAAATAAACTCAAAATGGATAAAAGACTTAAATGTAGGCCGTGAAACCATACGCATCTTAGAAGAAAACATAGGCAGTAAGCTCTCCGACATCTCTCAGAGCAATCTATTTGCTGATTTATCTCCACAGGGAAGTGAAATAAAAGACAGGATAAACAAATGGGACTATATCAAACTAAAAAGCTTTTGCACAGCTAAAGACAACAAGAACAGAATAAAAAGACAAACTACACAATGGGAGAACATATTTGACAATACATCTGATAAGGGGTTAATAACCAAAATTTATAAAGAACTTGTAAATCTCAACACCAGGAAGACAAACAACCCAATCCAAAAATGGGCAAAAGAGATGAATAGACACTTCTCCTAAGAGGACATACAGATGGCCAATAGGCATATGAAAAAATGCTCAACATCACTAATCATTAGAGAAATGCAAATTAAAACCACAATGAGATATCACCTCACACCAGCCAGAATGGCGCTCATCAACAAAACAACACAGATAAGTGCTGGCGAGGATGTGAAGAAAAGGGAACCCTCCTGCACTGCTGGTGGGGATGCAGACTGGTTCAGCCACTGTGGAAAACAGTATGGAGATTCCTCAAAAAACTGAAAATTGAACTGCCTTTTGACCCAGCTATCCCACTTTTAAGAATATACCCCAAAGACACCATAGAATGGCTCCAAAATGAGAAATGCACCCCCATGTTTGTGGCAGCATTGTTCACAATAGCAAAGATCTGGAAACAGCCCAAGTGTCCGTCAGAGGACGAGTGGATTAAAAAGCTTTGGTACATATATACTATGGAATACTACTAAGCCATAAGAAATGATGACATCGGATCATTTACAATAACATGGATGGACCTTGATAACATTATACGGAGCGAAATAAGTAAATCAGAAAAAAACTAAGAACTATATGAATCCATACATAGAAGGGACATAAAAATGAGACTCAGAGACATGAACAAGAATGCGATGGCAACAAGGGTGGGGGCTGGGGGGAGGCGGGATGGGGCGAAGAGGGAGAGAGGGGGTGGGGGAGTGGAGGGACACAAGAAAACCAGATAGAAGGTGACAAAAGACAATTTAACTTTGGGGGAGGGGTACACAGCACAATCAAAAGTCAAAATAATCTAGAGATGTTTTCTTTCAACATATGTACCCTGATTTATCAATGTCACTGCATTAAATTTAATAAATAAATAAATAAAAAGATAGTAAAAAGAAAAAGCAAACTAACAAACCTGGGGGTTTAATAATGGAACTGTCTGTGACTCAAGATACCAGATGTGGGAATAGCCCCACAGAGCTAGGGAAAGAGTCAAAACTCAGAGGAAAACAAATACAAAGGCCTAGAATCTAGCAAACACAGCTTGTCTGGGGACTGGCCACCTAGATAAAGTGAAGTTATCAAGAGCAGAGTAGCAATGATGGAGAGATGAGTAGAGGTCAGATCAGGAAAATCCTGTCTCCTGTGCAAAAGAGTGAACTCTACCCAGGGATGGGTTTTTTAGCAAAAAGGAATATTTGTATGATTTGGTTTGCCTCTGAGAAAAATCACCCTGGCAGATATATTGAACAATTTGGAAAGCAGAGTGATGAGTCAGAACAGTGCTGGGTTAGGCTCTGCGGGAAATACAGTGGTCTCCTCCCTTATTCGCGATTTTTGTGGTTTCAGTTACCCGAGGTTAACACATCATCACAAGAAGGAGGGTGAGTACAGTACAATGAGATATTTTGAGAGAGAGAGACCACATTCACATAACTTTATTATATATATTGTTATAATTGTTCTATTTTTTTTTTTTTTTTGTATTTTTCTGAAGCTGAAAACGGGGAGAGACAGTCAGACAGACTCCCGCATGCGCCCAACCGGGATCCACCCGGCACGCCCACCAGGGGCGATGCTCTGCCCACCAGGGGGCGATGCTCTGCCCCTCTGGGGCGTCGCTCTGCCGCGACCAGCGCCACTCTAGCGCCTGGGGCAGAGGCCAAGGAGCCATCCCCAGTGCCCGGGCCATCTTTGCTCCAATGGAGCCTTGGCTGTGGGAGGGGAAGAGAGAGACAGAGAGGAAGGAGGGGGGGGGGGTGGATGGAGAAGCAAATGGGCGCTTCTCCTATGTGCCCTGGCCAGGAATCGAACCCGGGTCCCCCGCATGCCAGGCCGACGCTCTACCGCTGAGCCAACCGGCCAGGGCCATAATTGTTCTATTTTATTATTAGTTGTTGTTAATCTCTTTATTGTGCCTAATTTATTAATTAAACTCTATCATAGATATATGATGAGTACAGGAGAAAACATAGTCTTTATAGTAGGTTCAGTACCATCTGGTTTCAAGCATCCACTGGGGGTCTTGGGATGTATTCCCTGCCCATAAAGGGGGGGCAACCTGATTCATTTACAGAGCCCCTAATATCTAGTTTAAGTGACAGGAGACCCACCAAGATGTCATTGTTTTGTTACCTCCTTTGCATCAGCTTTACCTGTGCTAATGGGAGCCCATGTGTGTCCTCCACTGTGCTCAGCCTGACACCATGTCCCGTACCTGGAAGAGAGCCCATGTGGGATTTAGCTTAGTGACAAGAATTGTGTGTGAACCCTGGAAGCTCTAATCTAAATGTCTCTCTTCCCGGCAAGGTCCTCTCAGGAGAATCCCTATTCTCAGGAGAATGCCCTAATAAGGGAAATGAGGGGTGTTTTCATTTTGTCTGAGAACATTCTGATTCACTCCCTTGTGCCCTGAGGCTGCCACCCTGATCTTTTACCTAGGCTTGATGAGCTTTCCTTTCCTTTTTTTTTTTTTTTTATTAAGTGAAAGACGGGAAGGCATACACACAGACTTCCTCATGTACCCTGACCCATCCAACAAGCCCCCTACTGGGTGATGCTCTACCCATCTGGGACAGCTGCTCTGTTGCTTGGAAACTGAGCTATTTTAATGCCTAAGGTGAGGCCATGGTGCCATTCTCAGCACCCAGGGCCAACTTGATCAAACCATTCGAGCCATGGCTGCGGAAGAGGAAGAGAGAGAAAGACAGAGAGAAAGAGGGGTGGGGTGGAGAAGCAGATGGTTGCTTCTCCTGAAATCAAACCTGGGACTTCCACACGCAGGGTCAATTCTCTACCCCTGAGCCAACTGACCAGGAGCTGTTCTTAGCTCTGCAAGAATTCACTTTCTCCTGCCTGGTCCCTATCCCTACTACCCTAAAGGCTATATGTGGACCCTGCTTCTGCCTAGGCCACCCCACTGCCATGCTCCTCACTAGCACTGCTGTCCAGTTGGGAGGCTCTGCCCCTAACTAACCAGGATACCCCTTCTGTCTGCTTCTCACTGGGTGCTCCCATTCATAGCTCCCTGCCTGTAGCCTTGAGATTGTTAAGCCAATTATCTGGGCTTGGTGGCATGCTGGAGTTCCAACTCTGTCCAGCAATCTCTTGCTGGTAGTTTGAAGTCAGCCACAATGGGAGTATTTACACCACAGAAATCTGCAGACACCACAGATCAGAGCTTTCCTTTCTGGAGAGCCTGTGGTTGTTTATTCATGAACCGCTGACTGAGCTTCTAGTTCCCTCAGAAGAAAAAATAAAACTAATCTGGAAGTGTTAGGCAGGGCTTTATTACTCTCAGGGACCCTCTGGGTCCCTGTCACCACAGAAAGCAGCAGACTTTAAATACAAGAGATGTGTAAAGCCAGTAGCCACGGCCACCATCACAGCCACCTGGCCCGTGCAGGTTTGCATTTGATTCAGACAGACAGTAATGAAACAATGGAGCCAAGAACTGGTGGGCCATTACCTTTTAATCCTAGCTTTCACCCGGCAGGCAAGAAATACACACAGTGGGAAAACACTTCCCTTTCCATTCAGGGCTCCCAAAGCCACTGACTTATCCGAGTTTCCTAGAATCAAAGGTTTCTAGCTCACCAGCCTTATTCACCTCTGTTTCCCATCTCCTTTTGTTGGGCAGATAAAGTATATTATGCTCACTTTGTTAAAGATGGTGCTGCTCATGTGGAAGTCCGTTGCCCAGGTGATTGCTTGGGATGGGTGTGATTATGTTAATATGTGTTGGGGGAGGGCTTTCACACCAAAAGGTTTTAAAGGGAAGAGAGATCACGTTGTTCTGGGGGAAGAGTGATTAAGTTCTAAGAGGAGCCCATGCTGGAGGAGAGCAGAGAGGAGAGCAGATAAAGGCCATGTGGAGGAGAGGAGAAGCAGCCAAGATGGCAGAGTGCTGAAGGAGAAGCCAGTTTGTGCAGAATTTGTGCAGAGAGAAGGAGATGGGGAACAGAGGTGAATAAGGCTAGTGAGCTAGAAACCCTTGATTCTAGGAAACTTGGATAAGTCAGTAGCTTTGTGAGCACTGAAGTGGGTTTTGGAGCCCAGTGTGTGTTTTTACTTGCCCGCCGGGTGCAAGCTAGGATTAAAGGTAATGGCCCACCAGTTCTTGGCTCCATTGTTTCATTACCGCCTGTCCAAATCGAATGCAAACCTGCATGGGCCAGGCAGCTGTGATGGTGGCCGTGATTACTGGCTTTACACCTTCTCTCTGCACAAACTGTACAAACTGGCTTGTCCTTCAGAACTCTACCATCTTGGCTGCCTTTCCTCTCCTCCACGTGGCCTTTCTGTGCTCTCTCCTCTAATGCTAATCACAGGAACTGAGAGAGCAAGCTCCTGGTCTGCCCCACTTTATAGTGTAGAAATTAAAACCTTTAATCCAATATACAAACAAGTAAGTCTCTGATACAAAGTTACTTATCTGAGGCATAGTGGGATTCCTCATGAGAGTGCACCACCCCACACCATGTAATCAGTCAAGGCTGTGGGGAAAAGCTTAGTCTGAAAACTAAGCCTTAGGCTATAACCACTGCCTACGTACAGCCTGTCCCCTACACCCAATGCAAACTATAAGCGAGCAAACATACATCATATTTAAAAACTTATTTGGCCAACAAGATGCCACTCTGCTTCCAGGCATTCAGACATGCCTTTTCAGCCCTTCCTGCAGGAGGCAAGACTCATCAGCTACACACAGATATATGACTTATGAAGCCTCTAGGCCAAGCATGGCCAACATACAGCCCACAGGCCAGATCTGGCCCGCAAAATGAGTTTATACGGCCCACGATTAAATTTTTAATATTCTCCGCTACTTTAAAATCTCAGCTACTCAGAAGCAGAAGTGTCTTTGATTATTGGAAATTGAGATATTTAAGAAGATAGTGATATGTGGAAAAGAATTCCACGTGTGACTAATCTAGAGTTAACTTCCAATAATTGGTCGAATGGATTCACGATACTTCTTTATTTTTTAAAAAATTCCATTATAAAGATTTATGGCTTTTGTACTCGTCTGTATGCAATATGAACTGTTTGATGTTTAGCAGCGATGTGAAACCCACATTTTTTTAGGCGGAGTTTGCCAGTGCACACCCAAGAACAAACAGTTCGTTATTTTTGTGGTCAAGTGTGCTGAATCAAGTGGCATTGTAGCACATAGACAATAGCTGCAGTTGATAACTGAAAACATATCTAGGCTGTTTGTAAAATGAAATAATTGTTTTATTTGCGATATAACCCTTTCAAATTCATTCTATTAAATATTATTTCGATTGATTGCAATACAGTTTGGATATTTATACGGCATGTAATTATATTTTTATTAAAATATATTTTTTATTAAAATTATATTGTATATTAAAATTTTTTCACTCACATGTATTCATAAACAAATTACATAATAAAATTTTGTTTACTTAAATAAATTGTTTTTGTATTTAATATTTTGTCCGGCCCGTGAAAAAAGTTTTCTTTCTAATCTGGACCGGGGTCAAAAACTGTTGGCCATGCCTGCTCTAGGCTATCTTATCTCAATAACATCCCTAGTTGCAACTGGAAAAGCCTGAAAAGTGTTAAAGGACAGAAAGAAGAAAGTTGTAATCAATTTGGTTTTACTGTGTTAAACTGTTCGTGTTTTGATACATTGGAGATTATATAATGTACATGGTTATTATCTTTGTCATCTGGTGGTGCGATTTTCATAAGATTACACTTTGAATTCCAAGCTCTTGTTCCTTGTTATGGGTTAACTGTGACTTCTTCAAAATTTATAGGTTGAAGCCCTAACCCCAAGTATCTCACAGTGTGACCTTATGGAAAAAGGGTTATTTCAGATGTAATTAGTTAAAATGAAGTCATACTGGAGTAGGGTGGGCCCTTAATCCAATATGATTGGTGTACTTATAAAAGAGGGCAACTGGACATGGTCACTAATACAGAGAGCACACCATCTGAAGATGGAGATGGCTATCTGCAAGCCAAGAAAGCAGCCTGGAATAGATTTTTTCTTCCCATGCCTTAGAAGAAACTGATCTTGTCGACATGTTGAGCTCAGACTTCCAGCCTCCAGAACTGTGAGACAGCAAATTTCTGCTGTTCGTCATCCAGTCTGTGCTACTTTGTTAGATCAGCTCTAGCAAATCAATACACAGCCCAATAAGTATACTTTCCTTATGTGCCCCACTAGCATTTGCTGACAAGCAAAATGTCATGGTTATCTAAAGCCTCAGAACTTTTCCTTAGGTAACTTTAGTATTTAGAATGAAGGGAAACTGAAATATTGCAATGCTATCCAAAATTAGAATCAGTCCCAACTTAGAAATGTTTGAAAAGTTATTTAATAAAAGAATCTTAAGACACATTAAACTCTAAACTATTTACATTGCTCCAAAGTTTCCTTTTACATTTGTCAACATATCTTGCACATAGTTGGAATCATTGACTATGTGCTTTCTTGTGTTCTAAGTTTTCCCATTAACATTCTTTTTTTTTTTTTTTTTTTAATTAAGTGAGCAGTGGGGAGGCAGAGAGACAGACTCCTACATGTGCCCAGACTGTGATCTACCCGCAGGTCCCCTGCCTATTTGGGGCTGCTGCTTTGTTGCTCGGCAACCGAGCTATTTTAGCACCTGAGGCAAGCCATGGAATCATCCTCAGAGCCAGGGGCCAACTTGCTTCATAGGAGCCAGAGCTATCCGCTGCGGGAAGGGGAGTGAGAGACAGAGAGAAGGGAGAGGAGGGGTGGAGAAGCCGATGGTCGCTTCTCCTGTGTGCCCTGACCAGAAGTTGAACCCAGGCTTCCACATGCCAGGCCGATGCTAAACCACTGAACCAACTGGCCGGGGCCTCTTTTTAACATTATTTTATAGAAATATTTCTACATAGTGATAATGATCAGTGTTATTTAAATAGCTACATATTGCCTGACCAGGCGGTGGTGCAGTGGATAGAGCGTTAGACTGGGATGCAGAGGACCCAGGTTCGAGACCCCGAGGTCGCCAGCTTGAGCGCGGGCTCATCTGGTTTGAGCAAAAGCTCACCAGCTTGGACCCAAGGTTGCTGGCTCAAGCAAGGAAGGCCCATGGTCAAGCACATATGAGAAAGCAATCAATGAACAACTAAGGTGTCGCAGCGCGCAACAAAAAACCTAATGATTGATGCTTCTCATCTCTCCGTTCCTGTCTGTCTATCCCTCTCTCTGACTCTCTCTGTCTCTGAAAAAAAAAAAAGCTACATATTTTTGTGCCTTTCACATATTAATTTGTTACTAATTTTTTTATGGTGAATATTTTTGTATAATTTACCTTTTTTACTCCTTTTGAACTATTTCCTTAAAGTATATACCCAGAAGATAAAGTCCTGGATTACAGTTTTATAGTTCCTGTTACATATTAATCAATTATTCTTTAGACAGATTATGCCCATCTGTGGTTTCATCTGAAATAAGACTGTGCAGATTTTTTTCATAATCTTGACATCATTCAGTCTTACAATTTTACTTATTTTCGCTAGTTTAAAAAGCTTTCCCT
Source organism: Saccopteryx bilineata (assembly GCF_036850765.1). Classification (NCBI taxonomy): domain Eukaryota; kingdom Metazoa; phylum Chordata; class Mammalia; order Chiroptera; family Emballonuridae; genus Saccopteryx; species Saccopteryx bilineata. Next base: position 159,746,317 of record NC_089490.1, read on the forward strand.
ACTTTTAATGTTGCTTTAGTTTTTTATTTATGTAGGAGATGGCCCCAGGTACTTTTTTTTTGGCCCAAGGTACTTTTAAAGCACCTGGTTTCTTTTTATATCTTACTGAGATATGAGCATTTTGCAATAAATGCTAGCTAGCTGCAGTAGGCCTAAGCGGCCAGCCTGTCCTCTTAGCTGCAGTTCTCACATTTCCTGCGACCGCACCCCGCCGCGGGGACCAGAACTCCGTCCGGAACTGCGCCCACCAGGGGTCAGCGCAGGCTCAGTTTTGGGATCTGGCTTCCCACAATGCACCGGGCTCTGTAGTCCCAGCGTCGGAAGGTGACTGAGCCGCGAGGGTTTGCGAGTCGCGGGAGGGGCCGCCGAGGGGCGGGGCGTCGTGGGGGCGGGACCAGGGCCGCCGCTGCCGCTGTAGTACCGGCGGACCTGGAGTTTAAGTCGCGCGCTCCTCCGCGGTGGAGACCTCTCCACCTGGCGCCGTGAAAGGTAGGGAGGTAGGTGGTGCTCGGGAAGGCGGTATGTGAAGTCTTTTCTTAGTTGTACAAAGAGGAAAAGTCTTAAGCTGCTAAAATGTAGAGCTGGAGCAACCAGGTTTGTTAGGAGGGAATGTGTTTGAAAACTCTTTTGTCTTGAGTCCCTGTCTTCCCGTCCCTCCAGTCGCTGCTGGGCTTTGGGGAGCCGGATTTGGGGAGTGTGTGCCAGGGAAATTTCAAGATCTTGTTTCATCCTTTCTTGTGTTCGGATGGATGCAAGCTCCGAGGTGAAGTTAGAGTGTGTGAGAACTTGTGTCGGTGTTGGCTGGGTTTCTTCAGATGTGTACGTGTGTGAGGGCTCGTGAAAGATTAGAGGTCGGTCGGGATCCATTTCACCGCGTGGCAGAGGGTCCCGAGCCCAGCTGTTTCAGATACAGAAGTGAGTGGCGTCCGTCACGTGTCTCGCCTGCGCCACCTTGTCAGGTGGTGGCTGTCCTGTGATTTAAGCTAGTGGTGCCCTCAAGTTCTAAGAGACCCAAACACACCGTACCCAGGATGCCTCTCCAGGACACTGCTTACCAAGAGTCCCTGCTGCCATACTCCAGGGCCCCTCACCGCACAGCTGACCCTAGTTTGGGGATCCCACACTTTGAACGTTTCAAAAAGTAAAGTTTGGCAGATAGAAGCACTGGCATATCGGGCAGCTGGGATAGCTTTAGGTTGTTGGTGTCTGTCCTCCTCAGTCTGTTTCTGGGTCACACTGGGCTTCCTCTGTTCAGTCCCGCTTCCTGTTATCCTAACACCCCTTGGTGATAATGCCAACGTGTAGCAATGCCAACCTGAAAGCTCCAGGCTGCAGTTCTAAAGTAACTCCACCTCTGCCCACTTCTAAAGCCTCAGAAAAAAAGCACTTAGTCCTCTGATTCCTTATCCCCAATGTAGACCACATTATATTTTTAAAGGTATATTTTTCTTTAAAACCCTCACCCTATATTATGTTTATTCCAATATATATCAATTGATTTTACTTTTGAAATCCAAGCAGTTTCTTTTATTGTTTAGCAATCAAGGTTATACTTAGGAAAACTACCTAAACAATATATTCTTTGGGTGAACATGATCCTGATTAACAAATTAGCTGATAGTAAAAGGTGCAAGATGGGAAATCAGGCAAGGCTGGTTCCCAAACATTTCTGCTTTTAAGAAGAGGTTGGATGATAAAATTATTTTTATTGTTCCTTCCAAATGTAAAATGCTATGAATGAACACAGATTCCTGCCTGACCAGGCGGTGGCGCAGTGGATAGAGCATCGGACTGGGATGCAGAAGATCCAGGTTTGAGACCCTGAGGTCGCCAACTTGAGTGCAGGCTCATCTGGTTTGAGCAAAGCTCACCAGCTTGTACCCAAGGTCGCTGGCTCGAGCAAGGGGTTACTCGGTCTGCTGAAGGCCCACGGTCAAGGCACATATGAGAAAGCATTCAATGAACAATTAAGGTGTCACAACTAAAAACTGATGATTGATACTTCTCATCTCTCTCCATTCCTGTCTAACTCTCTGTCTCTAAAAAAAAAAAAAAAAGAACACAGATTCCTTTTCTTTGTTGGCCATACCTCTTGACTTGAGATAATCAAATATAAGAAATTCGTTTAAATTATTTCAAAACAGGTGTCATCATCTCATCTATGCCCAAGAAAAGAATCTAGGAGTTATCAGGATTCTAAGTCTTTTTTTTTTTTTTTTTTTTTACAGAGACAGAGAGAGTCAGAGAGGGATAGACAGGGACAGACAGGAACGGAGAGATGAGAAGCATCAATCATTAGTTTTTCGTTGCTCGTTGCAACACCTTAGTTGTTCATTGATTGCTTTCTCATATGTGCCTTTACTGCGGGTCTTCAGCAGACTAACCCCTTGCTTGAGCCAGCAACCTTGGGTTGAAGCTGGTGAGCTTTTGCTCAAACCAGATGAGCCCGCGCTCAAGCTGGCTACCTTGGGGTCTCGAACCTGGGTCCTCCGCATCCCAGTCCAATGCTCTATCCACTGCGCTACCGCCTGGTCAGGCAGGATTCTAAGTCTTTGTTAAGCAGAATTTCTTAATGGCCCTTAACCCTATCTCTGGAAGCTTTTCTTCGGAAGTGTCAGTTTGCCATAAAAATATGGAAATTTGAATTGTTTATTATGTCTAATATTTTCTCTATCTGACATTAATATTCATTTCAAAGAGTTGTATGTTTGTGAGTAAAAAGCTACAAACCTTTAAAAGATTAAAAGCAAGGATAAAAAACCTTAGCTAGTAGACATCCTCAGTTTAGTGGCAATATGCACAAAAGATAAAACAAAGATTTAGTAAGTCATTAATAGTCAACAACAACCCATAAGAACTAGAGGGCACCGTTTGAAGCTCCGAAGAAGCAGTTAAGGACATGTTAAAGATAGCTTTGCACAGTAGATTGCCAGCATCAGTAAGCCCATATAGCCTCATAAGATTCATGTGCAAACACACTGATACCCATATAAAGAAACTTATAGACAAATTAATGGCCTCCCTAAAAATAAGCAGATGAGATGTTTTCCATGTTAACTGTAAATACTATGCATGTTAGGTTAATTTAAACAGTTGGCCCATTGCTTTTACAACCTTCCAATGCTTTTATTATCTCAAAAATGGCACAGCTGGCATAGTTCTTGCTTCTGAAAGAGGCAAAAAAACCCCAAAAAACTCTGACCTCTGTTCATAGACTGGAGTTTACAGGAGTTAGCACAGACAACTCATAAATCACTCATTTCTTGAGCAGATGTTTATCAAGCACCTATTAAGTACAAGACTGGATGTATTGCTTTAGCCCACTCCTAATGAAAAATAGCTGTGGGAATGCTTTCCTGTTGGGCAGTGTCATCTGGACTTCATAAATAGGGACTTAGAATATTTCTCAGATGCTGAGGAAGGAAAAGCATCTCTCAGAAGAGCCATGAAGACATGAGAAGCTCAGTTGAAAAACACACAACTTATTTTGGAGGGAGAAAGGAATAAACTACTTCAAAATATTTCTTCTTTGGCTTCCATCTCTGGGGTACCAATTAAAAAAAACTTTATTCTATTATGATACTAATTATAACATTAACTAAATATAGCATTAACAAAATTATAGAGGTAAAGCTGCAAGATGTGAGGCCCAGAAAAATAAGAGATAAGACTGAAGAGAGACCTAACAGACTGAACTGGGTTTGGGTTGCATTTTTCAGGGATCTGGAATGGTGTTGGGGCCATCTTGGACTTGGTGAACATGTTAAGGACACTACTCTTTTATGGATTCTTGCTGTATTGGCCAAGAGTTTGCTTAAAGGCTTTAATCACTGTAAAAAAAAAAAGGAATATAAGATTAGATAAAGAATATGTGCCACATATACACCATGGTATACTATTCAGCCATAAAAAATGATGACATCGGATCACTTACAACAAAATGGTGGGATCTTGATAACATTATACGGAGTGAAATAAGTAAATCAGAAAAAAACAAGAACTGCAGGATTCCATACATTGGTGGGACATAAAAACGAGACTAAGAGACATGGACAAGAGTGTGGTGGTTACGGGGAGTGGGGGGGGGGAGGGAAGGGAGAGGGGGAGGGGAAGGGGAAGGGGCACAAAGAAAACTAGATAGAGGGTGACGGAGGACAGTCTGACTTTGGGTGATGGGTATGCAACAGAATTGAATGACAAGATAACCTGGACATGTTTTCTTTGAATATATGTGCACTGATTTATTGATGTCACCCTATTAAAATAAAAATTTATTTATAAAAAAAAAGTTTCCTTTACAACGATAGCCATTTTATATTAATAAATAAAAACCAACTTAAAAAAAAAAAGACTGAAGAGAGAGGTGAGGGTCAGATCACAGAGGCCTTGCGAGGATGAGGGGAGCCACTGAAAACTTGAGCAGGAGAATGACAGGACCGTAGTAGCTTCAGGTAGCTCACTCTGAAGCCTGACTTAAGAAGCTAGGAGGCAGGAAGAACTGTTAGGAGGCTGTAGCAGTGATTAGGAAAGAAATGGTGAGGACTTAGCTTTTGTAGAATGCATTACCAGTTTTAGCGCTCTTATGCGTCACTTCATTTGGTTTTCATAATGGTCCTTTGCAGTTAGTGGGCTAAGGTTCATATCTTCATTTTGTAAGTGCTTACCTCAGTGCTTTGTGTACATCACCCCTCTCATAAAAACCCTGTAAATTGGGTATTATTAGCCTACCTGACAGAAGCTGATACAGAAGCAGGGTAAGGAGCAGCCCCTGGTCTACTGTCTAGTGCAGGACTCATTTTGAATAGCAGCTAGGTCCTGCTCCTCTAGCAGAAGAGGCAAGACAACCCTTCCAGGCAAACCTGCACCCCGGAAACACCTCTCAGGAGTCAGCAGGGCAATGAGATTGCAGTGCCCAGCTTCTTAGGCACTTCTGTCCATGCAAGAGTCCCACTGAACAGAGCAGTGTGGTAGTTCCTCAGAATAGTAGACGTGCAATTACCATGTGATCCAGCAGTTCCACTTCTGGGTGTGTACCCAAAAGAAGGGTCTCAGACATGTTTGTACACCTGTGTTCACAATACTCAAAAGGTAGAGGATGTGAGGGCGATCTGGCTGCGACATCTGTCACCCCATTGATTGCCAGGGTTGATTCGGCTGATCTGGCTGGCTAGGCAGCTGTCCCTTTCCTCCCTCACTGCTCCATGTGCGTCCCTCCCGAAGCTGCGCACTCGGTCGAAGAGGACGACCTTCCCCGCTAGAGGAGAGGACCGTTCTTTGGTCAAGGGTATACGAGTAGCTGCGCTCCCCTGCTAGAACCTCCAAACAAGTCTCAAAAGGTAGAAACAACTCACGTGTACATCAGTGGAAGAATGGATAAACGAAAAGTGGTATATTCATACAATGAAATATTATTCAGCCGTAAAAAGGAAGGAAATGTTGACACATGCTACAACATGGATGAACGTTGAGGACATCATGCTAAGTGAAATCAGCCAATAGCAAAAGGACAAACTGTATAATTCTAGTTACAGTAGTAGTAAAATTGACAGAAATGAAAAGTATAATGGTGGCTGGCAGGGGCCAGGAGGAGAGGGGAATGGGAGGTTGCTGTTTGCTGGGTAGAGAGTTTTAGTTTGGAAAGATGAAGAGTTGATGGTGGTGATTTTTGTACAATAGTATTTATGTATTTAATGCCTCTGAATTGTACATTTAAAAATGGTTAAAATGGGTCCTGGCCAGTGGTGCAGTGGCTAGAGAATCTTCCTGGAGGGCCGAAGTCGCTAGTTCCATCCTGATGTCACTGGCTCGACTCTGAAGGTGCTGACTCAACCTTGAGGTCCCTGGTTCAAGCCCCGGTGAGGGCTCAACCCCTAGGGCACCGGTTTGAGCCCCCGTCAAGGCACATATGAGAACCAGTCAATGGAACAACGAGTTGATGCTTTTCTCTGTCTCCCTCTTTCTTCCCTTTTCTCTCTCTCTCTCACCCCCCCAAATGGTAATCTTTATTAAAGATTAAAATGGTGTATTTTACTACCAAAAAAATCTGCATTATGAACAGATAACCAAAGTCCAGGTGCATGTGATAAAGTAATGATAAGGAAGACTAGAAAATGTACTTCCAAAATTAAAACAGACATCTTGTAAAACCCCACCCAATAAAAGAATGCTAGCTGGATTACCAGAGACAGATCACAGAAGTGTGAGGCTGAAAGGTACCAGAGATACCATTCAATACAATCTTCGTTTTTTACAGATGAAAACAGCGAGGCCCAGCATTATCACATTTTTCCCAGCCACTGAGCAAGTTCAGGCAAAGGGAGAATTTGAAGCAAAAGCCTGGCCTCTGCCAGACAGTCGTGCCTGATACAGACAAGAAACCACTTTGGGCTGAGAGATAGGTGTGCTCTAGATTTTTATTTTTATTAACTTGGTTAATTTCTCTTTAATTTTATTTATTTATTTATTTTAGAGAGGCAGGGGACAGAGGGAGAGTGAGAGAGAGAAGGGCGGGGGGAGGAGCAGGAAGCATCAACTCCCATATGTGCTTTGACCAGGCAAGCCCAGGGTTTTGAATCGGGGACCTCAGCATTCCAGGTTGACGCTTTATCTACTGCACCACCACAGGTCAGGCTGGATTTCTTTCTTAAGCAGAAAAAGAAACCCAAGATTTCCATTTTTATCAGCCTTGCTGCAGCAAATTCATAAGATTATAATTAGTGAAGAAGTTTGGGTGCTTAGACTCGGGTGTCTGGTTGCTGGCTTTGTCTAGGTATTTTGGTGGGAAAGTGGTGATGAGTCAGTTTGTTCGTTCATTCATTCATTCATTCTCAAACACTTGAGGGACTGTCGTGCCAGATATCCTCTCCGGTTTCCAATGTTTCTATCTAGTAACAGCCGTCTGCCAGTCACCTTGGACTTAAACTCCTAGTTATATAAGCCTTCATCAACTCCTGGAAAGGTGTTAGGGGAACAGGTACAGTCACAGGGGAGGTGATATGAGGTGAAGTGGCAGGGTGTGAAATGCCAGAGAGTTGTGATTGCAACAACGAAGCCACCTGGAGCTGGAGGAGTCTCACTAGGACGGTGTCTAGGGCTACAGATGCAAAAGGATGGGCATCCTGCTCATGTAGCTCGCCCTTGGCACAGACCAAATGTGGGGACTGCCTGGAGTTCTGAACACGTGCATGGAGATCAGGGTGATGCATGGAGACCAGCGGAGGTACCAAGAGAGAGGAAGAGATATAGAAGACAGTGCAATTCTGCAAACAACCTGATTTTCATGGAATGACATCCCCATCTTGTGGCCTGTACAGAAAAAGCCAGGTTGGCTCTTTTCATCTTGTGTGCATGAGGGTGAATAGAGCCCCTTTTAAAAAAAAATCCAGTAGCTTGACCAGCCTGCTTTCAGGGGACCTGAGGAATAGGATACAAGGTAAAACATGACCTACAGAATAAGGCACAAGAGTAGTTTAGTTAAACAAGCACCATATTTGAAACCACTTAACAAGGAGAGGCAAGCAGGAAAGGCACCATGCCTGGCATTTAGGAGACACACACAGTATGTTCTAGCTATTTTTTTTTTAATTTTTATTTATTCATTTTAGAGAGGAGAGGGAGAGACAGAGAGAGAGAGAGAGAGAGGGGAGAGACAGAGCGAGAGAAGGGGGGAGGAGCTGGAAGCATCAACTCCATATGTGCCTTGACCAGGCAAGCCCAGGGTTTCAAACCGGCGACCTCAGCATTTCCAGGTCGATGCTTTATCCACTGCGCCACCACAGGTCAGGCGGTTCTAGCTATTTTTAAAATTATAAAACATAAAGGTGTTCATAGCAGTGAAGCAGAAATAGATCCTAGGAGGCACCTGAGATGAGACATTTTGGCATGGAATCTGCCTTAAAATTTCTTGGAAGCCATGATATAAAAGGAAACAGGTTGGGTTACATCATTTTCTTATCCTGGCAAGATAAAATATACAGATTCAATTATAGCAAAGATTTTTTTTCCCCTGGAACTAATTTCAAGGAAGGATTTATCACATGGGCTCCCTTAAATATAATTTTGAGGCCATGTAAAATATCTTCAATAACATTTATGGACAACTCTGAAAACTCCATGCAGATGAATGGTTTTTATCTAACAACACTACTCTCTATCTTTGGTGGGTATCTAGAGTTACCACTGAACGTGTAAAATATTTTTCTGTTAGAATGCTGCCCTGGTAGGATTCTGGGAGTGTCACTGTCAGGAAGTTACCTGGGGATGAGTCATCAGAAGAACCTGCAGAAGTGGGCAGATTAGATAGCTGAGCCGGAAAAGGTTTGTCTTTTGAGTTCCATCATTTTATTTACTGTTTTTGTGGGGTAGAGGATCCCTTGGCAGGAAAAAAGAGCTAAGTGGTCCAATAGGCATTTAAGTTTTGAAGCAAGAATAGAATAAGCCCTGTGCTACTCTTAATTTAAAAAAGTTTTTTTATTAATTTTTTTTTAGAGAGGAGAGAGTGAGAGAGAGAGAGAGAGAGAGAAGGGGGAGGGAGGAGCAGAAAGCATCAACTCCCATATGTGCCTTGACCAGGCAAGCCCAGGGTTTTGAACCAGCTACCTCAGCGTTTCCAGGTCGACGCTTTATCCACCGCGCCACCACAGGTCAGGCTGTGCTACTCTTGACACAAGATGGCAGTCTCTAGGGACACAAATGGCCGCTGGTGATGGGGAGACCAGCAGTTAATCTCCAGCCTGTTACTTCAGAGTAACAGGAGGTTATGATGTAGTGGGAAGGCCATGGGCTTTGAAGTCAGATAAATCTGGTTCAGCTCCTAGTTCTTACACTTAATAGATAATGTGATTTCACAAATGACTCAATTTTTTTGGTCCTCAGTGGGATATTAATATCTACCTTGGCCTTGGCCAGTTAGCTCAGTTGGTTAAGAACATCGTCCTGAAACAACAAGGTTGCAGGTTCAATCCCCAGTCAGGGCGCTCAGGGCAACCAAAGAATGCATGACTGAGTGGAACAACAAATGAATGCTTCCCTTCTCCTCCCCTCTCTCTTTCTTCCTCTTTCTATCTGTATAAAAAGCAATAAAAATTAAGCCCTGGCCAGATAGCTTAGTTGGTTGGCACATTGTCCCGGAGCATAGAGGTTACCAGTTTGATTCCTTGGTCAGGGCACATACAGGAGCAGCTCAATGTTCCTGTCTCTTTCTCTCCCTGCCTCTCTTTCAAAAGAAAAAAAAAGAAAAGAAAAAAGACCTTGTATGAATTATTTCACTGATCAGAGATAAGATATATAAACACTAATACATAATAGTAGCTGACAATTATTGATGCTTAACTGAGATGAAGCCTTATGTTAAGTGCTTTATTACATGCATTATTTCATTTATTCTTCAAAGCAGCTCTCTGTGGTACATACCACCTGGGACCTGATTGGTATATATAGTATTACTAGTATCAGTTATAATAATAAATCAATCAGGAAAAAGTGAAAGAGGCCATCTCTGCCCTGGGTGTTAGTACTCTGAACAGAGTCAGCAAACTCTTGGCCACTGGCCACATCTGGCCCTTTGTTTTTGTCCAGTGGGTGAGCTAAGAATGCTTTTACCTATTTAAATGGTTGAAAAAATCGAAAGAAGAATAATATTTCATAACATATGATATAAAATTCATGAAAATGATATAAAATTCAAACATGAGTCTATAAATAAAGTTTTATTGGAACACAGCCATATCCTTTTGTTCCCATATTGGCAGAGGTTGCTTTCGTGCTGCAACAGCAGAGCTGAGTAGCTGTGACACAAATACGCCTGCTCATCCTAAAATATTGACCACGGGGCCCTTTGCAGAAAGTGTTTTCTGATCCCCAATCTAGAATAGGCCTCCAGGGGTCAGGGCAGCGGCAGAAACTAAGCCAACCTCAGTGTGAGCAAGACTGGCCAGAGGTAAGTATTTAGAGATGAAATCCAGAAGGAGCAGAACTCTCATTGGCCTCAGTTTGGGGCCCTAAAGATGTGGCAGGCTGTTTTTGGGCCAACACAGGTAGACTGAAGAGAGGAAGATGGCTTGGGCTGGACCATTATCTACCAGCTCTCTGAGCTCAGCCCGTCTGGGACTAGAACTTAGTGAAGAAGCAGGCTTAGAAGTCTGGGATCTGTGAGCTGCTGTTCTTTTTTTTAATGTTACAGGTCTCACTGTCACCACTGTGCTTCTCAGCGTATCCACATTAACAATTTCTGGACACTGAACAACAGTGCCCGTTTTCTTCTAGAATGAGGCTTGTGAGCTGTTCATTTTTATGCTTTTGTATGTTTGCTTTTCCCTTTGTGTTTGTTTACTTTTCCCTTTGTGTTTTAGCAAAAATTCCCTTTCAAATATTCTAATCTTATCTAAGCTAGCCAGGGGAAAAAATGATTGAGTCACACCTGGACCAGGATAAAGTCCAAACTTTTTAACTATTCTTAAACCATAGAGTATCTGGTCTGGTCCCTTCTCACTTGTCTAGGCTCCTCTTCCGACCACTCCCTAGACACCCTGTGCTACACTCATGTTTACAGCTTACACCCCCTGGAAGCGAGTGTGTTCCACATCTCATGTTTTTTTTTCCCATAAAAAATTGTTTTTATATTTATTAAATTTAATGCAGTGACATTGATAAATCAGGGTACATATGTTGAGAGAAAACATCTCTAGATTATTTTGACATTTGATTGTGCTGTATATCCCTCCCCCAAAGTTAAATTGTCTTCTGTCACCTTCTATCTGGTTTTCTTTGTGCCCCTCCCCTCCCCCAACCCCTCTCTCCTTCTTCACCCCTCCCCCCTCCCCCCACCCCCCACCCCTGTTGCCATCACATTCATGTTCATGACTGAGTCTCATTTTTATGTCCCTTCTATGTATGGATTCATCTTAGTTTTTTTTCTGGCTTATTTCACTCTGTATAATGTTGTCAAGGTCCATCCATGTTATTGTAAATGATCCGATGTCATCATTTCTTATGGCTGAGTAGTATTCCATAGTATATATGTACCAAAGCTTTTTAATCCATTCGTCCTCTGACGGACACTTGGGCTGTTTCCAGAACTTTGCTATTGTGAACAATGCTGCCACAAACATGCGGGTGCATTTCTCCTTTTGGAGCCGTTCTATGGTGTCCTTGGGGTATATTCCTAAAAGTGGGATAGCTGGGTCAAAAGGCAGTTCGATTTTCAGTTTTTTGAGGAATCTCCATACAGTTTTCCACAGTGGCTGCACCAGTCTGCATTCCCACCAGCAGTGCAGGAGGGTTCCCTTTTCTCCACATCCTCGCCAGCACTTATTCTGTGTTGTTTTGTTGATGAGCGCCATTCTGACTGGTGTGAGGTGATACCTCATTGTGGTTTTAATTTGCATTTCTCTAATGATTAGTGATGTTGAGCATTTTTTCATATGCCTATTGGCCATCTGTATGTCCTCTTTGGAGAAGTGTCTATTCATCTCTTTTGCCCATTTTTGGATTGGGTTGTTTGTCTTCCTGGTGTTGAGATTTACAAGTTCTTTATAAATTTTGGTTATTAACCCCTTATCAGATGTATTGTCAAATATGTTCTCCCATTGTGTAGTTTGTCTTTTTATTCTGTTCTTGTTGTCTTTAGCTGTGCAAAAGCTTTTTAGTTTGATATAGTCCCATTTGTTTATCCTGTCTTTTATTTCACTTCCCTGTGGAGATAAATCAGCAAATAGATTGCTCCAAGAGATGTCCGAGAGCTTACTGCCTATGTTTTCTTCTAAGATGCGTATGGTTTCATGGCTTACATTTAAGTCTTTTATCCATTTTGAGTTTATTTTTGTGAGTGGTGTAAGCTGGTGGTCTAGTTTCATTTTTTTGCAGGGAGCTGTCCAATTTTCCCAACACCATTTGTTAAAGAGTCTGTCTTGACTCCATTGTATTTCCTTACCTCCTTTGTCAAATATCAGTTGTCCATAGAACTGTGGGTTTATTTCTGGGTTCTCTGTTCTGTTCCATTGATCTGTATGCCTGTTCTTATGCCAGTACCAGGCTGTTTTGAGTACAATGGCCTTGTAGTATAACTTGATATCAGGAAGTGTGATACCTCCCACTTTATTCTTCTTTTTTAAGATTGCTGAGGCTATTCGTGTTCTCTTTTGGTTCCATATAAATTTTTGGAATATGTGGTCTATATCTTTGAAGTATGTCATTGGTATTTTAATTGGTATTGCATTGAATTTATAGATTGCTTTGGGTAAAATAGACATTTTAATGATGTTTATTCTTCCTAACCATGAGCACGGTATATACTTCCACTTGTTTGTATCTTCCTTGATTTCTTTTATCAATGCTTTGTAATTTTCCGAGTACAAGTCTTTAGTCTCCTTGGTTAAGTTTATTCCTAGGTACTTTATTTTTTTGGTTGTAATTGTGAAGGGGATTGTTTCCTTAATTTCTCTTTCTGACTGTTCATTGTTGGTATATAAAAATGCCTCTGATTTCTGAGTATTGATTTTATATCCTGCCACTTTGCTGAATTCATTTATCAGGTCCAGTAGCTTTTTGACTGAGACTTTAGGGTTTTCTATATACAATATCATATCATCTGCAAATAATGATAGTTTTACTTCTTCTTTTCCAACTTGAATGCCTTTTATTTCTTCTTCTTGTCTGATTGCTGTGGCTAGGACTTCCAGGACCATGTTAAATAAGAGTGGTGAAAGGGGGCACCCCTGCCTTGTTCCTGATCTTAAGGGTATTGCTTTTAATTTTTGCCCATTGAGTATGATGTTGGCTGTGGGTTTCTCATAGATGGCTTTTATCATGTTGAGGTATGTTCCCTGTATTCCCACTTTGCTGAGAGTTTTGATTATAAATGGGTGCTGGATTTTATCAAATGCTTTTTCTGCATCTATTGAAATTATCATATGGTTTTTCTCCTTCTTTTTGTTTATGTGATGAATCACATTGATTGATTTACAAATATTGTACCAGCCTTGCCTCCCCAGAATAAATCCCACTTGATCATGGTGTATGATTTTTTCCATATATTGTTGGATCCCGTTTGCTAATATTTTGTTGAGGATTTTAGCATCTATATTCATCAGAGATATTGGTCTATAATTTTCTTTCTTTGTGTTGTCTTTGCCTGGTTTTGGAATCAGAATTATGCTCGCCTCATAAAAGGAACTTGGAAGTCTTCCTTCCTCTTGAATTTTTTGAAATAGTTTGAGAAGGATAGGAGTTAGTTCTTCTTTGAATATTTGGTAGAATTCCGTTGTGAAGCCATCGGGCCCCGGACTTTTCTTTGTTGGGAGTTTTTTGATAACTGTTTCTATCTCATTTGTTGTAATCGGTCTGTTTAGGTTTTCTGATTCTTCCAGATTGATTTTTGGAAGATTGTATGTTTCAAGGAATTTGTCCATTTCATCTAGGTTATCTAGTTTTTTGGCATACAGTTCTTCATAGTATTTTCTTACAATATTTTGTATTTCTGTTGTGTCAGTTGTTATTTCTCCTCTCTCATTTCTAATTTTATTTATTTGAGTCCTCTCTTTTTCTTGGTGAGTCTACTTAAAGGTTCATCAATCTTGTTTACCTTTTCAAAGAACCAGCTCCTAGTTTCATTGATCCTCTGTATTGTTTCTTTAGCCTCTATGTCTTTTATTTCTGCTCTGATCTTGATTATTTCCTTCCTTCTACTACATTTGGGCTTTACTTGCTGTTCTTTTTCTAATTCTTTTAGATGCAGGGTTAAATTGTTTATTTGAGCTTTTTCTAGCTTCTGAAAGTGTGCCTGTAGTGCTATGAACTTCCCTCTCAGCACTGCTTTCGCTGTGTCCCATAAATTTTGAGTTGTTGTATGCTGATTGTCATTTGTTTCTAGGAATTTTTTTTATTTCTTCTTTGATCTCATTCTTAATCCATTCATTATTTAACACCCTGCCATTTAGTTTCCATGTGTTTGAGAATTTTTGAGCTTTTCTGTTGTGATTCATTTCTAGTTTCATGCCGTTGTGATCGGAGAAAGTGCTTGATATGATTTCAGTCTTCTTAAATTTGTTGAGAGCACTTTTGTGCCCTAACATGTGGTCTATCCTAGAGAATGTACCATGAGCACTTGAAAAGAATGTATATTCTGCTGCTTTAGGGTGAAAAGTTCTGAAGATATCTATTAAATCGAGTTGATCTATTGTTTCCAATAAGTCTGCTGTTTCTTTGTTAATTTTTTTTTCTTGAGGATCTATCTAGTGATGTTAGTGGGGTATTGAAATCCCTTACTATTATAGTATTGCTGTTGATCTCGCCCTTTAAATCTATCAAAGTCTGCTTTATATATTTGAGTGCTCCTATATTAGGTGCATAGATATTTATAATAGTTATATCTTCCTGTTGGATTACTCCCTTTATCATTATGTAGTGGTATTCTTTATTTCTTACTATATCCTTTGTTTTAAAGTCCAATTTGTCTGATATAAGTATTGCTACCCCTGCTTTTTTTTCATTTCCGTTTTCATGAAATGTTTTTTTCCATCCTTTTACCTTCAATCTATGTGTGTCTTTTGTTCTAAGGTGTGTCTCTTGTAGACAACATATGTATGGGTCCTGTTTTCTTATCCACGCAGCTACCCTATGTCTTTTGATTGGATCATTTAATCCATTTACATTTAAGGTTATTATTATTATTATTTTTTAATCCAATTTATTTTATTTTATTTTTTTTTTACAGAGGCAGAGATAGACAGGGACAGACAGACGGGAACGGAGAGAGATGAGAAGCATCAATCATCAGTTTCTCGTTGCGCGTTGCGACTTCTTAGTTGTTCATTGATTGCCTTCTCACATGTGCCTTGACCGCAGGCCTTCAGCAGACCGAGTAACCCCCTGCTGGAGCCAGCGACCTTGGGTCCAAGCTGGTGAGCTCTTTGCTCAAGCTAGATGAGCCCGCGCTCAAGCTGGCGACCTCGGGGTCTCGAACCTGGGTCCTTCCGCATCCCAGTTCGACGCTCTATCCACTGCGCCACCATCTGGTCAGGCAAGGTTATTATTGATATGTAGTTGTTTATTGCCATTTTCTTCTTTAAAGGTGTATTCCTTTTTTTGCTATATTCTTTTCCCACTTTGATCTGTTTACAACAGGCCCCTTAACATTTCCTGCAGCATTGGTTTGGTTGTAATGAATTCCTTGAGTTGTTTTTTGTCTGGGAAGCTTTTTATTTCTCCTTCGATTTTAAACAATAGCCTTGCTGGATAAAGTAGTCTTGGTTGTAGGTTCTTGTTCTGCATTACTTTGAATATTTCTTGCCATTCCCTTCTGGCCTCAAGTGTTTCTGTTGAGAAGTCGGATGTCATCCTTATGGGGGCTCCTTTGTAGGTGATAACTTTTTTTTCTCTTGCAGCTTTTAATATTTTCTCTTTATCGCTTAGCTTTGGTATTTTAATTATGATGTGTCTTGGTGTAGGTTTCCTTGGGTTTCTCTTTAATGGAGTCCTCTGTGCTTCTTGGACTTGTGAGAGTTTCTCTTACATTAATTTAGGGAAATTTTCAGCTATCATATGATTGAGCAACATCTCTATTCCTTGTTCCTTTTCTTCTTCTTCAGGAACCCCTATAATGCAGATGTTATTTCTCTTCATGTTGTCACAGAGCTCTCTAAGAGTTTCCTCTGACTTTTTGAGTCTCTTTTCTCTTTTCTTCTCTGCTTTCATGCCTTCATTCCAGTTGTCCTCTAACTCGCTGATTCGATCCTCTGCTCTATCTATCCTGTTTTTAATTCCTTCCATTGTGGTCTTAATTTCTGATATTGTATTTGTCATCACCGACTGATTCATTTTTATACTTGCTATTTCTTTATTTAGGTGTTCATAGTGACCATCCATTGTTGTTCTAAGATCCCTAAGCATCCTTACAATCATTATTTTGAACTTTGCATCTGGAAGTTTGATTATTTCCATATCACTCAGTTCATCTCCTGAAGGTTTCATTTGGATTGCACTTTTTTGTCATTTTTGGTGTTTTGTTTGTAGAGTTGGTTGAGTCTAGGCTTGGTGTTGTCTGCCTCCAGTTTTCAGTTGTGTTATTTCTAGGTCCCACATCTCATGCTTTTTATACTCTGCTGTTTCCTCTGCTTTCCAGCTTCACACATTTTCCCTGCCTGGAGAAATCCTCACTCTTCAAGACGGCTGACAAGTTACCTCCTCAGTGAGGCTTTCCTGACTCTTTCTACCTCTCCTGGAAGAGATGATCATGTTTGCTTCTTTGCCCCTCTACCTGCTATCACAGCCCCTGTCAGTCTATTGGCATCCATTGTTGACTCCTCCAAGGATAGGGATGATGTAATCTTAGCACATCCCTTTGCTTCTGGGACATAGTAACCTAAATGTGTAAAGGCTGAGGATGAAAACCAGAGTACCCTGAAGGTCCAGGGGAGATGACATTTTCAGCTCAAGAACCTGGAAATGATAGGTAGGAAATGGGGCAGGTAAACAAAAACCCAGACAGGAAAGCTTAGGGCAAAGTTCCTGCCTGGGCTTTTGTTTTTTGTTTTTTTTTTTCCCTTACGAGGAATATTGAATAATTCAGTAGGAGATACCCTCTACTCTAAAAGATAACACTAGCCTGACCAGGTGGTGGCGCAGGTAGGCGTCCCCAAACTATGGCCCCCTGAGGCCATTTATCCGGTCCCCCCCACCCCCCCTCACTTCCAGAAGGGGCACCTCTTTCATTGGTGGTCAGTGAGAGGAGCACTGTATGTGGCGGCCCTCCAATGGTCTGAGGGATAGGGGACTGGCCCCCTGTGTAAAAAGTTTGGGGACCCCTGGAGATTGTCAACCTGGGACGCTAAGCACCCAAGTTTGAAACCCTGAAGTCGTAGGCTTGAGTGTGGTGTCACTGGCTTGAGCCCAAAGGCCACTGGCCTGAAGCCCAAGACCTCTGACTTGAGCAAAGGGTCACTGGCTTGGCTGGAGCCCCCCCCCCTACCCCCAAGGCATGTATGAGAAGCAATGAGTGAACAACTAAAGTGCGGACTATGAGTTGAGACTTATCTCTCTCCCTGTTTATCTGTCTGTTTCTCTGTTTATCTGTCTCCCAAAAAGACAACACTTTTCAGAGTAATTCCTATCATATCTCTTGGAAGATGAGTATCACAAGACTACATTGCAATTCAGAGAAGACTTTCAGGAAGGGCTTGAGACAGTATGGTCCAAAACCTTATTGATGAAACTAAATATAAGGATAGAACTTGAAAATACAGGGTGGGGAAAAATTAGGTTTACAGTTGTGAGTACACGAAACAGAGTTTATTCTTGTATTATTATTTGTTAATTAACTATGGTATTTTTCCTTCTTACAGTTATAAACCTACTTTTGCCCCACCCTCTGTGGATGGCTAATGTGGCCAGTAGATGAAATCTTTCAAGTACAAATGTCTCATGCAAACTCTTATCACCTCTCAACTGAAACTTAAGAGTCTTGACACTAAGAAGGACCTTATCTAGCAGCCTCTTGGTATTTGGTGTTTGCACAACCCAAGGGCTATATCTGCCCTTAAGGATTTGTTGCTTGTAACTTCTCTTAACTGGGTGACTGCTGATATCTCAAAACCTTTATTTTACAAGCACAGCTGAGTCTTGTTTGTTTTTTTTAAACCCAGATTCATATCATATTCTAGCCTGGCTGAATCTTTTTCTTTTTTTCTAATTTATTGGGTTGACATGGTTCACCAAACCATACAAGTTTCAAGTGTACAACTCCACATAACACCCTCTAGCCTGCTGCGTCCTAGTGGCCACTCTGGGCTCTGTCCCACCATTTGTGAGCTCTCCCACATGGTTTGTCTCCACCAGGTTGGCAGCTGACTGCACGGAAAAGCTCAAGAGTCATGTCAGCAAACCTCAAAGTTTCCCATTTTGATCAGCAATGAAAAGTGTCCCAGTACTAACATTTCTCATTTATAAAAGTGACCTTTTATATATCTGTTGTTTTACTATAGTCAAACATTTACTTTCAGAATCTATCCTTTCTTTGACTTCCAAGATTTTGGTAAAACTATAGAATGGTTTCTGCCATCAAGTGGGCATCCAGCCAATTCTTCTTTCCTAGTCTCTCCTATTCTCCACAGCAGTTTTTCTTTTTTTTAAAACATTTTTTTCTTATTTATTCATTTTAGAAAGGAGAGAGAGTGAGAGAGAGAGAGAGAGAGAGAGAAAGAGAAAGGGAGGGAGGAGCAGGAAGCATCAACTCCCATATGTGCCTTGACCAGGCAAGTGCAGGGTTTTGAACCAGCGACCTCAGCGTTCCAGGTCGACGCTTTATCCACTGCGCCACCACAGATCAGGCTTTATAGCAGTTTTTCAAATTAACTTTATTCTCGTAAAACTTCCACCCTCAGGTTCTCCTCCCTCTGGGCAAATGACTCTGCCTACTACTTTATGGAGAAGGTAAAGGCTGTCAGACAGAACCTTCAAGCTGCTATGCTAAGAAGTCTAGTAATTCAGGTCTGACCAGAGGTGGCGCAGTGGATAGAGCATTGACCTGGGATGCTGAGGTCCCAGGTTCAAAACCCCGAGGTCACCTGGTGAGTGCAGGCTCACCAGCTTGAGTGTGGGGTCACCGGCTTGAGTGTGGGATCATCGACATGGTCCCATGGTTACTTGCTTGAAGCCTAAGGTCGCTAGCTTGAGCAACGGGTCACTGGCTCAGGTAGAGCCCCTCTCCTCCCCCCAGTCAAAGCATGTATGAGAAGAAATCAATGAACAGCTAAAGTGCCACAACTACAGTTGATGCTTCTCATCTCTCTCCCTTCCCGTCTCTCTCTCTCTTAAAAAAAAAACAAAAGAAATCTAGTTAATTCTGCATGCACCCATCTGTTTTTCTATTCTGTCCCACCTGAAGAGGTATCCTCCCCTTGAGTTAGGGCAAGTCTTTAAATCTGCCTTGCCCTGGCCAGTCCTTACTCTGGTCAGTTGACTCAGTTGGTTAGAACATCATCTCCATACACCAAGGTTGCAGGTTCAGTCCCGTCAGGGCAATTGCAAGAATCAGGCAGTGAATGCGTGAATGGGTAGAATAACAGATCAGTGTTTCTTTCTCTCCTCCCTGCTGCTTTGCTCTCTAAAATCAATAAAAAAAATATTTTTTTTGAATAAAAAAATTTTTTAATTAAAAAAAATTTATGCTTTGGTGCTCTTGACCGTTTCCCCCCCTCCCTTCTTTTTTTTTTTTTTTTTTTTTTTTTTTTTGTATTTTTCTGAAGCTGGAAATGGGGAGAGACAGTCAGACTCCCGCATGTGCCCGACTGGGATCCACCCGGCACGCCCACCAGGGGCGAAGCTCTGCCCACCAGGGGGCGATGCTCTGCCCCTCCAGGGCGTCGCTCTGTTGTGACCAGAGCCACTCTAGCGCCTGGGGCAGAGGCCAAGGAGCCATCCCCAGCACCCGGGCCATCTTTGCTCCAATGGAGCGTCGGCTGCGGGAGGGGAAGAGAGAGACAGAGAGGAAGGAGAGGGGGAGGGGTGGAGAAGCAGATGGGCGCTTCTCCTGTGTGCCCTGGCCGGGAATCGAACCCAGGACTTCTGCATGCCAGGCTGACGCTCTACCACTGAGCCAACCGGCCAGGGCCAAAACATCTTCTGATAACCTTCTGTTAACACACAATTTCTTTTTTTGGGGGGGGGGAGTGAGAGGAGGGGTTATAGTGAGGCAGACTCCCACATGTGCCCCAACTGGGATCCACCTGGCAACCCCATCTGGGCCCATGTTCCTGTATCGAGCTATTTTTAGCACCTCAGGCTGGTGCACTCCAACAGAGGTATCCTCACAGCCTGGGGCCATCCTCAAATCATTCAAGCCACCGGCAGTGGGAGGGGAAGGGGGGGAGAAAAGGAAGGAGGGAGACAAGCAGATGGTGGCTTCTCCTGTATGCCCTGAAGGGGAATTGAACCCGGGACTTCCATATGCTGGGATGATGCTCTATCCTATGAGCCACCAGTCATGGCCCCCACACAGCTTTTTGATTTAGAATTGTTTCTGTTTACTGACCTTCCTTACCTCAACTCTTCAGGCCCCTTCAGTCTGGTTTCTACTCCCATCCCTCTATTGAAACCATCCTCACAAAGACCGCCAACTCCTGCCTGTTGCTAAAGGCATTGCATCTGTCTCAGTAATTGCCTTACTTATCTCAGTAGCGTCTGACTATGCCAACCACACGCTTCTCTTTGAACATTCTCCTCTGTTGGCACTGCACTCTCCTGGGTCCTGCTCTGCTTTCTCCTTGGGCTCATCTTCCTGTCACTTCTTCAGTTCTAACCTGAGCTCTCTGCACTCACTTTCCCTGTTCTTCCAATAACTCTTGGTTCCAAGTGGCAGAACCCCAACTTAAATTGCTAAACAACCAACCCACCAAGCCACCACCACCAAAAACCACAACAAAGGGAACGCACGATTCATGTGCCTGACAAGTCCAGGGGTAGATCTGGGACAGCTGGCCCCGAGATGGGATGTGACATAAGGATGTCACAACAGCCTCCCTGTCTGTCTCATAGCTTTGTTTTTCCGTGTGTTGGCTACATTCTCAGGTGGCCTCTTTCCAAATGATGGCAAAACGCCTGCCAGCTACTGCAGGCTTATATCCAGTCCTCTTAGCAAACACAGTGGAGAATTTTCTATCCATTTCTTTTTTATTATTGATGAGAGAGAGAGAGAGAGAGACCAATTCATTTTTCCACCCAATTGTGCCTTCATTAGACCTCTGTATGTGCCCTGATTCGGGATCAAACCCACAACCGTGGCTCATTGGGACAACTTTCCAGCCGAGCTAACCGGCTGGGCCTCTACCCAATTTCTTAAGCTGGAAGTCTAGGAATTATTTTTGACTCCTCATCCCCCACATCCGCTTAATACCAAGTCTGATATCAACTTTCAAGTATCTTTCTACTCCTGCTGTTCATATTCAAGTTCAGGTCACCATCTTTTGTGTAGATTCACAGACTTTTCTGCTTTGGGTCTTGCTGCCCCAGAATCTATTCTTCACATCACAGCCAGGGCAATCTTTGGAAATGTTTCTCTGATTCCATCACTTGCCTACACAAACCTTTCAAAGGCAGCTAAAAGCAAAACTCCTTGATATGTTATTATGTAAGGCTTTGCTATCCTGATATGGCTACTGCTTGCTTCTCTTTTCACTCCTCACCCCATCCTTGTTCTGGGACACTTGAGCCACAGGTGACAGATTAGTAAACTGTCTCCTAGCTCCACACCTTGTCACAAAGTGCTCCTTCTTCCTGGATCACTTCCCTCCTGACCCCCTTCCTAAATAACCACTACATACCCTTTCGGGTCTCAGCCTTAGAGAAAAGCCTTTTTTACTGCATTGTGTACACACTCTTCCTGTTAGAACGTTCTGCTAACACTTTATTGTGATTGTTTGTTAATTTAATAAGGCCTGTGAAGGCAGATATTTCCCTTGTTTGGTAAGATATCCCCAGCATCACAGAGTAGACACTCAATGAATATTCATTGAGTTGTCAAATAAAATGAGATGTGATGTACTGATTTTCCCATTCTCTTCTTGATATTAGAATCTGGATTGATTCGATTAGTTATTGGAATACCTAAAAATGCAGTATCTACTGCTTTTCTTCTTTTTTTTTTTTTTTTTCATTTTTCTGAAGCTGGAAACAGGGAGAGACAGTCAGACAGACTCCCGCATGCGCCCGACCGGGATCCATCCGGCACGCCCACCAGGGGCGAAGCTCTGCCCACCAGGGGGCGATGCTCTGCCCATCCTGGGCGTCGCCATGTTGCGACCAGAGCCACTCTAGCGCCTGAGGCAGAGGCCACAGAGCCATCCCCAGCACCCGGGCCATCCTTGCTCCAATGGAGCCTTGGCTGCGGGAGGGGAAGAGAGAGACAGAGAGGAAAGCGCGGCGGAGGGGTGGAAAAGCAAATGGGCGCTTCTCCTGTGTGCCCTGGCCGGGAATCGAACCCGGGTCCTCCGCACGCTAGGCCGACCAGCCAGGGCAACTTTTTTTTTTTTTTTTTTTGTATGATTATTGGTCCTCCTTAAAGAACAGTCAAGTTTTAGAATTGAAGAAGATCTTAGTAATTACCTAAAACTAATTCACTTCATTTGACAGATTAGAAAGAGGGAGCTCAGAGGAGCCCAGTAACTTGTACAAACCACAGAACTATTTACAGTTGCATAATTGGACTAGAACTCAGAGCTCATGACCTTCAGTCCAGAGTGGCTTATGATATCAACACTTTTACCAGGTAGTATAGTATGATTTTTATATTAATTCAGAGGAATCTTATTGCCTATAGCCTCACATATTTAACTTTTAAAAATGTACTTCCAGATCCTGTATGTGTCAATAGGTTCTTTCAGTTTCTTACGATGAAAATTACTGATCTAGAGATGCCTAAAGTATTCCATAGAGCCTGTCTTCACAGGTACAGTTGAGAGTATCTCGTTGGCTTTTTAAGATACCATCACAAAAAACTAGAAGTTATATTTTTGATGTAGTTGTTAAACCATTTCACCTCAGAAGAGTAATTACTAAGGAGATGCCATCTGGATTTGATCTGAGGAACTCTCATGTTGTGTAAGAGAAGTAACAGACTTCTCTGATTAACTCTTTTTTTATATCTTTTTTTAAAAGATTTTATTTATTAATTTTAGAGAGGAGAGAGAGAAAGGGGGGAGGAGCAGGAAGTATCAACTCCCATATGTGCCTTGACCAGGGAAGCCAGGGTTTCAAACTGGCAACCTCAGCATACTAGGTCAACGCTTTATCCGCTGCGCCACCTCAGGTCAAGCTTTGTTTAACTCTTTGTATGAACTGCTCCCGTGCCTTCTGGAAGGCTTATAGACAGTGTCCATTATGAACTAGGAGCTCGGAAAGAGAATTGCCTCTATAAAAACCATGTTGATGTTTGGAAAAAAAACAGGTAATAATGACTTTCTAACACTAATTAAAATAGAATTGCATATGGGTGAGAAAACAAATATTGGGGGAAATTTTCATTTGATTTTTAAAAAAACTCATTTTTAAATTTAAAAATTTAATAAAAATTAAGAAAATATTTTAAGGAAACCCCAAATGGAACCTGTTGACCAAAGTATTATGAGACTTTAATTTTTTTTTTTTTTTTCCCACAGAGACAGAGAGTCAGAGTGAGGGACAGACAGACAGGAACGGAGAGATGAGAAGCATCAATCATTAGTCTTTCGTTGCGCATTGCGACACCTTAGTTGTTCATTGATTACTTTCTCATATGTGCCTTGACCATGGGCCTTCAGTGGACCGAGCAACCCCTTGCTTGAGCCAGCGACCTTGAGTCCAAGCTGGTGAATTTTTGCTCAAACCAGATGAGCCCACACTCAAGCCGGTGACCTCAGGGTCTCGAACCTGGGTCTTCCGCATCCCAGTCCAGCTCCATCCACTACAGCTCCATCCACTACACCACCGCCTGGTCAGGCTGAGACTTTAATTAATGGACTTATTCCAAAAGAAAATTTCTTGAGAATTCAGAGACTGTGCATAAATGTTCCTCAAGTATTAATTTACAATAAAAATTTCAATGTATCTTTTCATTATGATTCTTTACTTAAACGGACTGTTTCAGTTAACCAAGTTACCTACCTTTTCACCTTTTGCATGTTATATGCTTCTGAGTCTTTTCATATAGTTGTGATTTTGCTTTTGAACTAAATTTTAAGCTTCTCTAGGGCTAGGACTAGACCATGCATAGTTCATTTCTTCCAAATCTTATCATGGTGCCTGATGCAGTGTTGTTCTATGTACATCTCTGATGATGGACTTTGATTTCCCTAGATGTGAGTGGGGCCAACCAGGCTTTCTCACTCACGGTCAACATTACTGTTTTGTTTTCATCTTTTTTCCTTCTTTCTTAACTCGGGGATTTTTTTTTTGAAAGGAGAGAGACAAGTAATATATACAAAGAGATGCTCAATCAACCAATCTCTATTGGGAACTTTCCATGTATTTGTCATAGTTCTTGTTATTTACACACACACACACACACACACACACACTAAAAATGAAGTGAAAGATAAGTTTAAAATATATTTAAAACAGATGTTTGTGCTTAAATTAAAAAATTCCAACTGCAGCCTTTTGACCCAGCAAACCTGCTTCTGAAAATCTATCCTATGGAAATAATTAAACACTGATAAAAAGATTTAGCTCTAACAAGTTCATCTCAGCCTTGTTTACAATGGGGAATAATTAGAAATGGGTTGAATATATAAATACAATGGAATTCTCAGTTAAAGATAATGTGTTTACTGATATAGGTAGATACAGTTTATTAATTGGAAAAGTTAAGCTATAAAAGGTATACAGTTTTATCCCATATTTAAGAAATTTTAAAAATATGTTTGTTGATTTTAGAGAGAGAGAGAGAAACATCAATCTGCTCCTGTCTATGCCCTGACCAGGGATCGAACTCACAATCTCTGCATATCAGATCAGTGCTCTAACCAACCAAGCTATCCAGCCAGGCTATCCCATTTTTGTAAAAGAAAAATATACAAAAATGAGTAGGAAGATATACACATATATTATATGGTGGTAATGAAATAAAATTTTTTCTCACTTGTGTTTAAAACTTGTCTACAGTAAACTTATATAAAGTTATTTTTATTTATTTATTTTCATGGGGAGGGGAGGGACAGACAGGGACAGACAGGCTGGAAGGGAAACAGATGAGAACCTTCAATTCTTCGTTGCAGCTCCTTAGTTGTTCGTTGATTGCTTTCTCATATGTGCCTTGATGGGCGGTGGGGCAGATCCAGCAGAGCAGGTGAGCCCTTGCTCAAGGCAGCACCTTGGACTCAAGCCAGCAACTCTGGGGTCATGATTATGATCCCACACTCAAGCCAGCAACCCCGCACTCAAGCTGGTGAGCCTGTGCTCAAGCCGGATAAGCCCACGCTCAAGCAGGTGACTTTGGGATTTTGAACCTGGGTCCTCAGCGTCCCAGTCCGACTTTCTATCCACCGTGCCACTGCCTGGTCAGGCTATAAAGTTATTTTTAAATTAAAGACTATGCTAAACAAAATGGTTTCTATTAGTGACATTATTTTATATGACTTTTTTCTACAGAAGTATTTGAATGTAAATGAATGTCAAATAGTTAAGGTTTATGACAGCGGTTCTCAACCTGTGGGTTGCAACCCCGGTGGGGGTTGAACGGCCAAAACACAGGGGTCACCTAAATAAAATATGTATTTCCGATGGCTTTAGGCGACCCCTGTGTTTTGGTCGTTCGACCCCCGCCGGGGTCGCGACCCACAGGTTGAGAACCGCTGGTTTATGAGAAGGTCTTACTGCTTTTACTTTCTTGCTTTGGTACCACTTTTTCCTCTGTGCAGTGGTTCCAAATCTGTGGCTATGTTAAATTAGAGTCTCGGGGCCCTGGCCGGTTGGCTCAGTGGTAGAACGTCGGCCTGGCATGTAGAAGTCCCGGGTTCGATTCCCGGCCAGGGCACACAGGAGAAGTGCCTATTTGCTTCTCCACCCCTCCCTCTCTCCTTCCTCTCTGTCTCTCTCTTCCCCTCCAGCAGCCGAGGCTCCATTGGAGCAAAGATGGCCCGGGCGCTGGGGATGGCTCCTTGGCCTCTGCCCCAGGCGCTAGAGTGGCTCTGGTCGCGGCAGAGCGACACCCCGGAGGGGCAGAGCATCGCCCCCTGGTGGGCAGAGCGTCGCCCCCTGGTGGGCGTGCCGGGTGGATCCCGGTGGGGCGCATGCGGGAGTCTGTCTGACTGTCTCTCCCGGTTTCTAGCTTCAGAAAAAATACAAAAAAAAAAAAAAAAAATTAGAGTCTCGGGAAGAGAGAGAGCAGGTGACTGAGTTTTATATCTAGTTCACTTACTAATTGTCACCTTGGGACATTTACTTTACAACTTTCTGTCCTGTAACTCTCTCTGTAGAATGTGGAGAACTCCTTGTTTATTACTACCCCAGAAGTATTGAAAATATCAGTGGTTCTGGGACTGGAACATGCCTGATCTCTGCTATAAAGCCATAGATACATAGATATGTATAAGTACTATTTATTACTCCACTATGTGAGTATTCACTAAATTATCAATTTAATTCTGAGCCTTTACTTATTAATTGATCCCACAGATATCTGAAAACCGACACACTGGATAAATTCTGGCTCTTTTATTTAACTTTATGAGGTGGGGAAGTAAGTTAATTTCTCTGGGCCTCAATTTTCTTATTTATAAAATGAATAGTATAATACATTGCTTTCTAAGGATTAAATGAGATATAAAATATATAATGCCCAGAAATGAATAGTATAATAAATACATTGTTGCAAGGATTAAACAAGATATAAAATGCATAATGCCCAGCACACAGTAAGTAGAAAGTGTTAGATGCCTAATATGTGCCAAATACTGAGGTTCATATTCAGTCAACAAACATTTATTTAGTGCTTAGTGTGGGCTATACAGTGTTTTAGGTCCTGAGTTACCTCAGTGAACAAAACAGACTTCCCTGCTATCATGGAATTTATATCCTAGCAGGTGGGAAGATGAAATACAATGTAGTTCATTCTCTGGTTATTGATAACAAGAATTACTGTTATGCCTATTAATGTATTATATGCCAGCCACTGTGTAAGTGATTTTTGCATGTAATCTTCTCATTAACCGTGTGAGGTAGGGGTTATTGTTGTCGTCTGATGGTTTGGAAACTGAGCATCAGAGAGGTTACGTCAAATAAGTCGAGAAATAAGTGGAGGAGCTGGTCTTGCAAACCCAGTTTGTCTGATTCTAAAGCTCATGTCACCACTTCACCTTCCTACCTTCACGTGGTGAGTCATTGGTGGGTTTATTTGTATTTATTTATTTTTGCTTATGGTTCTTTCTTGACTCTTTAAAAAATATTTTATTTATTGCCTGACCTGTGGTGACTCAGTGGATAAAGCGTTGACCTGGAATGCTGAAGTTTCTAGTTCAAAAACCCGGGCTTGCCCAGTCAGGGTACACATGGGAGTTGATGCTTCCTGTTCTTCCCCCACTTCTTTCTCTGTCTCTCTATCCTCACTAAAATTAAAAAAAAAAAAAAAAAAAAAGGAGGTCCCCGGTTTGAAACACCAAGATTGTCAGCTTGAGTGCGGGATCATTAACATGATCCAAAAGGTCATTCACTGGCTTGAGCCAAGAGGTCGCTGGCTTGAGCCCAAGGTTGCTGGCTTCAGCGAGGTGTCACTGGCTTTGCTTGAGCCCCCCCCCTCAAGTCACAAATGAGAAGCAATCAGTGAACAACTAAAGTGAAGCAACTATGAGTTGATGCTTTTCATCTCTCTCCTTTCTCTCTCATCAATAAAATAAATTTAAAAAAACTTTTATTGCTTGATTTATTTGAGAGAGAGGAATTGAGTGTAAGAGAGACGGAGAGAAACATCAATATGCCATTCCACTTAGTTGAGTATTCATTGGTTGTTTCTTGTATGTGCCCTAACCAAGGGATCAAACCCACAACCTTGGTATATCAGAGGGTGCTCTAAGCAACTGAGCTACGTGGCTAGGGCTTTCTTGACATTTTTGCCAACACTTTTTGCTCTGCAGTAGGAATAGTGAGGGAAAGAAACTTCCCAATGAGGCAGGATAATTAAAATACTTAATTATTCCTACAGGAAGCGATCAGAGAAAGAATAAATGACAGATTTGCTTAGAGTGTTTCTTTGAATCAATTAGGAGTCCTGGCTGACTCTCCTCCTTGCGTAGGAAAGAGGTCACAATTAGAGGGAGAGGTCAGGATGCAGCCTTGAAAGACGCACATAGGTGAGGCAGAGAGAGATGTGTGCTGGTCATCCTGCCAGGCCAAGGTGAAGGAAACAGTTGATTTCTTCCTGTAAACATCTCACGGTGTTGCACCTTCATTTCCTAGCTCAGAGTCGTTAGGAAAGATATGGCTCCTCCAGCTCCAACTATCCCTTGTCCTTTGCAGATCTATAGTTGCCCAACTCTGTGAAATGTTCATGTCCTCAAAGTAATTCTGGACAGATTATGCTAGAATGTGAAAAATTATTATTATGAAATCTTTCAAATATTCAGAAGAGTACAAAACAATATCATGTCCTCACAACTTAGTTTGTCAAATCTTAACATCTTGCCTATTTTGCTCCAGTTCCTTCTTTAAAATACAAAAAAATATAGATGTAAGTTACACAGAGGACAACTACCATGTGATTTCACTTAGCTGTGGAATCTAAAAAATTAAACAGGAACAAACAAAACAAACAAACTCAGATACAGAGGACACACTAGTGGTTGCCAGAAGGTTGGAGTGGGGTGGAAAGGGAGGAGGGGATGAAGAAGTACAACCTTTCAGTTGTAAAATAAGTCACAGAGATGTAATGTACACATAGGAGATAGAGTCAGTAACATCATAACTGTAATGTGACACGGTTATCAGACTTATTGTGGGGATCACTCTATAGAGTATGTAAATGTTGACTCACTATGTTTTACAGCTGAAACTAATAGGTCAACTATATTATAAAAAATTAAAAATAGGTGTAGAGGAGCCTGACCTGTGGTGGCGCAGTGGGATAAAGCATCGACCTGGAACACTGAGGTTGCCGGTTCGAAACCTTGGGCTTGCCTGGTCAAGGCACATAGGGGAGTTGATGCTTCCTTCTCCTCCCCTTTCTCTCTCTCTCTCCCCCCCCTCTAAAAATCAATAAAAAGATAGGTGTAGAGGAAACCCCTTGTGTACCTCTCCCTAGTTTTATTTTTCTCTCTCCCTTCCAGAGGCCACCACTGGAATTATCATAACCGAGGTCCTGAATTATTACTGTGCATGCTTTCATCCTGTCACTTGCTACATATAAATGCATGGATAAATACACTTACACATGTTTTAAGGCAGTGTTTTTCAACCGCAAATCTATGGACCAGTGCCAGTCTTGACAGAAATTTTGTGCCAGTCCATGAAAGGGTTAACCACCCTGATACTGTATGAAGATTATCGAATCTATTGGGTCTATAATCTCCATAGATTCTATAATCTTCATACAACATCAGGATGGTTAACTCTTTTACGGTTGAAAAACCACTGCTGTAAGGCACATCCTTGTATCTGTGTCCTTGTACACATGTTGATCTAGAGCAGGGGTAGTCAACCTTTTTATACCTACTGCCTACTTCTGTATCTCTGTTAGTAGAATTTTCTAACCACCCACCTGTTCCACAGTAATGGTGATTTATAAAGTAGGGAAGTAACTTTATAAAATTTATAAAGCAGAATTATAGCAAGTTAAAGCATATAATAATAATTACTTACCAAGTACTTTATGTCAGATTTTCGCTAAGTTTGGCAGAATAAATCTTTATAAAAACAATTTACTATATAGTTAAATCTATCTTTTTATTTATACTTTGGTTGTTCCTCTACCGCCCACCATGAAAGCTGGAGCGCCCACTAGTGGGCGGTAGGGACCAGGTTGACTACCTCTGATCTAGAGCAACGACTAGTGGGTCATAGTGAACGCACACTGATGTGGCTGAATTTCTTTCGTAACAGTCGTACCAGTTGATGGGGCATATGACAGAGACTGCTTCTCCACTGCCTTAGCCATGCTTACTGTTCTCTGACTTCAAAAATTTTTTGCAAATCTGGTCCATGTGAAATGATGTCTCATAGATGTTCATATTTTCCCACTTACTAATGAGGTTGAGCTGCTTTTCATGTGTTTATTGGCTATTTATAGCTCCACTTATGCTGAGTTATCTGTCCATGGTCTTTGCTTTTTTGTTGTGTTGTCCTTTTTTTCTTAATGGTTGAAGTAGTTCATTGTGCATTCTGGTTGCCACTCCTTTACCAGCCACAGAGATCTGCTCCAGGCTTTTTGTCTTTTATTTTGTGTAGGTTGTATTTTGATGTATAGACAAGTTTAATTTTGACATAGTCAAGTATTTCACCATCTTTATTATTTGTGCTTTCAAGTCTTATTTTTAAAAAATTTCTCCCACTCCACAGTCATATGTATATTTTCCTATATATATATTTTTTATAAATAAATTTTTATTAATTTTAATGGGGTGACTTCAATAAATCAGGGTACATATATTCAAATAAAACATGTCCAGGTTATCTTGTCATTCAATTATGTTGCATACTCATCTCCCAAAGTAAGATTGTCCTCCGTCACCTTCAATCTAGTTTTCTTTGTGCCCCTCCCCCTCCCCTTCTCCCTTCTTCCCTTCCCCCGCCCCCCGTAACCACCACACTCTTGTCCATGTCTCTTAGTCTCATTTTTATGTCCCACCAATGTATGGAATCCTGCAGTTCTTGTTTTTTTCTGATTTACTTATTTCACTCCATATAATGTTATCAAGATCCCACCATTTTGTTGTAAATGATCCAATGTCATCATTTCTTATGGCTGAATAGTATACCATGGTGTATATGTCCCACATCTTCTTTATCCAGTCTTTTATTTTTTTTTAACAGTGATTAAAGCCTTTAAGCAAACTCTTGGCCAATACAGCAGGAACCCATAAAAGAGTAGTGTCCTTAACATGTTCACCAAGTCCAAATTGGCCCCATCACCATGCCAAATCCCTGCAAATGCAACCCAACCCCAGTTCAGACCGTTAGGAGCTGTCACAAGGAGCAGGAGTCCAGGAAAAGTCCACATCCAGGAAAAGTCCACATGGCCCTGGGATTGTTGTCACAATTCTATACTTTGCAGCTCATGTCCAAGTCCCAGTGACCGCTGCTTCTAGCTGGTAATGATTCAGGTAGATTGGAAAAGCCATCTGCAGCATGTGTGGAGATGGAGCTTCTGTTCTCCTCTGCCTGGAGAGATGAGGCCAGGTTGTTTTTCCCTGGAGCTCTGCGACTGTGGCGTGGTACAGAGAACCTTGGGATACACTAAGCTAGGTGGCAAAGGTAGATTCATAATAGAAGTTGGCAAAAGGGGGAAAGAGAGCTCTAAATTAGGAGTAGGTCCCAGCCTGAAATATAAGTGGGGCATTGAGGTAGGAGAAATAAAGGAAACACTATATATTAAACAAAGCAGCAGAAAATAGGACTATCAACTCCCACAACAGGGATCTTCGAGGGAAGAATAAAAAACCTGACTATTCAGGCAAGACATAGTTAAGTGGCCCTTGTGCAAATGAGATCAGTTTACCTGCTTCTTGGAAGAAATACCCTAGGCTCATCCACAGTGTCATAGATGGGGCTGACGGCTCTGGGCACCTTCAGCCTTCAGTGGCAAACCCCAGCATTCTGGGCGAGGTTAGGTCATAGGTGGCTGGAGCAGGGCTGGAAGAGACTGTACCCTCCCTTAGAGGAGCGAGGGGGAAGCCTACCTCCCAGTGTCCCTTTTTCCTCACAGCAGAGGCATGTAAGTCTGGCAGGCTTTAGCTCAATAACCTTCCTTTTCACTATTGAAGCAGGACCCAGATGGCATCCTATGAGACCCCTTTGGGGCGTTGGAGCCTTTAAGGATGTATCCTAAAAGCTGGTAGTTCACCTGATCTCTATTGGGCTTTATCTGCCTCTTGGTATCTTAAAAGCCATGCTCAGAAGATCTTGCTGAGGGGTTTGAGGATCCCCATCTGCCTATATAAACCTTTTCCGTATATCTGGAGCTATTTGGAAAAAGACAAAACAGTGTTATTAGCTGGATCAAATAAAAGAAGGTAGAAGTTTGCAGGAGAAAAAGATTTGGCGTCTCCTGTTCATCAGCATTCAAAAGAAATAAAAAAATTTTAAAGTAAAAAGCATGATATGGTAGACCCATAGGAGTTCCAGGATATCACTCCCCCCTTTTAAATTTTTTTAAATTGACCTTAAAATATTTGTTGGGTACACTTTAATAATACCTTGACTTTAAAGATTGTAAGAAATACACATAATTAGAAAGGTTTGACAAAATACAGTAAATGCTTTTGCTCCATATGCAGGAGCATTGTCAATTTAACCAGTTTAGGAAATCCAATAATAGAACCATGCATACAGACAATGAGCTATAACATGCTTAGCAGCCTCTCCTGTTCTGACAGAGGTTACTATAAATCCAGAATAGGTATCCACTGTAACGTGGACATGGGACTGTTTGCCAAATGAAGGTATATGAGTAACATCCACTTGCCAGAGGTGTCCTGGTAGGGGTCCTTGAGGGTTAACTCCAAATGAAGGGACAGATTGTAGTATAGGACACCTTGGACAGGATTTACCAATCTGCCATGCTGCTTCCCAAGAAAGTTGAGACTGTTTACACAGGGCTGCAGCGTTCTGGTGATGAATAGTATGAGACTGAATTGCTCGATCTGTCATGGTTGCTCCAAATAATTTTCTTTTGGGTGGCTTGATCAACAAGGGCATTCCCTTGTGCTAAAGCTCCAGGGAGCATGGAGTGAGCTCGAGTATGTCCTATAAAACATGGAGCTCTATGTTGACATACAAGTCTTTGAAGAAGGAGTAACTGCTGAAATAGTTCATCAGCATTTGTCCCTAAGACAGCAGTCTTTATAGTGGAAACACCATAAGTAAATTATTTTCCTATATTTTATTACTAAAAGTTTTTAAAGTTTTGGTTTTCACACTAAGCAGGTAGTTCATTTATAATTTATTCTGTGATTAGAGTAAGTGCTGGCGAGGATGTGGAGAAAAGGGAACCCTCCTGCACTGATGGTGGGAATGCAGACTGGTGCAGCCACTGTGGAAAACAGTATGGAGATTCCTCAAAAAATTAAAAATCGAACTGCCTTTTGACCCAGCTATCCCACTTTTAGGAATATACCCCATGAACACCATAGCACTGTTTCAAAAGAAGAAATGCACCCCCATGTTTATGGCAGCATTATTCACAATAGCGAAGATCTGGAATGTAACTACTTTTTTATTTTATTTTATTTATTGATTTTTAGAGAGAGAGGAGAGAGAGAGAGAGAGAGAAGGGGGAGGAGCAGGAAGCATCAACTCCCATATGTGCCTTGACCAGGCAAGCCCAGGGTTTCAAACCGGCAACCTCAGTGTTCCAGGTCGACGCTTTATCCCACTGCACCACCACAGGTCAGGCACAATAGTGAAGATCTGGAAACAGCCCAAGTGTCTGTCAGTGGATGAGTGGATTAAAAATCCTTGGTATATATATACTATAGAATACTACTCAGCCATAAGAAATGATGACATCGGATCATTTACAACAACATGGATGGACCTTGATAACATTATACTGAACGAAATAAGTAAATCATAAAAAACTAAGAACCATATGATTCCATACATAGGTGGGACATAAAAATGAGACTCAGAGACATGGACAAGAGTGTGGGGGTTACGGGGTTGGGGGGGAGGAAAGAGAGGCGGTTGGGGGAGGGGAGGGGCACAAAGAAAACCAGTTAGAAGGTGACGGAAGACAATTTGACTTTCGGTGATGGGAATGCAGCATAATCTAATGTCAAAATAACCTGGAGATGTTCTCTCTGAACATATGTACCCTGATTTATCAATGTCACCCCATTAAAATTAATAAAAAACAAACAAAACAAATTTATTCTGTGATTGATGGAAGGTGAAGATTCATTTTGCTTTTTCTTCCATATAGAAAATCAGTTGGTCCAGTACCTTTATCAACAGTCTGTTCTTTCTCCACTGAGTTATGTCTTTTTGATGCCATGTTTCCATTTAGTTAGGGGTTGACTGATCTAGTTATTTGTTCCTGGGCTAATATCACACCATCCAAAACTACAACTTTTATATATCTTGACATGTCATAGGGAGAGGTGGCCCACCTTGTTTTTTCTTTTTCAGAATTATATTTTGCTATTCTTAGTTCTTTGTTCTTCCATGTGGATTTTAGAATCTGCTTATCTAGTACCTTAAAAAAGCAGTAGTAAGTACTTGATCTTGGCTTCATCCAGACCGCCATGCTTCTGTTTGCAGTAGACATTATAACATTATTCTTCCTACATAAATTTTCATAACAGATTTTAGTTCCTATGTTTGCAGGTTAGTTAGGACTAATTCCTTTTTTCTTTTAAAAATAATTGTGATAAAACCTGACCTGTGGTGGCGCAGTGGATAAAGCGTCGACCTGGAAATGCTGAGGTCACCGGTTCGAAACCCTGGGCTTGCCTGGTCAAGGCACATATGGGAGTTGATGCTTCCAGCTCCTCCCCGCCCTTCTCTCTCTCTGTCTCTCTCTCCTCTCTCTCCCTTTCTGTCTCTCTCCTCTCTAAAAATGAATAAAATAAAAAAAATAATTGTGATAAAGTTATATAACATAAAATTGGCCATTTTAACCATTTTTAAGTGAATAACTCAGTGGCATTAAATATATCTGTAATGTTGTGCAGGCCCTGGCCAGATAGCTCTGGTGGTTATAGTGTCGTCCAGATTCGCAGAGGTTGCCAGCTCGATCCCTGGTCAGGGCACATACAGGAACAGATCGATGTTTCTCTCTCTCTCCCCACCCCCCCTCTGTTCCTATCACTCTTCTTCTCTCTCTAAAATCAATAATGTTTTGCAAGCTGATGCTACTATGTCCAAACTGTAATTATTAAGCAATAACTCCTCATTCCTCCCTCTCTCTAGCCCCTGGCAGCTACCAATCTACTTTCTGTCTATGAATTTGCCTCTTTTAGATATTTCTTATAGGTGGAATTGTAGAATTTGTGTGATCATACACTTTGTGTCTTCCTTCTTTCACTTAGCATGACATCTTCAAGGTTTATGTATATCATAGCATGTGTGAGAACTTCATTCCTTTTAAAGGACGAATAATATTACATTGTATGTATTTACCACATTTTGTTTATTCATTTATTCCATGTTGGACACTTGGGCTGTTTCCCCCATTTGGCCATTGTGAATAATGCTGCAATAAACATGGTGTACAAATATCTGTTTAATCTCTGTTTTCAGTTCTTTTGGGTATTTACCTAGCAGTAGAATTACTGGTTCATATGGTAACTCTGTTTAACTTCTTTAGGGATGGCCACGCTGTTTTCCACAGCTGCTGACCTGGTTTGCATTCCGCCAACAAAGTCTGAGGGGTCCAATTTCTCTACGTCATCTGCAATGTGCTATTTTCCATAATTTTTAAATAGCCGTCCTAGTAGGTATGAAGTGGTATCTCATTGTGGTTTCAATATGCATTTCCCTGATGACTAAAGATATTGACCATCTTTTCCTGTGCTTATTGGCCATCTGTTTCTCTTCTTTAGGGAAATGTCTGTTCAAGTCCTTTGCCCTCCCCACTCCTCTGATTTTATTTTTTTTTAGAGCACTTTTAAGTTCACAGTAAAATTGAGTAGAAAGTACAGAGAATTCCCATATACCCCCAACACGAACAGACTCCCCGTAATCAGTAACCTACACCAGAGAGGTACATGTGTTATCATCGAACCTACATTGACACATTATTATCACCCAAAGTCCATAGTTTACCTTCGGGTTTACTCTTGGTGTACACTCGGTGGATTTTGAGGAGCATATAATGGCATGCATCCCCCACGATAGCAGCGTATCAAATAGCATCACTGCCCTAAAAATCCTCGGAACTCCAGCTACTCATCGCTCCCTCCCCTCCAACCCCTCTGTATGCCCCTTTTGAAATTGGGTGGTTTTGTTTTTATGTTGTTGAGTTTTAGGAGTTCTTTATGTATTCTGGATATTAAACCCTTATTGCATACATGATTTGCAAGTATTTCCCCCCCGGTCTGTGGGTTATCTTTCACTCTCTTTATGAGCAGAAGTTTTTCATTTTTTATGAAGTTCAACTTTACTCTTTTTTTTTCTTATGTTGCCTGTGCTTTTGGCATCATGGTTAAGAATCCATTGCCAAATTCAAAGTCCTGCAAAATTGCCCGTTTTTTTGTAAGAGATTTATAGTGTTAGCTCTTAATTTAGGTCTTTGATTCACTTTGAGTTAATTTCTGTTTATGGTATAAGGTTAAGGCTATATATACCCAGTCCTAAGAAAGAAGGACTCCTAAACTTTCCCTTCAGATAACGGTTCCTGATCCAAACATTGCTCAACAAAGAAAAGCAAGAACTATTACTTGATCGAACCTTTCAGGCTTATAAGAGGAATATGGCAGATCTTTGTTGAGGTGCCAAAGCAAGATGGGAGGAGTGGGACGGATTCAATCTTCCGTTCATCAGCACTCCACCTGCGTTTGTTAATGGACCTTGTAAGGTTAGCACCAGTCCTCTAATATGAGCAGCATACATTGAATATTCTGTTAATATTCTGGGCACTTTAGAAATTGTCACCTGATTTAATCACTACAGTGAATCTGCAAGACAAATATTATGCCCTATTGTTTAACAAAATCAGCCCCAGAGGCCCTGGTCAGGTGACTCAGTGAATGAATCGTTGTCCCGCGGTTGATTCCTGGTCAGGGCACGAACAAGAAGCAGTCAAAGAGTATACAACTAAATCGAACAACTAAGTGGAACAATGAGTTGATGCTTCTCACTCTCTTTCTCTCTCTTTCTCTCCGCCTCCCCCTTTCTTCTCTTTCAATCAATGTAAAAATTAAAAAGAAAAAAGAAAAAAAGAACGGAAAGAAAAGAAAAGCCTCAGAGAGATTGAGCAGTTTACCGTGGTCATGCAGAGAGGAAGTGACAGGGTTGCATTCAAACCACAGCATTCTGGTTCCCAAACCCATGCTCTTGTCATCTTCTTGTCTTGGCTTCATTAATCTTATACTTCAGGACTAAAAGTCATTCATTCCTCAATAGGTATCTGGCAAACAAGGACATATGCATTGTATCTCTCTTTCTACTATTTTTTTTAAATATAGAAAACCTAGATTTATTTGTTAAGCTATTACAAAGACAAAATAATTATCTGTACTACTCTGAGGACTTGAACCCAATTTCATGTGTTCTAGTACAGAAACTGAAATAAGAGGCTGGAAATTAAAGGATATAACCTAAGTGGTTATAACAGAACAGACTGGTAAAATATGATAAAAGGAGCAAAAGCTAGTCAGAAGCACTTGTGTTAGTATGTCTGGCTGAGATGTTTCCAAAGAGGTTCTCTAGAGATGCCTGAATGAATTAGTCTGGGTCCTAAATTAGTAAAAAGATCCTTACCCCTGCGAAGAATAAGCAGAGACCAGTCTTCCTGAGGTCTTCGTCTTTCTTTTCTAAGGGTAAGGATATCCTTAGGCCTTAAAGAGTTGTATCCTTGATTCAGCCTCTCTCCCATCTAGTCTACTAACATCTTCAAGTGCTTATGTATTTTCACCACATAGCCCTGCGAAGTTCCTGAAGATGCATACACTGAAGGCAAGAATTACAGGCCTACTTAGAGGGTATCTAGACACAGAGAGTTTGGGGATAAATGATAAACTACAAATACCCTCTTGGTTAATTTACCTTTGTTAATAATAAAGGTCATAGTTTTTTCTGCTGGTGACAAGTTGTCTCAGTACAGTCTGTCTCAAGGAAGAACCGGTTCAGGTAAGTTTTGGAGAAGAAAAAATACTTTTATCATCATCCACTCCACAGAGGAAGAGGTACCAGGTTCTCTCCTAAAGTTGTGAGCTGAATCCCAAAACAGCATAAAATAATTTTCAGTGATCAACATCTGCATCCTCAAACTGTCCAGCAACTGTGGGTGTAGTATCTACCTCCATCCCATCTTCATAATCTCTTACTGAATCTTCTGTCCGGACTCCAGCCATGTTATACTGGCTGCTCCCTGACTGAGAAAGCATTCCTTCTAATCTCTCCAATGTGGCCTGGCCTTCGGCTGTTAAATGGGATAATCCTTCTTCATAGGTGTAAAATGTAGGGATGTCCCCCTGCCCTTGTTCATGTGCTTCCACATCATATTCTTCTCCATCGTAATCATCTGAATCTTCATCCTCAGGATCTGGATGCAAAGCCTGGCATTCACACATTGCAGTGAACATGGCCTCCAATGCTGATTTATCACTAGGCACAAATCTAAATTCAGCAATAGGTTCAATATCATCATCACTGTCTTCCTCTTCTTCATCAGCATCAGATTCTTTTGATTCTTCTCCAAATTTGGCATTCACCATAACATATAAATGCTCTCATGGATAGGCAGTTAGGTCCCTGGACACCATATGCAGACTAATAGTGGGGTATTTCAGAGAGAATCCCAATCCAGAGCCATCTAACCAAGACAGGCGGCTCTCAGTGATGTAAAGAGTGCTGGTGCCGAGGCCCTTCCCGTTCAGCACAGCCTCGGTATCTGGCTGCTGCTGCCAGAGACCTTCAGCCGACCCGGGTGGTGGGAAACTTTTGAGGAAGCTCATTGCCTACTTCTCTCTCTCTCTGCTATTTACAGAATAACTCCACCTGGTCATCATGGGGAACTGAACCAGGGTAGAGGCTGATAGAGAGGCAGAGGTAAGTGACTACATGGAGAGTTGCTATTGATGTAAAAGTAATAGGAGTTTGTTGGTGATTGAAAGGGTGGGAAGGAGCAGGTGGTGTCAAGATGAGTCAGGATGCTGGCTCATTGAGAACCATTCTTCCTTTTTCTATATGTATCTATTCATTTTAGAGAAACATCTGCCATTAAAAATGCTTTTCTCTGAGGCATTCTAGCCCCTGGTTATGGACCAGCTGTGAGCAATCAGAAGGCCATGACAGCAGTTTGGGTTTTGCTAAGGTGCAATGATCTTGAATTGTGTGTGCTGTAAGGCTGGTGTATAGGAAGGAGGTGCCTGGTTTCTGAGAGTGTCCATAAAAAAAAGACTCCCAGACCTGTCCAGGTGGTGGTGGCGCAGTGGATAGAGCGTCAGAGTGGGATGCGGAGGACCCAGGTTCGAGACCCTCCCCCCACCAGGTCTCCAGCTTGAGCACAGGCTCATCTGGTTTGAGCAGAGCTCACCAACTTGGACCCAAGGTCGCTGGCTCGAACAAGGG
The DNA here is from genome assembly GCF_036850765.1 of Saccopteryx bilineata. Lineage (NCBI taxonomy): Eukaryota > Metazoa > Chordata > Mammalia > Chiroptera > Emballonuridae > Saccopteryx > Saccopteryx bilineata. The sequence goes on from NC_089490.1 coordinate 159,785,221, forward strand.
GTTACTCGGTCTGCTGTAGCCCTATGGTCAAGGCATATGAGAAAGCAATCAATGAACAACTAAGGTGTCACAATGAAAAACTAAGAATTGATGCTTCTCATCTCTCTCCATTCTTGTCTGTCTGTCCCTTAGCTATCCCTCTGATTCTCTCTGTCTTAAAAAAAAAAAAAGACTCCCAGGAAGGTCTGAACTGTCATTTAGATTTTTCAGTTTTATATTCTTTATTTTCATTGTACTATAGTAGAGTAGCCCTTTGTTTCATTACTTACTTTTGGTCCCTCCAGCACCCTCTTGCTCTGAAGGAACTGCTGCTGGTTCACTTGAACCATGTGATTCTAGAATGGATGGGTATGTTCTTACAGCTGATTGGTCCAGAGTTGACACCTGACCTCTACTGGCCAATCAAAGACTCTCTCAGGGTTTTTGTGCTTACAATCAGAAAATGTTTGAGGAACTCCTTGCCAGTGGTGATTCTTGGCCCCTACATGGCTGTATTTCCTGCCAGGTGGGGAAGACAATGAAAAAGGCTGATGGGCAGAGCTCTGGTGGTGTTTGTGTCCCTGTGCCCTGTTTTCTTGGAAGCCTACTACACCCGTCTTTTCCTCAATTTGGCTGTCTCACCATTCCTTGAATCCTGTCCTCCAGTTCACTCCCCTTTTGTCACTTGAGATTCTATCACTTAAAATCAAGAGTCCTGACTAACATAGGAGGAAGTTTTGTGCAATAGTGCTGTTCCCACATTTGGGATTCAGGAAGGCTTTAGGATAAATCCCTTGGAAGTATCAAGGTCCACTGTATGTTTTTTAAGCATCAAGGGGCTGGATTTTGCCTAACTTGACTGACATTTTTAAAAAAATAAAACATTTGTTGAATGATGAAAAACTGTTAGCCTCAGCTATGCCCAAACCTACTTAAGTAATTTGAACGGTAGCTTACTTTTCCCACGATTACTAAGGAGCTGAGGAAAAGATTAGTCAAGTTTCAAATTGTACTTATTAAGTTTCTGAGATGAATAGGACCATCATCATCACTGGGGTTTAGAGAGTGGAGGGAGGAAAGTGATTCGCAGTGCTAGATATCAAGTTTCAAACTTGAAGAAGGGGAAGGCATCTCTTTAATGACTGCCCTTGACTTTCCTGGAGCTGGACAGTTCCACTTGGCCCAGCCTGATTAGGAGGAGGATCGCCCTCACCTATGGATATCTTCAGCATTATAGAAATTTTAAAAAAGTATTGTATTCTTATTGTTTACATTTGTAAAATTCTTATGCTACCTATCTGAGCTTCCTTTACGTTTCAGTTTCTGTACTACATAAGAGTAGTTTGATTTGGTTTTTAATATATATGTTATATATAGACACACACATAGTATACACTCCTTTTTGGTTTTTAAGAGTAATCTATACTCAGTAAAATTTTTTATTGGACAGCACATCAAAGCATAAAGATTAGAAAAAAAAAATCACCCAGGTTTACACAATTTGAAGCCAGAAGCATTCAACATTTGGGCAGATTTCTGTGTGGTATCTTTGGGGAGTATTTTCTAAGCTTAACTTGGCTGCCGGCCAGACATCTGTCCCGACTCTTTGACCTCCTGTGCTTCATTCCTCCCTTAATAGAAGTTTACTTAATCGACCCTGCCCTCCTTCTTCTGCCTCCCCCCCCCCCCACACACACAGTAAAAATTAAAGCCAGCTGCTTGAGGATTCTGGTAACTGGTGCGGATGGCTTGTCATGAGCATCCTGGTTATGGGAGGAAAGGCTCTGGTGAAGGGGAAGCACCTGGCAGGGAGCCATTTCAGCCAGGTGGTGGCTCTGAAACCTTGGGACTTGATGGCATGGGTGGAAACTGGCCAGTGGTGCCTGTGCAGAAACTGCGCTCTCCTCTCTTTCATTTCCCTGCTGTTTACAGAGCTGGTCAGAGCTGGCGTCCATGCTCCACATGGTGATGGCCAGGAGGAGTCCCCCAGAAACTAGCTCCCTCATTATGCTAGGCCTCCTAGGGGGCATGTTTTTATTTTTTAAAAATGGTTCTCTTCTTAATTTTTTTGAATAGGAAGACATTCAGGTGGTTCCAAATATATCTTTGTGTTCTATAGAGCAGAGGTCTCTTTCCTGCCCCTTCTTTCCTACTCTGTTTTCACTCTCCGGCCAGTCACTGCAGATAATCAGCTTTTAGTTTTTGTGTGTATTTGTCTACCGTTTACTTAGGAATATTCAAGCAAATACAAGTATATTCTGTGTTCTTGTTTTTCCCTTGTTGGAAACGAAAGAATGCATTGTGTACACGATTTTCTGCACCTTGCTGGTTTGTTTGTCTCTTTGTTTCCCACTTAATATTATCTTAGAGACGTTTAAACATGTATCTGTGCATTGAAAGCTTCCTCATGCATTTTTATACTTTCAGAATACTCCATTTTATGGTTGTAGCATGATTTATTAAACCAGTCCTCTATTCAAGGGTATTTGAGTTCCTACCTATCTCTTGTTATTTTGAATAATGCTGCAGTGAGTAACTTTGTGTTTATGTTATTTCTCAAGTATGGCAGAAGGATAAATTCCCAGAAGTTAAATTACTGGGTCAAAAGAGATCTTTAGTTCTAATTTTGAACTCTGTTGCGGAATTCTTTCCACAAGGGGCTGTGTTAATTTATACTTCTACCCCAAAAGAATGAGAATACTTGTTTCTCTTGGGAGGTTATTACACATTTCTTAGATGTTGCTTTGAATTGTTCGAATGTTGTTTTAATTTGGAAGTTGTCCTTCTCAATTAAAAGGCAAATTTATTGAGTGCAAGGGCTAAGCATTTTGCTGCTTTTGAATTGTCTGCATTTATAAATAATATAACACGGCACCCTAGGAACACAGTATATTGTTTCCAATGTGATTTGGGAGAGTAAGCCAATTAAATCTTAATGCTAAAATGTTCTACTTGGTTACCATTCAACTGAACTGGTTTCTCCCCTGAAGTAGTTATTATGAGGCCTTGTTTCAAGCAGTGTGGAATGAATGCCTAGGTGAGATGTTGTGACTTGGGCTTACACTGGTTCTCATGTCGATTTGTGGATCCAGATCCAGTCCTGTGACTGGGCATCAGCAAGTCTAGTCGCATGCCTGTCCTGTCACTTTCCTCAACATGTGCCAGCACCTGCCCCATAGTGAGCAGGAGAACAAAGAGCTGCTTTTAAATGTTTTTTTGTCTGCCTGGGATGTCAACATTCCATTCATCACTGTAACTTAGTTTGCCTGTATCCTAGTAGCAAAAAATGTACTAATTGTTTCTTTGTTCTCTCCGTTTCTGCTGCATTGGCTTCACCCATGTGCATTATCCTGTGCTGGCACCCAGGGGTCTTCCAACTGTTTGGCTTGCATATCCTCCGGAGGAAGCTTATAAAATTACATGGCCCCTCACACATTTGCAGTCTGTAGCTAAAATTTTATAGTTTACATAGTTGTAAAGGATATATTTTAAATTATATGATCAATATTGACTTTAAAAATAATTGTTGTGGCCCTGGCTGGTTAGCTCAGTGGTAGAGCGTCGGCCTGGCGTACAGAAGTCCCGGGTTTGATTCCCGGCCAGGGCACACAGGAGAAGCGCCCATCTGCTTCTCCACCCCTTCCCCTCTCCTTCCTCTCTGTCTCTCTCTTCCCCTCCCGCAGCGAGGCTCCATTGGAGCAAGGATGGCCCGGGCGCTGGGGATGGCTCCTTGGCCTCTGCCCCAGGCGCTGGAGTGGCTCTGGTCGCAAAAGAGCGACGCCCTGGAGGGGCAGAGCATTGCCCTCTGGTGGGCAGAGCGTCGCCCCCTGGTGGGCGTGCTGGGTGGATCCCGGTCGGGCGCATGCGGGAGTCTGACTGTCTCTCCCCGTTTCCAGCTTCAGAAAAATACAAAAAAAAAAAAATTGTTGAATATTTGTGTACACATATGTGTGTGTATATATGTGTGCCCTTATACATTCACAGATATTTGTTTACCAATCATACTGAAGAAATATCCTGCCAGTTAGAAACCCTGGGCTTGCCTGGTCTAGGCACAAATGGGAGTTGATGCTTCCAGCTCCTCCCTCTTCTCTCTCTCTCTCTCTTTCTTTCCTCTCTAAAATGAATAAAGTCTTAAAAAAAAGTTAAAAAAAAAAAGCTTCTATTTAAGAAAAAAAATCCTTTTATTCTTATTTTTTTTTATTCCTATTTTAATGGGGAGGGTTTTCCTCTCTTTGTTTTTTGTTTACAAAAAATAAAATTTGTCAATTTAAAGTATGCAAGTTGATGAATTTTGGTAATTGTGTATAATTGCATATAATTGTAATATATATAATTGTATATATATGCATATCTGTATGCATTTATATGCATAGTTTGCACATGTATTTATATATGGCATAAAGCCTTGACATAAATATAAATGTACATATATATTATGTACATGTGTGTATATTAAAATATACACATCTAAATAGCCTTAATATGAATATATATGTATAAGACATATATGAATAGATATGTAGATAGCAATATATATGTCAATCCACTTATATATATTCCTGTTGAGACTATATATTATATAAATACATATGTATATTTTATATAAGTGGGTTATATAAATATATTGTATATAACAATATAAAATATAAACATTTATATAAACTATAGATGCTAAACTATGTAGCCTTAACATGAAATATATATAGATCCAGATTTGTGCATATATGTATGTGTATGACACACACTCAAAACTGTCACATTATTCTTTTAAATGTATACAGGAGAATCTAATACTGTTTGCTACCCACTATCATCCATTAAAACAATATAAGAGCAAGTTCTCCTTTAAACACCAAGCGCCCTCTTTGCGCAGTGGTTATAAACATCAGTCATATGAACATCAGAAATTTTATCAGAATTTCCATTTTTTTCCTGAATTTGAATTTCCATTTCACATCCCACACAGACTTTTCCCATATATATTTTTATGCTTGAAAATTTTTTATTGGATTTATTAATGTCATTCCATTACCATTAATAAAAATTTATTAAAAAAAAATTAAAAAAAAATTTTTTTATTGGTTACCCTATTATACTGCAACAAAAAAAATGTATAAATTGACAGTATTTTTATATCCTGTGACCTTAAGTCCTATGATTATTGAATACTTTTTTCTGATGGAGTTATTATAATAATAATTATTATTATTTTTAAAGGTTTTATTTACTGATTTTACAGGGAGGATGCAGGAAGATCAATTCATAGTTGCTTCACTTTAGTTGTTCATTGCTTGTTGTATGTGCCTTGACCAGGCAAGCCCAGGGTTTCAAACTGGCGACCTCAGCATTCCATGTCAACGCTTTATCCACTGTGCCACCACAGGACAGGCTATGAGATTGGTTTTTCATGTTTATCTAGGTGGCAAAAGCTGAACTTGTTTAGGTGGCAAACCCTGGGGGCCCAACGCTCCTGGCTGCTCAAAAGACTGTTAAATTATCCTAATGATTGCCTATGGTTCACTTCTGCATTTTCTGTCTGTTGCCAGCCAATTTGAAGCTTCCATGGAACTTCTTTTCAAGAACTACGTTTCCCTGAAGTGTTTGGGCTGTGGCTTTCTCTTTGTCAATTTCATACTCACACTTTTCATGTTCTAGGAGTTCTCAAGATTTCTGGTCTGCTGATGGCTCCCTTTGACCTGCTGTTATTATTTCATTCTTCCTCAAAATATTCTTTTAAGCATTTCATCTGGCCCTTGGATGGGAAAGGAGGGGGATCTTGTACTCAGTTCAGCAGTTTAAATCAGAAATTGCTGAAAATTGTCGCCCATTCCTCTCCTTGCCCCTTCCATATTCTGGATTTTTTTTTTCTTTTTTTGTATTTGTCTGAAGTGAGAAGCAGGGAGGCAGAGAGACAGACTCCCGCATGCGCCCGACCAGGATCCACCTGGCACGCCCACCAGGGGGCGATGCTCTGTTGCAACCACGCCATTCTAGCACCTGAGGCGGGGAGGCCATGGAGCCATCCTCAGCGCCCGGGCCAACTTTGCTCCAATGGAGCCTTAGCTGCAGGAGGGGAAGAGAGAGACAGGAAGGAGAGAGGGAAGAGTGGAGAAACAGATGGACATTTTTCCTGCGTGCCCTGGCCGGGAATCGAACCTGGGACTTCCACACGCTGGGCCAACGCTCTACCGCTGAACCAACCGGCCAGGGCTCATATTCTGTATTTTCTCCTCCATCAAGCATTTTGGACGATTTCCTGGCAGACTGCACTTGAAGACCTGGGGCTCTCTGTGCTGGTGGTTTTGTTGACTTTATTATTACCAGGTACTTTGAGACTGCAAGGATGTAAGAATACGGCGGTACTAACAGAGCTAGCTATTCTAGCGTCCACCTATGCCCCATCAAAGAGAAATTGCATTGGACAAGTTAAATAGGCAAGGAAGATTTTGTTTAAGACTAATGCTATGAGGGTCAAAACTGTTGCAATTGGGGAGAGAGACAGATCTCAACACTGACTACAACAGGGGTAGCTGCGGGTTTGTAGTCTAAAGACAGGATAAGGTATATCAATGGATAGAAAATTACTGAGAGGAACTTGGTTAGATACCAAAGGTTGGGGGATACTTACTAAACTGGTTTGGCAGGATTCTTGTTGAACTTGACGTTAGCAGGCCAAGGATGGTAGGCCCAGGATACAGCCTAATGAAGAAGAGCTCAGAGGAGCCGGACCAAGTTTGGTCAGAGAAGGGGCTCTCGTCATCTCATTCTACATAAAAGATACTGTGAATATTTCTGTTCAGGGCTGGGATTCTTGGCCTCCTGGCCAAGTGGCTCCCATCCTAATTTGACCGTTAGCTCATGCGTAATGCGATATCTCTTTATTTCACCTGGTCTTCATTGCTGATGCTTCCTTAAAGATTAATCCTTCCCAACACTTACAAAGGCAGAAGTGAATTGTGGTTAAGAGTACATGATTTTGAAGCAGAAGCATTTGGGGTCGGCTCTGTTACTTATCAGCTGTGTGACTTTGGAACGATCACTTAAAACTATCTTCTTCCTAGAGCTGTTAATTATTAATGTAATTATAATTGCTCAATAAATGGAAGCTACTATTCCTATCACATATCTGGATCTTCTGAAGCCAGCCCCAGCAGGACTCCCTGCATTATGACTAATGCTGTATATGGGCCTGGCAGATTGGCAGATATTTAGTAAGTACCAGTAACCTAAGGAGTAGCCCTGTTTGCTCCAGTAAAGGCAGAATCCCTGAGGCCCTCTGGCAGCTTACTCTGAATGGTATTCTGGAGTGCCTTAAACTTGCACTGCACTGACTCTAAGGAAAGCATCTAACTTTATTCCAGTAGTGTCGCACATCGAGGCCACTGGAACATTCTGTTCTTGTGGAATAATTATTAAAGTAAGTTATCTGCATCAGGACTTGAAGTGCCCTGTTAGTGTGTACAGCTTGTCTGCTTTCTCATGACTAGCAAATGCTTCTCTTCAGGTTACCATCTGCTACAAAATGCTGTCACTCATACTAGATTAATTGATATGTCCTATATAGCCTCTTTACTTTCAAGAGGACACCTAAAAGCTTTAGAAACTTGAGAATAAGTGTGTGCATTACAAAATTAGGGGGAAATAGAGTCATTTTTGTTGTAGAACACAGAGAAGACTGAAGACAAAAGACAGAAATGGAACAGGATCCTTGAAAATTATGGTGACAGAAATGTTTCCGCTTTTGCTATTATCCCTAAGTTCTCTACTCTCAGATAATAACAGAACAATCATCACTACCTAGGACAGTACAGTGGGTGTTTCTCTTCCAGCAAGTCCCAGCCTGGACTGCACAGCTAGGGCTGACAGCGCCATAGAGCTGAAGTCGTCAGTGAGTCACCAAATCGGAATCACCTCTGTGGAAATGTCAAGTTACAGACATCCTTTAAAGGGACTTTGTAGAGATTGCTAGGAATAGTGCTGATTTAGTGAAGTAGAAGTAAAAACAGGAAACAGGTGATTTAGAAAGAAATTTTTGCCCAATGTTATATTAGGATTCTCCTGAGAAACAGAACCAGTAGGAGATATATACATAGACATATGCATAAACATGTGTGTATAGATATACAGACAGCCTCCAACTAATGATGGTTCGATTTACTAGTTTTTGACTTTACAGTGGTGTGAAAGTGATATGCATTTATTTGAAACCATACTTTGGGTTTTGATCTTTCCATGGTTAGCCATATGTATAATACCAATAGTCTCTCATGGTGCCGGGCAGCAGCAGAGGGATGCTTTTGCCCAACTGCAGGCTAATGGAAGTGTTCTGAGCACATTTATGGTAGACTAGGCTAAACTATGATATTTGGCAATTTAGGTTCATTAAATGCAGTTTTGACTTACAATATTCTCAACTTACAGTGAGTTTATTGGGATGTAACTCCATCATAGGTCGAGGAGCATCTGTATATACATATGCATATACATATATAAAGAGATTTATTATAAGGATTCATTGGTGGCAAAAAGACCAGACCTCAGTTAAGCAACCTCAGTACTTGAATTCAGCTAAGAAAGAATTCAGAGGCAAGACTCAAACTATAAGCAAAAGTTTATTTAGAAAGTCACAGAGGTAGAAGAAGTAAATGAGCTATTAAAGAAGTGATTCGGGAAACAAGTTACAGAGGTAAAAGAAGGGCCCTTGGAGCTTAGGAAAAAGAAAGGTAAAGAAAGGCAGTACACCTGGGGATGAGAAGAGGAGGGCGGAAAGGTGTGGGCATGTTCCAGGAAGGGGAGGCACTGGCTTCTCAGTCCTGAGGGCTTCTCAGGGAGGAGATTTTAGGGGAGGTTCCAGGGGAGGAGCTCAATAGAATATTCATCAGCTTTTCAGGTGTGTCCTTTCCTGATTGTGGTCTCCACTGGTGGTTTGGTGCCAGGGTAGGCTGTCATTAGTCATCGCAGCTGGTCCTGAGGTCAGCTGTGGCCTGTCTGGTTTTGCTGCTTTTCTGGGCCTGGAGCTGAAGCACAACTGAGGCTTAGTTGTATTTGCTGCGGGTCAGAACCTTATTGTTCTGGGGGCTTAAAGCTTAAGGGGCTATTCTCTGGCCCCTTGTTCATTCCTCCTCTAAGGGGGTCTAGCCTACATGACTAGCAACATGGCAGGGGATGAAAGGTCAGGGTAGGGTCCAAATCTAATGACTAGAGATATGAAAGGTCAGGCCATCTAAACCACAGGACCAGAGATACGCTGGTGGAGGAAGGGTTACTCTGGGGGCAACGTCCTTGTTTTTCCAGTTTTGCCCTTTGCTAGGCACCTAGGGCTTTCCTCCATGGTGACCTTCTGTGCCCGGCCTGCCATCCGTGCTCTGCTCATGTCTGTCTAACTGCCTACCACAGATGGACTTATGCAGTTATGGAGGTTGGGAAGTCCCAAGATCTGCATCCAGAGACTCAGGAGTGCTGAGCCTTAAGCCAAAAAAGAGCCAAGGTTTCAATTTGAGGCTGAAGGCAGGAAAAAACCCAATATGCCAGGCTCAAGGCAGGCAGGCAGGCAGGCAGAAAGAGTTCTATTCAGGCCTTCAACTGATGTATGAGGCCCACCCATGTGGGGAGGGCAATCTGCTTTACTCAGTTTACTGATTCAAATGTTAATCTCATCCAAAAAGAATCTCACAGACATACCTACAGTTATGTTTGACCAACTATCTGGATCCTGTCCACCCTGCCCCAATCTCTTCCTGGTCAGATTGACACATAAAATTAACCATCACAAGTACGTTCTCTGTATTATTTCGGTATTTAATGGTATTTAATTCCCTTCCACTTTCGGAAATGTAAAGGCAGAGAGAATAGTGTGAGAGCAGATCCTTCATTCTTTTCCTGACAGCACCACAGCTCCTGCTTAACCATTGGTTGGATTCTTTACTCAAACTTGCCTGATGTTAACACATCAGTCACTGGACTGGGATAAGGGTAGTAGTTACTAAAATTCTTCTTTCCAGTGGAACCCCAGGAGAATGGGAGTTATGGGAAGACGTGTAGTCCTCCCTTGCCACAGTTATTTTTCAGAGGACAGAATTTAGAGTGTTAGAACCCGTGTTGCCTGACCCGTGTTGGCACAATAGAGAAAGCACCAACCAGAAACGCTGAGGTCACCGGTTCAAAACCCTGGACTTGCCTGGTCAAGGCACATATGGGAATTTGTGGGGCAGCTGTGTTAGGCTTGCTCACGGGTTTACTGGCTGCAAGCACTTTGCTTGATTAGTGCATGAGCACATGGCAGAGACCCGTGAGTGTAGCCTCTGTAAAGCTATGGGTGCTTCCCCCAGGCAGTGATTCTCCCAGATCGCTCTCCTGCCACCATGAGGTGCAGTTTTCTGTGCTCCCTTGCCCTTACTGCCAATAGCAGGTTTTCCTTTGTTTATTAGCTCTTTCCCTTTTGTTGTTTATTCACTCACCTGTCCTTGCCAGCCTCCAATAAACGGGTATGGCCCCACACTTCTCAGCTGGGCAGTTTATGTACTGTCTGTCCGAATCCAATGTGACCCTGTCTGGCCTCAGCCACCAGCATTACAGAGTTGATGCTTCTTGCTCCTTACTCCTTCTCTTTCTCTCCCCTCTCTCTAAAAATGAATAAATAAAATCTAAAAAGAAACATTTTAAAAACCTGTATTCCTCTTGCATTTCTTTTTTTTTTTTTTTTAATTTTTAGTGAGAGGAGGGGAGGCAGAGAGACAGACTCCTGTGTACCCCAACCGGGATCTAACCAGCAAGCCCACTAGGGGGCAATGCTCTACCCATCTGGGGCAATGCTCAGTTGCAACTGGAACCATTTTTTAGCACCTGAGGCTGAAGACTTGGAGCCATCCTCAGTGCCAGGGCCAACTCGCTCTAATCGAGCCATGGCTGTAGGAGGAGAGAAGAGAGAGAGAGAAAAGCGAGAGAGGAAGAGTGAAGAAGCAGATGGGTGCTTCTCCTATGTGCCCTGACCGGGAATTGAACCTAGAACTTCCACATCCACACGCCGGGCTGACGCTCTACCACTGAGTCAACTGGTGAGGACCCTCTTGCTTTTCTAACACATAGCGTCTACATCCCTAGCTGACATTTTCCTCCCTTAGGTAGCTTGGTGGAGGCGGAGGTTGTCGAAGTATGTAACTGTACTGATTATTTGCTTTCCTTAGAGATGATTTTCTTCAGGCAGATAGGATTAGGTCCTCCTAGTAGTGAATATTGTCTGGTTCTAAAAGTGTGGTACCTGGCCCTGGCCGGTTGGCTCAGCGGTAGAGCGTCGGCCTAGTGTGCGGAGGACCCGGGTTCGATTCCCGGCCAGGGCACACAGGAGAAGCGCCCATTTGCTTCTCCACCCCTCTGCCGCACCTTCCTCTCTGTCTCTCTCTTCCCCTCCCGCAGCCAAGGCTCCATTGGAGCAAAGATGGCCCGGGCGCTGGGGATGGCTCTGTGGCCTCTGCCTCAGGCGCTAGAGTGTCTCTGGTCGCAACATGGCGACGCCCAGGATGGGCAGAGCATCGCCCCCTGGTGGGCAGAGTGTCGCCCCCTGGTGGGCGTGCCGGGTGGATCCCGGTCGGGCGCATGCGGGAAGTCTATCTGACTGTCTCTCCCTGTTTCCAGCTTCAGAAAAATGCAAAAAAAAAAAAAAAAAAAAGTGTGGTACCTGACCCAGGCTCCTGAGCATTACCTCGGAATTCATTAGAACTGGAAAAATCTCAGTTCCCCCCAAATCTAGTGAATCAGAAACTCCAGGAGTAGGACCCAGAAATCTGCATTATAACAGGCTTTCTAGGTGATTCAGATTCATCTGAAAACTTGAGATCCACTCATCTAGTCTGTTTGCAGTTAAGATACTTGGTGGTGCCTGACCAGGCAGTGGCGCAGTGGATAGAGCGTCGGACCGGGATGTAGAGGACCCAGGTTCGAGACCCCGAGGTCGCCAACTTGAGCGCGGGCTCATCTGGTTTGAGCAAAGCTCACCAGCTTGGACCCAAGGTCGCTGGCTCGAGCAAGGGGTTACTTGGTCTGTTGAAGGCCCAAGGTCAAGACACATATGAGAAAGCAATCAATGAACAATTAAGGTGTCGCAATGCGAAACGAAAAACTAATGATTGATGCTTCTCATCTGTCTGTCCGTCAATCCCTCTTTCTGACTCTCTCTCTGTCTCTGTAAAAACAAACAAACAAAAAAAGATACCAGGGTTTTGATTAGCTGATGCATATGTTGAAATTGAGCAAAAAGCTAAAAAGGCAACAAACCATAATCTCAGAGATCTTTGATGTCCTTTAGTGGTGTATTAGAGGTCAGAGCTAATACTCTTCTTTGACAAGGATAGGCCAGATAAACCTAGATTGTGGACTAACTGAAACACAGGTTATACGTTCTGTGGTCCACACGCCATGACACAGAGGAGGGAGAAGAGACTCGTGCAAGTCAACTTGCTGTTGTGGTTGAGCCGTTTGGCGTTTTCTTACCTCTGTCAGCTGCCAGAGCTTCTGAAGATTAGGTTAAAGCTCATGAAATGTGAACAGTGTTTGAGCACCCTTACTCTCATCAACAGCAACCAAAGACTTACTGTTCCTCGGCTCCGGTTTTTTTTTTTAATCTTCAAGGGACTCCTGCATACCTGCACAGAGGCTGCCTCCGAGGAAATTTCATGGAAAAAGTTATTTTCACATTTTCCCTTCTCTGAATTAAGTAGAAGTTTTACTCCAGAAGGACAGATATACCTGTAATGGGCAAGAACAGCAATTGGATATTGTGATATTCTTTAAAAATACTTGTGACCGTGTTTCCTTGCAGATCTAAAGGCGGCATATATTACCAAAGGCACAGTAAGATTATGCAAAACTGAATTACGCGTCCCTCCATGCAACTCCCTAAGCTGCTCTCTTAGCATTGTTAGTTTCTTTTGTTTTTAAAAGATTTTATTTATTCATTATAGAGAGGGGAGAGAGAGAGAGAGAGAGAGATGGGGGAGGAGCAGAAAGCATCAACTCCCATATGTGCCTTGATCAGGCAAGCCCAGGGTTTTGATTAGCTGATCAACTCTTGGAGCGCAGAGGTTTTTGTTTGTTTGTTTGTTTTTTTGATCTTGCTTATTATATGCACAATGCTTCTCACATAATATGTGTTAAGTAAATTTTTGTTGAATTAGTGAAATTTTTGAACCTCACCCCTTCCAACTGTCAGGGCCTATTCTTGGTACTGGCTATCTGAAAGCAAATAAGATAGGCTTCTGTCCAGCAAGATATTACAGCCCTACAGAAGAGGGAAACACAGTCAGTACTCTATAGTGTAAGGACAATGTCATAGAGGAATTGATGTCAGTGAGATTATGATGGATGCATCGAAGTTGGCCAGGCAGACACGCTGACGTGGGAAGGTCTGCAGAAGGAAGGGCACTTTGGAGTCACGCACCTTGTGTGCTAAGATACAAAGTTGTAAAGCAGCACAGGCCATTCCAGGAACTGATATTGTATCAGTTGCATGTTTACAGAGGGGAGAAAGGGTGGGAAATATATTGGGAGTTGAGGCCAGGTTAAGGGGCTCAGAAATTATCGTATAAACAGTGGGGATGCCTTAAAGAATTTAACCAAGGAGGAAATGAGGTGGCAGCATGAAGGATGAACTGATTAGTGAAGATGAGAATTGCCAGGGCCCACACCGGGGTCGAGGTGGTCATAGACCTGCCTGTACTTGGAGACCGACCTGAGTGGGTGAGAGGAAGCAGAACACTGAGGAGTTGAAGGTGACCATGTGGGTGGCAGTGCGACCCTATAGCCCAGATCTCTATAATAGATGCAGAGTAGGTGGAGGAGGAGATGGTGAGTTCACGTCAGAAGTGCCACGTTTATAAAACTGCAATATTTTGGCAGAAAGGTCCAGAAAGCAACTGGACATTCTGTGGCCTCAGAGAAGAAGCCAGGGATAGAGTGATTCTCAAATTTAGAACACATATGTCTATTTTTATTTCTTTTTAGGATTTTATTTATTCATTTTAGAGATGGGAGAGAGAGAACAAGAGAAAGAGAGAGGGGGGGGGAGGAGCAGGAAACATCAACTCTCATATGTGCCTTGACCGGCAAGTGCAGGGTTTTGAACCAGCAACCTCAGTGTTCCAGGAGCACACCTATGTTTAAACAAATAACCAAGTCCATCTCTGGGTAGCTGAGACCACTTAAAGGATGTAGCTCCAGAAAAGAAGAGGCCTGGAGAGAGCCGTGGGGAATCAAACGTTAAAGGGACAGAGGAAGGCGTTGGAGAATGGTAGGAAGCAGAGACCTGGAGCAGAAGCGGCACTTCCCAAATTTAGAGAATCACCTGGAGAGCGTGTTAAAGCACAGCTCATGCCAGTGCCCCACAGAGATTCTGATTCAGTTGGTCTGGGTGGGCTGAGAATTGCATTTGAAATGCACTCCCCTGCAACGCTGAGCTGCTGGCTCTTGGCCACACTCTGGATGACATTGGAATAGGCGAGAGAGTGGTCATTGGAGGGCAGTTTGGATTTCTGGGGATATAAAGACCTTGGGCATGTTTAAAGGTCGAGGCGCAGGAGGTAGCAGACACACGGAGAAATTGGACATCCTGGAGAGAACAGGGATGAGTAATGAAGGAAATGCACGGACAAGATAAGAGGAACAAAAGGAAGATGGAGGCACCAGAGATGGATGCAGTGCAAATATTAAAGGGCCGTGGTGTCCACTTTTAAAACCAAAGCCCCTTTGAGGAAGATAGTTTTCTTGTAGCTTCTCCTTGTGTTCTGTGTCTTTATCTCCTGCCTCCTCGGGCTGCTGTTTACTTGACCTTTCCCTCCCCACTGTGCCTAGGAGCTTTGTCTCAGCCGGGATCCTCCAGTGCTGTCGCTTCCGTGTGCAGACGCAGAAGGAGACGACTTGCTACGGATGAAAGATCAGTAATGAATAGGCTTTCAGCAACACAAAGCATTTCAAGGATAAAGGAAAATTTCAAAGAAACGTTTGATCATTATTGCTAAAATTGTGTTTCTGCTGCCTTCTTGCTGGAATTGCTGTCAAGCTGTCTGACAGCTCCCCCGGGATCTTGCCCCTGGTGTTGCAGCCACAGAGAGGGACAAAGGCCCAGCTCTCTCCTCTGTTCACCAAAGCCTGCTTCCTTGTAGCCTCAGAGCCCTCAGACAAACTAGAGAAGCTTCAAAAATCACTTTGTACAATTAAAAACAACAAAAACAAAACAAAAAAACCAGCCACCACACCAATGATTGCTCTGAGCAGCTCTCTGTGTTTGTGTGGATCACACTGTCCGAGTTCAAGACAACAGAAATTTATTGGGGGCTGTCATAGAACAAGTACCCTAAGAGGCTCTGCGATCCAAAGCTTAGGAAAATACTGTTGGGATTCTGAGGGGCTCCTTCGTGTTGCTTTCTTTTTGGAGTCATGGACCAGATGATACAGTTAGAGGAAACAGGCCAGGATTAAAATATTGTCTTTCTTGCTGCTTAAAGCTGGCTGGAGTATGTAGCTTGGGCCCAAGGCCAAGATAGGCATCCCATTTCTTTCTGCACGAATGAAACTTTCCCCTTAGACATAGGCACAGTCACTGGAAACTGTTTTATCCAAGAAGAAACCATGGGCCCAGTGGAGCAGACATCTCTGAAAGAAGAATTCAAAAGCAGCCTGGGCAGTGAGTGTGTAATGACCCTATCCCTACTGTCATTGATCATGTAAGTCATTTATTCTTCTTTGAGGGGGTGATAGTAAGGGAAGTAGGCAGACAGAAGGGTGGAAGCTATTCAAAACTGTAGAGAAAGGCCCTGGCCGGTTGGCTCAGTGGTAGAGTGTCGGCCTGGCGTGCAGGAGTCCCGGGTTCGATTCCCGGCCAGGGCACACAGGAGAAGCACCCATCTGCTTCTCCACCCCTCCCCCTCTCCTTCCTCTCTGTCTCTCTCTCCCCCTCCTGCAGCCAAGGCTCCATTGGAGCAAAGTTGGCCCTGGCGCTGAGGATGGCTCCATGGCCTCTGCCTTAGGCGCTAGAATGGCTCTGGTCACAGCAGAGCATCGCCCCTGGTGGGCATGCCGGGTAGATCTCGGTCGGGCGCATGTAGGAGTCTGTCTGACTGCCTCCCCGTTTCCAACTTCAGAAAAATGAAAAAAAAAAAAAAAAAAAAAAAAAGCTGTGGAGAAAGTGTTACCTATATTCTTCATCAAAACAAGAAGAACATGGCTTCTCCTACATTGTTCAAACATTTGGCTCTTTTTTTTTATTTTTTATTTTTCTGAAGCTGGAAACCAGAAGAGACAGCCAGACTGACTCCCGCATGCGCCCGACCGGGATCCACCCGGCACGCCCACCAGGGGGCGATGCTCTGCCCACCAGGGGGCGATGCTCTGCCGCGACCAGAGCCACTCCAGCGCCTGGGGCAGAGCGCCCGGGCCATCTTTGCTCCAATGGAGCCTCGCTGCGGGAGGAGAAGAGAGAGACAGAGAGGAAGGAGAGGGGGAGGGGTGGAGAGGCAGATGGGCACCTCCCTGTGTGCCCTGGCCAGGAATCGAACCTGGGACCTCTGCACGCCAGGCCGACGCTCTACCACTGAGCAAACCGGTCAGGGCCGCCATTTGGCTCTTAACCCGTGGGCTGCCTGGTCAGACCTCTGGCCAACCAAGCATGGAGCGACCTTCCTGTGATATGTGGGTTGGAAGTGATGAGACAAAGATCAGGGGGTATATTCCAGACATCAAGAACAGCTTGGCTCTAACTTTCATGAGAGCTCTCCCTTATAAACTTTGCACCTTTATGTATCTCTGCCTGGGACCAATGATGGGCTTTCGGCTTTGCCTGCAGAAGATTCTGTGAAGAAGCAGAGCAGAATGTGAATTAAATTAATTCCAGCACTTTAATGTGCTCCATTTTCTCTTTTGGTTCTCATTTCAAGATGTCCAGCCATGTTTTGCTATGAGCTCGAATTGTAGCATCAAAGTACATTACATTGCCCTGAGTTCGATGACTCCTCCCATTCTTAAATCCCAAAAGACAATTCAAGTTCCTACCTCAAGAAGCTTTCAATCTAATGGAATAAAACTAATACTTAAATAATTACAACCCAATCTGAGCATTTGAGGGTAAAAATTAAAAAAAAATTTACAGCAGGTTAGAGGGGGTGGCATTAATTCTGAGAGGGTAGGAGAAGGTTTCGTATAAGTGATGGATTTAAAAACAGTTTTTATTTTGGAAAAATTTCAGTTGTAGAAAAATTACAAGAATGGTAAATTAACTCGGATTCAGCAGTTAACATTTTGTTGTATTTGTTCTCTCTCTCTAGATACACACCCCAGCCCCACCCCAACATTGTTATTGTTGTTAATTTTGCTGAAACATTTTAAAGTTGCAGACATCTTAATCCTTTGCTCCTAAATTCCTTAGGTGTTTTATATAATTTTTTTTTTGTATTTTTTGTATTTTTTCTGAAGCTGGAAACCGGGAGAGACAGTCAGACAGACTCCCGCATGCGCCCAACCGGGATCCACCCGGCACACCCACCAGGGGGCGATGCTCTGCCCCTCCAGGGCGTCGCTCTGTTGCGACCAGAGCCACTCTAGCGCCTGGGGCAGAGGCCAAGGAGCCATCCCCAGCACTCGGGCCATCTTTGCTCCAGTGGAGCCTTGGCTGCGGGAGGGGAAGAGAGAGACAGAGGAAGGAGAGGGGGAGGGGTGGAGAAGCAAATGGGCACTTCTCCTGTGTGCCCTGGCCGGGAATCGAACCTGGGACTTCTGCACGCCAGGCGGACACTACCACTGAGCCAACTTGGGTTATATATTTTTAAAGAACAAGGACATTCTCTTACGTATAACTCCAGAGAAATTTTTAACAGTTTATTGTGTTGACATGTTTTCAAGTGTCCCACTCACTATAATACCCCACCCTGCATTGTGCCTCCCTATACCCCATGCAAAGTCTCTTTCCACCCCCATTCCCCCCCACCTTTGCCCCCACTGCAATTTTTAAACTCAGGAAATTTATTATTGCTATAATATTGTTATATATTAAAGAGTCCATTTTCAAGTTGCAACACTTGTTTCAATAATGTATTTTAGCCTGACCATGCGGTGGCACAGTGGATAGAGTGTCGGACTGGGATGCGGAGGACCCAGGTTCGAGACCCCGAGGTAGCCAGCTTGAGCACAGGCTCATCTGGTTTGAGCAAAAAGCTCACCAGCTTGGACCCAAGGTTGCTGTCTCGAGCAAGGGGTTACTCGGTCTGCTGAAGGCTCGCGGTCAAGGCATATATGAGAAAGCAATCAATGAACAACTAAGGTGTCACAACAAAAAACTGATGATTGATGCTTCTCATCTCTCTTCGTTTCTGTCTGTCTGTCCCTATCTATTACTCTCTTTGACTCTCTCTCTGTCCCTGTAAAAAAAAAAAGTATTTTACAGCAGTTTTCCCCCCATCCATCATCCAACAGAGGGTTACACATTGCATTTAGTTATGTTTCTTCTTCTTTCTTTAAAAAAATTTTTTTTTTAAATAAGAGTTTATTTGAACCAAGGCTGATAACAATTGCTGACAGTTGCCAGGAAGCAAGATCTCGAGTGCTCCCAGTTGTCACATTTCTTTTGTCTCCTTTGACCTCAAACAGTTCCTCAGCCTGACCCTCCTTCTCTCCTTCCTTCGTTCCCTTCCTTCCCTTCCTTCCTCTCTCCCTCCCTCCTTCCATCATTTCTTCCTTCCTTCCTTCCTTCTCTCCCTCCTTCTCTCCTTCTTTCCCTTTCTCCTACCACCCCTCCCTTCCTCCCTCCTAACTTCCTTTCTTTTATTATGACATTGACATTTTCAGAGTATAGGCCAGTTTGGTGAACTTTCCTCAACTTGGGTTTGTTTGGTTGTTACTTCTTGTTTACATTGCCTCATACTTCCTTTTCCTTTTGAAATAATTTCAAACTTACATAAAAGCCAGAATTATATAGGTTTGTAACTTTCAAAGAATTCTCACCCAGATTCATCGACGTTTTAGAGTTTGCCACATCCACATTTATTACATCGTTCTCTCTTCCACTCTCCCTTTTTGAGTGTTTGTATGTGTTATGTATAGAATAGTTTTTAAAAATCTAAACCAGTTAAGAATAAGGATCACCTTTTAAGAGACAGCATAAATTAAATAAATTTTTAAAAATTGTATATATATAGGCCTGACCTGTGGTGGCACAGTGGATAAAGCATCGACCTGGAAACACTGAGGTTGCCAGTTCGAAACCCTGGGCTTGCCTGGTCAAGGCACATATAGGAGTTGATGCTTCCTGCTCCTCCCCCCTTCTCTCTCTCTCTCTCCTTTCTAAAATGAATAAAAAATAAAAAAACAAAAATAAAAATTGTATATATATATATATTTAAGGTGTACAACATGATAATTTAATATACATAATATTAAACTGATTGCTATAATCAAGCTAATATGTCAATTTCCTCAACCCAAAATAGTTACATTTTTTTTTCTTTTTTATGGTGAGAGCACCTGAAATCCAATCTCGTAGCAAATTTCCACTATTAAACCCAGTATTATTAACTAGAGTCATTATGTTGTTAGAGTGCTAGACTTCTTCATCCTAAGTAATTGCAACTTTATAACTTTTTGACTAATATCTTCCCTTTTCCCCCCTCCGTACTCCTGGAAACCACCATCCTACTCTGTTTCTGTTTTCGATTCCACATATTAGTGAAATCACACACTCTGGCTTATTTTACTCAGTATAAAGGCCTCCAGGGCCATCCATGTTCTCACATGCAGAATATTCTTCATTTTTAAGGCTGAATAATATCCCCCCCCCTCTCTATATATATGTTAATATACCTCAATTTCTTTACCCATTAATCCATTGATAAACAATTCGTTTAGCCTGACCAGGTGGTGGCGCAAGGGATAGAGCTTTGGACTGGGATGTGGAGGAACCAGGTTTGAGGCCTCAAGGTCACTTTCTTGAGCATGGGCTCATCCGGCTTGAGCGAGGGGTCACTGGCTTGAGCGTGGGATCATAGACATGACCCCATGGTTGTGGGCTTGAGCCCAAAGGTTGCTGGCTTGAAATCCAACGTCACTGGCTTGAGCAAGGGGTCATTTGCTCTGCTGTAAAGTCAAGGCACATATGAGAAAGCAGTCACTGAACAGCTAAAGAGCTGCAATGAAGAATTGATGCTTCTCATCTCTCTCCCTTCCTGTCTGTCTGTCCCTCTCTCTGACACATACTCTCTCTTTCTCTCTCTCTCTGTCAAAAACAAAACAAAAAACCAATTCATTTGTGGTAGTTCTATTTTTATTTTTTGAAGACTCTCTGAACTGTTTTCAACAAGGGCTGCACCAGTTTACATTCCCACCAAAAGTCTCCAAAGCTTCCCCGCTCTCCACATTCTCAGCAACATGTCATCTCGTTTACCCTGGTTGGTTGGCTCAGTGGAAGAGCGTTGGCTTGGTGTGTAGAAGTTCTGGGTTCGATTCCCGGCCAGGGCACACAGGAAGAAGCGCCCATCTGCTTCCCCCTTCCCCCTCTCCTTTCTCTGTTTCTCTCTTCCCCTCTTGCAGCCAAGGCTACATTGGAGCAAAGTTGGCTCAGGCGCTGAGGATGGCTTCGTGTCCTCTGCCTCTGTCACTAGAGTGGCTCTGGCTGCAATGGAGCAATGCCCCAGATGGGCAGAGCATCGCCCCCTGGTGGGCATGCCAGGTGGATCCTGGTCAGGCATATGCAGGAGTCTGTCTGTCTCAGTCCCTGAGTCCCAGGTGTGTGTGTCCCCAGTTCTCACTAATAGCCATCCTTATAGGTATGAGGCGACATATCATGAGGTGGTTTAGGTTGCCTTTCCCTGATGATTAGTGATGTTGAGCACCTTTTATGGTCTGTGTGATGTCTTTGGGAAAATGCTTATTTAGGCATTTCTCCATTTTTAATTGGATTTTTAAAAATTAATTAATTAGTTAATTTTATTCAGTGAGAGGAGAGGAGGCAGAGACAGACTACTGCATGTGTCCCAACTGGGATTCACCTGGCAAGCCCACTAGGAGGTAATGCTCTGCCCATCTGGGGCATGGCTCTGGTGCTCAGCAACTGAGCTCTTCTTAGCCCCTGAGGTGGAGGGCATGGAGCCATCCTCAGTGCCTGGGGCCAACTTGCTCCAATCAAGCCATAGCTGCAGGAGGGGAAAAGAGAGAGAAAGAGAAAGAGAGAGGAAAGAGAGGGGGAGGTGTGGTGACGCAGATGGGAGTTTCTGTGTGCCCTGACCGGGAATTGGATTGCTTGGTTTTTGACATTGAGCTGTAGTTCTTTATATACTATAGTTTATTTATTTTATTTTTTTTCATTTTTCATTTTTCTGAAGCTGGAAACAGGGAGAGACAGTCAGACAGACTCCCGCATGCGCCCGACTGGGATCCACCCGGCACGCCCACCAGGGGCGAGGCTCTGCCCATCCTGGGCGTCGCCATGTTGCGACCAGAGACACTCTAGCGCCTGGGGCAGAGGCCACAGAGCCATCCCCAGCGCCCGGGCCATCTTTGCTCCAATGGAGCCTTGGCTGCGGGAGGGGAAGAGAGAGACAGAGAGGAAAGTGCGGCGGAGGGGTGGAGAAGCAAATGGGCACTTCTCCTGTGTGCCCTGGCCGGGAATCGAACCCGGATCCTCCGCACGCTAGGCCGACGCTCTACCGCTGAGCCAACTGGCCAGGGGCCTTATATACTATAGTTTAAATATGAATTCCTATCATATATGTTTTGCAAATATTTTCTCCTAATTTGCAGATGCATTTTCATTTTATCAATTGTTTTCTTTGCCATGCAGAGGCTTTGTAATTTATTTTTGCTGTTGTTGCCTGACATTTTGTTGCCATATAAGTGACAGCTTTTGAAATAGGTCTTTAGAGGGATGAAAAAGTTTGCCAGTTGAACAAAAGAAGTTTGGGTGTGGGAAGAGAATTACAACCAGAGGGATCAACATGTGTGAGATATAAGCCAGTAAGTACATGAGGTAGCTGGTGAGCAGCCCATTTTTAATTTTATTTTTTAGAGTAACTGGGCTGGGGGATGAGGGACAAGAAAGGCTGTTAGAACCTATCCAGATAAGGAACTTAATCTTTGTTCCATAAGGTAAAAAGAAAATGTTGAAGATTTTAAAGAAAGAAATGATGGTATCACATTTATTTTCTTGAAAAATTAAACTAGGGCAGTTTGGGGGAGAAAGGGCTAGAGAGACTATGGAGGCAGATATTGCATTACAGCAGGGGGTGACGAAGACCTGAAGGAGGGCATTATGGGGGTGTTTGCTGAGTTCCTACTGTGTGCCAGCCATTTTGCCTATGCTATCTCATTTAATGATCTCAAAAACCTGAGGTCAGAAAGGTTAAGTAATCTGGCCAAGAACGGTCATAGTCAGTTTGTGGCATAGCTACTGTTTGAATCCAGGCCTACATAACTCTAAAGCCCACTGTGAATCACGGTGGGGTCATGAAAGATGGAGCAGGACAGCAAGGGAGCCATCGGGTCCTGGAGGAAGCATTGTCTGATCACCAGTTGGGCTCAGTGGGCAAGGGAGACAGAAGAGATGACAGTGGATGTTAATGATGAAAATGATGATTAGGAACAAAAGAATTGGGGAAGGTAGAGAAAATAATGATTTTGTTAACAGGCTCTATAAATTTGGTTTGGTTGGCTGGGCTTGTGAAACACCTAGGACAAGATATCGAGTGGACCATTTGGCTCAAGAGCTCAAAAGAAAGGTCTAGGTTAAAGTTAGAGACTGGGCTGCTGAAATCATGAATGTGTTTATACAGTTGAGTGCTGAATGAGAACAGAAGTGGCTAAGGCGGAATCCTGAACACATGAACATGTTAAGGATGGTGGAGAAAGAGTGGTGAGAAAGCAATGTCATGAGAAGCCAAGATTGGACCCTTTCAAGTTGAGTGACTAGGAGCCCCAAGTACTGCAGAAGAATTCCAAAAGGAAGCCTAAAAAGATTCCCTGGGATTAATGAATGAGGTTTCCTTAATGAGAGCAATTTCAGCAGGTTGGCAGAAGGCAGTCTTCTGGGAATTAAAGAGTAAATGGTGGTGGAGGACATAGATAGAGTAGAAATGACTCTTAAGAATTTTAGTGAATGAAGATGATAACAGTTAACATTAACGAGGGCTTGCTATTTGCCGGGCACTGGGCTAACAGTTTACACTTATTATCCAGGATAATCCTTAATAAAAGACTCCTGCGAGGTAGGTACTATTATTATCCCCATTTTTTCCACTAGATTTTATTTATTGATTTTTAAAGATAGGATAGGAGAGAGAGAAAGAGCGGGGAGAAGCTGGAAGCATTAACTCGTAGTAGTTACTTCTTATATGTGCATTGAATGGGCAACTTCAGAGTTTTGAACAGGTGACCTAAGTGTTCTTCCAGTTTGATGCTTTATCCACTGCAGGTCAGACCTTATTATCTCCATTTTCTGATGAGGAAGTTATAGCCAAGAGAGTGTAGAGAATTTAAGTAATATGCCCAAGGTTATACCACAAATAAAGAATAGAATCAGGACTAAATCTTGCTGAATTCAAAGCTGATGTTGCAAGATGGTGGTAGTTTGAGCCTGAGCCTGTGTATAAGCAGTGGAGGAAAATCCCTGTAGTGAGGAATATATTGACAATATGTATCAAAGAGAGAATAATTGATGGAGCAAGGTCTAAAGGATGGGTATTAGATCACATTAAAAAGAAAATGAGGACCCTGGTCAGTGACTCAGTGGATAGAGTGTTTGCCTGGCATATGGACATCCTAGGTGTGATTCCCGGTCAGGGCACACAGGAAAAGAGACCATCTGCTTCTCACTGCCTCCCTCTCCCCTTTCTCTCCCTCTTCCCCTCCTGCAGCCAGCGTCTCAATTGGTTCAGGTGTGGCCCTGGTGCTGAGGATAGCTCAGTTGGTCCCCACCGTCAGCCTCAGGTGCTAAAAATATCTTGGCACTCGAGCATTGGATTGCCAGGTGAATCCTAGTCGGGGAGCATGTGGGAGACTGCCTCACTATCTCTCCTCCTCTCACCTAAAAAAGAAAAGAAAAGTACCTAGTTTTGAACATTCCTTTGTCAAAGGCCAGAACATGTGAGATAAGAATCCATAAATACGGAACCAGGTGTCACCTAAGGTAGTGTTCTTTCTTGAGACTTAAATGAAATTGGTTTAAGCCCCCCGTTCACATCCATTGGGAATTTTAGTGCCAATATTTCTGTTAATTCCTGGAAGCTCATCTTATGGTTTCTTTGGCTTTTGAGTTTCTGCTTCCACTAAATTGCTTCATTTCAGTTGTAATTCAATTCTTTCTTTATTTTTTAAACTGATTTTATAGAGAGAGGAAGGGAGAGAGAGAGAGATAGAAACATCCATCTGTTCCTGTATGTGCCCTGACTGGGGATGGGATGTACAACCTCTGTGTATCTGGATGAACCTCTAACTAACCGAGGTATCGGCCAGGGTGTAACTCAGTTTTTATTCCTTGGTTCCATGCTGATCCACTGGAAGAACTCAGACCTGCCTCCTCCCCTATCTTTTTTTCTTGATTTTACCCCAAATCGTGCACATAAAGCATTTACATGTGTGTCTGATATTACTGAAGGCTTGAGGGATGGCAGATCCTTAGCAAGACAAACAGTGTTACTTCCAGTAATGGACATTTCTATTTTAAACATGCTTTCAGTTCCTCCATCACTGGGACTTTCTCCTCAAACTTTAACCTCCCACACTGTTATTTGAGCCATATCTCTGACACCCTGGGTCCCCGTTTCCTCTCCTCTTTGCTGTCTTTCAGTCTTTATATTCTTACTCTTTTTTGTAATGTAATCTGTTTAGCTATCTCTTTGTTTCACAGTTTTATTGTAAGTCAAGCTTCTTCCATACTTCAAGTGTTATACCAGGTAGTTTCCTCAAATAAGGCATTTTCTAGCTCCAAGAGGAACTCTGGTACCAGCTACAAGAATGATAATTTTTTTTTCTTTTTTTTTTTTTTTTGTATTCTTCCGAAGCCAGAAATGGGGAGGCAGTCAGACAGACTCCTGCATGCCCACCAGGGGACGATGCTCTGCCCATCCGGGCCGTCACTCTGTTGCAACCAGAGCCACTCTAGCACCTGAGGCAGAGGCCACAGAGCCATCCTCAGTGCCCGGGCCAACTTTGCTCCAATAGAGCCTCGGCCGCGGGAGGGGAAGAGAGAGACAGAGAGGAAGGAGAGGGAGAGGGGTGGAGAAGCAAATGGGCACTTCTCCTGTGTGCCCTGGCTGGGAATCGAACCCGGGACTCCTGCACACCAGGCCGATACTCTACCACTGAGCCAACCGGCCAGGGCCAGAATGATAATTTTTTTAAACCCCAGTACTAATAGGTAGGAAGAGGGAATTTGGAAGATCATGTCTGTTTTCTCAATGAGATGTGATCTTCTGTTGAGGTGCGGATGGGTCTAGTACAGCCAAGGTAAGGGATTCTGTTAATAGAAATTTATCAGATTTCTAAAATAACACAGAACACAGTATTTACACAGGATGATTCCTTTAACTAAGCCTACAAGCATGTAGAATTGGTTCCCTTGCTAAAGCTGTTATGCTTTTTGTGTGTGTGTATTTTCTCTGAATTAAGAAGCAGGGAGGCAGAGAGACAGATTCCCACATGTGCCCATCCGGGATCCACCCGGCATGCCCTCTAGGGGGTGATGATCTGCCCATCTGAGGCGTTGCTTTGTTGCAACCAGAGCTATTCTAGTGCCTGAGGCGGAGGCCATAGAGCCATCCTCAGCACCTGGGCCAACTTTGCTCCAATGGAGCCTTGGCTGCATGCGGGAGGGGAAGAGAGAGAGAGAGAGGAAGGAGAGGGGGAAGGGTGGAGAAGCAGATGGGCGCTTCTCCTGTGTGCCCTGGCCAGGAATCGAACCTGGGACTTCCGCACGTTGGGCCGATGCTCTACTACTGAGGCAACCGGCCAGGGCCGGGTTATTCATTTTACTAAATATGCTGGTCCAGTGTTTTTCAATGGTCAGTCCTTGGACAGCTGTACCAGAAGTTTCATGCCGATCCATGATAGAGTTAACCACCCTGGTGTTGCATGAAGATTATAGATCAGTGATCTTATAGCGGTCCCCAAAATAACTATTTTTTACTAGTCACCAAGTGTTAAAAATATTGAAAACTGCTGCTCTAGTCAATATGAGAAAAGTTGAAAAAGCAACAAAGAAGGATAAAAATCAGTGTAAATAAACTAAAGCCAGGTTAATGGAGGTCATAGTGCTCACTAATCCTCTATCTGCCAACATAGGCACGTATACATGTTAAGTGGTTACAGCCTTGCACTGGGGCTAGAGAGTCGTTCGTCTTGCTGATGAAAAAGGACAGAGGAGTTGAATTAGTTATTCTTGTTTCATAACAAATACCTCACATGTAGTCATTTAAATACAACTACGGTATTTAGGGGGTTTTTTTGTGTGTATTTTTCTGAAGTTGGCAACGGGGAGGCAGTCAGACAGACTCCCGCATGCGCCCGACCGGGATCCACCTGTCATACCCACCAGGGGGCGATGCTCTATTGCAACCAGAGCCATTCTAGCGCCTGAGGCAGAGGCCACAGAGCCATCCTCAGCGCCCAGGCCAACTTTGCTCCAATGGAGCCTCATCTGCGGGAGGGGAAGAGAGAGACAGAGGAAGGAGAGGGGGAGGGGTGGAGAAGCAAATGGGCGCTTCTCCTTTGTGCCCTGGCCAGGAATCAAACCCGGGACTCCTGCACGCCAGGCTGATGCTCTACCACTGAGCCAAGCGGCCAGGGCTATTTAGTTATTTTTTTAAATCTTATTTATTGCCTGACTCGTGGTGGTGCAATGGATGGAGTGTTAACCTGGAACCCTGAGGTCGCCAGTTTAAAACCCCAGGCTGATGAGCCTGGCCGGTCAAGGCAGATATGAGAAGCAACCTGTACTACGTGTTGATACTTCCTGCTCTCTTCCCCTCTTTCTCTCTCTAAAACCAATAATAAAAAAAGCTATTATTTGGAAAAATTTATTCATTGATTGACTGATTTTATAGAGAGAGGGAGAGAGCGAGAGATAGAAACATTGATCTGTTTCTGTATGTGCTTTGACCAGGCACCCAACTGGCAAACTCTGTGCATTGGGACCATGCTCTAACCAAATGGAGCTGGCCAGCCAGGGCCATGCAGCTGTTTATTATCGCAGGATATCTGTGGGTCAGGCATGCAGGAGTGGCTTCACTGGGTGGTTCTGGCTCAGGGTCTTTGGTGAGGCTGTGGTCATCTGAAGGCTTGACTGGGGTTGGAGGGTCTGTTTGCAGTCTCACTCATAAGGCTGCTGGCAGGTAGGCTCAGTTCCTCACCCACGATGTGGGCCTCCAGGGTGTTGCCCATGCGTGGTAGTTGGCTTCTTCCAGAGTGATGGAAGAAGGAGAGAGCAGCTGTGGTGAAACCTAAAATGCCTTGTATGACAATCTCAGGAGTGGCATAATGTCACTTTTGCTTTGTTCTATTGGTCACATAGACCATCTCTGGATAGTGTGGGAGGGGACTACAAAAGGGTGTGAGTACTAGGCAGCAGGGACCATTGGGGACATTTTAGAGTCTGATTACCATAGGAGTTTTTCCAAAAACGTGTGTGTGTGTGTGTGTGTGTGTGTGTGTGTGTCTTTCTGTGCGGACTCATACTTTAAAATGCCACGAAGAGCCTGACCAGGCAGTGGTGCAGTGGATAGAGCGTCGGACTGGAATGCCAAGGATCCAGGTTTGAGACCCCGAGGTCGCCAGCTTGAGCGTGGGCTCATCTGGTTTGAGCAAAGCTCACCAGCTTGGACCCAAGGTTGCTGGCTTGAGAAAGGGGTTACTCGGTCTGCTGTAGCCCCACGGTTAAGGCACATATGGGAAAGCAATCAATGAACAACTAAGATGTGCAACGAAAAACTAATGATTGATGCTTCTCATCTCTCCGTTCCTGTCTGTCTGTCCCTGTCTATCCCTCTCTCTGACTCTGTCTCTGTCTCTGTAAAAAAAAAAAAAAGTGTTAATAAAATGCCACGAAGACTGGTAGTTCACCAATGTTTGCCTTTAATGGACTATTAAAATAAAAAATAATTGGTGTGGGAGGGGCAAAATGTTGCATAGGGGAGATAGAGAAAACACATTTAGTATATTTCACATAGTTAATGTATTTTTAGATTATACTCATTCTTTTTCTACATAATCACTGCTTTATAGATATGCTTTTCTTTATAGAAAATGTACACAATGTATGCCCCCTTTTACAAGTGTTTGAAATGTCTGATACTATCCACGAGAGATGAGTTTTGGGTTGTTAATTTTGGCCCCCAGCATTGATGGATTTGTAGAAATTGGTCACATTTTCATTTGGTTCCATTTTTGACCTGTGGCATAATATTTACAAGACTGAAAGCTTGGGTTGAAGGGATTACTATTTTGTTCTGGGAATTGAGGGGTCCCACTAGAATCATGCTGTCACCATGGAGGCTGAGAAATAATCTTGAGCAATATATAGGAAAATAGAGAAAATCTTTCTCCTTGATAAAATCATGTTACAAACCTTCATGATTGGTTTAAAACCTACACATTTTTCTTTTGAAAATCTAATTGTTAGAAACTACTTGTTTTTTTAAAATATATAAACTCCATATGGCCTGACCTGTGGTGGCACAGTGGATAAAGTGTCAGCCTGGAATGCTGAGGTCACCGGTTTGAAACTGGGCTTCCCCAGTCAAGGCACATACAAGAAGCATTTACTACAAGTTGATGCTTCCCACTCCTCCCTTCCCCCTTTCTCTCTCTCTCCTTTCTCTAAAATCAATAAATAAAACCTTTAAAAAAAACCAACACAACTCCATATGTAATTAACAAGTTATATATATTTTAAAAATTTTTAGCATGATTACTTTTGGAATCATGATTACTTTGTTTTGATTTTACAGCCAGATTTGTTAACTCAGAAGTTAATTGATGTTCTTTAAGTACTTCTATGACATTTTGCCAATTTTCAGTTGGAATGCCTTGTTTACTCGGGACATTTTTAAGTAAACATAGTGAGCAGTTGATGTTTTGAAACTGGGTAACTTTCTTAGTGTAAGGACAGCCCTGGAGTCATAGAGCTGCATATAAATATGACATTGGAACTCAGCCATCAACACTCTGCATAATTTTTCTTCTTTTCTCTGGTTATAGCTCTCATTACACTAAGTTCTTCAAACAGCCCTGCCATGTTGTGGTATGTTGTGTCTAATTGAACACATTTTAGCTACTCACTGGCATAAGGTAGGGTAAACGTTAGGTGCCTCTATGTTTGCCTTTAGGAACATTTGTATCTTTATTTGGAACTTTCAGTAGCAAGCTTAGGAAATTTTGATGACATTTAAACAACTGATCATCAAACATGACTGCCTCTGCACAGCTGTGCTGACGTGGTGGGCAGAGAATACAAACTCACAGGGGAGAGGGCTCTCGAAGGAAGAAAGGACCTTACAGACGGATACATTATATTTCAGGGACAACAGCTGGTTTTTCAAATCTTAATTGGTCATTACATATTAGGTGTCTTATGTAGACAACAGGTTTGTAACAGGCTCAGCTGCTTGATGTGAAACTAACACATTTATTTTTCCCAGCCACATGGAAGGTAGTTAGTACTATGACATGAGGTGATGAGTTAACAAATCGGCTTTTAATTTTTATTTTTTTATTTATTGATTTTGAGAGAGAGAGAAACAGATAGACAGACACTGACTTGTTGTTCCACTTATTTATGCATTCATTGGCTGCTTCTTGTATGTGCCCTGATTGGGAATTGAACTCATTGGCGTATGGGGATGATGTTCTAACCAGCGAGGGCAACAAACCGTTTTGGACAATGATATGTGCTTTGCTTTGGAGCTGATGTTAACTCAGTATTCTTACTACAAATTATTTGCAACCCCCCCCAAACTGTTTCTCCTTTTGCTGGCCAAGAAACAGCCTCTTTTAAAGGGTAACATCAAAGCCAGGACTTTCAGGATGATCCATTTTGTAGGCTAATAAGTGCTATCCTTGGAGCATGACCCTTTGTCTTTTTGGTATTGATGGACCTAAGAGAAGAGTAACCTTGGAACTCTAATCTAGAAATTGTCATGCATTGTTCTAATTATAAGCCACAAAATTGCTCAATCATTTATATATAGAAAAGATCTAGCATAGTGGCTGTCAGCACTTTCTTTTAAAATCAAAGCATTACAGACAGACAAGTTCTTATCTGGCTTAAACTCGCTGATAATTCCTGAATCATACTTCTTGAAGGTTGCTCGGGGTCACCAATGGCTTGGCTGTGATTGATCTAGAAAGACTTGCTGAGTGGATTATGGGTCTGACAGCTATCACCATGGAAATGACCACTGGCGCCTCCTTCTCTAGGACTTGAACTACTTTTTCTTAAGTGAGAGCAGGGAAGATAGATTGACTCCTGCATGTGACCTGACTGGGATCCACCCAGCAACCCCTGTCCAGTGTTACTCAGATCAACTGAGCTATCCTCAGTGCCTGAGGCTGATGTGCTTGGACCAACCTCAGTGCCTGAGGCTGATGTGCTTGGACCAACCTCAGTGCCTGAGGCTGATGTGCTTGGACCAACCGAGTTATCCTCAGTGCCCAGGGCCAAAGCTTGAACCAATTGAGCCACTGGTTATGGGAGGTGAAAAGGGAGAGAATGAGAAGAGGGAGGAGGAGAGAAGCAGAGAGTCACTTCTCTTGTGTGCCCTGACCAGGAATCAAACCGAGGACATTCATACACCAGGCCAATGCTCTGTTTACTGAGCCAACTGGCCAGGGGCCTGAACTAACTTTTATTATCAGTTTCTTCTTCCAAAGGAGTAAAACCCTTTCTCTTGGATTGCCATTCTGGGAAAAATAGCTAATCAGTGGGGACCCTCTAAGAGAGTGTTTTGCTTAAATCTGTAAAATAAACAATTTCCTGGTGTAAGAACAGTCTCATTTAATATAATTTGTCACACTATATGCATTTTATATTTCTTCACTTTTTTTTTTTTTTTTAATTTTTTTTTTCTTTCATTTTTCTGAAGCTCGAAACAGGGAGAGACAGTCAGACAGACTCCCGCATGCGCCCGACCGGGATCCACCCGGCACGCCCACTAGGGGCGACGCTCTGCCCACCAGGGGGCGATGCTCTGCCCATCCTGGGCGTCGCCATGTTGCGACCGGAGCCACTCTAGCGCCTGGGGCAGAGGCCACAGAGCCATCCCCAGCGCCCAGGCCATCTTTGCTCCAATGGAGCCTTGGCTGCGGGAGGGGACGAGAGAGACAGAGAGGAAAGCGCGGCAGAGGGGTGGAGAAGCAAATGGGCGCTTCTCCTGTGTGCCCTGGCCGGGAATCGAACCCGGGTCCTCCGCACGCTAGGCCGACGCTCTACCGCTGAGCCAACCGGCCAGGGCCGCATTTTATATTTCTTTAGCAACTCTAACTCAAACTATAATTCCCTTGTGAAAGAAAGAAATGCTTACCAACTTAGACAGCCAGTCTGTTAATCTTTTGTATATTTTCTACATTTGAATTCATTTAAAACCAAATCAGATGCCTTAGTTAAATTCATGAATGCAACATATAATCCCTTTTGCCATTTTCAGCATTTCTTTTACTCAGCGTTGCAGTGTAGTATAGTTGTTAAAATCTCAGGCTTTGGAGTCAGACGGCTTAGGACCAAATCCTGGCTCCATCACAAGTGTGTGATTTGGGAGAGTTACTTCCTGTTCTTGGCTCCCGCTTTCTCATCTGTGAAATGGGAATTATTACTGTGTAGGATTCTTTTTTTTTTAAAGATTTTTTAAAGGTTTTATTTATTCATTTTAGGGAGAAGAGAGAGAGAGAAGTGGGGAGGAGCAGGAAGCATCAGCTCCCATATGTGTCTTGATTAAGCAAGCCCAGGGTTTCAAACCAGCGACCTCAGCATTCCAGGTCCTTGCTTTAATCCACTGCACCATCATGGGTCAGGCTACTATGTAGGATTCTTATAAGGACTACATGGAATATTACATGCCACAAACAGAAACCTATTCACACTAACTTATATAAGTAAGGTTTTTAAAAAATGTCATTTATTTACTTGTTTATAGTGATAAGGCTGCGTGAGCATTCTCATGGATTACCTGTGACAGCTGGAACACATGTGTACAAGGACTGGAAGTCAACAGCCTTTGAGGCTTCTTCCTTCTCTCCCACAACTTTGTGTATTTCCTTCTGTGTGTTGGCTCTGTTTTCTGCAGACCAGCTTTCTTGGCTTATTGTTGTGTATATATCCAGAAATTCTTTCTCCCAAATCTATATGATTTATTGATGAACCACTCTCCATTACTTGACCCAGCTTCCCAGTGTCCTGCTCCCAAGTTTCCAGGTGAGAGGAAGCCCACACAGTCAGCTGGGGTGGAGGGGATGAGGCCATGTGGTAAGAATGGTGGCTCTTTCCAAAGGCTGACGGTAGCTTAGGGTCTCTAAGAAGGTGGTGTAATGGTGGTGGCGGGGATGGCAATAATTGGCAACTCTGATTATTGTGGTGACAATGTTCCAGAACAATTAAAAGCTCCTTGCTTTGACCATCAATTACTTATTTTTAAAAACCTATTTAAGCCTTGGCAGGTAGCTCAGTTGGTTAGAGTATCATCCCCATATGCTAAGGTTATAGGTTCAATCCCCGGTCAGGGCACATAGAAGAATCAACCAATGAATGCATAAATAAGTAGAACAGTAAATAAATATTTCTCTCTTTCTCCTTTCCTCTTTTTCTCTCTAAAGTCAATAAAAATATAAAAACCTTTTATTGAAGGATAATATACCTATAGTAAAGGACTCATATGCAAAGTGTATAGCTTACGACTTTTGACAAACTGAACACATCTGTGTAATCAACCCCCAAGCTCAAGAAACAGAATCACGGGCATCCACATAGTTCCTTTTGCTCCTGTCTAGCCACTACTCCTTAAGGGTAGATTGTCTTTGACCGTTTTTATATGTTATATTAATGGAATCATACCCTACATACCTTTTTGTGTCTGTCTTCTTTGGCTTAACATTGTTTGTAAAATTCATCAGTAGTGTTGTATATATACTGTACTATTCA
Organism: Saccopteryx bilineata; assembly: GCF_036850765.1. Classification (NCBI taxonomy): domain Eukaryota; kingdom Metazoa; phylum Chordata; class Mammalia; order Chiroptera; family Emballonuridae; genus Saccopteryx; species Saccopteryx bilineata. The sequence continues at coordinate 159,818,351 of NC_089490.1, forward strand.
CAAAAATTAGGGGATATTTCAAAATGAATATGAAGCAATAAAAAAAGCATTTGATTTTTTTTATTAAACAGGAACATCAGAAAAACAAGTCAAAGAAAGTTGTTTGATTATGCAAATGAGATGTAAAACCAACTTTTATTTCATTGGTGAAAATACACTATACAAAAGGCTGAAAGTACTGGAGTATCTGCATGTTCCCTGATCCCCTAATTTTTGTGAGCAGTGTATTTGTGGAGCATTCATTCTCATGGCTGTATTACATTGTGTGAATATACTATTCTTTTTTTTTTTTTTTTTTTTCCATTTTTCTGAAGCTGGAAACAGGGAGAGACAGTCAGACAGACTCCCGCATGCGCCCGACCGGGATCCACCCGGCACGCCCACCAGGGGCGACGCTCTGCCCACCAGGGGGCGATGCTCTGCCCATCCTGGTCGTCGCCATGTTGCGACCAGAGCCACTCTAGCGCCTGGGGCAGAGGCCACAGAGCCATCCCCAGCGCCCGGGCCATCTTTGCTCCAATGGAGCCTTGGCTGTGGGAGGGGACGAGAGAGACAGAGAGGAAAGCGCGGCGGAGGGGTGGAGAAGCAAATGGGCGCTTCTCCTGTGTGCCCTGGCCGGGAATCAAACCCGGGTCCTCTGCACACTAGGCCGACGCTCTACCGCTGAGCCAACTGGCCAGGGCAAATATACTATTCTTGATTTCTTCTATGCTGATGGACATTGGGCCGTTTTCTGTTTCGGTCCATTCCTAATGGTGCTGCCGTGAACTTGTTTTGCTGAACATGTGCACATTACTACTAATTATTTTTACCACTAGGGGTTTATGTAGGGTGTGGTGAGTTACCTTTCATCACATATAATTGAATCGATGGTCTCTGGACTCTTCTAGGTGAATATTGTTAGGCTTTTTATCTGGTGATTTCTTATTTTATGTTATGACTTTTCATGATATGAGGGTAGGATATTTTTTTAAAACATTTTGCATATATGAGAGAACCTTGGTATATTTTGATAGGTGCTCAACTGTTTGTTGATGGAACAAGCCCTTTTTACAGGAGAGGTTCCAATTGCCATGTTTAGAGAAGGTTGACCTACTGCTTAGCCCAAGCTTATTGTCTGAGGGATGGACAGGGGACCCAAGCTAGGCCAATCATATCTTTTTCGGGAAATTTAAAATTTGTAACCAAAAGAAAGAGATCAAGTCCCTATAACTTTGTTCTAGAGAGAAGACCGCATAGGCTCCTACTGTTTGGTACCAAAGGCACGTTGGTTTCTGTTCTTTTCTGCTTCCTGAAGCAGATAAATATCTACATATATTACTATTAAAAAAAACAGTGCAAAATTATTTTGATTAAGTTCCAAAATGCAAAGTAGAGACATAAGTGTTGTAAAAGGTCACAATATGGAGAGACCAGTAAAGACTAGCCTCATCGTGTATCCTGTTGCCCTTGACTTGCTTTCTTGAAGAGAGCTATTGTATGTGTGATTGTATTTTCTGAGCCAGAAATTGCAGTATTAAGGCAATAGTTCAGGAGAGGAGTAATGAGGACTTGAACTAGGAAGCAGTTTGGGGACTGTGGAGAAGGCAATGGTAGAGATCTTACAGGTAAAGGCTTTTTAAGTCTTAAAAACTGATTTAATGTGGAGGTAAAGAGAGAAATCAAAGATGATGCTGAGTTTTGAATTTTTGTGTTAGGAAAGACAGTGGTGACACAATTATTGTATATATAAGGGCATTTGAGAAGAGCGGATGGAGAAGGGATAAAGACGAGTTCAGTGTGGGGTATATTAAGGTCCTGGTGTGACGACTGGATTTTTCTGGTCAAGAATATTGTCTTCAGAGTTAGGAAGACTTGGAGTTCCTTCTGTACTTTGCACATCAGACTGTGATCTGGGCACCGCATTTATTTATCTTCTTTAAGTCTCAGTTCCCCATCTATAAGCTGATACCTCTCTGTAAGGATTAACGTGAGACAGTGCCTATTAAGGGTTTTGCTTATTGCCTGGCAAGTAAGTATTCATAAAGTATGTATTAAAAGGATGATGATGGGATGTCTAGAGTACAATTGGAAAAGAGGGACTAGAGCATGGCAGTGAGGGGTCTGCTTAGAGGTGGTGGTGATGTAAGGAAGCTGACTAAAACTGGCAAGGAAGGGCGTGTGGAGAGGGAAAAGAAGGTAGCCCAAGTCATGTCTAGTTAGAGACAGGAACTGTTTGAGCTGGTGAAGGCGAAGCAGGAGCGGAGAGACTCACAAGATGCAGAGGAGGAAGAGGATGGTTAGCAGCAGCCAGGGCTCCAGTGAAGTTAAGCATACACCAAATTTTGATTGGGTATATTTTTTCTTCCTAAAGCTTGACTGTCATTAGAATCAGATAAACTGACGTAAGGGGCAGCAATGTGTTCAGTGAGATGTACATGAAGATTTTTAGGCTGGGTCCTCTAGGCAGCAGCTATCTGCAGGCCCTTTCTTGCAGTGTGGAGATGAACCAACACCTGGTAATTCTTACTGTGGTTTCTATTGTCTCCTCCCACACTGCCAGATTTCTGCCTGCTGCAGACCTTGGAGGAAAGCCAAGAAGATTAACCAAGATTAGCCAAGAGAGAGAGAGAGAGAGAGAGAGAGAGAGATATTGACAACAGTTTTCCCCATTTTTATTTCTTGGAATGCTTTTGATTTTCAAAAATTTGCTTCCCTTGCTCTGACTTTCCTCAACAAAATTGATTAAAGTTAGAAAGGGGTTGTTTTAGTATATATGGGATGGCGGTAGAACTTAGAGTTAGGTCATAGGAATGAAGGGGAAAGGAGAGAAGAGAGCAAGGCTTGATAGGGAAAGAAAAATAGAGGATGGAGTAAGGAGATGTCAGGAAAGAGAGAAGAGAAAGGAGCAGAAAGAGGAGGGGCTGATAGGGATGGAGAGATAAAGAGTGTGCTCTGGATAACAGGTTGGTAGGTTTTTTTAAAAGTTTTGTTTTCCAAACGGAATCCTTAGTCCAAACTGTCCCCTGAGGGAAACTCAGCAATCTTCCGTGTTTTGTCGGCCTCCTAGCTAGAGCACGGGCCTGAGCTCCACCAGGAAGGCTGTGCGGATGGGACATGGCAGCTGTGCAGCCAGGCTCGGGGGCAGTACCTCTACAGCTCCAGACCACCCAAGCACAGAGGCTGGGATAGGAGCCAGCCTCTGGCCTTGGCCTTCCCCAGCTTCTCCGGGTCCTGAAGTGTCTTGGGTTCCCTGGTTACAAAACTGTGGGAGAACAGAATCCCTGCCTTTGGGGATTACAAGCATGTAAAAAACATGTTGAAGCAAATTTGACCTTAGTTTATATTACAGTCATAGGTTTTAAATAATGGTTTTAACTCATTCGTGAGTTAACAATAATGATCAGGTGTGTTTTTTAGGATAGGTCGAGTTCCTTCGCCTGTTCCCATCGGTTCAGTTATCCAGAACATCTTGTCCTGGCTTTGCAAGTGTGGAAGTAGACTATCACGTGTCTCTTAGGACTGGAGAATATGTGCACGTTTTGATTCACAGGGGTTGGCTCTAAGCATTTCAAATGCTATTCCTTTTTCCTCCCAGTTTTGGTTGATTATTGCCATTTGACTGGATGAAGCTCTTGATTTTTGCAAAGCCCCTGGATATTTTTTTTCCTAAGTATTCACGCGGCATAGTTGCGTGCATGTGTAGTGTGTGTGTGTGTGTGTGTGTGTGTTGAAGTATGCAACTTGTTTCAAAACTCCAGACCATTGCTGCAGACCAGTCAGTTCAATCAGGAAGGGCTTTTCTAGGGGATGGGTTATTTTTAAACTTGAATTTCACGGGGTCGGCTCCCGGCCGCCAGGCTCCGTTGTGGGAACGGTTGAGAACAGTCGGGAGCATTCCCCCTGCGCCCACTGGATAGGGTTTTCTGAAAGGTTGAGGGACACAGGGAGGACGCAGGTGTGCGGGCCTTGCCCGCACCGCTTTTCCCGGGTTGGCCCGTTCTCCTGGAGCGCCCCCTTTCCCGCCACGCTTCCCACAATCCCTGGCGCTGCTGCCGCTCCGGGCCCAGGCCAGGCCTGTGTCCCAGCCGAGGCCGCAGCGGCCCTTCGGCGCTGTCCGGAAAGTCTCGAACCCCACTGCTGCCGCGGTCCCGAGCGGCGGCTTCGGCCATTTCCGGCCCGGCGCACTTCGGCAAGTTCCGCAGTCACTTGTCGGAAATGGCTGCCCGCCGGCAGGGGGAGCAGAGGATCCCGCGCGGCCTGGAAGGCGGGCGGCAGGCGGCGGGAGCGGCTGCTGGGAAGCCGAGTTTCGCACAGGCGGCGGCGGCAGCGGGAGCGGCTCGTCGCTGAACTGGAAGCCGGTAGGACTCCTGGTGGCGGCGGCAGGAGCCCCGAGAAACCGGAGGCGGCGGCCTGGAAGAGGCTCGTGGTAGGGCTCGCGGGGCTGGCCCCCAGCGCAGGGCACCGGCCGGGCAGGCGGACCGGGGCTGGCTGTGCTGGGGCCGCCGCAGCCCGCGGGAGGCTGCTGCCCAGCGCGGCAGGGGCGAGCAGCCTTGGAGTAGGCCTTCCCAGACATCTGGGGGCCTGGGGAGGGGACCTCTAGGGCCTGAGCCACCGGCGAGGAGGGTTAACGGGTCTCCGTGGGGTTTTACACACGACCTCCCACCCTCACACGCCCCCTATAGCCCCGATTTGGTTGTCTCGCACCCACTTCCACTCCTTTTATGAAAGCTTGACTTCAGCTGTGCAGCCTCTTCTGCGCCTTCAAGCCCTCCACCCATCCTCTGCTCTCCTGTATTTGTCCAGCTTGTGCAGAGCATCTGTTGTTGTGGCTGAAGGGGCTTTCTCGCTGCCCTCTCCCATTTCCCCTGTGCACGCACTCCCACATCTGCTTTGCGCTGCATTCAGACACAGTCGCCAGCAGCTGCTCTTCCTCCGGCTGGTTTTGCCAGGCTCACCTCCTTTCATGATGAACCCACAGTCAGAATAGCCACTTCCTGTCCAAGGGTCCAGGTGCTGCCGTTTTGTGCATCTGGGGCTCTAGTGCCCAGGTTCCGTAGCGATGGGCCTAGCGCTGTTTGGTCAGGAGAGGGGCTGCAGAGTGCATGTCTACACTGCTGAAATCTTAGCCGAAGACGGACCGGGCTGCCACTGGTGATAGTGCAGATCCCGACCTTTGGAGATCAGCTCCCGGCTGCAGCTAGGGTATTAATCTCTTCTCCACACTGAGCCTGTGGTTCAAGCTCCTTTTTAGATATCTGCAGCGATTAAAGGACTTGAATTTGGTAGATTTCTCCACCTAACCTGGACTTTTTCTTCTTGCCTATTCAAAAATTCAAAGGGCTTCGTCAGGTCCTCTAGTTGTACTGTACTGCTGAGGAGGAGAAAACAGAATAGCACATATCCATTTTTTCTTCTATATGTGATTTACTTAGGTGTCTTTAGCATTTGTTCTCAGTTCGTCCTATTCCAATTTAGGTAGCTTCACTTTTGAAGGCTGGGCTCTCCATGTGTTCTTTTGTTTTAAAAAAGTCTCCGTGTTACTTTCAGGCAAATTGCATTTTTCCCTGTTTTGCTCAACAATTACTCTTGTACTGGATCAGAGTGCCTGGGATAGTAACCTGTGGGGCCTTGATCTTTATGAATGAAGCTAAGCATTCTCAACAACTTACTTAGCAAAGGGACCTTTAAATATTTCATGATGAAAGAAAAGCAGTCTTCTTAAACTCTTACTTGCTGTGTTAAAAATATCTTATCCTGTAGGGAGCCTGAGGAATCCTTATAAGTACTTACAAGTATGTGGGAAACTAGCTTAAATGCTTTCTGGAAGAGAATTAGAATCATGGATCTTCAGAATAGTTGAAACATTATTACTACCCTTTTCCACCTGACATTTTCCCTCTTCTCTTTTCCTGTGTCTTCCCAATAAATGATATTCTTGCCAAAAAAGAAAAAAAAAAAGGCCTGACCAGGCAGTTGCGCAGTGGATAGAGCATCGGACTAGGACGAGGAGGACTCCGGTTCAAGACCCTGAGGTCGTTGGCTTGAGTAGGGCTCATCTGGTGTGAGCAAGGCTCACCAGCTTGAGCCCAAGGTCGCTTACTTGAGCAAGGGGTCACTTGGTCTGCTGTAGTCCCCCCTCCCCCATCAAGGCACATATGAGAAAGCAATCAATGAACAACTAAGGTGCTGCAACGAAGAATTGATGCTTCTCATCTCCCTTCCTATCTGTCCCTATCTGTCCTCCTCTCTGACTTTCTCTGTCTCTGTCACAAAAAAGAAAAAACCTACCCAAAACACCCACATTATTTATTTAATGCCCGGAGATATGGTCAGTGCTCTCAGGTGGCATACCTACTACCCAGAAGATTGACATCATGTGTTCATTCCCCCACTCCTCACTTTTCTAGAGGGGCAGCGACTGACTGGCATTAAGTGTTGGAATCTCTTAATGATTCATCTCCAGTTGTAACCTATGATTGAAAAGATTTTAAGTAAACAGTGTGAGAGAAATGAATCAGGGGTTAGGTTAACCCTGAGAAATGGAGTTCTAAGAGAGTGGGGAAATTGCAAAGGATGGTTTGAAGCCATCAGAAGAATGTATGGGTATTAGATAAGGACATGCCTTTTCCCTCAGGACAGAAAGCTAGCTGTTGAGTGAAAAGTCATTGAAAAGTGGTGCTGGAGTGAGGTGGTGGCAATGGTGTGTGTGGGGAGGTCCCTCTCTGAGGTGAGATTGGTAAATAGGCCCCTGGTGGAGGGTTAGAAACACTGCCTGAAGCAGTAGTAGAATTAGATATTAGGAGAAAAAGGAAGATCCCTCCACATCTGTTGTTGGCAGAGATTTGGTCGTCTCTGCATATAGTTATTTCAGAGTGAGGCAAAGAATATGAATCTTTCATGAAGTCCTAAAACTGCACTGATTTCTGCTGGATATTAAGTTTAGCTTAGAAAACTTCACATTAATTCAAAAGTTCTCTGGACATATTTCCATTCTATTTTTGTTTACTCTTAATTTTTGGTAACTTTCTTTTGAAAACCTATAATGATAGAGTAAGTAATAGGAAAGGAAGGATTTTTCATGTATTTGTAGGTTTCATGGATTGGTGGACCACAAGCAGAGTGAGTTTGAGAACTCAAGAGGGCCAGAGGTAGGCTCACCTGTAAGCACAATCTTTTCTTGACTGAACCAGTCCTACACTCCTTGTATAGTTAGAATTTTTCAGATCTCTTTGGTGGTATTATTAGGTGGAAGAGAAGTGGATTAAAATTTATGTAATCTGGAGTATACAAGAGGAATATGGAGACTCTATTTAGTGACGTATTTACCTCCCCTACACTTAGGCCATAATGTTTAGTGTATGTTCACATGCACCAAAATAACCCATTAAACTCCTAGGGAGAGAGACATAGAAAGATGAACGATGTCTCAGCATTCAGACACCTCTGTGGTTTATAACCTGAAAAAAAGTAGACAAACTTTTTCTGTAAAAGGTCAAATAATAACTGTTTTAGTCTTTGCAACTTCAGCTCTGCTGTGTGGAGGGAGAGCAGCATATACTAAATACACGTATGCATACAATCCATAACTGAATGCACAAGGCTGTGTTCCAGTATGACTAATTTACAAAACAGGCAGCTGGCTATGGTTTGCCCTGCCCTAGAGTCTTACCTTCCCAAACACATATCATTACTTAAATTTATCCCTCCTTTTGACTGTACCCAGTACCTTTTAGACTGGTCAGTGCCATTGATGATTAATATCCTGGATGTTAGTTTTGGTGACTGTTTTCTCTGTTATCTTCTTATATTGTTGTCATTTTAATCCACTTCTTCAACTTCCTGTAAAACGTTTTTTTCAACAAATATTTGACACTTGGAGGAATAAAAAAATTAGGTTGGTAATATGCCCTTAGCCTGTGTAATAAGACATAAATACATTATGATGATAGATTACAATGTCTTAAGTTACTGTAGTTTTTTCCCCCTTATTCAGTACTTTCATATAATTTTTTTCATGCAGATTTTGATCTTTAACTCTGAGAGATAGGAGCAAAATGTAACTATTTATTTTTTGAGGGGAAAGAAGGTAGGAAAAATAACAAACTTGGGGAGGCTTAATTATTTGACCAAGGAGAGAGGTATAAGTGGCTGAATTCTTAAACTGACCAATAATATTTGCTGACCTGTCATCATTTGAATACTTATAATGACGTGGACCTCTGTGGACAGTCCTTTCGAATTTGTAGACTGGTTTTTAGGAGGCTTTTCCTTATTTATTTATTTATTTTGGGGGTATTTTTCCGAAGCTGGAAACGGGGAGGCAGTCAGACAGACTCCCGTACGCGCCCGACCGGGATCCACCCGGATGCCCACCAGGGGGCGGTGCTCTGCCCATCTGGGGCGTTGCTCTGCCGCAACCAGAGCTATTCTAGCGCCTGAGGCTGAGGCCACAGAGCCTTACCCAGCGCCCCGGGCAAACTTTGCTCCAGTGGAGCCTTGGCTGCAGGAGGGGAAGAGAGAGACAGAGAGGAAGGAGAGGGGGAGGGGTGGAGAAGCAGATGGGCGCTTCTCCTGTGTGCCCTGGCCAGGAATCGAACCCCGGACTCCTGCACGCCAGGCCGACGCTCTACCACTGAGCCAACCAGCCAGGGCTGGCTTTTTCTTATTGAGCTGCAGTTTGCCTCGATGATTTTCACTTAGCAAAGTCTGTTCTAGTCTATATTACAGTTCTTCAGATGTTGAAGGTTAGCTGTCATGTTTCTTCAAGCATGAGTTGCAAACTGGTGTGCATGGATCAAGTAAGGCCGATGTGCCTCCCACTTAGCTGCCCAACTTACACAAAAGCTGAATTTGGGAGCCAACTTTTAGAAATGGGAAATTTTTCATGAAAATCTCTATTTCTGGCTTTTATTGGTGATACAGAGCTCACATTTCTGATGGCAGTAACCTCCCTAAATATTATACTTGTAAGTACTCGATGTTTTGCTCCTTTCTGCCAGCTTTATTCATTTACTTCACCTTTAGGGCATTTGTGTCATTGAGCATGCCTTCCTTTTCCTAGGGCTTCTATTCCTCAGGCTGAACATTCCCGTGTCCTTTGGGTGTTTCTTGTTTGACAGTTTCAAATCCCCTCACCAACTTCTTAGTCCTCTGGCCTCCATTTACTTTGCCAATGCCTCTCTTAAAGTGTGGCACCTGGCACAGCTTATCATATTCAATATGCAATGTTGGCTAAAAGAGTCTGGAGTAGACAGTAATCTTAACTCCTTCATTTTTGCACTATACTTTGTGTGTGTGTTTTTTTAAATAAGGCGATAGTATTTTTTCTAAGTGGTCATGTATGCTTGACGCATTGAAATTTTAGTCATCTGAAATCACAACTCTGTGTGTGTTTGCATGCTGTTGTTAAACTAAATCATTTATATGTACATAGTTTGGGGATCTGAATCTGAACCTTGACTTTGTCTCTGAAATTTTATCTGTTTAACTTTCCAGATTCCAAAAATATTTTTGGATCCTGGGTTTTTTCCACCTTATTCTTCCTAGCATGACTTCTAGATTTCTGAAATAGAGCTGTGGAATACATTATAAAAACACTGTGGCTTAGAATGGAGAAAATAGTTGATGAGGTCCCAAACCATAATTAATGAGTCAATGGAAAATTAAGGGGGGGGGCCTTTCAAGGAAGACACTATACCATCCTTGAAATCTTAGAGGTGAAACAAAAGGAGGTGTTGGTAATAACCTTGTTGCCCCAAGTTGATATGTTGGTAATATATTTTTTTCCCAATAAAACAAATCTGTATGTGGTTTCTATGTGCAAGGCAGTTGTAAATCAGCAGGGTCTTAGAATCTAAAAGGATTTTTGAGGTCATCTAGTCCAATCCTTTATGAGTTAAAAAAAGGAAAAGGATGAAATGAAGAGAATACTCATTGCTGATCACTTGGTTAAAAAAAAAAAAAAAAAGGAAAAGGAGCACGTGAGTCAAGAAGGACAAGGAATTGTGAAGTTATGGGATCTACTGAATCAGAAAGATGGTAATGATGAAGGGATGGAGAAACTGAAGCCTTAGTCCCTGGCTGGTGGTTCAGTGGCTAGAGTGTTGGCCTGGTGTATGGATGTCCTGGGGTTTGATTCCTGGTCAGGGCACACAGGAGAAGTGACCATCAGCTTCTCTCCCCCTCAGTCTCTCCCTCCTCTCCTTTTTCCCCTCCTGCAGTCAGTGGCTTGATTGGTTCAAGTGTGGCCTGTGGCATTGAGGATGGCTCAATTGGTTCGAGTGTGTCAGCCTCAGGTGTTAAAAATAGTTTGGTACTTGAGCATTGGCCCCAAATGGGTTGTTGGGTGGATCTTGATCTGGGGACATGCAGTCTTTCATACCATCTCCCCTCCTCTTGCTAAAAAACAAAAACCAAGAAACTGAAGCCTCGGGTTGAATTTACTCATGAAGGTTGAAGTGGGATGCCTGAGTCATAAAGCTGTATTTCTGTATAGCTTAGCAAACTTTTACTTAATTTTTCTGGCTCAATTAGGGTGGGTGGCCAAGGGCACAAATGATGTCAATTATAATATGCCTCCATAGCATAAAATTAAGATGTTTTCTTGAGAAACAGGAACCTTAGAGAAATCAGGCACTTGCACATCAAATTGACTGTTCCAGGAACATACTTCAGCACAATCCATCTGAAGTCCATACTTAAAAAGCAAAACAAAACAAAACAACCCTGCCCCTCTCCCTTACAGTTGAGTCTGTATTTTTTACTTAACGTTATACAGTGTGTCTGTAAAGTCATGGTGCACTTTTGACCAGTCACAGGAAAGCAACAAAAGACAATAGAAATGTGAAATCTCACCAAATAAAGGGAAAACTCTCCCAGTTTCATACCTAGTCAGTGCAGTTTGATGTGGGCTCATGCACACATTTTTTTTTTTTTGTATTTTTCTGAAGCTACAAACCGGAAGAGACAGACAGACTCCCGCATGCGCCCGACCGGGACCCACCCAGCACGCCCACCAGGGGGCGACGCTCTGCCGCGACCAGAGCCACTCTAGTGCCTGGGGCAGAGGCCAAGGAGCCATCCCCAGCACCCGGGCCATCTTTGCTCCAATGGAGCCTCAGCTGCAGGAGGGGAAGAGAGAGACAGAGAGGAAGGAGAGGGGGGAGTGGAGAAGCAAATGGGCGCCTCTCCTGTGTGCCCTGGCCGGGAATTGAACCCGGGACTTCTACATGCCAGGCCGACGCTCTACCACTGAACCAACTGGCCAGGGCTCATGCACACATTTTTTAAGGGCTCCTTAGGTAGCTATCCTGTATAGCAGGGGTCCCCAAACTACGGCCCACGGGCCGCATGCGGCCCCCTGAGGCCATTTATCCGGCCCCCGCTGCACTTCTGGAAGGGGCACCTCTTTCATTGGTGGTCAGTGAGAGGAGCATAATTCCCATTGAAATACTGGTCAGTTTGTTGCTTTAAATTTACTTGTTCTTTATTTTAAATATTGTATTTGTTCCCGTTTTGTATTTTACTTTAAAATAAGATATGTGCAGTGTGCATAGGGATTTGTTCATAGTTTTTTTTATAGTCTGGCCCTCCAACGTGGTCTGAGGGACAGTGAACTGGTCCCCTGTGAAAAAAGTTTGGGGACCCCTGCATAGCCTCTACAGACCCGTCACTGACTGATGGCCTACCAGAACGGGTTTTCTCCACCAAACAGCCTGTTTCCTTCAACTGCTTATTCCACCGAGTAATGTTATTCCTTTGTGGTGGCGCTTCGTTATAAACGCGCCGATATTCACGTTGCACTTTGGTCACGGATTTGAATTTAGCGAGCCATAGAACACACTGAACTTTCCTCTGTACCGTCCACATCTAGACTGGCATGGCTGTGGGCTGTTCTGCTGTGTACTTGGTGTTACATCATCATCTATCTGCACAGGCGCACATGCTGCCTGCCACATCATCCTACAGAAACTGGGAGGGTTTTCCTTTTATTTGGTGCAGATTTCACATTTCTATCGTCTTTTGTTGCATTTCTGTGACCGGTCAAAAGTGCACCATGACTTTACGGACACACTATATTGTGAACATGTCCCCATTTTCTTTAAAATGATTGAAAAGCTATTGACAGCATGCTGTTTATATTAATGTCATGGATTTGTCGCACTTTATATTTTGCCTCACTTCTAATTCTTGGACATTTGACTTACATACATATATATTTTTGATTATAAAGAATATTGTGGTGATTACATCTTTATAATACATATCTTGGTTCACATAGAATATATTCTTAGAAAGTGAAATTGCTGGGTCGAAAATATATAGCATATTTCCCCATATATAAGACACATCTTTTTTTGAAAAATTTGGGGTCGAAAAACTGGGTGCATCATATACAGTGATTGTGGCATTTCTAATGCCATAGATGGAACTGAGGATGAGGGCAATATATGAAAACAGTGATTCGTTATCAGACAGAGATGAGGACAAGCTAATGGATGGGAGTTTTGACAGTGATGAGGAGTTGTATGAATTTTATGATGAATAAAACTTGAGTTCAATAACTTTATGTAATACTTTTTTTTTTTTTCCATTTTTCTGAAGCTGGAAACAGGGAGAGACAGTCAGACAGACTCCCGCATGCGCCCTACCGGGATCCACCCGGCACGCCCACCATGGGGCGATGCTCTGCCCACCAGGGGGCGATGCTCTGCCCATCCTGGGCGTCGCCATGTTGCGACCAGAGCCACTCTAGCACCTGAGGCAGAGGCCACAGAGCCATCCCCAGCGCCCGGGCCATCTTTGCTCCAGTGGAGCCTCGGCTGCGGGAGGGGAAGAGAGAGACAGAGAGGAAGGTGCTGCGGAGGGGTGGAGAAGCAAATGGGCGCTTCTCCTGTGTGCCCTGGCTGGGAATCGAACCCGGGTCCTCTGCACGCTAGGCCGACGCTCTACCGCTGAGCCAACCGGCCAGGGCTATGTAATACCTTTTTTTTTTTTTTTTGTAATACTTTTTTTAATTTCAAATTTCTGGCCCCAAAATTAAGGTGGATGTTATACATGGGAGCATCTTATACATGGGGAAATACGCTACATTTTCAAGACTTGGTTACAAGGGGCAAATAACTTTTCAGTTTATCTTCCTACTAATACAATATAAGAATACTTGTTACTGCAGCTGCCTGCATAGTATAGAGATGTACTGTGCCTTAGTAAGTTGTATACCGGTACTTTGTAATTTTCTAGTGTGAATATTCTCGAAGCCAAATAAGTCTTTTTTCTCATTCTTGATTCTTTCTTAATAGTTTCTGGAAATGGGAATGTAGGGTCAGAGGGTAAACACAGTTTCAGGGCTTTTATTACTTACTGCCAAATTGTTTTCCAGAAAGGTGTGCCAATTTTCACTCCTAGGTGCCAAGTGTGGGAGTGTAACCCTTGATCCTGGATAGCTCCAGATGTTATAATTTTACAATTCTTTGTTGAGTTATGGATGGAAAATGTCACTGTATCTGGTTTTAAATGTGCATTTCTTTGATTGCTAGGATGATTAAATATTTAAAAATATTTATCATTTGGACCCCTTTTTCAAATTTTTTAATTTTTAAAATAATTTTTATTTATTCATTTTAGAGAGGAGAGAGAGTGGGAGAGAAAGAGAGAGAGAGAAAGAGAAAGGGAGGAGGAGCAGGAAGCATCAACACCTATATGTGCCTTAACCATACAAGTGCAGGGTTTTGAACCAGCAACCTCAGCATTCCAGGTCGACGCTTTATCCACTGCACCACAACAGGTTAGGCCTGGACCCCTTCTTTTTGTTTAATTTCCTGTTTACAACAGTTGTATTGCCTTTACTTCTGTTAAAGTGATGTCATGTTGCAAATGCTCCCCTCAGTCTTTTCATTGAATCTAATATATAGAATCCTTTGATACTTAATGTAGTCAAATCTTTTGAATTTTTTTATTTTATTTTTTAATAGATTCTGCTTTTGCTTGCATTGCTGTAAAAGTGGCTGTATTAATGCCTGACCAGGAGGTGGTGCAGTGGGTAGAGCGTCAGGCTGGGATGTAGAGGACCCAGGTTCGAGACCCCAAGGTCGCCAGCTTGAGCGCGGGCTCATCTGGCTTGAGCAAAAAAAGCTCACCAGCTTGGACCCAAGGTCGCTGGCTCCAGCAAGGGGTTACTCGGTCTGCTGTAGCCCCACGGTCAAGGCACATATGAGAAAGCAATCAATGAACAACTAAGGTGTCGCAACGAAAAACTGATGATTGATGCTTCTCATTTCTCTCTGTTCCTGTCTGTCTGTCTCTATCTCTCTGTCTCTGTAATAAAACAAAAAAATGTAAAAAAAAAAAGTGGCTGTACTTACCTTGAGATGAAGTTACTTGTATGTATTTCTTTTGCTCTTTTTATGGTTTCATTTATTAGTTACCTCATGAATCCACCTGGGACTTAGCTTTGGATTTAGTTTGTCATGCAGAAGCCTGACTTGATTTTCTTCCCCAAGAGCTGTCACCTCATTTATTGAAAACTCTAGTGTGCTATACTTCCCTTCCCCATTTTTATAACTTTATTTTTACATAATTTATGGTCCAGTTGTAAAAGTAGAATGAGGAATTTCCACATACTCTTCACCCATATTTCCCAACTTTAAAAATTTTTTAATTTTTAATTTTAGTGAGAAAGGGGAGAGGGGAGAGAGACAGGAACATTGATCAGTTCCTGTATGTGCCTTGACCGGGGATCAAACTGGCAACCTCTGTGCTTTGGGATGACACTAACCAACTGAACTGTTTGGCCAGGGCCCACATTTCCCAATTCTAACCTTTTGTCATTCTTGCTTTAGCTACCTCTCTCTGGTGCTAATTCAAAGCCAACAGGAATCCCCAGTTTGGGGCGTGGTAAGAAAGGAAACTTTATTCAGTGCAAACAGCTCAGTTGTAAAACGACTGGGCTATAAGCTCAATAGTGTTACAGCTCAGTTGTGAAGCAGCACAGCTTCCAGAACCCCCTCTGGCCAGGCAGCTCTGTTCTGCTCTGCTCCCCTCTGCTCTGCTCCCCTCCGCTTTAGTCTGGCTGCTCTTCTGTTCTGCTCCAGCAAGGTGTCTTCAGCATTTCATCTTCTGTGTTTCAACTTAAGCAGGGAAAACACAGTCCTTTGAGGTAAGGAAAAAACCCTTTTCTGAGCCAGAGGGGACCTGGCTTATATAGATAGAAGTCCTAGCCCCTGGCCTTTGATTGGTCTGTCCTCATGAGAATGATCACTCCTAATTCTCACAGTTTGATTGGTCCAAAAGGTATTGTCCTAATTGGTCAGAATTAAGCCACTCTGATTGGTTGGTGAAGATGCCAATGGGGGACTAAAGCTGTGCAGCTCCAGTTGGACAGGGATAATCTCAGGCCTATTGGTTGAAGTACAATTCCAGGAAGTCCTTTATAAGGGCTTGTTCAGGTGGCAGGAACACAGTGTAGGGAGGCTGTTCAGTGAAGGCTTCTGAATCCTGAAATGTGGTTTGCAGGAGAGGCCCTTGTTTAGAAACAGATGCTAGGCTCTTTTAATTTTGAGATCACTAAGCCACCAGGAGCCCTTCTCAGTAGGTATCTTCTTTCTAAGGGTCCACAATATATAATTTTTATGTCCTGTTTCTCAACCTTTTACCAATGAATCTTAGCATCCATTTCTGAATCTTTCCTGAAATAGTTATTAATTTGATGCTCACTAAATGACAGTTTTAAAATCTCCATCATTCTGCCATTTCTGTATATTTATTGGGTAGAATTCTCCAAATGAATAATTTTTCCTTCTCCTTCTTTGTATACTTAATTATTAATTTATTTGATTATGAATACATGGTTTTTTCATTTATTGGTAATTTGTTGATATTTATTTAGATAGCCAGTGTCCCAGATTTATCCAGTGGGATCCCTTCAAACTGGATCTAGTGTCTTTTTTTTTTATATGCCCTACTTTCTTTGACTACATCTCTATTTTGGCAAAAGAAGATTTTCCAGCCTCTATTTTGCTTTGCTTGTCTAGTTCTGAAATCAGCTGCTTATTCAAGGAGTCTTCTTAGGTCATGTATTCACACTGATACTTCAGGTTCTAATGGAACACTACAGGTATTATTTTAGTCTTCCCTCATTTCTGTATTTGTAAGACATCACTTTAGCAGTGAGAAAGCCAGTTTGATCTTTTATCCAGACCACTAAAACTGTCCATATTAGCAATAAGGCTGTTTTACTTTCTGATTATTCATGTGTTCACTGGAATATAGTGTGCCTTGAAGTGATTGCAGCAAGATAATATTTTTTTATTTATAAAAATAATGCATGCGTATTGTAGAATGAATGAAGACAAAAATCAATCTTTGAAGTAAACAAGTAGTAAATGACTGAGCAGGTCAGGTCAGACAGACCTGGATTTGTATCTGGGCACCTCAGTTTGCTTGCTGTATGGCCTCACACAAGTTTCATCTAGGTTAGTGATTCACTTCTTTATCTGTTGTTGAAATTACAGTGCCTACCCTGAGATGGTTGATGTAAGAATTAAATGAGATGACATATGTAAAATGTGTTACCTCGTGTACACTGTAATATAAATACAGTTATAACAAGTGGAAAGTTTCTCCTACCCCCCACATCTTCCAAAGGGGCAGGATGTAGTTTGTTGACTTCCTATATGAATAAGGTATATTGCTGTTTGTCTTACTTAGCTGTCTAAAATTACATTGATTCAGATGTCATCTGTCTGATTGCCATTAGTTCTTTGTTAGACCAATGGTTTCGTGCCAGAGTTGTGTGCCCTGTGTTAAAATCATCTGGGAGCTTTGTCAAACTACAGGCAGCGGGGCCCCACACTTGGAATTTCTGATTCAGTTGATTTTGCGTTGGCCTGCATTTATTGTCTGAAAAAATTCTTAAATGAGTTGTGAATCTGAATTGTAACTCTAGTTAGAAACTGACTGGTGAGACATAACGATTTTGATTTGTGGAATGTTATCAAACTGGTGGGAAGGGAAAGACATCAGATGTGGCCTAATTTTCAAATTGAGGACCTATTCTGGGAGATAAGACTTGCAGGTTCAGGTTTATTGCTGACTAAACAGATGACCTAGTCAATAGTCTTAGTTTACTTGTTACTACCTATATACGCCTGAGCAGTGGAAGGAATGCTTATAACTTATTGATGAGATCCTTTTGTGTATTTTGTGATTTGTTTGCTAGTGGAATTTGTGGAACATCTTTGTACTTAGAAATATGTTGTTGAGTCGAAAGGATATTTGTTTTTCTCTTTCTAAAAGCCCTGTAACTGGTGGCTCAACTCAGGTTCTGTGATTGTATCATAATCTTGACTTTCATCTCTTATCTGGTTTTTGTTTTTTTGTTTGTTTTTTTGTTGTTATTTCTATTTTTCTGAAGTTGGAAACGCAGAGGCAGACAGACTCCCGCATGCGCCCGACCGGGATACACCCTGCACGCCCACCAGGGGGCGATGCTCTGCCAATCTGGGGTGTTGCTCTGTTGCAACCAGAGCCATTCTAGCACCTGAGGCAGAGGCCACAGAGCCATCCTCAGTGCCCGGGCCAACTTTTCTCCAATGGAGCCTTGGCTGCGGGAGGGGAAGAGAGAGACAGAGAGGAAGAAGAGGGGGAGGGATGGAGAAGCAGATGGGCGCTTCTCCTGTGTGCCCTGGCTGAGAATCGAACCTGGGACTCCTGCACACCAGGCTGACACTCTACCACTGAGCCAACCAGCCAGGGCAGGTTTTCGTTTTTAATTGCTGACAATTTTCTATAGATGTACCTTGTTTTATTGCGCTTTGATTTTTTGCATTTCACAGGTTTTTTTTTTTTACAAATTATAGGCAAGACCCTCCCCCAGCAAAAGGGTTCTGACTTGCTTTATTGCGGTGACGTGGAGCCAAACCCTCAGTATCTCTGAAGTATGCCTATACTTCCCTTATTTTATGACTTGGTTAGGTGTATCCAGTAAATGAACTACTGTGATTGTTGTATCATGAAAAACACATGGCTTTGATCTCTTGTAACTGGCGAATGCCTAAATGCAGTTCTTATGAGTCATTATTTATCTACAGTTAGCTTCCCTGGAAAATGCGTTTTGTTATTTTGAACAATAGAAGAGAGACGTCAGAGTCTTAAGAATAGTGATAGTATTGGGAAATTTGTTTTAGTGCTTCCTTTTTTTTTTTTTTTTTTTGTATTTTTCTGAAGCTGGAAACGGGGAGAGACAGTCAGACAGACTCCCGCATGCGCCCAACCGGGATCCACCCGGCACGCCCACCAGGGGCTACGCTCTGCCCACCAGGGGGGATGCTCTGCCCCTCCGGGGCGTCACTCTGCCGTGACCAGAGGCCAAGGAGCCATCCCCAGCGCCCGGGCCATCTTTGCTCCAATGGAGCCTTGTTTGCAGGAGGGGAAGAGAGAGACAGAGAGGAAGGAGGGGGGGTGGAGAAGCAAATGGGCGCTTCTCCTATATGCCCTAGCCAGGAATCAAACCCTGGTCCCCCGCATGCCAGGCCGACGCTCTACCGCTGAGCCAACCGGCCAGGGCCAGTGCTTCCTTTTTTTAAAAAAAATTTTAAAGGTTTATTTTATTGATTTTAGAGAGAGATGAAGGAGACAGAGACACACACAGACAGGAGTATTGATAGTTCTTGTATGTGCCCTGACCAGGGATTGAACTAGCAACCTCTGTGCTTCCCGACTAGGCTCTAGTCCAATGGTCCCCAATCCCCGGGCCGCGGACTGGTACCGGTCCGTGGGCTATTTGGTGCCGGTCTATAGAGAAAAAATAAATAACTTACATTATTTCCGTTTTATTTATATTTAAGTCTGAACGATGTTTTAATTTTTAAAAAATGACCAGATTCCCTCTTATATCTGTCTAAGACTCACTCTTGACGCTTGTCTCGGTCATGTGATACATTTATCCGTCCCACCCTAAAGGCCGGTCTGTGAAAATAGTATTTTCTGACATTAAACCGGTCCGTGGCCCAAAAAAGGTTGGGGATCACTGCTCTAGTCAACTGAGGTATTGGCTAGGGCTTACCTGATTTTGATTTGTGTGTGTGTGTGTGTGTGTGTGTGTGTGTGTGAGAGAGAGAGAGAGAGAGAGAGAGATACTTTGGGTCCTAAAAGTAAGTGTGTATGTGTGTGTGTGTTGTTGGTCAAATAAGTTTGTAAATATGATATATATGTTTGCTCGCTTATAGTTTGTATTGGGTGTGGGGGACAGGCTGTAAGCAGGCCTAAGGCTTAGTTTCAAGACTAAGCTTTTCCCCACACCCTTGACTGTTGCATGATGTAGGGTGATGCGCTCTCATGAG
The DNA here is from genome assembly GCF_036850765.1 of Saccopteryx bilineata. Taxonomy (NCBI): domain Eukaryota; kingdom Metazoa; phylum Chordata; class Mammalia; order Chiroptera; family Emballonuridae; genus Saccopteryx; species Saccopteryx bilineata. The sequence goes on from NC_089490.1 coordinate 159,837,673, forward strand.
GAATCCCATTATGCCTCAGATAAGTGACTTTGTATCAGAGACTTCCTTATTTGTATATTGGATTAAAGGTTTTGATTTCTACACTATAAAACGGGGGCAGACTGGGAGCTTGCTCTCTCGGTTCCTGAGATTATTAGCATTAGAGGAGAGAGCAGAGAGAAGAGCAGATAAAGGCCACTTGGAGGAGGCCAGGAGAAGCAGCCAAGATGTCAGAATGCAGAAGGAGAAGCCAGTTTGTGTAGAGTTTGTGCAGAGAGAAGGAGATGGGGAACAGAGGTGAATAAGGCTAGTGAGCTAGAAACCTTTGATTTTAGGAAACTTGGATAAGTCAGTAGCTTTGTGAGCACTGAATGATTGGGTTTTGGAGCCCAGTGTGCTTTTACTTGCCCACCGGGTGCAAGCTAGGATTAAAGATGATGGCCCACCAGTTCTTGGCTCCATTGTTTCATTACCGTCTGTCCGAATCTAATGCAAATCTGCATTGGCCTGGTGGCTGTGATGGAGGCCAAGGGTACTGGCTTTACATGTGTGTGTGTGTGATACTTTGGGTCCTAAATCATCTGAAGAGAGGTTTTTTTTTTCCCCCTGAAGCTGGAAATGGGGAGAGACAGTCAGACAGACTCCCGCATGCGCCCGACCGGGATCCACCCGGCACGCCCACCAGGGGGCGATGCTCTGCCCCTCCAAGGCGTCGCTCTGTTGCGACCAGAGCCACTCTAGCACCTGGGGCAGAGGCCAAGGAGCCATCCCCAGCGCCCGGGCCATCTTTGCTCCAAGGGAACCTCATCTTCGGGAGGGGAAGAGAGAGACAGAGAGGAAGGAGAGGGGGAGGGGTGGAGAAGCAGATGGGCGCTTCTCCTGTGTGCCCTGGCCGGGAATCGAACCCAGGACTTCTGCATGCCAGGCCGACGCTCTACCACTGAGCCAACCGGCCAGGGCCTGAAGAGAGTTTTATTTTAAATGTTTATTTATTGATCTTAGTGAGAGAGGAAGGAGTGGGAGAGAGAGAGAGAGACAGATAGATAGGAACATCGATCTGTTCTTGTATGTGCCCTGGCTGGGGGTCGAACTGGCAATCTCTGTGCTTTAGGACAATGCTCCAACCAACTGAGCTAACTGGCCAGGGCAAAGGCTTCCTGATTTTTGAACTAGGTACTACTTTGCTAAAATAGGCTGTTAGTCATGTTTATGCTTAGTAGGAAATCAGGAAATGATGTTCTTTTGGGATGTTTGCATTTAAAACAAAACAAAACACCTGAAATGTGGCTTTTAACAACCTTTTGGAAATAATTTCCTGTACAGAATTGTCTTTACCTTTTCTTTTCTTTTTTTTTTTTTTAGGTGAGAGGCGGGAGATTAGTGAGGCAGACTTCCACATGCATCCTGACCAGCATCTACTTGACACCCCCCCCCCCCATCTTGGGCTGATGCTCAAGTACTGAGCTATTTTTAGTGCCCGGGGCTGACGCTCGAACCAGTTGAGCCACTGGCTGCAGGAGGGGGAGAGGGAGAGAAGGAGAAGAAGAAGGGGGAGAGATACAGATGGTTGTTTCTCCTGTGTGCCCTGACTGGGAATTGAACCCAAGAAGTCCATATGCTGAGCCAATACTCTATCCACTGAGTCACCAGCCAGGGCCTCTTTACCTAATTTGAAGGGCTTGTGGCAATAGATATAACAGTAACAATGTGCATACAGTTCTGTATAGAACCTGACGTGGGTTGTAATGAAATTGTGCCTATTTGACTTACTGTAAATGAAAAAGAGAAATTAGTATGACACATACACAGATACACAGGTAGGTCATAGGTACACAGGTAAAGATATTTTGCTGAGTATATTGTTTTCTTGTTTGTTTAGCAGATGTTGATGTAAGAAATATCCAAACCAATAGAGAATTTTTATGAGGTTATTTAAGCCAAACTGACAACTGCTAGGAAGCAAAATCTCAACTGATTGAGATAAATGCTCTGCAAAATGGCCATTCTGCAGCTTATTTTATACATTAGACTCAAAAGATTAGCTGTAAGGTGGGCTATAGGAAATCCATTGGTGGTAGATTAAGGGGGTGGGAGAAGCAAAGCAGGTATCTCGGCTTGGATAAAAGGCAAAATGGAGAAACACACTTCTTTTACATTGGTGAGTACAGGACAGTTAACATTTACAGCACAGAGAGATGGTATTTGGGGAACAAGATAACAATGAGGGGTTCTGTTATCCTGTGTTCTGGTGCAGTGGTGCTGTGAGGGGTCTGGAAATGAAGATTACTCTTACATTTCAAAGTCATGGTATGCTTACATTTAACAGTATGTTATCTTAAATGCAAAAAGACACTAGACAGGCTCACTTAACGTAAAGACCTCTGTCAAGAAAGCTACAGGGCTAGGACATGACTACTGTTACCTGCTTTTAGTTAGGAATTTTTATGTTCAGGCCACTCTGTATGGTTACATTTGGTTTCTGAGTTTGGTAGACCCACTGTACGGGTCTCTGCTGAGCTTGTCAGGTTCAGTATGTGGTCCCTTCTTTGTCCACATAAATAAATACTTATGAATATAGAGATGGCTTTAGGTTTTGGAGTAGTTTTGCCATGCGTCTTAATTTTAACTAATCGTTGTCCATAGTTGCACTGGAGAGGAGTAATAAGGATAATTTAAGAGTAATTTATGCATGATATGAGTGTGCACTGTGTTCCTTAACTGTCACAGGCAGTTTACCATAATGATTAACACATTGATGTGGGCCTTACAGCTAGAACTGCTTTGATCTGAATCCAAGTTTTACTCAGTATGGATGACCTTGGGCAAATTACCTAAGCTCTGTGTTTTGTTTTCTTCATGTGTAAGATGGGTATAACCCTAGTATCTACATCATAGGATTGATGTGAACATTAACTATGTTAAGGTATAACCTGGCACACGTAAAAATTCAACAAATGTTACCTATTATAATTATTTAAAACATTAAAGTCAGTTGGTTTCATTTGGGAACATCTGGAAAGTGTCTAGCTTCTCTCTTTTTCTCCCATTCTCCATATCTTTTAGATGTAATTAATGCATAACAGCCATCCAGATGGAACCAGCAGTTCCCTTATTTCTTCCCTTCTGCTTTCTTTCATTTCCTCCATGGAGTGTTTTACTTTCGTTCAGTTCAGTTCAGTTTTGCTTTTGTATGAAGAAGGCTATACAGCTTATCCAAAGGCATTGACACTGAAATAAACAGATATCCCAAATCCATGATAGGAAGTTTCAGTATCAGAGTGTTTTAATTTGAAGAGAAGTCAGTAGGATGCATGTTCCTGTGATAGACAGTTTGCCTTTGTGATAAGGAATGGTGAGGAGAGGGCTCTGCAAAGTGGAGGAAGTAACAGAGGGCACCGGCATGCTGCGAAGATGAAGGGAGACTGGAGCATATGCAGAACTCTGAATTGCAGCTCTACCCCAGCTGACTTCTCAGCTCACCACTTGGACTTTTGAATTATTTACCATTTTAGCTTTCCAGGTACATAGCTTGTTTTAAGCCCTTAAGTGAGCTGTTAGCAGATACAGAATTCTACTTTCCGTTTATGAGCAAACATCATTTTTGATTAGGGAAAGAGTAGGGCATTGACTATTATCTGAATGATAAATCTCTATGTACAAGTATTTTGAAATTTTCTTTTCCTCTTTGCTGGGAGAAGACACGACTGTAACCTTCTAGGAGATGTACCTTTGCTGATGTTGGAACATTAAGGTGTGGATGTCTGTGTTGCTCACCACTGGTAAAGATATATCAAGAGGGAGGTCAGGGTTAGAGAGGTAAATCTCAGGGTTATCCATTTAGGGCGGCTAACTGAAACTTTTTTTTCTTTTTTTTTTTTTTTCTGAAGCTGGAAACGGGGAGAGACAGTCAGACAGACTCCCGTATGCGCCCGGCCGGGATCCACCAGCACGCCCACCAGGGGCGATGCTCTGCCCCTCCAGGGCGTCGCTCTGCTGCAACCAGAGCCACTCTAGCGCCTGAAGCAGAGGCCAAGGAGCCATCCCCAGCGCCTGGGCCATCTTTGCTCCAATGGAGCCTTGGCTGCGGGAGGGGAAGAGAGAGACAGAGAGGAAGGAGGGGGGGGATGGAGAAGCAAATGGGCGCTTCTCCTTTGTGCCCTGGCTGGGAATCGAACCCGGGTCCCCCGCACGCCAGGCCGACGCTCTACCGCTGAGCCAACCGGCCAGGGCCGGCTAACTGAAACTTATTGGCCAGCTCTAGTAAGTGAAGGCAGAGAAGGGCAAAGGACAAACAAACCCTTGAGGAACAATTGTAAGGAGTGGTAAAAGGAACTGGAGAAAGAGTTGTTGGAATGGAAAACCAAGAGAATGAATGAGTAAAAAATATAAAATACAAATTAACCTAATATGAAATGTGGGGGTGGTGTGAGTGACAAAACACTGATAGGAGAAATAAAGGAAGGTGTGAATAAATAGAATTTTCATGCTTTTGGATAAGATTAACTGTATTAAAATAAAACTTCCCTACTTAAATTACCACTTCTCTCTTAACTGCAATGTAATTTAATTCTCTTCGTATGTTATTGAATTCTGTTCACTAATATTTTAAGTATTTCAAGTATTCATGAGAAATACTTGTCTATAGTTATTTTTTTGGTGCTCTCTTAGTCTGGTTTTGGTGTCAGGGTATTGCTAGGTTTATAAAATGAACTGGAAGTGTTCCCTCCTCTGGAAGAGATTGTGTAAAATAGATGTTTATTCTTTAAACATTTAGTAGAATTCTCCAGTGAAAGCATCTGGAGCTGGAGATTTCTCTTCTGAAAGTTTTAAAATAACAGAGTCAATTATTTATTACAGGCCTATCTATTTTATATTGAGTGAGTTGTCATAGTTTACATTTTTTAAGGAATTGGTCCATTTCATCCAAGTTGTTAAATTTATGTGTGAAGTTGTTCATAGTCTTCTGTTATTTATTTATTTATTTTTTTACAGGGACAGAGAGAGAGTCAGAGAGAGGGATAGATAGGGACAGACAGACAGGAATGGAGAGAGATGAGAAGCATCAGTTATCAGTTTTTCGTTGTGACACCTTAGTTGTTCATTGATTGCTTTCTCATATGTGCCTTGACCGTGGGCCTTCAGCAGACCGAGTAACCCCTTGCTGGAGCCAGCGACCTTGGGTCCAAGCTGGTGAGCTTTTGCTCAAGCCAAATGAGCCCGTGCTCAAGGTGGCGACCTCAGAGTCTTGAACCTGGGTCCTCCGCATCCCAGTCTGGTGCTCTATCCACTGTGCCACCACCTGGTCAGGCTGTCATTATCTTTTTTTTTTTTTTTTTTGTATTTTTATGAAGCTGGAAACGGGGAGGCAGTCAGACAGACTCCCACATGCGCCTGACTGGGATACACCTGGCACGCCCACCAGGGGGCGACGCTCTGCCTATCCGGGGCGTCGCTCTGTCGTGACCAGAGCCACTCTAGCGCCTGGGGCAGAGGCCAAGGAGCCATCCCCAGCGCCCGGGCCATCTTTTGCTCCAGTGGAGCCTCGGCTGCGGGAGGGGAAGAGAGAGACAGAGAGGAAGGAGAGGGGGAGGGGTGGAGAAGCAGATGGGCGCTTCTCCTGTGTGCCCTGGCTGGGAATCGAACCCGGGACTTCCGCATGCCAGGCTGACGCTCTACCGCTGAGCCAAGTGGCCAGGGCCTATTATCTTTTTGATGCCTGTATTTGGATGGACAAACTTTCCTTTTCGTGTACCCTCAAGGTTTTTTTGGCTGGTCTAATAATCAAGTAGACTTGAGACAGATTAGCAACAGAAAATAACCAAGCTTTAATACATATGGGAAACCCGCTTACATGAGAGAGTCAGAGTCCTACATGTAGGAGCAGTTAAAAAATAGGAAGGCGAAATGGGTATCTGAGACATCCTGAGCTAGGGGTGAGGTAAGGTACCTGGGGGCTTCAGAGGGTCACTGCAGGGTGATAAGAAGACTGACAGCTATTGGACGGGAGGGGGCTTGGGGGGCTGGATGAAAGAAGGTGAAGGGATTACTAAAACACACACACACACACAGACATAAAGCACATAGACACAGACAACAGTGTGGTGATAGCCAGAGGGACAGGTGGGAGGGGTTTCGGTGGAGGTGGGCACAGAGGGGGATAAATGGGGATGGAATGAGACTATGTTTGGGGTGATGGGTATATGATACAGTATGCAGATGATATTTTATTGAGTTGTACACTTGAAACGTATGATTTTGTGAACCAGTGTCACCTCAATAAATTCAATAAAAAATAGAGCAGAATAATACAAATAATTTAAAAAAACCCAGATACTTAGTAAATAGAAGTTTGTCATGTCCTATAGATAGGTGAAAAGAGGTTATCTCTGGTAATTCTTATTATGGACAAGTCTCCTAATTCAAATTCTTGTATGTTGTTAGGGAGGGTAGGAAGTTTCTCTTGAGCCTGAAGCTAAAATTGCCCTTAGTGCAAAAAGTCAGCATACCGGAGAAGTACATCTTGGGGTGACTTGTTCTGAACTCCCACATCTGCAGGGACTGTAGTGATATCCCTGGTTTCATTCCTGACGTTGGTAAGTTCATTTTTCATTCTTGATGTTGCTGGTATCTTTTTCCTTTTCTTTGTCCATCTTACAGGTTTGTCAACATTCTTAACAAAAGCAAGTTTATTGATTTTTCTCTTGTTTTTCTGATTTTTATTTCAATGATTTCTGTTCTTTATTTTTTTATTTTTTATTTTTTTTAAGTCACAGGAGGGGTAATAGAGAGATGGACTGCCTCATGGGCCCTGACTGGGATCTACGTGGCAACCCCCATCTGGGGCCCATGCTTGAATCAACTGAGCCATCCTTAGTGCCTGGGTCCAATGTGGGGCCAACACTCAAATCAGTCAAGCCACTGGCTGCGAGAAGGGAAGAGAGAGAGAAGGAGGAGGGTGGCTGGGTGAGAAGCACATGGTCGCTTCTCCTGTGTGCCCTGACTGGGGATCGAACCTGGGATGTCCATACACTGGTCCAAAGCTCTATCCTGAGCCAACTGGTTGGCCAGAGTGGATTTCTGCTTTTGTTTCTTTCCTTCTGCTTACATTGTTCTTTTTCTAGGTTCTTGAAGTAGGAAGTATATACTCAGTAACCAAAAGTAGGGTTATTATAGTAGGAATAAAGTAGAATGTCTACTACCTAAACCCTAAAGTACTAGGATTGTTGATTTGAGACTTCTCGATATTCCTATTATAAGCATTTCATATGTAGGTTTTTCTGTCAGCATTGCTTTAGCTGTAGCCCACAAACTTTTATCTATAATATCCTGTTTAATCCCCACAATAGCTCTGGAAGTAGGTAGGGATTTTCAGTATCACTGTAAGGAGGAAATTATGTAACATTGCTAAATTCTCAAAGCTGAATCCTGAACCAGATAGTCTAGCTGCAAGTGCAGTGGCCTTTAAGCTTCCTCTTACATGTGAAAGTCTCCCTTTTCATTTTACAGTGTTCATTTTCCTGAACTTTAAACTTGATTGAGAATGAAAATGTAAACTTAGACTTTCAGCTGTCATTATTTATTGCACAGTTACCTTCTACCCAGAACTCTGTGGTATTCTCTAGAGGGATTTTAAAAGTGAGAAAAATAGTATCTTTCTATGAGGAATTTTATTTTTATTTTTTTATTATTATTTTTTTTCTGAAGCTGGAAACAGGGAGAGACAGTCAGACAGACTCCCACATGCGCCTGACCGGGATCCACCCGGCACGCCCACCAGGGGCCACGCTCTGCCCACCAGGGGGCAATGCTCTGCCCATCCTGGGCGTCGCCATGTTGCGACCAGAGCCACTCTAACGCCTGAGGCAGAGGCCACAGAGCCATCCCCAGCACCCGGGCCATCTTTGCTCCAATGGAGCCTTGGCTGCAGGAGGGGAAGAGAGAGACAGAGAGGAAAGCGCGGCGGAGGGGTGGAGAAGCAAATAGGCGCTTCTCCTGTGTGCCCTGGCCGGGAATCGAACCCGGGTCCTCCGCATGCTAGGCCGACGTCTATGAGGAATTTTAAATCCAGCTGGAGAGAAACTAATGAACAGTTAAATTCTGAATTTCCTGATACTGGAAGTTTGGAGAGTTGATAAATCCAGTGTGGTTGGAGGAGACTTTATGAAGAGGTAAGACTTGAATGGCTCCTGAGATTAAGCGGAAAAGAGCAGGAATGGCATTCCAGCGTCTGTCAGTAAGCTGTCAGTAAGTGGGCTGTGGAAGTGAGATGAGGAAGATGGGAGCAAGAGCAGAGCTCGCACTCGCTCCCTTTGCGCACTGGTCTAGTGCCTGAAAGGATGATGGGAATGCAGGTGGCCTCGTCTGTAAACAGAGTGGATGGGTAGAACAAACCTTGATTATAGAGGGTCTTGAAAGTTAATGCAGAAGAGTGATCTAAGCAGGGAACTAATGTGGTAAAGAGCAGTTTTAAAAACAGAAAAATTGGGAAACCGTGAACTGGTAGTGCATGAAAAGAGAAATACAGATGCTCAGTGAACAAATTGTTCCACCTCCAGAAATAAAGAAGGGTAAATTAAAACAACAGCATGACATTTTATCTATTAAGCTGTCAAAAAATTTACATTGAATTAGATTAAGTTAATTAATGCTTCACCTTACCAGTAGACTCAAAAATCTTAGTAGCAGAGCATAAAAGTTTATTTCTGGCCCTGGCCGGTTGGCTCAGTGGTAGAGCATTGGCCTGGCATGCATGAGTCCCGGGTTCGATTCCCAGCCAGGGCACACAGGAGAAGCGCCCATCTGCTTCTCCATCCCTCCCCCTCTCCTTCCTCTCTGTCTCTCTCTTCCCCTTCCGCAGCCAAGGCTCCATTGGAGCAAAGTTGGCCCGGGTGCTGAGGATGGCTCTGTGGCCTCTGCCTCAGGTGCTAGGATGGCTCTGGATGCAACAGAGCGACGACCCAGATGGGCAGAGCATCGCCCCCTGGTGGGCATGCCGGGTGGATCCTGGTCGGGCGCATGCGGGAGTCTGTCTGACTGAACTCCCTGTTTCCAACTTCAGAAAAATACAAAAACAAAACAAAACAAAACAACAACAAAAAAAGTTTATTTCTATCACACGTCACAGTTTGATGTGGGTCAGGTGGCTGTCCTCCAGCCGTGACTCAGGGATTGGGGTCGCTTCCTATCTTGACACTTCATGTTTTAGAGTGTTTTGTTTTCAGTTTCTAGTGGTGGGAAGAAGAAAGGATTCATACTTATTCTTAACTGCCTTGTACTGGAAATGACACTTGAGTTCCACTCACATTCCCTTTGGCAAGAACTAGTCTTAAGGCTCCAACCAAACGTTAAGGCAGAAAGAGAAATGTAGGGGAACAAATAGGTACTTGGTGAGTAATAACCATTTCTGTCACACCATTGTTGGTGAGTTGTTGGTAAGTGGGTGCTCTGTGTATTGCTGGTGGGAGGATAAATGATCATCTTTTCTAGTACACAGTAATTTTTTAAATGGCAAGATGTTCTTGCTCTGACCCAGCATTTTTGTGTTAACGTCTTTCTAACAAATAACCATGGATGTCTGCAAGATTGCTGCAAGAATAGTTGTTATCGTATTGATTATAATTAAAAAATTGGAAAAAAAACTTAAATGTCTAACAAAAGGGGATTGGTTAAATAAATTATGGTCTTTCTGTACTGTGGTATGATACTCAGCCATTAATGATCATGTAGTAGACTATAATGATGTGGGTGGGATGTTAGACTGTTCTTGATGTAAGTGAAAAAAATCAGATAACAAAAAAGAACATGAGATACCCCCTTTTTGGAAGCATGTAATGTATATTCATGCATAGACAAAAGGCTGGAGGAGATCTTTGGATTTGGTAAAATAGCAGACTAAATAAATACATATAAAAATCCCCTGCTACAGAAAGCATATTGTGCTCTCAAGGTAGAAAGGTGTCTCCTTATTAAAAAAGTGAGTTGGGGTCAGGGAAGGTTGGGAATTGAAAAAGCAACTGAAGAGCAGTCTGATGTGACAGCCCCATAGGGTGTTTGCCAGTCTTAGTAACTTGTATTTTAGTTTCCACAGAGACCAGAGCTTTCAAAAGCCTTGGAGCAAAAGCCTGTGAGTGTTAGAACTGTGACACCAGGGGAGAGAATGGATTTTCAAAGGGCTGAACCTTCACTAAAGGGGTGCATAGACTAGAAAAAAATTTGCACATGAGCATACAGAGATGTAGTTCTTAGCGTGGATCTTGGATTAATTGGTGAAAGGAATATCTACTGAGAACTCAGGACTATGAATTTCCCTTCATATAGGTTTTATTTAAATATATAAATTATATTGCCTGACCAGGCAGTGGCGCAGTAGATAGAGTGATGGACTGGGATGCGGAGGACCCAGGTTCGAGACCCTGAGGTTGCCAGCTTGAGTGTGGGCTCATCTGGTTTGAGGAAAAGCCCACCAGCTTGAACCCAAGGTCGCTGGCTCCAGCAAGAGGTTACTCGACCTGCTGAAGGCCTGCAGTCAAGGCACATATGAGAAAGCAATCAATGAACAACTAAGGTATTGCAACGCGCAATGAAAAACTAATGATTGATGCTTCTCATTTCTCTCCCTTCCTGTCTGTCCCTGTCTATCCTTCTCTCTGACTCACTCTCTGTCTCTGTAAAAAATACATAAATAAAAATTTAAAAAATATATATATATATAAATTATTCAAATTTACAGTTCCTGTAGGGCAGGGAGACTCTCCAGATTGAGAACTGACCTACAAAGTGGTCTAAGGCTGATACGACAGAAGACTCTGGAAAATACAAACTGTTCTAGAGGGATGGATCCTCACCCCAGACTATGTACACTTCCAGGAAAGAAAGCACTTCCAGCAATGGACTTCACACTGAGTTGTAAAGCATGTGAGGAGACAAGCCACCTTTCCTCGGTGAGCAAGACTATCTGACAAATCAAACACATGAAGAGGAGGGATAGAAAACGCAGGAAGAAGTCCTGTCATAAAAACAAGGCAAATTAAAAAAAAGAGCCAATAGAACTTCTGCAAATGTAAAATAGTTACTGAAATTAAAACCCAGTGTGTAGGATTAACAGCAGTTTAGGCACAGAAGAAGAAGTAATAAAGTAGGTCAGGAGTTGCCAAACTGTGGCTTGTGGGGTGAGTGGGTTGTGGCTTTTTTATAGCTTGTATGGTAAGAATGGTTTTACATTTTTAAATGGTTGTTTTTAAGAAAGCAGGCAAAAGAAAATATTCTAGGTATATTGTATGTGACCCCCAGAACCTAAAATACTCTGGTTATTTACTGAAAAATTTCATGACCCCTAAACTGGATAGATCTGAGAAAATTTCCAGAAGGTAGCATAAAAGACAAAGAAAAAGTATAAATGTGAGGTTTAAAAACCTGGAGGAGGTCTGACTGACATCTAGTCATCTAGTAGGAGTTCAAGAAGAGAGTGAAGGACAGGCAGTGCTCAAAGACACAGTGGCTGAGAATTTTCTAGATTAGTGAAAGACATGAATCAGAAAATACTTAAGAATCAAAGTACAGTGAGTGCTGAGCCCCCCTCCCGCCATTCCACATGTGGACACATGCAGAAGAACTCCAAAGATGAAAAGATCTCAACCGTAAGAATGAAAGTTAGGTTACCCACAAGGTACAATAATTAGGTTGATATCTCATTTCTCAACAGCAGTGATGGAATCCAGAGGAGTCTTCAGTGTTGGTGGAAAAGAAAAGACTTGTTAACCTAGAATTGCATATCTAGCTAGACCATTATTGAAGATTTAGGGATAAAATAAAGAGTTTACCACCAACAGACTCTTCACTGAAGGAACTACTTCAGGGAAAATGAAATGACCAGAGGGAAGGAATGAAATGCAAAAAGGAGTGGAATTCTGAGTAAGGAATTGATAAATATGTGAGTAACTCTAAATAAGCATGAATTCTGCTAAAAGTAAAGGCTAATATTAAGAGCATAAACACAAGGTAGGGATAAAATAGCCAACAATGACAAAAAAGTCTAGAGACAGCTCATATACTGCCCGTATATAAATAGCCTACTCTGTATTAGATGCTGTGCAGGGCATTTTTTATTTACTGTTTTTTTTATAGCAATCCTGAACGTGAGTGCTATCTTTTTCCTGATGAAATAACTGCATCTCAGAGTGGTTAATTGACCATCTAATAGCTTACAAAACTGGGATTTGATCCAGATCTGGCCAGCTCTTGGGTCTGTACTCTTTCCTGTGTATCACTTCGTTTCTAGTGGTGAGACTGGAAGAATGTAGTATCATGGACAGCACTGAAAGTTACTGAAAAGAGGAAGCATTTGCAATCATGATGTAACCATGATATATCCTTGGAGAGATAGCCTTTAGGGAGTTGGCAATACTGGTCTACTAGTGCATAGCAGAAAGGCTAGGATTGGAGAAACTAGCTTTGGCAGTTGAAGCCATTTAAGTGTTTGGATTCATTACCAGGTGATTCTGAAAGCCTTGGGGAGCACATTTTATGTGGGATAGGGGGAAGACTGGGCACCAGCAAAACACAGTGGGAGAGTGAGTCAAGGGAAGAGATGACACTGGAAAGTATGGTTTCAAAAAAAAGTGATTAGTGATACAATTCACTTATTTAGCAGATATTTGTAGAGTACTTACAGTGTGCCTCACACTGTGGGTCCTGGTGATAAATTGTGATCTAAGTAGACAGGGTCCTGCCCTAAGGATTAGGTTTTGGTGGGGAAGGTAGGTAATAAATAAAGAAGTGGAAAAAATACTATCAAAAAAATCAATAGATCAACTCCAGAAAGTGTATTTTAATACAGGCAGACCCAGGAAAAGCCTTGAGACTGAAAATCTACCTCTGTAAATGAGGGCAGGGAAAGACCGAAGGAGGAGGCTGGCCACTCCAGTCTGGTAATTAATAGAGTTTATTAAGGGAAACTTACATATGAGGTCTGTCTCGGGCAGACCCAGATGCAGTGGGTCCCTATGCTGCTTGGCAGGTGCCAAGGAATTATAGAGGGTAAAGTGGGGAAATAGTCGTGGGTACTAGTGTACAATGCTACAAGTTGCCTTTTATGCTTGACCAGGTCAGGACAGCACCCTATTCCAGGAACCAGCACGTAGCAGGAGGCAAGGGGAGGGTGCTGACTTGTGTCAGAGTGAATAGCAGTTACCATCAGACAGTCTCTAGGGGGGTTTGTGGAAAGCTACCTCCATTCTGGACCAGGTCCAGCTTGCTTGACAAATGGTGGTCTCGTCATGGGACAGTGTCTCTCCTTAGTGTCAAGACCTAAGAAGGACTACTTTACAGGGGAATGTCAAGAAAGTTAAGATCTGCAGGATTAGAGTCAGCGGAGAAAAATCTAGGGGAGAACGTTTGACTCTAAAAGAACAGCAAGTAGAAAGGTCCTGACCAATGAAGAGCTCAGCATTGTTGAGGAATTGAAAGGAGGCCTGTGTGGCTCACGTTGAGTGAGCAAGTGGGATGGTGATGGCAAATGAGATTAGATCAGTAGGTGATGAGAAGCTGGTTATGAAGAGCCTGCCAGCACAATGAGAAGCCACTGAAAGATTTAAGGAGGGAAGAGGCATGATCTAATCCATGTTTTAAGAAAGTGATTCTGGTTGCTGTGTGTTGAATACATTTTAGGGGGTGGGCTGACAAATATAGGCGTTCAGTGCTGTGGCAGATGACAGAATAAGATGTGTGTATTCACCTGACTAGGTGGTGGCTCAGTGGGTAAAGCGTTGGACTGAGATGCATAAGACCCAGGTTCGAGACCCCGAGGTCGCCAGCTTGAGCGCGGGCTCATCTGGTTTGAGCAAAAAGCTCATCAGCTTGAACCCAAGGTCGATGGCTCAAGCAAGGGGTTACTCGGTCTGCTGAAGGCCCATGGTCAAGGCACATATGAGAGAAAGCAATCAATGAACAACTAAGGTGTTGCAATGCGCAACAAAAAACTAATGATTGATGCTTCTCATCTTTCTGTTCCTGTCTGTCTATCCCTCTCTCTGACTCTCTCTCTGTCTCTGTAAAAGAAAAAAAAAAAGATGTGTGTATTCTACTTGGAGTAAAAAATCTCTGGAGATCACTTCTTATCTTTGTTTCAGTGACATTTATTTCTACATCCTATTACCTTCATTGTCGTTTTCCTAAGAATGACAGGAGAAATTCTGAGGGTTTGCTTGTTCTTTTGTGCTTGACATAATTTAATTAGTTGTTTAGAAAAGAAAGTTCATGCTATTGGACATTAATGACCCTTTTGCCTCATTTCAGTAAAAGAGATGGAACCTGATGGGGAGAAATTCTTTTGAATTTAGTGTTGAAATACTGGTTTCCATTAGGACATCTGTTTCTGTTTCTAGCTGTTTATATATAAGTTGGTAGCACTAACAATATTATATTAAATATAGTCTGTCTCCAAATGATTTTTTGCAAACATTTTGTTTAGACCTTGTATAATGCATTTTTGAGCTTTTGTTAGAAAAAATTCAAATGTGTGTAGAAGTAGAGAGCCTAGTACATAACAAATTGCCGTGCATCCCCATCGTCTGTGCCCACACCAGTTTACAGCTGAGCTCATTTCATCTGTCTCCAAGCACTTCTCACACCCTCAGCCTACTTATTTTAAAGCTAGTTCCAGATAAACCATTTCCGCTATAAATGTCTTAGTGCAGCAGTTCTCAACCTGTGGGTCGTGACATCAGCGGGGGGTGAATGACCAAAACACAGGGGTCCGATGGCTTTAGGCAACCCCTGTGTTTTGGTCGTTAGACCCCCGCCGGGGTCGCGACCCACAGGTTGAGAACCACTGCCTTAGTGTGTACTAATGTATTTTAGTGTTTTGATTTATTTCCTCTTAGAGCACATAAATAGATAACCATATATCTGGTTATTTGTCTTCCAGAGTGCCAATTTATGTCTGTTGTCCCAGTGTATTTATTACTAGTGGCCCTTTTCATTTAAAAGAGTGTCTTTCTTTGGACATTAAATTCTTTTTTAAAAAACTTTTAAAAGAGAGGAGGGGAGATAGTGGGACAGAATGCTGCATGTGCCCCGACCAGGATCCACCTGGCAACCCCTGTCACCTGATCTATTTCACCTGAGGCTGATACTCAGACCAACTGAGCTATCCTTAGCACCTGGGTGAGCTTGAACCAGCCGAGCCACTGGCTGCTGGAAAGGAAGAGGGAGAGAAGGGGGAGAGAGTTGGGGAGAGAAGCAGATGGTAGCTTCTCCTGTGTGCCCTGACTGGCAATTGAAACTGGGACATCCATATGCCGGGCTGATGCTCTAGCCACTGAGCAACATTAAATTCTATGGTCATGTTATATATATAAGGGAAGCCTTTTCATAGTGGACGGTAAATAAATTCTTTAATGAAACCTTTAATATTGAATATTTTTCTAATAGCATGTCACTTTTTAATTTTCTGTCAGGACAGCAAGCCCCAGAGTTCACCACTTCAAGAAATTATGTGCTAAAATATATATAATGCAACGTGAGTCAGAGAAAGGAAGGCTCCTGAAACGTACAGTAGGAGGGAATGAGTCAGCTTCACGGCCTTGATTATGCCTCCCTTTTTTCCTCCACTCCTTTCTTTCTTATGATTTGACCATAAATGCAGAGAGTATTCTTTTGAAAACAAAAAGATTTTTAACATTTGAATTAAAAGGATAATGCTTCAGAAATATTAACCTACAATTTTTGGGATATTTGGTCAGCTGTTAATTATCCAAGTTTAGATCATCCAAATTTGGCTTTTCCATGATCGATATTTTTTGGTTTTTGTTATCCTTATCTCTTGCTTTACTTACTTAAGCCTTTTAGTAATAGTCTCATCCACTTCTGTGTGAGACAGAGACAGAGAAAGACAAAGGGACAAATAGAGACAAAGGGAGAGAGATGAGAAGCATCAGTTCTTCATTGTGGCACCTTAGTTGTTCATTAATTGCTTTCTTATATGTGCCTTGACCGGGGGCTACAGCAGACTGAGTGACCCCTTGCTCAAGCCAGCAACCTTGGGCTCAAGCTGGTGAGCCTTGCTCAAACCAGACGAGCCTGCGATCAAGCTGGAGACCTCTGTGTTTCGAACCTGGGTCCTCTGTGTCCCAATCTGATGCTCTATCCACTGCGCCACTGCCTGATCAGGCAGTCTCATTAATTTTAATTTTTATTTAAAGGGAGAGAAGACTGTCAAATCTGTAATACTTCTGTATCTTTAACAAAGGTAGAAACCATTTGATAAAGGTTGAGTATCACTACCTATTTTCTTCTGCCTTGTACTGGTGACCTTGCTCTTTGTAGCTTATCTCTTAGGCTAAAGGAAGTCCATGAGATCAAGGAGTATTTTACATTTTAGAATCTCCCACAATTACACTTAGTATGCCTTTGCTAAGGGCATGGTAAATACTTTTTGGAGGAAATCAGTGAATGAAATTGAGAGTCTTCTTTGGCACAGAATATTATGAATTCAGTTCCCGATCCATTGAGTTTGAGGTGAAAATAAGTGAAAAGCTTTTGTGGCCTGTGGTAGTCAAGTTTGGTGAGAGAACAGGACTGGGAATGTTGTTTCAAGATTTATTAGCCTGAGGTAGCCTCACAGCCCCTGTCCTTTATTTTCTTAGCAACATAATATATTGTTGTTATCTCCATTTTGTGATATTAGGAAACTGAGGCATACGGTCTGGTAACAAATCCATCTCTGAAGGATAAGAAATAATGCCCCTCATTTCTAAGTATAATGTTTTTTCTAAAAGACCAAGTTACTATTTATATTTTAAGAAGGAGCACGTAATGTCTACTAACAGGTGATAAATGAGAAGCAACCTGGGAGATTCATTTTCTCCGGATTACTGCATCTACTACTGGGTAAAGCTAAAGGGAGTTCTCTTCAGCTCTTTTCATCTCTAACTATAACAAGCTGAGCTTCTTACAGAGTGTTTTGGGATTTTTTTGTTAGTAGTTCAAAAGGAGACTTTCATGTTAAAGAATGAACATAGCGCCTGAGTTGTGGTGGCTCAGTGGATAGAGTGTTGACCCAGAACTCAGAGGTTGCCGGTTCGAAACCCTGGGCTTGCTTGGTCAAGGCACATAGTTGATGCTTCCTGCTCTTCCCTCCTCTTCTCTTTCTCTCTTTTTCTCCCTCTTCTCTGTCTCCTCTGTCTCTCTCTAAAGTGAATAGATAAACTTTTTTTTTTTTTTTAAAGAATGAACATAAGCTACCAAGGCTGGATAGGAAGGTGTTTCTTCTCAGCTAAAGGTGATGCCTAATTCCAGAATAACAAATTGTTACAAGCACCTGGGCCCACTGTTGAGTTTAGTTAGTTGATTGTTATTTTATAGGGCTGTAACACTACTTATGTCCAGTTAAATAGGAAGAAAGGAGTGTGTGTGTGTGTGTCTGTGTGTGTGTGTGTAAAAACAAAAGCTCATTTTGGCTTTATCCATTTCTTACTAACCACAAGTAAAAATATCCATACTAAACAAAACCTACATTGAACTTAAAGTGTTCTGTGAGACACACACCAGTGTTCCATCTTATAAGAGTCAAGCATTTTCTAGAAATGTACTAGGGAAGGGCAGGGTGGTTGAGCATACTCTCATCAAGACTGACATGGTTCTCTCTCTTTTGCAGGCCTGATTGTTGGCAATGACATCGATAATAGGCTGGCATTATCTCTGTCCTAACCAGCTACTTTATAACTGTGAATAGTAACTATGCATATTTGTTGGTCAGCAAAACCAAGGAACAAGAGCTATGGCCTTTGAAAAAGTCTGTCTCATTCCAGGTTATTTTTCCTGGGTTTCATCATCAGGGACCTCTTCCTCTTCATCTCATCAACAATGTGGTACCTTTTACCATATGATAAAGATTAAGGACATGTTCTTTGATCAACAACCAGAACTAAAAATCTGCTGGAGTAGGGTCAGAGACCATTTCAACTACAGCTGAGGAAGATGAAATTTCCGTTTTATTTGGTGCCTTGTACAGGGAGCAACACTAACTCTTATGGAAATGTGTGAGTAAAAAAGAGACTGAGTTTTGTCTAATAGAAACTCATGGTTATGGCGAGTGACCCAACGTGATCCGAGGGGGCAAGAGCCACACAGGAACTCATGACGGGCTATACCATGTTGCGGAATGGGGGAGTGGGGAATGGAGGTCAAACCTGGATGTTACGGTGGTCCAACCGTATCCGACTGACGTGGCTCAGTTTTACGCTCTTCATTATTCTGGTGTTCTTCCCCCTCATTGCTCACTATTATCTCACCACACTGGATGAGGCCGATGAGGCTGGCAAGCGGATTTTTGGCCCGCGGGCTGGTAACGAGCTGTGCGAGGTAAAGCACGTGCTGGATCTTTGCCGAATCCGTGAGTCTGTAAGCGAAGAGCTCTTGCAGCTGGAAGCCAAACGGCAAGAGCTGAACAGTGAAATTGCCAAGCTGAACCTGAAGATCGAAGCCTGTAAGAAGAGTATTGAGAACGCCAAACAGGACTTGCTTCAACTTAAGAATGTCATTAGCCAGACCGAGCATTCTTACAAGGAGTTGATGGCCCAAAATCAGCCCAAGCTTTCTCTGCCCATCCGATTGCTCCCAGAGAAGGATGATGCTGGCCTCCCTCCCCCAAAGGTCATACGGGGCTGCCGGCTGCACAATTGTTTCGATTATTCTCGCTGCCCTCTCACCTCTGGTTTTCCAGTCTATGTGTATGACAGTGATCAGTTTGCCTTTGGCAGCTACCTGGATCCCTTGGTAAAGCAGGCTTTTCAGGCCACAGCACGAGCCAACATCTATGTTACAGAAAATGCGGACATTGCCTGCCTCTATGTGATTATAGTGGGAGAGATGCAGGAGCCCGTGGTGCTGCGGCCTGCCGAACTTGAGAAGCAGTTGTATTCTCTGCCACACTGGCGGACGGATGGACACAACCACATCATCATCAATCTGTCACGTAAGTCAGATACACAGAACTTACTGTATAATGTCAGCACAGGCCGTGCCATGGTGGCCCAGTCGACTTTCTATGCTGCCCAGTACAGACCTGGCTTTGACCTGGTAGTCTCGCCACTAGTCCATGCCATGTCAGAGCCCAATTTCATGGAAATCCCACCACAGGTGCCAGTTAAGCGGAAGTATCTCTTCACCTTCCAGGGTGAGAAGATTGAATCACTGAGATCCAGCCTTCAGGAGGCCCGCTCCTTTGAAGAAGAAATGGAGGGCGACCCCCCAGCTGACTATGATGATCGTATCATTGCCACCCTGAAGGCTGTACAGGACAGCAAGCTAGATCAGGTCCTGGTCGAATTTACCTGCAAAAACCAGCCTAAGCCCAGTCTGCCTACTGAGTGGGCACTGTGTGGGGAGCGGGAAGACCGCTTGGAGTTACTGAAGCTTTCCACCTTTGCCCTAATTATTACTCCTGGGGACCCTCGCTTGGTAATTTCGTCCGGGTGTGCCACACGGCTTTTCGAAGCCCTGGAAGTCGGTGCTGTCCCAGTTGTGCTGGGGGAGCAAGTCCAGCTTCCTTACCAGGACATGCTGCAGTGGAATGAGGCAGCCCTGGTGGTGCCCAAGCCACGGGTCACCGAGGTTCACTTCCTGTTACGAAGTCTCTCAGACAGTGATCTACTGGCTATGAGGCGGCAAGGCCGCTTTCTCTGGGAGACCTACTTCTCCACCACCGACAGTATTTTCAGTACTGTGCTGGCTATGATCAGGACTCGCATACAGATCCCAGCCGCGCCCATCCGGGAGGAGGCTGCGGCGGAGATCCCCCATCGTTCGGGCAAGGCAGCTGGGACGGACCCCAACATGGCCGACAACGGGGACCTGGACCTGGGGCCAGTAGAAACTGAGCCGCCTTATGCCTCACCCAAATACCTCCGCAACTTTACTCTGACTGTCACTGACTTGTACCGCAGCTGGAACTCTGCTCCAGGGCCCTTCCACCTTTTCCCCCACACACCCTTTGACCCAGTGTTGCCCTCAGAGGCCAAATTCCTGGGCTCAGGGACTGGATTTAGGCCCATTGGTGGTGGAGCTGGCGGTTCTGGCAAGGAGTTTCAGGCTGCGCTTGGTGGCAATGTTCCACGGGAGCAGTTCACAGTGGTGATGTTGACTTATGAGCGGGAGGAAGTGCTTATGAACTCTTTGGAGAGATTGAATGGCCTCCCTTACCTGAACAAGGTGGTGGTGGTGTGGAATTCTCCCAAGCTACCATCGGAAGACCTTCTGTGGCCTGACATCGGTGTCCCCATCATGGTAATAGAAAACTGAGCAGTTTGTTCTATTGCATGAGACAGTATTACACTCTTAAACCCTTTCCTATATGTATATAGATATGTATGTACTTTTTAACCTATACTCCTTCTTTCCCCATGAAATTTCTGCTTGCTGCTTTTGCAGTCTTTTCAGGCTTTGTCAGTTCCATCTCTGCTACTCCCTAAATCTTGTAAGACTCTCAAAACTAAAACTGATCATGGCCTCAGGAAACCCCTTGTTACCCCGTAGATTTCTTCTCCTAACAAAGATGATGATGAGATTGATAATGAAAAGCTAATGTTTAAGAAGGATGCATGATCTAGGCACTGTAATTTAGCATTTATAGAACTTATCTATTGTGATTTCTTCATTTTGTATCTGTGGAAGCTGAGGCTTAGAGGGTTAATTATTTTGCTCAAAGTCATGATTAGTAATGGAGGAGCTGAGCTTTAGTATGTGTGATTCCAGAAGCTGCAGTTTTAATCACTTCCCAAAGGATTTACAGAGAAAACTTGTGTCATTTACCAGGCTGTTATAAAAGTCTTGGAAGACTGGAGTCAGGGATTTATATACTGTTCACAAAAATTAGGGGATATTCTAAAATGAATATGAAGGAGTAAAATATCCCCTAATTTTTGTGAGCAGTGTATTTGGGAGTTGGAGATCCTGAGCCTTTCCTGTAGTTTCTTGTAGGTCCTTTCTCATTCTTTATTTATGGTGGTTAGGATGCTGTATTTTATAGGAACAGTATAGCCAAATATGTAGGATAGGGCTTTTGTTCTGAGTACTTTGTTTATTCACCTTCTGGTGTAAACTTGACAGTCTAGGACAGTGGTCGGCAAACTTATTAGTCAAGAGAACCAAATATCAACAGTTCAATGATCAAAATTTCTTTTGAGAGCAAGTTTTTTAAACTTAAACTATATATGTAGGTACATTCCTTATTGAGGTAGTGCCTCACTTGGTATTTTGTGGAAGAGCCACACTCAAGGGGCCAAAGAGCTGCATGTGGCTCGCGAGCCATGGTTTGCTGACCAGGGGTCTAAGAGGTTAACCATTTCTCTGAAATGTGAAGCCTAGAGCAAGCCTTAAGTGAACTGCCAACTGCATACCCTGCAGTTTAGCTACTTCCTAGAAGAAAGGTAGCAAACAAGGGAAGAAGATCTGATGGGCCATGTATGTGTTGCTAAAACTTGCTTAAGAAAATTAAGTGTAGTTTTTAGGAAGAATTTATCTGGAAGGGGAATTGTTTGGGCTATACTAGCTTTTGGAAATTTATTTCATTGAGAAACTAATTCATGTGAAATATTTCTAAGCAGCAGCATGGTATAATAGAAAGGTATGAGTTTTGAAGTGTTATGTAGATCTGGGATTAAGTAGAATTTTGTGATCTTTGATAAATTAACTTCTCTGACATCAAGATTAAAGAGGATTTTAAGGTAAGTATGTGTTGGGCAAATGCGTTTGTAAAATTTGTGTTATTTGAGTTTGCTCACTTTTATTGTTAAAAATGACTGGGCAGCCTGACCAGGCGGTGGCGCAGTAGATAGAGCGTCAGACTGGGATGCAGAGGACCCAGGTTCGAGACCCTGAGGTCGCCAGCTTGAGCATGGGTTCATCTGGCTTGAGCAAGAAGCACACCAGCTTGGACCCAAGATCGCTGGCTCAAGCAAGGGGTTACTCGGTCTGCTGAAGGCCCGTGGTCAAGACACATGTGAGAAAGCAATCAGTGAACAACTAAGGTGTTGCAACACGCAACGGAAAACTAGATGCTTCCCATCTCTCCGTTCCTGTCTGTCTATCCCTCTCTCTGACTCTCTCTCTGTTTAAAAAAAAAAAAAAAAAAAAAAAAAAAAAAAATATATATATATATATATATATATATATATATATATATATATATATATATTTTTTTTTTTTTTTTTTTTGAGAATGACTGGGCAGCCACCAGGTATGTGATCTGTGAAATTGCTAATTACCTTCCTGCTTGGGAAGGACCATTGTTATGCTAATGTGTGCTGGAAGAGAGGTTTTGGTGCCAGAAAAGTTTTTTCTTTTTGTTTGTTTTTAAAGACTTTATTCATTTTTATAGAGGAGAGAGGGAGAGAGAGAAGGGGAGGAGCATATGTGTCTTGACTAGGCAAGCCCAGGGTTTCAAATTGGTGACCCCAGTATTCCAGGTCAACACTTGGTCCACTGAGCCACAAAAGGTCAGGTGACTCCAGGAAAGTTTTAAAAGGGGAGAAGGAGAAGAAGAAGGAGCCATGATGGCAGGGAAAGAAAGGAGGCCATTTTTGCAGAGAGAGAATACAGGGTGCTGAAGAAGAAGAGAATTTGCACAGAGAGAAGGAGATGGGAAAGAGAGATGAGGGCTTTTGCAAGCTTTGCTGAGACTGGTGGGGCCTTTGATTCTAGGAAAAAGCGGAGAAGATTCTCCTCGTTGTGGAACTGGAGAATGTGTCAGTGGCTTTGTGAGCCCTGTGTGTGTTTGCTCATCGACCTGTTGTAAAGTGCCAAAAGCTACAGAATTAATATTAATATTTTAGGAAATTTAAAGAACATTTTATTAATTTGGGCTAGGCATGCAGAAAGATTTTGTAAGTGTGATTTCTGTGCTTGTGTGATTAGCATCAAAACTAAGATGGCCAATGGCATTGTGTTGTAAATGCAGAAGAGGAAAGAGACTTGGATTCCCTGACCTTCCCCCATACCTGTGGGAGGAGGGGTGAATAGCTAGCCAGGTACAGGAAGAACAAAGGATTAAATTAAAATCTTTTCTTATGCTGATGAGCCACTTAAAGGCATCTGTCTCTAGGGAAACTACCCCTCCCCTCCTGAAAGCATGTAGTTAATGTATGTATCTCTAAACAAAAGGTATAAACTTTTGCCGTGATGTCAGGTTTTCTCCCCTCTCCTGTATAATTAGGAGTATATAAACAGCCCCTGAACTGTTTTTGGGGTTGACACAATTTGGGTCTGTTGCCCTGTGTCAGCCATATGCAGCCTGCACATTTAATAAATTTTCTCCTTTAAGAAAACTTTTAAAAACTCATTTGGACTACGTGCCTCTACGAACACCCGCAGATTTGTGGATTTGGTTATTTTACAACATTTGGTGCCCACACGGGGCCTACAGTGTTTCCCGTCACTGGGTAGAGGCACCCTGAATCGGACTCTACGGGGAGCTGCCCCGAGCCCTCTTGAGAGCGAGGAGAGGCATGCCACCTGAGACTTACAGGGCTCCCAGTCTTCCTATGGGGTTCAGACACCTGTGGGGTTCGGACACAGTTCCCTGGTAGACAGCCCCAGTTCCAAATTTGACAATTTGGACTATTTGGCAGAAAAATAAAGGAGGTAAGAAAAACAACTCTTTCTGCTTTGCTGAATTTTTGTGGCTTTCCTCTGAATACTTGCTTTCACTTTTCTGTCTGAGACTGGTACTGGTCAAAATTGTTTGGGACTAGAAGTAGGTAAAGTAGATTTGGGGGATTTGCTGATTTGGGACTCCGGGAATGTGGAACTCCGGTGGAGTAAGTAGGGCTTTCGAGACTATTTTGCTGTCTGTAACTAGTCTATAGTCTTTATGTTTTGATCTGCTGCAAAACAGATCAGATGTGATTGTAAGTTCGCGCAGGCTTTCCAAGACCGAGATGTCGGTGGAAAGTTTTAGCTCCTGCCTTGGACTCTGGGGGATATCTGCTCGTACTCTGGAAGGACAATTGGTAGGAGCTGAAAGTGGCCAGGTCTGTCGCCCTCTATCACGGTTTTGTGTTTGCACATTTGGTCATTATTAGGAACTGAGTGGACCAGATCCACCAGTTCTGCCTCGGGCCTTCAGAGACATCAGGTTCTAAGAAATATAAGTGGGGACAATGTGTCTATCTCTAGGAAGGTTAAGACCATCCAGGATTAGTCAGTTTCACTTTGCACTGAATCAGTGGAGGCTGAGCTAACCTGGATTGATTAATCTCGACCCAAGACTTCCAAGAGATGTCTCTGTGTTTGTCAAGATCTCATTATTCTTTGTTCTCCTTACTCTTAAATTCTAAAATTCCTGGGTTTAAAGTTTAAAGTCCTTGCAGAATGTGGCCTGTGTACACCTGAGAGGCCAGGAGGGGGAGCCCTTCCCCGTCTATGAAAGAGCACTCGTGTGTGGTTGTGTGTCTTTTGTTTAATGTCTAAACGTGTCTGTTTTAAGGCCTGTTTGAGTCTTTTGTGTTAAAATTGGAAGCTTCTGACTAAAAAAGCAATCTTAAGTAGCAAACTGTTATTCTCTTTGTTCTCAAATACTAGCTTCCGGTGCCCTAGAATGGGCAAGCTAAGGTTTCTCCCCTGAAGGAAATTACTCTCTTCTGTTGGCTTCTCCCCTTGGTTTGGTGTAATAATTAATATCCCTATAGTCAAACACTTTTATTCTGGGTGCTAGTTAACTGTCTGTCTTATATTTTTGTTTTATTGGTGCACTAATTTCTGGATTTTTTTGAAGTATTTTTAATTTTGTAATTAGTAACCTTAGCTATTAAATATGGGAGGAGGGGCCAGTTCACAGAAGACCCCATTAGACTGTCTTTTAAAACTTTCAAGAAGCTTATGGAGATGGCCGTAAATATGGAATTAAATGGTCCAAGAAAAGGCTACGTTATCTCTGTGAATCAGAATGAACTAGGTTTGGAGTTGAATGGCCCGCAATTGGAACTTTTAATCTCGGCTAATAGAGGAAGTCTGGAATATTGTAACTGAGGATCCAGGCTACCCTGATCAGTTTCAATACATTGATCAATGGCTAAATTTAACATTAGATCCACCACAGTGGCTGAAAGCTTGCTCAGTACAGAAAGGGTGATACGTCTTCCTAGTCCGGCCAGACTTATATCTAAGACAGAAAAAGAGATTCGAAAGAAAAAAATAGAACTCAATTAGGAAGAAATCAATATGCTTATTGCAATAGGGAATATGGCCGGGAAAGTATTTCTCCAGCCTCTAGGAGAAAAGGCTGGCAAGTTAGCGATTTAGGTGAGAGAAGAGAGAAAAGCTGAGCGGGGACGTGAGGTGTGTGGAAGGATAGAGTGGGGGTGCGGCCACGGAGAGGCCAATGTGGACATGCCTCCTCCCCCCTTAGCCGCACCCCTGCCCTCGCCACCACAGCGCACACAAGCAGAGGGCAAACATCAGGCAGAAGGCTGAGCACCAAAAGGCAAGCCCCACTGCCACCTCTAGATGCATGCCTAGAATAGGGTTCAGCTTGCTGTGCGTGGGGCAGGGGAGAAAGAGCAATAGAGAAAGGATGAAATAACTAAAATATAAAATAGAAATTGATTTCAAATGTCCCCCTGTGGACCAAAGGAGATTTTGCCCATTTGGAAAATACAGGGTAGGAATAGTATTAAAAATTAAAACTTTGCTTTTAAAAAATATTTTTTATTTATTTTATTTTTTATTTTTTTACAGAGACAGAGAGAGAGTCAGAGAAAGGGGTAGACAAGAACAGACAGAGCCCTGGCCGGTTGGCTCAGTGGTAGAGCGTCGGCCTGGCGTGCAGAAGTCCTGGGTTTGATTCCCGGCCAGGGTACACAGGAGAGACGCCCATCTGCTTCTCCACCCTTCCCCTTCTCCTTCCGCTCTGTCTCTCTCTTCCCCTCCCACAGCCGAGGCTCCATTGGAGCAAAGATGGCCCGGGCGCTGGGGATGGCTCCTTGGCCTCTGCCCCAGGCGCTAGAGTAGCTCTGGTCGCAACAGAGTGACGCCCCGGAGGGGCAGAGCATCGCCCCCTGGTGGGCAGAGCGTCGCCCCCTGGTGGGCGTGCCGGGTGGATCCCGGTCGGGCGCATGCGGGAGTCTGTCTGACTGTCTCTCCCGTTTCCAGCTTCAGAGAAATAAAAAAAAAAAAAAAAAAAAAAAAAAAAAAAGAACAGACAGACAGGAATGGAGAGAGATGAGGAGCATCAATCATTAGTTTTTCATTGCGACACCTTAGTTGTTCATTGACTGCTTTCTCATATGTGCCTTGACTGTGGGCCTTCAGCAGACTGAGTAACCCCTTGCTCAAGCCAGCGACCTTGGGTCCAATTTGGTGAGCTTTGCTAAAACCAGATGAGCCTACACTCAAGCTGGCGAACTTGGGGTCTCGAACCTGGGTCCTCCACATCCCAGTCCGATGCTCTATCCACTGCGCCACCGCCTAGTCAGGCTTAAAATATCTTAAAAGAGAGAAAGAGAATTTAGAAATTAACAAACCGTGGACCTTGCTAATTAATTGGCAATTAAATTAAATTGCAGCTCCAAAAGAAGTAATGGAAACATAAGTAATAGAATTATTAGAAATAAGCCCTCAGTGGTTTTGGAATAGTGGCTTGTTGCCCTCCACTGATGTATAGGAATTTATAGAAGGGTTTTGACTCTCTCCTGCTGGACCAAAGCGGGTGTAGGGCCCCCTCTAAGTTTCCCCTACACTTCCCCAGTTCCTTTGTGTGGCATGGTTGTTATCTGATATGGGAGGCATGGGATTCATGGGAAAAACCCACTGTTTTAGCCATAATAGTAAAAATTGTAAAAATGACTTTTTAGGGAATTACAGGAAAAATTAGAAACCTCATAGGCTAAAGCAACTCATTATTGAGAAAGTAATTTTTGTAAAATTTGTATTTTAATTAGCTGCTCAAAGCAAGGCAGTTAATTTACAGGTGGCAAATTGATTCAAATCCTGCTTAGGAGAAGTCCCATTATCTTTTTTAAAAAAATATTTTTTTAAAGATTTTTTTTATTTTATTGATTGATTTTTAGAGAGAGAGGAGTGAGAGAGAAAGACAGAGAGGGGGGGGAGGGGCAGGAAGCATCAACTCCCATATGTGCTTTGACCCGGCAAGCCCAAGGTTTCGAACCGACAACCTCAGTGTTCCAGGTTGACGCTTTATCCCACTGCGCCACCACAGGTCAGGCAGAAGTCCCATTATCTTGCTAAGGAGCTTGACTACAAACTGCAAGGAAAAAAAAAAGGTAAAAGCGGCAGACTCTACTTTCAGTTCTTGGAGTCTACTTCCCCCTCAGGCATCCATCCCGCCCCTTATGATTGATTCAATAGTGTAAATTACTGTAGGTCAGAAGAAAGTTAATATCTCTTTGCCGGCTGGGTAGTTTGTACCAAGAATCCTTTATTGTGTAAAAAAAAATATTTTTCCATGTTAAAATGTATGTGTTATTTTAAAGACCTTTTGTTAATTCTTTATTTGCTGTTTTATAGCCCTATAATATTAGAATCTTAGTTTAAATATTAGAAATTTTAATGTCTTTTTATGTAATACTTAGTTTATTATCATTTTATAACAATATTGTTTTATACTAGGTAATATAAGAAAAAGAAGCCATATACTGGAACTCTTGCGAATCTATTTTATCATGCTTTTGTTGAAATTTATTTTGAATACTAATGTACTGAGTTATTCAGCAGCAAAGAGACTATGGAATTCTAAAGGAGGCACCAAAACCTTGTTTTTCTTGATTTAATCTAGCTACTAATGCTGATTTGTCCTTTTCCAAGAGTTTATATAGACAAAAAGGGCTCTCAAGCCCCTCAGCGAGATCTTCTGAGCACGACTTTTAAGGTCTTTAATGACCAAAATAGAAACAGAAAAGGCATATAAGGCCCAAAAGAGATCAGGAAAATACCAGCTTTTGGCATATGCTTTTAAATTTAGGCTCCAGTGCCCCAAAGGGCTTCGTAGGATTCCATTAGAGCCCTACTTCAAGAGTAGAAAGAAAGGTCATTGAACTGAGACCTGCCTGGCTTCCCGGCCCCACCGGAGGACAATGTCTTTGCTGTAGAAAAAGGGACACGAGAAGGTAAGCTGCCTCCTTGCTCCATGGAGGGAGGGTTCAGTCTCTTCTAGCCCTGCTCCAGCTTCCTGTGACCTGACCTTGCCCAGCATACTGGGAATTGCCACTGAAGGCTAAAAGGTGCCCAAGGCTGGCCATTGGCCCCATCTCACGATATCATTAATGAGTCTAAGGTATTTCTTCCAAGTAGCAGGTATACTGATCCCATTTCTTGTGAAAACAAGGGCCATTTATTATGCCTTGCCTGAATATTTGAGTTTTATTTATCCCTTGAAGATCTCTACTGTGGGTATTGACAGTCTGATTTTGTTGCTTAATGTATAGTGTCTTTATTCCTCTTGTCTCAATGCCCCATGCCTATTGTAGGCTGGGACTGGCTCCTAATTCCAACTAAAAGCAATGATCATTAGAACTTAAACTCAAGCTACAAAGTGTAGAATGTGACCACAACTCCAATGCATTGTGGACTTTTCCTGAATATATGTAAGTGTGTTCTTTAGGACATTTCTCAAACTAAAGTGAAATTAAGTTACATTGGCAAATAATATAAAGCAATGAGAATGTCAACATAGACTTAGTGAAATTATGTTAACATGTTAAGAACATTTGTGACTGTAAAAGTTTTATTTTGAATCCTGTTATATTAGTTATAATTTTATTTTTGTTTAATAATCTAGTAGGCTTTAGTCACTTTATTGTATTAAGATGCTTGTTATAGTATTTGTTAACATTAGCTATTTGAATTTTATTGTTAATTATATATTCTTTCAGTCTGCCTCAAAATCAGAACATAGTAATTCAAATGAATAGATGCCACCCAGAATCAGTGGGGTTTTGGGACCCTTATTGCCAAAGGTTTATTCGAAACCAATTATAAAAGATTTAAAAACAGGGAAGAAAAGAATTTTCTCAGGTAAACATCTAGAAATAGACTTTAATGAATTGATTGACAATTGTTAGGAAATCACTGTATGTATGGTTCTTTCCGGGTTTAACTTGCCTATAGGTATTGGACCTATATTTGTGTCCACAATTTCAAAGCTAGTAGAAAAGCAACTCAATATTAATTAGAAGCTAATTAAAAATTACATTGTACCCACAGGTACCCAAAGGTTCAGGGCAAGTAAATTACATGAATCAAATAGTAAAAAGAAACATAACCACTCTTTCCTAAGTACTTGGAGGATTTACTGGTTATTTAGCAAACTGATCAAAAGACTGTCCAAAGGTGCTTCCAGCAAATTCAGTACATCACCCAAGGACTGACTCCCATGCAGACTGGGCCACACTCTGTGATCCTGACCACTCCCACTAATGCCAAAAATAGAAGGCATCAGCCACAAACAGGAAACTGATTGGTCTACATATGGCGAATATATGAAGAAACTAAGGACTCTTTTTAATCAGACTTTAGGGAAAAAGGGAACTAGGGTAAAACAAAAGCCAACTTAATTGTCACTAAGAATTAAAGGTTATAAATTAAGAGTTCTGACTAAAAGTAAATTGTTATAAAGGCCAGTTAGTTTTATGTAAGTTGCAAAAAGGTTTGTGCAGTTTATAAGAAGTTAGTCAATAACATTTGTTTCTTTAGTGAACTGTATTGCTATTAATGCTGTCTGTTAAATATCTGTTCTGTGTTATAAGTTAATAGGCTGCTCATCAGTAAATTAAGTCAAAGATTTGACTTGGGAAATAGAATCAGTGGGGAATGTTGTAAAGTGCCAGAAGTTACAGAATTAATATTAATATAATATTTTAGGAAATTTAAAGAATATTTTATTAATTTGGGCTAGGCGTGCAGAAAGATTTTGTGTGATTTCTGTGCTTGTGTGATTAGCATCAAAACTAAGATGGCCAATGGCATTGTGTTGTAAATGCAGAAGAGGAAGGAGACTTGGATTCCCTGACCTTCCCCCATACCTGTGGGAGGAGGGGTGAATAGCTAGCCAGGTACAGGAAGAAAAAAGGATTAAATTAAAATCTTTTCTTATGCTGATGAGCCACTTAAAGGCATCTGTCTCTAGGGAAACTACCCCTCCCCTCCTGAAAGCATGTAGTTAATATATGTATCTCTAAACAAAAGGTATAAACTTTTGCCGTGATGTCAGGTTTTCTCCCCTCTCCTGTATAATTAGGAGTATATAAACAGCCCCTGAACTGTTTTTGGGGTCGACACAATTTGGGCCTGTTGCCCTGTGTCAGCCATATGCGGCCGGCATATTTAATAAATTTTCTCCTTTAATAAAACTTTTAAAAACTCATTTGGACTACGTGCCTCTACGAACACCTGGGAATTTTTGTGGATTTGGTTACTTGACTACAGGCCGGTGCGAGTCTTGAATAAAGGAATGGCCCGCCAGTTTGGCTTCACTGTTTCTTTGCTATCTGCCCAAATCCAGTGAGGACTTGCATCTGCATGGCCATGATTGCCGTGACTACTGGCCATACAGTACAGAATCTAAAAAGTTGCCCAATTATTGATTCCTACTTATTCCTTTATGTTGGAGGAGTCTGGGCATTCTTCCTATATTATGGACAGCTTGAACTCACTTCACTCACTTCTGTGTCCTCTTCATTATTTTCCTCTGAATCATAGCTGTCAGTGCCTCCTTTCTTCTGTACATATCTTTGTGGGTTTTTTTTTGTTTGTTTGTTTTTTAACAGAGACAGAGTCAGAGAGGGATAGATAGGGCAGACAGACAGGAACGGAGAGAGATGAGAAGCATCAATTATTAGTTTCTCGTTGTGACACCTTAGTTGTTCATTGATTGCTTTCTCATATGTGCCTTGACCGCGGGCCTTCAGCAGACCTAGTAACCCCTTACTTGAGCCAGGGACGTTGGGTTCAAGCTGGTGAGCTTTAGCTCAAATCAGATGAGCCCGCGCTCAAGCTGGCGACCTTGGGGTCTCGAACCTGGGTCCTTCCACATCCCAGTCTGATGCTCTATCCACTGCCTGGTCAGGCCATATTTTTGTTTTAAATTTTCCTTTTTGCTATGGCTACTACTTGCTTACTATTAATATTACTGCTCATCTTTTTTTTTTTTTAAATAAATTTTTATTTTAATGGGGTGACATCAATAAATCAGGGTACATACATTCAAAGAAAACATTTCCAGGTTATCTTGTCATTTAGTTCTGTTGCATACCCATCACCTGAAGAGAGATTGTCCTCCGCCACCCTCCATCCAGTTCTCTCTGTACCCCTCCCCCTCCCCCTCTCCCTCCTTGCCTCCCCCCACCCCCATAACCACCACACTCCTGTCCATGCCTCTTAGTCTCGCTTTTATGTCCCACCAATGTATGGAATCCTGCAGTTCCTGTTTTTTTCTGATTCGCTTATTTCACCCCGCACAATGCTACCAAGACTCCACCATTCCGCTATAAGTGATCCGATGTCATCATTTCTCCTAGCTGAATAGTATACTGTGGTGTATATGTGCCCATCTTCTTCATCCAGTCCTCTATTTTTTTTTACAGTGATTAAAAGCCTTTAAGCAAACTCTTGGCCAATACAGCAAGAATCCCTAAAAGAGTAGTGTCCTTAACATGTTCCCCAAGTACTGCTCATCTTTATGTAATTGAATTTATAGTTCGAGGCTACTCAAGACTGAAAAGGGTTCTAAAATTTTTTTTTATTTTTTTTTAATTTTTTACAGAGACAGAGAGTGAGTCAGAGAGAGGGATAGACAGGGACAGACAGATAGGAACGGAGAGAGATGAGAAGCATCAATCATTAGTTTTTTTTTCATTGCGCGTTGCAACACCTTAGTTGTTCATTGATTGCTTTCTCATATGTGCCTTGACCGCGGGCCTTCAGCAGACCGAGGAACCCCTTGCTGGAGCCAGTGATCTTGGGTCCAAGCTGGTGGGCTTTTGCTCAAACCAGATGAGCCCGCGCTCAAGCTGGCGACCTCGGGGTCTTGAACCTGGGTCCTCCACATCCCAGTCCGACGCTCTATCCACTGCGCCACCGCCTGGTCAGGCTCTAAAAATTTTTGACCACAGAATCTGTCACAAAAGTGTTATAAATGGCGAGATTCTTTTATAGACTTCTTTTCAAGTAAATTTCACTTTTTCTTTCTCAGTTACATCTTTTTCAATGTCATTGAAATAAAAAAATACTTGTTCTGTGAAAGGTAGATGCTGCTCACATAGAATAATAAAGCAGCCTTTGTTTTCTATTTTTTCTGAGTTTTCTTTGAATTTGATAGGGATGTGGAGAAGCTGATGACCCTCCCCCCCACTTCACACTGCCTGAAATTTGTCAGGGAACTTACCAGAACTGATCCTTTCTTTTAACTCTGGTGGGAAATACGTAGTCCTCTTTGATTACCGGGCAGCTCATTACAACAATACAATGCCTAGTGGGAAAATACCAAAAGCTTTACAAACAGGGGCCATTCTGAATAACTTGTTCATACTAGCAATACAAGTTCTTTCTAGTTCTTTGAAAAGGAGGGAACAGTTTCGAACTAGCAAATTTTATTCCATTCTCTAAATATTTTGACTATGCTTTCTATTAAAGAGAGGCAGGTTTTTGAGCAGCAGTTGAATTGCTGACTTTTTGGGCATAGAGCCAACGCTACCCAGGTATCAGGGCTAAGAGATTCTTGCAGCTCTTTCTCCTGTGGAAAATGGTGCTATTATGAGACATCTCAAAGTGGTTTTTCCACCTAGGATGCAGAGGTACCTTATCCATTACATTATAGTTAACAGGTCTTTATAATATTAGCAGCAGGTGGTTCCCAGGCAATCTCTCTGATTTCAGTCCTTCAGGGAAAATGATTTGCAATGAGCATATTGGCTGAATGAATCAACTGAGGAATCCACATGCCATTTTAGAAAATGCTGGACAATTTGTGTTCCTTTTATGCTCAGATTCCCATCTCAGCAATAGGAATAAATGCTAGGTATTTGTTGGCTATAAATCTATTGAGCCATAGGTGTCTTGAGTAGAGGGAGATTGTCTTAGGGGTACCTACTGGGATTTATATATTAAAATTCCTCATTCTTTACTATTGTTTACATAACAAAGGGGGAAACTGCATTGGATCTGGCTTGGAGTAAATGTGATATTCACTGCCACCATTCCTGGACACTCCTGCCCTAACTGCTTTATGTAAAGAAAATTTCAGTTCAGATGGGACAGGGCCTGGGCAAGGTGACAGACAGTATTACACTCAGAGAGATGGAAGTAGTGTCACCAGTTGGAGTAGATCTCTCATCTGAATGGTGTGGGCTTCTGAAGAGGTGGTAATGGTGGGTGACTGCTCTTTTTCTGTCTCTTGTCTGTTTAGTGAACAATTTAATCAGGTTCATTAGCTCCTGGAGTGTAACAACAAAGAGTATCTAATGGAAGTCAAATGGAGAGTCTGTTGTGCCAAGGGATTTGAAAGATAGATTTGAAAAAAAAAAACCCTTAATAGCTGGGAGACCATCACTTTCATGCATCTTGAAGATGTTCCACTCTTTCCAGGCCACCATTGTTTCTATCATATGTCAATTGGTTTTCAAACTTTTGTTTCCCTATATGTGATATGTTGTTTTTCTCTGGTTGCTTTCAAGACTTTTTCCCTTATGTGTAATTTTTAGCAGTGTGAGTATGTTGTGGCATGGTTCTCTGAATTTTATTATAATTGGGGTTTGCTAAGCTTCTTGAATATGTCAATTTATGTTTCTCATTATATTTTAGGAAATTTTTATTTATTATTTACTTAGATATTTTTATCTCCTCCATTCTTTTCCTCCTTTCCTTTGGGGGCTTCATTATATGTATTTTAGACATTTTTATGATGTCCCACAGTTCTTAGTGGCTCTGTTTGTTTCTTTTTTTTTTTTTTTTTTTTTTTTTTTTTGCATTTTTCTGAAGCTGGAAACAGGGAGAGACAGTCAGACAGACTCCCGCATGCGCCCGACCGGGATCCACCCGGCACGCCCACCATGGGGCGAAGCTCTGCCCATCCTGGGCGTCGCCATGTTGCGACCAGAGCCACTCTAGCGCCTGAGGCAGAGGCCACAGAGCCATCCCCAGCGCCCGGGCCATCTTTGCTCCAGTGGAGCCTTTGCTGCGGGAGGGGAAGAGAGAGACAGAGAGGAAGGCGCAGCGGAGGGGTGGAGAAGCAAATGGGCGCTTCTCCTGTGTGCCCTGGCCGGGAATCGAACCCGGGTCCTCCGCACGCTAGGCCGACGCTCTACCGCTGAGCTAACCGGCCAGGGTCCTGTTTGTTTCTTTAAAATATTTTTTTCTCGTTTTCAGTTTTGATAATTTTTCTGTTAATCCATCATCACGGGCACTGATTTTTGTGTCCAGTGTTAATCTAGTCAGTTAAGCTAGTCCAGTCAGTTTTCAATTTCAGATGCTGTATTTTCAGTTCCCAAATTTTCATGGTTTTAAATAATATAAATAGTTGTAGTTTTTCTGCTGAGATTTCCTGTCTTTTTTTCTATTCTGAGTGTACTTCATTGAGCATAGTTACTGATAGCTACTTGAACATCTTTGTCTACTTTAACAATTAATTCTAGCATGTCAGTTATTTGGGGGTTTGTTCTTATTTATTTATTTATTTGTATTTTTCTGAAGTTGGAAGCAGGGAGGCAGTCAGACAGACTCCCGCATGAGCCTGACCGGGATCCACCCAGCACGCCCACCAGGGGGTGATGCTCTGCCCATCTGGGGCATCGCTCTGTTGCGACCAGAGCCATTCTAGCGCCTGCGGCGAGACCATGGAGCCATCCTCAGCGCCTGGGCCAACTTTTGCTCTAATGAAGCCTTGGCTGCGGGAGGGGAAGAGAGAGAGACAGAGAGGAAGGAGAGGGGAGGGGTGGAGAAGCAGATGGGCGCTTCTCCTGTGTGCCCTGGCTGGGAATCGAATCCGGGACTCCTGCACACCAGGCCAACGCTGTACCACTGAGCCAACCGGCCAGGGCCCTGGGGGTTTGTTCTTAATTGATTTTTTTTTCTTGAGTACTGGGTCACACTCTTCTGGTTCTTGGTTCATCGAACAACTTTATATTAAACTAGACACATTGTGAATGTTATGTTGTGAAGACTTTGGATTTTGTTTGATTTATCTGAAAAGTGTTGATATTTTAGTTTTAGTTGGTAATTAATTTAGACTTCAGCTGGTCTGCTTATGAACAGCCCCAAGCATGCATTTTTTAGGTGTGGCCCAGAGACTGGGTAGTTTATACACAATTGGAGCTCCTCCTGCCTGGCTTGCTCCTTTCTGGAATCTACTTTCTTCTAGGGCCTGTGGTTACCCCAAACTCTTTCCTCTTATTCTTCAGTTAGGAAGACTTGGGTATCATGTGAGTTTAAGTTGTTTGGCATGGTGATAGCTCTGGCCTACTCTCAGAGTAAAAGCAATAGTGAATCTTGCCATGTTGCTAATTTCTTCCTATATTTCAGCTCCACAGTATAATTTGCCACCTCTGTTCACTGTTAGTACCTTTAGATAATTGTTTTGGGGTATTTTTCCCCCAGAGTATATAGTTACCTTCTGTGGGAGGATTGGGTATGGTAGGAGTTTATTCAGCATTCCTGGAAGCAGAAACCTCCATGTGTCTCTTGTTGAGTCATAGTCCCATCCAGAATTTTGGTTCAAGTTATTACTTTATTCTGACCAGTTACCACATCTTCCACATTCTGTTTGATATTCCAGTAAATAGCAATAAATCAGGTGGCCTTGTCGGAGCCTTCTGTGGAAATGAGATCATCAAAATCTGTCTCCTTGAAGTTTTAACACATGGGATGTTATGAAAGGGACATCTTTCAGGTAACAGTGTAGTGAACATTGCTTGTCTTTACACTATATACT
Source organism: Saccopteryx bilineata (assembly GCF_036850765.1). Taxonomy (NCBI): domain Eukaryota; kingdom Metazoa; phylum Chordata; class Mammalia; order Chiroptera; family Emballonuridae; genus Saccopteryx; species Saccopteryx bilineata. Next base: position 159,873,584 of record NC_089490.1, read on the forward strand.
CATTTTTAATTTTTGTGACAGGCAATCCCTTGATTCTTAAGGGTACGGTTGATTTACGCAGTGTGCCTGGAGAGCCTCTTTGAAGAGGTGACGTTTGAGCAGGAGCTTGAATGAAGTAAGAGAAGAGGCCGTGTAGATTCTGGAGATGTACAGACAATGGCAAGTGCAAGAAGCTTGTGTGTCTAGGATAGAGCGATAGAGGGGAGAGTTTGAAAGTAGGTTGGAGAAAGCAGAGGCCAGCACATGTAGGACCATATAGGCCGCTGTAAGGAGTCTAGATTTTATTTCATGTGTGTTAGGGTGCTTTTGAGTAGGGAGTAATGTGATATGTGTGGGGCTCTGGGGAGAAGAGCAGAAACAGTTCAAAGGCTATTGCAGTAGCCTAGGTGAGAGGTGTTGGTGGCTTGGACCAGGGCAGTAGTGGTGGAGAGGTGAGTTCAGAGATAAACAGATCACACCTTCTAGTAGACTCCAAGGTCTCTGTGGAAGTGGTAAGGCCTCCGTGCACCATTTTTTCCCAAATGCAAGCTATAGAGATACAAGATTATTTTCACTCACCCTTTTCTTTCCCTTTCAGCCCTTAATATTAGAATTTTAAAAGGAGAGTTTGGGGAACTTAATGTCACTCCAGGGTAGTGATTTTAATACTGTTTCCCTAGTAGTCTACTAAGAGAAACGGAAGACTGAGAGAGAAACTGTAGTAAACTTGGTGAATTAATATTCAGACTTGGGTCTCTGCCAACCTGGCTGTTAAAGGCTTTACTTCTGGCGAGACCTCAGGCCAAAGCAGAGAGCTCTGGTTATTCCTTAGAAAGTTGATACGCTTTGTTTTTATCTGTACCCACTCTGCTTTTAGAAATATTACTTGAATGGATCAGATGATAATTTCCTAAAACTGATTTCTCACCAAAGTTAAGAGGAAAAGCCTTGTCCAGTTTCTTAGGTTCCACGATTGTGCAAAGTCTGGTAGACCTCATTAAAATTGATGTATCTGGGTGGGGCTTTTTTTGTGGCAATATATTATTTAATAACTTGGTGGCTAATGCTGTGGCCCTTTTTCTGTTTGAGAATGGGCTGCATATAAAAGAAAGCTAGTAGAAGGCCCTGGCTGGGGATGCAGTTGGTTAAGAGCGTTGTCCCAATACACCAAGGTGTTGTGGGTTTGATCCCGCATCAGGGCACATACAGGAGGCAACCACTGGGTTCACAAGTAAGTGGAACAACAAATGGATACCCACCATCCTTCCCTTCCTCTCCTGCCCTCTCTCTCTTCCTCTTCCTCCCTCCCTCCCTCCCTCCTTCCCTCCCTCCCTCCTCTTTCCTCTTCTTCCTCCCTCCTTCTCCCTCCTCCTCTCTCTTCCTCTTCCTCCCTCCTTCTACCTCCACCTTTCCCTTCCTTCCTGTCTCCCACCCATTCCTCTTCCCTCTCTCCCACCCTTTCCTCCTCTCCCCTTCCCCTTCTTCCTCTCTTTCTCTATCTCTGCCTTCTTCTCTTCCTCTCTCTCTCTCTCAAATCAATTGAAAAATAAAACAGTTTAAAAAAACCAAGTTGGCCCTGGCCCATTGTCTCAGTGGTAGAGCGTCAGCCTGGCGTGCAGGAGTCCCGGGTTTGATTCCCGGCCAGGGCACACAGGAGAAGCGCCCATCTGCTTCTCCACCCCTCCCCCTCTTTTTCCTCTCTGTCTCTCTCTTCCCCTCCCGCAGGCAAGGCTCCATTGGAGCAAAGTTTGCCTGGGTGCTGGGTATGGCTCTGTGGCCTCTGCCTCAGGTGCTAGAATGGCTCTGGTTGCAACAGAGCGACGCCCAGATGGGCAGAGCATCGCCAGGTGGATCCCGGTCGAGCGATGCGGGAGTCTGACTGCCTCCCCGTTTCCAACTTCAGAAAAATACCAAAAAACCCCCCAAACAAACAAAAAAAACAAGTTAAGTAAAAGACTTAACTTTTTAAAAAAGGAAAGTTACTAGAAATAGCAGAAATTCTAGATGTATGAAGGAATTGCTGAAGTCACATTGCATAAATTTATAATTGCAACAAATCAGTTCTTCAGGTAATGTTTCCCTCTCCTAGTTTTTATGTATTCTTTTTACTAATTCAAAGTTAGGAATCTGAGTCAGAATTTTATTGCTGTAGATCACTTAATACCTAAATTAGAACTTAGGTGTTAGGACTTCTGACCATAGTTCAGTGGATATTTTTCTTTTTTTACTAAATCTAAATTTTTTGGGAAGGCACAGAGTGTGTGCGTGTGTGTGTATGTGGTGTGTGTTTTTATATATGTATACATATGTATACAAATATACACATACTGACACACATAAATGTTTACAAATTAGGAAGAGGTTGTACTAATCTCATGTTATAACCACAATTTTTGAGCATTTTCTACATGTTGGGTAGGCACAGTGTCATGCTCTTTATATGAATTCTCTCATTTGATTGTAAACTTCTAACCTGTGTTATTTTACCTACAGTTTCATAGCGATCATTGGCAACTTTTGCTCATATAGGTTAAGCAGACTTATCTTATAACCTAAAACATACTTTGTTTTACTGCATTAGACCTAGAATTGTTTATTAAAAAAAAATTATTGATTCATTTCAGAGAGGGAGGAAAGGGGGAGGGGGAGAGAGAGAGAGAGAGAGAGAAACATCAATTTGTTGTTCCACTTATTTATGCATTCATTGGTTGATTCTTGTACATACCCTGACCAGGGACTGAACCCACAATTGTGGTGTATTGGGGTGATGCTCTAACCATCTAGCTGCCAGTCAAGGGCTAGATCCAAATTTAAACTAAGTTATAAATGGAATACCAGTTCACTGTGTTACCTTCTTTTTTTTAAAATTTATTCATTTTAGAGAGGAGAGGGAGAGACAGAGAGAGAGAAGGGGGAGGAGCTGGAAGCATCAACTCCCCTATGTGCCTTGACCAGGCAAGCCAGGGTTTCGAACCGGCAACCTCAGCATTTCCAGGTCGACGCTTTATCCCACTGCGCCACCACAGGTCAGGCCTGTGTTACCTTCTTATTTCTTTTCCTTCTGCCTTTGCATTTCCTTTTTGTCCCGACCACTTCATTGAATGAATGAGTCCCTGGAAAAATTAAGAAGTTTTAATGCTCACTTTTCAGTTGTCTTCTCTCTGTGGATCACCTCAAGTTCTGTTTCACATACCTCACAGTAGGTACATATGATGATGTGCTCCTGCCTACACCTCATTTTCTTGATTCTCCAGCTCCTTGGCAGGTTACTTCTTTAAGTCAGAGGGAAGGGTAAGATGGAAGATAAGAGCTAGTAGGCGTTCACCTTTATTGCCTGTGTGCTGGCTTGACATAAGGTTCGTTTGGAGAGGTGGACTCATTACCATTGTGTGTGTGTGTGTGTGTGTGTGTGTGTGTGTGTGCGCGCGCTGTTGAAGACTGGAGGCTGTTGGTTTTGGCTGGGTAAAGTTGACCTTAAAGAGAAAAAGGATGTTATAAGTGTATTTAAATTGCTTTATGTTTGGCAAGTATGTGTTTGTATGGTTTGTATTTTCCACATTTTCTAATTTTATTACTTCTGAGGTGTATTCTACACTGTGTTCTCTGTATTCCGTCTGCTTTATGACTAGGCTTAATTCACTTAATCTCTCATGTTCTGTTTTCTCTCATGTTCTGTTTTTCTTACACCTGCTATGACTAATCATGAGCTGCTTTCATAAAAGATTCTTTATTTAGGTAGTTCCTCCTTTGGAATCCAGATTCATTATTCTCCTTCATTTGAACAACTATCACTTTCTAAATTGTTGAAATGTTCCTTTGTTCCTTGGTAATAGCAGTAAGTACTTACATTTCCATTCTGTAGATATTAAGAGATATTTGCTAACCAACTGGGAATCAGATTTATCATGATAATTAATTTATGATGTGAATTGATACTTTGCTAATTAATGTGGATTTGCTGATTCTGCTTGGATTCAGAAGCCAAATGCCTTGTTAACATACTAGAGTTGTGGTTCATTTATTATTCATAAACTCCAGAATTCCTCAGGAACCAAGTTGAATATTAACTGAAGTTACTATTTTTTGATCATAGATACACTTATACATAGTTGCATATGGCAGGGTTCTTGGGCATGATTGTGGTACTGGTCCATTGTGATGAGAATGGAAGAGAGGCACCATGAGAAAGTCCAGGCTTTTATGAATGATGGTTAAACAGAAGAACTAGTGATGCATTATCAGGAAGCATTGTGTGTGAAACAAGGAAAATGAATGTTAGTGAGCATCATCCCTGACTTAATTATTGTAGGTTGATGGATTATTTTTTTTTGCAGTGGAAAACTAGATTAAATTTTAAGATGTGTTAGTATATTGAATGTTTATAGTTTTTATATGTAAACTTTTCAAGTCTTTATTTCATATTCTGAAAATAGAGTGAGTAGGGCTAAATTAGATACTGCTTCCTTTTCGTTCATCGGTCTGTTTGTCCGTCCATTCATCCATCCATCCACTTACTTAAACATTTGTTGAGTGTGAGTGTATGCCAGGCACTGTGCTCTATATGTTCTGGTCAGTGTTACACCAGTAGTTATATCAATAACTTGAAGGTAAGTCTTCATGTTCACAGGTTACTAAGGCGTAATCATAAGGCATGGAGAAATAGCCATTGTTAAGGGAGGAGTCGTCGTACTGTATTGGTTTAATTAGACACAAAAGAACATCAACAAACATGAGAATATTTCCTAAACATGACATACTACTCTGGTTGATGCAGTGCTGATCTGCAAATTCTCAAACACTTAGGCACCAATGCTGATTTGCATGTCTGCATTACAAATATTTGAGTCCTTTGTCCTGATTTTTGTGCCAGAATGGATAATGGTGGTTTGCTGATTCTTTTCTAGCCTTTAAGCACTATAATTTTGAAGTAAAACTGTTAGAAGAAGCCCCCTCCCCTTAATTTTAGTTCGTATTTGCAGAGTTTGTAAGACTAGACATCTGTTTTCAGTTTGGGGGAAACGGTGACTGTCCTTATATAATGAGCCACATTTGTTCTTGGAAGTTTGCTTTACTGTCTCCTGGTGGTTGACTATAAATTAGGGTGTCTCAGTAGTAGCACCAGTGACACTTTGGGCTGGGTAATTCTTTGTGGTGGGGGCTGTCCAGTGCTTATAGGATTTAGCAGCGTCCCTGGCCTCGACTCACTAAATATAAGTAGTTCACTTCCCCTTTGCAGCAGTTTTGATAACCAAAAATGTCCACAGATACTGTTACGTCTCCTGGGGAGGCAAAATCACTCGTAGTTGAGAACCGCTGCTCTGAATTCTTAGAGCAGACTTCCCTGACCACAGTTACTTGTGAGTTAACCACAAGCAAGCTGCCCAGTGCTTGACGTTGTGTTTCTGTGAATCCTTAAAGCTTTCTTTTTGTTCTGAAGGCTGCTACTTTACTTCCCTAATCTTGAAAATCTCCCTGTCATCCAGCCCAGAGGAGTCGTGTCAGGACAAGCCAAGGGAGTACGCACACTGTATTCCTGGAACCCACAGTAGCTGTTCTTAATGGACTTTAATAAGCTTGCTCAAATCTAGGCCAAAACCCACTTAGTATTAGACCTTTTGGTCTAAGTCTTCCAAAGGACAAGCAGTCCTCTTGATTTGATTTATGTTGTAAATTGGACAAAAAGTTTTGGATACATTCTGGGTATCACATCACCATTTTAGGTTTTCGTTGTTTATTGTTTTTAGGTTAAGAATTAGGTCGTTTATAGAATTGCCAGGTTTGGCTGGCAAACAGCTTCAGTTTTTGCATACAGCATGGTGCTGTGTTGATTTAGCAAGAGCTTGCTTACCTTGGCGTTCACACATCTAGTAAGTGGTGGTGAACTCAAGCTTTTCTGACTGACTCCAAAGTCAGGCTTTAAAAACCCTCCATCTCAGCGCCTCTCAAAGTTTAATGTGCATGAGAATCACCAGGGGATCTCATAAACTAGCTTCTGATGGGGTAGTGTTGGGGGTGGGCCTGCAGCTCTTCATTTTAACACAGTCCCAGGTTATGCCTGCTGATCTTTCAATCACTCTGAGTACTGAAGCTTGGTGCTGTGTTCCTGGGTTACTGATTTTGCTGGAGCTAATCCCCCTGGTGATTAACCCACAAAATTGGTAATCTACCGTAGAATAGTCAAAAATTGTCTTTTTCAGTTATTTTTTTCTTTATTTTAAACTATGTTTGTTTTCACTACTGGATTTTAAGCTGTATGTATTCACTGCTAGAGTTGAGGGGGAGTGTTGTTCCCCTGGACCTGCAGAGTGGCAGTTCTGTATTAAGTGAATGCTAGGCACGCTAGTAAAGTAAAATGATGATCCGAGGGTAGCTTGTTGGGGGCATCTGAGTGAACAACTACCGTAGTCCACTGATTCCAAGGTGGTCATTATTTACATTTTAACATTCTGAAATCGGTGCATCTGAAGATGGATGGCGTTTTACCATTGCCATGTTTGGTGTTTGGCTTCTGCTACTCTGGCCACCTTCGCACTGCCCGGAGAATGGAGCCCAGCAGCCACTGTGGTGTGTGCCTGGCTGCCTCCCCTCCTCCTTCCCCTGATCCAGGCCTCAGAGCCTTTGTTCTCCCTTGCTGTATCTGAGCCTGGGGGACCTTGGCTACAGGCTTAGGGATTCCTACACTGGTCAGACGGGCTGCAGGGCAAGATGGATTTCAGTGGCTGTTACTTAGCTCTGACATCTGTTGTATGTAGTAGCAAATATATTATAGATCCTTCCTTGTCTTGCCTTGGGTGGAATTCCTCTGGGGCTGAGGCAAAGTCTTGAAACGCTCTTTAATAAAGTCAACTTTGTAAGTGATAACTATTTTATGAGCTTTCTTATTTAGCAGAGTTTTTCTTTCTTGGTGCTACACAAATTAATAATGCATTTTGTTTAATGAGATTTATAAATATAGTATAAGATTAGCAGAAGACTGATGTGGAGTTTGAAGGTAGAAATTAGAGTTTAGCTCTGCCATTTGCTGGTTGGTTGTCCATGTATAAGGTGAGAGGTGGACCAGATGCTCTCTGAGGTCCTTCTGCCTCTTAACTAATTGGATTCTGAGTGTGCTAGAATGAATTAATTGAATTAATTGAAGTATGAGGACTCTTTTAATAACATAGAAGTGATTAATTTTGACAAGGGGTATGTAGGAGGTGGCAGGAAGCCATGAGCTTGGTCTCCAGGGAGAGAATAATTTTTGGTAGAAAAATAGGAGAAGGAATATTTAAGCTGAAGAAACAATATTTGTCAGGTCATAGAAGTGTATACTTTTGAAGTCATTCACGAACTTTTAGACCCCAAATAGAATTATGTTCATCATGCTAGGTAGAGGTTATCCTTAGTACAAGTAGAACATTCTGGCGAAAGTAAGTTGACCCATCCTGGCTTTCTATTGTAAAAAGGTCATTCCTCAAGATGTTCTCTTTGTTTCTGGTTTTTGTGCATAATATGATGGTGTCTCATTAGTTGGATTAATTAGATATAGATATCATAAAAATAAAATGAGCTATCAAAGTACTGAGAAGGGTCATCCTTGTTTATTTGAGTATTGAGGGCAAAGTGAGTAACAGATCTGCTACCTACATTAATAAATTGTGCTTATCTGAAATATGGCTTAAATATAATTTTTAAAAGTTATAATGTAGTTCTGTTTGGGCACTAATCTTTGTTTTATGAAGAAAATACTGCTTTGTACATATGGGTCACTTTGGATAGAGATTCTTTGACTTGAGAGTTGCTGTGGACACAGAAACAGCTTTACTGAATTTAGGTACATCTTAAAAGGAAAAGCTTTTGTGTATGTAGTCAGTGCTGCAGATAGAAAGTGCAAAGTAATTAACTTCAATAGAAGAGGCAATTCTTTTTATTTACTTATTTTTTAATACCAAAAAGAGGCTAGAAAATTGGTTAGAAATAATATAGACTCGAGATTTCTGAGTTTGGTTTTAAAGTTTCTGAGTGAACTGGGGGATTCCGGAGCAGGGAAGCACAGTCTCAGCTCTGCTCTGCCACCTGTGTTCTCGTGGGAAAGTCGTTTGAAATCGCTCTGCATTGTTTATTGCACTTATAAGACAGTGTTCAGCTTTAGCTTGTTTCATGGGAAAATTAGTTAGCAAATGAATAGGGCTTAACCTGTGAAACCCTCACTCACTTGCTGAATGGTAAGACACTATGTATTCCTGAAAGTCATGTGCTAGATTTTACATGTGGGAGGTAACCAGGCAAAATTTTTCTGTAAATTTAGCCACAGTCGCCTTTAAAAAGCAGTTTTGGTTTGTGTTCTGTCATGCAGCAATGACCGTTGATGTTTTTCCTTTTTTTTTTTAACAGGTCATCCGTACTGAGAAGAACAGTTTGAATAACCGATTCTTGCCCTGGAATGAAATTGAGACAGAGGCCATCCTGTCTATTGATGATGATGCTCACCTCCGCCATGACGAAATCATGTTTGGGTTTCGGTGAGGAGCTGACTTTCAATCAAAAAACACTTTGATTTGGGAAGACCAAGTCAAACCCAAATCACGCAGCCAAGTGAATTTCTCGGCTGATGTGACTGGCTGAGAAATCCTTGGAGGTAGTAAGGGCAGACAGGCTGGATGCAGGGCCTTAGGTGATGTCAGAGAACTCCCTTTCTCTTCAGCTCTAGGTTCTCTTTTCCTCTGTGTTGCCTTTGCTGTCGCATAAGCGCTTCCTCTGATGCCAGGGAGATGGACTTCCATGACTGGCCAGGCCAGGGTGACCTGCCTGCCCCTGGAGTAGATCACTCTCTAACCGAAAACCATGTGGATTGAGAATGGAGGCCAAGGGTGGTCCCTGAAGGAAATGTGAGGGTTCTGTGTTTAGAGGAAGGAGGTTAACTCCCAGGCAGGCAGAAACAACAGGTTACTGTGTATTGGGGTAATGGAACAGTGCCAGCACCCTGGGCCTGGGGGTTGGAGGAATGATGGAGTGGGGTTCAGAGATCCAGGAGGAAAAGGGGGAGGAAGAAGTGGTTATGATGAATGACATTTGCTGACCTGTACTGTGTGCCAGGGACTAGCCGAGCACTTTGGTGTATCTCACTCGTCTAAAACTTGGTGATGCAAGTGGTAGTCATTTCTGTCGTACCTCAGACTGAATTGAGATCCAAGAGAACAAAACTGTGCAGCCAGGAAGTGAGTGGCAGAGCTGGGATTCTAACGGGCTGGGTCTAACGGGCTGGTCAGACCCAGAGCTTCTAGTCAGCCACTGCACTATACCTATTTTATAAAATTTAGTAGTTCTTGCCTGGCCTGTGGTGGTGCAGTGGATAAAACGTCGACCTGGAAATGCTGAGGTCGCCAGTTCGAAACCCTGGGCTTGCCTGGTCAGGGCACATATGGGAGTTGATGCTTCCAGCTCCTTTCCCCTGTCTCTCTCTTCTCTCTCTCTCTCTCTCTCTCTCTCTCTCTCTCTCTCCCCCCCCTCTCTCTCCTCTCTAAAATGAATAAATAAAATAAAATAAAAAAATTTAAAATTTAGTAGTTCTCATTTGAGCTTAAATAAACCACTTGAAGAAACATTACAGAGAGTAAAGTAGGTCAGGGCTACTTAGTGTCTGTTGTGGACTGGTATGCTGGTCTATGGACAGTTGATTGCCTGTCCACAGTGAGTTAAGTTCTAAAATTGAGGGTAATCATTTAAAAACTTTAAAGCAATTTGACAGTTATCATGACATCCAAGAGTTTGATCATTTATCTTTCATTTCACTTTTGGGTAACGTTCCATATAATTCATACATTGTATAATTCACATATAAATATATCATTCAATGGTTTTTGGTACATTTAAAAAACTGTGCCACCATTACCACAATCTATTTTAGAAATCTTTATTACCACCAGAAGAAACCCTGTACCCATTAGCTCTTCCCTCCAACCCTTCTAAGCCGTAGGCAACCATTAATCTAGTGTGGACATTTCATGTAAATGGTACCATAACATATGTGCCCTGTTATAACTGGTTTCTTTCACTTACCATAGTGTTTTCAAGGTTCATTCCACATGTAGTAGTGTCAGTACTTATTTTTTATGGATATATACAGTTTAACCATTTATCCATCAATGGACATTTGTAGACAAGTCCTGACGGGGGTGAGAATGACGGAGACGCAAAGACCCGACTCCGGGGACCAGGTTCAGTGACGCAGATCCACTTTATCCAGGAAGTAAGCTAGCTTATATACATGGGTTCAGCCTATAGGGTGTTAGAGCATGTCCTTCATAGCCAATGGCTGAAAAGATCAGGGAGCTGCCTGGTTGGTGCTAAGTCACTTCCTTATAGTGGGCGAGCTCCCTTCCTAGGTATGCCCAGGAGGCTTCTGGGAGCTGGAGTATTCCCACAGCATTGCAACAGCCTCAGCTGCTAGGAATGCGCTCTGCGCTCCACCCACATCTCCCTCTTCTCTTTTAATTAAGGCCAATTGGACTTGATGAATGACAGCTTGCTGTTGTAGCTTCTGAATGCTACGCATTATGCAACGGAACACTAGTAGAACTATAATACCTATTATACTATATGCTAATAGATTAGCTGGATTAAACAATGAGGCAAGCTTCTGTAATGTTTGACTAGTTAGGATATAGAACAGAGGTCTTAAACAGGGGATTCCTCCTAGGGATCGGGATGTCATTTCCTTCCCATTGTGTTACAGAGACCTTCTAGGTGCTGTTAAACACAGTTCCATTTTGATTGTAAAAAATGGACGTAGGTCCATGCACGCCCCCTTTCTACAAAGGTCCCATCGTCCAAACACGGAATGGATGGCTTGCCGTGAGCTGCGTACTGCATATGGTTGCATTCGGTCTCTCAACTTCTGAAACTGGAGGGTTCGCAGGTGTTGGAGGTGTCGTTGGTGGGGTCATCTTGGGACACCGGGAGTGGCCGTACGTTCCTTCCTGGTATCCAAATTGGATGTGGGCTATTTTCTGGAAAAACACAGGCATAACCTCTCCCTTGTATTAGAAGGGGGTGCAGTCCCTGCCGCTGAGCTGTGGCTGGATCCTTCCAGCGTACTAACGGCAATGGGATCGGTTGGCTATGAAGGCCTCCCCAATGTTTATAAGCGGGAGTTACTCCTTCAGAATCAAAAGTTAAATAATTGGGAGTGAATACAGCACTGAGGAGCACTTCTCTGGGTGAGGCCCGGGGCATATCCCCCCTTTCTTTTTGAATTTGAAGCTTAATGTCTTTGTGTCGCTGTTCTACAACGGCTTGTCCTTGGGGATTATAAGGAATGCCAAGGCGGTGTTTGATTTGCCATTGGGAACAAAAAGCTTTAAATTGCCTGCTGGTATAACAGGGCCCATTGTCAGTTTTAATTTCCCAAGGTACACCAAGGCAATGCATGGCCTGTCGAAGTACATGAATTGCATGTGTAGTTTTTTTCTCCTGCTAGGGCCGTGGCTGAGATGGCTCTGGAGAAGGTATCTACTGCTACATGTACGTAGCAGAGTTTGCCAAATTGGGGGACATGAGTGACGTCTATTTGTCACACAGCATTAGGCTGTGAACCTCGAGGGTTGACACCCTGTGGTTGTAGGGGGCCTAAGGGTAGTAAGGGCCCGCACTGTTTACATATGCGAACAAGGTGTTTGCAGGTTGCGTGAGTGAGATGGGGAAAGAGAGATTTGAGAGAATGGGCAGACATATGAAACCAGGCATGAAGTTGTCTGGCTTGCTCTGTAGGGGCCAGTATAGTTAGTTAACAGTGTCTGCATTTCTAAATCATTGGCTAAGAGAAATTGAATATGGTCGAGAAGAATTGACAGAATAAGTACATCAGGCTCTTGGTCATACAAGGTGACACAAGCTCGCTGCAGCTTCCAGCCAAGAATGCAGATTGCAGTCTTGCTGGGGGTGACTAAAGGGGTTTGTTTTGAAACAGGACACCAGTAGGAGTGACTTTTGTGGCTAGGACAATAGCTCAGATTGGCTGATCAGGTTCTAATCTAGCTGTCGATACAGCCAATAGCAGTGTTGATATTTGCTATAACCTGTTTTGCTGCTGTAGTTAGCGGACACTGGTAGGCTCTATGTCGCCCTCAAGGAGGGAGAATAGGGGGTCTAATTTGGCTGTAGAAATAGATAGGTATCCATGTATCCAGTTTATTTGGCCACATAGCTCTTGTAATTCATGTAAAGAGCGTTGTTGAGGGATTGCAAGCATAGGGGAAATAGGGAGGTAGGGGCTCCTCTGAAAGAGGAGTAGCCTGTAGGACCTTAGGGACCGGCGGAGGGTCCCCAGCAGGAGCACCGGTCAAGCAGGCGTGTATTGCCAATAAGGCAGGAGTGAGGCTGAGAGGGAAGGCCCGTCCCTCATGTACCTCGGCCTAACACGTTGGAGAGCTCGGGCCTAATCAGGGTCCCAGTGCAGCGCGTCCTCAATCCAGGGATTGAGACCAGAGAGGATCTCCCAGTAAGTACAGAGATCCTATTCACAAACTTCAACTTGCCTACTCTGCAATAGGGCATGCAGGGCTCGAGCCTGCGGGGCTCGAGAGTGGGGGAGAAGGTTTCCCATTGCAGAGGGTCACTCACCCACTCACCCGTCCCTTGGATGCCGGTTAGGTCCCTGCCTGATGTTGGGCTTAAGTTGTGAACAAGTCTTGCTGGGGACTTGGACAACGGAGGTGAGGACTTCAGCCGAGGGTGAGGACAATGGAGACGCAAAGACCCAACTCTGGGGACCAGGTTCAGTGACGCAGATCCACTTTATTCAGGAAGTAAACTAGCTTATATACATGGGTTCAGCCTATAGGGTGTTAGAGCATGTCCTTCATAGCCAATGGCTGAAAAGATCAGGGAGCTGTGTGGTTGGTGCTAAGTCACTTCCTTATAGTGGGTGAGCTTCCTTCCTGGGTAGTATGCCCAGGAGGCTTCTGGGAGCTGGAATATTCTCACAGCATTGCATCAGCTGCAGCTGCTAGGAATGCACTCTGCACTCCACCCACAGACATTTGGGTCATTTCTACTTCTTGGCTATTGTAAAGCTGCTGTGACATTCATGTCCAAACTTTTGTGTGAGCACTTTCTTTCTCTTGGACATATACTTAGGAGTAGAATTGCTGGATCTCATGGTAACTCTTTGTTTAACATTCTGAGGAACTGCTAGACTGTTTTCTAAAGTAGCTGCACCATTTTATATTGCCATGAGTAGCATATAAGGGTTCTTTACATTCTTATCAACACCTGTTTTCTATTTTTTATTTATAGTGTGAAGTGTATTTCAGTATAGTTTAGATTTGCATTCCCTAGTAAATAATGATGTTGAGCAGTTTTTAATGTGCTTAGTGACCATTTGTATATCTTCTTTGGAGAAATATCTATTCAGCTCCTTTTTGCCTATTGTTATTTGGCTTGTCTTTTTATTATTGAGTTGTAAGAGCTCTTTATATATTCTAGATATAAGTTCCTTATCCAAGGTGAGATTTATAAATATTTTTTGAGAGTTATCTTTTACTTTCTCTTTTTTTTTTCTTCTTTTTTTTTTTTTTTTTTTTATGAAGCTGGAAATGGGGAGAGACAGTCAGACAGACTCCCGCATGCGCCCGACCTGGATCCACCCGGCACGCCCACCAGGGGTGACGCTCTGCTCACCAGGGGGCGATGCTCTGACCCTCCGGGGCGTCGCTCTGCCGCGACCAGAGCCACTCTAGCGCCTGGGGTAGAGGCCAAGGAGCCATCCCCAGCGCCCCGGCCATCTTTGCTCCAATGGAGCCTTGGCTGCAGGAGGGGAAGAGAGAGACAGAGAGGAAGGAGAGGGGGAGGGGTGGAGAAGCAAATGGGCGCTTCTCCCGTGTGCCCTGGCCGGGAATCGAACCCGGGTCCCCCGCACGCCAGGCGGACTCTCTACTGCTGAGCCAACCGGCCAGGGCCCTCTTTTACTTTCTTGATGGCACTAAAGTTTCACTTTGATGAAGTCCAATTTATTTGTTTTCTTTGGTTGCTCATGCTTTTAGTATCATATTTAAGAAACCATACAAGTGAACCAAGTATGGGCCTTGGCTCACTTCAGCTCATGTACTTTACAAAAGTGTTAATCCCCAATTATTTTATTTCAGCTGAATAGGAATGAAACAGACCTAGGCTGAAAAGGGAAGGGCAGGTATAACAATTCCTCCCTCTGGGGAAAGGTAGTATGGGCCTTGGCTCACTTCAGCTCATGTATTTTACAAAAGTGTTCATCCACAGTGGATTGAGGGAAAATGACTTCTGCACAGAGAGTTTGAGAAGCGCTGGAGGAGATTTCCTTGAAGATCTCATTCAGATTACATGTGGATCCAGGAGGGGATTCTTCTTTGTGAAGGTTTTTACACTCAACCTGACCTGACTCACTCTGAGGCTTCCTCTGGTTCAAGTGGATAAGAGCAGATGCTCAGATGAAAGGAGCAGCAGTGTTATTGCTGTATTTGTCTCAAGTCCATCAGTAAACAATTATTTGGCATATTTCTGAGAAATTAGAACATCTGTTGTATCTGTTATCTCCCCCACCCAACTCTCATATTTCCTTTGACTTACTCTTACAGTGTTATTGAGGCAAGAGTCTGTTGTTAGCTGTGATAAAAATTCCACTGAACTGGAAGTGTGTTTTCTTTGTACCTTGATAATAAATAGCCAGCCATGTGATGATTTCAGAAATGGTCTTGCCATCACAATTCACAGTTGTCATTGTTGATGGTGATAGTAAGGGAGGGGGAGGCAGAGTATTTCTCATAAAGCATGATGCATTGTAGAGCATGCTGAAGGACTGGGAACTGTGACAGTGTCCTGGGATGTTAGCAAGAGAATGCCAGTCACCTTCAGATGACAAGAATGATTTAGATAAGAGGTCTTGCTTTAATGAGTTTGGAGCTTATTAAGATAGCTGACAATATCAGCTATTTTCTGTGGCTCTTGGTGGAGGGGTACCTTTGACATTTTCCATTTGTCAACAGATTTCCAAGTGGTGAGAAATTATTGAGAAGCCTTTTATGTCTCTTAACAATCATTGGAAATTTGTATATTTGAGGTTTAGCCCCTGGTTATGGAACTGGCAGATTTTCTTTGGCTGTGCATTCTAACCTTTTATCACCCTGACTCTTCTCATTTGTTTGGGCATTCTTTGTTCTAAAAGCTGTCTTTTATTAATATCCCTAATTATTTTATTTCATCTGAATAGGAATGAAACAGACCTAGATTGAAAAGGGAAGGGCAAGTATAACAATTCCTCTCTCTGGGGAAAGGTAGTATGGGCCTTGGCTCACTTCAGCTCATGTAGCAAAGAAAGAGGCAACTATGTTCTTAAGGACCAGATAAAACAAAGGAGACCCAAGAGAATTGAAAACATATGTCCATACAAAAAACAGTACATGAGTGTTCATACTAGCATTATTTATAATAACCAATAAGTATAAATAATACAAAAAGAGAAATATTATATGATTTTACTTACATGAGACATGTAGAGGAGTCAGACTCAGAGACAGAAAGGAGAATGCTTGCCAGGGGCTGGAGGAAGACAGGAGTGGGGAATGAGTATTTAATGGGAACAGAGTTTCAGTTGGGAGGAAGACAAGTTCTAGAGCTGGGTGAGTGGGGATAGTTGTACAGCAGTGTGAAGGTACTTATGCCACTCCAACTGTATACTGTACTTAAAATGATAAGTTTTATCTGTATGTCACATATATTTTTGCCACACACAAAATATGTTGTCAAAAAAACAAAAGCAAATATGTAAACAACTGAAATATTCATCAACAGATGACTGGATAACCAAAATGTAATATATCCATACAGTGGAGTTTTATTTGGCAATGGGCGAACCTTGAAATGGGCTAAGTGAAAGAAGTCAGTCATGAAAGGCCACATGGTATATGATTTCATTTATATGAAATGTTTATAATAGGAAAATCCATGGAGACAGAAGATAAGTTAGTGGTTGCCATGAACTGGGGAGATTGGGAGTGACTACTAATGGTTATAAGCTTTCTTTTTGGAGTGAAAAATATTCTGAAATTAGATTGTGGTGATGGTTGCACAGTTCTGTGAGTATACTAAAACCCAGTGAGTTGTACATTTTTAAATCAGTGAATGTTAGCGTGCGGAGGACCCGGGTTCGATTCCCGGCCAGGGCACACAGGAGAAGCGCCCATTTGCTTCTCCACCCCTCCGCCGCGCTTTTCTCTCTGTCTCTCTCTTCCCCTCCCGCAGCCAAGGCTCCGTTGGAGCAAAGATGGCCCGGGCGCTGGGGATGGCTCTGTGGCCTCTGCCTCGGCACTAGAGTGGCTCTGGTTGCAACATGGCGACGCCCAGGATGGGCAGAGCATCGCCTCATGGTGGGCGTGCCGGGTGGATCCCAGTCGGGCACATGCGGGAGTCTGTCTGACTGTCTCTCCCTGTTTCCAGCTTCAGAAAAATGAAAAAAAAAAAAAAAAATCAGTGAATGTTATGGTATGTGGTTTATAGCTCAACAAATTTTATTTAAAAAAAAAGGAGATAGTGTAAGTAAGCTTAAGAGATGGAAACTCAGCAAACTCATTAGTCAAAAGAGCCAAATATCAATAGTACAACGATTGAAATTTCTTTTGAGAGCCAGATTTTGTAAACTTAAACTATATAGGTAGGTACATTGTTATTACCTTAATTAGGGTACGCCTAAGCTGGCCTTTGCTAAACACTCAAGGGGCCGAAGAGTTGCATGTGGCCTGCATTTCAAATCATTTGGTTATTAATGGACCAGAGGGAAAAACTTGGAAGTATGACCAACAAGGATAGGAATGTCTTTTTGTATGAAAAAGTCTGTATTCTTTAGTGTCCTGTAATAATATCTTAAATATTTAGTGATCTTTATTCCCAACCATTCTGCCTAAGTTTTGAAAATCAGAGAATCAGTTTTAAATTAAACATTAATAGTAACATGACCTTTGGTTGCATTCAGTTAACTCATTAAAAAATAGTTTTGAATCACACAGACCTGAACAAAAATATTTAGTATTTGGGTTGTCAGTGAACATATTATTTACTTAACTGTCTATACTAATATAGAACTGATGTGTTACATAATGTGCCAAAGTTCATATCATGAAAAGACTGATGCACTTATTTCTTCCCTCCCTCCCTCCCTCTCTCCCTCTCTCCCTCTCTCCCTTCCCTTCCTTCCCTTCCTTCCCTCCCTTCCCTTCCCTCCCTTCCCTTCCCTCCCTTCCCTCCCTTCCCTCCCTTCCCTTCCCTTCCCTTCCCTTCCCTTCCCTTCCCTTCCCTTCCCTTCCCTTCCCTTCCCTTCCCTTCCCTTCCCTTCCCTTCCCTCTCTTTCCTTCCTTCCTTCCTTCCTTCCTTCCTTCCTTCCTTCCTTCCTTCCTTCCCTCCCTCCCTCCCTCCCTCCCTCCCTCCCTCCCTCCCTCCCTCCCTCCCTCCCTTTGTGGGAGAGAGAGAGGCGGGGGCAGAATGACAGGGACAGATATGAGAGCCATCTACTCATCATTGAGATACCTTAGTTGTCCATTGATTGCTTCTCATATGTGCCTTGATGCGGGGAGGTGGGGGGAAGAGCTGCAGCTGAGCTGGTGACCCCTTGCTCAAGCCAGTGACCTTGGGATTCAAGCCTGTGATCATGAGGTCATGTCTATGATTTCTTTTTCTTTTTTTTTCATTTCATTTTCTTCTACAAAGACTGAGAGAATCAGAGAGAGGGATAGATAGGGACAGACTGATAGGAACGGAGAGAGATGAGAAGCATCAGTCATTAGTTTTTCGTTGTGACACCTTAGTTCATTGATTGCTTTCTCATATGTGCCTTGACCGTGGGCCTTCAGCAGACTGAGTAACCCTTTGCTCAAGCCAGCGACCTTGGGTCCAAGCTGGTGAGCTTTGCTCAAACCAGATGAGCCTGCACTCAAGCTGGTGACCTTGGGGTCTTGAGCCTGGGTCCTCGGCATCCCAGTCCGATGCTCTATCTGCTGCGCCACTGCCTGGTCAGGCCATGTCTATGATTTCACACTTAAGCTGGTGAGCCCGTGCTCAAGCTGGTGAGCCTGTGCTCAACTGGATGAGCCCATGCTCAAGCCGGCAACCTCAGGGTTTTGAAACTGGTTTTGTAGCATCTCAGGCCGACACTGGATCCACTGTGTCACCGCCTGGTCAGGCAATGTACTTATTTCAAAGGTGGTTGGTAGTATTTAAATTTGAAATGTTAATAGAAGGATTAGTCATGATTCAGATTCTTCATCTAGATTTCATTTATTTTAAAATTTCTCTTTAATCGCTTCTCGGCCTTTTGGCTAAGATCAAGTGTAGTAAAATTTCTCTTTAGTTTAGTGAAATTATGTTTATACCCAGTGCATTTTCTTGGTTTTTAGTTTGAACTACGGCCCTGGTCGGCAAACTGTGGCTCGCGAGCCACATGCGGCTCTTTGGCCCCTTGAGTGTGGTTCTTCCACAAAACATCACGTGTGGGCACTACCTCAATAAGGAATGTACCTACTTATATAGTTTAAGTTTAAAAAACTTGACTCTCAAGAGAAATTTCAATCGTTGTACTGTTGATATTTGGCTCTGTTGACTAATGAGTTTGCTGACCACTGAACTATGGAATCACATTGAAAATTTTTTCCTAACACACTGTATAGTTAGTTATTATTTTAATACACTTAGAGAATAATTCATTAAAGGGGGGATATACCGAAGCATGATCTATAATACTGCATGTAGATTAAAAATACTGAGTGCAGCATAAATTTGAATATAATGTTACGGAACTGATTATGTGTGGCACTTTTAAATGTAAATTGGTGCCCTGACTGGTTAGCTCAGTGGTAGAGCATTGTTCTGGCGTATGGATGGCCCAGGTTTGATTCCCAGTCAGGGAACACAGGAGAAGTGACCATCTGCTTCTTCATTCTTCCCCCAACCCCTTCTCTCTCTCTCTCTTCCTTTTCCTTCCGCAACCATGGCTTGATTGGTTTGAGTGCATTGGCCCAGGTGCAGAGAATGGCTCATGGAACTTCTGCCTCAAGTGCTAAAAATAGCTTGGTTGTGAGCATGGCCCCAGATGGTCAGAGCATTGGCGCCAGACAGAGGTTGCTGGGTGGATTCCAGTTGGGGCGCATGTGGGAGTCTATCTCTCTTATCTCCCCTCTCAACTTGGAAAAGAAGAAAAAAATAAATGTAACTTGGTAGCAATATACATAATTTAAATGCTTGACTTTTTGAAAAAGTATTTTATTTATTGATTTTACAGAGAGAGGAGGGATAGGGAGTGAAAAGTATCAACTCATATTTGCCTCACTTTAGTTCATTGGTTGTTCATTGTAAGTACCTTGACTGGGCAAGCCCAGGTTTTTGAACCAGTGACCTTAGCGTTCTAGGTCAATGCTTTATCCACTGCACCACCACAGACCAGGCTTATATTAGATGCTTGACTTTCAAATATCCATTTAGACCATATTATCTAGAACCCTGTTGCGTCGTCCCAGGAATTTATTTAAGCCTTTTAGTTGAGTTTATTGCATGTCAGTGCTTGCATATTGTTGTTTTCTTTTTAATAGAAAATTCACACCTGGTCAGACATATCATGGTTGACAGCCTTTAACAAATTAAGCATGTTACCTTTGATTTTGCTTTATTAGGATTGTCAAAAAAAACAAACAAACCCCAAAACAAAGAAGAACCTTCTACATTATATTGACATAAATCAGTGAAATCAGATGACTGACACATTCATTTTTCTATTCTTCTAATCTAATGATACTTCAGGACTAGTAGGAGCAATAGGCATTTGAAGAGATCAGAATCTTTAGGAGTATTGATATAACATTTGGTGATGCCAGTGGTACTTGCTAGCAGTACTTAAGTCCTGGATATGTCAAATTATATTACATAGCTGCTTATGGCTTTTTTTTTTTTTAATGAAAGGAGGAGAGATAGACTCCCACATGTACTCCAACCGGACTCTACCTAGCAACCCCCATCTGGGGCTGATGCTCGAATCAACTGAGCTATCCTCAGCGCCCAGGACTGATGCTCGAACCAGTTGAGCCACTGGCTGCAAGCGGGGAAGAGAGAGAAAAGGGGGAAAGGGAGGGAAAAAGAAGCAGATGGTCGCTGCTCATGTGTGCTCTGACCGGGGATCGAATCCAGGGCATCCATGTGCCAGGTTGACGCTTTAATCCATGGAGCAAACCACCCAGGGCTTACTTATGGCTTTTTAGGTTAGTAACTTGGAGTCAGTTTTAGGAGATAAATCAGGATAGAAGTAGGGATTTGGGTAGGAGGTGGCAGAAAGCCCATCTAGAAGACTTGTGATAGAGGTGTAGTATCTCTTTTATGGGACTAGATTAGTTGCTTTTGAACTTAACAGGAGAGGAATTCACCTGAAGTGAAATTGTGTGTGTTTTAGGAATTGAAGTTCCATGTAAGTGATGAGGGAGTTCCTCAGGCAGTTTATCTGCCCGTTTGGGATTAAGGTGGGGTAGGAGGTGATGGTCTATTGTTTACGGGAGGCTGAAACACTCTGCGGGGCTGCAGGGTTCTGTGGAGCAGAAGTGCTTTCAGCTTTGCAGTTTTAGCCTGGGAAACTGGGGAACTGATTTTGTTTATTCTAGCTAACCTATAAATTTGGGGATGATATAAAAGTTTGTCCTGGAAACATACTGAATTTTTCATTTATTTCTTGCACATACGAAGTCTTTCACTTACATGGTCCTGGAGACCACTTCTTTTATGATGCAGGTCTCTTCCTTAGCTCTGCTCAGGTCAGGAATGACGACTGTTGGACCTTACTCCAGGCAGCAGTCTCCTGTGGTCAGACTGGTGGTCTCTAAGCTTCTTTCACGGTGTACCCTCTCAGTAAAAGGAGAGTATGCAGTATATATTTGTTATGAACAGTCCTAGTGTGCTAATATAGCATTCTCATTAATAACAAAACCTGTTTCTAGAAATTAAGACTAAAAATAAACAAGTAGAAATTGATCTCTTCTTCCTGCTTCTTAGCAGATTGCTGCACACTCCCCACTCTGGAGACCTCTGACTTGATTTCCATGCTGTCCAGCTTGTTCTTTCTGTAAGGGCGGAGAGGTGCTGGCTGCCAGGGTTAGAAGAGCAGTAGTAATAGCAGGTGCTTGTTAAGGAAGCTACATGAGACACTTTGTTTTTATCCTGTTTGGCCTGTAACTGATCTTATAATTGAAAAAGAAAAAGAAAAAGGAATAAAGAAGTAACAGCCTAAGCATGAGAGCCTGCAAGATATAGGCAGTAATTTTAAACATTTCTGATAAACTCAGAGCTTTGTACTTAGTGTGTGCGTATACTTGTGTTTTCTGAGGGTGTGGAGAGAAGCACGAGACCGCATTGTGGGTTTCCCTGGCCGTTACCACGCGTGGGACATCCCTCATCAGTCCTGGCTCTACAACTCCAACTACTCCTGTGAGCTGTCCATGGTGCTGACAGGTGCTGCCTTCTTTCACAAGGTAAGGAAAAGCTTGGTGTGAGAATGGCACGAGCATGGAAATGTTGAGCCTATGTGGTAGTGAAATGCTGCCCTGACGTCAGCTCTTCTAGTCTTTTTATATGTTCCTTCCGCACTACAAGTAAGGTGTGTCTGTTTCTAAAGACAGGGCTTAGAGCAACTCTGGAATAAAATGTCAGAATGAGAAGGCTGCTTATACAATTACACATAGGCCATTAGGGAAATAAGGTCCTTCTGGGCCTTACAGCTCTCTATAAAATTGAGAGGATTGTGCTAAACTGCCACCCAGTGTCAAGACTGCCATTTCAGATGCGGCCTGGCCACCAGGGGGCTGCGCCTGGCACTCTGACTCAGGCTAACCACCACTATCCCAGGTTGCACCACAAGCTGGTGTCTACTGTGGTTCTGTATGTTTGAGTCCTTAGCACTTGTAACTTTCACTGTGCCTCACACACTGGTTTTCAGTGAATATCCAAAATGCACACCCCTCCAGTAGCTACTCCTCTTCTGTACTGTTATCGCTAAAATGTTTTTGGTCTTGGTTTTTTGGGTTTTTTTGCTCCTGACTCATCTCTTTATTTCTTATCTGTTCTGTAAAGTAGCCACTGTCCACATGTGGCTGCTGAGCACTGGAAATGTGTCTGGTCAGTGTTGGATGTGCTATGAGTGTAAAGTACACACCGGATTTTGAGAACTCAGCATGAGAGAAAGAAGGCAGACCATCTCAGTAATGTCCTATATTGATTGTATGCTAAAATGCAGTTATTTTGGATTTACTGGGTGAAGTAAAATATATTACTGATTTACTGTTTCTTTTTGCTGTTAAATATGTGAGCCCTGGAAAATTTAACATGCCATATGTGACTCACATGATATTTCTGTTGACTAATGCTGCTTTGTACCTTCCCTCCCAATCCCCTCCTTGTGGCTCTGAGGGGTCCCTCTGCTGAGATAACCGGGTCATCTGTCCCCTCTGCCCCCCATCTTTGCCCCCTCGACCGCCTCCTCGTCTCCTTGGCCTGATTGGGACCTGACCATTCTCTGAGGACAGTGTGTCTCCTTCGGCTAGTTCCTGCATTTCTCCCAGGAACAGAGATCGAGGCTGCTAATCTCCCCAGATTGGTACTGTGCAGCAGGAAAGGCACAGAGAACTATTTTCACTGCCTACCAATGACACTTCTAGACACTTCTCAACTGTCATATAACATCCCATTTGAGGCGTATGGCGTCTGTCTTATTGCTGCCATCTGCCATCTCGTAGTCATTCCCTCACAGTCATCAAGAATGTTGGCACCTGGCCCATCATCCTCATTCCCACTCCATGCTGTCTGCCATTCTGGGTGACCTCATTGCCTTTATGGGAGACCCGCCCACTACACTTTCCTCCCCATAAATGTTGAAATGTCTCAGTGTTCTCATTCAGCTAGTGCTCTTCTTACTCTGTGTTTTCCTTAGACATTCTTGTATACCTTCAAGGTCTTGTGACTTTTCTTAGCACCTATAAGCTGATGATTTTTATATTCTAGCCTGGGCCCTTCCTTGAGATCCAAACTCGTATATTTAATTGTTTTTAGAACACCTACTGTATGTCCCTTTGGTACTTCACATTAAATTTTTCCCCAAAAAGCTCATCATCTCACACCTCCCCACTTGAATTCCCTCAGATCTTTTGTCCCTCATGTATTTCATATCTCAGATGGTGGCATCCTGCAAGTCATCTCAAATAGAACCTTGGGAGTAATCTTACTAGGGACATTTGAACCAGCCTAAACAGTCATTACACTTTCAGCTTTTTTTTTTCTTTTTAAAATGTAATGTGTGAAGCTGATACGCTCATTTCATTTTTTAACCTTGCCCTCATGTTTATTTTCTAAACTTGGATGGGCCTTTGTGGGGTTGGGGATTGCAAGTAAGATTAGAGAATATTTGGCTGCAAAAACCAAACCAGGCTGGGAGTCATTTATTTTCACACTGGTCGTCTAAGAAAGAGCCACCAATTTTAGCAGTGTCTACTCATATTTTGAGGATTTGTCTTCTGAAAAGTCTACCTTCTCAAATTATCTGTGATTTCTCTTTAAAAGTTATAATAGTCAGGCCCTGGCCGGTTGGCTCAGCGGTAGAGCGTCGGCCTGGCATGCGGGGGACCCGGGTTCGATTCCCGGCCAGGGCACATAGGAGAAGCGCCCATTTGCTTCTCCACCCCCCCCCCCTTCCTCTCTGTCTCTCTCTTCCCCTCCTGCAGCCAAGGCTCCATTGGAGCAAAGATGGCCCGGGCACTGGGGATGGGTCCTTGGCCTCTGCCCCAGGCGCTAGAGTGGCTCTGGTCGCGGCAGAGCGACGCCCCGAAGGGGCAGAGCGTCGCCCCTGGTGGGTGTGCCAGGTGGATCCCGGTTGGGTGCATATGGGAGTCTGTCTGACTGTCTCTCCCCGTTTCCAGCTTCAGAAAAAAAAAAAAAGTTATAATATATCTCTTTACTTTCAAGTATTTACTTATTAAGTAAAGTAATAAATAATTTACTTAATAAGACATAGGTTTATTTTTCTGTTTGAAAATCTAGAGCAGAGGTTACAAACTAGCAGCCCCCAGCCTTCTATAGCTTCAAGAAATGTTTATTTAGCCCCCCAGCGCTGTCTCATATACTGCCAAGTTTTAAAACCCAGAGGATTTTACAAAAAGATCTGGACCTTAATGAAAATGGAGATTGGTTCGTACTGGGGCCCTGTTTCTGCCCAGCGCTAGCGGCCTGCGGCCCCACAGCCCCTGCTCCCTGTCCCCGGGCCCCTGTGCGAGTTTGTCTGGGCCACGCCTCTGTATGTTTCTTACACCATTTTTTTCAAGTGTCATTTATTTGTTTGTACCTTACTTGTTTGACCTTTGAAAGCAATTAAGTTGGTTATTCCCTAATCTGGAATAGTTTTTTTTTTCTTCAATTGCACAGTTGACATTCAATATTATATTAGTTTCAGGTGTACAACATCATAGAGATTTATATAATTTACAAAGTGGTCACCCCCATAAGGCTAGTACCCACATGACAACATTCATAGTTGTTACAGTATTACTGACTATATTCCCTTACTGTACTTTACATCTTCATGACTGTTTTGTAACTTCTTAATTCCTTCACCTTTGCACCCAGCCCCAGCACCTCCCCCAGTCTGGCAGACATCAAAATGTTCTCAGTTTTGTTTGTTCGTTTGTTTTGTGTTTTAGAGGCCACATGTAAATGAAATCATGAGGTGTATGTCTGTCTCTATTAGACTTATTTTGCTTAGCATAATACCCTCCAGTGGAGCAATCAAGTGTTTTTACTGTAAGTGCCTATCATTAAAGAAATTTGAACTTGTACCTCACAAATATGTATATTTTCTTATGAGTTATATTTATATATGTGTACTATCGTACTTATTGACATTTTTGTAAGGTAGATATAAAGATGAAATAAAGTTTCAAAGTATTCTCACTAAATTATTAAATTGTAGTAAAAGCAATGTGATTGAATATGCCTTATTGTTTTTGAAAAGCTTGCCTATCTGTGTTATATCGCAAGTATAAGGGGTCTATTTTTAAATTAAGCATATTTTTGGTACTTGGTTTTAATCACTGTCCCTGGGAGACATATGTTACTGCTGGGCTTACTAAGTCATGTTACTCATCTACCAAGTTGGTAGCATTTTGCTGAAATTGACTAGAATTTCCATCTTCAGTGATGCCATTCAGTTTTTCTTAGCAAACTAATGAGAAGATGTTAACATTTTAATATTTTAGAATAGGTTCTAGCTTCATTGAAACTTTTAATTTAGGAGATTTTAAAACATTACAGGAGGTTTTTCTATGTTTTTAAAATGTATAGATATGAAAGTTTTTGTAACTTTTCATAAATTATTTTTGGCATCAAAATGAAATAGTGAAAATACTTCTCAACCTTTGTTTTCATAATGTTTTCTCTGTTTTTCAAGACAGTTCTTATTATTTCACCTTTCTGATGAAGGATATATATTTTGATGAAGATAGGTATTGTTTTTGATAAATATTTTCTCATTAGTATACTAATGACAGCCACTGACCATTTAAAGGGTCAACATATTTTAAGTATCTTTTTCTAAAAGAAAAATGTATAAATAAGTATTTTATCACCAAACCAGCAAACCAGTGTGTGCTACAAGAACTTTATGATTAATTTTTTCACTATATAGGTTCTATATCTAAGGTAAAAAAATACATAAATCAGTTTTATTGAGCACCTTATTTATCATCACCATATTCCAGCATATCACAGTTAGCATGTGCCCTGTTTTATAGCATTTGCCCGTTTCTCTGGTGTAAAAATTCTTACCATGGCTGATTTCAAGTTACCGACATGAGTCACTGAACATAGAGTTGGGAAGAGATAGACATTTACACATCACTTTATAGTATTTTTGCCATATAAATATGCTAGAAATACATAAATAACCTCAAGATAACAGTAAAATTTAGTCAAGAATAGTAAAATATAACAAATTAAGTAGTGAGCTCTAGGTTTTTATTATTTTTCAGTGTAACTTATTTAACTTGAAGTTTGTATAATTGTATTTTAATAATGGCTCTTTTTCATAACAAGCTCACAAAACTCCTAAATAGTCTCACAGAATTTCTGAAAATTTAGCCATCAGCATTCATGAGCAGGAGTGAGCCAGCCCCTGCTCCCCACGCTGTGGGCCTTGCAGGACATTTCAGAACCCAGGCTTTTACGCTGGAAAGCCATTGAGGGGTATAGAGCAGTGATTTTCAACCTTTCTCATCTCATGGCACACATAAACTAATTACTGAAATTCTACCACACACTAAAAAAATATGTGTTTTGTTGATCTGACAGAAAAACAGGTATAATTTTGATTCTCTCACACCAGTAGTCTATTTTGCAGGTTGTTGTCATTTTATTTGACACCCTAAGGGAAAAGAGCTCAGTGCCCCTGATTAGTCAAATAGTGCATGTTTTAAAAATTCTTGCACACATTGGTTGAAAATCGCTGGTTTAGAGTAAACCATGTTCAGTTGGACTTATGTTTTAATATGATCACTCTGCTGTGCTGAGAATGGACTGTAGGGAAGAAAATATGGCAGCAGGGACACTTTTAAGACAGTATGAGTAACCAGGCAAGAGGTGATGGTGGCTTGGTACAGGGAGGCCAGTGGCAATGGTGAGAAGTGACCAGATTGTAGATCTGCAACTGAGGCACTGAGGTGTTGGCTATTTCATGGCCCAGTGGCTTACTGAGAAGTCTGAGAAGATAACCAAGCTCTTGCCCTTATTTATCCCATATTGCCCTTATCAGAGATAGGCTGATGTTCAACTGAACCAGTGTCTTACCTAATCTGACAGACTTTATATTGTTGTAAAATCACTAAGGTACCAAGAAGGTTCAATGACATTATGATTCTCAGTGGGGGGTGATAATGGCAGTTGGGAAGGGTAATCTTTCATTGCAGATCTGCCTTGCAGGATGGTGAGCATCCCTGGCCCCAGCTCCCTGAATGCCAATGACTGCTACCCCCCACCCCCACTTACTAAGAGCCCCTATATCCATGCATATTTTTCATGATGGCCAAAGCAGTGTGGCTTGTAATGGTGTGTGATTCTTTTTCTATCTCTGACAGTATTATGCCTACCTGTATTCTTACGTGATGCCCCAAGCCATCCGAGATATGGTAGACGAATACATCAACTGTGAGGACATTGCCATGAACTTCCTTGTCTCCCACATCACTCGGAAACCCCCCATCAAGGTGAGGGTTCCACCGCTCATGGGTCTGGGGTGCATGCATACTTCATTCACTCAGTCTGCAGTAGCACAGCTTGTAACCCTGCCTCAGTCCTCATCTGGGAAATGGGGATACTGATACCATCAACCAAACAAGGATTGTCTTCAGGTTAAAGGAGTTAATATAGGGGTTTTTCACACCTAACGCATAAAATGGATAGAACTCAGTTTGGAACTTGGTGGGGGAAATGTTGCATCTTTAATTTTTACTCATCTTTGTGGAATTTAGCATTTAATTTTCATCATTATGAAACAGGCTACAATTCATGAGCACATTTGCAGTAACTGATTTGTCATCAGTGGAACTCACATTTTCATAGCACGTTTGCTGCCACACTTCAAAGTATCACTTGTGTTCACTGCTTTGAAATTTGGGTATTCACTTTTAGATCTTGTTACTTAATGCATTTATAAAAGAGCACATATATTACTGTATTTCACTATAACTTGTTTGCTTTGTAAGCTCATGTAGTTTATTTTATGCATGTAAAGATAATTCTGAGGTGTAGTTTACAGGCTTCACCAGAATGCCAACCCAGAGTGGAGGGAGTCCATGGTAGAAGAGTTTAAGAATTTCTGACTTAATTTAGGTGAAGATCTAAGAATAGTGCCTGGCACATAAGTACTATGTCAGGTATTAACTTAAAAACAAAAGTGGCCTGACCTGTGGTGGTGCAGTAGATAAAGCGTTTACCTGGAAACGCTGAGGTCACCAGTTTGAAACCCTGGGCTTGCCTGGTCAAGGCACATATGGGAGTTGATGCTTCCTGCTCCTCCCCCCTTCTCTCTCTCTCTCTCTCTCTCTCCTCTCTAAAATGAATAAATAAAAATTAAAAACAACAACAAAAAACCAAAAGTGATTCAGAATTCTAGAAATTAGAGTTTTGCTTTTGTCTTTGAGTTGTCAAACATGAGAATATACCAGTGTCACACTCAGCATACAGACCAGTTCTATCGCCCTTTCTGTCACTGCAGAGTCAGAGGAGAGAAGGCTCTCCTGGTAAGGGCTGGGGTGTGTAGGCCTGGTAAGGGCCTTGCAGCAATTAGTAATAGAGAGTCTGTGTGTCAATCAAATTAGTAGTGTAAGGCTGGTGGTTGCGGCCATGTGGATTCACATTGAATTCGGGCAGATGGTAAAGGAACCATGGAGCCGGAAAACTGAGCCATACCAATTTATTGGAGGCTCGCAAAGACAGGTAAGCCAAAAGAAGAAAGGAAAAAAAATACAAAGGAAAACCTGCTTTTTGCAGTGGAGGGTAAGGGATCAGGAAACCGCACCTCTCAGTGGTGGGAGTGTGATCTGCTCCACTGGCCCCTGAGGGGAAGCACTTATATCCTTCAAATAGTGCTGTCACTGTGCTCACGCACTAATTGCACAAAGGGCTTGCAGCCAGTAAACCTGCGAGCAAGCCTAATGTGGCTGTTTTCTGCACAAGTATTATTTATGACTGTGCTGCTAGTATTTATGCTGTAGAATCACAGGTGATGTCCTTAGAATCACACTAATTAAGATCTTATTTTTATTATTTAAAAGGGAAATTATTTAATATTATATACAATGTTACCTTTATGGACATCATTAGTGCAATGAGTATGTAATAATTGGGTACATATTTCATTCTTAACAGTTTGAAGGTGAGTTCTAGAGTAAGTAACAAGCAGCCTGTACTAATAACGATAATCAAATCATGTCTATGGTGGGACGCACTCTGGTAACCAGAGGACCTTGGGTCCATGCAACAAAGGGTAACAAAGGGAGATAAGAAAGCATTGGAGGCCTTCTGCATTCATTTCTACCTAGCAAACCTTTTTCCAAGTATGCCTCAGGGTTAAAACTTAATTCCTGGTCACCCAAAGTTTCCTCTATCCCTGAGCCTTCTGCTAAAGCCTCACAAAAGAATAATTGGCAAAATAATGCACCCAATTGTGTGGGTTTTTTTAAACTGTAAATGATAATAGTATAATTGTTTTAATGAAAATAGTGTGTTTGCCAGGTACAGTGGCGATCTGATATAAAACAATGAAAAGCATACT
Organism: Saccopteryx bilineata; assembly: GCF_036850765.1. Lineage (NCBI taxonomy): Eukaryota > Metazoa > Chordata > Mammalia > Chiroptera > Emballonuridae > Saccopteryx > Saccopteryx bilineata. The sequence continues at coordinate 159,902,904 of NC_089490.1, forward strand.
TCTTTGCAAATGTTAAGGCTGGGAGGCGAGGTCTTAGAAAGAAATTAAGGATTGGTGAAATTTTCTGTTATTTGTTTATCCTTTCTTATGTAGCCAGGAACTGGACTTCAGCCAAGGTGTATACTTCTGTTTATACCTCCCTAGTAGAGCAGAGATGTTCATGAAAATTTGAAGTCTCTGAGTGATTAGGTACCTAATAATAACAGTCGCCTGAATTTCTACAGACATGATGCATTTTTCATCTTCACAGAAGTGTATTTGTCTCCTATATTATTCGGCCGGTGTTTCATTAGCTAAACCATCTCTTCAGTGTAGAGTGAGACAGAAGTAATTGCACATGTTACATGCTTCTTAACAAGTGAAAAATAAGTATTCTTTGTGAATTGTCTCAGTCTTACGGGAATATAAGAGGAGTGCAAGATTAGTATGACCTTATAAAATCAAAGACTCAATAAATTAAGACTTCAAATTCTGAGATAATGTGTTCAAATTCCTAGTCTATTTATGTACTTTATAGTGTAGAACTGGTTTGAACTAAATATATTTTTATTAACTTATCCAATTTTAATAATATCAGGTATATATGCTATTTTGTGTTATAAAATAGTAAATTTTTTTAATTTATTGACTTTAGAGAGAGGAAGGGAGAGGGAGAAAAAGACATCAATTTGTTGTTCTACTTAAATTAATGCATTCACTGGTTGATTCCTGTATGTGCCTTGACCAGGGGTTGAACCCACAACCTTAGAGTATCAGGGTGATGCTCTAACCAACTGAACTACCTGGCCAGGACAATATTTTTTTTTGCTTTAAATGCTTCAACATTTCACTGTTGAACTGTTCTCTCTTGTTAAAATGGAAAAGTTGATTGGTTTTTATAATTAACAGTATTCTTTCAATAATGTTAATATCCTAACAATAGTGACTAAAGAACAGGGAGTGAATTTTATATTGTTGCTTTGAATAATATTATCCTTTCAAGTAGGAATAAAGATCTGGAATGTAAAGAGGCTTTATTCAGAATAAGGACTTGGAGGGGTGTGATTGATGTTTAAGGGTACAAACTTTAGTAGTAAATAAGCCACAGAACTCTAGTACACAGTATAATGAATACAGACAATAATATTGTAATATTGCTGCATTGGCAATCATATCACAAGCCAAGGATCGCTGGCAACACCAGAACTAAGGAGAGGCATGGAACAGATTGTTCCCTTCACCTTCAGAGAGCAGGTGCACCTACTGACACCTGGGTTTCAGACTTGTAGTCTGCAGAACTGCGAGAGAATAAATGTTTAAGTCACTAAGTTTGTGGTAATTTGTTACAGCAGGCCTTTAGTGGTATTCACATTATTGTTTTTTTGTTTGTTTTTGTTTTTTGTATTTTTCTGAAGTTGGAAACGGGGAAGCAGTCAGACAGACTCCCGCATGCGCCCGACTGGGATCCACCCGGCACGCCCACCAGGGGCAACGCTCTGCCCACCAGGGGGCGATGCTCTGCCCATCTGGGGTGTTGCTCTGTTGCAACCAGAGCCATTCTAGTGCCTGAGGCAGAGGCCACAGAGCCATCCTCAGCGCCTGGGCCAACCTTGCTCCAATGGAGCCTTGGCTGCGGGAGGGGAAGAGAGAGACAGGGAGGAAGGAGAGGGGGAGAGGTGGAGAAGCAGATGGGCGCTTCTCCTGTGTGCCCTGGTCGGGAATTGAACCCGGGACTCCTGCACACCAGGCCGATGCTCTACCACTGAGCCAAGCGGCCAGGGCCTGGTTGTTTGTTTTTTTAACTTTTATCACCTACGTATCCATCCTTAAACACTGTGGCTTACTTTTAAAATAAACTTTATGTATTAAAATAGATTTAGATTTACAGAAAGGTTGTGAGAAGAGTACAGATAGTACAGAATCCCCATGTACCTACGGCAGTTTCCGGTTAGGAGCAGCTTCTGTCAGTATGGGACATTGGTCTCGATTAATGAACCAATGTTGACACACACTATATTACTAAAGGCCCTCCTATATTTGTATTTCCTTAGTTTTTGCTTAGTTTTTTTTTAAACTAGAGTGATCATATAGCAGAGTAATATAAAAATATAACACAGAGCAGTATGTGAGCAAACTGTGCCCTAAACTCTTAGTTCTACATTCTTGGACCACATTTGATGATTCCCTGGGGCAGAGGGGCCCTCAGGAGCACGAGGAGATGGCTGCAGACCTGTCCCATGCCAGGGCACAGGCAGCACATGAAGGGAGGCAGACAGGCTATACCTGCTGCCCCCATGAAGCCCTGGAGAGAGGCTCTGGACCTGGCAGGACCGCTGGACCACGGGGAGTCTGCGGCCAGATACGTAGAACCCCAGACTGATCTGTTCCCTACATCTCCCTATTCACATCTCCACTAACTGGAGAGGTTAGAGGAGCAACATGGGAGCTTGCTTGGTTGTCGGCCAGCAGGGATAAATATGAAACAAGTTCCACAGTTGAACTTGGACAGAACTGGTCATCACAGGTGAAAGATTCCAAAGCCCCAGTTAGCACCAGTGCAGAAGGTGGGAGGAGGAGATGTGTGTGTTCTGCTGTGGTCACGGTGGCAAGTACTGTTCTGCTGTCCTGGTCCGACTGGTACAGTTCCTACCAGCTTTCTGGGTCTGCCCTCTGGTGGCTCTGAGCTCTCACTTCTAAACTCAAACTTCCCAGCCTCAGACACACACAAAGCGGGACGGCCAGAGGCAGAGAGGGCTCTGTGACAGGGTGAGCAGGCAGTCCTCCTGAAGACGAGTTCTTCCACACCGGGACCCAGGCAGGGTAGGGAGCCTGCGGGCTCCCAGGAGCAGAAGGCACTGAGCTGAGAGCAGCGAGGATTTCAACGGGGAGAGGACAGGAAGTCAGTGTCTTTTTTTCTGTTCCAAGATCGCTTTTGCCTGTTTTGAATTTTATGTAAATGGAATCATGCAGTGTCACTACTCCATGCCTCTTGGAGTAGTGCTTTCTATATTTTAAAGGTTTTTGTCAATATTTTCCATTTTGAGTAATAATTTTAGTTTACCTTTCATCACTAACATTCTCTTTATACACATCCATTGAGTGTCTGATTGAACTCAGTATACTTTTCTATTGTTCTATTTGGTTCTTTTTCATATCCGCTATCACTTTTTTTTGTTTTTGTTTTTGTTTTTTTTTCATTTTTCCGAAGCTGGAAACAGGGAGGCAGTCAGACTCCCGCATGAACCCCACCGGGATACACCCGGCACGCCCACCAGGGGGCGATGTTCTGCCCATGGGGGGGGGGTCGCTCTGTTGCATCCAGAGCCACTCTAGCGCCTGAGGCAGAGGCCACAGAGCCATCCCCAGCGCCCGGGCCATCTTTGCTCCAATGGAGCCTTGGCTGTGGGAGGGGAAGAGAGAGACAGGGAGGAAGGAGAGGGGGAGGGGTGGAGAAGCAGATGGGCGCTTCTCCTGTGTGCCCTGGTCGGGAATTGAACCCGGGACTTCTGCACGCCAGGCCGACGCTCTACTGTTGAGCCAACTGACCAGGGCCCTGCTATCACTTTTTTGATAGTCCCTTGTTTCTTCCATTAAACTTTGAGAAATCTTAAAATTGCATTGTAATGTTATACACATCAATGGTTACAGTCACTTTCTGGTACTCCTGCTATTTTGTCACATTTTGGGGTCTGATTCTGCTGATATCTCACGTGGCTCATTCCCTTTTCTGTGACTTTTGATTGTGAGCTCATCTTCTCTCAGATATTATTTACAGTGTTGCTTTGAGGTCTGAACTTACACCTGAGAGGGTGTGCAGTTGTTTCTTCCATATTTCTGAGGTCATTACCTACTTGAGACCTATGCTAAATTAGCATTGGGGGGGGGGCTTTTCAGGACACACAACAACACACACGCTAGCCTTGATGTTGAGAGCCAGCTGTTATCAGTTCTCAGAGGAGATGTTTCCTTCTGCACTTAAGAGCCGAGGCTGCAAAGGAAACATCTCCTTCCCAGCTCTCTTGGAAGGGCCACCTCCATCTGGTGCAGTGTGTGGGTACATGGGGTCCCAGTGTTTCAAAAGTCTCCAATCTGATTTCATGGTCCTGCCTCCCACACCTGACAGAGACCCACACTCCTGGCTCTCTCACTGGCTCAGGCTTTCCATTGTTTTGGCCTCTAGGATTGTAGTTTTTATTACAAGAGATGGTTTATATATTTTATCTTGGTTTTTTTTCAGGTATTCTGTGCTGAGGGGGCAGTTTTATGTTATTTGGTTTACCACATTGTTGATAGTGAAGCTGTTTATTCATACTTTTCTAATTGCTTGAAATTTCATAATATTTTTTTTTTAATAAATTTTTATTAATGGTAATGGGATGACATTAATAAATCAGGGTACATATATTCAAAGAAAACATGTCTAGGTTATTTTGTCATCAAATTATGTTGCAAACCCCTCGCCCAAAGTCAGATTGTCCTCCGTCACCCTCTACCTAGTTCTCTGTGCCCCTCCCCCTCTCCCTAACTCTCTCCCTCCCTCCCTCCCATGTCCTCCCTCCCCCCCCACCCTTGGTAACCACCACACTCTTGTCCATGTCTCTTAGTCTCATTTTTATGTTCCACCAATGTATGGAATCATGTAGTTCTTGTTTTTTTCTGATTTACTTATTTCACTCCTTATAATGTTATCAAGATCCCACCATTTTGCTGTAAATGATCTGATGTCATCATTTCTTATGGCTGAGTAGTATTCCATAGTGTATATGTGCCACATCTTCTTTATCCAGTCTTCTATTGAAGGGCTTTTTGGTTGTTTCCATGTCTTGGCCACTGTGAACAGTGCTGCAATGAACATGGGGCTACATGTGTCTTCATGTATCAATGTTTCTGAGGTTTTGGGGTATATACCCAGTAGAGGGATTGCTGGGTCATAAGGTAGTTCTATTTGCAGTTTTTTGAGGAACCACCATACTTTCCTCCATAATGGTTGTACTACTTTACAGTCCCACCAACAGTGAATGAGGGTTCCTTTTTCTCCACAGCCTCTCCAACATTTGCTATTACCCGTCTTGTTGATAATAGCTAATCTAACAGGAGTGAGGTGGTATCTCATTGTAGTTTTGATTTGCATTTCTCTAATAACTAATGAAGCTGAGCATCTTTTCATATATCTGTTGGCCATTTGTATCTCTTCCTGGGAGAAGTGTCTGTTCATGTCCTCTTCCCATTTTTTTATTGGATTGTTTGTTTGTTTGTTGTTGAGTTTTATGAGTTCTTTGTAAATTTTGGATATTAGGCCCTTATCTGAGCTGTCGTTTGAAAATATCAGTTCCCATATAGTTGGCTGTCTGTTTATTTTGATATCAGTTTCTCTTGCTGAGCAAAAACTTTTAATTCTGATGTAGTCCCATTCATTTATCTTTGCCTTCACTTCTCTTGCCATTGGAGTCAAGTTCATAAAATGCTCTTTAAAACCCAGGTCCATGATTTTAGTACCTATGTCTTCTTCTATGTACTTTATTGTTTCAGGTCTTATATTTAGGTCTTTGATCCATTTTGAATTAATTTTAGTACACGGGGACAGGCTGTAGTCAAGTTTCATTCTTTTGCATGTGGCTTTCCAGTTTTCCCAACACCATTTGTTGAAGAGGCTTTCTTTTCTCCATTGTGTGTTGTTGGCCCCTTTATCAAAGATTATTTGACCATATATATGTGGTTTTATTTCTGGGCTTTCTATTCTGTTCCATTGGTCTGAGTGTCTATTTTTCTGCCAATACCATGCTGTTTTGATTATCGTGGCCCTATAATATAGTTTAAAGTCAGGTATTGTAATGCCCCCAGCTTCATTCTTTTTCCTTAGGATTGTTTTGGCTATTCGGGGTTTTTTATAGTTCCATATAAATCTGATGATTTTTTGTTCTGAAATTTCATAATATTAAACTGTAATGTGACCACTTTCCATGTCTTTAAATGTAATTTTCTTAGACATTTTTTAATGAATGTGTAGTATTTTACAATTATTTAACTAGTTCCCTTTTGATGGGTAGTTTTCTAGTATTTTGCTATGAAAAACATTGATGAAACAAGCAACTTTTTACCTACATTTTGCTGTGCAACCAAGATGAAGCCCAGAAGGAGAGTTACTGAGACAGCGACCTAAACATTTCAAGGCTTCTGCTGTCTGTTAAGGATAGGCTGTTTGGAAAGGGCCCTTTGCTGATGGCGTAGACACATCCCCAGCAGACAGGCAGGCAGGCGGGCCCTGGCCCGACTTGCTCTGTGAGCTCCGTGCGGGACCACAGCTGTGGCCGGCTAAGGGCTGCGCCTTCCTGGTCAGAAGCCTTGGGTTGGGTAAGCTGCAGGGCGTCCATCAGTGCCAGCACCTGTGGTTCTAACTGTGCTCCTTCTTCCCTGTCCCCAGGTGACCTCACGGTGGACTTTCCGATGCCCAGGATGCCCTCAGGCGCTGTCACATGATGATTCCCACTTTCATGAGCGGCACAAATGTATCAACTTTTTTGTCAAGGTGTATGGCTACATGCCCCTACTGTATACTCAGTTCAGAGTGGACTCTGTGCTCTTCAAGACCCGCCTGCCCCACGACAAGACCAAGTGTTTCAAGTTCATCTAGGGGCACGGCACGTTCGGAGAGAGATGAGCAGGGTGAGGGTGGTTCCTAAGATTCTGAGACATTGAAGGACCCAGGACATCCCCTGGGTGGTTGCCCAGACCCTCTGCTGGAAGAGGTGCAGGAGGAGTGGACAGGAAATAGTTACCTTTCTCTTGAAGTTGGTCACACTGGGCCTGGAACCCTGGCCAGAGGGCACTGGGGTTTCCTACATAGGGCACTGACTGATAGCTTACACTGAGGACATGGGGACTCTGGAGAGTCACTCACACAGTTCATAAGCCCAGGACAGCTGGTTTGTGGTTTTTAAATTCAGTAACATCTATTATTATTATTTAAAAAGTTTCAGATTTGCTATTCAAGGCTTATTTATATATGTGTGAGTATATATATATACATACATATATATGTGAGTATATATATGCACGCACACACACACATATACATACATATATATATATATATATTTGGGGGGAGTTTGCAATTTCTGCTTGTCTCACAAAGTGAGGGACCCACCAAGGTTCCTGATAGTCTTTTGGTGGAGATGGATCCTGGCCTTATGGTGTCTGGCTCATCCTTAAAGGTCATCTCCATTGTCCCCAGGGTCACCTTTGTGCAGATACAACAGGGTGGGACTGGCCCTCTTATGGGGCCTGAACGAGCTAAGGCCTGTCAGTCTGTTTCTTCTGCTACCAACCAGCGATCTGGAACTCACGTCTCCTCTCACGGGAGTTCTTGGGGAGGACCTGCATCTTTGGGAACACCTGAACTTCTTTGCTGGGTGTGGTGGTGGTTGAGGAGTCACTATTAGGTCATGTTGCCCTAGGGCTTGTCCCTGTTCTCCTGGTCTTTTCCTTGTTGGAACCAGAAGAAGGGGCACATGGAGACCCAAAGGCAGCACTCCCAAATGGCTCCTTTGTCCAGCCCCCCTTTAAAAACATGTGCTTTGGCTTCAGGCTTTCCTGAAGGCTATGTCCTGTACAAGAGAACAGAAAACTGGCAGGCTGCACTTCCAGGAGTGGCCGGATGTGGTTTTCAGGTTGGCTTTCTCTCTCGACGCAGAACAATGAGCGACCCCTGCAGCTCCCCACCCGGCTGGCCGGCAATCCTTACACAAGGCTCCTGCCTTGGCATTAATACCTTGGTGAAATTCACCTTCCCCTCTTCCTCTGTCTGGACCTACATCACATGATACCTATAGTTTTTGGATCCTAATGCCTGGTTGGTTCCAGGACCCCTGAGGTTTGTGGTATGTGCCAGAACAGTGGGAGAGGATCCCTTACGTTCAGCTCAGATCCAGCCTGACATTTCACAGGCATATTCCCCCACCCCCCATATTACCACTTTCTTCTGGGACTTATGTTTTATTCCCTGGGCTGAAATGGAAATAAACTAGTTTTTCATCTGGTGGTGGTGGCAAGTAGGAGAACTGAAGAGGGTGTTAGTGGCGGGGCAGGGAGTTAGCCCATGACTGCTGCCGTTTTCTGGACCCCATGTTCTTCCAGTGCAAGTGAGCGTAGCTGGTGTTCTGCAGCTGAACAAGCGCTCAGGTCTGTCCTGGTCATGCACATGCCTTAAACCAGTTTCGTCTTCCCCAGACCTTGACATCAGTGCTTCTGTTTCTTGGGGGCACATTCCCCTGTGACCTTGTCAGTAGGTTCTCATCAAGTGTCTGATTTGAAGCCAGGCTCTGTTCTGTAGATACCGCCCCACTAGGGCTAGCTTGCCCAAGGGGTCTCTCTGTGGGCACACAGGACCAGGGTCGCTCCCAGGGCCTGTGTTGTCCTCCAGGAGCTCACTGGTACCACATAGCTGTCCTGTGGAGGCAGCTGCTGAGGACAATGAGTTACGCTTCTCAGCAACCCAGCCAAGGGGTCCAGACCCCGTACTCTTAACTATCTAACACCCTTTCCTTGACTTCTGACTTGATTCCTTTTAGCAGTAGCCTTCTTCCCTCTGGGAAGCCAAAGAGTGTGGTGTTTTGAGCTATGTATGTGGCTGCTATTTTTATCTTGTTTATTTTAATGTGAGGAACTTATAAACTGCCAGTGGGACCTGGTGAGAAAGGACCCTTTTAGCCGAGCTGGATTGTCAGGTCCCTGAATGCTGTTGTTGGGCCCAGGAGTAGCTGATGGTCTGAGATTGTGGAGGATGTCAGTGTGCTGCAGGGATGGCTGTGACGTCAGAGATCCAAACAAGGATAGCCCTGTTTGGATCTGAACGGACCCTGACATGAAAGACCCCAAACAGCAGGCTCTGGTGGGCACTTTAAGAAAACAGCTGTGTTCCCTCCTCAGTAGCAGAAACAGGGCAGTCAGATTTCAGGTGGCTTGGTTAGTGCTCCTGGGGAGCCACTAGGGAGAGGTCCAGCTCCGTGCTGAGAGTGCCTCTGGTGCTGAGCAATCAGCTTGGGAAGCCGATATCGCTGTCATTGCCTGACTCACCTGGAACAGGAAAACCGCTCTGAAGAGCCACATGGGTGCCCTCAGCTATCTGAAGGTAATGCCCGGTTGCCTCGTCTTTGCTCCCAGGCCCAGGACATCCTTGCTCTCCGGCTGGTCTGTGCACTTTCCCGGGAGGGGCGTTCCCCTGTGTGCTCGTGGGGCTCTGCTCTGGGCGTGTGCCCCTTGGGCAGCAGTTCTGTCGGTGCAGCTGCGCCTGCGCAGGACCCTGCCTGCAGGAAGGAGGTCCTTGCTGTGGCCGTGGCTCGGGGAGCTCCTGGTCCGAAGTGGTATTTTGAAGGGGAAGCTCTTTGCTCTCCATATCGTGTCCATCCACCCTGCCCTTTTCCAGTCATGAGCACAATGGTCTGACATTGGATTTTTGTAAAAAATAAAATAAAATATGTGGAGACTAACTCGAACAGATTGGAGGTCTTTTGTGCCTTTCCTCTGCAAGGACAGAAGAGTGACCTGAGAAAAGGCACCTGCCCGACTCCGGGGGGGCCTCCGAGCGTGGGGCAGGCCTGTGTGAGGCCAGAGTGGCCTGTGCGCCGAGCCTTGGGGTGCCGGGGACACGCAGCCATGGGAGCCTTGCCTGCGTCCATTCCTGTGTTAGTCATCTGATTCCGTCTAGAACTGAGGTGTCGTTTAACTGGCTCGAGTGTGATGTGGGATGGCGTGGGGCGTATACGCCACCTTTGTCTTTTCACCGTCATTTACAGAGGGCTGTGCTCCTGGCAGAGAGGCTGGCCCAGAGCTGGCTGTTGAGATACAAGGTGTCAGGAAAGGAACCTACATCCAGCTGGTGCTTAGCTGTCAGAGCCCGGTCCTTTGGTGTCTGTGGTCCTAGACTGCGGCTGGGCCAGCGGCAGCCGTCCCCAGGGAGAGAGCCCTGAGTTACCCACATTGGAGATGGATGGAAATGGGAAAGAGGATGGGAAGCCAGGGAAAAGCTGAGTTGGTGCTCCTCTCCTCAGCTCTGCAGCTGGGGGTTTAGGTCACCCTGATAATCCCAAGAATGCGGGGGACTCAAAAGTCATTGTTACCATAAGTAGTGGTGACAGTTGATCAGGTAGATTTGCAGCAGGTTAGGTGGGTAGATAATGTCATATAGGGTGGGAAGGCCTGCTCTGGTCTGGCGTTTTCACTGTCAAGTTCCTATTGTTCCAACTGTCCATTTTGTCCTGGGACCAGAGAGACATAAAGTTGCATGATGTCAGTTCCTGCTTAGACTTAAGGTAAGCTAAAAGTGGCTGGTGCTAGCAGTTGATAATATTGTCAGTGAAATCGAAGGCACCAAAATATTTACAAACATGTGGTTGAAAAGGATGTTGCAATTACAGGTATGGGATCTGGAGTAGATTGACATGGGTTCAAATCCTACATTGCCCATTAAACTAGGGTGGGAAGTAAGTTACCTATTTTAAACTTTAATCTCATCTGTAAAATGGCAGATATTGTGCTACATCTTAAAGACGTGTTGAAAGTTAACACAAATGTGAAGATTCTGTTGGCCACACAATAGAAATGAACCATTATTGGGGTGACATACTATAAACTCTCTAGTGTCTTTTTTCTGTGTGCCATTTGTTTTAATGCCAATTCATTGTTCAAGACTCGGGAAGCACTGCCCTCCTCAGTCACTGCTTAGCCCCCCAAGCCCACCCTCTCCTGCTCGAGCTGCCTCACCTGTCTGCCTCACCGTGCGTGCACTGGAATGTTTAAAGCTGTTTCCCATGCTGGGTTGTAAGCCTCTCAAGACAACAGCATACAAAAAGTGCTGAATAGTTTCTTGACAAATAATGATTTGACAGACTAAAGAGGGTCACATAGAAATCAGTTGACAGCCACTTCAGTAATCTGTACTGTAGTGTTTTGGGGATACTGTACAGCCGATGTGCTATTAACCAGATAGTTCATGGCGCCTTGCCCGTGTGGCTGCGAAGTCACTGTCATTATTTTTATCATGACAAAGGGGGATAAGAGCACACAGAAAAATTCCAGACAGAATGGATTCCAGAGAGATCATTAAGGTGGGAAGTACTGTCCTAGGGCCAGGTTTGGTTTGATAATTAATTCATTTAATTCACTTGCTTCTTAGGCAAATTGTTTTACCTTTATCTACAAATCCTGGTTATATTGTTGGTTGTCATGTTAGAATTTAAACTGGTATTTAGATTCTATTTATTTAAACTATTGGTCCCAATATTTCATTATGAAGCCTTTTAAATATACTGGAAAGTTTAATTTTTATAGTATGAACCTGTATACTTAACCATTTTACTGTACTTGCTTTATAGCTGTCTACCTCTACCTCTCTATCGCTCTCATCCACCCTATTTTTGGTTCATTTCTAAGTAAACTACTGACATCACTGTATTTCCTTCTAAATACAAGCACACACATCACAAACTGGAGGTATTAGTTTCCACGTTTAATGTGAACTTTATTAAATTTACACACTAAAATGCACCTTAAGTATATTATAAATTTTAGCTATATAGCTCAAACCCCTATCAAGAAGTAGAACATTTCCTATCAAGCCTGATGTTCCTTCATATTCCTTCCTAGTCAGGCTCCACCCTCACCCTCCCAGAACCAATATTCTGATTTTTTAAAAAATCTTGGCTTAGTTTTCTCTGTTCTAGGATTTCATATAAATGGTATTGCACAACTTTTACTCTTTCGAACAAGGCTTGTAGGAACTCAGTGTAAGGTTTTTGAGGTTCAGCCTGTGTTGTATTGGTAATCTATCCCTTTTCTGCAGACAGGCACTTGGGCAATTTTTTTGTTTTTCCAGTTTTTGGCCATTATGAGTAAAATTGCTAGGAAGATTCATGTGCAAGTCTTTTTGTGGGTTTTCCCCTCAGGTGAATACCTAGGAGTGGGAATTGTATGATAAGGTAGATATATACATATTTAGTTTTTTGTTTTTGTTTTTTTAATTTAATCTTGCAGTTACAGATTTCATTCAACATTACTTGGTATTGGTTTCAGGTGTGCAGCGTAGTGTGTAGATAGATAACTGTACACTTCACAAAGTGCTCCCCCCATCCTTCCAGCACCCGCCTGGCACCATCCGTAGTTACTACAGTATGATTGACTATATTCCTTATGCTGTACTTTACACCCCCATTACTGTTTTGTAATTACCAATCTGTACTTCTCAATCCCTTCACCTTTCACCCCCTCACCCCTCTGGCAACCATCAGTCTGTTCTGTCTGTTAGTCTGACACATGTTTCTAAGAAACTTAAGACCTTTTCCCAAAGCGACTGCACCCAGTTAGTACTCCCACAGATAGAGTCCCAGTGCTTCCACAGCCTCACCCATCTGTGCTGTTGCCAGGCTTTTAAACTTGCCATTCTGATGGGTGAGTAATGGTATCTTATAGTTTCAACTTGCATTTCTCTGGTGACTAGTGATGTTAAGCACTTTTTTCATGTGCTTATGTCCTTATATATATTTCCTCGACGAAGTATCTGGATAAATCTTTTGCCTATTAAAAAAGTTTTTTTGGTTTGTCTTTTTAGAAAATACATTTAAAAATAAATGTTTTATTGATTAGAGAGAGAGAGAGAGAGGAAGGGGGAGAGGGAGAGAGAGACAGGAACACTGATCTGTTCCTGCAGGTGCCCTGACCAGAAATCAAACCAGCAACCTCTGCATCTCAAGATGATGCTCCAATCAATTGAGCCATCCTGCCAGGGCTAAAATATACATTTATAATAAATAGACTTTTTAAAAGCAGTTTTAGGTTTACAAAAAAATTGAATGGAAAGTAGAGTTCCTCCTCTGCTTCCCCACTGTTAGTATCCTGCATTAATGCAGCAAATCCATTGCAGTTGAGAAGCCAATATTGACCTATTAACCAAAGTCATAGCTCACACTACTGTTCATTCTTTGTGTAGTATATCCTTTGGGTTTGGACAAAAGTATAATGACATGTATCCACTATAGTGATGTTCTGCACAGTAGTCTGACTTCCCTGAAAATTCTGTGCTCCACCTTTTCATCCTCCCGCTCTGCCCCCTGGTCTTTTTATCATCTCCATAGTTTTGCCTTTTCCAGAAATCATATACAGTTTGGAATCATATAGTATGCAGCCTTTTCAGATTGGGTTTCCACTTAGCAACATGCATTTCAAGTTCCTCCATCTTTTTGTGATTTGATGGCTCATTCCTTTTTTATTGCTGAGTTAATTCCACTGTGTTTTATTGTTGAATTCTTTACCTTGGACATTAGTCCACATATTTTTTCCAGTTTGTGGCTTGTCTATCCAGGTTCTTTATGCTATCTTCTGATAAGCAGACGCTTTGAATTTTGATGAGGTCTAATTTATAACTTTCTTCTTGTTGCTGTTTCTGTGAAGAAACCTGTGCCTCCCCCAGGTCGTGATGATATTCTTGTGTTTTCTATTAAAAAGCTTATGGTCTTAGCTTTTCCCTAGGTCTAGGATCTCTCAAATCAGTATTTGTAAATGGTATGTGATAATGGTCAAGCTTCTAATTCTTTTTTTGTGAGAGAGACAGAAAGAGGGACAGGGAGAGAGATGAGAAGCATCAATTTTATTTTATTTTTTGAGAAGCATCAATTTTTTGTTGCTGCACCTTAGTTGCTCATTTATTGCTTTCTCGTATGTGCCTTGATGGGGGGGGGTGTTAACATCAGAGCAAGTGACCCATTGCTCAAGCCAGTGACCTTGGGGTCATATCTATGATCCCATGCTTAAGCCAGTGACCCCACATTCAAGCTGGTGAGCCCATGCTCTAGCCGGTGACCTCGGATTTCAAATCTGGGTCCTCTGTGTCCCCGGCCAATGAATGCTCTATACACCGTGCCACCACCTGGTCAGGCTCTAATTTTTTTTTTTTTTTTATGAATAGTCATTCCAACACCACTTGTTAGTTTTTACTTTCTCCACTAAACTGCTTTGGGGCCATGGTTGAAAAGGTAATGACTGAGTAAGTGTGGTCATTTCTGAGCTCTCTTTTTGTTAGCTGATTTTTTGCCAGTACCTACCCTGGGCATCAGTGTAGCCTTCTAGTTAAATCTTAAAAAGTAGTATGTCTTCCAACTTGTTCATCTTTCTAGAGATTGCTTTGGTCTTATAGTTACTTTGTATTTCTACATATGAATTTCAGAATTAGTTTGTCAATTTCTTTTTAAAAACCTGTTGGAATTTTAAAAATTTATATTCTCATAAAATATACATAACCCAAAATGACTATTTTAGCCATTGTTAAGTGTACAATTCAATGGCATTCACAACGTGTAACCGTCACCACTAAGAGTTGTGAGAGCCTTTTCATCTTCCCCAACAGAAACCCTGTCCCCTCCCCTCAGCTCCCGACAACCTTCATTCTGTCTCTACGATTTGTCTATCCTGGACATTCAAACGGGAGTCATACAATATTGAGTCTTTTGTGTCCAGCTTATTTTATCTAGCATAGATTCATCTATGTTGTAGCATGTATCAGAATCTCATTCCTTTATGGCTCAGATGTTTCACTGTACACACACACATGTACACACACACACCGACAGGTGAGTGGATAAATGAGTGTATTTTGTTTATCCATTCACCCGTCGATGGACATCTGGGTTACTTCTACCTCTGCCCGTTGCGAATAATGCTGTGAGCACATTGTATAAATATCTGAGTCCCTACTTTCAATTTTTTTGTACCTGTGGATAGAAGGGATGCATCATACGGTAACTCAATGTTTAACTTTTTGAAGAACCACCAAAAGGTTTTCCACAGAAGTTGTACCATTGTATATTCCCACCAACATGTGAAGGTAACAATTGCCCCCTTCCTTGCCAGTGCTTGTTTTCTGATAACTACTCTAGTAGGTGTGAAGTGGTACCTCATTGTAAGTTTTTGATTTGCGTTTCCCTGATGACTAATGACACTCAGTACCCTTCAGTGCTTATTAATCATTTGTATGTATTCTTTGAGAATTTACAAATAGACTGTTGAATAGAGAAATGTCTATTTGGTCCCTTCCCTAGTTTAAAAAAAATTTTTTTGTTATCCACTGGGATTTTGATAGTATTTTATTGAATCTGTAGCTTAGTGGGTAGAAGTGAAATATTAATATTTTCTAATCCATGAGCATGGAGAACCTCTCCAAGTTGGGGTCTTTAATTTCTGTCAGCAAGATTTTGATACTTTTAATGTAAGAGATCTTACCCATCTTTTCAGAAGTTTATTCCTAAGGACTTTTCTTACAGTATTATGAGCAAAATCACTATTTTTAAAAAAATTCATTTTCTAATTTTTTATTATTGCCAATATAGAAAATAATTTATATATATTTGAAATCTTGCTAACTTCACTTATTATATAACTGTTTTGTAAATTTCTTAGGCTTTTCTTTATAAGTAATCTTTTACTCATGGTCCTGGAAATTTTCTCCTATGCTTGTGAGAAGTCTGGGGAAACTTGTACAGGTATTTGGTCTGTTATTCTGGGGAGCAAAAGTCATCAGAGACAGCACAATGCATAGAATACAGTAAGTGCTTAATAAATGTTCAGCGACGATTGGAAGGGCCTACTGATGATGACTGAGAAAGACTCGATAAAATCAAAGTTCATTATTTTCAAAGTATTGTGAACAGTGTAGTTACTAGATTAAAAAGTTAGATAATAAAAAAAATGTTAGCAATTAGGTGATAACATGTTAGTCACTCAAAATTTATTATATATTATACGAATCAAAGTTATTTTTTGTGACCGAGTTCACAGTTGTATCAGGACAACTTGTACGTGGTTGGCCTCGGCACTGTGGCTGCCTGCAGAAACGTCAGGGAACTCCTGCTGACACGAGAGCTGTGAAGCGCAGCGCCCCTCCGCCTTCCTCAGAGGCCTCGCTAACCTGAGGGAAACTAGGGCTGTTCCACACGCCTAATGACAAAACACGTGCTTAAGTTTATTGCATGTAAACTGTCTCTTCCCCAGCTTTAGACACTGACATATCTAAGTTTAAGTTGCCCACCATGATGATTTGAGACACGTATATATCGAGAAATAAGGTTTACAACATCATCCCTTCACATAATTACCATTTTTTTGTGGTGATAACTTTTAAGATCTTTTAACAATTTTCAAATATATAATACAGTATTGTTAATTACAGTCAGCACGCTGTACAAACATCCTGAGAACGTTTTCATCTCATAGCCCAGGTGTGTACCCTTGGGTCAACGTGTCCCGACCGCCCTGCCCCCAGAGGAGTCGGCTCCTGCCGCCACAGGACGGCTGAGAGGGCCCAGGGACCGTGGGGAGGAGTCCGTGTTCCCGTTGCCTGAGAAGGAATGGACTAACAGGCATGTCTTCCCTTCCTGACACCTATGACGTTATGACAGGGCACAAGTCACTTACAGGCTGTTTCTGGGAAAGCTACCTCACCTTTGTGCCTCCGTTTCTCATCTCACTCCCTGACTGCAGCCAGCAGGGGGCCCCCGCCGAGCCACCCGGACTGCTGCTCACAGAAACGTGGGAGGGATACTGTTGGTTTTTAAGCCACTAAGTTTTGGGGTAATTTGCTATATAACAATGATATACCACTTCTTAGAAAGATTAAAAGAAGAAAATCAGGCTTCTATGGTTTTTTTATTATTAATCAAAATTTTGTTGGATTGGAGGGAAATTTTTCTAGGTGTCAGTCTCCGCAGTCAGTGGCTGTACGCCCATCGGGCTTGACAGCGCTGGAAGGCAGGTTCTGCCGGCCCGGGGTCTGGGGTCTTCCTCGGGAGTCTTCCTCCGCTAGCCTGCCGGCCCGGGGTCTTCCTCGGGAGTCTTCCTCCGCTAGCCTGCCGGCCCGGGGTCTTCCTCGGGAGTCTTCCTCCGCTAGCCTGCCTGCAGCAGCCCCTAGTATCTGCTCTCGGTTCCCTCCCTGCTCTAATCAAAGATTCTTGCTGCTTCCTCCCTCTGGCTTCCACCACTAAATAGGCGGGAATAACTTGATTAAAACCTTCATAATTTCTAGATCATTCCTTTGTTGGCTAATTTACATCTGCATACTGTTTGTCTCTTTAGTAAACACCTTTCAAGGGATTATACCTGTGCTCGCTGATTGAGCACCTTAACAGGAATCAAACTTGGACAAATCCAAGTCATTCCTGAAAGTAGCATTAGGATAGTTCAGTAAAATAACCATTTTGATTTTTTTTTCCTTTTTGAATTTTTCTGAAGTGAGAAGCAAGGAGGCAGAGAGACAGACTACCGTGTGTGCTTGACTGGGATCCACCCAGCAAGCCCAATAGGGGGCGATGCTCCATTGCAATCAGAGCCATTCTAGCGCCTGAGGTGGAGGCCATGGGGCCATCCTCAGCACCTGGGCCAACTTTGTTCCAATGGAGCCCTGGCTGCAGGAGGGGGAGAGACAGAGAGGAGGAGGGGTGGAGAAGCAGATGGGCGCTTGTCCTGTGTTGCCCTGTCTGGAACTGAACCTGGGACATCCACACACCAGGCCGACATTCTACAACTGAGCCAACTGGCCAGTGCCTTATTTCTTTTGAGCTCTATTTTGTACTGTTTTTTGTCTTTTCATGATTTTAAAAAAACTTCAACTTGATTCTAAGTTTTATTAGGAAGTGTACCTACATTATATTACTGATAATTCTACAAATACTGAGTGTCCACAGCTACGGCACAGCAGCCTCTTATAATGCCAGTCCTCTCACCGGTGAAGGCTCCTTTGATTGGAACAACCTGTACCTTAGAAAACAGACCCAGGTCAGCATCCCTGGGTCGTCATCTGACAGTTAGAAATGGCAAAAAGTGAAGTCTTTTTCCTTCTAACAGAGAACTCATTCCTGCTGATATGTCTAGCTCAGAGAGAGGACCGAGAGTCCACTCCCCATGAAACCCAAGCAGGCAGTGCTGTAGGATTTTATATAGCTCTTGGGCCACCAGAACCCTTTATGATGCTGAGCTGCTAGCCAAGTTGGAGGACTAACTTCTGGCTGGATTTCAACCAGGCCACAAAATTGTTACAAAAAGCAGGCTGAGCTGGGCCTACTACCATAGCCAACCAACTCTAAGACTTGTCCTCTCCACATCTGAACACCTGCAAAATTGGCATGTGTGTTACAAACGATGCATGTTAAATTAGATGTCATCTTGTAAATGTCTGTCTGAAACAATTTGGAAGCAGTATCATTTGAAAAGCAGTAGCTTCCTGTTGTCAGCGGGGGGGTCTGTGGTGTAGGAGTTTGATGCTCAGCTCCACGTGGAGAACCCTGAGCGCCTGTGGGACAGGCGGTGACCGGCAGGACCCTTCCCCAGAGCGTGAGGGCTGACGTTTCTCATTATAGACACAGCGCAGATCAATTTAAGCACCTTCTCATACAATTTAAGAAAAAGATGTTTTATTTTTTAAAGAAAGTTTATATGGTTAAACACACCAAAGCCAACTAAAATTTGCTATATTTTCTAAGCTGACGCTATGCTGCACATCTTCATATTTATCAGATACTGTATCAGTGTACAGTATAGGTTCAACAGAGCATAGATACGTCTATAAAAATAAGTTTTATTAACAAAATGGGCTCACAATATAAAATACAGATAAATGGGTTCGTTTACTAATTATTTTGGATCATCTGTTTTACTCGGTGCAGCACTGTAGCCAAGCGGGTAAGACAGTCAGTAGTTCCCCGCCTGAGGCCCAGGGAGCGTGGAAAACATGCACAGGCCACTTAGGACAACATGTTCGCCATCTTCCTCCACCTTCCCCGACTCGCCTCTCGATCACTCTCACGCTGCTCGGATCGCTGTCCACCCTCCTGGTGACCCTACAGAGCCAGACTTGGGGGAAGAAAGTGAGTCTAACTTTAAAGCAAGAGTGCTGCCTGAAACGTGCCAGAAAGCAGCCTGGGTGATGCCGTCAGCTCTGATAATGTCCCTTGAGAGCCTCTCCCCTCAGGCCAGACGACAGCAGCAGGCCCGCAGCCCCCTGTGCTGCTTCTCAGGGCTTGTGCTGGGCAGCCTGAGGGATGGGCCAGGACCCTGGGGACGTAACACGGCTCAGGTGTCCCGTTTAGAACTTCTGTAGGAATTTGAGGACAAGGTCCCGCAGCCGTACCCTGAGCATCTCGTCATTGTCACAAATGATGTGGGTTGAATCTTCCTCAATCTGGATGAGTGTCTCAGCTTCTTGGAGCAGGACAATATGGCCCTTGGCTGTGTCTTCCACTTTAATGTCACTGAAACCATGCTGCTCCAGAAAAAAGAGAAAGGTTGGCAGGGACTCTGAAAAGGGGGCTGCCTAGATGGCGGGAAATCTCAGCAGCTGAGCATTCTACAGCGGCCCTTCCTGGACAGCTGCACTCAGAACCTAGAAACGGGCATTTCTGACGCTCCTCAGTATAACCATTCAGACTGGGACCTCCCACAGTGATAGACTTGAATCCTCATTCCAGATACAGCTGAACCCTGAATCGTGCAGGGACAGAGTGCCGACTGCCAGTGTAGTTGAAAACCTGCTGGTAACTTCTGATTCTCCCAAAACTTAGGCCCAGTTGTTTCTTGATATCGGTCAGGGGTTGATTCCAGGGCCCCCCTTCAGATACCAAAATCTAGATGCTCAATCCCATATATAAATTAGTGTGGTAAACATGCAGAGTCAGCCCTCCGCACCCGTGGGCTGAAAATATTGTTTTGATCTGAGCTGGTTGAGTCCGCGGATGCAAGACCCAGGGAAAGCTGGCTGTGTATTGAGAAAACTCCAGGTAGAAGTATACCTGCACAGTTCACGCCCATGTAGTTCAAGACTCAACTGTACTTAAGCCCCCAAACATGCAAAATCTCATGCAAAATAACAATTTCTGTAACCTGCTTAAGCTTTTGTGATCGAGGAGCACAGCCAGGCTCCTGGGTTCAGGAGGCCGGACGCTGGGCTCTCCGTCACCAGCCTCCGTACCATGCCCGTGGCCCCTGGTAAGAAAGCTCCATCCAGTCCCGGGAAAATGCCCTTCCTCACAGCAAGACGCCACGACCGTGTGGCGTGGCGTACCTCTCAGGGCAGCGAGGCGGTGCAGCACGGACGTCCCTAGCCTAGATCTCTCGGGTGGATCACAGGGTTCCTTACACAGGGAAGAGGTCAGAAGAAAAGTGGAAAGGAGACTGATTTGCCTGACGGGGAAACAGAACAGGTAAAGAGCATGACCCAGGGAGTTTCTCCTACACCTGGTTCTAGAAAGCACACAGGGAGTTGGGGCCGGGACCAATATTCCTCCTGCAGGAGAAAAGGAGGCAGAGCTGGTGGAGGGGACTGTTGGTTCTAGGGCTCTGTTCCTGGATGAGCCCGGCAGAGGAACTATGTAAAGGTCTCTGGGGAAGCAACACAAATCCAGGGTGAGTCCTTTCATTAGGGCTAGGAGTGCTGCAAAGTCATGGACATTCCCATGTCACCCCCACCAAACATCTAACTAGGGACCAGGGGAGCTGCACAGCCTGGCTGAGGCCCTTCCTTCAGGGAAAATTAAATGACCAGTGGAGAAAAACCCTAATAAAGAGAAAGTCTTGCCTGACTTGGCAGTGGCGCAGTGGGTAGAGTGTTGGACTGGGACGTGGCACACCCAGGTTCAAAACCCCAAGGTTGCCAGCTTGAATGTGGGGTGGCTGATTAGAGTGTGGGATCATAGACATGACTCCGTGGTCGCTGGCTCGAGCCCAGAGGTCGCTGGCTTGAAGCCCAAAGTCACTGACTTGAGCAAGGGTCACTCGCTCTGCTGTTGCCACCTGGGCAAGGCACATATGAGACAGCAATCAATGAACAACTAAGGAGCCACAATGAAGAATTGATGCTTCTTATCTCTCTCCCTTCCTGTCCCTATGTGTCCCTCTCTCTGACTGTCAAAAATAAAAAAGAAAGTCTTTGAGACGTGGAAGAACTCAGCCATCAAGATATTCTGTGTGGACAAAAGGCACTAACTCTAGTTTGAGAAGGAAATCTCTTCCTGGAACTCTGTATCAGAATTAGTTGCAGTCAGTCCTTGCAAGAAGCAGCGTGAATAATAGGTTTGGCCAATTCCTCGATCAGGGGTCTGTAACTCTCAGGGATGCTAAAATAATGATCTCTGAAGTTTTGTGACTGAAGGCAAATTCTAAAAACCTTTAAGATTACATTTTTTGTTTTTCCTAATTATAGTCAAGGAAATTATTCCCTGGGAGGAGCAACCCTGGGCAAGGGTGGAGGCGACTGCTGAGATGGAGAGAACCATCTTCTCTAAGATGGCTGCCCACTTCTCTCTCCTCTCACCCCACCTGGGAGGGGCTGGACCCTGCTTCCTGAGCTCCCAGGGGCCCGGCCACAGGTGCCCTCTGCCCACACTGCCCCATACTGATAGTTAGCACCCACTCACCCGCTGACAGGCCATGCTGGCTCTCTGGCAGCAGGGGTCGTGTAGAAAGTGAGGCTCTAGAGGGGCAGACCCGTCTGTCGCAGCTGGGTGTTTGAAGGCAGGCCCTTCCTCAGTCTGCTCCCACAGACATGGTGTACCTAAGCCACCTGGTGCCCGATGGGGAGAAGCAGCTGGGGAGTGCAGGGAAGGAGGGCACACTCTTCTGTAACTCCCCGGCCTGACCCTGGATCAAGCGGATGCTACAGGGACAGCAGCTCAGACAGTGGAGACTAAGGAAAAGGCGGTGCATGCCTGAGGCCGGAGACCGCTGTGCAGCTCACCTTCTCCAGGGTCTGCACGAACTGCTCCACCGGGATGGAGCCGCTCAGCAGGGGCTTCAGGACCTTGCAGTCGGGGACGTCCTCGTTGGCCCGCTTTCTCTTCTTCCCACTGGTGGGCTGGGCAGGCCTGGGTGGGGGCTGCAGGAGGAAATGGGGACCCCATCAGAACTCCCCAAGAGGATCTCTTCTACCCTGAGGGGACCTCTTCCCTGCCGGCCCAGGGCTGGGCCACCTGGTGTCACCTGTGGTATGAAGTGCTCAAATACTTGCACTCAGGGTCTCTCAGCCGGGGCTCTGCCTGGAGTTCTCAAGAAAAACAAGCTGATGCCAGCTATCTACTCTGCATCAACATCTTATTTGACAAAGATGTCTTCTTTTGATAAAGACTCATTTTTAATTCTTAGTTGCTTCAATGCAGTATTTTCTGAGTAAGCTCTTAATAAACCGCTGGCAGTTTCAGGTACAGCGACAGCACGGGCTGAGTCACTGGTGAATGCCTGGACCCTTTGTCATGAAAAGGAAGGTGGAGAAGCCGCCTATAAGATGGCGGCAGAACCCTGGCAGGACTAAACGGGACAGCACTCGCACACCGGGCGGGGTTGGGGAGGGACGCAGCCGGCACCCAGAGGAGCTTCCCACGGGGTGAAGACGAGTGGCCCCAGCCAGTGACCTTACTGAAAGTGGGGCCCGCAGTCCCAGGAAGCGCTGTCCACCAGGTGCAGAGTCCGAGCGGGGCGCCCAGGCCCTAAGCGCTTCATGCAGGTGTGCTGAGCATCTCCAGGGCCCCACGCGAGGGCGCTGTCTCGGCTGGCTTGTGAGTCTCCCCCAGCACCACCTAGTGCCCTGGTCTACCGGGCGTGGCCGCAGGGGCTCTGGGTGAGGCCACCCTTTCGCTTTCGGAGCCGGAGCCGCGAGCAGCACTCCGGCTGATGCGCGGCCCCATCTCTGTGGTAAGTTTCCCCTCTCTCCCTGAGGCCCAGGCCGGAGGAACAGGTGGTGAAGAGTTTGTACGCAGTGCCCGTTTCACATCCAACCCACCAAGTAGCCTGGTCTCTAACGTTGGCTGGTTGGGGAGCAGTGTCCTGGGAGTGGGTTGGAATGCGAGGGCCGTTTTGCGGAGGGGACTCTGGTCGTCACAAGCCACAGAGGTTCCTAATGGGTTTAAGCCCAGCCACCTCCCCTCCAGTACCTGGAGAACGTGCTTGTTATCCTTAGTGTGCAGCACGGCCGAAACGGTTGCCAAGGAAATGCCGGGCTTAATCTCCATGGGCACCAGCGAATCCGCAAGCTGGAAGCACACACAGGGGTTTTAGCCAGGCTCACTCATTCTCACTCGTCCTGGGTCCTGGGGCTGCAACGCCACCCTCCCTGCAGGGCTCAGGGACGGAAGGAGGCACCAAGGGTCAGCAGCCTGGCCCCTGCCAGTCTGCTGGGAAAAGTGCCAGTCAAGTGTCATAAAGCTGAGCCTTCAAAGATTACCATTTCTTTTCTTTTGAATTTTTATTTACGTGACTACAATCTAAACTAGCCAAACAACTTTAAGGAAGAAAGA
Source organism: Saccopteryx bilineata (assembly GCF_036850765.1). Lineage (NCBI taxonomy): Eukaryota > Metazoa > Chordata > Mammalia > Chiroptera > Emballonuridae > Saccopteryx > Saccopteryx bilineata. The sequence goes on from NC_089490.1 coordinate 159,926,198, forward strand.
AGGTAAAAAATTAAATTTTTAAATAAAAAATACATCATACAAATCATCTATCTACCGGTCTACCGACCGCAATGAAGGGGGGAGGAAGAGCAGACAGAGGAGAAGGGGGTGGCGGCAGAAGCATGGACTGAGGAGAGGGTGGGAACTAGCCATCGTTCCTGGATACAAAGTCGTGGGTGCTTTCCCGGGGCCTCTCGAGACTGCCCTGCCAAGTACCCAGCACAGGCACCTGCTGTGTGTGCTGGGGCGCCGGGTGCTGACCCCAAACACGGGCCAGTACCCTGCCAAGGGCTCAGCATTTGACCTGCTACAACCTCCTCTCCATCTGTCAGGGCCCTGGCAACACCTCTTTCCTAGTAGGTCTTGAAACCTTTAAGGGCCTCCAGAGGCCGACACTGCAGAGGTTTGCAAATGTAAAACAGTGCCCTTTTTTCTTAAGAAACATTTTTCACACAAGATATTTCAGTTAACAGCTAACGGGTTTATATTATTTGAAAATGAGTTAATACATATTTTAAAATATCCTAGTTTTAACTATTTGTACATCAAACATCACTCGCAAAAACAAAGGCTCTCTGGGGTTCTAATTTTAATAAATCTTGACACCATAAAGTTTAAAGACGGCTGGCTTCACCTATTGAAATCTATACCTAACCCTCAACTCCACTGCATGACACTAAGCTAGAAAGTAAACACCAGACAAAGGCGATCCAAAGACCTTGGGTTGGTGTCTCTCACTTTGGAGCAAAACGTAGAAGAAATGACAAGCAAAATCATATACATTAAACAACAGTAAGAGCCAGAAGTGCAGATGGTTAGCTCCACATTTGGGTACAAACAACAGAACAAAAACTTGGCCTCTTTCTGGAGGGGGAACTTGCTTTCACCTCTCCACCATTGGAAAAAAAAGTTCATTATCAACGTCAGATCACTGAAACAAAACCGGCTGTATTAGCCTAGCGCGCTGGGCAGCTGGAGTCTAAGCAGAAGCCGTTGTTCCAGCGCCCCAGCAGAAGGGTGCAGGACACCCGCACACTAATGGCGACCTGAGGACAGTGGAGCAAGTCACCCAGGGACAAGCAGTGGGCAAGGGCTGCTCTCGGGGTCAGTGCTGCTTGTCCGCTCCTACTGGGTTTGATGGAGGGGCTTTGTTAAGGACAGAACAGGGTGCTGTGCACAGCACACACACCCTTCCCAAAAAAGCCAATCCGTTCTCTGGCTCAGTGTCAGAAGGAATAGCAGGCAGATTTATGCTTTTCTTTGGTGACTTAAAATGGGAACAGATGCCTGACCGGGCGGTGGTGCAGTGGATAGAGTGTCGAACTGGGATGCGGAAGGACGCCAGTTGCCAGTTTGAGCGTGGGCTCATCTGGCTTGAGCAAAAAGCTCACTGGAATGGACCCAAGGTCGCTGGCTCAAGCGGGGGGTTACTCAGTCCGCTGAAGGCCCACGGTCATGGCACATATGAGAAGGCAATCAATGAACAACTATGGTGTCGCAACGAAAAAACTGATGATTGATGCTTCTCATTTCTCCGTTCCTGTCTGTCTGTCCCTGACTGTCTCTCTGTCCCTGTAAAAAAAAAAAAAAAAAAAAAAAAAAAAGGGAACAGACAAGCTAACATGGACTATTTAATCATAGAAAGGGATCAACTTGGGAATGAGAAATGCCAGAAATTAATTAGTAAGATGGCTACTCTGTAGATGTCTTAATATTTTTGTGTTTGGCTTGAAAACAACATTCTGGCCTCCCTTTGCCTCTAGTACTGAAAACCAGCACACATGGGATGGTCTCCACCAGTGGAGCTCAAATTCTTAGCGTGCTTCAGGACTGCCTGGAGGCCTTGCGACAGCCCGCCTGGACAGCCGGCTGAGCCTGGCCTGGCTCAGAGCACTGGGCTGTGGCTCGGGACCTGCATTTCTAACAAGTCCCCTTGCAGGCTGCTGCTGCTGCTGGCGAAGGGGTAGCTCTGAGCACCGCCACTGCTCTCAACAGGGAGGCTGCGTGAAGGAAATACCACGGACCCATCTGGGGGCTCTGCTCTCCCTCAGGTTAAAGGAGAAAAGCTGTAACACCTGCTGGGAATGACCTTTGTGGAACAAACATACTGGTGATCATCTGAGGTTTTCCCAGAGATGGAAAAGATCCATCCCTGCCCACTGAGACCACGTCAAATAGAATAACTACCTGTCTCAGAGCTGGGTGATAATCTATGGAGAGTGCTTAGTATTTTCCCACCGGGATGGTCAATAAACAGGTTATGTTCATTATAATTAAACGGGGGGGGGGGGGGAAGGGCTGGGCTATTGAAAAATGGAGACAGAACAACGGGAATTCAGAGCTAGAAGAACTTTTATTCTCTTGGGTCTTGATGGTATGTGGAGCACAAGAGAGCCCACTGAAGTGCTCTGCATGTTGCCCACAGTACTAAGAGCAGTGGGACATTCCTGGGCGAGGCAGCCGCGGCCCCGTCCCAGGAATGAACTGTACTTAGAGAAGTGCAAGTCAGCTCTTTGCTGAGAGCGACAAGGGTTTGAGCTGCTGCCTTTACAACTGCTAATAAAAAGTTATTTAAAAAGAATTAGCAGACTGCAAACATCCAAGTGACCCTCAAAACAGTCTACTTGAGGAGCCGCACGCATCTTTCTACCAGTACTGCTATGTGTTTGTGACCCCCTTTTAACAAATTATCTTTATAGCCAATTTATAAGGCTTAAAAAAACTGGTATCATTGCTTTGAAGTTATCATTTGACTTGGGCTGAACTGAGCTTGCCTGATTCCTCCATCTTGATCCCTTCAGACCAGCACTCATGCAACATTCCTCAACCGTCCCACACGGACCACATGCGTTTTATCTTCTCTCCCTAGTAAAACAGGCTCAGATTCCACATAACTAAAATATTTAGACTTTAGTAGATCACATCAATAGATCAAAATCTTCACGTTATACTAGAATGTGTACAAATAATTAAGTTTATATCCCTTATTTTTTGGTTACTCTTATCTCCTCCATTTATCTCTGAATTTGGTGAAATTGGACCCTTTCTCATAAATGATGTCCAAGAAGCAGGAAAATAATCCACAACCCTAATGTGATTAATGACAGAGAAGGCATCAGCATTACTGTTCTCTGAGGCCCTGGCCTCCCTGATCACATGCAAAAATGTTAAAGCAGCAGTCCGGCTGCGAACAGCTGTCCATTACTTAAAAAATGAAAGCCCCACCTCTCTTCCACCTGCCCACTTATGGGTCTAAAGGGGTTCTTTGCTTCATCCACATTTGACTCAAACCCAAAAGAAAGCCATGGTCCTCCAGAGACTCACGGGGACAACCAGAGTTCAACCCTGAGAAGCGTGCAGCTCACCTCCGGCATGATTTCGATCTTCTCGTACCGCCGCTTGAAGGGCAGGGCGAGGACCTCGGCGCGCCGGTAGGACATGGGCGGCGGCTGGCAGTCGATCATCAGGTCCATCCTGTGGGACTGCGCTGGCGGCGGCTGCGTGTACTGCTCCGGACACACCACGTGCAGGGGCTGGGGCGCCGCGGGACAGGAGGGGGAGGGAGAACCAGGAGGCCGTGAGGCAGAGCGGCTGATCTGGAGGGCCCACTCCTCACCTCACCTCCGATGCTCAGCCCGGCCCCTTCCAGCCATTCTGAACTTTCCTCTCAAACCCAAGTTACCAGTGATAGGAGAGGGGAGCTCAGTGAGGGGAGGAAGAGACAGCGGGACAAGCCCCCAAGCTGCCGCCCTGCAGCCAACAGAGGGTTTGCGGCCTCCCTTTGTATGCGTTTTTTCACTATATTTAAGTCACTTTGATGGCGACTTCCATGCGTCTGCTCCAAACTGGTCTCAGAGCCCCTTCAGGGCACAGGCGTGTCCCATCGTCATGACTGGTGCAGCTCTTGGCTGACTAGCCAGAGCTGTGACTTTGTGCTAGTTTGGTGTTGTCATTTTTTTTTTTAATTTTTTTTTTTTTTTTGTATTTTTCTGAAGCTGGAAACAGGGAGAGACCGTCAGACTCCCGCATGCGCCCGACCGGGATCCACCCCGCACGCCCACCAGGGGCGACGCTCTGCCCCTCTGGGGCATCGCTCATTGTGACCAGAGCCACTCTAGCGCCTGGGGCAGAGGCCAAGGAGCCATCCCCAGCGCCCGGGCCATCTTTGCTCCAATGGAGCCTCGGCTGCGGGAGGGGAAGAGAGAGACAGAGAGGAAGGAGAGGGGGAGGGGTGGAGAAGCAGATGGGCGCTTCTTCTGTGTGCCCTGGCCGGGAATCGAACCTGGGACTTCTGCACGCCAGGCCGACGCTCTACCACTGAGCCAACTGGCCAGGGCCAGTGGTGTTGTCATTTTATTGTGGTATCTGCAGGTCCACTGCCTGACAGGCTGAATCAGGTGGAAACTGTTTCCTTTTTTCTTGTACAGAAAGTCTCTTTTTGTTATTTTGAGAGAAAAAATAGTAAAGCAGTGTTCACTTTGGACAAATACTACCCAACTGCAAACTGATACTGGCAGCCAAGGAGTCTCTGTATCGTCACTGCTTTTGCTTAAGAGTTTGGCTCAAGCCCCAGGTCCTGGAAGAGAATGGCTTTCCAACAGCCTGAACCGGCTGCATGTAAAACAGCTCTCGGGGCTAACACTCCTCGCTTTCCTTCCTGCCCTGGTATTTATAACTGTCTCAAAGCCATCGACCCCACAGTCGCAGCCTGAGGACGTTTCTCACGGATTCCGCTCACACTGGAGGCCAGCTGGGCTCCAGTCTGCAGTACCGCACGCCACCAGGGGCTTGGCCAGTACACTGCTGGCATGAGGAATGTGGTGTGAAGTACCCAGGAACAGAAACCACACGCTCTCACTGACTGCCCCCTCCAGCAGGCTGGGTACACAGCGGGCTATTAGATCACTCCATGTGGCCAAAACATGGTTGGCAGCTCTCATCACGTCTAGAGGAAGCCCTCCTCCTTTCCTTGAGGGCCAGCAAGCTAGTGGTCACCATAACCCATAATCCCTGCATTCCTGAGGGCCCTCGGCTTTCTCTGCTCAGGACCCTTCCTTCGAGTTTTGTGTGGGCACCACTCATCCTGGGGTCACAGGTTCTGTGGAGAGGAGAAAAGTGGACTTCTGACCTGGGCAGGACACGAAAGGGCTCACCGTCCCTGGCTCAGGGCACCCTGGCACTCTTAATCCCCTCTGGCCTGTCCTAAGCTACCTTTCCCGACAATTCCAATCAGCCTCTCCCACCCTCAGCCATCAGTGTGTGCACCGAGCCTAGCTGGAGCTTCACTCCCTGCTCTCCCTCTGAGTTCTGCTGTCTGACTGCCTCCACCCCCGCCCCCCACCATATCCCCTAACTACCTCTTCCCTCCCTCTATGGCAGAAATGCAAAATAAAAAAAAACCCCAAAACAAAGCAGAACAAAAACCAAATCGAACTTCTAGCAGAAAACAAAACACGGCTGCCTGAGGCCCTAGCCCAGACGTGCAACAAGGCCCCCACAGGCTTCGGGAACCTGTCCCTCAGCACCACCAGGAGGACCTTTTTCTCGGAGTAGGGGGAGGGGAACACTAGGCTTTTAACTGGACACAGAGGGTCCTCATCACAAATATGGGGTAGCTGTTTATGCCTTCTTTTCCTTCCAATTCTGATTTCTTTAGTACAGAAACTCCTTTCAGGGTGTAAAGTTCACCACTTTGAGGTTTGCCAGGTAACTAGTACATGACCCAGCACCCAGCCGATGTTGAGAAGTGAAGATAAGAAATGCAGCTAGTGCCTGACCAGGTGGTGGCGCAGTGGCTAGAGCGTCGGACTGGGATGTGGAGGACCCAGGTTTGAGACCCCGAGGTTGCCAGCTTGAGCGTGGGCTCATCTGGTTTGAGCAAAAAGCCCACCAGCTTGGACCCAAGGTCACTGGCTTGAGCAAGGGGTTACTCGGTCTGTTGAAGGCCCACGGTCAAGGCACATATGAGAAAGCAATCAATGAACAACTAAGGTGTGGCAACGTGCAATGAAAAACTAATGATTGATACTTCTCATCTCTCCGTTCCTGTCTGTCTGTCCCTATCTCTCTCTCTCTCTCTCTCTCTTTCTGAAAAAAAAAAATGCAGCTAGGTAGGTCCCCAGCCCTCACAGCACAGGGACACCGGGGACGCAGGGGTAATGAGAACACAGGTACGGGGAACACACAGGTGGGGGAGACACTAGCAATTTCCTTGGTTACCTGCACTTCTTTGAGCAGCTTGGACACCTGGATGAAATTCAGCCGCGTATCAATGGGGCAGTAAATGCATTTCATGGCCAAGGGCTGGTAGGGAGCCAGTGCTTCTAGGTAGGAGAAGTCAGGTTCTAGGAGAGCACAGACAAGAGAGTGTGAGGGGCGGGAGCTGCCATGCTAGCAGGGGCTGCTGTGGTCAAAGGCCACGCGGGACCGCGTGGTGGAGGGGCCCAGAAGGGAAGTGCCTGAGATGACGGGAGCCAGACTCCTCACCGGCAGAGAAGAGCCATTTACCCACAGGGAAAGGGGAGCAGATGGGTGCTGCAGGATGGAGGTGGGGTGCAGGTGTGGGCATGGGCTCGAGGTGTCTGACCCAAAGGGGCAAAAGAGATAAACGAGGGATAAATATGGGGCTGGGAAGGGAAAGCTCTTCTTTGCAACAAAATGTCAACTAATAAATGTAAAAGAAATGGTGAAATTAAAAAAATCACCATTTGGCAACTATACGTTAGTAATAACATAATTCAGCCCAGAATCATCAATAGATGCTAAAAAAATTAAATGAAAATTGGGGAAGACCAGGATATACACATAGATTCCAAGTGTCCCACAACAGACAAAATACAGCGCAGTGAGCTCAGAGTGAAGAGATTTGGCAGAGACCGTGGGCTCCAAGTTAACACCAGGCACAGGACAGCCGCAGGCCACCTGCTTGTCAGGTGCACCTAGAAAATAAAAAGGACTCTGACCCACGTCAGCAAAGTGCTTCTGCTGAGACTGATGCACTGCTATCAGCGAAGCCCAGCGCCTCACAACCGGGACCCGTGTCATAAGGGCCAGTCAGTGCTCTCAAGAGCCGCCCATGCAGTCTGCTTGGCAGGGACTCACTGCACTGGACAAACTGCCCACCTTCAGCCAAAGAACTGGCTCGTTCCTGGTATGAAGAATTATCAGCCTGTGCTCCACGGGTTCGTACAGCCCTCAGCTTACACTCAACCTCCCACGTCCGGTGTGCTCAGGGTCACTGACAGGACGTCCACATTTTTAGATTAACACCCTCCAGTGGATCCTTTTTCCCCACAGAGAGTGCCCAGACTGCCCCCCAGAAGGCTAGCACAGACTGCCTGGGGGGGAGCAGCTGACCCCCTTTTTACATGTACTGTGCAGCTGCAGTTCCCACCATCGTCATAATACAATTGGAAGAACAGGTCCAAACTTACCTCTGACACCGGCAGACATAGTGAATGATAAGCCAGTTTAAATATAAATGCATTACCCAGAGTTGTCACAGTCACAGAGCCTTGAACCCGCCTAGCTGACTGAAAGAAATTCCTACTACAGCCAACACTTCCTATGGTGCCTGTGTGGATGCGACACCCGCTGTCACATCAGTCATCTCCTAAGAATGAGAGAGCACCCTGTCCTCCTGTAACGCTCCCTGACGACCTCCGTGCACAAAACTAGACCTGGTGAGGTTCTGGGTGTCATGAACCAGTGTTGTGTGGCTGACCTCCTCTGCCTTTAGCTGAAAGGGGGCCTGGGGAAAAGGGTTAACAGCGCTGACACCTGCTCTCCTGAGTTCTGGAAAGGCCTGGTGTTGGCAGGAACTGGCCTGGCTCTCACGGCTGTCCATGGTGTTCTCCTGTTGGACACACACAATTTCACAAACACTGACACCAGATAAGGCCACTCAGTGGCCACGATGGAGCAAGACAAAAACAAGAGCTCTCCGTAATCGTGCTTGAACAGAACCATACGCTGTCCGAACCAGCAGACAAGCCCACCGGTCCTTACCCTGGCCCCACGGGTCCCGCCACAGAACCACCGCTTCCTGACAGCACCCTGCAGACAGTTCAGTACCCAAAGCAGTTCAGTAAACTCTGTCTCAGGAAAGAAAACTACAAAAAGAGGCAAAAGCTTCGTCTAGGACAGTTAATTAACAAGACATTAGCTTTATCTCTTTCCTTTGTGGTTTCTATATCCTTTGGTATTTATGACAAAAGAATGGGCCCTGGCCGGTTGGCTCAGTGGTAGAGCATCGGCCTGGCGTGCTGGAGTCCCGGGTTCGATTCCCGGCCAGGGCACACAGGAGAAGCGCCCATCTGCTTCTCCACCCCTCCCCCTCTCCTTCCTCTCTGTCTCTCTCTTCCCCTCCCGTAGCCAAGGCTCCATTGGAGCAAAGTTGGCCCGGGCGCTGAGGATGGCTCCATGGCCTCTGCCCCAGGCGCTAGAGTGGCTCTAATTGCAGCAGAGCGACGCCCCAAGATGGGCAGAGCATTGCCCCCTGGTGGGCATGCCGGGTGGATCCCGGTCGGGCGCATGCAGGAGTCTGACTGCCTCCCCGTTTCCAACTTCGGAGAAATACAAAAATAAATAAATAAATAAATAAATAAGACAAAAGAATGTGTTTATGCCTTATTTTAAAAATTGTCCCTGGGTGTCTACCCTGTAGGTGCACTCAGTGACGTCCAGGGGGAAGGGCAGGGTTTTGCTTTACCTGTGAAGATGACAGTGTTGAGACTAGATTTCCCCCAGAGCTCCATGAAGTGGACTACGTCCCCAAACCGGAGGGAAGGGTGCCCCGTGAACACCACGCACGGCTGTTTGAAATCATTGCTGAAGTCGCCGTGGATGCTGGGGTAGTGCTTCAGCTTGTTGGTCTGAATGAGCTAGAACAGATATGTGGGAAAAAACACAGGAGGAAATGTCAACCTGCTTCAGTGGCAACAGGCCAAAGATTGAAAATTTTACCTACAATGTAACTTTTTAACAGATGGGAGCTGTTGGTAAGGTGAACATTCTGAATAGAAACTTTTCGGGTTGTTATGGCCTGATGCGGCCCAGTCTTCCTTTGCAGCTAGCTTCCTCAGCTCCCTGACACCCAGCCCTGGCCGAGAAGTCCCCAATATCAGTTATTGCTTGAAGTACAGGTAACCTTCCCAAAACATGGGGATCACCGAGTTCTGTCACCAGTAAACATCTCATACAACAGCAACCATTTACCAACCAGGACCTCCTCTTGAGAAGTTACAGCTGTCAGTTACTGTGGCAACCCCATAAAGACAAAGACCGCACTGGCTTTCAGAAATCCAGATGACATCCTCATGGCACAGAGAGCCATGGTAAGAAGCAGATGGTGCACAGCCTCAACCCTGTCTCATATATTTACGTTTGGAACCAAAAAGGTCTCCCTCTGCCCAATACTTGGTAACACCTGCCCAGGGTCAGGCGGACCCAAGGCAACACCACATAGTTACAGATGGCATCTGAGGTCACTGCTCAGAAGCTCGGCCCCCACCCTCCCTACTGCAGCCAGCATCAAAAGGTCAGATGACAAAAAATCCAGAGTCAGACCCTATATATCAGCTAAGCCAAGGGGAATATTGTCTGCAGATGCTATTTAATGGGTAATGAAATGACCCAGGACACAGCTTAACCCTGAAGCAACCCCTAATGCAGAGAAGGGGAGCCCATCAACAACTCCAAGGCCAACTGAAGTCACCCCAATAGCAAGAATATGGCCGGATAGGACAGTCCCCAAATGGAAGCCAAATTCTCTTCAATTTAAAGATTAAATATGTAATTCAGAGACCTGTATTTATTCGCAAGATGGTGTGCCCAGCCTGGGAGCTACCTAGGGTGTCACATGCTCGGATGGGACACGCACAGTGGAGAGCAGTCATCGAACCCCCACCTTCCTTCCAAATGACATGCAAACAGAATTGGCATTATTTTTATAACCTAGCTGGCCAAAATCATGACTCGCCCCCGTTAAGTGGGTGAGCGGCTGTCGAGAAGACTAATAAGTTTATTGTACCCAGCACCATCTGGGAGATGAATGGGCCTCTGAAAACAGCAGCAGGTCTTTGCTGTAACTTAAGTCACCTTTTCAGGCCTCCCTCCAGATCCAGCAGTTCTCCTGGTCAATGCATAGAAACTAAGATAAATTTGTTTTATTTTTTGGCCAACCAGACCAGCCTTTTCTGCTGACTTACGACATCTGAACACAGAACTGCCGCATGCTCCAGCAGACTGCCAGTTTCCTGAGTGGTTATAGCGATTTAAACAGCTTTTACGTATATATTATACATATGTCACATATACACTGCTCACAATAATTAGGGGATATTTTAGAGTTTCATATTCATTTTGAAATATCCCCTAATTTTTGTGAGCAGTATATAACATATATATAACACATATATATAATATATATTTACTTATTATAAAATAAGACACATATACATACATACACACACACATATAAATTGGGAGTAACTCTATTGTCTGATAGTAACAAAATGGTTAAAGTATGTTCATATAATGTGTTTTTGGAATATTAGGAAGCAATAGTCATGACGTGAGTAAGGGGTACAGAAAAATGCCTAGGATACAATGTTTAGTGAGAAGAATACAATGGAATCGAAACTGGGCACATAGCTATATATAAACACCTATCAGTTCTCTGAGAAAAGGGGAATTTTCCTTTTTCAAAAAAACTGAGGTATAGTTGATGTTTTTTGTTGTTTTTAAAAAATTTTTTTTTTTTTCTCCAAAGTTGGAAACGGGAAGGCAGTCAGATAGACTTCCCGCATGCGCCCGACCGGGATCCACCTGGCACGCCCACCAGGGGGCGATGCTCTGCCCATCTTGGGGCATCGCTCTGCCGCAATCAGAGCCATTCCAGCACCTGAGGCAGAGGCCACAGAGCCATCCTCAGCGCACAGGCCAACTTTGCTCCAATGGAGCCTTGGCTGCGGGAGGGGAAGAGAGAGACAGAGAGGAAGGAGGGGGAGGGGTGGAGAAGCAGATGGGCGCTTCTCCTGTGTACCCCAGCCGGGAATTGAACCCAGGACTCCTGCACGCCAGGCCGACGCTCTACCACTGAGCCAACTGGCCAGGGCCAAGGTATAGTTGATGTTTAATGTTAGTTTCAGGTGTTCATGATTTGGTATTTGTATGTATTGCAAAATATATGATACAGTGTTAACTCTAGTCACCATGCTGTGCACATACATCTCTGTTACTCATTTTTTTTTTGTAACTTTTTTTTTTTTAAGATTTTATTTATTGATTTTAGAAAAGCAGGGGGGAGAGAAATGGGAAACACCAGCTCACAGCTGCTTCTCACATGTGCCTTGACCCAGCAAGCCTGGGGTCTCGAATCAGCCAACCTCAGCATTCCAAGTTGATACCTTATCCACTGCGCCACCACAGGTCTGTCTGAAAGTCTGTATCTTTTGACCCATTATTTTTTATTTATTTTATTTATTTATTTTTGTATCTTTCTGAAGCTGGAAACGGGGAGGCAGTCAGACAGACTCCCGCATGCGCCCGACCGGGATCCACCCAACACGCCCACCAGGGGGCGATGCTCTGCCCATCCGGGGCGTCGCTCTGTTGCGACCAGAGCCACTCTAGCACCTGAGGCAAAGGCCATGGAGTCATCCCCAGCGCCCGGGCCAACTTTGCTCCAATGGAGCCTTGGCTACGGGAGGGGAAGAGAGAGACAGAGAGGAAGGAGAGGGGGAGGGGTGGAGAAGCAGATGGGCGCTTCTCCTGTGTGCCCTGGCCGGAATCGAACCCGGGATTCCTGCACGCCAGGCCGACGCTCTACCACTGAGCCAACTGGCCAGGGCCTTATTTTATTTTTTACAGAGACAGAAAGAGAGTCAGACAGAAGGATAGACAGGGACAGACAGGTACGAAGAGATATGAGAAGCATCAATCATCAGTTTTTCGTTGCGACACCTTAGTTGTTCATTGATTACTTTCTCATATGTGCCTTGACTGTGAGGCTACAGCAGACCGAGCAACCCCTTGCTCAAGCCAGTGACCTTGGGTCCAAGCTGGTGAGCTTTGCTCAAACCAGATGAGCCCGCACTCAAGCTGGCGACCTCGGGGTCTTGAACCTGGGTTCTCCGCATCCCAGTCTGACGCTCTATCCACTGCGCCACTGCCTGGTCAGGTGACCCCTTATTTTTTAAACTGAAATGTTATTATTTTCATTATTAAAACCTTACACCTATGATTAATATAACTAACTGGAAATAAGACTTTACAATAAAAACTCCGTTATAGAAAACAGTCAGTAGTAGGTATTAGAAGAGACTTCCTCCTGCAGTCAGTAAGAGAGAGGCAGGTGATGAAGTGTGTGAGCACACGGCTTACAGGACAGGAAGACAGTCATGAAGCTGGAGTAAAGAGGACTCTACTGTCCTCTCATCTGGGAAACAAAGGGCTATATGAGTTTATGAAAGGATTTTTTAGAAAGAATCTAATGGTCCGCTCTCTCTATCCACGTCCATGAATCTCCATTTCTTTCTTGCTCTTGTCCCATGAGACCATTTTCTTACCTCTGCATGAGGAAAAGGTGGTTCTGGGAGATATACCTTCGTCTGTTTGTTGTGACAAAGCCTTAAAAAGGAAAGACAGATGAGCATGTCAGGTGGCACAGGGTCATTTGTTGCCACCTAGTGAGAGCAGCGCAAATATTACAGTAAGTTCTGAAGTTGATTTAAAAATTCTCTGCCAGTGAATCTCATTGTGAATAAAACCCTGTGTCTACAGAGCCCTTGGGACAGAAATCTCTTCTGAGCATGTTTTTTTTTTTCACCTTTGAAATTCCTCAATAGATTCTTTCTTTTTTTTTTTTTTGTATTTTTCTGAAGTTGGAAACAGGGAGACAGTCAGACAGACTCCCGCATGCGCCTGACCAGGATCCACCCAGCACGCCCACCAGGGGGCGATGCTCTGCCTATCTGGGGCATTGCACTGTTGCAACCAGAGCCATTCTAGTGCCTGAGGCAGAGGCCACAGAGCCATCCTCAGCGTCCGGGCCAACTTTGCTCCAATGGAGCCTTGGCTGCGGGAGGGGAAGAGAGAGACAGAGCGGAAGGAGAGGGGGAGGGGTGGAGAAGCAGATGGGTGCTTCTCCTGTGTGCCCTGGCCGGAATCGAACCCGGGATTCCTGCACGCCAGGCCGATGCTCTACCACTGAGCCAACTGGCCAGGGCTCAATAGTTTATTTCTTAAGGAGTAACCTAGTCATTTTGGAATAATTTTAGTTTCAGGGAAGTTGCAAAGACAGTATGGAGCTTGTACCCTTCACCTGGAGCCCCTGCTGTTAATACCGTACACAATCATGGTAAACTTGTTAAAGTGGAAAACTAAACATCAGTACATTACAATGAACAAAGTCCAGACTTCACTGGGAGTTCACCAGTTGTTCGTCAATGCCCTTTTTGCTCCAGGATCCAATCCAAAGTACCACATTGGATTAGTGGAGATCAGTACTGAGGAGACAGTGACACAGTCTGCTTCTCACACCCACAGAATAGCGCTAGTAACTCAAGCTGCAGGGTGATCGAGTATCTCGACCTGGAGACACTCAGTTTCCGGCAGCGTGTGTTTTACGGTCCTAGCGACAGACATGATAATGTGCATGTGGGATGGAGGAGCCTCTCTGAATGTAAATACAGAAAAAAAGATCCTGAGCACAACTACAAGGGGAGGGAAGTCTAGGAAAGCGGGTGAGGGAGAAACGGGGGTGGAAAGAGACTGTGCACGGGGCATGGGGGACACGGTGCAGTGGGTAAGAGGGTATTATATTGAGCGGGACGCTTGAAACCATGTCACCACAATAAATTAAATTAAAAACCCCCAGAGATTTATGAGCCAAAAAATGCGAGTGAGGGGTCAGCATGAGACATGCGATGACCGAACGGTGTACACATTACTTTTTAATGAGAAACTTGGTGGAATTCTGTGTTCGTTAGGCTACCAGACCACTAAGAGGGGTTACACTCACCGTATGGACCTGTGTTTTCACAGCGCTGCATGTATGGAAACACCATTCTAAGGCACTAGGGAGTCTATTGTCAAAGGTAATCTATTTCCTCCACGACTGCTGCCTTTTGGCCAGGTGAGTTAGATACAAATTGGCATCTAGGTAATCCTAAAAAAGCTCACTGACTTCATCCTCTTCAATAATTTACCCACCCTGGATTTGATCAAACAACTTCCTGCAGTAATAAAACAGTTTTGTCAAATATCATGCTATTAAAATGGAAAAATATATATATAAGTTTTTCTTTCTTTTTTCTTTTTTTTTTTTTTGTATTTTTCCAAAGCCGGAAACAGGGAGAGACAGTCAGACAGACTCCCGCATGCGCCTGACCGGGATCCACCTGGCACGCCCACCAGGGGCGACACTCTGCCCACCAGGGGGCAACGCTTTGCCCCTCCGGGGCGTCGCTCCGCAGCGACCAGAGCCACTCCAGTGCCTGGGGCAGAGGCCAAGGAGCCATCCCCAGCACCCGGGCCATCCCTGTTCCAATGGAACCCCGGCTGCAGGAGGGGAAGAGAGAGACAGAGAGGAAGGAGGGGGGGCGGGTGGAGAAGCAAATGGGCGCCTCTCCTATGCGCCCTGGCCGGGAATCGAACCCGGGTCCCAGGCATGCCAGGCCGACGCTCCACTGCCGAGCCAACCGGCCAGGGCCTATATAAGTTTTTCTTTCAGATTGGGTATAAATTTAGACAACATGAGCTTGGGCTTTAAAATCTGTTTTGCTTTTATAACATTAATTTTACTTTGTAACAGGTAAAAGATAGCATGTGAGAAAATAAATTTAACATTTTTGTTACTAATCTGGAAAGTGCTTGTTAAAGTAAAGTAAGTCTTTACCTTTCATCCTTCCTCCCTTGATAACTTACAATTCTTCTAAATGTTGGCAAAATAACAGATTGGCTTTCACCCATACTATCACAGATACGGAAAAGCACAAAATAAAAGTTCCATGGTAATGTGAGGAAAACACAGGACAGCTTCTGTTCACTGCTTGATTGGACTGAGTCAAAGAGAGCTCAGAAAGCAGAGCGGGGACATACCACTCAGCAAAGATCTGGGAGAACTCCAGCGAGCTGTTGGCCACCGGGGAGATGAAGTAGAAGGGGGTGCTGGAGAGGCCGGCTGAGTCGATGTACTGATACAGGCATTCCAGGAGGTCATAGATCACCCCGGAAGGGTAGCAGGGAACCAATACGTTGCCTCCGTTCCGCACTGTCAGTGCTAGAAAAGTTGAAGCCAGAAGGAAAATAGTAGTATCAGAAGACAGCTGCATAAAAGCAGAAGGGAACTTTTACAGTAACATTTGCATTTCCTTCACTGTCCTGCCTCTACCAGGACAACGCGCTTCACATCTCTAACAGTCTGCTTCTGAGGGGGACAGCGCCAGACAGGGAGTGCCCAGAGGCTGCCGGGCAGCCCCGGGCTTAGTCCACACGTCAGGCCCTGGCACAGGCCGTGCGGTCACGGGCTTGGGTTTTAAAGGTGACCAACGGCAGCCAGGCTTCAGGACAGAAGACCCTCCAAGCTCCTCTTTTTAGCTCCCGATCAAAACTTTGCTGGACTTGTCTCTGTTCGGCCTCTGCCCATTGCTGAATGACCTATAACAAAACGGGCTGAATGTTTCCTTTTGACTCATTTTAGTGGCATTTTCTTTCATGAATGTTTGTAAGAAAATGCGCCCTACTTTAAATACTTAAATTATCAAATGAGGAACTGCAAATATGGGTATAATCATATTAGAAATTATAACTGGCTTAAAAAATATCTAAGCATCCTCTCAAGTTTGTTTTCTGTTGGGTTTTCAAAACAAATAAGCAAACAGCAGTCTCCTGAGTGCTGGCTGACCCACTGTCACTAGAGTATGGTGCCGTGGGAAAACCAAGGCCAGTGGTCAGTTAGGGCTCAAGAGGGCTGGCTGTCTCTAGCCCTGCCTTTGCCACAGCTACAGGACTCAGCAAGCCATGACAGCCACGCCAGGAACCAGTTTCATCAGCATGTTAAGAACAGTGAACTAAATCAGTGGTTTTCAAGCTTTAGTTTGCATAAAAATACCCGGGGAACATGTTAAAAATTCAACTTTTCCTCTGGGCCCCTCCTTTCCCCAGAGTTGGATTTACTGGGTCTGCTACCAGTAGGACCCCCATATTTGCATTTTTAACAAGTTGACCTTGAGGCAAGCAGTTACTGGACCCCATTGGGAGAGCCAGTGGATTATAGTTTCCTTTTTCCCTGATGTTCTTTGTGTCTAGGATTCTAGATCAGGGATTTCCAACCGGTGTGCTGTGGCGGGCACTCTGGTATGCAGCAAGGATTTTTAAAACGTGCTGCAGTGTCTGACTGATCTTATTTTCCCTTAGATTGTCCAATAAAAACAACACAACAGCAGCCATCCAGCGTGAATGAATCAAAATTATACCTATGGTTTTTGTGTGGGTTTTTTTTGGTCAGATTAGCAAAAAATATATATTTTGATGTGCTACAGAAGTTTGAGATTTGTGTGTGTATGTGTGTGTGTGTGTGTGTGTGTGTGACAGAGACAGACAGATAGGAACAGACAGGAAGGGAGAGAAATGAGAAGCATCAATTCTTCGTTGTGGCATCTTAGTTGTTCATTGACTGCTTTCTCATATGTGCCTTGATGGGGGACTACAGCAGAGCAAGTGACCCTTTGCTCAAGCCAGCGACTGGGCTCAAGCCAGGGACCTTGGGCTTCATGCCAGTGACCTCTGGGTTCAAGCCAGCGACCATGGGGTTATGTTTATAATCCCATGCTCAAGCCAGCCTACCCTGCGATCAAGCTGGAGAACTCACACTCAAGATGAGCTCGTGCTCAAACCGGTGATCTTGGGATTTTGAACCTGGGTCCTCTACGTCCCAGTCTGATGCTCTATCCACTGTGCAACTGTCTGGTCAGATGATGTGCCACAGAATTTTACCAATTAGTTTATGAGTGTCTGAAGATGAAAAAGGTTGAAAATCGCTGCTCTGGATGATAAATAAACATACAAACCAAGGATTCTATTTGAGACTAGTAACTCCTTTGACTTGCTATCAGCAAAGAACAAAATCAGACTATGCTTATTGGCCTGGCCAAGTGAGATTTGAAAGGATGAAGCCTTCCCTGTAATATAAGATGATACTTTTCTGCCCAGAGCAGAGGTAATCTCTCTTATAACTGCTACAGGTGGAGGGTCTGAGCTCATTAACTTCTCTTTGGTAACTGTTATGGACAAAATGTTTGTGTCCTCCCCTCCCCCAATTCACGCACTGAAGCCCTACCCCCCATGTGACGGTAGTAAGGGGGGTGCTTTGGGACATCGTTAGGTTTAGAGGAGGTTAAGAGCACCCATGATGGGATCAGTGTCCTCCTTGTAGAGGAAGAGGGAGACACCAGAGCTGCTTCCCTGCTGTGTGAGGACAGCGGGGGCGCCCTCTCGCCAGGGGGCCTCCCTAGGACCTGACTGTGCTGGCACCTCCTCTCAGACTCCCGGCCTCCTGAACACGAAGAAATAAAGGCCTGCTCAAGCCACCCAGTCTAGTATTCTGTTACAGCAGCCTGAGCTGACTGAGACAGAAACCAATCTATATTTTTCTAGAAGAAAGGCAGGATTTCTAGATTTTATTGACAATTTCATCCACAGAATGATAAATTGCTTCCATGTAGCAAACACCCCCAGTCTCTCATCTCAATTTAGTTTTCTCCCACATCCTCAAGTGACACCAACCAAAAATATCAGTGGGAAAAATTACACCTGTTCAGTGGTATCAGTGTTGTGAGTTCCAAGTAGGTACACAGTGAGACTCACTTAATGTTGCTGATAGGTTCAGTGGCTTTAAGCAAAACAATGTATAATGAAACCAGTTTTACGAGTTAAGTTCCTATGGCATCTCAACAACCTATAATGACACGGTGCTGAACAAACGACTTTATTGGAGGACAGTGCTGTTATTTGCAAAGCAAAGGTGTGATTATGCCCTTGTTTGACCACTGCCACCCTGTAAGCACCCTGCTCCACCAGCAAAGCCCACCCCAAAGCAAGACTATGAGAATTTTCTATAGAAACAAGTGAGAGAATGTTGAGTATCTGTTGTATAACATGCCAAAAATTCAAATTTACCATTATAGTAACTATTTTTATGGTACTCTCAGACTTAAATTGCTTAAGAGTTGCTTTGGTTGACTACAGGTTTTGAAGAATGAGCACAAGGGGGGAAATACATGGGGAAAAGGCCTTAGAGGGGGTATCACAGAGCATGAATATGAAGGGAAGGGGCAAATATCCTATAGTATATTTGTACTGAAAAATAAACTTAAAAGAAATCTCCAAGTTAAGACTGGAGCTGCGCACGTACCCAGGTTGCTGAAGAACTCGCCCACCATGCCATCCGGGTTTGCGGTGGGAATCTGGGTGAGGCCCGTCAGAACGAGAACATCACTGTTTTTGAGAGAAGCTTGGTCCATGGGCTGAAAAACAGAGAACTACAGTTAGTAATTTAAAAAGAGATGTTACCTACAAGTTGTAAAGGAAAAAGAGAATATAGACTTTGCTCTTCCTATGTCCAACTCATCATCTAGTCCTCTTACTTCCTCTAATGCAGTCTGCTATGAAACAGTGGTTGCTCCTTGCCCTGGCTGGTGGCTCCAATGGTTAGAGAGTCGTCCCAATATGAGAAGGTTACCGGTTTGATCCCCGGTCAGGGCACATACAAGAATTAACCAATCACACTAAGTGGAACAACAAATAGATGTTTTCCTCTCCCCCTTCCTTTCTAAATCAAGTAAAACAACAATAACTATAACAAAAACCAGTGGTTGCCTAAGGGGGATGGGTAGGGACTGATGGGAGGAGGCATGAGGGAACTTTTTTTTTTTGTATTTTTCTGAAGCTGGAAACGGGGAGAGACAGTCAGACAGACTCCCGCATGCGCCTGACCGGGATCCATCCGGCACGCCCACCAGGGGCGATGCTCTGCCCACCAGGGGGCAATGCTCTGCCCCTCCGGGGCGTCGCTCTGCCGCGACCAGAGCCACTCTAGCGCCTGGGGCAGAGGCCAAGGAGCCATTCCCAGCGCCCCGGCCATCTTTGCTCCAGTGGAGCCTTGGCTGCGGGAGGGGAAGAGAGAGACAGAGAGGAAAGAGGGGGGGGGGTGGAGAAGCAGATGGGCGCTTCTCCTATGTGCCTTGGCCAGGAATCGAACCCGGGTCCCCCGCACGCCAGGCCGACGCTCTACCACTGAGCCAACCGGCCAGGGCCGAGGGAACTTTATAGGTGATAAAAAATGTCTTGACTGTGGTGCTGAGCACATATCAAAATATTGGCCCTGGCCAGTTGGCTCAGTGGTGGAGCATCAGCCCAGCGTGTGGATGTCCTCGGTTCGATTTCCAGTCAGGGCACACAGGAGAAACACCAATCTCCTTCTCCACCTCTCCCCCTCTCGCTTCTCTCTCTCTCTTTCTTCCCCTCCTGTAGCCAGGGCTTGAATGGTTCGAGCAATTTGGCCCTGGGTACTGAAGATGGCTCCATGGCATCTGCCTCAGGTGTTAAGAAGAGCTCAGTTGCTGAGCAATGGAGCAATGCCCCAAATGAGCAGAGCATTGCCCCCTAGTGGGTCTTCTAGGTGGATCCTAGTTGGAGTGCATGTGGGAGTTTGTCTCTGCCTCCCCTTCTCTCACTGAATAAAAAAAATTCATTTAACATCTTGGGGTTTCACCATATATAAATTTTCCTTCAATGAAAAACAGCGTATTTCTATAATGCTCTGCTCTTTTCAAAATATTCTCTCACATTTATCACTGGTGGGTCTCAAACACGAGGGTACATCAGAAGCCTCTGGAGAGTTTGCTGAAATACAGGCTGGCTGCTGGCTCCTGCCCCCCCCCCCCAGAGCTTTAGCTCCAGGTCTGAGGTGGGACAGAGAACCTGCATTTCTAACAAGCTCCCAGGAGATGCTCCTGCTGCAGGTGTGGGGATCACACCTGCATGATGACAGCCCTGCACGATGAGTCTCAGAACAACTCTAAAGAGCAAAGGAGCTATGGTGACATGGAATTCGGGACTCCAGGAGTCTCGGTGGCAGAGGGACGAGGACGGACACTGAGTCAGGAATCAGAAACACAAAGCTTCCTTCCATGCCATTACTGGCCACATGGCCTCACACAGGGCTCTGCGCTGGGTTTCTCATACAATGGGCCTATTTCTTGACCCATCTCTCTTCAGTGATTCTGAGAGCCTCAAGTGAACTATGAATGCCTGCAGCACACTGAGCTGCAGGATGTTATTTTTTTATTTATACCTGGCACTATCTGAGTTTTTGACTTTTTTTCTAAATAAAGATTCAAACTGGAAACAAAAATGAAGGCCCATGACTGAGATGCTGGTGAGCTCATATTTTCATTTTGTAACACATCTTTTCTGTTGTTTTATTCACTACACTTGATCACTTATTGATTTCCCAATAAAGAAATCAAGTTCCAAACTATAGCAAAGACCCCTCGTCTGCACTGCTACCGCTTAGTATATGTGCCTTTTGATGCAGTTTCCTTTAGAATTTTATATAAGCATGGTACATAGACTTCATTATTTTTTAAATAACATGACTGTTATTATATAAGTTGCTTTATAACCTCAAAAACATTTCTTTAATACGAATACATCCATGATAGACTACTAGGCAGATAGCAAACAACCCGTGGTGGAATACTAATGACTTAAGGAAAGTTCATTCTTTTCTTTCTTTCTTTTATTTAAATTTAAGTGAGAGGAGAGGAGATAATAAGACAGATTCCTGCATGTGCCCCTACCGGGATTCCCCAGCAACCCCCACCATCTGGGGCCCAAACTTGGAACTAAGCTATTTTTAGCATCTAAGGAAGAGGCTCCATAGAGCCATCCTCAGTGCCCAGGGCCAACACACTGGAATCAACCAAGCCATGGCTATGGGAGAGGAAGAGAGGGGGAAGGGGGAAGGGGGAAGGAGAGAGGAGAAAGGAGAAGGGGAGGAGAAACAGATGTGCGCCTCTCCTGTGTGTCCTGACCAGGAATCAACCCTGGGACATCCACACACTGGGTCAATGCTCTACACACTGAGCAAACTGGCCAGGGCCAGAAAAGTTCATTAAATAGTTAATCAGAAAGAGCAGAAAAGCAGGCTGCAAAGTCATCTTTTTTAAAAGATTATTACATTAAAAAAATTTTTTTTCTAAAAAGAAAAATTTTTTTCCCCTAGGATTTCTATATGTTCCAAAGTTACTACACTAAATATAAATTAATATTCTAATAAGAAATACAAGGACACCTGACTAGGCGGTGGCACAGTGGATAGAGTGTTGGGCTGGGATGTGGAGGACCCAGGTTGGAAATCCCGAAGTTGCTGGCTTGAACACAGGCTCATTTGGTTTGAGCAGGGCTCATCAGCTTGAGCCTAAGGTGGCTGGCTTGAGCAAGGGGTCATTCGGTCTGCTGTAGCCCCCACGGTCAAGGCACATATAAGAAAGCAATCAATGAACAGCTAAGGTGCCACAACCAAAAATCGATGCTTCTCATCTTTCTCCCTTTCTGTCTGCCTGTCTCTCTCTCTCGCTCTGTCACAAAAATAAATAAATAAAATATCTCTTCCTATGTCTTCTATAAGAGATTCATTCACTAGGAAAAAACGCAGAAATAATAGGAAAAAAGGGATGGGAAATAACAGCAACTATGATGGGGGAGATAAGTCACTTGGCTTTGAATGCAATTTTTATAAAGAAAAAAGAAAATACCCTGATAAAATGAATAGTTTATCAATAAAATACAATGATCATGAACACCTATATCCCCAATCACAAAGCTTAAAAACATAGAAAGCAATAATTGGTGAACCTATAGGGAGAATTAGATAAATCAAGTAACACAACCTTTTCAAAAACCAGTAGCTGAGCCCTGGCCGGCTGGCTCAGCGGTAGAGCGTCGGCCTAGTGTGCGGAGGACCCGGGTTTGATTCCCGGCCAGGGCACATAGGAGAAGCGCCCATTTGCTTCTCCACCCCTCTGCCGCACTTTCCTCTCTGTCTCTCTCTTCCCCTCCCGCAGCCAAGGCTCCATTGGAGCAAAGATGGCCCGGGCGCTGGGGATGGCTCTGTGGCCTCTGCCTCAGGCGCTAGAGTGGCTCTGGTCGCAACATGGCGACGCCCTGGATGGGCAGAGCATCGCCCCCTGGTGGGCAGAGCGTTGCCCCTGGTGGGCGTGCCAGGTGGATCCCGGTCAGGCGCATGCAGGAGTCTGTCTGACTGTCTCTCCCTGTTTCCAGCTTCAGAAAAATGAAAAAAAAAAACCAAACAAACAAACAAAAAAAAACCAGTAGCTGAGCAAAGATCTGAAAGACTTGAAAAACACAATAAAGTCAAATAAATAAATTCATAGAGAAAATTTTTCTTTCAAAAGTAAATGCAATCTTTTCCAACATATTTTGAACATTTTGGGGAAAAAAATTAGAATCCTGAAACATGAGTATGACTTGATAGAAGTTTTGTTGGACTCCAAATCTAACTACCCTGGATAGACTAGAAACAAACAAGATTACAGTAAGCACTATAAAATAACCTCTGGTTATTCAAAACATGAATATTATGAAGGAAATGATGATATACTTAGAGAAGAACAACAAAACACTTCATATTAAAAATTTAGCAGACTTAAATGATACTGAGAAAAAACTGACAGCTTTAAATATACTGACTGGAGAGCAAAGAAAGACAAACACAGATAAGTATTAAAAAAAAATAAACCCAAACAAAAAAATAACAATGGGCAGAACAGAGAATGAAATATAATACAACAAAAACCTTTTCTTTGAAGAAAAATAGTAATGCAGACAAACTTTTGGCAAGTCTGCCCAAGGGGGGGAGGGAGAAAAAGAGATGACAATAAACAAAATTTAAAATGAGACTAAAATTACACAAAAAAATTTAACCAAATAAAAGGGTAACATATACAGTTCCATGTGTTAAAACAACTTTATGTTTTGAAAACCTTGGAAAAATAAATTTCTGCCAAAACTGGCAAAATTTTGACCCAGAAAATATAGTTCAATAACCATGAAAAGAATATTAAAATAGTAATCCCAGACTAGACAGTTTTATGGGAAATTTGACTTTCAAGAAAAAGTAACTTTTACATCACACATTTGTGAAATTAGAAAAAGAGGGAAAGGGACCCAAATCCTTTAATGAGACTAATATACCTGGTTTCCAAACAGATAGTACAAAAAAATATGCATAGATGCATTGTTTACTTATGAGTATAAATTATCAACTTCAATAAAATACTGACCAGCCCTGGCCCGTTGGCTCAGCGGTAGAGCATTGGCCAGGCATGCGGGGACCCGGGTTCGATTCCCAGCCAGGGCACATAGGAGAAGTGCCCATTTGCTTCTCCACCCCCCCCCCTTCCTCTCTGTCTCTCTCTTCCCCTCCCGCAGTCAAGGCTCCATTGGAGCAAAGATGGCCCGGGCGCTGGGGATGGCTCCTTGGCCTGTGCCCCAGGTGCTAGAGTGGCTCTGGTCGCGGCAGAGTGACACCCCGGAGGGGCAAAGCATCTCCCCCTGGTGGGCAGAGCGTTGCCCCTGGTGGGCGTGCCGGGTGGATCCCGGTCGGGCACATGCGGGAGTCTGTCTGACTGTCTCTCCCCGTTTTCAGCTTCAGAAAAATACAAAAAAAAAAAAAAATACTGACCAACTGATTCCAGGAGAGCATTTTAAAAAACATGAACTGCAATCATATAATAGTTATCCAGAGAATGCAAGGATGGTTAAATGTGAGAAAAGCTGACTTTGCAATTCACTACATTAATGGTCTAATCCTGAAAAGAAATGACATGATTATCTCAGTTTCAGAAAAACCATTTAAGGTACAACATCTATATCTGATTTTAAAAAGTCAGAAAATTAGGAATAGAGGAGAAACTCCTTAAAATTGATAAATAAAAATGTACAGTAAGCATCATGTTGACTGAAGAAGCTATAAAAGCACTCTTTTAAAATCTGGTACAAGACAAGGATGGTACTATCATCACTTCTATTTAACATGGGACTAGAGAGCCTTGCTAGAAGATGGAAAAAGAAGTAAAAGACAAAGGGCTGGAAGAGAAATGACAAAATTTTTACTTTTTTGCAGATGCTACCATCAATAAGTAAATACTAGAATTAACATGAGAATTCAGCATGATTACTGAACATCAGATCAATTTTAAAAATTTTAACATCCAGACCCTGTGCTCAGTAAAGGCTAGTTCTCTTCTTCCTCCATCTGGGATGCTGTACATTCTTGGCCTTAATTCTCCTCCAATTCTCCAAACATTTTTATTCAGGACTATTTCCCTCCCTTCCACTATCTATTGGTAAATGTTCCTGACAGTCCAGTCTTTCTCCCTTAGCTCTTTATTTATGTGCCTTTAAAAATCTGAAAACTCTTCAATTTGTCTCCAGGCTTGCCTTCATATCTGTGTTCCAGCACTGCATTTCCATCTGTCCCATGTTCCCTCAAATTCCCATTCATCACTCCCCCCACCCCTTCTACAACCAACCACCCCTACCAACTCCTCCTTGTCACCTGGATCAGTGTCGTTATAACCATTTTCAATGTCATCTAGGCATGAGATCTTCTGACTTGTATTTTTCCTTCCCTAGAGATGGTGAACATTTAATATATGTTTGTTGAATTAAACTGCCAATGTTTTCTTAACTGATTTCTCCATTCTTACCATCTTAGCCTTCATCCAGTCTCATTCCTCTGTGTTTATTAGATCATTAGAGCAGCCTTCTAAGCCAGTAAGGGTTCCACGCAAGTGGACCAGTGGTTGGCCTTTTTTCTGTCAAGTTTAAAGTATAACTGCCACAGTGGTGTGTAAGCAGCTGTTAACAATCCATAAACATAAGGGTGTAGCTTTATTCCAACAAAACATTATTTACAAAAACGGGCCGGGGCAGGGGGAGGGGTCAGATTTGGTCCCTGGCCCATAGTTTGCTGACTGCTGAAGTAGACTATCAAGTTTTCTCAAACCAAAACTTTTCTTATCCCTGCTAATTCAATATAGAATCCAATCATTTGGGTAAAAGAAAATCTAATTTCTTTTTTAACATACAATACTGTTGCCAGCTAGGAATTAAAATTAATTACTAAAGTATGTTGCTCACTATTTTCAAAACCTTATTTTCCCTTTAAATTTACAAACCTTATAAGAATAATTTACTGGAAATTACAGCAATAGTACTGTAAAGGCTTTCATGTAAGCAGGACAAATGGGAAGAGTTGGCAGCCAAGTAATCTTTCTGTCTTTCATAGAGGAATATATCAGGAATGATAGAAGCTGCCAATAAAAAAATTTGGTTCAATGAAGCAGATTAAGATGACATTGATGGGCTTTTGATTTCAATAAGCGGGAAAGGCCCAGAATTCTACTAACTATAGGAAAAAATTACAACGTGTGCCCTCTAGACCTTGAGATGAAACCTGATTATAAAAGGTATAAAAAAACAATGCAGAGTGGCAGCTCAGGATCATCTGCTGTTCTAGACTCACAGCAGCTGTTCTTGTTCCCATATTCAAATGCGATATGGACTTCCCTCAGTTACCTATGTACCCATCCATCCCGGCACCCACCCATCACCTGCTATCTCATAATATCCCCTGCCCTCCTTTACAAACATGGGAAGAACTAGGACGTATAAAATAAGTAGTAAATTCTTTAAGATACCTAAATTGGAATAAGTGACACATTTATACAATATTTAAGTACTTAGCTTTGTCAAAATGTTAATGAATGACCAACTTAAAATCTTCCAATATCTTCCCTCTGCACATTAAAATAAAATCCAAGTTTCCCCCATGGCCTATCAAGTCCCACAGGACCTGGTCTCTGCTACCTTCCCGGACACCTCTGACTATACTCAGCATGCTGCAGTCACAGGGTCTGCTCTGCTACGTGCCTGGCTGCTCCTGCTTTAGGGCCTTCGCCCGCCACGTCCATAACTCCATAACGCTCTGCCCTCACAGCTCCACAGGGCTCACTGCTCAGGTCTCCATTCCCATGAGCTCGCCCCCTGAAGCTCTCTGTCTACCCAATCTAAACCAGTCCCCTTCACTCTGTACACTAGAGAGCTCACCCCTGAAGCTGTCTACATAATTTAAACCAGTCCCCATCACTCTGTACACACCCCACCCAGTTGTTCTCAGTCTTCATATCACAATCAGAAATTATTCTGCACATTTATTTTCTGGATATTGTCCTCTCTCTATACGTCAACTGAACCTAGATCCACAAGCAAGGACTTTGCCTGTGGGTCACCCCTGAATGTTATAACACCTAGAGGAGTGCTTGACATGTAGTGGGCCCTTAGTAAACACTAAGTAATTAACACCTACTGAGTAAACAAGTGTCTATCTCTCTTCTACATCAGGTTATGATTATTAGCAGTGCTGGGAAATGTCGGAATCCTAGAGGTAACCCTAGAGGCAGCAGGATTTTACAGAGGAACTTGAGATTCGAAATGCCGGGACACAGGTAATTGATCTTTGATATAGAGTATACTGTAGAATAGCGATTTTCAACAGGTATGCCATAAGAATTTTTATTATTATTATTATTTTTTAAGTGAGAGGAGAAAAGATAATGAGACAGACTTCCTCATATGCCTTGACTGGGATCCACCTGGTAACCGCTCTCCGGGGCTGATGCTCAAATCAACCGAGTTATCCTCAGTACCTGGGGCCGACGCTTGAACCAATCGAGCCTCTGGCTCAGGGAAGGAAAGAGAGAGAAGGGGAAGAGAAGCAGGTGGTTGCCTCTCATGTGTGCCCTGACCTGGGATCGAACATGGGATGCCTGCATGCTGGGCCTACACTCTATCCATTGAGCCAACCAGCCAGGGCCCCATAAGAATGTTTAAAACATGTAATACCTGACTACTCAGTGACACCTCCTTTCTCTTAGATTGTCACATAAAAAAACTGACAGCAGCAAGCATAATAACCACTGGTGTAAATGAATCAAAATTATACCTATTTTTTGGTCAGAGCTGAAAAAACTTATATTTTCTGGTGTGCCACAGAATTTTAGTAATTAGCTTATGTGTGCCATGAAATGAAAAGGGTTGGAAATTGCTGCTGCAGAATACAGTTTTGGTCCAGCAAGCTGAGTAAGCACCAGAAACCTGCAGTACAACACCACACCTAAGTCAACAATAATGTATCATACAGTCAAAAATTTATTAAGAGGGTCAATTTCACGTTAAATGTTCTTACCATAATTTTTTTGTAAAGTGTCTATAGAAACCAAAATTAGGAAGAGTGAAAAACAGCTGGTGGTGCTCTGGATATATTCTGAATTTGGGTTAAATAACCAAAAAGCTGAGTTGTTTGATGAGAACTGAGAGTTACCTGTGGGTGTGTGGTAAGCAAGGAGGATCCAGAGACATAAGACACTTTCTCATAATGGGACTGAATAATCCAGTTAGAGCTTCCGAGGGCATAGCCGGAGCTCAGAGGAGTCACCTGGACCGCGCCAAAGAGCTCCTGGAAAAGAACCACAGGAAGATGTGTGACAAGCGTGCAGCCATGTGGTCACGCCAGGTATGCCTGTAGAAGAGAATAGAACTAGCCTTCTCCACTTAGACACTATTTCAAAGCAGACCAGAAAGTTTCAAGTAAAACAAAAACCCCTCACTCACTAAAAAAGCAGAGATGATATATTACCAAATAAACCAGAGACAAATACTTAAGTGTTTTTTTTTCTTTTCGGCTTAGGTGTTCATCTCATGGCTGTTCGCACTGAGTGGCTCTGAGCACAAGTTGATAGAAATGAGAACTTATCATTATCAGATCAGAGCTCAAAAGTTCTATTTGCCAATGTGCTTCCCGATCTCTTTCATGCTCTCTGTTTCTCATTTCACTTGTCTAAAGTCTGTAAAATAGCATCCACTGTTCTAAAGTGAATAGAATGAAATGCCTTTCTCGTAACTTATTACATGCTGGCTAATCAATGATAGCCAATGATGGGGAATGTGAGGGTTAGGAGAGAGCGCCAATCAGAACCTGGGAGAG
Source organism: Saccopteryx bilineata (assembly GCF_036850765.1). Classification (NCBI taxonomy): domain Eukaryota; kingdom Metazoa; phylum Chordata; class Mammalia; order Chiroptera; family Emballonuridae; genus Saccopteryx; species Saccopteryx bilineata. Next base: position 159,954,333 of record NC_089490.1, read on the forward strand.
ATGGAGGAAAATGACAGACACTCTGTTCTGCCTTTTCATGGTTCATGATTCTTAGTGATCAAATGGCTTATAAGGTGAAACTATGGGATCTTATCAAAAAACAATATGAATTGAAAGCATTCATTAATCACTTAACATCATATCAACACTCACAATTTTCTGAGAATATCCCACCAGCTGGATTTTACTGAGGGCGGAGTTCACCTCTTGCATTGTATAGCACTTTCTCCAGGTGGAGACCTCCACCGCGTCCTTGAGAGGAGATGGCAACAGCCTGTGAGTAAATCACAATGTCAGTTCTTTATGTTAGAGAGAGTCCTTTCAAGTGATGTCTCCATTTTATCTAAGTTGTCCAACTTACTGGCACATAACTGTTCACAGCATTCCATTGTAATTGTTATTATTTCTGTTGGTCTTGCTGTCCTCTCTTCTGTTTCTAGTTCTAGTGATATAAGTAGTCTCTCTCTCTCTCTTTTTTTTTTTTGGTCAATCTAGCTAAAGGTCTGTCAGTTTGTTGATCTTTTCAAAGAATTAATTTTTGGTTTCACTGATTATCTCTACTGTTTTTCTATACTTTATTTTGTTTATCAAGCATATTCTGGATCTTTTAATTTTTGATCCAGTCTGATAATCGGTTATTTGATTGAATTGTTTAAGCCATTCACATTTAATATTAGTACTGATATAGATGACTTACGTCTGCCAAAAGTTTTATGTCTCATGCCATTTTCTCCTTCTTGTCTTCCTTTTCTATTCTTTTTTATAATAAGAGAATATTTTCAGTTGTAGCCTCTAAACTTTTTTTATTATAATTTATTTATTAGTCATTTCCTTAGTGGTTGTTTCAGGGCTTACCATATACATCTTAGCAACAGCATTTCTATGTGACATCTCACATTCTCTCCCTGGTCACAAAAGATAAATGAAATAAACTTTACTCATGGGCCTGCAAAGCTACAGAAATAGGCTGTGTGACCTTTCAGACTAGCATCAGGAGCATTCATTAAGACAAATAAACAAAGAAATGTCATTAGAAAAACATTTTATCATTTGCTCTAACATAATGAGAACTGACCTGAGTGACTTCCTTGAGATTCTCAGTACAACAGGTGAAGGGACTCTGGTGAACTGAATGTATGCATTATTAGCTCTGCTCTCTCCCAAAATATCACTGAACACTAATAGCAAAGGGCTTTACCCTCAAGACAAAGAGAACAAGAGAAGCGATAATTGTGGCAGCATTTTGGAAAGCAGACTGAAGGACAAACGCTGACTGACTTAGCAGACCCAGGAAAGTTAAATTCTAGTAACTTAATATACTGCAGAACCCACAGAGAGCTCGGCTGTTGGAAACAGCTGGTTCATCTGGAAATAAAGTTGAGAAGTGGTTCTAAAAACAAGAGGATTTGCTGAAAAAAACTGATTAAGAAATAGAACCTTCCAGTTCACCTCCCCTGTTCCACACAGCTCGGCAATTGTCCCTTCCCCTCCCAGGTAGGTCCCAGGGGTTACTCTCTGCAGAGACTAAGAATGAGAGTCCAGCTAAGGAGCAACCACAACAACCGAGGCAGCTTTCTTAAAGCAAAGTTTATATACGGATAGTAAAAATGTTATCATCATCTGGCTCCCAGAACACCCTTAATCAGGCTTACAACCTCCAGGTTAGGGGACTGGAAGAAACTTCTCTGAAAAATTGATCATCACCAAGGAAAAAATTCAACTAAAATATTCTGACACTGAGGGTTTCACAAGGAAATTTCCCAACTAGATTATATCATGATAAAATCTAGAATTCAACAAGACCTTCTCACGACACAATAGAATCGGTTTTTATTATTTAACTCTTAATCATGTGCCAATAACCAAGGATTACCATACATTTAAGGAAAGTGTCTAAAAGAATAAAGGCCAAAACAAATGGAGGAAGGAGGAGGAAAGGAAAAGAGAAAATAAATTAGGCAAGTAGACTATTATCATCATTGCTATCCTAAGAGAGGTAAATAAGACAAGATAGCTAGGAAATGAGAAATTACCTCTATTTATAAGTGGAGGCATTAAGAGAATAAAAAGAGCTCTTGGAAATATCAAAATTTTAAAATAAATTGAAAACATTAAAAATTATACAAGATGTGAGACCTACATAAATGAAAAATCAGAAAAGTTTAAAACTAAGGTGACAACTCAGTAAAGAATTAGAAATGAAGACTAAAGAGACACACAAGAGTGAATAAACATTAACAGTAAAAAGAAATGAAGAATTTGAAAGAGCCTGACTGGTAGTGGTGCAGTGGATAGAGCATTGACCTGGGATGCTGAGGTACCCGGTTCAAAACCCCAAGGTCAGAGGCTTGAGCGCAGGCCACGAGCTTGAGCGTGAGGATGCTGATTTGAGTGCAAGATCATCGACATGATTCTAAGGTCACTGACTTGCGCAAGGGGTCACTGACTCAATTTGAGCGCCCCACCATCAAGGCACATATGAGAAGCAATCAATGAACAACTAAAGGGAAGCAACTACAAGTTGATGCTTCTCACTCTCTCTCTCTCTCTCTCAAATTAGTACCAAAAAAATTATGAAAAAGAATTTGAAAGTGTAAATGAGACCTAAAAGACAGGCAAGATGTAACATACAGACAATAGGAGTCCCTAATAGAAATCCCAGCGAGGGAACAGAACAAATACCAAAACCATAATTGGTCAACTCAGAGAGGCTCGAAACTACAGACTGAGAGCATACACTGCATACCTGAGAATGCTGATGCAGAAGGACTAACGCCAGATAGATTCTGGGAAAATATTTAGCTATATAGTAAACAGACAAACCAACTTTTGGGTGTATAGGCAAGAAGAGCAAGTGACCTACAAGAAAAAAAAATTAAGATTCCATGAGTTTTCAATAGTAATGCTTTTACTAGAAGAAAGCAGCGTAAGATATCTAAGATGCTCAATGAAGAAAATGAAAGCCAAGAATTACACATCTTGCAAAACTGACTTTCAAGGTCACAGAGAGCATAGATAAATAATTATAAACCCGCAAGAACTCAGGGTATTTTGTTCTTATATAATCATTTTCTGAGATATCTTCTGAAGAATGAGTTTCAGACAACTAAAATGACAGAAATATTGATATATGCAATGGCAGTGAGCATTAAATACACAGTTACTTGTAGATGCCTAAACGAAGGTTAAAAGGACTGAGGATGATACGTGATATACTGTAATGGCTGTATGTTCTGACCATACATAATAAAAAGTATATATTAAAAAAAAAGGAAGGAATGGGGTTGGGTTGCATTTATCAGGGATTTGGCATGGTGTTGGGGCCAACTTGGACTTGGTGAACATGTTAAGGACACTACTCTTTTATGGATTCTTGCTGTATTGGCCATGAGTTTGCTTAAAGGCTTTAATCATTGTAAAAAAAAAAATAGAAGACTGGATAAAGAAGATGTGGCACATATACACCATGGTATACTATTCAGCCATAAGAAATGATGACATTGGATCACTTACAACAAAATGGTGGGATCTTGATAACATTATACGGGGTGAAATAAGTAAATCAGAAAAAAACAAGAACTGCAGGATTCCACACATTGGTGGGACATAAAAATGAGACTAAGAGACATGGACAAGAGTGTGGTGGTTACGGGGAGTGGGGAGAGGGAAGGAGAGAGAGGGGGAGGGAGGAGGGGGAGGGGCACAAAGAAAACTATATAGAAGGTGACGGAGGACAATCTGACTTTGTGTGATGGGTATGCAACATAATTGAATGACAAGATAACCTTGACATGTTTTCTTTGAATATATGTACCCTGATTTATTGATGTCACCCCATTAAAATTAATAAAAATTTATTTATTAAAAAAAAAAGGAAGGAAAATATATTGATATATGCTCTATTCTCCAAAAAGGCCTACAAACAGTGACCAATTTAGTAGCGATGAGCATTGGTAGCAACCAGAACAGGAACTAAAAATTTTATTTCCCACTCAAAGAATCCAGAGTTTCTTAGAGAAATGGGTGATGCCAGACTTAGGGAAGAAAATGTACAAGTATCTTAAACATCCTGTTACATGAGAAAGCAAAAACAAACAAAACAAAAAACATAAAGACGACAATGGTCATAATAAAAGGATACAGTGGATGACCTGCAGATGCTTTCACTGTCCAAAGATGGGACAATCTGAGCTTGTTGGACAATATTGCCATAAACTGAAATCCATGATACATATTTTAGAGTGTGCTGTGATTAGACGGGGGCATAGAGAGGGGCTTTTGAGTTAACTGGAAATTTTCTATTTCTTAACCTGGGTAGTGTTTATAAGAGGGCTTGCCTTATCATAATTTACTAGCTACATATATAAATTTTGAGTGTTTTTTGTTCATGTTTTATATTATAATAAAAAGGTTAACATAAAAGTAGAAAAAATTATGTCAAAATAAAAAAATATGATAGCCAAAATAAAAAACTAATACAAAGGTTGGGGGATAAAATTAAAAGAATATCCCAGACAAAAGAACAACCAAAAACAGAGATGGGAAAGAAGGGAGAAAAAATTCGAGTATCAGTACAGAAGGTTCAACATCTAAATAACAAGAGTTCCAGAAAGAACACAAAAAAATAAAGACGGAAACAAAAAATAAGGGAAAATATTTTTTAAAAATCAATTCTTGATTTCCTAGACTGAGGTTCAGTAAATATTTTCTCTGAAGGACCACAGGCATTTTAAGTTTTGCAGACCACATATAGTCTCTCAAATTATTCAACTGGGCCATGTAATGCCACAGACAATATGTAAATGAGCAACCATGCCAATAAAACTATAAAAACAGGGCCAGGCTAGGCTTGGCTCACAAAACAGGGGCGTGGCCATAGCTGCCACCCCAGTTCTATACAGAAAGGGCCTACTAAGTACTCAGCACATGAATGAACACTGTCTTTTAGTAAGACATCATACACTTAAAGAACAAAGAGAAGATTCTGAAAGTTTTTATGGAGGAAGCAACAGACTACATATCAAAGATCTAGACTCGATAGCATTGGACTCGACAACAGCTTTTCTGGGAGCTAGAAGAAGAAAATGAAGAAACGCTTTCAAAATTCTAAGAAAATCTTTTTTTTTATCTAATCTGCATTTCTATCAGAGCGTGGGGGAAGAACAAAGGCATTTCAGACATGCAGCGTCTCAGACAATTTACTTCCCAAGCATACTTTCCCACAAAGTTAGTGGAGGATGTGCCCTGCAAAAATGAAAGCGTAAATAAGAAAAAAAAAAGAAAAAGAAAGAAAAAGGGCCCAGGAAACAGAACTTCTTACAGAAGAAAGAGGGACAGAAATCTTCAAGTTAATGAAGATAAACTGAAAACTGCAGCAGGCTCAATCAAGAGCAGCTGAAGTAGGGGACAGAGAAAGCTCTGAGAGAGGATTTCTTAAGAAGAAAAAAAACTGTAGGAACGCTGAGTTTGAACACAGGAGAGACCTTTTCAAGTTGGGGAGAAGTTAGAAATAAATTAGCAATAAGTACACAGTAATTATCTTGTTTGCTTATTTGCTTAGTTTTCTAACTCAAGGGGAAACAGAAAGATGTGCAGAAAGAAAAAATGTTATCCTAATAATGTTACCTTTATGTCTGTGAATTGCATTTACGCAGTCAATAATAATGTAAACACTAGAGATTTAGCCAAAATAGCATATAGATCATGTTCTTCCAATTCCCTTTGCCTCTGTTTCTCCAGCAACAAAATATCAAGAATTCTTTTTACATAAACAGACATAAAAATATTTTATTTTCTTCACTCTTTTTAAAATGGAATTTATGACATTGGTTAGAATGATACAGGTTTCAGGTATACACTCATATAATACATCATCTGTATACTGTACTGCAGGGGTCCCCAAACTTTTTACACAGGGGGCCAGTTCACTGTCCCTCAGACTGTTGGAGGGCTGGACTATAAAAAAAACTATGAATAAATCCCTATGCACACTGCATATATCTTATTTTAAAGTAAAAAAACCAAAACAGGAACAAATATTTAAAATAAAGAACAAGTAAATTTAAATCCACAAACCAGTATTTCAATGGGAACTATGCTCCTCTCACTGACCACCAATGAAAGAGTGTGTGTGTGGGGTGGATAAATGACCTCAGGGGGCCATAGTTTGGGGACCCCTGCTGTACTGCATTGTGTTTACCACCCCTCCTCCTCCCCTTTACCCTCTGTCTCTCCCACCCCACTTTTCCTCTTGTAATCACCAAATTATTGTATCTGTTTTTTTCTTTAATGGGTTCACCCTTTTCACCCAGCCCCCAACCCTTTTCCCATCTGCCAGCTGTCTGTTCTCTGTACCTATGAGTCTGCTTCTATTTTGTTTGTTAGTTTATTCTGCTCATTAGATTCCACATATAAATGAGGTCATACAGTACTTGTCTTTCTCTGACTGGTTTATTTCATTTAGCATAATACAAGATTTTCTTATGCCACTTATCTGTCCTGTATATATTTGATTGCTTTGAGTTTTACGTATTTATTCAATAAATATTTACTCAGCCCTGATTGTGGCCATAGCATTTAAGCCCTGTAAGGGATATAACAGGTAGAATAGAAAGGCCTCTGCTCACAAGAAGATTAAGTCTAAGAAAAATTTCCTAACAATACAAGGCAATAAAAGAGATGTCAAAAGCCATGAGTATCCTTGCCTTCCCACATAGAAGGGCCTAAGTAATGTTAAAAACACAAATCTTAGCCCTGGCTGGTTGGCTCAATGGAAAGAGCGTCAGCATGGCATGTAGATGTCCTGGGTTCGATCCCCTGTCAGGGGATACACGAGAAGCAACTAGCTGCTTCTCTTTCCCTCCCTGCCCCCCTTTACTCTCTCTTCTCCTCTTGCAGTCAGTGGCTCGGCTATACCAAGCATCAGTCTCAGGTGCTAAAGATAGCTGGGTTGACTCAAGCACGGGCCTGAGACAGGGGTTGCTGTGTGGATTCTGGCCGGGGCACATATGAGAGTCTGTCTCACTATCTCCAATCCTCTCACTTAAAAAACCCCCCAAAAAACAAAACAACAAAACAACAAACAAAAACCAATAATGCAAATCTTAACACATACACATCCTCCTCCACTTGAATGACTTGTCATTACACTCAGGATAAAATCCAGGGCTCTTCGAATGACTGTTAGTCCCTTCTTTTTTTTTTTTTTTTTTTTTTAAAGAGAGAGAGAGAGTCAGAGAGAGGGATAGACAGGGACAGACAGATAGAAACGAAGAGATGAGAAGCATCAATCATTAGTTTTTTGTTGTGCATTGCAACACCTTAATTGTTCATTGATTGCCTTCTCATATGTGCCTTGACCGCGGGCCTTCAGCAGACCGAGTAACCCCTTGCTCAAGCCAGTGACCTTGGGCTCAAGCTGGTGAGCTTTTGCTCAAACCAGATGAGCCCTCACTCAAGCTGGCACCCTTGGGGTCTCGAACCTGGGTCCTCCGCATCCCAGTCCAATGCTCTATCCACTGTGCCACCGCCCGGTCAGGCTGTTAGTCCCTTCTTCATCTAGGTCCTGCCACAGTCCGTATTCTATATACAGCTGGTCCTCAAACAACAGCATGAGGGCAGGGCTGCTACTCCTCGCAGTTGAAGATCCATGCATAACTTGTGGTTCCTCCGAAACTTTACTAATGGCCACCTGTTGACTAGAAGCCTTACTGAGAACATTAACAGCTGATTAACATATTTTGTATGTTATATGTACATATTATGTACCGTATTCATACCACAAAGTAAGCTGAAGAAAAGATATTATTGAGAAAATACATTCACAATACCGTGGATCTTTTCTCATTTTCTCCCTTCAGGATAAACAACATAGAAATCATAAACTTACATTCCAGAGAAAGTGAAGAAAAGCATTTGTTTATACAGAAAACAGTCATGATGAGTTTTGATAGCCAGTTTGGTAGATCAATGTTGGAAGGAGAAGAGCCATTACATTAGCAAAAACAATAACATATCTTTCATCCTATTAATTATATTATGCACATAGTATCTTTTTCACTTTTGTATCCTCAGTACTGAACACAGTGCCCAACATATTCTCCAGTCACAGCTCAGGAAAGGTAAGAGGCAGTGAGTTAGCTGTGAGTCCTATCTGAAGTGTGCCAGAAAGTTTGGGCAGAAGTGAGCCTTGTGAGAAGTGTGCCAGCCTCAAGGAGGAACAGACTGGTGAGCCAGCAGAGGAAGGCTAAGCAGGTCCTAATGACTCTGGGGTCACCTGGCCTGCTCAGTTTGGACTTTTGTGGCAGGCAGCTTCTGACACAGCTCCCAAGGATCCCATCCCTCCTGTATTCACCACCTTGTGTTGATCCCTTCCACCTGAGTATGGCCTGGATGGCTTATGTCTGGTGCAGAAAACGTGACAAAAGCCACCGGATGTCACGTCCAAGGGTAGGTGACAAAAGACTGTGACCTTCATCTTGCCTACACTCTCGGGCCCTTTGCTTATTAGCTGATTCAATCAGCTGCCACGTTGTGAGATGCTCTGTGGTGAGGCCCACATGGCAGGAGCTGAGGGAGGCTTCAGACCAGTGTCCCTGAGGAACTGAATCCTGCCAACAACCCCGTGACTGAGCCAAGAAGGGGCCCTTCCCCATGCAGCTTGAGATAACTGTGGCCTGCGGGAGACCCATACCCAGATAACCCAGTTATAAGTTAGAAAGCTTCTGCGGACCTGTTCTAGAACAGAGGCAGTGTTTTAATACCTTAACTGAGTTTGAGCTTTTCTCGGGTCTTGTCAATGACATTTTTACAAACTCTGATTGTACAGAACTTCTGTAGAAGGCTGATGTTCCTATCCAATTTAACTTTGATTTTTGCTTTTAGTTGCAACATTGAGCAATTTACTTAACCTCTTTTTTACCTCCAGATTTCTATTTTTAAATTTTTTTATTGATGTTTTGAGAGAGAGCAAGAAACAGAAGAACATTAATCCATTCCTGTATGTGCCCTGACCAGGGATTGAACTTGCAACCTCTGTGCTTTGGGATGATGCTCTAACCAACTGAGCTATCTGGCCAGGGCTGTTATTTTTTTTTCTTTTATTGTTTAAAAACTTTTTAGAGAGAGAGAAAGAGAGCAGGAGGGAGGGAGGAAGGAAAAGAGATGAGAAGCATTAACTCAAAGGGGTGTCACCAGTTGTTGACTGATTGTTTCTCATACACGGCTTGACTGGGGAGCTCAAGCTGAGCTAGCGACCCTTGCTCAAGCCAGCGACCTCTGTACTCAAGCCAGTGACCATGGGATCATGTCTATAATGCCATGCTCAAGTCGGTGACCCTGCTGTCAAGCTGGTGAGCCTGTGATCAACTGGCAACGTCAGAGTTTCAAACCTGGGACCTCAGCATCTCAGGTTGATAGTTGATCCACTGTGCCACCACCAGTCAGACCATATTTCTAAAATGAGGGTAAAATACTTCCCTCACAACCACTGTTCGCACTACAACAAATGAGTAATAAAATATACATTGATATGTAAATAAATATGATATTCAGTACATATTAATCCCCCCCCTTATTCTTCCATTCTTATGTACTTTACATACTGACTACAACTTTCAGATTTAAAACTTTCTATTTCCCATTTCTCTATCTGGAAATGTCTAGGTTTCCTTTTTCATATAATTGTTTTATAATTAAACGATTTGGGTAAGTTTTCTATCAGCTAGACAAAAGGCTTAAACTAGTAATTAGTCAAATGTATTGTTGATGTTTTCAAAAGTACAAAGTTTCATTCTTGCTTTAGATAATGTGATCTTCTGATTTTTTTCTCTCCTTCTTGGTGTGCACTGGCTGATTTTAACCAAGCCAGGAACTGTGTTTTTATCCATCATGCTCTCTTCTCTTAGAATAATCTCTGTCATCATTCAAACCCTACTGAACTTGCCAAGCTCAGCCTAAGTCTGCTTGGCACTTAGTACCTAATCTTTACTTGGTAAGCTCCTTGAGTACAAGGACTATCTTAAACTTTCTGGGCATTTTTTCTACAAACTTATTATAATGCTAGGCACTTGGTAGTTAATCAACAAATAAGTTTGAAGTTCTCTGAATTCCATCTTTATAACCACAAATCCCTTTTGCTAACAACTCTTTTGAGATAGTCACTTTTCATTACTTCCCTCTATCGCCTCACATCTTGTAACTTAGCTTTCCCTCCGATACTATCATAGAGCGGGACTTGCAGAGCCACTCAAAGCCATTAGGATTACTGGCTGATAAATTGGATAAGGAAATACAGTGGGAACAAGTTCCGTTTTTTCCTGACTTTCTAATTTATCAAAGTCAAGTTCTGAGAGTCTAAATGTTTCATAAGTACTTTCTAAAAGATTGCATTGTTTTGTCCTTACCGCACTGAGTGCCTAGTAAACACATCCCACGGCCGTGACATCCGACCAGAGCCCCGCTCTCTCCTCTTCCACCCGACCAGCACAAGGCACAGCTCAGGAGTTTTTGTGAAAAAGGAAGACTTTAGAGTCCAATGAGATCACTTAGACGCTTGTAAATAAAACATTGGTTGAACTTCTTCTAAGTATTTGATGAATGAATGAACAAAATGAATATAAGGGAAAATACAAAGAAAAAAAAGAGGTTGTTTTCTTCTTTCAGCAAACTGTACTTAACCTTCATGTGAGTGGGGCAGAGTGCAGACGTCTTATGTTAGTAGAGTGACATCGAGGGAGCTTCCAAATTGTGCATTTAATATTAACCTGAAACTAGATTACAATCCCTCAGTTTTATTTTAGATCCATTTATCCCTAAAAAGGACAAAGGAAATTGCTTAGGCTCTGACAGTGTAATAGAAACAATTCCTGAGAGTACCTCAACTACCTCTGCTTTAATTCTGTGCTCATGAAAAAAAACCCTCTTTATCTATAATTTGATCTTGTCAGTGGACTTGCTGACCAAAACACAGTGTCCTAGAGAGATGAACCGTTCTAATTCTGGAGCCGGGCCCATGTCTCAGTATAATGTGATTAAGCGGATTTTTTGTTTGTTAGTCAATAAACCTGAGGTTGGTTAGCCTGACTCAGTCCCTCAGAGGCTAATCAACTCTGAGTGAAATGGAATAATTAAGTTTCTGGAATTTTAATGCTGAAGACCAAGCTATGAGGGTGCCATCCAAGTACTGCCAAGCCAGGAGGATCTGCTTGGGGACCTCTCCCATGGACACCTTTAAAAACTATAAGATGAGTGAAGTTAGAGATAGTTTAATTCTTTTTTTTTTAAACAGGAAGGAAGATTGAGTCCCAGAATCTGAATTGCAGTACTGAGTAACCAGAGGCAACAGAGGGATTAGAAAATGGTTTAAGAGACTTCACTTGGATGGTGAACACACAATACATAGAGATATTGTACCATAGAATTGTACACTTGAAAACTATGTAATTTTATTAACCCATGTCATCCCAAATTCAATAAAAAAAAATAAATATAAAAAAATAAAGAGAAAAAAAGAGAAAAGTTTCCCTTCTACTCTCTTACCTTGCTTTCATAAAGAGTCTAGGGCTAAATGAGGCTGGGGAAGGAAGGTGTGTTCTGGTAACTAGCAGGGGGCAACGTGACCAAGGGCATCATTAAAGGGAAAAAGGACATGGGTGTTCACTGAGCACCCACTATGTGCCTGGCACCACAAAAAGGACTTTTGTCATGTTACTCATTTAATCTTCCCAAGAACCCTGTAAAGTTGCTAATATTATTCCTAGTTCATAAACGAGAAAACAGAGCCTAGAAGAATCAAACTGGTGTAGCCACTAAGAAGCAGATCTGGAATTCTAACCCGAGTCTATTTGACCTCCAAGCCCATAGATTTAATTTTCTTTTTACTGGATAGTTAAACCTGATAAGTTCCTCTGTAATACCCAGGGAGTATCATATCAGAGGAATTTCAACTACAATATGCTTGTATTTTCTTTCATATCTTCTATAAGGTATGAGCTCATATTTTAAGCTAAGTATCAAAAACTGCCATAACATTTTAGTCAAGAATATATGAATCCTTACTGCTTGTGAGGACTATGACAGTATCCTTAATTATAACTGCAGATTTTTAGTCTTACACCAAAAAAAAAAAAAAAAAAAGAAAAAGAAAAAGAAAAAATGTCAACCTTAAATAAAAAATACTAGAGGCTATGTTAGTTTCTTAAGTGAAATATTTTGCTTTGAATTTTCCCACAAAAATTACATTGTAAAGAAGGATTCTCCTTTTCCTACCTTTCAAAATCTCTTTTTTCAAGAAGAGTAAAAAAATGCAATGTCAAAATGAGGAAGAAGGATGGTTAACTTCTAAATAAATCTCAGAAGTGTCAACTGAGGCAGGGAGTCTGACAGCTGCCAAAAAGCAAGTAATAGGTGGGGTTTTTTTTCCTATACATACTAATACTAAATCAAATGCTAATTCAAGTGCTAATTTAAGGGAAATAATTTAAGGGAATCTGTCAAACTCCTTTGACCAATGAGTTGGAAAGATTTTAATTTATTGTTTTCTTTAGTTGATGGTCTTATTAGTAACTTAAGATACTAAGATGTATTAATTCTAGGCACTTAACCAAGAGATTGCCTGCATAAGGTTTCAGTATAAGTCAAAAATTGGGGGCTTAAACCTCAAATCCAACTCACAGAAGTATTTTTACTTGGATTATACAGGACTTTAATGTGTGAGCCATCATTTTGAAAAGAATTTTTAAAATGACATTTAAAACAATCAAATTTTGAGCTTTTCCTAAAAAAAAAAAAAAGAAAGAAAAGGGGAGATTTGGCAGTGACAGGCTCCCATTCCCACAAGGCCACACTCGGCTGAAGGTATGTCAACTGCTCCACTGGAGAGGTCAGGTCACTGATCACACTTCTTGGCTGCCACCTTACTCCTGTACTTATGCTCCCCATCCCTGGAGGCATCCGAGTTTGTGATGCCTACTTTAGAAGAATTAGATAAGGAGAGTGCAGAATTAAAGAAAAAAGAAACAAGAGCATAAAGAGAAGAACAGCCCATATCACTTGGGGAAAATGTCAATGTACTAGACAGCAAAAACTAGTGTTTCTCAATATCGTATGTTATAGCTCTCTGGGGCACTAAAGATCAACTGGCTTGTGATGGCGAAATTTTACAGTGATGTAAATTGTTTAGCATAAATGTTGTCCAAATGAAGCACTTTTTAGTATTCCTGCCCAAGGTTAAATTCTAGGTGAATATTTCAAAAGAACTCCTTTTGTCTGAGATCAACTACAACACAGCTCTTCAAATTCATCCACCACTTCTAACATGTATACTGAGTTTACCCAGGAGAAAAAAAGAAGACACAGAGTTTTTCTGGTTTGCCTAACATCTCAACGTAATCTTTACAATACTTAGGCTCTTCTCTTTTGCTGTCAATAACTATAGCTGATCTCATGCGCAAAAGCCAAAACAAAGTACTTGACCAGATCAGAAACATGGTCATGACAGATGAAATAATGAAATGTGGTCTTCCCCAACAGCACAAGTTATTTTTGCTCATATACCAAGTTGAGTTTCAAGCCTCTAACTTTTGCCCACCAGGTGGCGAGATAGCAAATTCAGGATTTTGTTTCACTGAGCCACTTTTTTAAAAAGGGAGAAATCTTAAGACTCTTAGGGAAGAAATTTCAGGGCCCTTCCCTAGCCTTCTGCTTCTTTGAGTTCAATTCACCCTTTTCCCTAATATACAATGACACTTTTTTTGTAAGCCAGTTATCTTGTATTTTATAAAGAAAGGAAGGCAGCGGAAAACTGCCAAACGCTCTGCCCAAGGTCACAGAAGAAAAGGCAAAATAAAGACTTGGGACTTCCTAAGTCTTGGCCCAGGGTTTCAGAATGAGGAAACAGTGACCTTTGAATGTCATTTCTGGTGTGCTAAATTATTTGTGGCAGAATATTCAGGGTATAAATTTAAAAGAAGGAAGCAAGGGAAGCCAAGGCATACATGTTCCATGGGGAAAGAAAACAAAGTCCTAACGTTTTTAAAAAGGGGGATGTGGAGAACTGGGTCGGATGCAGTCCAGGGAGCACATGGGAGAGAGAAAGAAGAGGGAAGAAGGCATAGCAATGGCAAGAGGAAAGGGAGCTGAGAAAAACAAATGCAAAATGAGGAGGGGAGGGGGCCCCTGTACTAAGCAGGTGGGTGAGCCGATCCCGGAAGCCATTTAAAGACTCAGACGTGCGTGTACAGAAAACATTTCCTAACGTGATGTCAGACAGACACCATATCCCCAACTCAGAAAAACAGGGGCATACAGCAGTTCCATCAAACACAGGAGAGAACACACTTGTTAAGTGCACAGTTAAACACACTTCTTCCTCTTCACATGAGATGGGTGTCACACACATGTGAAAAGAAGTGTGTGTACGTACAAGAGACTGCCCAGCACAGTGGTTAAGAGCACAGACTCTGGAACCAGACGAGCCTGACCGTCTGGGTTTGAATCCAAATCCTCCGGTAGCTCACCAGCTGAGTGACCTTGAGCAAGCTATTTAACCTCTCCGTGCCTGTCTTTTCTTCTGTAAAATGCTAATGTGAAAAAATTAAATTTATTAAAGAAAACATTGAGAATAGTGCTACATAAGTTAAATAACTCATATACAAAAGAATGCAGAGAGGAGACTCACGTGCTCAAACAGATACCATAGAAAAACAAAGCCCATTCTCCTAGCTACATATATGTACTCCTGTAGAAAGAACATTCACAAAAACTAAGACATTCTGAAGTTTAGACAACCAGATGACTAACAAATCACTGATCTCCAGGGAAAGAGAACTCAGTAACAAGATAGATGGAAAGAAGAGGCCTTGGGTAGGATGTACGGAACATGTGTGGCTTAAGAGGTCACAAGAGGAGTTTGGTCTTGCCTTGGGGGGCTGGGTCCAGAAGGCCAGGGTGACTGTGGTGCCCGGAGAAGAGGGCAGCAGTTGGCAGGGATAGAGAAACTGCAGTATAATATGTTAAGGTTAACTGGTGTCCTCTCATTAAATATGAGAGCATGGAAGTGGAATCAAGCTGCTATGAATAGTATTTCTACTTCACCTCTTATCATCTGGTTTGTGATCCCAGGGCTGGACTGAAACGACCCTCCCTGGGATTTCCATAGCCAGGGGCCTCGTCTTACATGATGATAGGTCTGCAGTATCCGAGACCAACGACAAGCTGGCCTCCATTCAGTGCACCCCTTCCCTTCCTAATTACGGTGACAGCCTCTTTCACTATTCTTAGCAATCTTTTCAATTCTATCGTAGACATTTCTTTTGTATTAGACTTTTTATGTGCATTACTGCTGCCTTAGTTCAGGCCTCTGTTGTCTCCTCTGGGTTTCGGATAGTCTTCCTGTGGGTCTTCCTGCCCTCACCTCTCCTTCCACCCACTCTCCCTGCTGCTTCCAGAGTGACTTTCCCCAAAATAAGTATGTGATCACCTCATTCTTCTCCTTAGAGAGTTGAGTGGCCTCCCCACTCAATAATATTCCAACTTTACACATAATAGTTCCTTCATTAGCCTGCTCCAACGTTCTTCTTTAGCTTCATCTTTATCTTCTCTATTCTACCCACTGCAATCCACCCGAACTCCCTGTTCCCTGAATACACCATATCCTAGGGGGCTGCGCCTGACCTTTTCCATCTGCAAAGTCCTTTTCTTCCTCCAAGAACAAAGTCTCCCCTGAGACCAGTCCTCCTCGGCTCCCTAGGCAGAGCACTTTTCATTTTCTGAGTGCCTCCAGCACTGGGATCAAGCACTTCTTCTCACACACACCATCCAAGCTGCAATCTGCCTGTGCACTGATTTCCCGTTAACCCGAGGATCTCCAAGATAGAGCCAATTGTTTTACTATTTGAAAACTCCCAGACCCAGTGCACGCTGTGACTGCCTCTCAAAATATGTTAGTTGCACCAAACATACCCTTTCATAAAGTAGGGAAAAGAGAGCCTTTAGTTCTAACAGTATACATATACATCAAATAAGAAAACCAAGAGCCTGGTTTGCAAAGCCTAAGGCTCTACTGTAGAGGGGAACAAACAGGCCTGTGCTCACCGCTGAATATCCTTGTTCTTCCACAAGGAGGCAGACTGAGCCTTGGGCACTCTTTCAATGAAATTCACCAGCTCTTCCATGAGAAGCCTGAGTTTAAACAAACATAAAAAAGTGATGAACACTCAAAAAAATTAGAAACCGCACTCTAACACTGTAGACAAGAGAAATGTGCTTGTCTTCCTCACCCCCATCAGCTATCTCTGCTGCATACAAATATGGGCACCAGTTTACACTTCTATTGAATTTTCATGTTAAAAACTCAGAACATAAATGATTTAATCTACCTTTAAACCAAGCCTCGTATGTTCTTGTCTCTAAACACAGAGATGTATAGGCCTATGCTTTAATTCTCACTCTCAGATGACTGCCTTCATGTCACTAAAAATACAAAAGGAGAAAAAGTTAAATTACTGTGAAGTACCTGATGTTGGTGTCACAGAGATGGGGGTAGGATTTTTTCTTTCTTTTTTTTTTTTTTTTGTATTTTTCTGAAGCTGGAAACGGGGAGAGACAGTCAGACAGACTCCCGCATGCGCCCGACCGGGATCTACCCGGCACGCCCACCAGGGGGCGATGCTCTGCCTCTCGGGGCGTCGCTCTGACGTGACCAGAGCCACTCTAGCGCCTGGGGCAGAGGCCAAGGAGCCATCCCCAGCGCCCGGGCCATCTTTGCTCCAATGGAGCCTTGGCTGCGGGAGGGGAAGAGAGAGACAGAGGGGAAGGAGGGGGTAGGAGTGGAGAAGCAAATGGGCGCTTCTCCTATGTGCCCTGGCCGGGAATCAAACCCGGGTCCCCCATACGCCAGGCCGACGCTCTACCGCTGAGCCAACCGGCCAGGGCCAGGGGTAGGATTTTTTAAAAATGATATTAAATGGACAATTTAAACACGTAGAGTAGGTTTTTATTGATGTGTGTTTTAGGGATTAACAAAATTCCACATGAAAGAATACTCTAATAATTAATTCTAAAAACCTAACTTAAGGACCTGCAAAAGGGCAGGCTGTGCAGATCACAAGGTGAATTAGCACAGAATCACCACTGAGGGAATGTAAGAAATGCCTCCGTCGATGGGATCAATGATCCACATGCTCTGAGGGACATGGTCTAGGACAGGCATGGCCAACATACGACTTGCGGGCCGAATCCGGCCTGCATAATGAGTTTATGAGGCCCACGATTAAATTTTTAATATTCTCCGCTACTTTAAAATCTGAGCTACTAAGAAGCGGAGCGTCTTTGATGATTGGAAATCGAGATATTTAAGAAGATAGTGATATGTGGAAAAGAATTCCGCGTGTGACTAATCTAGGGTTAACTTCCAATAATTGGTTGAATGAATTCGTGATACTTCTTTATTTTTTTAAAAAATTCCATTATAAAGATTTACAACTTTTGTACTCGTCTGTACTTGATATGAACTGTTTGACGTTTAGGGGCGATGTGAAACCCACATTTTTTTTTTTTTGTATTTTTTACTGAAGTTGGAAACGAGGAGGTAGTCAGACAGACTCCTGCATGCGCCCGACTGGGATCCACCCGGCATGCCCACCAGGGGGCGATGCTCTGCCCATCTGGGGCATTGCTCTGTTGCGACCAGAGCCATTCTAGCGCCTGAGGCAGAGGCCATGGAGCCATCCTCAGAGCCCAGGCCAACTTTGCTCCAATGGAGCCTTGGCTGCGGGAGGGGAAGAGAGAGACAGAGAGGAAGGAGAGGGGGAGGGGTGGAGAAGCAGATGGGCGCTTCTCCTGTGTGCCCTGGCCAGGAATCAAACCCGGGACTCCTGCACACCAGGCTGATGCTCTACCACTGAGCCAACCGGCCAGGGCCGAAACCCACATTCTTTTAGGCGGAGTTTGCCAGTGTGCACCCAAGGTCAAACAATTCGTTATTTTTGTGGTCAAGTGTGCTGAATCAAGTGGCATTGTAGCATAGATAATAGCTGCAGTTGATAACTGAAAACGTGTCCAGGCTGTTTGTAAAATGAAATAATTGTTTTATTTGTGATATAACCCTTTCAAGCTCATTCTATTAATTAAATATTATTTCGATTGATTGCAATAGTTTGGATATTTATATGGTATGTAATTATATTTTTATTAAAATATTTTTATTAAAATAATATTGTATATTAAAATTTTTTTCACTCACATTTATTCATAAACAAATTACATAATAAAATTTTGTTTATTTAAAGGAATCATTTTTTTAACATTTTTAAATTTTAATATTTTGTCCGGCCCATGAAAATGTTTTCATTCAAATCTGGCCCGGAGGCAAAAACTGTTGGCCACGCCTGGTCTAGGACCTGTTGGATAAGTACAGGATGACCAAACTAGAAACACAGTTTCAGGACCTTGAGACCCCTTTCATAATCCATGGAGATGACCCACACTGACTTCAATCATCTCCCAATCAGCGTATAGGCGTGGCAGCCATGCATTTATTAGCATTTGAATGCTGACCAACTTTTTGTCATTTTCATTTATTTATCCCTAAAAGCATCCCCTCCTTTCATCTTGAAGGAGCAGCAGGAGTTCCAGCACTCTCTGATCAGAGGCCAGGCTCGCTACCATTTGGGCTGTAGCTTCCTAGGGAACAGTCGGGTGTGTCCATCCTCACGCTCTAACTTTTTCAGACTAGAGTCCAAGGTTTTCACCTTCACCTTGCACAGAAACTGACCCAGCATCACCTTGAGTGTTATATTTTCCTGTAACGCCTCTTCCTCAGATCCCTTTCGTTTCTCTGTACTCACGGCAGGTAACGTGATGTGACGCAAAAACAAGGACACTGTTTTATTTCTGGTACTTTCACCTTGTAGGACTTCTGCAAGACACTAGAACCCACACTGTTGGTCTGGACAGTTGCACCTTTTACCACACCTGTTAGTTTGCTTCAACACACGTCTTTATCCTGAAGTAATCTTCTTCTCACTAAATGATGCTATGGTTACTTACAGCGACCATGAAGGCTGGGGGGAGGGGGCAGAGAAAGAGCAGAGCATCCTGCATCAAAGGTGGGGCTGAGGTTTGTATTCCTTGGCGTTCTGTGTTTCACTCTCATAACAGTCCGGATAACTTACCCATCTGATTACTTACCCTGTTTTCAACAAGCTGTCTGAATTTACAGTCTGTACTGATCCATAAAATGGAAGAAATTTTGAAAGCAAAGTAACAAAATTTCTTCTTTTCTTATATGTGCTATGTTCCCTTCTCCTGAAGCTCTCTGCACTACATGTTTGTGGCATCTTGCTAAATGCCACCTCCCCTAATTAGTATCCTCTGCACAGAGCAGCTGTCTCTGGGAACTCCTTCTTCTAGTTTTGGTACAAAAAAAAAAGTAATGAAGACTACTGCAGCATCTGTCTCTGGGAGATTACAGTGAACATTTGTTTTATGTCGAGAACTGTCTATTCATGCTTATTCTCTGGGTCCGCTGCTCAGAAGGAAATAACAAGCACTCTTGGCACAACACTCTATGACAGTCACCAGTTCTTCAGCCACCTGCTAATGGGGTCAGAATGAAGGCTCACCTGCCGATCTGCACGGTGGGCTCTGTGGCGTACACCGTGCCTGTGAAACCCGTGTGCTCAGTGATATACGGCAGGGCCATCATGCAGTGATAGTTAGAGATGAGGATCACATCCACCGTAGACAGATCTATTAGCTCAGTCTGCAAAGAAAGGACAGGGAGTGATCCATATCTGTTCAGAGCACATAGATCAACATGATGCGACTGAAAAATGAGGCTGTCAGAACGCAGAGTAGTTTTGTCCTATGGAATAATGATGACTTTCCTGCAACACTCCCATTCTCATTTTAGGACATTTCCTAATATTAACATTAAGTAACAGGACAGGATGGCTAACAATGAGAATGTGGCCAGTCCATCGGCAGCACCCTGATTTTACTAAAGCGGAGTTCTGAGTAAGACGTACGAGGATAAATGACAGCACTTTAGCCGCTGCTGCCTGGCAAGTGGACACAGAGCAGAGAGCACAACACACGCTGTGAGGGGAACCAGGCCTGAACGCACCACTGCTGCAGACTGCGGGAACTGCGGGCAGCGCACAGAACTCAGCTCTTCAATGTCAAATGTGGGAACCAACTTTTATTGTTGGTTTTTTTTTTGAGGTATCTTTTGACCACTAGTGCTGGATATAGAGCCAGAAAAAAAAAGTAGTGGAGGAGCCACGAAAGGAAACTATGTTCTCCTCTTCTACCCTAGTCTGAACCCCAAATCCACCCTTTCCCTCATTAAGGTCATGTGAAAAAAGAAGACAGGTTGGCAGGTGAGGGGAAAATGCTACCGTGCTTAGTAAATTTTGTGAAAACTCTCTTAGAACGAAATGGTTTCCCCATAAATGGACCTCTTAACGCTCAGCCCTCTTCCCTCCACTGGGCCTTCCTGTCTGCCCAGATGACGCCACACTTCTCTCTCAGAATGAGCCAGGCCCTGTGTGCGGGTCCCTCTTATGGAGGTTCTCATTCTGTACAATGGCAACTGAAAGTAGTGCTTCGTCCCTCAAATACTAAACCTCTCTGAGGTCAGGAATCCTGTCCCCGCCCAGGTGTAGGTGGCCCACGACAGGCCGTGGGCACCGCTGCTGGAGGAGTGCGGTTGGAAGCAGCACTGTCTTTGGGGAAAAGAGAGGTGCTGCGGTTCAGAGACAGCACCCAGTACTGAGTGTGCCCCTCACAGAACCCACTGAGGACTGCGTGAGGTCGAGGAGGTCTGTTAGAGGGATGGGTCACTGAGTGAATAGGTCCCCCACAGAGAAAAGGTAACAAAGATGTCTGTGCCATCTTTGCAAACAATAGAGACAATGTACCTTTCTGCTGTGGGTATTTTCTGGTTGAATGACTTTGCATATGAAATAAGTTAATCTAACAAAGCTGCTGAGGCGTAATCAGCTTCTGAGGATGGCGTGTAGATGCAAGGTCAAAAGCTACTTACTGCTCAGGGCAATGGCATGCTGTGTGAATAAAAGGCTTAATGACAATAATATTTCATTTCCATCACCCTTAACTCCGGGTTGGACATTGCACTTCCAAGACCATGTCCTCATCATGAAAGGCCACGTGGTAGCATTCTGCTGTCCTATCCCCACTGCCTCCCTAGCACCATTTTTTTCTTTATTTTCTTTATTATTTTTAAAGATTTTATTTATTCATTTTAGAAGGGGGAGAGAAAGAGTGCGTGTGCGCGCGCGCATGAGAGAGAGAGAGAGAGAGAGAGAGAGAGAGAGAGAGAAGGGGGAGGAGCAGGAAACATCAACTCCCATATGTGCCTCAACCAGGCAAGCCCAGGGTTTTGAACCAGCGACCTCAGCATTCCAGGTCTACGCTTTACCCACTGCACCACCACAGGTCAGGCCTCCCTAGCACCATTTTTATTTATTTTTAATTTTTAAAATTTTTATTATTATTTTTTTTTGTATTTTTCTGAAGTTGGAAACGGGGAGGCAGTCAGACAGACTCCTGCATGCGCCTGACTGGAATCCACCCGGCATGCCCACCAGGGGGGTGATGCTCTGCCCAGCTGGGGCGTTGCTCTGTTGTAACCAGAGCCACTCTAGCGCCTGAGGCAGAGGCCATGGAGCCATCCCCAGCGCCCGGGCCATCTTTGCTCCAATGGAGCCTTGGCTGCAGGAGGGGAAGAGAGAGACAGAGAGGAAGGAGAGGGGGAGGGGTGGAGAAGCAGATGGGCGCTTCTCCTGTGTGCCCTGGTCGGGAATTGAACCTGGGACTCCTGCACGCCAGGCCGACGCTCCACCACTGAGCCAACCAGCCAGGGCCCTAGCACCATTTTTAAACAAACAAGGAAGCGAGGACAGAGAAGCAGAGAGACAGGTCCAGAAGACAACAGGGAAGGACAGCTGAAGCCACAGCAAAGCGCAGAAGCTTGTCTGTGTTCCTGCTCATGCAGAACTGGGTGAGAATGTTGGTCATTTCTCTTTAATATGTAAGAACCAGCCCTAGAGGCTAGAGTGATAAGAAATTTAGGAAGGGTAGCTAGAAGAAGAAGAAGAAAAAAATATACATATATATAGTGTCTGTACATATATCAACAGCGCCTACACAAACATGTTATCTCTGAGGAATAAATGTAATATCCAAACCATGTTTACATACTCACATTTACGTATTTACTTACATATTTTCACTTGATGAAATCCAGTAAAGATGATTTTAATTTTAGACTTCTTATATATGGACACTTGGGTTCTACAGATCATGAACTGGGTCAAACTCCCCCCATTTATTGGTTGCTTACTATACTATCCTGGACCTTATCCATCATCCATGGTATAGACCAGGGGTCCCCAAACTTTTTACACAGGGGGCCAGTTCACTGTCCTTTAGACCGTTGGAGGGCCAGACTATAAAAAAAAAACTATGAACAAATCCCTATGCACACTGCACATATCTTATTTTAAAGTAAAAAAACAAAACAGGAACAAATACAATATTTAAAATAAAGAACAAGTAAATTTAAATCAACAAACTGACCAGTATTTCAATGGGAACTATGCTCCTCTCACTGACCACCAATGAAAGAGGTGCCCCTTCCGGAAGTGCGGCGGGGGCCGCATGTGGCCCGCGGGCCATAGTTTGGGGACCCCTAGTATAGACTTTAGGGGACATTAAGATGTGTATGGCAGTTGTATGAGATTATAAATGGTACATTCCAAGGGGACTGGTAGGAGGTGTGGCTGACTCACCTACTGGTCAACGAAGACTGGACTGTGGTAAGTAACTCTCTCCTGCTTCTTCAACTCCTATTTCTTCCCGACCATACAATGCCCTGGTTCTACTTTAGAACAGTAATTATTGCTAACTTGTTATAAACACAAGTTATGACAGAAGTTGAAAATAACTTATATGGCTTTTGAGCAGCAATTTTCAACCCTTTTCATCTCATGGCACACATAAAGTATATAATTACTAAAATTCTGTGGCACACCAAAAAATATATTTTTTGCTGATCTGACAAAAAAAATAGTTTTAACTCATTCACACTGGATGGCTCTTGTTGTGATGGCTGTTGTCATTTTTTTAGTTTGACAATCTAAGGAAAAATGGTTAGTGCCCCTGACTAAATATTCATGTACTACACGTTTTAGAAATTCTTGTGGCACACTATTTAAAAATCGCTGCTCTAGAACCTTAAATATATCAATTCTTCTTTAGCTCACCAAAAGTTGAATTGTGAAATGGTAACTGCCTAATTTCAAAGTTTAGTACTCTATGGAGCAAGTCAAGTAGTTACCAGAACACCAACTGCAGGCTGGTTCTCCACCGCTGTCCACACACTGAGGGCTGCAGCAGTCAGGCCCGAGCAGTCACCGGAGATAAACACGGCCCCTGCGCTCAGGAATCTTTGAGCAGATGGAGAACGGCTTCACCAATTCCCAAGTGACAAATGAAGATGACAGACTACCTGCAGGTAGGGATAGCTCAGGGGTTTGATAACTGTCTCCCTTCTCCTTTATTCTTACTCCTTTAACCTCAGACTCCCTCCCTTTCTGCAACCTTCAATTATCACATCCTTTGTTTTCCTTCCTTCCTTTCACTCTGGTACCCCAAGGGTACATACACAGACTTTAAAGACAGCGAAATGTTTATCTACAGGATATCAAAGAAAGTGCAGCAATGGGAAGAGAGGGGAGAAGAGAGGACAAAAATAAGAGAAGCTGCACTCTAAATTTCTTTTTTCTCTGGCACTGAACTGTGACAGTACCTTCTCTAGGCGCTGTAACCCAGTGGGGCATGGAAACAACAGGACGGCAGCCTCTCATCAATTTCCTCAGGAACCCTGGACTAGCTCCTGGCTTTCCTACACTTCATCTGTCTGTGGAGAACTCCATCTAGTCACTCTGGGGATCAGGCTGTCAGCTGAGATTAGTTTCCTTCAAAACGAATAGAAACTGATCTCTGCTTCCTTTAAAGGATGAAATTGGTCCCGGACTCTTACAACAAGTCTCACTGTGACAATAATATGTAAATGACAGATATCTATAACTCAGTTCAGAATCCATGAATTTCAAGCAATGTTCAATGTGATCTTTCATGCCAGCAAGAATTTTTACAGTTTACCGCATTGGCTAAATAACAGTAATTCCAAATTTATCCACCGTAAGCAAGAATGGGAAAAGTATGGCTAAAATAAGTCACAGGCATTAAAATTACAAAACTCAAAACCATGCCCTAGGACAGGTGTCAGTGGGGATTACAGAAAGCTAGAACAGGGAGAGTAATAAACGATTCCCAGACAACATAAAGAACTCCAAAATGACATTTTAGCTGTATAACAAAGTGACTGGAATAACAGATTCATTTCAACCTGAAAACAGGAAGCCAAGCCCCTTCAAATTATTTGACTTCATTTTGAGAGATGACAAGATATACCTTGTTTCTACAGTGAGGTTTGCTTTAATCTTACCTCTGGCAAGCAGAATTCAGGAACAGAATCCACAAACACATGACCCGAGCACTCCTTTAGCTCCTAAAAATAATGAAAAAAAAAATTCTAGGAAGAAATATCCAATAGATATAGCAACAAAGAAACTTCATCCCCAAACGAAACTTTGCTTGGAGAATCACAGCCTGCTAGAGCTGGAGGGAAGCTAGGTCGTTTAGGCCAACTGGTTCCAGGTGAGGCTCAGGGAGCTGAGGGGTCTCCTTCAGGATAAATGCTGGTAAGTGGCTGACTCGGGACCTGGAGGCATATTTCTTGATGTCTCTTCGAGAAGCCATGTGTGGACACATGTTGCTTCCATTATTCATGATCCAATGCTTCCTGAATAACATTTTGTATGCCATACCAGCAACATCAGAGTACTCGGGGAACTGATGAAGCCAAGATTCCTGGGCCTATCTAAAGCCTAAGAGTTCAGAAACTGGGGATGAGGTCATAGAACGTGTATTTATAACAAGCACTTCCAGTAAGTTTGCTCTGTAATCCGGTAAGGTGTCCTGGCCCTAGAGCCTCTTCCTCCTCCCCTCAAGGGGCAAGGTAAGGAGGAAGATGAAGAATAGAGGGTATGGATTAAACTATACCCCTCCCCATCACCTTCATCTTTGTCCTTGCAGAGCATATGATTCAGGATTATAAACCAAATGTAATCATTCAAAAGAAAGTAAGTATACTTGTAGTTCAACGGCCCACTCTGCTCATGACCTATCATAGTTGGTAGGTCTGTCTTATTTGGATTCCCTCACAAACGGACCCTGAGACAAGGGCAAGCACAAGCTTATGTGGATGGTGCTGAAAAACAGGAGGACGCCTGGTCAAGGCACATAGGGGAGTTGATGCTTCCAGCTCCTCCTCGTCTTCTCTCTCTGTCTCTCTCTCCTCTCTCTCTCCCTCCCTTTCTCTCTCCTCTCTAAAATGAATAAAATTAAAACAAAACAAAACAAAACAAAACAGGAGGACGATGGGTAACTGATAAAGGGAAAGGAAGATGGTGGATAATGGATGTGTTACTGAGCTACACACCACTGTGGGTACATTGGACCTGATCCATGGAGACACTCTGGTGTATAAACCATACACCTTGGAATTATCCTACCCAGTGGCATTCATATAGCCATCCCTGCCTTTTATAACTTCAGGAAGAACTTGCCAGGAAACCATATAGGCACTGGCAGCTGGGAGAATGACAGAGCACGCTGAGGACACAGGAGTGGGCCACCAACAGGGTCGGCTACTAGATGCTGTCCTCCCTCTCTGCAACTTGAAACTGAAATCTATGGAGAATTTTTCGTTCCATCAAGGTTAAAGCTATTTATGACTTTATAAAAAATATATAGCTTTGTTGATAGTTCGCTCTTTCCAGAAAGAGAACAATACTGTTAGAATTTTGTTCTATTGTGTTTTCATTAGTCACTGAACATATATTTTTATATATTCATAGATATGTATCTATATTTATATTTGAGTCTGAATGATTTTACTTTCAATCCTTACTGGGAGATAGTATTAACTATATGGTATTTTCATTTTGAATTCTGTAAGTCTCATATCAGAACCTTGACAGAATATTTCCTCCCCTTGCCTTTCACAATTAAAGTCTGACTCCTTTCCTTACATAAATTTAATTTAACCAGTAAAAGGCTGAGCTAAAAGACTGCAAACAGTTCTTTTTTTTTTTTTTTTCCTTTACAGGGACAGAGAGAGACAGAGAGAGGGATAGACAGGGACAGACAGGAACAGAGAGAGATGAGAAGTATCAATCATCAGTTTTTTGTTGCAACACCTTAGTTGTTCATTGATTGTTTTCTCATATGTGCCTTGACCGCGGGCCTTCAGCAGACCGAGTAACCCCTTGCTTGAGCCAGTGACCTTGGGTCTAAGCTGGTGAGCATTTTTTATTTTGCTCAAGCCAGATGAGCCCGCGCTCAAGCTGGCGACCTCAGGGTCTCGAACCTGGGTCCTCGGCATCCCAGTCCAATGCTCTATCCCCTGTGCCACCGCCTGGTCAGGCTGCCAACAGTTCTTAATTACAAGGTATGTGCCAGCTAAAAACAAATAAGCAATTATGTTTAATAGGAGAAGACTCCCAACTCCCTTAGGATGAGGTTAAAAATGACTGCAGACAAATCATGGGAAATTTCAGAGCTCTGCCTGGTCTTCAATTGGCTATGTGATCCTCTTCCCCATATGGCTACATATCAAGGCATGCCTACCTCGCATGACAAAGCCTCCGCGCAGACTCCCTCCCTCCCGGCTGGGGACATGCATTTACCATTCTGCACACTTACACTGTCACTGTATTTTAAACGCCACTCCCTTCTAATGAAATACTCTCACATCCACAGGCAAGGCATTTTGCTCACAATGCACAGGTAATGGGATGCTTTCTCAGGAACAATGATTTACAGCCAGCAAAATCAGCTGCACAGGCTCCGTCCTGAGTGTCACATAATTTTACAGACTGACTGTGAGGGAAATCTCATTTCAGAGTACATATGTGGCTTGCACTTGAGGTTAGGGTGCAGTTCACAGGAATTAGTTCTGGAAAAAAAAGCACCTCTTTATTTAACAATATCTATTACGAGAAGAAAATGCCTTACTCAGATGAATCACTTTAAGGATCTTTAAACTTATTTCACCTGGCCTGTGGTGGCACAGTGGTTGCAGTGTTGACCTGGAATGCTGAGGTCACTGGTCTGGAACCCTGGACTTGCCCAGTCAAGGCACACACAAAGAGCAATCAGTCAATGAACAACTAAAGTGAAGCAACTATGAGCTGGTACTTCTTGTTCCCTGCCCCTCTCTCTACTCTCTCTGTAAACTTAATTAAAAAAAATTCCTTAAACTTATTCAGTCTTTCAATTGTGAGACACGGGAAACAAAGGCTGATTTAGAAGACTAAGAATGGCATGAATGAACTTTGAAGTTTTTAACCTTTTACTTCTGATTTTTATTTTTAGAATAAAATTTGACTAGATTTTGTTTTAACATTTTTTTTGTACCTCTGATCTCTCATTTATAAATTAACTGCCTAAATAATGACCTGAGAAAGAAATTACTGTGATGATAATTTTTTTTTTTTTATTATTATTATTTTTTTCATTTTTCTGAAGCTGGAAACAGGGAGAGACAGTCAGACAGACTCCCGCATGCGCCCGACCGGGATCCACCCGGCACGCCCACCAGGGGGCGACGCTCTGCCCACCAGGGGGCGATGCTCTGCCCATCCTGGGCGTCGCCATGTTGCGACCCTCCTGGGTGTCGCCATATTGCGACCAGAGCCACTCTAGCGCCCGGGGCAGAGGCCACAGAGCCATCCCCAGCGCCCGGGCCATCCTTTGCTCCAATGGAGCCTTGGCTGCGGGAGGGGAAGAGAGAGACAGAGAGGAAGGCGCGGCGGAGGGGTGGAGAAGCAAATGGGCGCTTCTCCTATGTGCCCTGGCCGGGAATCGAACCCGGGTCCTCCGCACGCTAGGCCGACGCTCTACCGCTGAGCCAACCGGCCAGGGCTGTGATGATAATTTAATGTTAAAAACTTAATAGCCTAGCCTGACCAGGCGGTGGCGCAGTGGACAGAGCATCGGACTGTGATGTGGAGGACCCAGGTTCGAGACCCCAAGGTCACCACCTTGAGCGTGGGCTCATCTGGTTTGAGCAAAGCTCACCAGCTTGGACCCAAGGTCGCTGGCTGGAGCAAGGGGTTACTCGGTCTGCTGAAGGCCCGCAGTCAAGGCACATATGAGAAAGCAATCAATGAACAACTAAGGTGTTGCAGTGCACAACGAAAAACTAATGATTGATGCTTCTCATTTCTCCTTTTCTGTCTGTCTGTCCCTGTCTATCCCTCTCTCTGACTCTCTGTCTCTGAAAAAACAAACAAAAAAACAAAAAAAACTTAATAGCCTAAAAAAAATAAATGATTTAAGTCATTACTTTGGGTTTTGTTAGTCAGATGTTAAAGTCAAAAGGACCCCAAATTTTAGATTCTTAGACTACTATGTTTTTTTTTTCATAAAAAAAGGCTGTGACAAAATCATAGGTCATAGCCTGGAAGGCCCTCTTTACCTAAGAACATGTTTTCACCCCATTCCCCACAGAATGCACTGGCTGGGAAGGTTAAACACCTAGCTCCTCAGTCCATTCCTCATGTGGCGACCAAAGGGATCCAATCAAATGATGACAGTGCCTTCCAGCAATCCTGCTGTGGCCTCTCATCACTCCAAAAAGATACAGCTGACCAGGTGTTGAGGCAGTGGACAGTGTCGGCCTGCGACAGAGGGCCCACGTTCGAAACCCTGAGGTCGCCGCTTGAATGCAGGCTCATCTGGTTTGGGCACAGGCTCACCAGCTTGAGCACAGGATTGCTTATGAGGTCACTGACATGACCCCATGGTCGCTGGCTTGAGCCCAAGGTTGCTGGCTTGAGCAAGGGGTCACACTGGCTTGGCTGGAGCACCCCAGGTCAAGGCACATATGAGAAAGGAATCAATGAACAACTAAGGTGCTACAATGAAGATCTGATGGTTCTCATCTTCCTCCCTTCCTGTCTGTCCCTATCTCTCTCTCTAAAAAAAAAAAAAAAAAAAGACACAAACTTTATAACATCCTACCTACCTGATCTGACCTGACAGAAACAGTTCAAATCTCACATAACTCAAGGATTTTAAAGTTATTTAAAAAAAAAAAAAGGTTTAATCCTTCCAGTCATAGACTTGGTGGAATTCTCTAATAAGCATCAACTTTGAAAAATCTTATAGCAATTATAAAAATAATAGTTTTCCTTTTGTGGGGATGAAATGTATTTGCAGCTGCAGCTCTTAAATTTTTTTCATATGAGAAAATTGGGCCTGAATCTGAACACAGCATTGCTATAAAGCTCTTAAAAACAACAATCAGCCTGACCACGCGGTGGCACAGTGGATAGAGCATTGGACTGGGATGCAGAAGACCCAGGTTCAAGACCCTGAGGTCGCCAGTTTGAGTGTAGGCTCATCTGGTTTGAGCAAAGCTCACCAGCTTGGACTCAAGGTCTCTGGCTTGAGCAAGGGGTTACTCGGTCTGCTGAAGGCCCACGGTCAAGGCACATATGAGAAAGCAATCAATGAACAACTAAGATGTTGCAACAAAAAACTGATGATTGATGGACTTCTTATCTCTCTCCGTTCCTGCCTGTCCGTCCCTATCTGCCCCTCTCTCTGACTCTCACTCTGTTTCTGAAAAAAATAAATAAATAAAATATTAAAAAAAAAAACAAAAAACAAAAAAAAAACCAATAATCACCAAGTACGAAAGGCCCTACCTGGATCCTGGGATCTTTTCAGGGAGAATGTGTGCGAGGGAAAATCAGCCCATCACTCACACTACTATTGTGACTATTGTGTGGCCCTGGTATGAAAAGAGGGTTTTCCCCTGGGTGCAGATACATTTCAGTTAATCATTACCTTGTCCAAGAAAACATTTCCATCCTTTAGGGACCAGCCAGGAAGATTAGACAGCCTGGGACTGCAAAAGAAAGGAAAGAAAGATTAAATTATCCCAAATAGATTATAATTTTTAGTGATTTCAAGGTGACTGTGTTGTCTCCATAAAATTAAAAAGAGCTTGAAATTATCGGCAGCAATGCTCATCCAAAATACTAATCAAAAAGATAAAAAAAGAACCTTGTAGCATCAAGCTTAAGAATTATGAGGCAACAGATCATTAAAAAGCCAAAAAGTTTAGCACTAAAATTGGGAAAATTAAAAGAACACTATGCAGAACAAAAAAAGAAAAAAGGAAGATGAGACATTAGAGCATTTTATAGTTTGCCAGTCACTGTCCCCAACTTCACCTGACTGGTGTCTGACGACCAGCCTGAGGGGAAGGCCAAACAGGGTCATAATCTGTGGATGAGAAAAGCTCAGGAGAGAGGCCAGGTGCTCTGGCAAGAACACTTAGCTCCCCACCGGCCAGCACTCACTGCAAATGAAAATACTCAAATTCCAGTCAAATTTACATTCTGGATTTACTGCTTGTAAGTGGATGTGTCTCTTGTCACTTGTGGCTTGAGTTTCCTCTTTCACAGGCCCAGCCTCCTAACCACTGTCTTCGATTCTGATCATGCTCCTGCCTGAATCCAAAGTCATCTTTTTGTTTAACTTTTTACCTAGAAATTACTTCAGATTTACAGAAAAGTTACAAGAATTGAACAGACAACTCCCAATTATCCTTATTAACTATTAACATTTTACCACATTTGCTTTGTCATTTTCTCTTTATGTCATTTTCTATTTATGTGTATTCATGTAATTTTTTCTGACCCATTTGAGAGTTATAGGCATGACACACCCTTACCACCTAAATGCTTGAGTGCCTGTTTTCTAATAAGGACTTTCTCTACCTAGACACAGTATAATAATCTAAATCAGCCCTGGCTGGTTGGCTCAGTGGTAGAGCGTCGGCCTGGCGTGCAGGAGTCCCGGGTTCGATTCCCGGCCAGGGCACACAGGAGAAGCGCCCATCTGCTTCTCCACCCCTCCCCCTCTCCTTCCTCTCTGTCTCTCTCTTCCCCTCCCACAGCCAAGGCTTCATTGGAGCAAAGTTGGCCCGGGCGCTGAGGATGGCTCTGTGGCCTCTGCCTCAGGCGCTAGAATGGCTCTGATTGCGGCAGAGTGGTGTCCCAGATGGGCAGAGCATCGCCCTCTGGTGGGCATGCCGGGTGGATCCCGGTCGGGAGCATGCGGGAGTCTGTCTGACTGCCTCCCTGTTTCCAACTTCGGAAAAATACAAAAAAAAATTATTACAATAATCTAAATCAGGAAATTTACATTAATTTTATACTAGTATGTAAGCTTTATACCTTATTCATAGTTCCCAAGTTATACCAATTCATATTTTACTATCTATACAATGCCTTTTATAGAGAAAAAGGAAAATAGCAATACAGGTCCAGGATCAAATCCACATCACATGGTGTGTTTAGTTGTCATGTCTTCAGTCTCCTTTAATCTGAAAGGATTTCTCAGCCTGTCTGTGTTATGACCTTGTCATTTTTAGGAGTACAAAGCCAATTATTCTATATAGCATCTTTGAATTTGGGTTCGTCCAGTGTTTCCTCATGATTAGATTGGGATTATTTTTGGTAGGAATGCCGGACAAATGATGATATGTGTTATCAGAAGGCACGTGATGTCAGCTTTCTTTTAGAATTACAAACCTAATCTTGCCTCACCTGTTTAAAGCAATGGTCTTTCATTGCTGTTAGGATAAATAACAAGTACATCTTGGTATATTAAGCTTTATGCCTGCCCCTCTGGTTTCTTGCTCTTTGTTTCCTTTCAGTTTCAAAGAAATCTTATCGCCTGTCTGGGACAGTCACACAATTGTTCCTTCAGCCATGAGGCTCTTCTCCCCTCCTTCATCCCCCCTCTTCTAGCCTATTTAGCAGGAGCTTATCTATCCAATCTTTCATGACTCCAGTTTCTACACAGAAAAGGCATGGAGATGGCATTCTAGTTGGATAAGGGGAAGGGATTGTATGAGGGACTCTTCCTGAAATTTTACTTGAATAATCTTTTGTGTATGTTGTCCATGCCAAAAGCAGATAAGACAGAGGGGAAGAGAGTCCTAAACCTTGCAGCTGCCTACTTTCTCTGTTCCCTCCAAACTCTGCCCCTTGTCCCAGTTTCTCCTTGACTACTTCTATCCAGATCTCACCTCAGTCGTCAGAGACACACGCAAGTCTTTTGCTGTTGCCTAGCCCTAGACCATCACTAGAGGATGTTGTCCTGCTTTGTACTACACGGCTTCATCATTTTAACAGCGTGTATGAGACTTGATATGTCTGTCCTCCAGGAGGACAGGTATGTCTTGCTAATGGTCATCTCACCAGCACCTGAGTGCTTGACACATAAAAAAAGATTCATTAATGAATAACTGAAGATCAACACCTACCTCATTCTCCTACAGCACTGCAAATGATAAGGCTGTTCCCTGTTTCCTTTTTCTACAAAGACCTCCTCCATCTTTACCTTGTAACTCCTATTCCCTACTCTCCCATACAACTACACACTGCCAGAATTGTGAGTCCTTTCTGTGTGAGTCCATGACACCTGCTTACCTTGTCATAGCTTTTATTTTATTTTATTGTAATTGCTGTTTACTGTCTCCCTAAACTAGAGCTTAATTCAAAGATTATTTTATTTACTATCATATTCTTGTACTATGTTCAGAGTAAATTTTACAAATATTTTTGAGTGAATGTCATCATGCCTCTTTCATTATTTTGTGAGCATAAAAGTAATGCAATTCAAAGTAGGAAGTTGTAAAAATGAAAAGTATAAAAAATTAATTGCATACCATATTTACTGTTTCACTATTTTATTTTATTATTTTTATTTATTTATTTATTTTTGTATTTTTCTGAAGCTGGAAACGGGGAGAGACAGTCAGACAGACTCTCGCATGCGCCCAACCAGGATCCACCCGGCATGCCCACCAGGGGCAACGCTCTGCCCACCAGGGGGCGATGCTCTGCCCCTCCGGGGCGTCGCTCTGTCGCGACCAGAGCCACTCTAGCGCCTGGGGCAGAGGCCAAGGAGCCATCCCCAGTGCCCGGGCCATCTTTGCTCCAATGGAGCCTTGGCTGCGGGAGGGGAAGAGAGAGACAGAGAGGAAGGAGAGGGGGAGGGGTGGAGAAGCAGATGGGCACTTCTCCTGTGTGCTCTGGCCGGGAATCGAACCCGGGACTCCTGCACGCCAGGCTGACGCTCTACCACTGAGCCAACTGGCCAGGGCTGTTTCACTATTTTAAATAATAGATTACTTTTAAATGCCTTGGGTTATTTATTTACCCAATTTCTTTTTTAATAGATTATTATTATTATTATTATTTTTTTTTCTGAAGCTGGAAACAGGGAGAGACAGTCAGACAGACTCCTGCATGCGCCCGACCGGGATCCACCCGGCACGCCCACCAGGGGGCGATGCTCTGCCCCTCCGGGGCGTCGCTCTGCTGCGACCAGAGCCACTCTAGCGCCTGGGACAGAGGCCAAGGAGCCATCCCCAGCGCCCAGGCCATCTTTGCTCCAATGGAACCTTGGCTGCGGGAGGGGAAGAGAGAGACAGAGAGGAAGGAGGGGGTGGGGGTGGAGAAGCAAATGGGCGCTTCTCCTATGTGCCCTGGCCGGGAATCGAACCCGGGTCCCCCGCACGCCAGGCTGACGCTCTATCGCTGAGCCAACCGGCCAGGGCCAATAGATTATTTTTTAAGAGAGAGAGGGAAAGTGAGGAGAAAGATGAGAGGCATCAACTTGTAGTTGTGTCACTTAAGTTGTTTATTGCTTCTCATACATGCATTGACCAGTGGGGAGTGGGGTGGGTGCTCTAGCCGAGCCAGTGACTTCTTGCTCAAGCCAGCAACCTTAAAATCATGTTGATGATCCCATTCTCAAGCCAGCAACCCCGCACTCAGGCCAGTCACCTCGGTGTTTCAAACTGGAAACCTCGTTGGGCCATGTCAAAGTTCTACCCACTGTGCCACCACTGGTCAGGCTAAAATTTAGATTTTATATACATGTTTTTCTTGACTATAACATTTTTAATGGCATTCTTTTTTTCCTAAGAAATTCTGTTAAATAGTGGACGCAAAGAAATGTTCATCTATAATCATTATTTTTCTAATATCACCTCCCATATTTTATTAAAATAGATTTCTGTGGCAAGACTCCTTTGTTTTCTTGTTTAAAATTTTTATATAGTCAAATTTTGTAATCATTAAGAACAAAATAGTAAGTTCTTTCCCTTTTGTTCTTTCAAGTTTAGTAACTCTTGATAGTTTAGTTATTAACTCACTGGAACCAGTAACCAAATATTTTCATCCCTGTAGTCAATATTTTTTGGCATTTGCTGACACATTTCTGTGGATCTCTATCTTTGGTGCTATTGTTTTATCCCCCTATTTCAGATTTTTTTTCAAATTTATTGGGGTGACATTGGTTAATAGGATCGAGTAGGTTTCAAGTGTACATTTCTATGATTGTGTACTCACCACCCAAAGTCACATCATCTTCCTTCACCATATATTTGGCCCCCTTTACTCTTTAAAACCCCCCACCCCTTTCCTCCTGGTAACCACCATACTGTTGTCTGTGTCTGGGTTTCAGTTTTATAGCTCACATATGAGTGAAATTATATGGTTCTTAGTTTTTGTGACTGACTTATTTTGCTTAGCATAGTATTCTCAAGGCGCATCCTTGTCACACAAAAAGATGACTTTGGATTCAGGCAGGAGCATGATCAGAATCGAAGACTGGTTAGGAGGCTGGGGCAGTACTGCCTGTGAAAGAGGACAGTAACTGCAGCAGCACTGAAGCGAAGTGCCTGGATTCCAGAGCCCTTTAGAAAGTAAAAATGACAATGCCTAAATGTAGGCTTGACACGGGGAGTGTGGAATAGGGGCCAGAGTTAACTCCCGGCTTTTCTGGCTTTTACAACAGGATGCCATTCAGTAAGACAACGTACTGTAGGGAAAACAGGTCTGTAAGTGCCTGTGCTCCTCTTCGGGCCAAGTCAAGTCTAATGATAAATTCCACTTTGGGCATGTTGAGCTTTGAAGGCAAAGGCACGGCCAAAGATATAACTTTGGTTATATGAATATTTTGGATATATGAATCTTGAGCTCAAAAGAAAATTAACTAAAAATGCACATTTATAAGTTATTGTTTGAATGGTTATGGAATCCCTACACATTTATTAAAATTCCTTTGGTGGAAACTCTGATGGCCAACCACTGGATATTGAAGAATTCTGGTATGTGATGGCCAGTTGTAGAAAGATGACTCTCCAAAGCAGACAGAAGAGGAGGAGCCAGAGATCTCAGAGGAAAACCAGGAACACATTGCCCTGACCAGATAGCTCTGTTGGCGAGAACATTATGCTGAAGTACAGAGGTTGTCAGTTCGATCCCTGGTCAGGATACATACAGGAACAGATCAATATTTCTGTTGTCTCTGTCTCTCTCCTTTCCTCTCACTCTAAAATCAATAAAAAAAACATTAAAGAAAGGAAAAAAAAAAAGAGAATGTGCAACTTTAAAAAAGGAAACCAGGAATGCATTATCATGGAGGCAAGTGCTGCAGAGTGACGGTCAAGCAGGATGAAGACTGACACCCGGGCATTCTAGCTAACGACATGGAGGCCACTCGTGCCTTCAAGGAGAGGTGCTCTGTGGGTGGTGTGGGAAAAGCACAGAGTAGAGAGAAGTTAGGAATGCTGAAGGAAAAAGCAGAGTTGAGAAAAGGTGAAATTTTTTCTTAAATTTGAAGTTATACGTGACGGAATCCCCCGGCCAGGTACTTTGGTTGGTTAGAGAGTCCTCCTGACATGCCAAGGTTGCAATTTGATCCCGGTCAGGGTATATATGAGAATTGACCAATGACAGCAGGAATGAGTGGAACAACAAATTAATGTTTTTCTCTCTGCTTCCCCTCCCTTCCTCTTTCTCTAAAAAACTAAAATAAAATAAAACAACAAAAAAGTTACTGAGCACAATTAAGTGGGATAAACTGAGTGAAGATGGAAAGGTTCAAGATAAAGGAAAAATTATAATAGCGAGATGACTGAAGAGTGAAAGAGCTGGAATCCAGGGAAGAAAAAAGGGATTCATTTACACAACAAATATTTACTGAGAAGCTACTACATTATCAAGAACTGTTTTAGGCACAGAGGATAATGTGGAGAAAAAAATAAAACCCTTGCCCTTATAAATCTAACCTTCTAGTGGAGAAGAAGATATATACATACATATAATCCATGTATGTATATATTATGCAGTGATAAGCACTGTGAAGAAAAATAAAGCAGGATGAGGGGATGGGGAGAAACTGGGGATACTATTTTAGCCACGTATATCATGAAGGTTTCTGAATTGAGCAACAGAAGGTAGTTTTTGAAAGAAACTATGTGGGTTGTCAATCATCCCACTAGCTATAACCTCCCTCTGAGAGAAAACCAATGCCAAGGGGTAGACAACAAAGTGGATTCTAATGCTGAGACAGGGTTGTGAGAATACAAGAATTAGGTAAAGACAAAAAGAAACAGGAAAGGGAAAGTATAGCTAGGACTGTCTGCCTAATTTAGGTTTTGAACACCTAGATAATTCATGACCCCACAGAAACTGTAGGTCCTTCACAGTACCTTGTATTTTATTTTTCTTAGTAGTTGTCAATACATATAGTTGTGTTCTTAACACAAGTATAATGAAATCTTCAACCGTGTAATTCTTTTTTTCCTACAGACTATAAGCTCCATGAGGAAAGGAAAGTTGTCTTGTCCCCTAGTCCAACACAATGCAGATCCTCAGTAAACAACAAATAAATAAACATTTTAATATTTGGGGTGCTGGGGGGGACAACACAGTAATTTCAGTCTTCTTTAATAAGAAATAACCTGTCATTCATATTTGTTGGAAGATATATGTGATCCAGTGCTTAAACCAATTATAAATATATATATATATATATATATATATATATATATATTTTTTTTTTTTTTTTCTCCTTCCTCTTTTGTATAATATCTGTGGATGGTAAATGTATTTCTAAGTGCTAGGTGTGATCATAACTGAATTTTATGAGCTTTGCATAACATGTAAGCTGAAATTATCTCTGACCTTGTCCCCATCACCTTATTTACAGCCCTTAGCTCAAGGGGGGAAAAAAATCAATGGCTGATTTTTACTTTTACTTTTTCTAGATGGTTCATAGGGTCATTGCTATGAATAATCATTGCACACAGTGATGTCTTCAGGAGTGAATGAGATGCATTAGATGATTTACTTAACTTGCTATATGCTCCAGTGCTCTTAATCTGCTTTAGATAGTTTTCTGTTTCCCCTCTTATATGTGGTATCACATTTGGCTACTGGGAGTATGTCTGCTTCTGAAAGTTACTGCTTCTTTTGTAAATTGCTGTCTTAAAATAACAGCAAGCTTCCTAGATGAGGTCTTAGAAGAGTAAAAAGCACTGACTGTAGGCCTGGGATAATCTATCTGCTTTAAAACATGGACTTTGGCTTCACGTACGATTCTATGATATCTACAGCTGACTAGTATAAAAATAATGCATAGCTACCTATCAAAAAAAGCTGTCAGGCTCTATGATGTCAAGTCCCTGCAAAGACAGTTAAATGATTCTAAAATTCAATTCTTGGGCTCATCAGTTGACCATTTATCAGCTCTTATATGAATTAGCAAGAAAGATGAAATATACATGACCTCACTTGCACTGAGCAGTTGCAGGAACATTTTAAAGAATCTCAGAAGTTATAATAAAGAAGTCAATCAATAAATCAATACCATGCTTTCCATCAACCCAGACAAAGAAAATTATTTTGATGAAAAACATCTTTAAGAGAACAAAGTAAACTTAGGACAACACACAGGGTACTGGTAACCTTTAATATAAATGGGTGCCATTTTTCGGCAAACTGAAGCTCATTTTGTCTCAGATGTATCAGCACATACCTTTGAACAAGTGGCAAAGGAAGGAAATTGAGGGTGGAAGTCATGTCCAGTCCACAGTCCAGCATAATGGTGGTTGACTTGAATTTGAGCACATTGCATGGTAAGGTTGGGTGCCCCGACAGGCAATACTGAAGAAAAAAAATCACTTTCATTAATAATCAGTTACCCAAAAGCTGAAAAAGTATGGTAAATTAAGTTAAACTGATCTTCTCTTAAAAGAATCGTATGTAAATTCAGGTAACTTTCTATGTGGATTCCACCCTTTTACAGCAGTTCAAAATACTCAAAAGTCTCAGATCATATCCTATTTTTCATAGGGCACCAAGTAATATCTGAAGCAAGCACAGTTTTGGAGGGGCTGTAATTACACTAAATAGAAAATTTCCAGGCTACAGTGACCTGCTCCGCTTTCACATGACACTTCCAAATTCCCACTGTCCCACTAAATGTAAGTACTGCCTAACGCTGTGGCAGTCAATTATATTCTAAAGCAGTTCCTTAAACTGTGCTATAGGCTTGATTTTCTCCTCCTGTAAATAAGGGATTTTCCTCAAAGAGAAAATGGCAGGGGAGGGTTAACAAACAAGCTCCAGTAAGGAGTGCTGGCTCAACCTCGTCAGAAGAATGAGGCTAAAGGACAAGAGACTTCCCTGATGTTTAGATACTAAGCAGGAGAGAGGGATACCTACTCTCAGCCAATTGACAGTCTCTTGTTGGGGGCAGCAGACCTCAGAAGTCAAAGGGGCATAAGCCACAGTGCAGTATTCACAGGAGAGTGATGAGGCAAGACAACACACTGACCGCAAATATCTATCATGTCCTCCTCAGTGTAGTCGGGATGACAGATCCGCCACACTGGAAATTATTTATATGGGATGCACCCTGTGTCGCCTTTTATAATTCGATTGCTGCTCTGAAGAGAGGAAAGAGGAAACAGACCTTTACCCCACTTCTAAAGTCATTACGTACAGCAAGGCCTGGAAAACGGAGGGACCAATGTCCTTAATCCCTGGACAGTACATTCCTTCTTTCTGATTTGAGTACAAGTCCAGCACAAGCCAGAAAAATATGACATCAATATCAGGCCCCACATGGCCACAGGTGCTCAGGCTAAGACCTCCCAGGTACTTGTTGCTGTTGCTTTTGCCACAGAATAAATGTCCCTTTTTCTCCAGAGGACATTAAAGAGGCTGATGATTTCTTAAAACTGCATGTCCTAAAAGGGATGAGGCCTAAATCCAAGAAATTGTGGGTATTTCCCAAGCTTCTTTATTCCAAGTTTATGTATCATGATTATATTTTCCAAATGAAAATACACAACTCTTGGTCTGAAAGATTCAAGGTTACTTAAAATAAAAACAGTACAAATTATTTAAAATTTTAATTGTCCTTTTAAGGTCCAGGAAGCATGATTTGCCTAATTATACTTTTGCATAAGTTCATTCTGATAGGTATCAAAATTACAAGAAAAAATTTTCCTTTTAATCCCTACCCTATACTTCCACTCGCTCCCCATTGCTAACTTGATCTTATCCCTATCTAATAATTTTTTGTTAAAGATAAACTGTCTCATAGGATTGGTGGTGGTACAGTGGAGAGAGAATCAACCTGGGACACTGATGGCCCAGGTTTGAAACCTCAAGGTTACCAGCTTGAGTGCAGGCTCACCAGCTTGAGCATTGGGTTAATGGCTTGAGTGTGGGATCATGTCTTTTGATTGACATGATCCCATGGGCTTGAGCCCAAAGGTCACTAGCTTGAGCAAGAGGTCACTTGCCTGGCTGGAGTCCCCAGGTCAAAGAATATATCAGAAGCAATCAATGAACAGCTAAAGTGTCACAACTACAAGTTGATGCTTCTCATCTCTCTCATTTCCCATCTCTCTCAAAGAAAAAAAAAGAAATAGAATGAAATATATATAATATAATGATTATCTCTGGGTAGAATAATACTGTGTATTTCTCTTCTTTCTACTTTCTATATTTTCCAAACATTTGACAGTAGCACTTACTGCATTTGTATAGTTAGAAAAAACAAAACAAAACAAAACTGGAGATCTAGGCAGCCACGCTGAATGACAAAATTTTTCTTATCTTCATTTTTACATCTAAATTATGGATAACAAGGTACACCAGAAGACAAAAGGCTGACATGTAAAAGCTGTTGCTCAAAAGATCTGAGGTAAAAGAATTGAGCTGAAAGACTCCATCTGCTCCTGTCACTCAAGGATAAAGAAAGGTGAGGAACATTTTATAAGGGCCATAACCGAACGGGAGCTTTTCAGAGCATTGACTAGGATGACAGACCTTTATCTCACTAGTTCCATTTTTACAGATGAGGAAATCGAGCTTTACACGGCTGCGTGGGTTGTCTGAGAAGTGCCAAAGACACACAGCAAGGTCCCCTGACTAAAGATCCCACTCATGTTTCCCAAATTGCACCACTCACTTTGTAGGTCAACTGAGTCTCCTGAGACACACAGTGACTGGCCCAGGTTCACACAACCAGTAAGGGAGACACCTGCAGTTTCCCAAAGTTTGCTGGTTATTTCTAATATGCTGCCTGCAATCACTTGAGACTAGTACACAAAACATCAGTCATGTGATTTTAATTTTAAAATTAGAAATAAATCTGTATTACAAAAAGTTTGAAAAACAGCAGAAAGAAAAAAATGTATCCACAATCTTTTTTCTATTCCTTGTTATTTTTCATATTTGTAAAAGCTGTAATTTTAGTGCATATACTGCTCTACGTGCTGTTTTTTAAACACATGACAACTATGTTTTCTTTGTCTATGCTGTATCATACTTCACTTTTATTGGCTGCCTAAGTAAACATATCGTTGCTTGTTTAATCATTCCCTTACTGTTGAACATTTAGGGTTGCTTCCACTTGTTCTATTACAAACATGGCTGTGATGATCACTTCAGTACTTAAGGTTTTTTTCCATATTGGACTATTTTTTTAGAGGATTCCCAGAAGTGGCATTAACTAGGTCAAAAAATATGAGCATTTTATGGCTCTTGAAATATGTGCCAAAATGCTTTCCAAAAAAGGCTGAACCTATTTACAATGTCATCAGTAATACACCAGAAGATCTGTTTCACTGCTTACTCCTATCAGCATTATGGTCAAAACCATCTAGAATCTACACCAAAATGCAGCTGTAATGTTAGTAGTAGCTGCCTAGAAGCAATTAAACGGACTTAAACAGGAAAGTCAACTACATAATAAATGGCTTTAATTGTGAGAGGCAGTTTGGAGAAATGATTGAAAGCAGGAATTTGAAGTAAGATTGCCTGTGCCCAAATCCTGGTTGTGCTCATTATTAAAATGTGATGTGGGGAAAGTTACTTAACTTTACAAAGACAGTTTCCTCATATGTAAGATGTAGTAACAGAAGCTCCTGCTTAAAGTTGTGAGCACTAAATGAAGGGATACAGCCCCTGATACAGAGTATATGTTCACTAGTATAGTAGTTTCTATAGTTATAGAATCATTAATGGGCCAAAGAGTCTACTTAAATTTGGAGGAATAACTGATAGCATTTTAGAGAAGCAATTCTATTCGAAAATGGTATTCACTATCCCACAGGTAAAGAAATGAACAATTTTACAAATACTGTCTGTTGGTAGTTGCCCCTGCAGGAAGATAAAATTACTGTTGAATACACAGTGAATATTCTAGCCACTATAAGGTTTTACAATTTGAAATTTTTTCTAGCATAACAAGCACATAGCAATGCTTGTGCAATAATAATGTTAATATTATTTCTATTTAACAGAAAGTTAAAATAAATCAGGTTTATAAGATATAATAAATCTTATAAATGAGAGCAAGTTAATTTTTATTATTTTTTATTAAATTTATTGGGGTGACATTGGTTAATAAAATGAAATAGGTTTCAGATGCACAATTCTACAATACATCATATATTGACTATGTATTCATCACCACGAGTCTCCTTACAGCATCATTTACTCCTTTATTCTCTTTTACCTCTCTCCCATCATCTTTTCCCTCTATAATCACCATACTATTGTCTGTTTCTGTCCTCTTTTTTCTTTTGCTTGAAGAGACAACTACTTAGCTTTTTCTTCTAGTTACTTCTGTATTTCTCAATAATATGGTTATACTGTTACTTCTTAATTTCTTGGGTTTTAGTTATTATGTGTTTATTGACTTTTCTACTATGGAAGAGATCCAAAAGTTTGATGACATTTTTGCTATGCTTTGTAATCAAGGAATGTTCAAAAGAATTTATCACATTCAAATAAATGCACGTGAAGGCAACTGCCAAATTCCTTACACTAGATAAAAGAAATTGCAAATTAAAGAGAAGTTGGTGTATCTAACTTTGTAATATACTGATCACTACAATCCTTAAAGCACTGGGTCATGGTTTAATTCTCAGTGTTGTTTTTTCGCTCAGTGCTATGTAAATAAAAAACATGTTTTAAGAGAATTGTAGGGTCAGCGAATTATTCTACACTTTTTTGTAGTTAGTAATTATTTACTGACATTTCAACCAACTTCTTTGCTCACCAAACCTTCTTGTATCTCATTTCTTCCTTTAATATATATACCACCTGTAGTGATGGTATTCAAAATGGATCTCTCTGGAAATTTCCTAATTTTGACTCTACTCCTTAACAGTGATGGTGTTGAAATTATAAGGTAGCAAACTACCACAGAACACTAAAGATAATAATCCAACTGTCTTCTGTCATTTGTTATCACTGATGAGAAATCTGCTACCAGTCTAACTGCTATTCCATTACATGTTATGATCAAAATCTTCTCTTCTCTATGAACGTTCTGAGAACTTTTTGTTTTGTTTTGTTAATACATCTAATATATGAGGACTCGTCTTTCACAACTGTGAAAAAATGTCAGCCATTATCAATCTGAATATTGTCTCCCTCCTTCCTTCCCTCCCTCCCTTTCTTTTTCTTTAGGTGAGAGGAGGGTAGACAGTGAGGTAGACAGTGAGGTAGCATATGCCCTGACCAGGATCGCCTGGCAACCTCGTCTAGGGCCGATGCACAGTACAGGGCCATTTTTAGCACCTGAGGCTAACACACTCAAACCAAGTGAGCTATCCTCAGTGCCTGGGGCCACGCTTAAACCAACGGAGTCACTGGCTGTGGGACTGGGGAAAAGGAAAAAAGGGGGGGGGAGAAGCAGATGGTGGTTTCTCCCATGTGCCTTGACCAGGAAACAAACCCTGATGTCCATACACCAGGCTGATGCTTTATTCACTGTGCCACTGGCCAGGGCCTCCTTCTAGTTTCTATCAGTGGAATGTCTATATAATGTATGCTGCTCATAAAAATTAGGGGATATTTCAAAATGAAGAAGAAGCAATAAAAAAAAGCATTTAATTTTTTTATTAAACAAAAGAATGAGAAAAGCAAATGACAAGTCAAAGTTGTTTGATTATGCAAATGAGATGCAAACCCAAATTTTATTCCATTGGTGAAAATACACTATACAAAAGGCTGAATGTACTGGAGTATCTGCATACTCCTTGATCTCCTAATTTTTGTGAGCAGTGTATGTTCTAATGTTTCATTTTACACTCAATCTCCATGACTCTATAATCCGCTCATATTTTGCTTTTTAGTTCTGTACAGTACATTCTGCATACTTTCCTTAGCTCTAACACAGGGGTCGGGAACCTTTTAGGCTGAGATAGCCATGAACGCCACATATTTTAAAATGTAATTCCGTGAGAGCCATACAATATGTTTAACACTAAATACAAGTAAATGTGTGCATTTTATGTAAGATCAACACTTTTAAAGTACAATAACTCTCTGAATTCTTTTTAATAACGTTGTTATGCTGTTGCTAACCAATGATGAATAAAGTACTTCTTATCATTAATGTGACTTTTGGTGCTGCATGGTTTTGCTGATGGCTTTGTAGTCTGGTTGATATGTGGTGAGGTTAAGCTTCATTCAGGTGTTGAGACTTCCATTCGTTAAATGTGATCGTAGGTTGGTCTTAAAGTTCTTTAGATGTGAGAGACTGCTCACATGCATGCGTAGAGCCAAACATTGTCAGTACAGCAATACTCACACGCTGCACTGTGTGGTATGTGACGGGAAGTGTGCTCCAAGTATTGACAATCAGCTGGTCCGCGAGTTGAAGTTTTTTCATTTCTCCCCACTTGTGTTTGCTCGCCAACTCTGCTTGCTGTTGTGCAAGTCTTTCCAAATCTTCATCAGTGACTTGAACTTATTCACCCACATGTCTGAGGCCTTCAGAAGGTCAACAGCTCATAGCTCAAAATCTCTGAAGGAGATACTGGGGATGTAACTCAGGTAGGCGCTGTCCACTGCATACTTGTGTGGATGGGTGATGAACTTAAAAAAGA
This sequence comes from Saccopteryx bilineata, assembly GCF_036850765.1. Classification (NCBI taxonomy): domain Eukaryota; kingdom Metazoa; phylum Chordata; class Mammalia; order Chiroptera; family Emballonuridae; genus Saccopteryx; species Saccopteryx bilineata. Next base: position 159,998,785 of record NC_089490.1, read on the forward strand.
CGAGTGCACTCACGAAATTGTCCAAGGCATGCTTTGAATGACTGCAGAAGATCAAGATGTTGAGCAGGGTCACTTGCTGTGCATGCATCTTTAAACTCTCCCAGTTTTTCAAAGTGTAGTAAATGACCTGTTTCAATGTCTGCGATGAAGAGTTCCAGCTTGTTTTCAAATGCAAACACTGCTTGTTGAAGGGATAAGACCGTATTTCCAAAGCCTTGCATTTTCACATTGAGCTGGTTCAGATGTTCAGTCATGTCCATGAGATAGTAGAACTTCAGGGGCCACTCAGTGTTAGCTAATTCAGGATGCTTGACGTTTTTCATTTCAAGAAAAGTCCAGATTTCGCTCAGACAAGCAGCGAAACAGCTGAGCACCTTCCCTCTTGACAACCAACGCACATTGCTGTGCAGAAGCAGACCAGGATAATTATTCCCAACTTCATCCAGCAGTGTTTTAAACTAGCGATCATTTAAAGCTTGAGCAACAACCAAGTTGACCACCCGAATGACCAGCGACATCACCTCACCAAGCTGCTAGCCACACATCTGAGCACAAAGCGCCTCCTGGTGTAGGATGCAGTGAAAACTTAGGATGGGTCGTCTCTTTTCATGTTCACAAAGAAGCACTATGAATCCTTTGTTTTTCCCCACCATGCACAGAGCACCATCAGTACACACCGAAATAAGTTTATCAGATTTTTTTCTTTAGCGAACTCAGTGAAAGACTTAAAAAAAAGAGCCACATCTGGCTTGCGAGCCATAGGTTCCCGACCCCTCCTGCTCTAACAGTTTACTAATCCTTTCTGGGTTTGTTTGTTTTTTTTGTATTTTTTCTGAAGTTGGAAATGGGGAGGCAGTCAGACAGACTCCCACATGAGCCCGACCAGGATCCACCCGGCATGCCCACCAGGGGGCGATGCTCTGCCCATCTGGGGTGTAGCTCTGTTGCAACCAGGGCCATTCTAGCGCCTGAGGCAGAGGCCATGGAGCCATCCTCAACACCCGGGCCAACCCTGCTCCAATGGAGCCTTGGCTACGGGAGGGGAAGAGAGAGACAGAGAGGAAGGAGAGGGGGAGAGGTAGAGAAGCAGATGGGAGCTTCTCCTATGTGCCCTGGCCGGAAATCGAACCTGGGACTCCTGCACGTCAGGCCGACGCTCTACCACTGAGCCAACCGGCCAGGGCCCTAATCCTTTCTTCAGTGGGTCAAATCTGCTGTTGAACTCATACACTGAAATTTTCAATGACTGCATTTCTAGAAGTTCTCTCTCTTTTTTTTTTTTTGTATTTTTCTGAAGCGAGAAGCAGGGGGGCAGACAGACAGACTCCCGCATGCGCCTGACTAGGATCTACCCGGCATGTCTGCTAGGGGGCAATGCTCTGCCCATCTGGGGCGTTGCTCCATTGCAATCAGAGCCATTCTAGCGCCTGAGGTAGAGGCCATGGAGCCCTCCTCAGCACCTGGGCCAACTTTGCTCTAATGGAGCCCTGGCTGCGAGGCGGGGGTGGGGGGAGAGGGAGAGAAATAGAAAGTAGAGGGAGAGGGGTGGAGAAGCAGACAGGTGGTTCTCCTTGTGCCCTGGCCCAGAATTGAACCCAGGACTTCCACACGCCAGGTCGATGCTCTACCAGTGAGCTAGCCGGTCAGGGCCTAGAAGTTCTTTAAAAAAACACAACAGAAAACTAGCATCTTGTTTCTTTCATTGGCTTGAGATCTTCATATATATCTTAGCCACTTTAAAATATTAATTTCAACTCTCCAATAGATTGTACAACTGTCTCACGTTCTTGGGAGTTTTATAATGTCTGCTTATTCTAACTCATGATGAATTTCATTACTATTGTTTTAAAATTGTGAATTTTAAACCCATCTTTGGTGATAGTGTATCTGTGGTAATTCTATACAGAATGGATTGGGCAGGTCCCCAAGAAATATCACCATCTTGAAATCATTTTTGTGTTGATTTCTCAGTTTGAATAGCTACACTCTACAGGAAAACATACAATTCACTTTCAACACTCTCAAAGCACTGACCCAAGCTCCTTGCAGACACAATCTTCCATACTGACCCAATGAGCAAATGAATATGATATTTTTCTACTATTAATACTTTCATTGGGGTACATAGCCCTTGGGAGTTTTCTCATTACTGATTTTGAAATATGCTTTTCTGAATATTGTATCTATTACTAAGAAGACTTATGCTATGACCTCAGCTTTCAGCAAATCTTTTTATTAATTTTATTGATTTTTAGAGGGAGGAGGGAGGGAGGGAGAAAGAGAGGGAGAGAGGAGGAAAGGAGAAGGAGAGGTAGAGGGGATAGGGAGGGGAGAGGGGGAAGGAGGAAAAGAGAGAGAGAGAGAGAGAGAGAGAAAGAAAGAGAGAAGGAGAGGACAGAAAGAGGGGGGAGAAGCAAGAAGCAGCAACTCATAGTTGCTTCCTTTATGTGCCTTGACCAGGCAAGCCTAGGTTTTGAATTGGTGACCTCAGTGCTCCAGGTCAATGCTTTATCCACTGTGTCACCACAGGTCACAGCAAATCTAATACTTTAAAAAGCTGCATGAAGACAAAGTGACAACCAGCCAATTTAATCTCAAATAAATTTTCAAAAGCAACATGAATTACTGTAAACTTCATTAAAAATACACAAGAATTTGGCAGTTTGGTAAACATGGCAAATTGAATTTCAGTATCAATAAATTGGCTTTGGGGAAGAAGACTGTCTTTTGCAAAAAGAACTATAGGCTAAAACATTGGATGTTATCCTTTTCCCTAGACTTGGTTAAAATTATATATATAATTATAATATGGTGTTTATTTAAGTGTTAGGCATTCTCCAAGAACTTTACATTTAGCTCCTATTTAATCCTCCCAAGAATGCAATGAGATAGTAATAATTTTCCCACCTTAGAGATGAAGAAAATAAGGCACAGAGAAATTGCATGTGTTACCAAAGTTGTAAGGATGTGCCAGCACCTAAACCCAGGACAGTGAGATCCAGAAGTGTACATTTTTTTTTTTTTTTTTTTTTTTTTTTGTAACAGAGAAAGGGAGAGAGATGAGAAGCATCAATTTTTCATTGTGACACCTTAGTTGTTCATAGATTGCTTTGTCATATGTGCCTTGACTGGGGGGCTACAGCAGAGTGAGTGACCCCTGGCTTAAGCCAGCGACCTTAGGTTCAAGCTGGTGAGCTGTGCTCAAACCAGATGAGCCCAAGCTCAAGCCGGTGACCTTGGGGTTTTGAACCTGGGTCCTCTGCATCCCAGTCCGATACTCTATCCACTGCACCACCACCTGGTCAGGCCAGAAAGTGTACACTTAACTACCAAAACATGCCACGCTACACAGGGAAAGGAACTGTCAAGAGATTCAAAAAATTTTGCAGAGATAATGTACTTAAAGGCCATACCTTCAGCTGATTAAGAATGAAGACTGAATTTATAATTTATTGTTTTTTTTTTTTTTTTTTTTTTACAGAGACAGAGAGAGAGTCAGAGAGAGGGATAGATAGGGACAGACTGACAGGAATGGAGAGAGATGAGAAGCATGAATCATCAGTTTTTCATTGTGGCACTTTAGTTGTTCATTCATTGCTTTCTCATATGTGCCTTGACCGCGGGCCTTCAGCAGACCGAGTAACCCCTTGCTCGAGCCAGCCACCTTGGGTCCAAGCTGGTGAGCTTTGCTCAACCCAGATGAGCCCGCGCTCAAGCTGGCAACCTCAGGGTCTCGAACCTGGGTCCTCTGCATCCCAGTCTGATGCTCTATCCACTGTGCCACTGCCCGGGTCAGGCTGAATTTATAATCTAGATGTGAACAATGAAAATTAGTTATATGGCTAACTTAAAGTAAAGCAAGGTCCCAAGCAGATTAAATTATTAAATTGGTCCGCAATCCATCACAAGTAATAATTTTCTTTTGCTGGGTTTTTCCTTCCATTCAAAAAAAGGTGATAGGAGTCTCTCACTATAAAGTAGTTTTACTGCTAAAAGTGCCTTTAAATAGCTGTAATGTAACTTATAACCTCTGGGTTGAGGTAATGCCAAAAGCTATTTAATCTTGTTTGGAAGAATTGCACAGCATCATAAAGGGGCTGTTTTTTCATAGGTAATAGTGTTAATAAAGTTGTAAATGACATCACCATCTCCCCTCCCCCTTTTCTCCTCTCTCTAAACCAACTCATATATCTATTGTGGAGAACTGTGAGCAGAGAAATGAAGGTCAGTTGCCTTTTCTCCCTGGCAATAAAATAAAAAAAGTGACTTTGGTTGTTTCTGACACAAATATAACATGAAAATATTTTTGTGTAATGGTTTTGTCTCCTGGTACAACATCAGAAAGCCTTATAAGAATAATTTAAACATAAATGAATATAGAGGAAAACAAATTAAATAGATTCAGAGAATATATTTGGAAAAAATTCACACTGATTCATGGCAAAAACTCTTACCAAACTATAAATGGAATGGTATTTTCTTTAATCTGATAAAAGGTTCCTGACTAAATCTTACATGATAGTTAATAATGAAGCATGAGAAACAGTTTCTTTCAAGTTAAGAACAAAACAAGAATACCCACTATGGCTAATTAAATTTAAGACTATACTGAAAATACTGTACAATGTGATAAGATAAGAAAAATAAAAGATGTAATGAGAAATAGAGAAAAAACTGTCATTGTTCACAATGATGATGATATAATAAGAGATTGTGAAAACACAGTATTACAATTAATAAGATAGTTCATCAAGGTTGTTGGACACAAGAATCCATGTACCAAAATTAACTGAGGTGGGGTTTTTTTGTGACAGAGACAGAGAGAGACAGATAGAGGGACAGATAGGGACAGACAGACAGGAATGGAGAGAGATGAGAAGCTTCAATTCTTCGTTGCAGCACCTTAGTTATTCATTGATTGCTTTCTCATATGTGCCTTGACCAGGGGGCTACAGCAGACCAAGTGACCCCTTGCTCAAGCCAGTGACCTTGGGCTCAAGCTGGTGAGCCTTGCTCTTACCAGATGAGCCTGTGTTTAAGCTGGTGACCTTGGGATTTCGAATCTTGGTCCTCCATGTCCCAGTCTGATGCTCTGTGCCACTGTGCCACTGCCTGGTCAGGCTAACTGGTTTCTTATATGCCAGCAATAAATAATTAGTAAATGCAGTAAGAATTAAAATAGAATACCATTTCTATTGCAAAAATTAAATGTAGCAAATTGAAGCTTCTCATCTCTCTCCATAAATAAAAGTTAAAAAAAGGAAATATAAAATCTTTACCAAAAAATTATAAAATTCTACTTAAAGATAATGGTAACTAGACAGAAAAATAAACTATTACAAAAATTAGCAGTTTTCACTATCTATGTTTTTATAGAGCTTAAGAATCATACAGAAAAGACAGAAGCTAAGATTAGTAAGAAAATTAAAGAATAATGATTAAGAGTATTTAAATTTTATGATATTACAATTTAGTATAATGTAATTAACAGTAGGATATAGCACTGGGATAGCTAACAGACCAATGAACACATGTATCTAGGAGTCTGACATATGATAAAAGCAGCATTACCAATATATGGTGCTGGGAAAGTTTGTAACCCATTTGAAGAAAATTACTTGAGAAACAGAAATGCAGAAACAATTAATGAAGATATGAAAAGATGCTTAATATCACTAGTATCAGGGAAATACAAAATAGGACCATAATGAGAAAACCTTAGATTGGCTACAATTAAACAGGATGAAATACTAACTATTGGAGAAAATGTAATAAAACTAGAGAATAAAGTGGTATAACTCTGGAGAACAATTTGGCAACATCTAATAATGCTGGAAATATACAAACCTTAACATATACCAATAAACACACACATGGGTATAATACACAGCAACTTGAGGAAAGTAGTAACCTCTGGAGAGGGAGGAAAACAAAGATTGTTGATCTTAGCTTTAGATACAACTTGTCCTTAAAGGGGGCAGGGGAAACAGGAGAGCTGATTCTCCTTCTCACCCCCTCAAAAGGGCAAACTATCAACATTTATCTAATATTAGTAATGAATACAAAGTTGTCTTTTCTGTATTGTCATCAGATACTTCCGCAGGCATTAGAATTATGTAACTATACCTTTCCTACTATTGTGAAAATTTGTAGTGCTATTTTCCTTATGAAAAAAGTCTCATGGTGCAAAAATAAATCTAAGTGATCATAATGGAAAAAATGTTTTAGCATTAGTATAGCATTTGCTAGATATATTTGTTAATTTTCAAGGAAACTGTGCTCAGTAGTGACAATGGTCCACAATTTTCATTTTGATATCACATTTAACCCTGATGCAAAGTGAACAAGACTTAAAACTGCTGGCATGGCAATGGAATGCAGTACAAATGTCACCTCAGGAGACGGATGATTCAACAAGATACAGCCTTGGGTGGGGGTAGAGAGACAGAGGTAACTCCAAGATTTTTAAATTGGTACCCTTAATGAACTTCCTGATGCTTTCTAGTGTTATGAAGTTTGGCAAAACACTTCTCTAATAAGACCCAGCATGGCTTTATAATTTTATGATAAAATTTTCAAATGATATAGATAATTATCCAATTACCAGAAATGTCATATTAATATAGTAGCTATATTTATAAATATACATGTTCATAAAAATACCCATCAATGCTGATACTTGAAAAGGAATTCTAAAAATAAAAGTGGACCTTAAGTTAGAGAGGAATAGGACCCGGAAGGTCTATTGTATGAATCACCTTCACTAACAACAAGAACTACTGGTAAATATTCTCCAATATTTAATTAACTGAGTAAATATTAATACCCCAACAACTGAGTAAATATTAATACCAACGCGACTGTCAAGGCCCAAGATCACACAGTTAATAACAGACTGAATTTGCACTCAAATCAGCACAAGTTCTAAATGCTTTCTCTTAAATCATTTCATTAGTAGGAATGAGAAAAACTAGTACACTATGCTGAGTGACAGATTTAATATGGATAAAAGAGTTGGATAGGGAAGAACAATCAAAAGATCTTAGACATAAAAGTGACTATATTTTTTCTAGTCATCTTTTCTTACTGCTCCCTCAATAAAGTTTCCCTAATGTACCACTATCAACCCCCTGCTGGATTACTTCTAGGGCAGACAGCTTGGAATAGACTGATAAGAGAGAGCATTTGATTAGCTGATTCAGACTACTGACAGTCATTTCCATGTCCCTGAGAAGTTGCACACTAGCATATTTGAACATTTTTAAATGTGGTAGTTCTTGATGATAAAATCCACCAAGTATTTTATTTTATTTGTTTTTCCCCCCTATAGTCTAGCTTAGGATCATCATACTTTTGCTTCCATAAAAATCATAAAATATTAGGGTTAAAGTGACCTTGAATTAAAAATGCACTATTTGCCTGACTAGGCAGTGGTGCAATGGATAGAGCGTTGGACTGGGACGTGGAGGATGACGAAGGTTCGAACCCTGAAGTACCAGTTTGAGCGCAGACTCATCTGGTTTGAGCAAGGCTCACCAGCTTAAACCCAAGGTTGCTGGCTTGAGCAAGGGTCACTTGGTCTGCTGTAGCCTCCCGGTCAAGGCACATATGAGAAAGCAATCAATGAACAACTAAGGTGCCGCAACAAAGAATTGATGCTTCTCATCTCTCTCCCTTTCAGTCTGTCTGTCCCTCTCTCTGTCTCTGTCACAAAATAAATTTTTTAAAAATGCACTATTCAACAAAAATACAATGCATGCCACATACAATTTAAAATTTTCTAGTAGCTAAATTTAAAAAGTAAAAGGATCAGGTTTAAATGAACTTGAGACAGCCTGTCTGTCTCTCTTACTAAAAAAAATAAGTGTGGGCCCTGGCCGGTTGGCTCAGCGGTAGAGCGTCGGCCTGGCGTGCGGGCGACCCGGGTTTGATTCCTAGCCAGGGCACAAAGGAGAGGCGCCCATTTGCTTCTCCACCCCCCTCCCCTCCTTCCTCTCTGTCTCTCTCTTCCCCTCCCCCAGCCAAGGCTTCATTGGAGCAAAGATGGCCTGGGGGCTGGGGATGGCTCCTTGGCCTCTGCCCCAGGGGCTAGAGTGGCTCTGGTCCTGGCAGAGCGACACCCCTGGTGGGCAGAGCTTCGCCCCTGGTGGGCGTGCCGGGTGGATCCCGGTCGGGCGCATGCGGGAGTCTGTCTGACTGTCTCTCCCCGTTTCCGGCTTCAGAAAAATACAAAAAAAAAAAAAAAAAGTGTGGCTCATGGAGACACAGTCTATGCTAACTTAAGAGGGTGTGTACGATTCTGAGTGTGTCAGGGAAAGAGGGGAGTACAAACTACTGAGACTTCCTGCTTTATACCATACCATGCTGAGTTAAACTGCTTCCACTGAGCCAAATTTGCCTAATTGGGAACTATTAACCCTGCTAAGAATTTTGGGCCAGTCCCTGAAAACTCAAGAGACTTCTATAAATATACTTCAATTTTATTTGGTAATCTTTCACTTTCTTCCACTTTATATCTTGATTCTAGTTTGCAAAAGAGCTGTTAAATGTGCCAATCATACTCACTGTCAAACTGGCTACACAGCTGTATAAAGTAGGAGATAATTTTTCCACTTGAGCAGAAAATCTGTAGCATGCATAGTGAACACAGAGAAGCCACTTTCTGGTTGGAGAGTGGCTAAATATCACACCCAGCTGGGTAACTGACACTTATGGCAGCTCCCTCCTACTTATCCTGTCCTCTGACTTGGCTTTCCATAAAAATGAGTAAAGCAGCAGCAAGTGGTCATAAAAAGCACCCGCAACCCCAAGACAGAGAAGCTCAGAAAGGGTGGGAATATTACCAGTAAATCTGAAGGATGAGAAAGGGAAAATGGGCAGGGGCTGACTTGAGAATAAACATTGTTTGCTGTCTGGCAACAGAGCTTCAAAAATGTTAAAAAGTATGGTAATTATAGTTTATTTAAAATTTTCACAGAGCTATATATATATCATGAAAAATATTTTTTAAATTGACCAGAAGCACATATGTACCAAATTGGTAAAAGTGGTTACTGCTGGGTAGAGGGTGGTTGATTATATTGGCACCTTCACTTTTTACTTTTGATACTCTGTACCCTTGATTTATTCTTTGAGACATTAACCAGACTGCCCTGGTTGGGTAGCTCAGTTGGTTAGAGTGTCAGCCAGCTATACCACGGTTGTGGGTTCAATCTCTGTCTGATCAGGGCACATACAAGAGTCAACCTGACCAGTGGTGATGCAGTGGAAAGAACATCAACCTGGGACACTGAGGTCCCACATTTGAAACCCCAAGGTCGCCATCATGAGTGCGGGCTCACCAGCTTGAGCATGGGGTTGCTGGCTTGAGCGTGGGATCATAGACATGACTCCGTGGTCACTGGATTGAGCCCGAGGTTGCTGGCTTGAGCAAGGGGCCACTGGCTTAGCTGGAGCCCCCCAGTCAAGGCACATATGAGAAGCAATCAGTGAACAACTAATGTGCTGCAACTATGAGCTGATGCATCTCATCTGTCTCTTATCTCTGTCTCTCTTGCAGGAAAAAAAAAGTAAACCATGAATGCATAAATAAGTGAAACAACAAAGTGGTGCTTTTTCTCCCTAAAATCAATAATAATAAAAAAATTTTGTCCTAAGTAGGTAATTCTGACTTTGCATTTGCTAAGCTCGCTGATGCTTGTTTTGAAATTTCATTTTAAAGCCTGACCTGTGGTGGCGCAGTGGGTAAAAGCATCAACCTGGAACACTGAGGTCGCTGTTTCGAAACCCCGGGCTTCCCTGGTCAAGGCACATATGGGAGTTGATGCTTTCTGCTCCTCCCTCCCTTCTCTCTCTCTCTCTCTCTCTCTCTCTCTCTCTCTCTCTCTCTCCTCTCTCTAATATGAATAAAATCTAAAAATAAATAAATAAAATAATTAAAAAAAAGAAATTTCATTTTAAAAATATTTTCTATAACTGAAATGAATTATACATTTTGAATTCACATGAGTATGTAAGATATAGTTCTCCTAACTCCTCTGTCCAATTTCCAAAGGGATTAATTTAAAGGCTCAGGTGGGCCTGACTAAGTGGTACACAGTGGTTGGAGTGTGCTTAGGATGCTGAGGACCCAGGTTTGAAATCCCAAGGTACTGGCTTGAACAAGGGGTCACTGGCTCAGCTGGAGCCCCCTCCCCACTTTTTGTAGAATAGTAGGTTACTGATAGGTAGGATCTGTATGTTATTTCTTTTGTATGCCCCAGTGTCAAGGAGGTTTTATACAAGTTAGGCATTTAATAACATTTGTTGGATTTGTGTTATTCTTTCTCAAAACTGTTAGTTTTAACTATAGCATAGTCGTTCATCAACAATTTCTTCCTATTGGATCTACATAGTTTGAATCAAATACAGCTTAAAATAAATAAGCTACTTGTCCAGGGTTCCAAAACCCTCTTTGTTCCTATAGAGGTTTTTTCTGGTGTGGTAATCATGTTTATTTTAAGAGACTGATTTGTTTACATTTCTTGCTTTTATCAGGCCTGTCTCTTAAGTACAGAGAGGGAAACTATTTCTGGCTGTTCTGTTTTCCAAGAAAACCTTACAATTTTCTTTTAAGGTCACAAAAGTCTTTTACTTCTATGAGTCTGCTATGTACCACGTAAGACTTTAAGTTATAAAAACCATTGTTTTCTCAAAAGTCTGGAAAAAGCTTACAAGATATAATTAACTGCCTAGAATAAACAATACAACATAAATAGATCTTCGCCTCAGAAAATAACTTACTGTTGGGCTATGTGAAAGAATCTCACTTTATCAGTGACTGGAAAATTCTGCAGCAGAAAAGCAGCTACAGTAAATTAAAATACACAAAAATTTCAAGCCACAAATCACTATAACAGTGGCATGCTGAGTTCAAGAGGCATGTCCACTCACACCAGAAACAGAACAGAGATGCCTACCACCACTACTCCTAGTCCAAACTATTCTGGAAGTATAAGCCAATGTAATCACACCATAGGGGGAAAGAAATGAGGTTTAAAAAATTATCTCTATAAACACCTGGAAAACCCAAGGAAATTAACTGGAAAAACTACTAAAAATTAAAATAGAGAAACTCAACAAGGGGCTGTACAGAGAGTAGTAATTTTAAAAAAATACTCCTTCTATATGTAAACTATGTAGGAAAAGATTCCAAATACAGTACCAATAAAAAAGATATATATATTTTTTAAAGCACAAGAGGGGGGTGGAGAGGGAGACAAACAGAGACACACAGGGACAGACAGACAGAAAGAGAGATAAGAAGCAACAACTCATAGTTGACTCCTTAGTTGTTCATTGATTGCTTTCTATATGTGCCTTGACTGGAGGGTTACAGCAGAGCCAGTGACACCTTGTTCAAGCCAGTGACCTTGGGCTCAAGTCAGCAACCTTTGGGCTCAAGCCAGTGACCATGGGTCATATCTATGATCCCATGCGCAAGCCAGGGACCCCGTGCTCAAGCTGGTGAGCCTGTGTGCAAGCTGGTAATTTTGTGGTTTCGAACCTGGGTCCTCAGTGTCCCAGGCCAATGTTCTACCCACTGTAAATTGCCTGATCAGGTAAAACTTTTTTCAAAAAAAGTTTATAGAAAAGACATTTCTTGTTTTCAGATTCAATGATATGTTGAAAGAAATAACTCAATTCTCTCCTTATATTTTTATAAATGTAACTTGATTATAATAAAAATATAAAAATAATTTTACTGAGAATAATTCTAAATTTTATATGAAAAATAAATGTTTCAGAACAGTGTGGAAAATTCTGAAGTGAAGAGCAATAACTGGGAACAAATACTACAAGATACTAAAATATACTCTAAAGCAGGAGTCCCCAAAGTACGGCCCGTGGGCCGCAGGAGGCCCCCTGAGGCCATTTATCCGGCCCCCGCTAAACTTCCGGAAGGGGCACCTCTTTCATTGGTGGTGAGAGAAGCATAGTTCCCATTGAAATACTGGTCAGTTTGTTGATTTAAATTTACTCGTTCTTTATTTTAAATATTATATTTGTTCCTGTTTTGTTTTTTTACTTTAAAATAAGATATGTGCAATGTGCACAGGGATTTGTTCATATTTTTTTTATAGTCTGGCCCTCCAACAGTCTGAGGGACAGTGAACTGGTCCCCTGTGTAAAAAGTTTGGGGACCCCTGCTCTAAAGCTACCTAAGATAAAATAGTTTAGAGTTAGAACATTAATAGAATAAAGTTGGAAGGAAATGTGGGTTTGTTTTTTTTTTTACAAGGACAGAGAGAGAGTCAGAGAGAGGGATAGATAGGGACAGACAGACAGGAACAGAGAGAAATGAGAAGCATCAATCATCAGTTTTTCGTTGTGATACCTTAGTTGTTCATTGATTACTTTCTCATATGTACCTTGACAGCGGGCCTTCAGCAGACCGAGTAACCCTTTGCTCGAGCCAGCGACCTTGGGTCCAAGCTGGTGAGCTTTGCTCAAACCAGATGAGCCCGCGCTCAAGCTGGCGACCACAGGGTCTTGAACCCGGGTCATTCGCATCCCAGTCTGACGCTCTATCCACTGCGCCACCGCCTGGTGAGGTGAAATGTGGATGTTTTTATACACATATGAAAGCATGTACCACATCTTACACATAATGAGAGAAAAATAAAGTATAATTAAACCATTTTTTCACTTTCGAGTGAAAAGCAGTTGTTAATATAAAATGATCTGTGAGATGCGTTTCTAACTTAAAAAAGAAAAAGGAATATGCAAAACCAGTGAGCAGTATCTCATCATTTATATAAAACATACGTACAGAAGGTTGGAAATTACAGAAATGTGTAAAAGCCCACAGAATGTCTTGGAAGGATACACTAGACACTGATAACTGAGACTGTTCTGCAGAGGAAGATAAAGTTAGAAAAGGATCTTTTCACAGTTTTAAAATCTGTTGTATAAGCCCTGGCCGGTTGGCTCAGTGGTAAAGCGTCGGCCTGGCGTGCAGGGGTCCCGGGTTCAATTCCCGGCCAGGGCACACAGGAGACGCGCCCATCTGCTTCTCCACCCCTCCCCCTCTCCTTCCTCTCTGTCTCTCTCTTCCCCTCCCGCAGCGAGGCTCCATTGGAGCAAAGATGGCCTGAGCGCTGGGGTTGGCTCCTTGGCCTCTGCCCCAGGCGCTAGAGTGGCTCTGGTCACGGCAGAGCGACGCCCCTGAGGGGCAGAGCATCGCCCCCTGGTGGGTGTGCCGGGTGGATCCCAGTTGGGCGCATGCGGGAGTCTGTCTGACTGTCTCTCCCGGTTTCCAGCTTCGGAAAAATACAAAAAAAAAAAAAAAAATCTGTTGTATAACCCCCCCTCAAGTTAAACAATGTACATGTATTAACTATCTAAAAAATACAAAAAGATGCTCAACACCATAAATCATTAGGGAAGTGTAAGTCAAAACCACAGTGAGATACTGCTTCAACCCATTATGTTGTTATCATAACAAACAAACAGAAAATGACAAGTCTGGCTAGCAGTGGAGATGTGGAGAAATGAGAAGCCCTGTGCGTTGATGGTGAGAATGTAACATGGTGCAGGTGTTGTGGAAAACAATATGTTTGTCCCTCAAAAAGGTAAAGTAAACTGAGACTTACTATGTGATCTAGCAACTCTATTTCTGGGTACACAACAGTCCCCCTTATCTGCAGGGGATACATTCCAAGACCGCCAGTGGATGCCTGAAACTGGATAGTACTGAACTCCACATATACTGTTTTTGCTATACGTATGTACATCCATCCATCCATATACACACACCTATGATAAAGTTTAATTTATAAATCAGACACAGTAAGAGATTAATGACAATGAAAATAAAGTTATAACAGTATGCTGTAATGAAAGTTATATGAATGTGGTATTAAGTAAAATAAGAGTTACTTGAACATAAGTACTGTGATACAATGATAATCAATCTGATAACCATGATGGCTACTAAGTGACTACCAAGCAGGGAGAGTAGACAGCACTGAGTCACTAGACAAAGGGATGATTCACATACTCCGTGAGAGTGGGACAGTGTAAGATTTCATCATTCTATTCAGAATGGCACACAATTTAAACTTAGAAAGTATTTATTTCTGGAATTTTCTATTTAAGATTTTTGGACCATGATTGACCATGGATAACTGAAACTAAACAAAGCAAAACGGGGGACTACTGTATACTCGAAAGAACAGAAGCAGACTTGAACAGATATTTGTACATTCAGCCATGTTTTATAGTAGCTTTAGTTACAATAGTCAAAAGGTGAAACTGCCCAGGCAAGTGTCTATCGACAGATGAATGGACAAACCAAGAGGCAGCTACATACAGTGTAATATTATTCAGCTTTAAAAAGGAATTCTAACACATGCTACAATATGGATGAATCTGGAAAATATGCTAAGTGATGTTTTGAGATGGATGGTAGTGATGACTGCGCAACAATGTGAAAGTACTTAATGTCACTTAATTATACATTAAACATGGTTAAAATAGTAAAATTTATGTTCATGTATTTTACTTCAATCAAAAAAAAAAAGTAATGCACAAGTAGAAAATCTGATGAGATCTATAGCAAGTAAAGAAATTGAATTAGTCAATTAAAAATCTTCCTCGCCTGACCAGGCTGTGGTGCAGTGAATAGAGCATCGGACTGGGATGCAGAGGACCCAGGTTTGAGACCCCAAGGTCGCCAGCTTGAGCGCGGGCTCATCTGGTTTGAGTAAAGCTCACTAGCTTGGACCCAAGGTGGCTGGCTTAAGGGGTTACTCAGTCTGCTGAAGGCCCACGGTCAAGGCACATATGAGAAAGCAATCAATGAACAACTAAAGTATAGCAACGAAAAACTAATTGATGCTTCTCATCTCTCTCCGTTCCTGGTTATCTGTCCCTATCTGTCCCTCCCTCTCTGACACTCTCTGTAAAAAAAAACAACAAAAAACAAAAAACAACTTCCTCAAATAAAAGTCCAGACGCAGATGGTTTCATTGATGAATTCTATTAAATATTTAAAGAAGAAATAATATCAATTCTTCATACACCTTCCAGAATATATTGGGGAGGAAACATTTCCTAATTCATTCTTTGAAAACAATATTTCTCTGATACTAAAGCCAAACAAAGATATCCTAAGAAAACTACAGAATAATATCTGTCATAAATGGACCTGCAGAAGTCCTCATCAAAATATTAGCAACCAAATCCAGCAACATATAGAAAAGATTATACATCATTGTCCCTGGCCGGTTGGTTGAGTGGTAGAGCGTCGGCCTGGCGTGCGGGAGTCCCGGGTTCGATTCCCGGCCAGGACACACAGGAGAAGCGCCCATCTGCTTCTCCACCCCTCCCCCTCTCCTTCCTCTCTGTCTCTCTCTTCCCCTCCCGCAGTGAGGCTCCATTGGAGCAAGGATGGCCCTGGCGTGCTGGGGATGGCTCCTTAGCCTCTGCCCCAGGCGACAGAGAGATGCCCTGGAGGGGCAGAGCATCGCCCCCTGGTGGGCAGAGCATTGCCCCCTGGTGGGCGTGCCGGGTGGATCCTGGTCGGGCGCATGCGACAGTCTGTCTGACTGTCTCTCCCCGTTTCCAGCTTCAGAAAAATACACACACAAAAAAAGATTATACATCATAAGTGGAAATTATCCCTGAAATGCAAGATTGATTTAACATTCAAAATTCAATTAAAGTAATACACCATATTAATACAATAAAGGACAAAAACCATTGATCATTTTGATATTCAAAGGAAAAACATTGGATAAAACCCAAGATCCACTCATGATAAAAATGCTGAACAAACTAGGAATGGAATGGAACATCCTCAACTTGATAAAGGGCATCTACAAAAAACCTATAGCTCACTTCACATTCAGCAGTAAAAGACTGAAGGTTTTCCCCCTAAGATAGGGAAAGGGGAAAAAATGGAAAGGACACCTGCTTTCTCCACTTCTATTCAATACTATACTGAAAGGTCTATCCAGTGCAATTATGCAAGAAAAAAATAAAAACATTAGAAAGAAACATGTACACACAATAAAAGTAGCCACAAAGTGTAACAATCCCCATGTCTATCAATTGGTACATGAAAAATAAAATGTGGTATATTCATAGAGTGGAATATTATTGAACAATACATGCTGCAACACAGATGAATCTCAAAAACACTATGCTAAGTGAAAGAGGTCAGACACAAAAAACTGCATATTGCATGAGCCAATTTATATAAAATGACCAGAAAGGGCAAAGCTACAGACAGAAAGTAAGTAGATTAGTAGTTGCCTGGGAATGGAGGTAGTGATGAGGACTAACTGCCCATGATTACAAGGGATCTTTTTTGGAGTGGTGGAAATATTCTAAAACTGAATTGTGGTGATTTTTACACAACTCTTCAAATCTTCTAAGTCATTGCACTGTACCCTTTGAATGCATGAATTTTGAGGGATGTAAATTATACCTCAATAAAGCTGTTTAAAAATGTAAAATAAAAAAGCTGTGGCCAGATAGCTTAGTTGGTTAGAGCAGTGGTCCCCAATCCCCGGGCCACGACCGCTACCGGTCCGTGGGCCATTTGGTACCAGTCCACAGAGAAAGAATAAATAACTTACATTATTTCCGTTTTATTTATATTTAAGTCTGAACGATATTTTATTTTTAAAAAATGACCAGATTCCCTCTGTTACATTCATCTAGGACTCACTCTTGACGCTTGTCTCGTAAGTTCGACAATTATATTTAAAAATACCACAGTTTTTATGCCGGTCGCATAATTTTATTTTGTACATTTATCCGTCCCACCCTAAAGGCCTGTCCGTGAAAATATTTTCTGACATTAAACCAGTCCGTGGCCCAAAAAAGGTTGGGGTCCACTGGGTTAGAGCATCGTCCTGAAGCGCAGAAGTTGCCAGTTTGATCCTCGGTCAGGGCACATACAGGAACAGAGTGATTGATGTTCCTGTCTCTCTCTCTCTTCCTACCTCCCTATCTCTCTAACATCAGTAACTTAAAAAAAATTTTTAAGTAAAAAAAAATGTAATTACAATAATAGTATCTTTACATTAATACTTCTGCTTGTTTACCCATATTTCTACATGCTGGAAAAAAATTATGGGAAGGAAGAGTTATTAAGTTAGAACATCCAATTATGTCTTCCTCTATTTTACTAGAATTGAAAATACAGAAATACTATACAGAAATACTAAGAGAACTCCTGCTTAGGCCATAAATCTGAGAAATGGATTATTTATTAATGCAAGACATTTTTTTATTCACCTTCCTTTATCCCTTCATAAACATAAGTGATGAAAAATAAACTGTACCTTAAGGGCAAAAGGGGTGTTTAGTTTTACATTTCCTAAGACATCATCTGTCTGATTATCTATCTTGAGAAAGTTAAAGTTCCTCCAGTTGAGCTTTTAATAAGTTTAAAGGTTTTAGACCTTAAAGGTATCTCCTTCAGCTATATGGTCAATTAGGGCCAATCTAAACTTCCTGTTTTTCTCACAGTCAAGTTCCCACCACATAGTTCTTAGTCTTTTTTTTTCTTGACAGAGACAGAGAGTCAACGAGAGGGATAGATGGGGACAGACAGACAGGAAGGGAGAGAGATGAGAAGCATCAACTCTTCGTTGCAACCTCCTTAGTTGTTCAGTGATTGCTTTCTCATATGTGCCTTGACCAGGGGGCTACTGCAGACTGAGTGACCCCTTGCTCAAGCCAGCGACCCCTTGCTCAAGCCAGCGACCTTGGGCTCAAGCCAGTGACCATGGGTCACATCTATGATCCAATGCTCAAGCCAGCAAGCAATCCCTTGCTCAAGCTGGTGAGTTCGTTCTCAAACTGGATGAGCCCGTGCTCAATCAGGATACCTTGGGGTTTTGAACAGGGTTCTCTGCGTCCCAGTCCGACACTATCCACTGCACCACTGCCTGATCAGGCCATAGTTTTTAGTCTTTTTTTTTTTTTTTAATTAATTTTTAGAGAGGAGAGAGAGAGAGAGAAGGGGGAGGAGGAGCAGGAAGCATCGACTCCCATATGTGCCTTGACCAGGCAAGCCCAGGGTTTTGAACCGGCGACCTCAGCGTTTCCAGGTCGACACTTTATCCACTGCGCCACCACAAGTCAGTTAGTCTTGATCACTAAGCGCCTTGGGGCTTTCAAGTTGACTTCTTTCTCCTAGTCGGTCCCGTTCCCTATTCGCCCTTTCCTTTTTCATTCTTGCCTTTTCTCATGATCCCTGCAAATCCCTGCATCTACCTTTCTTAGTTTTCCTGATGAGTCAACTCCTAGCTTCAACTCACTGGTCATCCCTTTACTGGGGTCTGGGGAACCGCCTCTGACATTTACACACACTTGGCCCAGCTGCCTCTCCAATTTGCTTGATAACATAATACTGTCATCTTAATTATGACACCCATGCACTAGCATTTTCAAAGCAACACAATAGATTCTTTTTAAACCCTCCTTTTTTTTTTTAATCTGAAGAAATCTGTTCCCCTTTCTGAGACATTTCTGTTTTAATAAATATGTCTAAGAGACAAGAGGGTATGACGGATGAAAGAAAAAGGTTACATTACTGTATTAGTAAGACAATCATAAGGGTAAAGAGACAGCCTGGCCAGGCAGTGGCGCAGTGGATAGTGTCGGACTGGGATGCAGAGGACCCAGGTTTGAAACCTCAAGGTCGCATGCAGGCTTGAGCGCGGGCTCATCTGGTTTGAGCATAGCTCACCAGCTTGAGCCCAAGGTTGATGGTTTGAGCAAGGGGTCACTCACTCTGCTGTAGCCCCATGGTCAAGGCATATATGAGAAAGCAATCAATGAACTAAGGTGCTGCAACAAAGAATTGATGCTTTCATCTCTCTCCCTTCCTGTCTGTCCCTATCTGTCCCTCTGTCTCTGTCACAAAAAAAAAAAAAAAAAAAAAAAAAAAAAAAGAGTAAAGAGACAGATGGAATTGTTGGCAAGGATGGGGAAATGTATTCTCATACACAACAGGTACAGCGGTAAACGAGTGGGCAAGTTGGCCACCCGTTAAAATTTTAAGAAGGCATATTCTTGGACACAAATAAATTTTTTGATTACTGCATTAAAAAAACCTGAGCCAGTCCTCAACAATCTCTCTACATTAGGAGGTTCACTGTTAATAGTTCGCATTGCACAGTAGGACTGCTAGAGTTTCTAAAGGCATCAGAAAGAATAAATCTGTTTTGCTCACTGCATTATATCTAGTGCCTGAGCAATGGCTAGCGCAGAGGAAGCTGATATTCAGGAAGATTTGTTGAATGAATAAATGGATGATGGAGATATGAGGGGCAGTTTATGCCTGGACCGGTCTTGGTGTATAGCAAGCCAAGAGCAAATTTTCCACTCAGAATACTAGGTTTTACTGAGTCCCATGGCTATGCAGTATCCTTGGCCCATGTCCATCAAGTATATTTTGCTGAGCATCAGAGCAAACAGCACAGGAATTTGAGTACTTGGAGCAAACCAGTCACAAAACAAATGTGCTTCTGCAGTTCTAAGTAACAGTAATACTGTCATGGTTGTTTGATAAGTCATATATGTATACATATATATTTGTATATACTCAATTTAAAAATCTATTATCAGTATACTTTTTTTGCCTTAATATGCATAAAAGACTTAATCTTCTGAGCAACCACTAATGTCCAAGACAAAATTGTCCATTTTTATCTCAGAACGCTACTGAACAAGGTATGTGACTTGGCCTTAAGTCACCTACAGCTTTTTAGAGATCTTCCAAACCTGTAAGAATTTTTATGAGTTTATTTGGGCCAAACTGTAGACAACTGCAGGGAAGCAAGGTCTCAACAAATTGAGAAAATGCCCCAGAAAATGGTGGTTTTGCCATTTATTTTATACATTAGAATCAAAGGGGAAGATGTACGGGGGTTACATGCTATTGATTGTTGACAGATTAGGGAGGCAGGAGAAAGCAAAGCAGGGAAACCTCTGGGATTGGGTAACAGGTAAAAATGTGTATACAGAAACTTCTTTATATAGACAGGCAAAAGATAGTTAATTAAGATGATAATAATAACAATGAGGGAGTTTGTTGGTCTCTGCTCTGGTGGAACATTTGCCCTGAGCAGGGCAGGAAAAGATTACCCTTACATTTTAAAGGCATGTTATCAGGTACGTTATTGTAGATGAAAAAATAGGTTCAATTAAGGTAAGCATTGACCTTTGTTACAGAAAAATACCTCCCTAGGACATGACTACCACCACGAGCTGCTTTTAATTAGAAAGTTTTAATTTCAGACCATCCTGTGTGGTTACTTTTTGTCTCTGAGTTTGCAAGGCCACCATGCTCCCCTCCCTGGAGCTTGTCAGGTTCAGTATGTGGTCCCTTTTTCCATCCACAGAGGAAATCATTTGAGAAGAAAAAAACCCCATTACATTGACACTATTGTAAAACTTGAAATGATATTACATCATAAAGACACATGAGGGCACTCTAATCAACCAGCAAAGAGAAACAGAAAAGAGTAAAATCAAGTTGACATTTTGACAATGCTACTGCAAGAGGTGAATAAGCACTGGTAAAATTGTGAATGTTTGTAATTTATGGCAAGAGATTTTCTGTTCTTAATTCAAATTCTAAAAAGCCAAAAGGATTCTTCAATTCTGTAAATTGGAGAAAGAATCCGTCATTCTCAGATCCAAGGTGAGGATTAACCACAACCCCTTCTAATGATTTGTTAAATTGACCTTGTAGCAGGATTTGCACCTTTCAATTAAACGATCTTCCATACAAACGACAATATCACTTGGTGTTTTACTCTACTAGGAGTAATCCATGAATCCATTTCTTTACTCCCTCTTTTCCTAGCTGAAATGGCAAGTTAAAAGTTTGAGCCTTCCCCAAAGTCAGTAGTGATGAGACAGCATTTTATACAAAGGAGCATAGACGATTAAAGAATATATCTCATGGTTTTCTTGAGGCTTTTCGTTTGTAAACACAACCACAGCATATAATTTCCTCCATCAAATTTAAACTGTATAGCATACCAAGCACTTAAGTGACCTTTCTTTCAGACCTATAACAGAGCAACGACATGTGCACACTATTCCGAGACAATCATTCACTAAGGATTATCATAATCTTTTTTCTTTTCTTTTTTTTTTTGACAGAGAGAGAGGGATAGACAGACAGGAAGGGAGAGAGATGAGAAGCATCAATTTTTCGTTGCAGCACTTTAGTTGCTCACTGATTACTTTCTCATATGTGCCTTGACTGGGGGACTACAGCAGACCAAGTCTTGCTCAAGCCAGTGACCTTGGGCTCAAGATGATGAGCTTTGCTTAAACCAGATGAGTCCATGCTCAAGCTGGCAACCTCAGGGTTTTGAACCTGGGTCCTCTGCATCCCAGTCCGATGCTCTATCCACTCACTGCGCCACTGCCTGGTCAGGTGAATTATCACTAATCTTAAAGTCACATTAGGATTTGTGCTTCAGCAAAATTACAAGTAATTCCTTATCATCAATCTTTGGGGTCAATTATAATAGTTAAAATGGGTGGTATTAAAACTCCGAACACCAAAGGTTCAGAAAAAAATGCGAGTGGTTGCATTTTTGTTGACTGAATACCTAGATTATCTCATCTCTGAAACTATAGAAATAATGACACATGCTGCATTCTCAAACTGTAATTATTTTATTCACTTTATTCTTCATCTATCTTTATTCTTCGTCTATTAGAATGACTAAATTCCTGGTCATGAAGTTTCAAAGTCAGTTTCTATCGATATATTCAGTCTTTTCTTGTTCAGTTTCATGGTGATTTCTAGTTCCTCTCCTTAGCTAAATTAGCCATCATGGTGTACCACCCAATTAGGCTCAGTCTATACTAAAACAGAACGATGCTCTAAAATGTGCTAACTTAGTGTAAAGCCAGTAACCGCGGGCGCCATCCTAGCTGCCTGGCTGACGCAGGTTCAGGTTTGATTGGGATCAATTGTAGAGAAACAATTGAGCCAAAAACTGGTGGTCCATTTTCCTTTATTTTAGACTCGCACTCGGCAAGCAAGTAAAAAACACACCAGGCTCCAAAATCCACTTATTCAGCACTCACAAAGGTGACTCATCCGAGTTTTCCTAGAATCAAAGGCTTCAACCTCACCAGTCTTATTCATCTCTGTTCCCCATCTCCTTCTCCTTCTCCTTCTCCTTCCCCATTCCGCCATTTTTGGCTGCCTCCTCCACGTGGCCTTGCTACACCATGGACTCTTCCTCTCTCCCAAAACTTCCTCTTAGCTCCTCCTTTTAAAACCTTTTGGCGTGAAAGCCCTCCCCCAACACACATTAGCATAACCAAGCCCCTTCCCAAGCAAGTAGGGCAATTAGCTGTCCCACATGAGCAGTGGCCATCTTTAATGAGGTGAGCATAAATTAACTTATCTGCCCAACTCTTGGAGACCACATTTCTGAATTTTCTGTTCTTTTTAATAACAATTCGGCCCTGGCTGGTTGCCTCAGTGGTAGAGCATCGGCCTGGCGTGCAGGAGTCCCAGGTTCGATTCCCGGCCAGGGCACACAAGAGAAGTGCCCATCTGCTTCTCCACCTCTCCCCCTCTCCTTCCTCTCTGTCTCTCTCTTCCCCTCCCGCAGCCATGGCTCCATTGGAGCAAAGTTGGACCGGGCGCTGAGGATGGCTCTGTGGTCTCTGCCTCAGGCACTAGAATGGCTCTGGTTGCAACAGAGCAGTGCCCCAGATGGGCAGAGCATCGCCCCCTGGTGGGCATGCCGGGTGGATCCTGGTCGGGCGCATGCGGGAGTCTGTCTGCCTGCCTCCCGTTTCCAACTTCAGAAAAATACAAGAAAACCAAAAAAACCCCCCCAAAACCCTAATTCTGCTTAATTAACAGTACTAGTGAACTTCTTCAGTTAAATAAAGCTGCCTAAATACTGCATAATATTATAGACAGTCATTAAAATCCTTTCAGTTGGTAGCTAAGGAGATATGCAAGGATTATATACTAATGACATCCATTGTCTTCCCTTGGGAGTGTAAAAAGCCACCAAAGAGAACCATAAATGATATAAGAGGCTAATTTGGGTAGTATAAACACTTGGGTACTAAATTGGTACGATCTTATATGGAGCCCTTTATATTATCAAGAAAGTTTCAAATTTTAATTTTTTATCATTAATCTTTTTTAAAAACTTCATTTAACCAAACTCCCATTTAAAGCTAATTTTAAAAACAGTCCATAATAGCAGGTAAGAGGGGAAAAAGAGAGTTGGGGGGGGGAGACTCCTTCCCTTAAGAAGGTGAAGTTTCTCACACCGCCAACTCTCCAGAGTTCTCCCAGGTGCCAGACCTAAAGGCTTTTTCCTACAGTGATTCTTTGATTTTTATTTCCCCTTGACCCTTATGTTTTAATAGGATTTTAACAAACTATACTCAAGTTAAAAAAAAAAAAAGCCCCAAATAAACTCTTTCAGTATGCACAGTGGTTTCCTCTTTTTAAGAAAGAACTTATGAACAACTAGAGACTAAGGAGCCTCAATGAAGAATTGATGTGTCTCATCTCTTCCCCCCCTTCCTGTATGTCTGTCTCTATCTGTCCCCTCCACTGTTGCTGTCAGAAAAAAAACAAACAAACAAAAAAAAAACTTAGCACATGCCAGGCGCTGGGGGTCCATGCCCTTATTAAGCAACAGACCCTTTAAAAAAATTTAATTTATTGATTTTAGAGGGAGAAAGAAAGAAGTGGGGAGAGAGGGACAGGGAGAGATAGGGAAAAGAGAGAGAAGGAGAGGGAGAAAGAGACAGAGGAGGGGGAGCGAGATCAATTTGTCATTCTATTTATTTATGCATTCATTGGTTGATTCTTGTATGTGCCTCAGCAGGGTATCGAACCTGCAACCTTGGCTTATCTAGACAACTCTCTAACCAACTGAGCTACCTGGCCAGGGCAAGCAACAGACTCTTGAGGAAGAAATCTAGGGTTCAGATCTTGGCTCTACTACTTTTTTCCCCTGTGTAACTTTGAGCCAATTCACCTCCCTGAAGCTCAGATTTTTATTTATAAAATGGGAATACTATCATCTAGATCAAAGGATTAAATGAGACACTAAATAGGAAGTATCTCACACAGTGTCTGGCACAATGTTAGTGCTCCATAAAGGGTAGCACTTAATTCTTTTTTACTCCAACATCATAGCTTATTGTAATATTTCAGCTTCACCTCTTAATCTTTTCTCAATGATATTCAGACCTTGATAAGCCCCTGGGGATTTATTCAACTACTATTTGGTAGTGTCATTGTACCTGGTTTTAAGAATACACAAAGTTTACAAGAGGAAGGGTAGAACGAAGACCAATACATGGAGTCCTCAGGTTACGACAGTCTTGACATACAACGTTTCGAGTTTACAATGCTCACTCCTGTAAGAACTTAAAAAAATTGAGACATGTTTTGACTTATGCTGTTAGTGCCATACTTACAGATTACGTTGGCAAACTATATAGTTTGGTTGAGCGTGGCAGAAGAATATGCAGTAACGTGGCATATGAGTGAGGGAGTTGGCGTCCCCCAGTACGCTTACCTACGCCATTGTGGACTGTTAAAAGCTCAAGTGTTCCGTGTGTGTCAGGCTAGGGTGTGTTTCGACTTACACCAAGATTTGGGTTACATCACTGTTGTAGGAATGGAACTGCGTCATACTCTGAGGACCCCTGTAGTTGTAAATGTTATGAAAGGAAGTGTGCCCTGGAAGCATGTAAAAGGGGTCCCTAATTCAAGGAAACCTTGAGTGAGTGTTTTTTAAACAGACTTGAAATGTATAAAGAAAGTAGGCAGGCCGAAAAGTGCTATAGGCCAGTGTTTTTCAACTGTTTGTTCATAGGTCCACAAAAGAGTTAAGCACTCTGATGTTGTATGAAGATTATAGACTCAATGATCTCAGTAGAATGCACTTAAGCTCAGGGTAATATCTCCTATTTTCACCAGTCCCTAAGTATAAAAAGGTTGAAAACAAAGGCCATAGGCAATGGAATATATGTAAAGTCCCAGAGGCAAAAGAGTGTCGGGAAAGTTCAAGGAACTGGAAGATGTGCGATATAAGTAGAATAATGACAGCAAAGGAGATAAGGGCTAAACACCAGCCTGGAGAGGTAGGCAGGACCAAGTAAGTCAAGTGGAGATTTATATAACTTTATCCTAAAGGCAAAGTGTTTTATGTTAATGCTGCAATTTAAAACAAGTCCTAGGCTGCAGAGCAGAAAATGAGTTGGAGACGGGTAAGAATGAATGTAGGGAGATCACATAAAAGGTCTCTGAAATTCCAAATGTCGAGTGAAAAGAGCCCCTACAAGGGCAATATTAGCAGGACTGGAGCAGAACAGACCTGTTCAAGAAGAGAAGTAGAATGAATAAGATCTGGTCAAACCCAGGCCGGTTGGCTCAGTGGTAGAGCATCAGCCTGGCGTGCAGGAGTCCCAGGTTCGATTCTCAGCCAGGGCACACAGGAGAAGCGCCCATCTGCTTCTCCACCCCTCCCCCTCTCCTTCCTCTCTGTCTCTCTCTTCCCCTCCCGCAGCCAAGGCTCCACTGGAGCAAAGTTGTCCCGGGTGCTGAGGATGGCTCTGTGGCCTCTGCCTCAGGTGCTGAAATGGCTCTGGTTGCAACAGAGCAACCTCCCAGATGGGCAGAGCATCGCCCCCTGGTGGGCATGCCGGGTGGATCCTGGTCGGGCGCATGCGGGAGTCTGTCTGACTGCCTCCCCGTTTCCAACTTCAGAAAAATACACACACAAAAAAAGATCTGGTCAAAGAAATATGCGTGTGAAGAGGATTTTGGCAAGTCATAATCTCAGAAATGACCCTTGCTGGTTTGCTCAGTGGATAGAGCATCAGTGGCATATGGACACCCTGGGTTTGATTCCTGGTCAGGGCACACAAGGGAAGTAACCATCTGCTTCTTTCCCCTTCCCGCTGTCCTTTCTTTCTCTCTTGCCCTTCCACAGCCAGTGGCTCAATTTGTTCAAGTGTTGGCCCTGGGCACTGAGGATAGCTTGGTTGGTCAGAACGCCTCCTCTCAGGCCCTAAAAATAGCTAGGTTGATTCAAGCATCTGCTCCAGACAGGGGTTGCTGGGTGGATCCCAGTCCAGGGGATGTGGAGTCTGTCTCACTATCTCCTCTCCTCTCACTTAAAAATAATAAGAATCTCAAAAAAAAAGAATGTGCTCAATAAAATGTATTTCTGTGTTTCATGATATAAATGTAAAACATGGCTTACTACATATTCCTAAAGCAGTACACAAAGTTAACCATTTTAGGCCATGGGTGGATTTATTTCAACTCGACCAGAGGCATGCCACACAAAAGAAGTCTAATTTACTGAGTGTCAATGTTTTTGAAACCAGTTTGCTATGCTGACAGAAATTCTGCATCACAGATCACCTAACTACTAAGTGACTTACAACACTTACTTCCTCCAAGGCATCTTTTGGTTCTTAAAGGAAAAAAATAAGTTTATTTTTTCTCTTCCATGTTTTCCTATCTTTAAATTAAGCAGGATAGTATGAGCAAACCAACGTATAGTATAGGGGTAGGCAAGAGTAGGTTTACAGTTGTTCGTATGGAAAAAGACATGTAGGTTATGATTAATAAATAATACAAGAATAAACTCACAACTGTAAACCTACTTTGCCTTCCCCTGCATGTGTAAACCATGGTTCTCTGATAACCTCAGCAAACCAGTTTTTATGGAAAAACTGTTTCACACTTGCATGCCTTCTCCCAGAGCACACCAAATGTAATGTATCCTTTATTAAAGACATATGGTCTGTGCTCCAACCATTTAGGTGCAAGCTCTTTTGCTTCTAAACTGAACCTTCTTCCTGGAAGGCCGTAGCCTCCTCATTGTTCTTTTTTTTTCCTTTTTTTCTTTATTCATTTTTAGAGAGGAGAGAGAGAGGGAGAGAGAGAGACAGAGAGAAAGAAGGGGGGAGGAGCCGGAAGCATCAACTCCCGTATGTGCCTTGACCAGGCAAGCCCAGAGTTTTGAACCGGCGACCTCAGCATTTCCAGGTCGACGCGTTATCCACTGCTCCACCACAGGTCAGGCTCCTCATTATTCTTATCAGTTCAAGAGTCATGTGTCAAGAAAGCTGTCTCTCAATCATCCTCTCCATTTGCCACGCTTTGAATATGCCTCTGAGTTATCAAGAATGCTTACTTTTGGCTTACTTTTCTCTATTATATTGCATGCTTCTTTAGGGCTAGGGTGGTGACGTTCAATTGTGTTTTTATTTTAGCATGCAAGCGCACAAAAGAAAAAAAGAGAAAGAAAGAGACAGGAAGGGAAAGAGATGAGAAGCATCAATTCTTTGTTGTGGCACCTTAGTTGTTCACTGATTGCTTTCTCATTTGTGCCTTGACAGGTGGGGGAGGGGGTGCTCTAGCCGAGCCAGCAACCATATCATATCTATGATCCCATGCTCAAGCCAGCAACCCCATGCTGAAGCTGGTGAGCCTGTGCTCAAACCAGCGACCTTGTGGTTCTGACCCTTGGTCCTCAGCATCCCAGGCTGATGCTCTATCCACTGCACCACTGCCTGGTCAGGCCAATCCTGCACTCTTAAGTGTCTAGTCTAGCACAATGACCCAGAAGCAAATCGAGAATCTTAAGGTTTACTGATCTGCGTCCTTTCCTTTACATAAACAGCTTTAAATGGAGAGAGTTTTGGAGTTGAACCTACATTGAATACTTTGACTAGTCAGAAAACAGCTGACACTTTCCTGAATAAATACATACCTGTAGCATGATAGTCACTAAAGGGAGGATGAAGGGGATGTGTGTACTTTGGAAAAACATGCTCAAGTAATTATATAAATGGAAAAAGAAAATAAATCTTTTGTTTTTGTATAAAAATGACCGAATGTAAAGCTTGACAATATTTGCCTATAGGAACATAATTTTAAAAGGCACCACATCTCACACAAATTTTTCTAGTCTCATAATTATGTTATTAACTAATTCCATACAGATGAAATAAACTAGTTAGATCTGTGTGCATGATGACAGTAAAATGGCTCAAGATAAAGTTCTGAGAAGTGTTCCTATAAGCCAGGTGTTTTGAGTTTCGTGATGCAAAGACTCGAGGCATTACTGGCAGGCTCCATCTAACCTTGGTTGATTAAGTCCCTACAGCCCTAGACTGTAATATATATTTTTTTAATTTGAAGATCTAATTGGCTTTGCGAAAGCAATCCATGAAACGGGCAGCATTCCATCCAGCAACTAGAAGGCGCTCCCAACTGTAATGCCTTGACACTTGTTCTCAACCCATCCACATCCTACAAAGGGTTTAAGTTTCAAGTCCTCAGAACACATCCTGACCTCGTCGTTCTCTTAATTCCAAGTGCAATTAGGACTTTGTAACAGAAAATTTAATAATTACTCTTTGTCCAGTATCTTCTACCCTCTGCTCAGAAGAAGTAACCAAAGCCTTCTCAACAAGGGTGGGAAGAAACGCTAATCAAGCGCTAACTGCGGGGAAATAAGTTAACCTATTTAACACTCACGTGGCAGCTGAGAAGTCAAACCTAGTCCATAGAGCCCAACCTTAGTTCGTCGGTGAAGAAACGTTCCAGTCAACC
Organism: Saccopteryx bilineata; assembly: GCF_036850765.1. Classification (NCBI taxonomy): domain Eukaryota; kingdom Metazoa; phylum Chordata; class Mammalia; order Chiroptera; family Emballonuridae; genus Saccopteryx; species Saccopteryx bilineata. The sequence goes on from NC_089490.1 coordinate 160,027,439, forward strand.
TCTTAGCGAACCAAAGGGACCCTCCAAGGATGTATAAGATCTCCTGGCAGGTGTGTGTAGATTGGGGTAAGGGAGCTGTGATTTTAACACCCTCAACAACAGCAGCTTTCCTTAGTCCACCTCACTTACTAGTTTCTAATCGCCACCCCTTTAGAGACGGATATGGCATAACCATTGCCCCTCTGACCTAGAAGCGGAGACTCACCAGTTTCATATCGGACTTTTGGTTGTTCAACACCAGTCACTGGACTCCTCAAACCCTGACAGAGTCTTCCGGTTCAAGCTCCACCGCTCGCCAGAGGAGAGCATCGCGGGACCTGCAGTCTTTCTTCCCTGCGCCCCCTTTCCGGGGCATCATGGGAACTGTAGTCATATCTCCATATATCATGGGAACTGTAGTTATCTTTCCCTTTCCTCCCTTTTCTCAGTAAACACCTCCTTCCGTCAGCTGAAATTCATCCCCCGCTAATTAATCCTCCTTCTCCACGCCAGCATGATATCATGTCCCCAGTCTGGGCCTGAACCCATGGTATTCTGGGATCTGTAGTTCCCACGGCTCCGGCGCCCCTTTCCCCTCCTCCCTGTGGGAAGGCCGATGGGCGCGGCTCTTGCCGGGAGTTGTAGTTCTCTGGGGTCTCTGGACGCTAAGCTCCGCGCCTTTACTCAAGGGAGGCAAGAACTACAACTCCCAGGGCCGCCCCGCTGCAGCAGGTGGGAGCGGGGCTGTTGACATCAATATGGCGGTTGTCAGCCAGACAAAGACAGTCAGTCTGATGTGATTGAGACAAGGGAGGATTTCAGGGAGAGACTGGGAGATAGGGGCTTCCCCTCCCCCTTCTCCTCTTCCTGCGCGGACCTCAACCCCTCCCCAGTCCCCTCCTGACTGGCGCCCCACGCGGAAGACACCCCTCCCCCTCCCGCTTTCCTCTCCTCCCCATCAGCGGTTCGTACTGGGACGTTGGGGAGGGGGCTGTGCCGCGCGGAGAGAACTCTGCAACGATTCCGAGGTGAGTCGAGCGGTTTTCAAACCGGACTATCTCAAGTCTCTTTCTTCACTTCTTTCTTTTCACTTTCTTTCTTTTTTTCTTTCTTTCTTTTTCCTTTTTCCTTTTGGCGAGGTTTTGAGGAGAAAGTGAGTGGGCTGGGGCTGGGTCTCTTAAACGACCGGAATGAGAGGAGGGAGGGAGCCCGGGGCTTCTGAGCGGGTGACCCGTACGCAGGGTGTGGGGTGGGGCAGTTTGTGGGGGGCGGTAATTTGGAAGGCGTCGGCTGCTCCCCAACTCTTTTCTCCTGGTCTCCACTGTGGGCAGAAGGTTTGAATCCTGGAGGTGGGGTCTCCTGTGAGGAGTTTGGGAAACTGTAAGGTGAATCGGAGATGTGTAGGTTTGGGGCTTGTAACTGTTTTAAACTGTGTGACGTGTACTTGTGTGATGTGTTAGTCTTGGATAAATGTCTGGCGATAGGAAGTTAGATAGCTGGAGTCATCGCTTGTAGCTGGGCCTGGGCAGAGAAGCGTGCGTGAGGTCCGGGACCTGGATCCTCGGGCTGGCGCCGTGGTGCGGGGCAGCTGGGGTTAGCAACTCGTTTGCGTCCCATTGCCCGGTCGCGCTCGTCCTCCCCGCCTCCGTCTCCACCTCCACCTCCACCCCTGCGCACATCTCCACCCCAAACTCCCGGCAAGAGAGCCGTTGAGAGGAGGTGGTGGCCAGAGGGATTTTCTGCGTCCTTAAGCCGGTAGATGAGGTGGGAAAGGAAAAGTGTTCTTAATATTTTATTCCGGAACCCTGTTTTGGTTACACTGTTGGGGCTACTTGGAAAGGAGTCCTCCACCCACCCTCACCCCGAAACAGCAGGTAGGGGGATCTCAGCGTCTGCGGTGTTAAATGCATTAAACATTACTTAAAATTCGGGGGCGTGAGGTCGGGGTCGGGAGTGCTGACATGTGTAGGCATCGCTGTCTACTAGAGACACAGAATGACTGTTGGGTATCTTGAGATAGGGCGACTTATTTTCGTGGAAGGAAGAACTGTTGTAAATTATTTGGAGGCGGGGGTAGGGGGGAGTAGCTGAAAGGCGCTGTTTGTATTTTTCTTCTACCCCACCCTGTTCTGCTTCGCATTTGTCTGAAGGCTGGTACGGAAGACAAGGCATTTGGTGAGTGAAGGGGAGAATGCAGTTGGCATTAAAGATACTGTGTAAAGTTGAATGGTATAACGTGATTGCTTTATACATTTACTCTGAAGCTTTAAAAACCCTCATGTTTCGTGTAGGTGGAGTGATTTCTTTGGGATCCTGCAGGTACACAGAACTCTGCCTTCCCTCTCTCTTTCCCTCTCTCTCCCTCTACCTTCCTTCCTTCCTTCCTTCCTTCCTTCCTTCCTTCCTTCCTTCCTTCCTTCCTTCCTTCCTTCCTCCCTCCCTCCCTCCCTCCCTCCCTCCCTCCCTCCCTCCCTCCCTCCCTCCTTCCTTCCTTCCTTCCTTCCTTCCTTCCTTCCTTCCTTCCTTCCTTCCTTCTCCTTTCTCTCCTTTCTCCCCTTTCCCTTTCCCTTTCCTTTCCCTTTTCTTAGCATGCATGGTACATTTATCTTCATGGATGAACATAATGCCTCCTGTGCCTATTTATTTAGTTTGTGCTAATACTGTTGTGCTTTTTTGTGGGTTTTTGTGTAAAGTACTTCTTTAGATGAAAAGGACCTGCATTTGTTTCTATTTTGCATTTAGCCACAGGTAATTGTCCCATCAAGGTTGCAGTGCTTTGTATTAAACTTATTTTAAAACTGTGCTACTAAGTTGTTAGATCCAGTTGACTTACATATACAAGTTTGGAAAATTTGAATTCTGATTTTTTCTCCTCTCAGAGTTATAAAGGGAAGGGGATTGCAACATCTTGTTTCTCAGTCTTTAATATTTAATAACATCCCACCAGAAGAATTTAAGATAATATATTTTGTACTTCCTTTGGTCTGAAATATGTTTATCAACCTTTCTCATGTGACTGATATTTAGTGTAATAGGCTTTTAAATAACTAAAGGAATTGGCATAATTTCTCTTTTGACTGTTGATAATTTAGTGTATTTACATATTTGGTTCCAAATTTATCAATTCTTGAACCTATCAGTAAAAGATCTTCAGATTCCGTAAAAAACTTGCATAGATACAGCATGTAATATTATAATATGTTTTATAACCTTTTCAACTTGAAATTTCTGCAGTTGGTCATTCACACAGATAAGCTGACTGTACGAATGAGGCAGCATATATATTTGGATTGACCTGAATAGAAACAAGATCTCCAACTTAGAATATAGAATATGTTGATACAAGGATGAGCCCTTACCTTGTTATAGAGTAGGATTTCCAGAATATTTTTGTTTTAACCTTCTGTGTTTACCTAAAACATTATTTTGTAAAAACTGGAGAAAAAATCCTAAATAACTACATAAGAGTGTTTTGTTTTGTTTTTTTGGCTGAAAGATACTCCGTTAGACAAGACTATTTGTTCTTCTACCCACTCTTCTGATTTTGTTTTCTTCTATAAAAACACAAAGTTACTGGAAAAGCTTTTATTGAACTTTCTCTGACTAGTAGTCTGGTTGAAATCATTACAGAGTAAACCAGATATATTCCTTGCATTCATTGGAGTGATTCCATTGCATTTTAAGCACAAGCATTAAAATGATGTAAAGCCTTTACTGCAGGTTAAAGCATAAAACATTCTCAGCATGTGGAAGTCATATGGTTTACGAAAAAAGTAGGTATCAGGGCATTGGTGCTTGTCCTTAAGATTTCATCCTGTAAATTGTGAAAGACACATTTCTTTTAATATGATTGCTTTTGAAAATGTTGCCTATATAATGAAAGTTGAAAATCCTAACTGTTTTTAACCAGTCTGCTGCTAGTTGAGTGATCACTTGAATACTGTGCTTGCAAACGTGCATCAGGCAGCCTTTAGGGGTCGGCTTTATGTTCAGTGTCTGGTGGGGCTTCATTTTCACTGTTGTACTAACAGATTTCAGTGTCCTTAGCACAATCCTTGAGTAAAGCGTCACTAATATAAATTTAATAGCACAGATTTGGTAAATTATAAAATGTATTGTCACAAATCTCTCCTTAGTTCATTATTTAAAATATAGAAATAGCTAATTTAAGGCAACTTTTGTGGAAAGGGTTGATTGGAATGGCATTGTTTGTTTTAGTAGATACTGAACACATTGATAATATTTAAATCTAATTCCTTCATTTTGGATGTTTTATGTATTATATTTAGTCTCTCCTACTTTTTTTTTTTTTTTTTTACAAGGACAGAGAGAGGGATAGATAGGGACAGACAGACAGGAACGAAGAGATGAGAAACATCAATCATTAGTTTTTTGTTGAGACACCTTGGTTGTTCATTGATTGCTTTCTCATATGTGCCCTGACCGTGGGCCTTCAGCAGACTGAGTAACCCCTTGCTTGAGCCAGCAACCTTGGGTCCAAGCTGGTGAGCTTTTTTTTTTCATTTGCTCAAGCCAGATGAGCCCGCGCTCAAGCTGGAGACCTCGGGGTCTCGAACCTGGGTCCTTCCGCATCCCAGTCCGACGCTCTACCCACTGCGCAACCGCCTGGTCAGGCTAGTCTCTCCCACTTTTATTGTTTCCTGTAAAACCATGTTTGCTTTTTCTGTTCATTTCATTGTAGCTCTTCTGTTATTTTTATATGCAGATCTTTAAACTTGAATGATTTCTTTTGGGAATTAGGAAATTATCTTACGATGTCGTTTTTCATAAATGTAAATTCGTGTACTGGTTAACTTTTTAAAAATGTGAACATTTACAAATAAAGATACTTAGTGAAAATGTGTTGGCTTTGTCTGTTTTGTGAACCTGCTTTATTTAGATTTTTTGGTTCTATAGTTAATTTTAAAGCTCCCTTTACTGTTTGGCTAGATTTTTCTTACAACTGCTGGCTTTTTCTTCCCAATTTAGTAGGACTTTAATTTCAAAATCAGTTGTTATGAGTAGAAATCCCAGCTTGTCTAGAGTGTTATATCTGTACATTCACATATGCACTTACACATATAAAACACCTCTATGTTTGCTTATATGATATATGAAATTGGTATATACCTATCAGATGTGCAAGCCATAAAAAAGGAATCTGAACCACAAATAACAGGAGACTAAAGAGTGGCTCAAGCTAGGAATGAAAGTGTAACCACCACTACATGCTGCCCACATTATAGAAACTATGGAGCAGGGTCCCCAAACTTTTTACACAGGGGGCCAGTTCACTGTCCCTCAGACCATTGGAGGGCCAAACTATAAAAAAAACTATGAACAAATCCCTGTGCACACTGTACATATCTTATTTTAAAACAAAAAAACAAAATGGAAACAAATACTATATTTAAAATAAAGAACAAGTAAATTTAAATCAACAAACTGACCAGTATTTCAATGGGAACTATGGGCCTGCTTTTGGCTAATGAGATGGTCAATGTGCTCCTCTCACTGACCAATGAAAGAGGTGCCCCTTCCGGAAGTGCGGGGCCGGTAAATGGCCACAGGGGGTCGCTAAATGGCTACAGGGGGCTGCATCTGCCCGTGGGCCGTATTTTGGGGACCCCTGCTATGGAGATTTTCACTATTACTGTAAACCATTATTACTTTAACAGATTTTGCCAAAATCTAGTTCTCTCAAAATGGAAACCATTGGTATTGAAATTTTTCTCAAAATAAGGTTAAGTAATATGTGACTTTGATTCCTAGGTGCAGCTATCTCCCTAGTTGACCCTTACTGGACTTAAGGCCTATAATATATACAACGTCAAGATTTTTCCGAATGATTACTTGACATAAAACTTTTAGTTAGAGTCTATTTAAACATAATCCAGTGCTTTAGATACTTGTTTATCTTGATCTTAGATGAAACAAGTTGGAAATTTACTATAACATTTTCTTGGACACTTTCCAAGAGCATTTAGTTACTGGAAGTTCCTGGCATTATCATAGTTTTTCAGTGTATGTGCTGCGGAAGTGAGCACATGAATAGTTTTTTTTTTTACCCTCATAATGGTAATAAGGATGAAGTTACCTAAGTTTTTCTAATGGTTATTATAATGTTAATGAAATCTTTTACAGAGTTTTTACTTGGGGTATAAGAATAGTATTTTTTTTTTTTTACATTTCCAGACTATAGAAGAAAAAAGAACAATAGTTGATTTAGCTTTGAAGTTACATTATTTTGCTTTTTAAAAATCCTAAAATAGATGGTCATAGACCCCTCCTTTAAGAGGTCAATTTGTAATCTAATTTATTCAAAGGTATTTAGATTATTTCTTACACTTAGAGTGCTGAGTATGAACAATGTCTCCTAAACTCCACATACTGGATGTGTTCTCTATAGCTTCTCTGTCCATCTCACTTTCAGTGATTTGTCAATGGACTGCATGTGGTTTATTGAAAACATTTAATATCTCTCTTTACTGTATACATATTAAATAATTAGTGTGGAATTTGCCAAGTACAGAAGTTTTTATGTTTTTATTTTTTTATTACAGAGACAGAGTCAGAGAGAGGGATAGATAGGGACAGACAGACAGGAACAGAGAGAAATGAGAAGCATCAATCATCAGTTTTTCGTTGCGACACCTTAGTTGTTCATTGATTGCTTTCTCATCTGTGCCTTGACCGTGGGCCTTCAGCAGACCCAGTAACCCCTTGCTGGAGCCAGCGACCTTGGGTCCAAGCTGGTGAGCTTTGCTCAAACCAGATGAGCCCGTGCTCAAGCTGGTGACCTCGGGGTTTCGAACCTGGGTCTTCCGCATCCCAGTCCGACACTGTATCCACTGCACCACTGCCTGGTCAGGCAGAAGTTTTAATATATATAATCATATTTTTTTCAAAGAGAGGAAGTCAAATGCTGTGGCCATTGCTGAGGTAAGGATGACTTAAGATTGATCGTATCTTTAAGTTTTGATAAAGGAATCATATGCTTGAAATATGAAGCTGTTGGGTTGGGCCTAGTCAGTCAAGCTGTGGAATCATTTTTACTCTTTTCATCCAATCATGAAGTCAAGTCGATTTTGCATCCTTTGTGTTTTATCTATTCACTTAATTTTCATTCTTTTGCCATTCCCTTAATTCAGGCCTTCATTATTCCTGGCTTGCCACATCAGTCTCTTAACTAATCTTGCTGCTTTCAGTGTTTTTCCTTAGTCATTCTTCAACCCTACTTTAGGGATCTTGCTAAAATAATGTGATTTTGATTTTTAGCCATACTTTGCCTGTAATCCTTCTCTGGTTCTCTAGCCCTTTAGATAAGTCCAAATAGTCACTCCACCTGTGTCCAGATCCTGGCTCTGCTACTTACTGGCTGTGTAATCGTGGGCAGATTTTTAAATTTGTCTCTGTCTGAATTACTTCATCATTAGAATGGGAATAAATATTCTTTCAAAGGAATTTTTTTGTGTGTGTGAGAAGGAGAGAGACAGGAAAGGGAGAAAGATGAGAAATATCAACTTATAGTTGTGTCACTTTAGTTGTTCATTGATTGTCTTTCATACATGCCTTGGCTAGAGGGGCTCAAGTTGAGCTAGTGACCCCTTGCTCAAGCCAGCAACTTGAGCTTCAAGTTAGTGACCTTGAGCTTCAGGCCAATGACCTTTGGGCTCAAACCAGCAACCATGGGATCAGGTGGATGAGTCCATACTCAAGCCAGTGACCCTGTGCTTAAGTTGTCAACCTAGGGGTTTTGAACCTGGGGCCTCAGAGTCCCAGGTCACCATTCTCTCTATTGTGCCACTGCCTGGTCAGGCCTTCATAGGATTATTGTGAGCCCTTAGAATGCTGTTAAGTCCTTTTTTTTTCTTTTTTCATTTTAGAGAGTAGAGAGAGAGAGAAAAAGAGAGAAGGGTGGAAGAACAGGAAGCATAAGCTCCCATATGTGCCTTTACCAGGCACGCCCAGGGTTTGAACCAGTGACCTCAGCGTTCTAGGTCGATGCTTTATCCACTGTGCCACCACAGGTCAGGCATTGTTAAGTTCTTAGAATGCTTCTGACATATCATAAATGTTAACTATTATAATTATTGTGTTATACCAGATAATCTTATGTTCTGGTTCCTGCCTTACATTTTATTACTGATCCTAGACTTTTAGCCATGCCAAATTACTGGTGGACCAGATACCCCGTAGCATGGATAAAGGAGGATTGGGTATTAGTCTGTGAGGATTGGTATTTGTTAACAGTTTCTTCAAAAGTAAAGAATTAAATGTGAACTTTAAAGTATATTGCTATATGAAGGATGGTAGTATATTCTGTTGTCTGGCTTTTCTTTCTCTCCCAAAATAATAATACTAGTTAACTTATTGACTAATTCAGACTATAATTTTAAAAATCACTTTCCTAGCCCTGTTAATATATTTTTCTAGCATTCTAACCTAGATTTCCCAACTTGATGAAAAGTTGATACTCCCAACTTTTCATATCTTCTCACCTAACTTCACTAAAGATGTATTAACTTTGTATAGTTTCTTTTACTTTTTTCCTTCAATTTTGAATTCTCACTCCATTTCAAGTAATGTGTTTTCTGTAAGTTGCTATTGGGACAATTGAGTAGTTGTATTATATGATCTGGAAGCCACTTTAGACAGACATCTGTTTTATTTACAAACTGATGTTTGTACTTGTTGTTTATTCCAGTACTGCTTCAGTTGTTTTTTCTAAGTGGTAGATGATATACATATGATGATTTATATCTATGTCTCATTCTTCTCGGAGAGTGTTCTGTTTTTTATCAAACTGAGCCATACAAGGATAAATGTTACCCAAAACTATTGTATTGGGATAGCAGGATGATAGCTTAGGTATAAGTTCAGATGTTAGAATGTGATTTTTGTAGGATGCTGTATTATTACTGTGGTTTGCAACCACTAATTTAGCCAGCATTTACCTTCATGGAACGTAATTGTTTATTGTGGAGAACTTGAAAGTAACTATTCTCAATATTATCTTTATTTGGTTGAAAATGCATTGTTTTGGAGTCAAAGATAGGCTATGTTTAGTTTTATATACTAACAATTTGGAACCACTCAAGACAAGAATAGTTACAGTACATTCTTCTCTAAGGAAGACTTCTCTGTAAAGATGACAGACGGCATGATCTTACTTAGAATACTATGTCATGCTGTCAAAAAGATGCCATTTCTATCCAATGGTGGTTGGTTTAAGGTTAAATATAAATTTCTTCAAGGTATTTTTTTTCCTCAAAAAAGTTCCTTTAATTAAAGTATAATAATTAAAAAATATATATGTGTATTGCTTGCTTTTCAATGCATTATAGGCATCAAATGACCTAAAACAAGGAATCATTTAATGAGCACAGGTTATTGGTTACTTTCAATTTTAAGTTCCATTTTCTGAACTGTAATGTTTAACTGATGGCATGTTGGTTAGGTGTCTTCATGCTGTTATTGACCATGTAAGTCTGTGTGTGTTACCTGGCTAGGTTTCAGTTTTAAACAGGGAGGTACTTAGGTTATTTGTTTTTTATATATGGTATTTTTGGTATCATTAAGTGAACTCAGAAATTGTTTGCTTAATTGCTTTTAATTTTAAAGAAATTGTAAATTCACAAGAAATTGCAAAAATAATAGAGAGATTTGTACATTTCATTCAGTTTCCCCTAATGGTTATATCTTACATAACTTTAGTACAATATTAAAACCAGGAAACTGACATTGGTACAATGTGTATATAGATCTCTGCCATCTTATCACGTGAGGATTCTGTAACCACCACTACTATCAAGATTCAGAACTATTCTGTGACCATAGAGATTGACTAATTCCCCTCTTATTCATAATTTTGTTTTGGCAGTAAAATTAAGGAGAAAAATACCAATTATTAGAAATTCCTTTGACGCATCATGCAAATTTTTATGGAAAATTCCTATCAGACTTTCTTGTTTTGATAATTAAAAAATGGGTAAACTTTACTTGACAACTTATTAGTATCATTAAGCTTTTTTAGTATAAGTTAACAGAAGTTTTTAAGTTTCTGTAACTAAAACGTGAAAGATTTAAATGAATTCAAGATTTAAATAATATATTTCTTTCCAGAGGGAAAGTATGCGAGCATCTGTATTAGATAACTGGAATTATAGTTATTCTGACATTAGTTTGGTCTTTGGCAGTGTTGAAGCAAAATTGTCAGATTAATTAATTGTGAGCTCCTGTTAAGATCGCATTGGATTTGTTGTAAGGGAACTTGTTTTCAAGTCTGTTCAAAGATTTTCAGAGAAAGGATAATTAGAGGGGAAAAACGAAAGGGTATCTTGAGACTGTTGTTAATCTAAATATAAGAAAGGACCATTGAATTAAAGGCAAGTTACAGGACTGGTTATATTTTGCTTTGTCTTTATAAGCTGTATGAATTATAAAGCCTGTCAAAGATGAAGCTATTAATCCAACATACTGCTGATTATTACAGACATCAAACAGCAAAGGTCTTCTTTAAAGAGCTAACAAAATATTTTCAAATATATTAACAGAAAAGATATATCATGGCTTTGTCTTCTGGGTGTGAGACAGCTTTTTATTTGTCAACCCTGATAATGTACTTTGATCTAGATCAATTATATTTTAATTTGTTGACCAAAATATAAATATTGGTGGTACTTCTTGATAAGTTGAATTCATATATAGAGGGCTTTTTTGTAGCTACCTGAGATTTTACTGTCTTTGTGGTACAATTTGTTTTTTCTCTTTGGATTTATCTGTTGCCAGCTTTTTTATTTATCTTGGTGTACATTCTTTTAAAAAAGAGCTTTAATCAGGAATTGTTTAGCTTTGAGGAGAGGTTGTTGTTGGGATCCAGCTATCCTGATTTGAGGAGGAACAACTAGACCAGGGGTCCCCAAACTACGGCCCGCGGGCCACATGCGGCCCCCTGAGGCCATTTATCCGGCCCCCGGCATACTTCCGGAAGGGGCACCTCTTTCATTGGTGATCAGTGAGGGGAGCACATTGACCATCTCATTAGCCAAAAGCAGGCCCATAGTTCCCATTGAAATACTGGTCAGTTTGTTGATTTAAATTTACTTGTTCTTCATTTTAAATATTGTATTTGTTCCCGTTTTGTTTTTTTTTACTTTAAAATAAGATATGTGCAGTGTGCATAGGGATTTGTTCATAGTTTTTTTTATAGTCTGGCCCTCCAACGGTCTGAGGGACAGTGAACTGGCCCCCTGTGTAAAAAGTTTGGGGTCCCCTGAACTAGACCATGTATAAGTGGGAGAACTGTCAGGAATCTGAGAAGTGAGGCTCTCTGTCTCTCATATCAGGGATACAGTATATGGTTTCTTGTCTTGCCTTATATTTCCATGTCTGCTTCATCTACCTTTCTCCCTTCTCCCTTCCACTTCTCTTTGCCTTGCTGCTTTAGTTATTTATAGTTTCTGTTTCTACTTAACTTTGACTTGCAGGTGGATTAGAACTGCTCTTTCAACTACAGTTTACCTCTTGGTGGCACCAGTGTGATCCCTTTAGTTCAGTTGGCCAGAAAGAAATCTGAATGCATGGCATGACTGTGAGTTAGCTATTTCTATTCCATGACGTTGGCAGGTAAGGCATGGGGCAAGTCATTTTTCATAAAAGCTAATGCTTTTGAGTACTCTCTATGGGAGGTTTCTCTTGCAGGAGTTGAACAGGGCACATTCAGGTAAACATGTCAAGTCTAGCAGTGCATGTTTAGGTACTCTGGGATATAAAGGCTTAGAAGGAATTTGCAAATGGCAAAAGTCTCCCAGTATAATTTACTGTTAGTGCCTGACCTGTGGTGGCGCAGTGGATAAAGCATTGACCTGAAAATGCTGAAGTCGCCGGTTCGAAACCCTGGGCTTGCCTGGTCAAGGCACATATGGGAGTTGATGCTTCCAGCTCCTCCCCACCTTCTCTCTCTGTCTCTCTTTCCTCTCTCTCTCTCTCTCTCTCCTCTCTAAAATGAATTAAAAAAATAATTTACTGTTAGTTATTGTGTTAGTCATCTCAGGCAAACAAGAAAGATGACAAAGAACTAGCCAGAATTAAGAAAAGATAACCTGCCTGACCGGGTGGTAGCGCAGTGGATAGAACATCGAACTGGGACGTGGAGGACCCGGGTTTCAAACCCTGAGGTTGCCGGCTTGAGTGTAGGCTCACTGGCTTGAGTGCCGGGTTGCTAGTTTGAGCATGGGATCATAGACATTGGCTCCATGGTTGCTGGCTTGAGCCCAAAGGTCACTGCCCTGAGCCCAAGGTCGCTGGCTTGAGCAAGGGGTCACTCGCTCTGCTGTATCCCCCACCCCCCGCCTGGTCGAGGCACATATGAGAAAGCAATCACTGAAAAACTAAGGAGCTGCAACAAAAAATTGATGCTTCTCATCTCTCTCCCTTCCTGTCTGTCACTGTCCCTCTCTCTGTCACTACAAAAAAAGGAAAAGAGAACCTGAGGTAGCGCTAGAAACATGGATATTCTGTCTCTGCAGTTGACTCACAGATCTGCTAAACCATGAAAGAACCCAGAAGCCATTCTGTTAGGATTCTAGTTGTTACTATCACAGAGCATCCCTGGTTGAATGAAAAGACTCTCTTGTTCTACCTCATATGAAGTAGAAGACCTTTTGGACACTGTTTGTCTCTTTGTTGAAGTCAAGAGACATCTTAGAAAAACTCCTTCAGTAGTCCAGAAACTGGAACATTTTTATAGACACTGTCTATGATGACAACAACTATTTTCTTAGAAAATATCTTTCATTCTGGACAAGCTTTTGCAGTAAATCAAGATAATGACAGGACATGTGTGCCCTCTTACTATAGAGGCAGTAAACAGAAATTTAGATGGTGAGCAACAATGAGCATCTTCTCCACAGATCTGGCAGCATAAGAATTGACATACTGAGTGAGTCCAGTGTCCAGTCAGCACCAGATGTTATATTTAACAGAAGCCCCATGATGTCAAGGAAAGAAACTGGAACTTGTTTCCCTATGTCAGTATTGGAGTTGATATGGATTTCGGGGCTAAAAACCTCAAAGCCAAGTTTTGATTATGTAACCAAACCAGGACTAAGATTTTATTGATAGAAATAATGACAAATGAAGCATAAGCAACTGAAGAAGCTGGAAGACCTGAGTCAGTTTACAAAGCCGCAGGAGATGAGATAAACAGGGAGGCATAGAATTCTAACACCTAGGCTACAACAGAGGAAGCCTGTGCATCTCAATTTTTCTGCGAAAGAATTGTCTGGAGAAAAAATACTACAATTTTAGTTTCCCGAGCTCCACCACCAGATTCTTAAAATCTTAGATGGACCAGCCCTGGCCAGTTGACTCAGTGGTAGAGCGTTGGCCTGTCGTGTGGAAGTCTCAGGTTCGATTCCCAGCCAGGGCACACAGGAGAAGCGCCCATCTGCTTCTCTACCCTTCCCCCTCTCCATTGGAGCAAAGTTGGCCCAGGCGCTGAGGTTGGCTCCATGGCCTCCGCCTCAGGCGCTAGAATGGCTCTGGCTGCAACGGAGCAATGCCCCAGATGGGCAGAGCATTGCCCCCTGGTGGGCATGCCAGGTGGATCCCAGTCGGGCACATGTGGGAGTCTGTCTGACTGCCTCCCCGCTTCTAACTTTGGAAAAATACCAAAAAAAAAAAATCTTAGATGGACCAAGGAATATGCATCTTTCATAATGGTACTAGGAAATTGATGTGGTCCTCTGAACATTTGGAAAATACACAGACATAGCATAGTACCTACTGAGTCCCTACTATGGACTTGTTTCTGTAGTAGAGGGCTTGGCACTCTTAAATACCTGTTTGTAACTTGGACTGTTTCCTCTGTGACGCATGCCTGCCTCATGTTAAACATATTGTATTGAATATAATTACTTATGCTACTGAATTGTGCAGTGGGCTATGTTTTGGTTAAGCATGGCTATTTTTCTAGATCTTATACTTAATAGTATTATGCCCCAAACATCTAGTCTATAATGGTTTATCATCAGTTCATTTTCTTAAGCTTTTATATTTACACATACTAACTCTTAAGCAGTCTTTCCCTCCCCTTTGTCAGGAAGTTCTAGTTTCCTGGCTCTGTTGAGCAAGACTTTTTTTCACTGTATGCACTTTTGGTATTCAACCATCTCTTGAATCTTTGCCCTCACAAATTAATTTTTCATTTTTATTTAAGGTCTGTCATCATTCTTTTCAGGATCTTAGTTAATCCTAGAATATTGAGTTGGCCAGAAGATGGAATTTGAAGCCAGACTGTTTAGGTGCAAATCTGACCTCCACAACTATGTAATTTGCGTAAACTTTGCTGTGCCTTAGTTTCTCCATCTGTAAATTGGAGATAAATAATAGTACCCATATCATAGGATTGTTGTGAGAATATGAGCAGTGTTAGTCAAGTGCTTAAACTAGGGGTTAGTACAGATTAAGGCACACCTCTTTATTTGTTATTAGTTAGCCTGTCAGTACTTCTCTTTCTAAGGTATTTACTCTCCTGCTGAATCATTAGAATTGTATACAATTCCTGACCAGTGGTGCAGTGGATAGAGCTTCAGCTTGGGATGCTGAGGACCCAGGTTCAAAACCCTGGGTTGCCGGCTTGAAGGCAGGCTCACCAGCTTGAGTGAGGGGTTGCTGGCTTGAGCAAAGGGGTCACTGGCATGGCTGGAGCTCCCCGGTCAAGATACATATGAGAAAGCAATCAATAACTGAGGTGCTGCAAGTATGAGCTCATGCTTCTCATCTCTCTCCCTTCCTGTCTGTCTGTCTCTCTCTCTCTCTTGCAAAAAAAAGAAAAAGAAAAAGAAAAAAGAATTTGTATACATTTCAAGCAGTCCTTAGCTACTTATTTTTATGTGTGTTGATATTTTTCTTAGCTTTACTCTAATAGACCTTAGTTGCATTTGATGCAAATATCTATTTTGTCCTAGTTAAAATTCTTTTCTATCCAGGTCTTCTTCCTTCCACTAATTATCCCTTTCCTTTCTAAGAATTGCCTGTGTCCTTGAAGTTCCTAGATTTAAAATCTTTAACTTACCCTCTTAGAACTTTCCTTTTTTTACTTTCTTCCTCATCTAATTCATCAGCAGTGTTCTGCTAATTCTTTCAGTATCGCATCTTAGATACTGCTCTTGCTGTTTACATCTATACTTACCATCTTGTCACTTCTTGCTGAGATGATGGCAGCAGTAAACTGGCCTTCGTGCCTCTTCCTTCCTCTGTTCCACAGGGCAGTGCTGTTAGGATAGTTTTCATCAAGTCTTTTAAGCATTACTTTATTTTAGTTTGAGTTGTGTTACATACCTTTTTTTTTTTTTTTTTTTTTTTTTGTAGAGAGGCACAGGAAGAGAGAGAGATAGGAAGTGAGCATTAATTCATAGTTGCAGCACTTTAGTTGTTCATTGATTGCTTCTCATATGTGCCTTGATGGGAGTGGGAAGAGCTCCAGCCAAGTCAATGACCCCTTGCTCAAGCCAGCGACCATGGGATCATGTCGATGATCCCACACTCAAGTTGGCAAGCCTATGCTTAAGCTGGCAACCTTGGGGTTTTGAAATGGGTTCCCATGTCAATGCTCTATCCACTGTACCAGCCAGGTATATTCCAATATATATATATATATTTTTTTTTTAGATTTTATTTATTCACTTTAGAGAGGAGACAGGGAGAGAGAAAGAGAGAGAGAGAAAAAAAAAAGGGATAAGAGCAGGAAGCATCAACTCCCATATGTGCCTTGACCTGGCAAGCCCAGGGTTTCAAACCAGCGACCTCAGCATTCCAGGTTGACACTTTATCCACTGCACCACTCAGGTCAGGCTCAATTTTTAATTCCTGTGCTTTTTACAGTTTCTCTAACATTTTCTTTCCTCCCTATCTAACATCCTACTTTATTATTCTTAAAGGTGTTTTCTCTGTTATATTCAAGTAAATTACTTTTCTTCCTGTTGTATATTTTCAGTCTTTATTTTTTGGTATTGACTACTTTTCCCACTTAATATGCTTGTATATCCTTATCTTGCCAGTTAAAACCTTCTTGGTAAAACTTATTCAATGTCTCCTCAGAGATATGTTCCCATTTGGACCATTTAGTCCAAATATAGGCTGCATTTACGTACTCAGTTATGTGTATATATAATTTTTTTTTGTATTTACTTATAAGGTATACCACATTTTAAATATTTTAGTTTTCCTTTCATATGTATGAATTGAATTCTTAGTTTAAGTGTAAGGTCCTTGAGTCTCCTTTTGGTCTGTCCCCTGCTATGTTTGTTACCCCCCCCCCCCATGTAATTTTTAGAGTTCTTTTATTCTCACTCATCTAACCAATATTGATTACATAGTGTATGAGTAAAACATCAGCCTAGACTTTAAGAAGCTCAGTTTGGTTTTGATAGGATCAGAAAGAGGGCTTAACCCTGAGATACAGATCTCAGTACTATATCTAAGTTATTCTTGGTTGAGTAATTCCTCTGATCCATCAAAAAATAGTACTTAGTACTAGATAGATGCCAAGTTCTGGACAAATATATTTTGCCGTAAAATGCTGGTACCAATGACAGTGGTTAAGAATGATTAGGGTAGCTTGACCAAGTGGTGGCACAGTGGATCCAAGCATCAACCTGGAATGCTGAGGTTGCCAGTTCAAAACCCCGGGCTTGCCCAGTCAAGGCACGTATGAGAAGCAACTACTACTATGAGTTGATGCTTCCTGCACCTTCCCCCATTCTCTCTCTCTCTAATCAGTAAATAAAATCTTCAATTAAAAAAAGTAATGGTTAGGGTAGGTAGAAATTTTAGCTTCATTGTCTTGTGAGGATGAGCTCAGTTTTTCCCTCTTTACTATGACAGCAGGTGATTTCGGGACTTTAAAAACTGCAGTTATAGCCTGACCTGTGGTGGTGCAGTGGATAAGGCATCGACCTGGAATGCAGAGGTTGCCAATTCGAAACCCTGGGCTTGCCCGGTCAGGGCACATATGAGAAGCAACTACTACAAGTTGATGCTTCCTGCTTTTCTCCCCCTTCCCTCTCACTCCCCCCCCTCTAAAAAAAAAAATCAATAAATAAAATCTTTAAAAAAATTTCAATTATAAAATTATTACAGCGAAAAAAACCCAAGCAATAAAAAGTATATGTAAAATAAGTGTAGCTGCTTCCTCCTCTTCCTGACATGATCTGCCCATGTTGTTGTTGTCTGTTGCTCATAGCAAACTACCCCCAAAGTTAGTAACTTAAAACAACGATCATTTTATTCTTTCTCATGTTCTGGAGGTTGACTTCATTAAGTGGTTCTTACTTGAGATCTCTCATCTGAAGGCTAGCTCACTCATGTGTCTGCTGCCCAAGTTGGGACAACACTTGAAGACTGGGTCAGCTGCAGCTTAAGAGACCTCTATTTTTGTTTGGTCACTTGTATGATGGCTTAAGGAGAGCTGGACTTCTTACATGGTACTTTGGGGCTCCAAAAGAAGGTGGAGATAAAGATAAAGAAAGTAAGACATTTTGTATGACCTAGCCTTGGAAACAACAGTGTTATTTCTACATTCTGTTTATTGAGTCAGTCATTCTGGCCTACCCATGTTCAAGAACAGGAACACAGACTCTACCTTTCAATAGGGAAAGTGTCATGGTTCTAGAAGAGTATGTGTGAAGGAAATATTCTTGTGGCAATTTTTGATTGTGACAGTGGAGTGGTGATTGTGTTCCCTTCTAGTGGGTAATAGAGAAGCCAGAGAAACTGTAAAACATCTTTTAATTCTCCAGACAGTATTGCTCCTACCCTCACCCCACCCCCAAGAAAGAATTCTCCAGTCCAAAAAATGTTCTTAGTGCTAGGGTCAAGAAACCATGATCTAGGGCCAAGGCCTTTTCTTGGTGTATGAATCTACAGATTGGCATTTCACATCAGCTTTTCATGCATCTGTACCCATAATGTATTATTTATGATTTCAAGTTTTGAATTCTTTAAAATGGAGGGAGAATTTAAAGACATTAATTATATAATTTGTGGGTCAGATCTTAATATTTTAAAAAAATTTCTCTAAGTCTTCTACAGTAATCTCCACATCCAATTCAATTAGAATTTTCTTTTTTAAAGTAAATCTTCCGTAATAAAAGATTATTATTATTATTTTTACAGAGAGAGAAAGAGAGAGAGAGTGTGTCAGAGAGAGTAATAGACAGGGATAGACAGACAGGAATGGAGAGATGAGAAGCATCAATCATTAGTTTTTTGTTGCGCATTGCAACACCTTAATTGTCATTGATTGCTTTCTCATATGTGCCTTGACCACGGGCTTTCAGCAGACTGAGTAACCCCTTGCTCGAGCCAGTGACCTTGGGCTCAAGCTGGTGAGCTTTTGCTCAAACCAGATGAGCCTGCGCTCAAGCTGGCGACCTCGGGGTCTCGAACCTGGGTCTTCCGCATCCCAGTCCGACGCTCTATCCACTGTGCCACCACCTGGTCAGGCAAAAGATTCTATTTTTTTAACTTAATTTTTAATTTTTTTTTTTCTGAAGTTGGAAATGGGGAGGCAGTCAGACTCTTGCACGCACCCAACCGGGATCCACCCGGCATGCCCACCAGGGGGCAATGCTCTGCCCATCCGGGGCGTCGCTCTGTCACGACCAGAGCCATTCTAGCGCCTGAGGCAGAGGCCATAGAGCCATCCTCAGCGCCCGGGCCAACTTTGCTCCAATGGAGCCTTGGCTGCGGGAGGGGAAGAGAGAGATAGAGAGGAAGGAGAGGGGGAGAGGTGGAGAAGCAGATGGGTGCTTCTCCTGTGTGCCCTGGCGGGAATCGAACCCAGGACTCCACACCAGGTCGATGCTCAACCACTGAGCCAACCGGCCAGGGCTTTAACTTAATTTTTATAGAAAAAAATTCTTCATACTGAGACAGGATGGCGCTGGAGTAGGCGGACGTACCAGCATCTACCTCCCAGAACCAAATGGATTACAAACTAATTTTATGAACTATTGTCTGGAAAAACCAACTTTGGACTAAACTAAGAGGACTCTTCAACCAAGGAACACTGAAGAAGCCACACCGAGACTGGTAGGAAAAGCTGAAACGCGGAGAGGGCTTCCCAGCTCCTCGGAGCGAACGGCAGCAGGGAGAGACTCGTGTGGCGGGAAGTGAGTTTAGCAGAGGGGAAAGGGTCCTGAGCCCCAGGAACAAAGTCCCAGCCTGCAGCCCCAGAGCCCAGAAGAGGCGTAAGGACAGTATTTAGCTGGAAACAAGTCAGAATACTGTTTGTGAGAGAGCCTTATTTCTCAGACCC
Organism: Saccopteryx bilineata; assembly: GCF_036850765.1. Taxonomy (NCBI): domain Eukaryota; kingdom Metazoa; phylum Chordata; class Mammalia; order Chiroptera; family Emballonuridae; genus Saccopteryx; species Saccopteryx bilineata. The sequence continues at coordinate 160,046,742 of NC_089490.1, forward strand.
AGGATCCTTCTTAAAGGGACTGCACAGAATATCTCTCTCAAAAACAATCACCTGGGGCTCCTAGGGATGGGGGGGGGGAGAGGAGAGGACCAGAGTAACAGGAAGAGAGTGTAATCTAGGAGGCATAGGGAGAAACATTTTGGGAGATAGCCACCCTAACCCCTGGGATGAGTCACTCCCCAAAGCTGAAGTGAATATTTCCCCTGGAAACAGCAATACCAGCAAAGGGTAGCAGGAGAGCAGCCAAACAAGCTCCCCCGTGGCATTCAGAGCAGAGTCGCATAGAAGGAGGGAGCTTTTGGGTCTACAGTAGTGAGTCTTAGGGTCCGAGCTGCAATGCCCCCACCCACGCGGCTGAGGGCGCGCCAGAGAGCGGGCGGGAGACAAAAGCGCGGTTCTGCTGGCAGGGGCGGAAGCCGGCTGGCCACCACTGGGCTCAGGTGTGAGCTCAATCTTGCCCGGCTGGGAAGAAGGGGGCGTGCAAAAGCGGTCAAGCTCAGCTGCCGGCAGCCTGTAATCCAGCCTCCGGGAGAAGGGCGGGAACCCCGGAAAGGGTGGAGACCAGCCCTGCCCCGCCCCTGCAACCCAGGCTTGCGGTCTGACTTGGTAGCTGGCTCCTCCTGCGGGGGTGGAGCCAAAAGCCCAGAAGAGGCGGAGTTCCGCTACTGAGCTGAGCTTGGGCACGCAGCCTTGCCCGGTGGTAGAGCCAAGGCTAGCAGCTGTTCCTTGAGTGGGATCCTCCTGCAAGGGCAGGGCGAAAGCTCGGAAACAGGTGGAGACCCACAGCTGAGCAAAGGTGCTCGCCAGTGCCCTCAGGACCAAGCATAACGTCACACACGGGGGCGGGGCAAAGGCCAAGGCCACCAACCCTTGTGCACCCGAGCACGTGATCACAGCCACTCCTGTGAAGAGAAAATGTGGAGGCAGAGAAATACAACCCAAATAAACCAAGAGAAATCCCCAGAAAAGGACCTAAGTGAATCAGATATAACCAAATTACCAGATGCAGAGTTTAAAATAACGATTGTTAGGATGCTCAAAGATATTAGAACAACCATAGATGGCCATTGCGAAAACCTAAATAAAGAGATAACAAATATAAAAAAGGACATTGAAATAATAAAAAAGAATCAGTCAGAAATGACAAATACAATATCTGAAATAAAGAATGCAATGGAAGGAATTAAAAGCAGGATGGATGAAGCAGAGAATCGAATCAGCGAGTTAGAGGACACAATAAATAAAGGCACGGAAGCAGAGCAGAAAAAAGAAAAGAGACTCAAAAAATCTGAGGAAACTCTAAGAGAGCTCTGTGACAACATGAAGAGAAATAACATCCGCATCATAGGGGTTCCTGAAGAAGAAGAGAAAGAACAATGGATAGAGACTTTGTTCAAAAATATTATAGCGGAAAACTTCCCCCAATTAAGGCAGGAAAACATTTCACATGTTCAGGAAGCACAGAGAACTCCATTAAGGAGAAACCCAAAGAAACCAACATCAAGACACATCATAATTAAAATACCAAAGCTAAATGATAAAGAGAAAATATTAAAAGCTGCTAGAGAAAAAAAGACTATCACCTACAAAGGAGCCCCCATAAGGATGACTTCTGACTTCTGAACAGGAACACTTGAGGCCAGAAGGGAATGGCAAGAAATATTCAAAGTAATGCAGAACAAGAACCTACAACCAAGACTACTTTATCCAGCAAGGCTATCATTTAAAATTGAAGGAGAAATAAAAAGTTTTACAGACAAAAAAAAACTTAAGGATTTCACTGCAACCAAACCAAGGTTGCAAGAAATGCTAAGCGACTTGTTGTAAACAGATCAAAGGACAAAAAATATATAGCAAAAGAGAAATACAGTTTTAAAGAAAAAAAATGGCAATAAACAATTACATAACAGTAATAACCTTAAATGTTAATGGATTAAATGATCCGACCAAGAGACATAGGGTAGCTGCGTGGATAAGAAAACAGGACCCATACATATGCTGTCTACAAGAGACACACCTTAAATCAAAAGATGCAAACAGACTGAAGATAAAAGGATGGAAAAAAATATTTCACGCAAATGGAAATGAAAAAAAAGCTGGGGTAGCAATACTTATATCAGACAAAATGGACTTTAAAACAAAGACCATAGTTAGAGATAAAGAAGGTCACTACATAGTGATAAAGGGAGCAATCCAAAAGGAAGATATAACCATTATAAATATCTACGCACCTAATATAGGAGCACCTAAATATATAAAGCAGACTTTGATGGATATAAAGAGCGAGATCAACAGCAATACTATAATAGTAGGGGATTTCTTTTTTTTTTTTTTTTTTTTTTTTTTTTTCATTTTTCTGAAGCTGGAAACGGGGAGAGACAGTCAGACAGACTCCCGCATGCACCCGACCGGGATCCACCCGGCACGCCCACCAGGGGCGACGCTCTGCCCACCAGGGGGCGATGCTCTGCCCATCCTGGGCGTCGCCATGTTGCGACCAGAGCCACTCTAGCGCCTGAGGTAGAGGCCACAGAGCCATCCCCAGCGCCCGGGCCATCTTTGCTCCAATGGAGCCTTGGCTGCGGGAGGGGAAGAGAGAGACAGAGAGGAAAGCGCGGCGGAGGGGTGGAGAAGCAAATGGGCGCTTCTCCTGTGTGCCCTGGCCGGGAATCGAACCCGGGTCCTCCGCACACTAGGCCGACGCTCTACCGCTGAGCTAACCGGCCAGGGCAGTAGGGGATTTCAATACCCCATTAACATCATTAGATAGATCCTCAAGAAAGAAAATTAACAAAGAAACAGCAGACTTAAAGGACATATTAGATCGACTCGATTTAATAGATATCTTCAGAACCTTTCACCCTAAAACAGCAGAATATACATTCTTTTCAAGCGCTCATGGTACATTCTCTAGAATAGACCACATGTTAGGGCACAAAAGCGGGCTCAACAAATTTAAGAAGATTGAAATCATATCGAACACTTTCTCTGATCATAATGGCATTAAACTAGAAATCAACCACAATAGAAAAATTGAAAAACATTCAAACACTTGGAAACTAAATAACATGTTATTAAACAATGAATGGGTTAACATTGAGATCAAAGAAGAAATTAAAAAATTCCTAGAAACAAACGATAATGAGCATACATCAACTCAAAATTTATGGGACACAGCAAAAGCAGTCCTGAGAGGGAAGTTTATAGCATTACAGGCATACCTCAAGAAGCTAGAAAAAGCTCAAATAAACAACTTAACCCTGCATCTAAAAGAACTAGAAAAAGAAAAGCAAGTAAAGCCCAGAGCTAGTAGAAGGAAGGAAATAATAAAGATCAGAGCAGAAATAAATGACATAGAGGCTAAAGAAACAATACAGAGGATCAATGAAACCAGGAGCTGGTTCTTTGAAAAGGTAAACAAGATTGATGAACCTTTAATGAGACTCACCAAGAAAAAAAAGAGAGAGGACTCAAATAAAATTAGAAGCGAGACTGGAGAAATAACAACTGACACAACAGAAATACAAAATATTGTAAGAAAATACTATGAAGAACTGTACGCCAAAAAACTAGACAACCTAGATGAAATGGACAAATTCCTTGAATCATATAATCTTCCAAAAATCAATCTAGAAGAATCAGAAAACCTAAACAGACCAATTACAACAAATGAGATTGAAACAGCTATCAAAAAACTCCCAAAAAAGATAAATCCTGGGCCTGATGGCTTCACAAGTGAATTCTACCAAATATTCAAAGAAGAACTAACTCCTATCCTTCTCAAGCTATTTCAAAAATTCAAGAGGAAGGAAGACTTCCAAACTCCTTTTATGAGGTGAGCATAATTCTGATTCCAAAACCAGGCAAAGACAGCACAAAGAAAATTATAGGCCAATATCCCTGATGAACTTAGATGCAAAAATCCTCATCAAAATATTAGCAAACCGGATCCAGCAATATATGGAAAAAAATCATACACCATGATCAAGTAGGATTTATTCTTGGGAGGCAAGGCTGGTACAATATTCGCAAATCTATCAATGTGATTCATCACATAAACAAAAGAAAGGAGAAAAACCACTTGATAATTTCAATAGATGCAGAAAAAGCATTTGATAAAGTCCAGCACCCATTCATGATCTAAACTCTCAGCAAAGTGGGAATACAGGGAACATACCTCAACATGATAAAGGCCATCTATGACAGACCCACAGCCAACATCATACTCAATGGGCAAAAATTAAAAGCAATCCCCTTAAGATCAGGAACAAGGCAGGGGTGCCCCCTTTCACCACTCTTAGTCAACATAGTTCTGGAAGTCCTAGCCACAGCAATCAGACAAGAAGAAGAAATAAAAGGCATCCAAATTGGAAAAGAAGAAGTAAAACTTACATTATTTGCAGATGACATGATATTGTATATAGAAAACCCTAAAGTCTCAGTCAAAAAACTACTAGACCTGATAAATGAATTTGGCAAGGTGGCAGGATATAAAATCAATTCTCAGAAATCAGAGGCATTTTTATACACTAATAACTGTCAGAAAGAGAAATCAAGGAATCAATCCCCTTTACCATTGCAACCAAAAAAATAAAGTACCTAGGAATAAATCTAACCAAGGAGATTAAAGACTTGTACTCGGAAAATTATAAAACATTGATAAAAGAAATCAGGGAAGATAAGAATAAGTGGAAGCATATACCGTGCTCATGGTTAAGAAGAATAAACATCATTAAAATGTCTATATTGCCCAAAGCAATTTATAAATTCAATGCAATACCGATTAAAATACCAATGACTTACTTCAAAGACATAGAACACATATTCCAAGAATTTATAGGGAATCAAAAAAGAACACAAATAGCCTCAGCAATCTTGAAAAGGAAGAAAAAAGCGGGAGGTATCACATTTTCAGATATCAAGTTATATTATAAGGCCATTGTACTCAAAACAGCATGGTACTGGCATAAGAACAGGCACATAGATCAATGGAACAGAACAGAGAACCCAGAAATAAACCCACAGCTCTATGGACAACTGATATTTGACAAAGGAGGTAAGACAATACAATGTAGTAAAGACAGCCTCTTCAACAAATGGTGTTGGGAAAACTGGACAGCTACCTGCAAAAAAATGAAATTAGACCACCAACTTACACCACTCACAAAAATAAACTCAAAATGGATAAAAGAGTTGAATGTAAGCCGTGAAACCATAAGCATCTTAGAAGAAAACATAGGCAGTAAGCTCTCTGACATCTCTCGAAGCAGTATATTTGCTGATTTGTCTCCACAGGCAAGTCAAATAAAAGACAGGATAAACAAATGGGACTTTATCAACCTAAAAAGCTTCTGCACAGCTAAAGACAATAAGAACAGAATAAAAAGACAAACTACACAATGGGAGAATATATTTGACAATACATCTGATAAGGGGTTAATAACCAAAATTTATAAAGAACTTGTAAAACTTAATACCAGGAAGACAGACAATCCAATCCAAAAATGGGCAAAAGAAATGAATAGACACTTCTCCAAAGAGGACACACAGATGGCCAACAGGCATATGAAAAAATGTTCAACATCACTAATGATTAGAGAAATGCAAATTAAAACCACAATGAGATATCACCTCACACCAGTCAGAATGGCGCTCATCAATAAAACAACACAGAATAATTGCTGGCGAGGATGTGGAGAAAAGGGAACCCTCCTGCACTGCTGGTGGGAATGCAGACTGGTGCAGCCATTGTGGAAAACAGTATGGAGATTCCTCAAGAAATTAAAAATCGAACTGCCTTTTGACCCAGTTATACCACTGTTAGGAATATACCCTAAGAACAAGATAGCACTGTTTGAAAAGAAGAAATGCACCCCCATGTTTATGGCAGCATTGTTCACAATAGCAAAGATTTGGAAACAGCCCAAGGGTCCATCAGAGGACGAGTGGATTAAAAAGCTTTGGTATATATATACTATGGAATACTACTCAGCCATAAGAAATGATGACATAGGATCTTTTACAACAACATGGATGGGCCTTGATAACATTATACTGAGTGAAAGAAGTAAATCAGAAAAAACTAAGAACTATATGATTCCATACATAGGTGGGACATAAAGATGAGACTCAGAGTCATGAACAACAGTGTTGGGGTTACAGGGTGGGGGGAGGAGAGGGAGGGGGTTGGGGGAAGGGAGGGGCACAAAGATCATGGCTTTTCAGCATTTGCCATATTACCCCTTTAATCTATAGACAGACAGCAAATATTTACGTATGGTGTTTCCACTATAAAGACTGCTGTCTTAGGGACAAATGCTGATAAACTATTTCAGCAGTTCCTCCTTCTTCAAAGACTTATATGTCAACATAGAGCTCCATGTTTCATAGGACATGCTCAAGCTCACTCCATGCTCCCTGGAGCTTTAGCACAAGGGAATGCCCCCCCCCCTTTTTGTGTAGTATTTTTTCTTTTATTTATTTATTTATTGTATTTTTCTGAGAATGGAGATGGGGAGACAGTCGGACAGACTCCTGCATGCGCCTGACTGGGATCCACCTGGCATGCCCACGGTGGGGGGGGATGCTCTGCCCATCTGGGGTGTTGCTCTGTTGCAACCGGAGCCATTCTTGCGACTGGGGCGGAGGCCATGGGGCCATCCTTAGTGCCCAGGGTGGCTTTGCTCAGGTGGAGCCTTGGCTGCAGGCGGGAGGAGAGAGACGAAGAGGAGGGAGAGGGGGAGGGGTGGAGAGGTAGATGGGCGCTTCTCCTGTGTGCTCTGGCCCGGAATCGAACCCGGGAATCCTGCACACCAGGCCAATGACTCCGACAGGATACCATATCATGCTTTTTACTTAAAAAAAAAAATTTACATTTCTTTTGAAAGCTGATGAACAGGAGACACCAAATCTTTTTCGCCTGCAAACTACTACCTTCTTTATTAGATCTAGCTAATAACACTGTTTTGTCTTTTTCCAAATAGCTCCAGATATATGGAAAAGATTTATATAGGCGGATGGGGATCCTCAAACCCCTCAGCGAGATCTTCTGAGCATGGCTTTTAAGATACCTAGAGGCAGAAAAAGCCCAATAGAGATCAGGGGAACTACCAGCTTTTAGAATACACCCTTAAAGGCTCCAACGCCCCAAACGGGTCTCATAGGATGCCATCTGGGTCCTGCTTCAATAGTGGAAAGGAAGGTCATTGAGCTAAAGCCTGCCAGGCTTACACGCCTCTGCTGTGAGGAAACAGGGACACTGGAAGGTGGGCTTCCCCCTCACTCCTCTAAGGGAGGGTTCAGTCTCTTCCAGCCCTGCTTCAGCCACCTATGACCTAACCTTGCCCAGAAAGCTGGGGTTTGCCACTGAAGGCTGAAGGTGCCCAGGGCCGTCGGCCCCATCTTCGACACTGTGGATGAGCCTAGGGTATTTCTTCCAAGAAGCAGGTAAACTGATCTCATTTGCACAAGGGCCACTTAACTATGTCTTGCCTGAATAGTCAGGTTTTTTATTCTTCCCTCAAAGATCTCTGTTGTGGGTGTTGATAGTCCTATTTTCTGCTGCTTTGCTTAATATATAGTGTTTCCTTTATCCCTCCTACCTCAATTCCCCACTCATATTTCAGGCTGGGACCTACTCCTAATTTAGAGCTCTCTTTCCTCCTTTTGCCAAGTTGTATTATGAATTTACCTTTGCCACCCAGCTTAGTGTATCCCAAGGTTCTCTTTACCATGCCATAGTCACAGAGCTCCAGGGAAAAGCACCCTGCTCTCAACTCTTCAGGCAGAGGAGAACAGAAGCTCCATATCCACACATGCTGCAAATGGCTTTTTCCAGTCTACCTGAATCATTACCAGCTAGAAGCAGTGGTCACTGGGACTTGGACATGAGCTGCAAAGTATAGAATGGTGACAATTCCAGTGCCATGCAGACTTTTCCTGTGGGGAACTTTCCTGGACTCCTGCTCCCTGTGACAGCTCCTAACAGACTGAACTGTGGTTGGGTTGCATTTTTCAGGGATTTGGTATGGTGATGGGGCCAACCTGGAGTTGGTGAACATGTTAAGGACACTACTCTTTTATGGATTCTTGCTGTATTGGCCAAGAGTTTGCTTAAAGGCTTTTAATCACTGTAAAAAAAAAATAGAGGACTGGATGAAGAAGATGGGGCACATATACACCATGGTATACTATTCAGCTAGGAGAAATGATGACATCGGATCACTTACAGCGGAATGGTGGAGTCTTGGTAGCATTGTGCGGGGTGAAATAAGCGAATCAGAAAAAAACAGGAACTGCAGGATTCCATACATTGGTGGGACATAAAAGCGAGACTAAGAGGCATGGACAGGAGTGTGGTGGTTACGGGGGGGTGGGGGGAGGGAAGGAGGGAGAGGGGGGGAGGGGTACAGAGAGAACTGAATGAAGGGTGGCGGAGGAGGATCTCTCTTCAGGTGATGGGTATGCAACAGAACTAAATGACAAGATAACTTGGAAATGTTTTCTTTGAATGTATGTACCCTGATTTATTGATGTCACCCCATTAAAATAAAAATTTATTTATAAAAAAAAATCTTCATACTGATACTTTGTTGGTTTAGATGACATATAATCAAATCCATAATTGCAAAAAAGAATTGTAAACATTGAAGAAACCAACCTACTCTTAGTTGGCACACAGTGAAGTATATGAAATAGTAGCTTTTAACCTCCCATGTCACTTTGTTTTAGAAGGGTAATCTAGAAGGCTGTGGTTGATTGTGATAGCTGGTTAGGTAGAGGTTGGCTAAGAGCTTCAATATGAGCAGTCTGGGGTAGAAGGGTTGTTTTTGTTATTAAAAATAATTCTAAAAGGAAGTTCACAGAAAACTGTTTCTTAAATAAATGAACAAGCAATAAAGAAAAAACAATCTACATACACAAAAAACAAAACCAGACCAAAAATCCTACAAGCATAAGAAAATGTTATATTCTAGCCTAACTGGGTGGTGGTGCAGTGGATAGAGCATCGGACTGGGATGTGGAGGACCCAGGTTCGAGACCCCAAGGTCGTCGGGTTGAGTGCAGGTTCATTTGGTTTTAGCAAGGCTCACCAGCTTGAGCTCAAGGTTGCTGGCTCGAGCAAGAGGTCACTCAGTCTGCTGTAGCCCCCCCAGTCAAGGCACATATGAGAAAGCAATCAACGAACAAGTAAGGTGCTGCAACGAAGAATTGATGCTTCTCATCTCTCTCCCTTCCTGTCTCTCTCTCTTTCTCTGTCACAAAATAAATAAATAAAATGCTTAAAAAAAAGAATTAAAAAATGTTTTAAAAAAAGAAAATGTTATATTCTAATTGAGTTTGTCTTGCCCCATATTGGTAGGATTTGTGAGGATGTCATGGAGGAGAAAGGACAGAGGTGATGAGATGAGTGTCTTAGAAAAAGAATAATATTCGCTCTTGATTTAAATACTTTGGTGACAGGATTTTATATATTTAGTGACCTTTGATTATTTGGGATAATCAGGAAGCCTCTTCTATCTAGAAGTTATTAAATTCTTTTGCTGGATCAGTTTCTCTCATGAATATATTTAATCATATTTTTGTGTGTATGTGTGTGTGTGCTTCAAAGACTGCTACCAGCTAGCCTTATGCTATTTAACAACTCTATTTTAGTCAGGCTAACTTCTGTGATTGTCCTGTGTAATTTCTGGATTACCTTTTCATCTCTAGACCTTTCTGTGGGCTTTTACTAAAACATTTCTTATACTTTTTAAAAATACTTAAACTCAGCTTCTCAGTTTTTACTAGATTTGATTCTAGCACATTTGCACTCTTTGTTTTACTAGCACATTTTTTTCAGCTTTGATTATATGAATTTTCAGAATATATACATAATTTTGGATACATGAATTTGTGCAAGTTGATTCGTTGCCTAATAAAAATGGTGTTACTTAGAACTTAATCAGAGATTAATCAGAGAAATCCAAAAACTGGCATTTTAGGTATCTTGATGAATTATCTAGTAACCAGCACCCATGGGGAATATGCGGTAACCTGAATAGATGGTTAATCTCAAAGCTAGAGGATCTAAACTGAATTGAGCATAGGGTCGTTAAAGTTGTTAATTGCTATTTCTATAGTGTTGGGGAAAAGGTTAGCTCTTTTCCCCTGCACTTTCTGTTGTTAATGATGGTGATTTCCTTCTTTTTAAAATGTTTTATTTATTGTGGGTGACATTACTTAATAAAAGTATATAGTTTTCAAACATATAATATAATATATGTTTATAATATATCATCTGTATAATTACATTGTGTTTACCACCCAGAGTCAAATCTTCCATCACCAAATGTTTGACCCCTTTACAGTTAGTTTACTACTGCCCCCATACCCCTTCCCCTCTGGTACATCATACTGGTCTGTGTCTATCAGTTTTTCTTTGTTTCTCGTTCATTTGTTGTTTTCAGTTTTATATCCCATATATGAGTGAAGTCATGTTATTCTTGACTTTCTCTGACTTATTTCGCCTAGCATGATAGTCTCAAGATTCATCCATGTTGTCACAAATGGCAATATTTCATCTTTTCTTACAGCTGCGTAGCATTCCATTGTGTGTATGTACCGTGTTATCTTTAGCCAATCATCTATCGAAGGATCCTTTGTTTCCTTTCTTGGCCACCATGAATAATACTGCAATAAATATAGGGGTACATATGTCTTTTTTTAATGTTTATTTTATTGATTTTAGAGAGGGATGGGGGTGTCAGAGAGAGAGAGGCAGAGAGAGATACAGATGGGAACATCGATCACTCTGTTCTTGTATGTGCCCTGACTGGGGATCGAACTGGCAACTTCTGTGCTTTGAGCTGATACATTAACCACCTGAGATATTTGGCCAGGGCAGGGTACATAGATCTTTACAAATAAACTTTTTCAGATTTTTTGGGTAGATACCTAAAAAGAGGGTTTGTTAGTGATTTCTTTATCTAGAGAAACTGTAAGAAAAAGATAACTTTACTTAGAGCAGCACAACTGGGTTAACTTTTAGTTAATGAGATTTTTAAAAATACCCATTTTTTCCCTTCAAGCTTACATAAAGACAAATTCACTGTATAAAAAATTATTTTGTGTATTTATATAATAAAAAATTTATAAAATATGCAATAATTTAATGTTTTTAACTTTGTATCTCCTTTTTCTCTCACTTTTCAAGCATATTGGCATAACTAGATATTTGTAGGAAAAATATTTTGAAAATGATGATTTTGAATGAGTTATCAAATGAGTAATTCCATACTGATCAAGATAGTAAATTTTAAGTCAAATATATATTTAAATGTTATCAGAATTATTTGCAAAATAATTACATGGTTTTTGGGGGGAACTTTTAATTTGTTTTTAATGAAAGATTATATTCCAAATGAACTATATATGTGGAGGGTTCAATTTAGTAGTGGCAAAGTAAACATTTTAAAGCAGTTTGTTGCATATATGTGCTGATAATGTTTTACATTTTTGGTATTTGTATTAACAAGCTATACTGTAGAATCCTTGAAAGAAAGGGACCAGAAATAATATGATGTATCATTTGTATCCAATAAGGAAATGAAGGGAGAAAGACAGTTTTGTCCAAAGTCTTATTGCCAGAGTAGAACTCAGTTTGCCTATCTTCTTCTTCATAGTCACCATTGTACTACCAGTTACCGAAAGCTACTGAATTGGAATTCATTGTGCTTAAATTCTGCAAAATTTTTTTTCTAAAGTGAGAAGCGAGGAGGCAGACAGATTCCTGCGTGTACCCTATGGGCCGATGCTCTGCCCATCTGGGGCTGTTGTTTCATTGTTCAGCAACTGAGCTATTTTAGTGCCTGAGGCAAGGACATGGAGCATCCTCAGCAGCTGTGGCTGTGGGAGAAGAGAGAGAGAGACAGAGAGAAGGAAGAGGGAGAAGGGTGGAGAAGCAGATGGTTGCTTCTTGTGTGTGCCTTGACCAGGAATCAAACCCAGACATCCACATCCCAGGCCAACGCTCTACTTCTGAGCCAAACACCCCGGGCCAAATTCTGCGAGTATGTGACGGACTCAGAGGATTTAAGAAAGTTGCTTTTATTGATAACTCTTGATTTTTAACAGCAATTCAGTTTATCTCTTTTGTTTTCATTATCTCTTTATTATAGACTTATATTGTACATTATCTAAACAGTCTAATCTAGATGGTATAAAAATATTTGTACGATAATCAATTGTTAGAAGCCTCTGCACCATGTGTTTTTGGAGGCTGGCAGGCTACTTAACCTCTCTCTGCAATCTTTGACAACTTCTCTTCTACTTTAGTCTGAGTCTTGAAGGCATTTGCAGGCCCTTAGATTATGAAGCCCCTCTCCTAGTGGTCTGTTAAATAATATATGTATGGTTGATCATTGTAGTGCCTGATTTTATTCATTGACACACATTTGGGACATATTGTATTATGGGTAGATAATGGTTTAAAATGATTTAAATATATTGTTTTGCAAAATTTCCAAATGAACATAGAAACGTGTGTGGTTTGCTTTATACTTTTATTTTAAAGTAAAAATTTAGTTAGTTTGCCTTGTTTTGATTTATAAATTTTTTTTCCTAGGACCATAATTTATCCGAGTTCAAAGACTAGATTTATTTTTATTTAAATTCAAATCTTATATATTTTGACTTTTTGTCTTTAAGTTATAAACTTTAAAATCTATTTATAAGAACAAAATAACAGATGGACATCTATTGAAATCTGAGTTATGCAGATTGCCTTAAAATTTGGCATTGATAAATATATCACCAGAGTAATTGGAACATTTGAAAGCATGCTTAAAAAATTTTAATTTGATCTATATGGTAGGTGTGATAGCCAATTGTAGGATAGTGGAGTGGCACAACCATGTAAACAGTGTTCTCAAACTGTGACATTGATTTTTGAGCTTCTGATTATTACCTGATGCTTTTTTTTTTTTTTTGACAGAGTCAGAGAGAGGGACAGATAGGTACAGACAGACAGGAAGAGAGATGAGAAGCATCAATTCTTCATTGTTGCACCTTAGTTGTTCATTGATTGCTTTCTCATATGTGCCTTGATGGGGGTTGGAGGGGGCTACAGCAGAGTGAGTGACCCCTTGCTCAAGCCAGTGATCCTAGGGTCATGTCTATGATCCCACGCTCAAGCCAGTGACCCAGCACTCAAGCTGATGAGCCCTGCTTAAGCCGGATGAGCCCACACTCAAGCTGGTGACCTTGGGGTTTCAAAACTGGGTCCTCCGCGTCTCAGTCCAACACTATCCACTGCACCACCATCTGGTCAGGCCAGAATGATGCTTTTGTAAAGTGCAATAAAAATGAATCCCTAGAAAAAATTTAAATATGATTAGAATTATTTGGAAAATAATTAAATTGGATTTTTAAACTTTGCATCTTCATATTTTAGATATACGTCTTTTATCAGATATGCCATTATCAGCTTTATGGTTTTCTCCTAATCTTTGGCTTGTATTTTCATTCTTTTACTGATGTGTTTTGAAGTAGGAGTCTTTCAGTTTTTATTAAAAGTATTTCTTATCTTAATCACAAGGACTAATGAAATAGGAGACTAGTGGCTGGGTACCTTTACTCTGTTCTTCAGCCCTATGTCAGAAGGTACTTTTGTCGTCCTAGACTTTGCTTGCTGAGTGATGGATGGTACAAAATTGAGTCACTGTTTAAAACCAGATATCCTGGTATATGGGTTGGGGTACTTGTTTTACCACCGCAAAAGTTGATCCAGAGGTTCTAAGATGTCATCAATAATCTTTTTGATGTTGTGTTTGACTTTGCATTCAATTTCCTAGAGCAGCTCTGTCCAATAGAAATAAATATAAGTCACATTTGTAAATTTAAATGTTCAAGTAACTTTGTTTCAGAAGATAAAAAGAGATGACAATTTTGATATCTTTCACTTAATTCAGTACATACAAAATATTGTCATTTCAACATATATCATTATAAAAATTATTGAGATATTTTACATTCTTTTTCATGGTAAGTCTTCAAAATCATTGTGCATTCTACGTTTACAGCATATTTCTGTTGGGATTAACCACATTTCAAGGGTTCAATAACCACATATGGCTGGTAGCTACTGTAGTAGACAACAGTTTTAAAGTCTCAACTTTGCCTTAATGCTGCCTTTCCCTGTTTCTTCAAGCTGGCTACCTGCAGTCAGTGAAACCATCCGGGCCTGGAGTTTCCTTTGTTGGGGTATTTTGTTTTAGAAGTTTCATTTCTTTTTGTTAAGTTTTTTTTTATTTATTTTAAGAGAGGGGAGAGAGAGAGAGAGAAGTGGGGAGAGAGAATAAGAAGGACCAACTTGTAGTAGTTGCTTCTCCTATGTGCCCTGACCCGGCAAGCCTGGGATTTCAAACCAGCAACCTCAGCACTCCAGGTCCATGCTCTACCCACTGCACCACCACAGGTCAGGCTGTTGGGATATTTTTAAAATGTGAACTCTATTTCTTTTGATGGTTTATGTATTTCAAGGAGTTAGTTATTTCATCTGAGTTGCCAAAGGTATGGACACAGAATTGTTTTTACTTGATTCTTTCAGTCTCTGAGGGATCTCTAGTGATGTTCTTTCATTATTAAAACCCATAACTGGCCTGACCAGGTGGTGGCGCAGTGATTAGAGCATCGGTCTGGGATTCAGAGGATCCAGGTTCAAGACTCCGAGGTCGCCAGCTTGAGCACGGGCTCATCTGGCTTAAGCAAAAAGCTCACCAGTTTAGACCGAAGGTCACTGGCTCGAGCAAGGAGTTACTCAGGCTGCTGAAGGCCCACGGTCAAGGCACATATGAGAAAGCAATCAATGAACAACTAAGATGTTGCAACAAAAAACTGATGATTGATGCTTCTCATCTCTCTCCATTCCTGTCTGTCCTTATTTATCCCTCTCTCTGATTCTCTCTCTGTTCCTGAAAGAAAAAAAAACAACCCATAACTGATTAAATGTGCTTTATTTGAGTGTATAAACATCATTTTACCACCAGCGCACCAAATTTAAATGCTTTCAGTCTTTCACTTAGCACAAGTGTGTAAAAGAAGTAGAATCAAGGTCATTCAAAACTAGTGATCTTCTGGGATGTGAATGAATAAATAACCAAAAAATAGTCTGCTGATGGTGTTTCTGATGTTTATCAAAGTCATTTACCTACCTGAACTCAGTGAAGACTACTAAAGTCATAATCCAGTTGTTTGGGGTTTTTTTGTTTGTTTGTTTTGTTTTTTTACAAAGGCAGAGATAGACAGGGACAGACAGACAGGAACGGAGAGAGATGAGAAGCATCAATCATCAGTTTCTCGTTGTGCGTTGCGACTTCTTAGTTGTTCATTGATTGCTTTCTCACATGTGCCTTGATCACGGGCCTTCAGCAGACCGAGTAACCCCCTGCTGGAGCCAGCGACCTTGGGTCTAAGCTGGTGAGCTCTGCTCAAGCCAGATGAGCCCGCGCTCAAGCTGGTGACCTCGGGGTCTCGAACCTGGGTTCTTCCGCATCCCAGTCCGACACTCTATCTACTGCGCCACCACCTGGTCAGGCAGTCATAATCCAGTTTTAAACAACAAGAGCTTCTGAAGACATTATCCAAACATTGTAGCAACTTTTACAGCATTTCTTTCTTTTCTTTTTTTTTCTTAGCAAGAGTGAGAGAGACAGACAGAGAAACACACAGGAAAGGAGAGAGAAATGAGAAGCATCAATTTATAGTGGCAGCGCTTTAGTTGTTCATTGATTGCTTCTCATATGTGCCTTGACCAGAGGTCTCCAGTTGAGCCGGTGACCCCTTGCTCAAGCCAGCAACCATGGGGTCATGTCTATGGTCCTATGATCAAGCCAGCAACCTTGAGATTTCAAACCTGGGACCTCAGTGTCTCAGGTCAATGCTCTGTCTACTGTGCCACCATGTGGTCAGGCTAAAGCATTTCTTTTATTATTAATTCTAAATTGAAAAATTAGGGAATTAAAAAACAAAATTATTTTTCTTGGTCAAAATACTGACAGAGAGGTAAGTAACAGACTGAATATTGGTTGCTAAATGTTTCTGTATGAGCTAGCTTTACTTTTACAGTGAAGGATTAACTCTGATAGAAGACATATGCAGAAGGAAGATAGATGTAGGATAGCCACAACCTGAATGACCTGTGTATATTTTTAGA
Source organism: Saccopteryx bilineata (assembly GCF_036850765.1). Taxonomy (NCBI): domain Eukaryota; kingdom Metazoa; phylum Chordata; class Mammalia; order Chiroptera; family Emballonuridae; genus Saccopteryx; species Saccopteryx bilineata. The sequence continues at coordinate 160,062,934 of NC_089490.1, forward strand.
TGTCAAAGTAAAATTCATACCTGTTCATCTTTCTCTGGCAAAAAAACATATCCTTGAAAGATAGTTAAGTAATTTTAATTTTTATATATATCTAATTTTGTTGCAAATGCCCTAAAGGAGGACAGGTAAAGATTTAAAAAAAAAAATAATCTGTTTTAAATTATTTTATAAAATGAATAGTTACAGGTCATTGTTCGAAAAATTGAGTATTTATCTGTTTTTATGTTCTTTTTTTCTCTTTATTTTGTTTATCTTTTTTAAAATCCAAAAGTAACTATAAATATGAATTTTTAAGTGAAAGTTAACAGTACCTTAATTTAAAAATGAAAGCCTAGTCAACTAAAAAGGTCTTTCAAATGTTAAATATTATAAAGAACACAGTGTTTTTTGAGTAGCTAGGCCTAGAGATGTATTGCATACAAAATTGGCTTATGAATAAACAGTTATGTTTATTGTGACAAATATAGCATTTAAAAAATATTTCTTCCAGGATTATCCAGGTAAACTTGACAACAGCTCTAGTTTCCAATCTTTATGTTAACCTTTTACTCATATTGTTTATTCAGTCATTCATAAAGTCTCTGAAGTTCTTACTATGAACAAAGCACTATGGTAGGGGCTTAGAAAATACATTGTGAACAAGACAGACTTGTTCACACCAAACTGATAAGCCTTTTATATATACTTGTAAATTAAAACCCTAGGCAATATTTAATTAAAATTTGAATAAATTATCAGTTTCAATACTATGCAAAATTTTATGTTCAAATTCAGTATAAGTTGATAAGTGATATACATATGTTTATTTACACTCACATATTTATTCACACCCATATTTTTATTTACACCCATACATGCAGATATATATAGAAGGTTCTCAGGTTACAGCACAGTTCCTCTCCTGTGACAGTGATGTAACCTGGATTTTGGTGTAAGTTGAGACACACCCTAACCTAAGTCACTTACCTATCCTAACACAGTTGTAAAGTCATAATCTACAACATAAAAACAACTGAGCCACAGGAAAAAGAAAAGGACATAAATACACTGTTTTGTATGCTGTACTGTAGTAACAGAAAAAATAACAAAAAATGAGTAAAAAAAAGAAATTCCTTAGCTTTATTTCTGTGGTTGGCTTGCAAAGTGGGACCTATTGGGAGGAGGAAGCTGGAGAGGCAGCAGAACCTGCAGAAGGTGCTGGAGATACTGGGTCAGGTGAATCAGGATTGCCTGAGGAACATGCAGGAGACGCTGGAGATGATTCTACCTGTACTACAGATGTGTCATCTTGTGAAGCAGCTGATGTAGAGGGTACAGGCCTCTCTACCTTCTTTTTTTTTTTTTTTTTTTTTTTTGTATTTTTCTGAAGCTAGAAACCGGGAGAGACAGTCAGACTCCCGCATGCTTCCGACCGGGATCCACCCGGCACGCCCACCAGGGGGCGACACTCTGCCCACCAGGGGGCGATGCTCTACCCCTCCGGGGCGGCGCTCTGCCTGACCAGAGCCACTCTAGTGCCTGGGGCAGAGGCCAAGGAGCCATCCCCAGCGCCCGGGCCATCTTTGCTCCAGAGGAGCCTCAGCTGCGGAGGGGAAGAGAGACAGAGAGGAAGGAGAGGGGGAGGGGTGGAGAAGCAGATGGGTGCTTCTCCTGTGTGCCCTGGCCGGGAATCGAACCCGGGACTCCCGCACACCAGGCCGATGCTCTACCACTGAGCCAACCGGCCAGGGCCCCTCTCTACCTTCTTAAAGAATTGTTCCAGGCTAGTCTGGAATGTTAATAATGTCTCTTCCAAAATCTGGCTATACCATTGTAAGGCATCTATAACAGCTCTATAGACCTTACTGAATCTGTTAGCATTGGGCTTCTCAGCCTGAAATTTTGCCAACCCATCCTCCACCATAGAAAAACCTTTTGCCAAACCTTTGGTGATTTAGGTTCTGGGGTTTCTACCTCCTTCACTCATACATGGCGTTACTTGTATTCTTCCACCACACGCAACCAAACTAATTCGCCCACATAGTCCTTAAGTACAATACTAATGGCGTAAGCTGAAACACGACTCAATTTTTTAAATTTTTGTGACAGAGACAGAGAGAGGGAAAGAGAGGAACAGACAGACAGGGAGGAGAGAGCTGAGAAGCCAGTGACCTTGGGCTTCAAGCCAACGACGACCTTTGGGCTCAAGCCAGCTACCATAGGGTCATTTCTATGATCCCATGCTCAGGTCGAATGAGCCCGTGCTTAAGCCGGCTACCTCGGGGTTTCCAACCTGGGTCCTCTGCGTCCCAACCTGACGCTCTGTCCACTGCACCACTGCCTGGTCAGGCTCATGTCTCAATTTTTTAAAGTTTTTATGAGAGTGAGCGTCATAAACTCAAAACGTCCTCTGTTGAAACTAGTAACCCGAGGACCCCCTGTATATGTATATTTGGAATATAATAAGCAAAGTGGTTAACAGCATAAACTCTGGAGTTAGATTATCTGAATTTGAATAGTGGATATGCACTTATAAACTGTATATGATCTTTTAACAGTTAACACTGTTCACCTGCTACATAAGAGTTGGATTAAATGAGTTACTTGCGCCTGATCAGGTGGTGGCACAGTGGATAGAATGTCACACTGGGACGCAGAGGACCCTGATTTGAAACCCAAGGTCGTTGGCCTGGCGTGCAGGAGTCCAGGGTTCGATTCCCGGCCAGGGCACACAGGAGAGGCGCCCATCTGCTTCTCCACCCCACCCCCTCTCCTTCCTCTATGTCTCTCTCTTCCCCTCCCGCAGCCAAGGCTCCATTGGAGCAAAGATGGCCCAGGCACTGGGGATGGCTCTGTGGCCTCTGCCTCAGGCACTAGAATGGCTCTGGTTGCAGCAGAACGATGCCCCAAATGGGCAGAGCATCGCCCCCTGGTGGGCATGCTGGATGGATCCCAGTCAGGCGCATGCGGGAGTCTGTCTTACTGCCTCCCCGTTTCTAGCTTCGGAAATATGAAAAGAAAAAAAAAATAGAAAAAAAAAACACCCAAGGTCGCCAGTTTGAGGGCAGGCTCATCTGGTTTGAACACAGCTCTTCAGCTTGAGCTCAAGGTCACTGGCTTGAGTAGGGGGTCACTCAGTCTGCTGTAAACCCCCAACCCCCGTCAAGGCACATATGAGAGAGCAATCAATGAACAACTAAGGTGCCTCAAGGAAGAATTGATGCTTCTCATTTCTCTCCCTGTCTGTCCCTTTGTCACAAAAATAAATAAGTAAATAACTTGGTATAAAACACATAGATTTAGTGTGCTCTGTTGGTGTTATCTGTAAACTAAACTTATATTTTGTCAGAAAATAAGTTGTTTATTAATTTGAAAAAATTGTAATAACAGCCTGTGAAATCTTTGTGCTATTTCCTATGTTAACTGTCACAGTATGTTTGTTTGAACTTCTCTCTTCAATTCGGACTTGACAAGCTCAGTCTACTTCCATCTCATACGTGGGAACTACTGTATATTATATGTCCACCTCTACTCTCAAGGGTGTCTGTTGACTCAAAAAAAAAATCTTTCTTTTCAACAAGTAGTTGGCAGTGTCTGCTCTGATTTTTTTTCTGTAAAATCTTTTTATTCTCTTGTTTTTATAGTTTATATCAGGAATTTCCTTTCTAACCAAAGCAATAAAGGATTGATACAAAATAGAAGTGTTGGGAGTAATATAATATTTTTATGTGTATATTGTATTCCATACACAATCTTTATGTACCCTTTTTGTCCTAGATATTAGGTGACCTTGATTCTAGTGAAATTTTAAGTTGGACTCTTTTCTGGAGAGCAAGGATGGTTTAAGTATGCCCTATCTTTGTACTTGAAATATGTGTTGGGGACTAAGTTATTTTGACACTTCCTGGCATTTATTTCATCACTATTTTGTACTGACGTAATGAAGGATGACATATCTGTTAAGACAAGATATTGTATGGTTGGATTGTTATGAGCTTTATCTCATTTAATGATTCTGTGTAAGTTTATATTCATGATCTTACACCTAAATATTTCCTTAAAGAAATTAATGAACAAACATGTATTGAGTGCATGGTATGCTAGAGACTGTGGTTAGGTTTTAGAAAAGAAAATATGACTGAAACACAGCCCTTTGACCTTATAAGGTTTACTGTATGATGAGATAGGAGTATAAGTGAAGTGAGTGATGTGATTACTGCTATAGTAGAAATATGTCCAAGGTGTTGGTAGAAGCAGAGAGAAGGAAAGCATTTTAATTCTGCTTTGATTTTTGAGAGAAGAGTCTCAGAAAGGCTTCATCTGTCTCTCTCTTGGAAGACTAGCAAGTTCTACAAAATAATGATGAGTAGATGAAACACTAGTAGTGGACAACCTAGAGTAAATGAAATTGCTGTCCTAATTGGAGATTTGTCTCACTTCCTATACTGAGTCAACAGTAATTTAGTCTTTGACAAAGTGAACTAAACTCTCTATGGATTCTAGTGTAATTTATAACATTGTGATGGTAAAAAAAAAAACCCTTTAAAGTGAACATTTCATACATACTTAAATATATTTTCATAGTTCCTTTGTCATCATTTGATGTCAAAATGATGAATTACGACCTTTCATTCTTAGTTTGTCACACAGTGAATAGTGTGTAAAATAAACCTTAGAGGTTCTGGAAAGATTTTAATACTTTTATACCTGAGATAAAATAGACATTCATGGAATGTCTAACAGTGCAATGAAGCATTAGTAAATATGGTTGATCAAATGAATCAGCATGATAGGTGATAGTTTTAATGACATCTTTGATAACTGGATATGTTTTATTCATTATTTATTATTATTTATTACTCTAAGATATATACTTTATTGAAATATAAGAAGGTGTAACATAATAAGATATGCTATAGTTAATTTTAAATAGTTAATTTTAAAGAACATATATGGACATTATAAAAATAAAATGATTATTTTTACCTTCCATATTCTAGAACTACTAAATAAGTAAAAAACCTTTATCATTTGTGAAAATCTCATTATTTTACAGGTCTTTGTATATGCTGTTTTTTCCTCATTATGTTGCTTTTTGTCTTTTCAATGAGGGCATCTTATATTTTAAAAACCTTTTAATTTGATACTTTTAAACTCAATTTTTTAATATTTTAAAAATAAATACAATTTTAAAAATAAATTAAAAATAAATATAATAAAAAATAAACGACCTATAGCTAAAGGTTTTTCTCTTAGCTGTTACTTTTGGTGACTTTGAATCAACTTCTTTTAGACAGTTATGATAAATGAAAGGTTGGAATGAGTTAAAGCCTAGTGTGCAGATGCTAAAAATGATGTTTATTTATTCAAATGATGCATAAGTATTTAGTGTTTTGTGATTGACCATTTTGGTTATAATAAAATGAATCTCAATTTGTTACTTGCCTTCTAAAAAATTTGGTAACACACTTGAAGAATTTGTATTTAAATATGAGAGTATTTTGTTACTTTATTGGTGATATACACACATGCTCACCTTCACCCCCTCATATATATACACATTTATTTAAAAGGTTGGTGGATTGCCTGATCAGTGGTGGCACAGTGCATACATCATTGACATGAGATGCTGAGTCACCAGCTGGAATGCGGGCTCAATAGCTTGAGTGTGTGGTGGTTGGTTTGAGTGCGGGATCAACATGATCCCAAAGTCTGGCTTGAGCCCAAAGGTCACTGGCTTGAGCCCCCTATCAAGGCACATACAATAAGCAGTCAAGGAACAACTAAAGTGAAACAACTGTGAGTTGATGCTTCTCACTCTCTCCTCCCTCTCTCTCTGAAAACAATTATAAAAAAAAGAAAGAAAAGGTTGATGGATTAAATATACCCAGTTTCTAATGTTTGAATTTTACCTTTGTTTTTCTTTTTTTCTTTTTATTTTTTTTTGTATTTTTCTGAAGTGAGAAGTGGGGGGGCAGAGAGACATACTCCTGTATGCGCCCGACCAGATCCACTCAGCATTCCCACCAGGGGGCGATGCTCTGCCCATCTGGGGCGTTGCTCCGTTATAACTGGAGCCACTCTAGCACCTGAGGCAGAGGCCATGGAGCCATCCTTAGCACCGGGACCAACTTTTCTCCAATGGAGCCTTGGCTGCGGGAGGGGAAGAGAGAGATAGGGAGAGAGGAAGGAGAGGGGGAAGGGTGGAGAAGCAGATAGGCGCGTCTCCTGTGTGCCCTGACCGGGAATCGAAACTGGAACATTCACATACTGGGGCCAATGCTCTACCACTGAGCCAACCAGCCAGGGCCTCTTACCTTTGCTTTTGAGAGAATACATGTCATAAAATTACAATGCTCCTAGCAATCTTATGATTTATCTTATTCCAGATCTAGTTTGAGAGGTAATTTTTTTTTTTTTTTTAGAAAGAGATGAGAAGCATCAATTCATAGTTACAGCACTTTAGTTGTTCATTCGTTGCTTTCTCCTGTGTACTTTGATGGGGCTGGGGGAGTAGGGTGAGGGCTCCAGCTGAGTCAGTGATTCCTTGCTGAAGCCAGTGGTGCTCTCCAGGTGGTGAGCCTGTGCTTGAGCCAGATAAGCCTGCACTCAAGCTGGTAACCTTGGGAGTATTGAACCTGGTACTTCAGGATCCCAGGTCGATGCTCTATCCACTTTGCTACACTGGTCAAGCTAAGGCTTTATTACAATGAATTCAACATTCTATTTTAAGTTTTTCAATAGCAATTTTTGCGAGGCAGAGCTAGTTTTTAATAAGATAACTCATACGAAAAGAAATTTACAGTTGCCACTTAAACAGCTGCTATAAAGAACTAGACTGACCTGGCCCGGTAGCTTAGTTGGTTAGAGTGTAGTCCTGACATGCCAAGGTTGCAGGTTTGATCCCATCAGGGCACATACAAGAATCAACCAGTGAATGTATAGATAGATAATTGGAACAACAAATCAATCTCCTTCCTTCCCTTCCTCCTTCCCTTCCTACCTCCCTCTCTTTTTCTGTACCTGTGTCTCTTCCTCCTTATCCCTCCTCCCTTTCTTTTTCTTTCTTAAAAAAGTTAATAATAAAAGTTTAAAAAAACAACAACTACTACTGCAACTGCTATACAGGAGAGTAGCCTGGTGCTCTTCGTGGCAGTTTGATCTAGTCTGGGGAGTCAACAAAGACTTCCCTGGAATTGAAATCTGAAGGATGAGTAGAAGTTAGTCTATGAGAGGAGACGACATCCTTCAAAAACAGAAACCATGTTGTAACTTGGACTCTGATAAGAATAAGGATCAGCTGGTATGGTTAAAAACAAAAAAGTATGATGTATGTGATGCAAAATGAGACTGGAAGGGTAGGATGGGGTCAGGTTAACCATGGCCTTTTGTAACATGTCTAAAGGAAATTGGTTTTTATCCTAAGAGTAAGTGTATTAAATAATCAAAGGGTGTGTTTTGAAAATCTCACTCTGGTTGTTCTGTGAAGAATGATTGTGGGAAGAGAATACAGGCTGATTAAATAGAAGTGATGGTAGCCGGCACCTGGATGGTAGTTATGGTGATGATGATAGCAATTGATGGAGATGAGTGACAGATTTCAGAAAATGTAGGAGGTAAATCTGACAGGACTTTGGGGGAATAAAAGAGTGTAGGGTATCAAAGATAACTTCACAATCTGGCTTGTCTAGTTTTCATGGAGAGTACTACCATTTACTGAACTAGGACAGTTGTTTTTATTTGGCTTGTTTAGGATCGAGAGATTAGGGAGGGGGAACCACTCATTCATTCATTCCCTTTGGACCTGTTTGAGTTTCATGAGCTGTTGGATATTTATGCCTGGAGTTCAGAGGAGGGATCTGAAATGGAGAAAGAAATTTGTGAGGTCTGACTTTCCATTTTATTGTGAAACACTGCCATCTCTGCCCCATACTCTGTGATATTCCTGCAGAACTTCATTTCCCTGATGGCACTTATTTTCTAATATATGGTCATATGATACACACATGTGTCATGTATTGCCTATTTTTTATTGTATATTGTTTATATCCTCCTCTCAGTCCCAACATGTATAGTACAGGAGCCCAAGAATTTTTTTCTGCATCTCCCATGTGGAGATCAGCACCTGATAGTAAGCCTTTGACAAGTATTTGTTGAATACTGAATGAATGAATGAATGAACGAACGAATGAACGAACGGAGTAAGTTAGCTTGAGATAGGAAGAAAGACTAGGATAGGTGCCGTTAGAGGTTTGTTTTTTCATTTAATGGAAAGCTGTTGGAGCTCTTGCCTGATGGTTATTTTCTTTAAAGTTGGAGAAAAGGTCATTATTTCACTGCAAGGGAGAGGAGTATTGGTCAGAGGATCAAGGAGAGTTGCAATACCCATGGTGAAGTGTGGAAGATCCACTAACCAGAGAAATGTAGGATTATTCCCTTCTGTAGAGTGCTTCTCAGTAAAGATGAGTTAATAATGGAACCAACTTGCCCTTTGGAGAACTTTCTGTAATAGTTGCTTGAATGTGTAGGTGCAGTCATGTATGGAGAAAGTAAGTAATAATAGAACATATGAGTTACTAATTTTGGTGGAAAAGCATTTTGAATGATGATCAAGGTCCAAGATTTTACCTTGGCAGTGGATGGCTAAAGTGACGTAAAGTATTTCAATGGAGATGACCTGAGGACATACTGTTGGGAAAGTAGTTCTCTTGGATCTGAAAGTTATTGATGATGATAAGGCTTAGTGCAAGGAGACTACTGTAAGCTGGGTGCCAGAGACTTAGGCAAGTGAGGAGAGAATGGCTAGGAGGTTAGGAAATGACAGTAGTGAGTAGAGGGTGAGATGAATAGTGTCTGTAGGTTACATTGGGACCAAGGAAATCCATTTTCCGCTTGTTGCCCTGAGGTAACTACCATGTGAGGAAAAAACAGTCAAAAGAAAACACACACAAAAGCAGTCATATAAATAAAGGCTGCAAGGAAGTATTGTACTCAGGGGAGAGCCAACTTTGTATAAAAGTGAGGAGATAGAATCTGAAAAGTTGGAAGATAAGATTTCCTGGCTGTTGCTTAAGACAATGTTGGAGGCACATGGGAATGGTTTGAAAGGTAGAGTGAATTATCAGGCATGTATAGGCCATTTTGGGCACAGACCTTTAATAATGTGAGGAAAGGCACTGTGATGTAAGTTTCAGTTGCCTTTAAAAAAAATTAAATTGAAATTCACCTAACATAAACCAACCATTTAAAAATGTACAGTTTAGTGGCATTTAGTTCCAAATCCTTTCTCATATCCCCAAAGGAGACGCCATACTCATTAAGTAAGCAGTCACTGTCTATTCCTCCCATATCAGGAATATGTTTGAGGATGATGGGCTCTGAGCCTTTTGGCAGAGAAATATGTGTCACTTACCTAGGAGATGGTGGACTTAGAACATACTTGTTGGAATGTGTGATAGAGGCTCTAGAAACTGGGTGTGCTGCTGTTGCTCTAAATTCACATACACTGCTCACAAAAATTAGGGGATACTTCAAAATGTATATAAAGCAATAAAAAAGCATTTGATTGTTTTTTTATTAAACAGGAACATCAGAAAAGCTAACAAATCAAAGAAAGTTTGATTATGCAAATGACATGCAAAACAAACTTCTATTGCATTGGTGAAAATGCACTCTCAAAAGGCTGAAATTACTTGAGTTTCCTGATCCCCTAATTTTTGTGAGCAATGTATTTCTGAAACTTGACTCTTCATTACTACTAACAGCTCCTTTCCACCTGGATCTACCTGTTACTCTCAATTATGCCATCATCTACTAACTGAGGTATAAGCCCTACAGTTTTACCTTTTAATTCAGTTATCACTGCAGTCACTTAATTTGGGTCCTTAATAACATATACCTGAACTTTTATAACAAGTCTTCTTGTCTCTAGTTTCTTTATCCTCTGATGAAGGAGTAGTCCATCTTAGACACTACTGGCTAGACATTTATAACCTGATGCTCAAGGCCCTCTATAATAATCTACTCTTTCATAGATGGCTATTTTAGTGATCAAATGAGATAATCTAAGTGAAATTATACAAATATCAAGTATTACTATAGTTATTAGGCTTCATCCTTTTCCCTCGCTGTTACCTTAACCAGCCTTTACATTTCAAACTGGTCTAGTCAGTATCCTTGAGCGTATTTATATTTTTTCCCTCCCTTAGCGTCTTTGTTACAGCAATTTCATTTCCCTGGAATGGTCTTCTCTCTTTCGTTCCACTTACCTAATTTCTGCCTCCTTTATGAAGTCTTTGTTTATTTTAGTCTTTGGTGATCATTTGCTTATTTGAATCAATGGAAACATATTATTTGTACCATTCATTTGGTAATAAGTTATTTGGCCTTAAGTTACTGTTTGTTTGTTTTTAACTGTATTTTAATTATCTTGACAGTTAGGTTGTACATTTTAAGGGTAAGGAATATGTAAGTACCTACCTGGGTATTCTGAATATAAGTTATTAGTAGATGATTTATGATATAATATGTATTAAGAGAGTCACCAGAAATCCTTTTAGGAAATATTTAGTAGCCCTTTCTCCTGAATCCCTTTTTTTGTTTGGTTTTTATTAGCACACTGATTTCAGCATGATATTTTAACCAAAAGTGATTTTTTTGTATTGAACTTAATTTCAGTTTATGCATCTTATTTTAGATGAGATTTATGGCTAACTAGCTTATTTTTCAATACCTGATATATCCCAGATAATTGAAAATGAACAAATGTAGGAAGTTATATAGTGACAGAAGGCCCCTCACCTACCAGGTTTCTTCCTACACCTTTGTATCTAATGCTAATATGATTATTGTACATCCTTACAGAATTTCTCTATACATTTATGTAGTGGAAAATTTTCATATCTGCACATAGAGCACTTCTTCATTCTTTCCTACATTTGCAGAATACTGCACTGTGTGGATGTATTACACGTTGTTTAAAGTAGTCTCATATTGTTCATTCCATTAAGATTTGGCTAGGATGAATATAGCGCCTTATTCTTCTATAATTGTGCTTTCAATTACTTAAAAGAGCTGTAATCAAGGTGATCTCAGTAGAGGAAATAACAATGATATCAAATTTGTGTTTTATTTTATGCACTTAGCATAGCAGATTTGAATGTAATTCAAGAAAAGTCATGTGTGCCTGACCAGGCAGTGGCACGGTGGATAGAGCGTCGGATTGGGACGCGGAGAACCGAGGTTTGAAACCCCAAGGTTGCTGGCTTGAGTACGGGCTCATCTGGTTTGAGCAAGGCTCACCAGCTTGAGCCCAAGGTCACTGGCATGAGCAAGGGGTCACTCGGTCTGCTGTAGCCCCCTGGTCAGGACACATGAGAAAGCAATCACTGAACAACTAAGGAGCTACAACAAAGAATTGATGCTTCTCATCTCTTTCCCTCCCTGTCTGTCTGCCCTTATCTGTCCCTCTATTTGTCTCTCTCTCTCTCTCTCTGTCACCAAAATAACCCAAACAAACAATAAAGAAAAATCATGTTTGTTGAATGCCTGCCAAACACTGTAGAAATGTTTATTCTCAGAAATTATAATGTTTTAGAAGTAAAAATCTTTGAATCTGATGTGTCTAAAATATGAATTTCTCTTTAGTGAAAAATAACATAGAAATTTTGTCTATCTTATTAAGTGGAGACTGTTTCATGAATTGCTTCAGGAAATTGGTTTGAGTTTAGTCAAGAGAAACTCTAAAACAAGAAGTATAGAGAATCCACAACTGGGCCCCAATTAATTAAAAGCTTCTAATAAACAGTGTTGTTTTGAATGGCAAGGTCCTAGTGTGTAAGATGTGGAGAAGAGTAGAAGTTTTTAGTAGTGTATTGGGTGCTCCAACTGAGAAAATTTTGAATTTAAAGTAGGTCTCTGTGAATGGTGTGTAAACCAAGTTTCTGCGAACTTCAAAAAAAAGAGAAACCAGAAAGGAAAGGAGAAAGGATTCAACAGAGAGTGAGAACTGAGATGGTCAGGGAAGTGACCAAAATATTTGTGGTGGAGGGAGTAAGCAAAAAAAAAGAAAACTCATGGACATGAACAACAATGTGGTGATTGCTGGGGGGAGATTAAAAGGGGGAAGGTGGGAGAGAGTATGGTGGGAATAAATGGTGATATACAGACACTTGACTTGGTGTGGTAAACATACAATAAAGTGTACAAACAATGTGTTGTAAAATTGTGCACCTGAAACCTGTATAATTTTGTTAACCAGTGTTACCCCAATAACTTACACAGGAAATATTTGTGGGTGGGCTAAAGCAGCAAACAGAGGAAAATTCAGACAAACTAGGAGTCATTGGGAAACTGGAAGCAAACTGAGAAAGAATTTTCAAGGGAGTATCCAGGAACTGATATATTGCTTGTTTCTGAAAATGTGCACAATAGCAAGTACCTAAAATTTTAAATGATCTAGATTACAATGTTCTTATGAAAGTATATTGATATACTTCAGACTGATAGTCAGTGATCACTATTGCTACCATGGAATATTGTTACTCTGAAGTTAAATTTAATTTTTAAGTAACCATAGTGTTTAGTAGGGCCCCATTGCAATTTATTTAATTATTTATTTTTAATTAAAAAATTTTAGTTTATTATGTTTGCATAGATTCTAGTAACCCCCCAATGCATCCCCCCACCCCCATGTTCCCCACAATATCCCCCTTTCCCCCCCTCAATGCCCTCCCTCTTTCCCTCCAGGATTTGCTCTTCTGTTCTCTATAATGTTGTGTTATGTGTGTATGATTTCACCAATCTCTTTTCCTTTTCTGATCCCTTCCTATCATCCCCTTTCTCTCTGTCTGCTTTCCTTCTGGACCCATTGATCCCGCCTCTGTCTCTATTTCGTTCCTCAGTTCATATTTATTTTTCATTGGATTCCTCAAATGAATGAGGTCATATGATCTTTTTCTTTCTCTGCCTGGCTTATTTCACTTAACATGATAGTTTCCAGGTCCATCTATGTTGTCACAAAAGGTAAGATTTCCTTCTTTTTCAAGGCCCCATAGTATTTCATTGTGTATATGTACCATAGCTTTTTTTTTTTTTTGTACCATAGCTTTTTAATCCACTCATCTACTGATGGACACTTGGGCTGTTTCCAGATCTTGGCTATTGTAAACAAAGCTGCCATAAACATGAGGGTGCATTTCTTCTTTTGAATCATTGATGTGTTTTTCGGATATATTCCTAAAAGTGGGATGGCTGGGTCAAAAGGCATTTCCATTTTTAATTTTTGAGGAATCTTTATACTGTTTTCCACAGTGGCTGCACTAATCTGCATTCCCACCAGCAATGCAGGAGGGTTCCCTTTTCTCCACATCCTCGCTAGCACTTATTATGTGTTTTTTTGGTTAATGAGCACCATTCTGACTGGTGTGAGGTGATATCTCATTGTGGTTTTAATTTGCATTTCTCTAATATGATTAGTGATTTTGAGCATTTTTTTCATCTGCCTATTGGCCATCTGTACAGCCAACATCATACTCAATGGACAAAAGTTAAAAGCAATCCCCTTAAGATCAGAAACAAGGCAGGGGTGCCCCCTTTCACCACTCTTACTCAACATAGTTCTGGAAGTCCCAGCCACAGCAATCAGACAAGAAGAAGAAATAAAAGGCATCCAAATTGGAAAAGAAGAAGTAAAACTATCATTTGCTGTTGATATGATACTGTACATAGAAAACCCTAAAGTTGCAGTCAAAAAACTACTGGACCTGATAAATGAATTTGGCAAGGTGGCAGGATATAAAATTAATATTCAGAAATCAGTGGCATTTTTATACACCAACAATGATCTATCTGAAAGAGAAATTAAGAAAACAACCCCCTTCACCATTGCAACAAAAAAATTAAAGTACCTAGGAGTAAATTTAGCCAAGGAGGTTAAAGATTTGTACTCGGAAAATTATAAAACATTGATAAAAGAAATCTAGGAAGATACAACAAGTGGAAGCATATACTATGTTCATGGTTAGGAAAAATAAACATCATTAAAATGTCTATATTACCCAAAGCAATTTATAAATTCAGTGCAATTCCTATTAAAATACCAATGACATCAAAGGTTAGAATAAATATTCCAAAAATTATATGGAACCATAAAAGAACACGTATAGCCTCAGTAATCTTGAAAAAGAAGAATAAAGTGGATGGTATCACACTTTCTGATATCAAGTTATATTACGAGGCTATTGTACTCAAAACAACTTGGTACTGGCATAAGAACAGGCATATAGATCAATGGAACAGAACAGAGACCCAGAAATAAACCTACACCTTTATGGACAATTGATATTTGACAAAGGAGGTAAGAGCATACAATGGAGTAAAGATAGTCTCTTTAACAAATGGTGTTGGGAAAATTGGACATCTACCTACAAAAAAATGAAACTAGACCACCAACTTACACCTTTCACAAAAATAAACTCAGAATGGATAAAAGACTTAAATGTAAGTTGTGAAACCATAAGCATCCTAGAGGAAAACATAGGCAATAAGCTCTCCAATATCACTCGCAGCAGTATATTTGCTGATTTATCTCTACGGGCAAGGGAAATAAAGGACAGGATAAACAAATAGGACTATATCAAACTAAAAAGCTTTTGCACAGCTAAAGATAATATGAACAAAATAAAAAGGCAAACTATACAATGGGAGAACATACTGGACAATACTTCTGATAAGGGGTTAATAACCAAAATTTATAAAGAACTTGTAAAATTCAACACCAGGAAGATAAACAATCCAATCCAAAAATGGGCAAAAGAAATGACTAGAGGGCCCTGGCCGGTTGGCTCAGCGGTAGAGCGTCGGCCTAGTGTGCGGAGGACCCGGGTTCGATTCCCGGCCAGGGCACATAGGAGAAGCGCCCATTTGCTTCTCCACCCCTCCGCCGCGCTTTCCTCACTGTCTCTCTCTTCCCCTCCCGCAGCCAAGGCTCCATTGGAGCAAAGATGGCCTGGGCGCTGGGCATGGCTCTGTGGCCTCTGCCTCAGGCGCTAGAGTGGCTCTGGTCGCAATATGGCGACGCCCAGGATGGGCAGAGCATCGCCCCCTGGGGGGCAGAGCACCGCCCCTGGTGGGCGTGCCGGGTGGATCCAGGTGGGGCGCATGTGGGAGTCTGTCTGACTGTCTCTCCCTGTTTCCAGCTTCAGAAAAATGAAAAAAAAAAAAAAAAGAAATGACACTTCTCCAAAGGGGACCCATTGCAATGTACTGTAAATGTTGATAAGATCACATGAGAGACTTGAAGTGATAAATTTAAGACTGAATTTTCTGCCTGACTAGGCAGTGGTGCAGTGGATAGAGCATTGGACTGGGATGTGGAGGGCCCAGGTTTGAAACCTGGAAGTTGCCGTCTTGAGCGAGGGCTCATCTGGTTTGAGCAAAGCTCACCAGGTTGGACCCAAGGTCACTGGCTTGAATAAGGGGTCACTAGCTCTGCTGTAGCCCCCCCCCAAGGCACATAGGAGAAAGCAATCACTTAACAACTAAGGAGCTGCAACAAAGAATTGATGCTTCTCATTTCTCTTCCTTCCTGTCTGTCTGTTCCTATTTCTTCCTCTCTCTGACTCTTTCTTTCTGTCAAAAAAAGAAAAAGAAAAAAAGACAATTTTCTTATCAAGAATTGAATCCTGGGTAATTGTGTTTGGCTTAGCTACTCATAGTCTCCCTTTACTTAAGTAATTTCATATATTTGCATGTAGTAATTAGTATATTTTTATGTTCAAAGTAGTAAGTTTTATTTACTGAATGCCTGTGAACCTGGATTCTATTCTGCATCCAGCCACTAACCTGCCTACCAAAAGCTATATAATTATGTGAAGTTTTATGCATGGATTTATTTGTCCCTTAAATAATGTTCACTTCCACTTTGTGATTAGTACTGTAGTAAGATATAAAAAGAAATACAGATGCAATTCTGACAGAGAGCTCATGTCATATTCTAGACAGCCCTCACTATTCTCAAAAACTACTTCACATTGCATGAAATTTCTCCCCACCTGGAAATGTTACATATAGCACATAGTGTTATAAAAGTTACCAAGCTATGCACTTTTAGGAATATACCCCAAGAACACCATAGCACTGTTTCAAAAGGAGAAATGCACCCCCATCTTTATGGCAGCATTGTTCACAATAGCGAAGATCTGGAAACAGCCCAAGTGTCTGTCAGTGGACGAGTGAATTAAAAAGCTTTGGTACATATATACTATGGAATACTACTTAGCCATAAGAAATGATGACATCGGATCATTTACAACGACATGGATGGACCTTGATAACATTATACTAATGAAATAAGTAAATCAGAAAAAACTAAGAACTATATGATCCCATACATAGGTGGGACATAAAAATGAGACTCAGAGACATGGACAAGAGTGTGGTGGTCATGGGGGGGGGGAGAGGGAGGGTGTTGGGGGAGGGGAGGGGCACAAAGAAAACCAGTTAGAAGGTGACGGAAGACAATTGGACTTTGGGTGATGGGAATGCAGCATAATCAAATGTCAAAATAACCTAGAGATGTTTTCTCTGAACATATGTACCCTGATTTATCAATGTCACCCCATTAAAATTAATAATAAAAAAAGTTACGTAGCACAACTTCTGATTAGCCATCTTTATAGCAAAATTGTTCAGTGATTTTCTACCTCAAATTGTTGTCACATTCACTGTATCCCTGTGAGGATGGAACATCTCTCATTATGGGGCCCATCCATCTGTCTCTCCTTCCATAATATAATAAAGATGTTCCTGGTGTTCCCTTTGCGCAGAGTGAAACTCCTTCCTGAGGGACCAAAGTCACTTAGGCTCCCTAACCAGGAACTGGAGTGGAGCGTCTTCTTTCCAGTGGTGCTGGAGAGCTCCCACAGAATTAGTTCTAATTTCTAATATTGACTTTTTTTGGAGAAAGTGCCCTTGGATTATGCCACCTACTCTTATCTTAATAAATAAACAAAAATGTGTTTTTCAATCAGGTGGATTTCCTAGAGACCCTTTGATTTTATCTATTCTTAGGAGCTTTCTTCTAAGCTGACCTAAAAGTTAAATTGTTTTGCTTTTTAGACCACTGGTAAATTAGACGAGATCGGGCGTGTTCAGGGTGGCATGGCCGTAGACATGACTGGTAAATTAGACTCTGGTTTCAAAAGAATGTACTAGGAAATTTTTTTTTAAATTTAAGTATAGTTAGCATACAATATTATATGAGTTTCAAGTATACAGTATAGTGATTTGACATATACCTTACAGTGTGACCACCACACTAAGTTTAGTAATCGTATGTCCCCATGCAAAGTTATCACAATATTATTGACTATATTTCCCCCACCTCCTCAGCCCCCACCTCTTGGCAGCCATCAGTTTAATCTCTATTTTTATGAGTCCATTTTTTAAAATTAATTAACTAATTTGCTTCTATATATGTAAGTGAAATCATAGGGGATTTGTCTTTCTATGCCTGATTTATTTCACTTAGCATAATACCCTAGGTCCATACATGTTGTTAGAAATGACAAGACTTTACTCTCTTTTTATTGCTGAGTCGTATTCCATTACACACACACATCTTTATCTATTCATCTATCGATAGAATCAATGGTCAACTAAGTTGCTTCCATATCTTGGCAATTGTGGAAATTTTTTGTTTTTTTAAAAAATAGCTGCCTGACCTGTGGTGGCGCAGTGGATAAAGCGTCGAACTGGAACGCCGAGGTCTCCGGTTCAGAACCCGGGGCTTGCCCAGTCAAGGCACATATGGGAGTTGATGCTTCCTGCTCCTCTGCCCTTGTCTCTCTCTCCTCTCTCTCTTAAAGAAAAGAAAAAAATAGCTAAGCTAGTTGACATCTAATGAAGGCACATCGTTCTTATCAAATAAAAGAATGCTGGTATATAATATTGAGTCCTTTAATTATTGTGATCTGTCTGCACTATTTTTGATATTATTGAGACATTCAGATTTAATGATTTTTTTTAAATGAGCTTATTATCAGCAATGCCATTTTCACGTGAAGTGAGTTTACCCATTATAAGAAGGACCATTCAGAATTACAAAATATATGTGTGTAAAAATCAGTTTAAGAGTAATATGTAGATTAGTTTCCTAACAGTCACATATCATTTTTGCAGCAGTCTGTTAACAAAGTTAACACTTTTACTCTTAAAACTTAGCACCTGACCAGAACTAATCTAATTTTTAGCTTTTACTTATTACTTATATCTGCTTGTTCAATAATCCTGCAGCATTTGGGCTCATAGTAACAATCAGAGTTTAAAGAGAGCCCTGAAATGTAGTAGTTGTCAGTCAGGAACCAACCAGAAAGCCACAATAGCTAGCCCTCTATCTCTTCTACATCCTGATATTTTTAAATCAACTAACAGTAACAGGGCACCACCCACTTTTATTGGACCTTCATTTGTAGATGCCCTCTCTATGCCAAGATAAGTTAGTATGCTTTAAAATACCAAAATGTTGGACAATTTTATCTAATGTGACATAATTATTCTGTTGCTTTGTTCAAAATTTCTAGAGAAAAAGGATTACCATACAGTTTTGTAGTCTCCTTTTCATTTAACATTATATTATGAACACTTTCCATGTCACTGGGTACTGATTACTAAAATTTTTCCTTAAGACTATATATTAATGCCTGATCAGGTGATGGTGCAGTGGATAGAGGGTTGGCCTGGGACGCAAAGGACCTAGGTTCAAAACCCTGAGGTCGCTGGCTTGAGTGCGGGCTCACCAGGTTGAGTGTGGTGTTGCTGGCTTGAGCATGGGATCATTGCTTTGAGCCCAAGGTCGCTGGCTTGAAGCCCAAGGTCACTGACTTGAGCAAGAGGTTACTGGCTCTTGCTGTAGTCCCCCAGTTAAGGCACATAAGAGAAAGCAATCAATGAATAACTAAGGAACTGCAATGAAGAATTGATGCTTCTCATCTCTCTCCCTTCCTGTCTGTCTCTCCATATCTGTCTCTCTTGCTAAAAAATAAAAAGCATATATTAATGAATTCTGTAACTGTCATTGTGTATTTATCAATCATCTATTGTTGGACATGTGAGTTATTTCCAGTATTTTATTATTCTAAGCATTATTGCAGCTTAGTAATTTGCACATATCTTTATAGATATAGATATATACCAAATTTGAAAGTCTTTTATATAAATATGTAATCTTATTTTAATATTTGCTCTATGACTGCTTTCACAAATATGTGTATGTTATGTATATATGTATTATAAAAACAAGCTTTGGTATATCCTCCAGTATAGATTTTAGTGAAAGTAATTGATAATCTTATGTCAGAAGGATAATTTAAAATGCCAAAAAAATTTAAAAAAATAAAAAATAGGGAGAAAGGCCCTGACCGGTTGGCTCAGTGGTAGAGCGTCGGCCTGGTGTGCGAGAGTCCCGGGTTCGATTCCTGGCCAGGGCACACAGGAGAAGCGCCCATCTGCTTCTCCACCCCTTCCCCTCTCCTTCCTCTCTGGCTCTCTCTTCCCCTTCCACAACCGAGGCTCCATTGGAGCAAAGTTGGCTCGGGTACTGAGGATGGCTCTGTGGCCTCTGCCTCAGGTACTAGAATGGCTCTGATTACAGCAGAGTGACGCCCCAGATGGGCAGAGCATCGCCTCCTGGTGGGCATGCCAGGTGGATCCCGGTCGGGCACATGCTGGAGTCTGTCTGACTGCCTCCCCGTTTCCAACCTCAGAAAAATACAAAAAAAAAAGGGGGGGGAACAAGTAAAACAACAACAAGACAAAGGAATAAAAAAAATGCCATGCAATTATATATATATATATATAAGTATGTCAGTGAAGACTGGAGTTCTCAGAAAAGGCTCTGAAATATCAATATTTGTGATTGGACCTTTGTGTAAGTACTTACTGTTGGTTGCCTAGTCAGTGAATCTCTCTTTCCCACCTTTCAGAACTCTGATGTTTTTATTTTTATTTATTTATTTATTTTTGTGGCAGAGAGTCAGAGAGAGGGACAAATGGGGACAGACAGACAGGAAGGGAGAGAGATGAGAAACATCAATTCTTCATTGCGGTTCTTTAGTTGTTCATTGATTGATTTCTCATATGTATCTTGACTGGGGGGCTACAGCAGAGTGAGTGACCCCTTGCTCGAACCAGCGACCTTGGGCTCAAACTGGTGAGCCTTGCTCAAACCAGATGAGCCCGCGCTGAAGCTGGCGACCTTGGGGTCTCAAACTTGGGTCCTCTGCATCCCAGCCCGACGCTCTATCCACTGCGCCTCTACCTGGTCAGGCAGAACTCTGATTTTTTTTATTGTGTAGGTTGATGTATCTACATATCACCCTTACTATAGTTTAAAAACACTAGAGTAGGCTATTATTTCTCATTGGGGAATGGCAAGGGGGAGGTGTGTAAGAATTAGATTCTTTGATAAAGACCATTGGTCTTCTCAATGAAGTTAATCCAAAGCCACTTTATCTTCCAGACTTTTGTTATGTAAAATAGTAAATGTCCTTTTAATTTAAGCCATTTTGAATGGTGCTGCCTATTACTTGCTCCTGAAAACAATACTGGTGATACTTAAAGAGTTGGAATTGGTTTTGAAAGGTGAAAAATTCTGCTTATAACATTTCCAGTGGGAGAAATCAGATAAGCAAAAGAGAGAATGTGTTCAAGGATTTATTAGACTGATGGGCATATAAAAGTGTCTCATGCCTGCCACCAAAAGAAAAGGAGAGTTACTGTAGCAGACTTTGTTTTCAACAAAAATGAGATCTTAGTCCTTTAGGACTCTTAGAGGCATCTAAGGGTATCTTACTTTGTTTTCTCCAGAAAGCTTGCAACTTGGCTTTCAGGTTTGAATTGTGTTTCTGGTTCTCCTATGAAGAAAGTTACAGTCTAAACTGGGTCATAGGAGCTAATTAGGAAACACTAGTTCAGTTTTATGTCCTCACACATAGCCCTGGTTTGTAATGTAGTATGGGGCCTGTGCTGGCACATACTCTGTATAGTGAAAGGTGACAACTTATTAAAATCTAATACTTTTCTTGTAACTTTCAAAATACTTAGTTCTCCATTAATGAGGAGCTTGATCTTTCTCATCCTTACACCTTTCGGAGTGGATTGAGAGTCCCAAACTAATACCATATCTTTATGTAATTCATTCATTAAGAAAACAAGTATTGAAGTACCTCCTCTGTGCCAGACACCTTTTAAAGTCCTGGAGATACAGTGATGAACCAGCCTGAAATAATTCTTACCTTGATAGATCTGGAAGAACAGATAATATAAATATTCAAGCAAATAATTTTAGATAGTATATTCTGGAAGAATATAAGTCAAGGTTATGATAATGAATAGTATTTTAAATTGATCAGTCAAGAAAGGTCTCTCCAGGGTGACATTTGAATTAGCACCTGAATAAGGAATCACCTGTGAAAATAATATTTTAGGCTGAGTGCAGTAAAGACTACACAGTAATAAGCATAGGATATTCAAAGATCAAAAAGAAGGAACTGTCTAGTGCCTAGGGCATGGGGAGAGAAGGGCAGAGGCCAACTCTTGTAAGGCAGTGTAGATCAAAATAAGGAATTTAAATTTTATTCTGTGAATACTGGGAAACCGCTGCAGGATTTTAAGTAGAGAATGTGACATTATTTAAATTATAGTTTTAAAAGATAACTCTGACTACTAGTGAGAATGTGTTGTAAGGTCTGTTTTCTAAAGGGAACAGAGACACAGCCAGTGTAAAACTAATGTATACATTATGGAAAGCTCTTATTTAAGTTTTTTTTACCTCATACTCTTTTTTTTTTTCTTTTGTGGTTTTTAATGAGTAGATTTAGCAGTAGGTATTTCAGTTGACTTGAATCCTCTTATGTTTTCCCCATATTCTCAACTCCTAAAGAGCAAACCTTTCCATCTATTTTTTGTCAGTACTCAGCAGTTCAAGTTAATTACAGACTAGCCACTTCAAAACTTAGCAACTGAAAACAAGGATTTATTATTTCTCATTTTTCATGATTTTAAGGTTTGGCTGTGCTTTTCCTCTGTTGGTTTTGCCTGGGCTTACTCGTTTGCCTCCATTTAGGTGAAGATTTGGTTAGACTGCAAGTCTGAGATGGCCTTATCTACACATCTGACCCATGGTAGGCGTGACTTGGTTCTCCTCTGTGTGGCCTCTCAATTTTCATAAACTAGATCATCTTTACATGATGACCTCAGGGCAGCTCTTCAAGAAAACAAAAAGCATAAGTACCAGAGACTTGAGATTTAATTTCAGGAAGTTGTATAACCTCATTTTCTTTATATTATTTTGGCAAAAGCAAGTAAATCCAAGCCCAGTCAGATTACAGTCCTCTCTCTTGATAGGAATTGGGACAAAATCACCTTACAGAGGAGCAATTATTATGACCATCTATGAAAATAATTACCACAGTCCACTCTGGCCATGACAGTTTGTACCTTTCACATGGAAAATATACTCATCTTCCCAAATTCCCAAAAGTCTTGCCTGAATGCAGCCTTACTCTCCAAGTTCAGGATCTCTCTTGATCTGCATCAAGTCTAGATGGGAATAAGGCTCCTCAAGTTCAGTTTCTCTGGTGCAGAAACTCTTTATTCTGAGAGCTATGAACTAAAAAGTACCAAATCAATGATCTAAATTTCTAGCTCAAGAAACTAGGTAAAGGACCCTGGCTAGTTTGCTCAGTAGATAGAGAATCGGCCCAGCCTATGGACGTCCTGGATTTGACTCCCAATCAGGGTACATAAAAGAAGTGACCACCTTCTCTCCCCCCACCCCTCTCTCCCTTCTCTCTCTCTTCCCCTCTCACAGCCAGTGGCTTGATTGGTTTGAGCATCAGCCCCGGGCACTGCGGGTAACTTGGTTGGTCCAAGCATTGGCCTCAGACGCTGAGGATAGCTTGGTTGATTTGAGCATTGAGCATTGGCCCCAGATGGAGTTTGCCAGATGGATCTGGTCAAGGCGCATGTGGAAGTCTGTCTTGCTATCTCCCTTCCTCACACACAAAAAAAGAAACTATGTAAAGATGAGCAAATTAAACCCAAAGTAAGCAGAAGGAAAGAAATAATCAAGAATGATAATGAAACAGAAAACAAGCAAGAAAGTTAATGAAGCTAATAGCTAGTTCTTTGAAAAGATCCTTAAAATTGACAGATAATCAAGAGAGAAAGAAAATATTACCAATATCTGGAATAAAAAAGAGAATATCACTACAGCTCTTACAAACATTGAAACAGTAAGAGAATGTTATGAACAACTTTGTGCCAATACATTTGAAACTTAGGTAAATAGTCAGATTCTTTGTTGGACACAAACTATCAAAGCTCATTCAAGTAAAAATAGATAACCTGAAAACTTCTCTGTCTATTAAAGAAATTAGATTTGTAGTTAAAAACCTTCACACACCTGATCAGGCAGTGCGCATTGGATAGATAGTCGGCCTGGGACGCTAAGGACCTAGGTTCAAAACCTCTAGGTTGCTGGCTTGAGTGTGGGCTTATCAGGCTTGAGCCCAAGGTCACTGGCTTGAGCAAGGAGTCACTGGCTCAGCTGCAGCCCCCCCCCCCCCATCAAGGCACATATGAGAAAGCAAACAATGAACTAAGGTGCTGCAACAAAGAATTGATGCTTCTCATTCTCTCCCTTCCTGTCTGTCTTTGTCTCTCCTCTCTTCTTTTTGCTAAAAAGGAAACAAAAAACCTTCCCACAAAGAAATAGTGCCAATTCCATTTAAGTTAGAAAACAGAAGAGAAGAGGAACACTTTTCAATTCATTTTATGAAGCCATTATTACTCTGATACCAAGACAAAGACATTACAGGAAAAGAAACTTATAAACCAGTATCCCTCAGGAATATATATAGAAATTCTTTTAAAAATATTAGGAAATGATAAAGTAGCAAATTGATTTCAGCAATATAATAAAATGTTACTATATCATGACTAATGAATGTAATGTCAAAAAAATGTAAGCTTAATTTAACATACTAAATTCATGATTCACTATCGCATTGAAAGAAATTATAATCATTTACTGAAACATAGAAAGAAAAACCACTGTCTTTTCAATAGATGCAGACAAACACCCTGATTTAAAAAGCAGAAAAACAAAACTCATAGAACTAGGGATAAAAAAATAACTCACTTAAACTGATAAAGGCTATCTACCAGAAAGCTAAAATTAATATTATATTTAATGGTGAAAGACTGAATGCTTTCTTGTTATGAATTGGGAACAAGGCAAGAAATTTCTGCTCTTAACACTTCTATTGAAGAATGTCCTGGAGCTCCTTATAAATAGTGTAGTAAAGAAGGAAAATAAGTAAAAAAGCATATGAACTGGAAAAAACTTAGCAAAACAGGCAACCTGATTGTGTTTGTTAAAAATCCAAAGGAGTCTTTCTTTTTTAAGCCCTAAAACTATTAAGTCACCTTATTTAGCAAAATCACAGGATACATGGTCAATATACAGAAACCATTTTTTAGCCCTGGCCTTGTAGCTCGGTTGGAGCATCGTTCCAATACACGAAGGTTGTAGGTTTGATACGTGGTGAGGGCACATATAGGAATCAGCCAGTGAATGCATGACTAAGTGGAACAACAAACTGATGTTTCTCTCTCTCTTTCCTTTCCTTTCTCTAAAAATAATCAATGAAAAGAAATTTTAAAAAAGGATTTTAAGAAAGTAATCATATTTATTTCTGTATACCCTTTTTCATACTAGCAATGAACAACTAACTGGAAAGTGGAAGTTTAATAACAATACCATATGCAATAACATCAAAAAAGAAAATATTCTAGAATAAATAATAAATGTGTATAAGACCTGATGCTGAAACCCACAAAACACTGCTGATGTAAATTAAAGAAGAGCTAAATAAACGGAGATGTATACTATGTTCATGGGTTAGAAGACTCATTAATTTAGAATTTTCAGTTCTCCCAGATTGAACTACACAGTCTCAGTCAGAACCTTTGGACACTTTTTTGTGGAATTTGATAAGCTCTGTTTATAATTTATATGGAAATTCAGAAGACCTACTAAAATAACCGTTAAAAAAAAAATACCCAAACTTGAGGGAAGTTATACCATATTTGAAGGTATACCATAAAGTGTAGTAATCAGGACTGTGTGGTGTTAGCATAAGGATAGGTCACTCTGTTGAGCACAACATATTCTAGAAAAACCTACCTATTTATGGTAATTGATTTTTGACAAGGCAATTCATTAAGCAAATAGGGCTAAAGGAATTAAATATTCTTATAGGGCAGGGTGGGGAGGGGGTGGAAACTTTGACCCTTACCTCATACCATATCCAGAAATCAACTTGAATGGTTTATAGTCCTAAACTAATAGTTGAAACGTATTGTAAAACTTCTAGAAGAAATAGAAGAAAATGTGACTTAGGGAAAAGTTTTTTCGAGAAAACCTGAAAGGCATGAATGATGAGAAAATGAATATTGATAAATTTCAACTCATCAAAATTAAAAACTTTCTTTGAAAAATGTGATCAAAGAGCAACAGAGCAATAAGGTCATATTATAAACACATGCAATCTGAGATGGGTGTAATTTATAGACTTATTTTGTTGCAACCTATCACTCCAGAGTAGTGTAGAAAAGAGAGTCCTAAGTTTTTACAGTCAATAACTTCTCATATGTAATCCTAACTTTGTCACTTGTTGAAGATACTGTTGACTGAATGATGTAGTGCATTGTTACATTTCCTGAGCCTGTTTTCTCTTTTTTGTGGAATAATAATACTTATACCTACCTTATAAGATTATAATGATGGTCAAATAAAAAATAGGTATGGCCTGACCAGGCAGTGGCACAGTGGATAGAGCGTCTGACTGGGATGCGGAGGACCCAGGTTTGAGACCCCAAAGTTGCCAGCTTGAGCGCAGGCTCATCTGGTTTGAGCAAAGCTCACCAGCTTGGACTCACGGTTGCTGGCTCAAGCAAGGGGTTACTCGGTCTGCTGAAGGCCCACGGTCAAGGCACATATGAGAAAGCAATCAATGAACAACTATGGTGTCACAACAAAAAACTGATGATTGATGCTTCTCATCTCTCCGTTCCTTTCTGTCCCTATCTATCCCTCTCTCTGACTCTCTCTCTGTCTCTGTAAAAAAATAAAATAAAATAAAATAAAATAAAATAAAAGTTAAACATAGAATTACTATAAAAAATAGGTATGGAAAAAGAGGGTTACTGCTATTCTTACTTAATATATCATCATCATTTTTTTTATTATAGGTAGTTGGTCCTTAATTTTTCCCCTTGAAAAATAACTATGGAAGGACTTCTTGTTAGTCAAATAAGTTTATAAATATGATATATATGTTTGCTCACTTACAGTTTGCATTGGGTGTGGAAGACAGGCTGTAGGCTGGCAAGGTTCATGTAGCCTGAGGCTTAGTTTTAAGACTAAGCCTTTCCAACCCTTTTAATATTAAGATCTTCTCAAAACTGAGCTTTTCTCCACACCCTTGACTGTTGCATGATGTGGGGTGGTGCACTCTTATGAGGAATCCCATTTATGCCTCAGATGAGTGGCTTTGTATCAGAGACTTCCATATTTGTATATTGACTTAAAGACTTTAATTTCTACACTATAAAATAAGGTAAACTGGAGACTCTCTTGCTCAGATCCTGCCATCAGCATTGCAGAGGAGAGACAGCTAAGAGGAGAGGCAGCTAAGATAGCAGAGTGCTGAAGGAGGAGCCAGTTTGTGTAGAGTTTGTGCAAAGAGAAGGGGATGAGGAACAGAGGTGAATAAGGCTGGTGGAGCCTTTGATTCTAGGAATACTTGGATGAGTCAGTGGCTTTGGGAGCCCTGAATGGAAAGGGAAATGTTTTCCTACTGTGTGTATTTCTCACCCACTGAGTGCGAGCTAGGATTAAAGGTAGTGGCCCACCAGTTCTTGGCTCTATTGTTTCATTACCTTCTGTCCGAATCAAATGCAAATCTGCATGTGCCAGGTGGCTGTAATGGTTGCCGTGGCTACTGGCTTTACACTTTTCTTTTTCACATAACCGAACATAATTTTCTCTTGAGACACTAAAATTTTTTAGTGTTTCTATACATGTATGAACAGATCTATAAACTCCAGTTTATCCTTCTGATTCTTGTTGACTATAGAAATTAAAAAAAATGACAACTCATTTTCCTCCATTTTTCTTTTATAATTTATTTTTATTTTTCTTCAGAGTGAGAAAGGGAGAGAGATGAGAAGCATCAACTCTTAGTTGCATCACTTTAGTTGTTTATTCATTGCTTCTCATGAGTGCCGTGATTGGGGTGGGGGGTAGGCTCAAGCTAAGCTACTGACCCCTTGCCTAAGCCAGAGACCCACACTCAAGCTGGCGAGCCTGTGCTCAAGCTGGTGACCTTGGGGTTTTAAACCTGGGTCCTCAGTGTCCAAGTCAACACCTATCGCCTGCACTACCATTGGTTAGGTTCCCTGTTTTTTCTTAAGGCAATAACTGCCCATGCTTATAGTTTTATGCCAAGCCAATTGTTTTCACCGGCATTACTCTTAGAAGCAATTGATAAAACATTCTTTAGAGGTATAGAGATAATAATAATCACTTATTATTCTATGAATAGAGATCATAACACTATAAAGATATACGATGTTATATACGAACTATAATGCTAATAAAACTCATTGGTTATTGGTGTACTTTTGCCTGGAAACTTCCTCCATGTACTTTTTTTTAGTAGAGCAAGATTTAGCTAGCTAGCTATACTCTAAAACATATAATCCACTGTGAGAAGTGAAAGATAGTTAAGTGGTTCCCAAGAACATTTTAGGCACTTTGAGGTAAAAAGAGAATGATTTCATGTCAAATGAGAAAAACACTATTGCTTCACAAATCCACTTGTCTTTGGTGTAGAGAAAATTAGTTTTTTAACATCTGAACATCAGATTGTAGAGATTCATCCATGACTCAGCCATTACAAATTTAAACTGTCTGTATTACAGAGGTTAAGAACCTTTTTTCTATTAAGGACCACTAAACCAGAGGTTAAAAAATAACAGCAGCCAAGGCCACTTTCAAAAAAGGCCAATTAAGGGATTTGAGGGCCAGAAAAATAGAAAACATTATCATCATCCTACTTTTAAAGTACAATGTTGTTCCTCATTTTATATTAAGGTAGATAAGATAGGTTTTTGTGACAGTGCTATTAAAAAGCTCAAAAGAAAAAAAAATCCTTTTTTTCAGTTGTTGGCCCACCATATTTTCAGTCACCCGGACCAGATGAGAGAGATGGACAAGAGGAAGGATGTAAGATTGGTAGAGGGGGGTAGGGTATAGCTGAGATGGCAAAGGAGATTTTTAAAAGGTTCTGAGGGTTTTTGAAGTGGGTATCTGTATTTCTCTACAGATATCCTAAGTCCTTTGTGGTAATGTTATCCATACTCATTGAAATTGTTTTTCTTATTAGCACTTAATCATTTTTTTAAATTATTTTATTTATTCATTTTTAGAGAGGAGAGAGAGAGAGAGAGACAGAGGGAGAAGGGGGAAGGAGCTGGAAGCATCAACTCCCATATGTGCCTTGACCAGGCAAGCCCAGGGTTTCAAACCAGCGACCTCAGCATTTCCAGGTCGATGCTTTATCCACTGCGCCACCACAGGTCAGGCAGCACTTAATCATTTTTAACCTTAGTTCTTTCCAAAGTTATACTACCTTTAACTGTAAGGACATTTTTTCTTATATGGACATTATCACATTATAAAGTACATACATATATACATATTTGCTGGATATATACATATTCATAAGCCAGGAGCACCCATTTTTTTTGACCTGTCGCTATGTGACATAAAATCTGCTTATTCATGGCTTGGAAATTTTCTTCTGTAGAAAAAAAGAGTCCTTTCTGTTGATGAAAAGAGAATAAATAAAGCCCAACAGGTTTTTTTGAATACAAACTAGCAGTTGTACCTTCCGGTGTTGCCAAAATATAAACCTCTGAGGCCGGAGACTTTGTCTTTGTATCTTCTATAATATTTTGCACCAACTAGAGGCTTAATAATTATTATAAAAGGAAGACTGTTATTAACATCATGTAGAGTTCTCCATGTGTTAGAACAGCATAGATTTTCAGTGTGATGGAGATGTTTTTTTGAAGGCAACCTGAGAGAAAGCTGCAAGATCACTTTAAAACATCAGAAAGTGCTGTTTGAAGGTGAAGTATAGCTCCTGTATCTGTTCGGTTTTGCCCACGGTATATTGTGCTGCCTAGTTTTGTTTTGCCTCTCCCCGCCTCAAGCCCCCCTCTCAGCCCTTTATCCACAGTTGTTTTTTATACCTCAGTTACTAGGTCTCATTAGGGATGCCTGCCTCATTGGAGTCTCTGTTCCTCTGTCACTTTCTCTATCTCACTGTCTGAGAAAACCACCTGCCTATTACATTGCCTTCATTTAAATAAAGCCAGGCTGACTGGCTTCTGCCTGAAATTATCATAGTAGATTTCTTATGTGTCTGGTATCCCAAGCCTACCCAGTTCCCTTATATTTCAGATAACAAACTTTGATATGAGTTCCACATCCTGATGATCATGAATCTGTAATGTTAAAAGGAAAGAGCAGTGTTGAAATGTGACCTTGCACAAGTCAACCTCATTCAGCTGGCTTTCTTTATCTGCAAAATCGAGAGAATTAATGTGTGTCCTTGAACCTAATAGAATTTGTTGTGAGTATAAAATTAAACAAAGCTCTGTAAGCTCTAAGACCTCTGCATCTTCAAGATAGTATGGGGATGAAATTTCTAAAGTACCACTTAGGAAAGGCTACATTAAAATAAAGTATTCACACTCCTATGAAGCAGCAAGGGGTATCTTTTCAGTCTCTTCGTCTCTTTATCTGTAGTATCCTCTTTATCCTCTATCTGTTGAAATTCAATCCATCTCTAAAAGCCTAGAGCAGATGTCACCACCTTCATAAAGTCTTTTGTTATGCCCTAAATTAAAAGTGATACAATTACTTAGAATTCAGATTATTTGGCAACTTTTTAATAGACTGAGCAGTTCCCTTATTTTTGCATTCTTTTTAATCCGCCCATTCCTGAGTGAAACAGCTAGATACTATAAAACAGTCATTAGACTTAGGGGAGTAGTCACTGAAACCTTAATGTTGTCTAAGGTCATGGGAATCCTGATCTCACCTTGGAAGGTGGTCAGGCTTTCCTCAACTACACTGCGCTTCCTTGAGTCTCTTGCAGTTTACATGGCCCCTTCCACAGTGGGCCTTTTGCATGATGTTGCCTTCACCTAAAATTAGTGTTTCCTTTCTTTCTTTGTCTATATGATGCTATCCGTAGATCTGAGCTTTATCATTAATTCCTAAGAGAATCATTTCCTAGTCTCTCTCTAATTCCTAGTGAATCCTGTTCTAGCTCAACTCTCCCACAGTATATGTTCTCACAGCACTGGGTACCCCATCACAGCACTTAGCACAAGTGAAGCTTTGCCATTTTTTGTATAATTATTAATTTAACAACTCTTATTAAATGAAGCTCAATGACTATTGAAACTATGTATGTCTTGGTCTCTGTTATATTCCTGTTGCTTATATATCTATGCCTATTGTTCATAGTACCTGGAACACGGTTATATCTTAATATTGAGTGAGTAGACGAAGAGTAGTCCACAAATATCACTTTGGCAAACACGGGACCAGAAGTTCTGGACCCTTACATTGGATCTTGGGCTTACAACTGACCTGTACGTTCTTTTTTAACCTTCTGTGTATGTTTTGGTGTC
The DNA here is from genome assembly GCF_036850765.1 of Saccopteryx bilineata. NCBI lineage: Eukaryota > Metazoa > Chordata > Mammalia > Chiroptera > Emballonuridae > Saccopteryx > Saccopteryx bilineata. The sequence goes on from NC_089490.1 coordinate 160,093,750, forward strand.
TAAAATTGAGTGAAACCTGTCCTACTTACCTTACAGGGTGTTGGGAATACCAAGTGAGAAATATGAAGATACATTGAAAAGTATTAAAGGACTATTCCAATATAAAAGTGCATTAAAAAGCCTGTGATATAGTAGAAGAGACTGCCATGTATACAAAGTACAGTTGTTGACTCTGAGTAACTCGGACTAGGGCACCGACCCCTGCACAGTCGAAAATCTGGATATAATTTTTGACTCCCCCAAAACTACTAGTAGTAACTACTAGTTGCCTAATGTTGACCAGAAGCCTTACCGATAACATCAACAGTTACTACATTTTGTATATGTGTTATATACTGTAGTCTTACAATAAAGTAAGCTAAAGAAAATAAGAAAGTCATATGAAAGAGAAAATACATTATAGTATTAATTGAAAGAAAGCATGTACAAGTGCAGCTGCAGAGTTCAAACCTGTGTTCTTCAAGAGTCAGCTGTATTAACAGGGACCATGTTATTGTTATTCACTCTGTCAAACATAGCTGTTACAGTTTGAGATGGAGTCTAATTTCTCTCTCACTATCCATTGTTTAAGGTAATGAATATCATTTATTTCCATTTCCTGGCTGGTTCCTACCAGCCCAGGCCCGATAGCTCCATTGGTTAGAGCAGGGATAGTCAACCTTTTTATACCTACCGCCCACTTTTGTATCTCTATTAGTAGTAAAATTTTCTAACTGCCCACCAGTTCCACAGTAGTAGTGATTTATAAAGTAGAGAAGTAACTTTACTTTATAAAATTTATAAAGCAGATTTATAGCAAGTTAAAGCATATAATAATAATTACTTACCAAGTACTTTATGTCAGATTTTCGGTTAGTTTGGCAGAATAAGTCTTTATAAAACAACTTACTATAGTGAAACCTATCTTTTTATTTATACTTTGGTTGCTCCACTACTGCCCACTGTAAAAGCTGGAATGTCCACCAGTGGGCAATAGGGACCAGTTTGACTACCACTGGGTTAGAGGTTGGTCCCAAAGCTCGAAGGTTGCTGGTTAGATCCCTGGTCAGGGCACATGCAGGAGCGTTTTTATGTTCTTGTGTCTCTCTCCCTTTCTCCCTCTGTCCCCCTCTCCTCTCTTCTTCCCCTTCCCCTCCCCTCCTCCTCTCTCTCTTCCCCCTCCCCTACCACCCCACCTCTTTTGACAAAATCAATAAATGAAAATGAAAAACAAAAGAAAACATAGGAACCAAAATTGTTTAAGACTAGACTTCAAATTCCTTTCACTTTATGGTTCAGCAAGTCCTGTGGTATTAGTATAAGCCCCATCTTTCACAAATAACTTATCTGTGTATTTATAATTACTTAACACTGTGTGCTGGGAGACATAAAGGGATTGTATATGTTAACTCTGGATAAATTGGAATAAGAAATTTAACAACTTGAATTGATATTTTGTTGTATTTTTGGAACAGGGCAAGATATTATCAGCTTGTAAAACGAACTCTATATTTGGTCATTCCATAACTTTCTGCCCCTAGCCTATTAAATTATATTTATGTTTTACCCTCTCGTTTTCTGTTCCCAATTCTTCCTACCTTCACCCTTTTCTTTCCTCTAATTTTTCTTCTTTTTAATCTCAACAGTCTGGGTTGCAGGGGAAAAAACCTGGCACTCAATCAAGAACATGATCTCATTGCTTTCAGTGGCTTAGAAAAGAAACATTTTAAAGCAGTTGAAAGATTTCACTTTGGAAAGTAGGTACTGCATAACTAAGTGTGTTGGTTCCCAGCAGAGCCTTGAGTAACCTCTTTCCAGCCATCCTCATGTTTTTTCTCTTTTTACATCCTGTTCAGTGAGCAATCTCCTAACTTAAAAAAAAAAATCCAGTCAGACTTTCCCTTTGGCCCTCTTGGCAGAGTATTGTTTTCTGTTCTTGCACTCCTCTAGGTAATACTTTTATGTTTTTGTAGTGTTCTTGTTTCTCGGCTTCATCACCTATACAGAGATGGAGGATGGAGTATAATTTTTAGTTCTCTCCTACTCGCACAAACCTCCCAGTCCTCCTCAGAGTTCCCTTAAGTATTTCTGGGAGTCCTTGAGTGGAATGTAATAGGTACTCAAAAGCAGAAGTGAATATTCTTTTCCTACAGCCGCCTCAGGAAGTCCATCCCTTCAAGCCACCCCAGCATGATGCTTTATCTTTACCACTGCTGCTGGGTCCTCTGTGAGGGCTAGAAGTCATGCCAGGAATGTTGTCTTTAGTGCTTTCAAATCTGCCAGTCTTCAGGGTGTCCAGGAGGTGCAGGGCTGCGTTAGAGAGTCCCCCTCCCACCTCCATCTCTGTACCACACTTTGTCTCCAAATCCCAAAGCCCCAGAGTTTGTGCTTACAGTTTCACAGTCTCTTGAAAAGGTTTCTTATCTTTTAGATCTACCCTTTTACTCCTCTGGGCTCAAAACCAGTTCAGAGAGCTAGTGGAAAAAGACACCATGTCATTTTTTCCTTTGTTCTTATTTCATCTGTCTCCTCTCAACTTCCTTTAGGTTCCCGCTGCAATTTCCATCATCCGTGAAACAAAAGGCACAATGCTGCATATGCAGAGGGGTCACAGGCTCATGAGTTCTGATAGTTGCTGAATTCTTAATCATACTTGGAATCAGCTCAGCCAACCTGTTACATTTTTAAAAAATGATATTTGAACGTGTACCTATTTACCTGCTACAAAATTCAAAAGTTATTAAAATAATTCCAATGACATTTTCTAGCGCTTCCATCCTGCAGTTATCAAGTTCCCCATTCTGAGGGACTCATTATTACCAGTTTCTTCTATATCCTTCCTGAAATATTCTGTGCATGTATAAATAAATCTGTGTTTAGTTACTTATGTATTCTTCCCCACACTCCTCCTCCTCCTCCCCTTTCACAAGAGATATATATGCTCTGCTCTTCCTTGTTCTTTTCACTCAGAGTCTGTTTCATATTAGCACATAGGAATCTACTCTATTTCCCCGTGTATAAGACACTCCCATGTATAAGACGCACCTTAATTTTGGGGCCTGAAATTTGAAAAAAAAAGTATTAAGTTATTAAACTCAAGTTTATTCATTATAAAATTCATATAACTCCTCATTACTGTCACAACTCCCATCCATTAACTTGTCCTCATCTGTGTCTGATGACGAATCACTGTCTTCTTATATTGCCTCGTTCTCAGTTCTCTCTGGGGCATTTGAAATGCCACAACCACTGTATAGGACCCAGTTTAGTCCCCTTAATGGTAGACATTTAGGATTTTCTGATCTTTTTCTATTACAAATGCTGCTGTAGAGAACCTCCTACATTTTCGGGTACTGAATTCTATTGAAGTTTTGTCTGTTTATTTGTTTTGTTTTTTATGTCTAGCCTCATATTCTAGACTCCTCCTTTTCAGTAAATAAACTAGCCTTATCACTACTTCGTTTTATTTGTCGATTGCTCAGGCAGTGCCTCGGCAACATAAATAAGTGGGCCAGGTATAAGGGAAAAAAATGGATTTTGTTTTCACAAAGACCTAAGTATGAAGAATTATTTTTCTACCATGGAACCAAACCACTGGATAAGCTTGGTAATAAGGCAGTTTTACTTAGTGTCTAGAGATGGTGAACTGTCTTAGGGACTGGTGAACTAGGGGGGCGTGTGCCTCATATAAAAGAGGAAGTTCACCTCAAGCCAATTGCTTTCACATGAGAGATTACAAACTCAGTGGTGACTCAGTAGTGACAGAGATGTAATTTTTAAAATCAAAGCCCTGGCCTGGTAGCTCAGTTGGTTAGAACATCATCGTGACACACCAAGGTTACAGGTTTGATCTCCAGTCAGGGAGATACATACAAGAATCAACCAATGAGTGCATAAGTAAGTGGAATAACAAGTCAATATTTCTCTCCCACTCTCTCCCCCTCCCTCCTTCCTCTTTTCTCTCTCTAAAAATTAATTTAAAAATTAAAAAAAAACATTAAAAATAATAAAAATAAAATAAAAACAAAAGCCTCCATATTGATATTTAGTCTCCCAACTTTTTTTTTTTTTTTTTTGGATGATTTATTTTTTTTTTTTTTTTTTTAAATGAATTTTTATTAATGGTAATGGGATGACATTAATAAATCAGGGTACATATATTCAAAGAAAACATGTCTAGGTTATTTTGTCATCAAATTATGTTGCAAACCCCTCGCCCAAAGTCAGATTGTCCTCCGTCACCCTCTATCTAGTTCTCTGTGCCCCTCCCCCTCCCCCTAACTCTCTCCCTCCCTCCCTCCCTCCCTCCCATGTCCTCCCTCCCCCCCCACCCTTGGTAACCACCACACTCTTGTCCATGTCTCTCAGTCTCATTTTTATGTTCCACCAATGTATGGAATCATGTAGTTCTTGTTTTTTTCTGATTTGCTTATTTCACTCCTTATAATGTTATCAAGATCCCACCATTTTGCTGTAAATGATCTGATGTCATCATTTCTTATGGCTGAGTAATATTCCATAGTGTATATGTGCCACATCTTCTTTATCCAGTCTTCTATTGAAGGGCTTTTTGGTTGTTTCCATGTCTTGGCCACTGTGAACAGTGCTGCAATGAACATGGGGCTACATGTGTCTTCACGTATCAATGTTTCTGAGGTTTCGGGGTATATACCCAGTAGAGGGATTGCTGGGTCATAAGGTAGTTCTATTTGCAGTTTTTTGAGGAACCACCATACTTTCCTCCATAATGGTTGTACTACTTTACAGTCCCACCAACAGTGAATGAGGGTTCCTTTTTCTCCACAGCCTCTCCAACATTTGCTATTACCCGTCTTGTTGATAATAGCTAATCTAACAGGAGTGAGGTGGTATCTCATTGTAGTTTTGATTTGCATTTCTCTAATAACTAATGAAGCTGAGCATCTTTTCATATATCTGTTGGCCATTTGTATCTCTTCCTGGGTAGTCTCCCAACTTTTAAATACCTTGTAGACCTACCAAAATACATCCATGGGACTGATGCAGCTCCCTGAGCCTTGAGTTTATGCTCTCTGCTATTTTACGTACAGAGGCAGCTTCTGGGTTTAGTACTTTAGATTTGGCTCCCACATATTCTGGTTCTTCATCATTGCTATCAGCTGGATACTGACTCTTGATGTTCCACTGATTCTTAAATACTCATTTCTGCATACCATCATTGTCCATCATCTTAAATCTTTATTTGGAATTTTCTTCACCTTGATGTTTTCCAGTCAGAACATGCAGAATAATGAGATTCTAATACTACATTTCTATCCATTTTGTCACTGTATGCTGTGCCTCCAATAAGCATTTTTTATTTTAGAGATGTAAACTGTTAAAATTTTAGCAGCCATCCACTGAAAGTATTGATATTTGTTATGTTCTCTATATGATCTCTACCAGGACTTTTTCTAGATTTTGGTCATTATTTGAAGGGACAGGAGGAACACAATCATAGATATTGTAAGTATTAATATAAAGCTTAGCAAGAAAGGTTTTTCTGTTTGAGTTTATTCATAGCACTCTTTGAATGTGGTTTGTTCTATGAGGTATTGGAAAATGAATTAATAGCTTGAGCCAAAGACTTAAAAGACTGCATTACGATTTCCATTGGATCAAAATCTCTTACCTGGTAGATTTGTACTTCTGCATATTTCTCTATTTCATTATTTCAGAACTTCCCACTGGAGAGGGGTGTACAGTTGTCAGGATCACCTCTTCCATCACTCTTGTCAGATACTTGCATTGTCTGCCTCAATCCACACAGCTTTCGGGAGATGAAAATAATTCAAGATGGTTAGAAACCTTAGATGCTTTTTCTTATGTAGTCACAGTGATTTCTTTATAATTAGCGTAATTAAAAGGTTAGTTAGTGGCACTATAAAAAAAAACCTGAATTTTGGAAAAGAAACTTAGGGTAATGAATCCTTGCAGTTACTGGTGGTGGAGAGTTGGGAGCAAGCCTTGTCCCAAGCAGTTCTTGGCTGAGAGCTGTCTGTCTGACTCTGGGTTTCTGCATACTTACAAAAACTTCTTTCTCATCTTAGTTTAGTTTTCCAAATAAACTCCCCTACTAGACAGCAAGTATTCTCAATTCCAGCCATTACATTGTTTTCTGATACTCTCCTTATATGAGTTTTCTGCTGGGATGTGATGACCTTTTTGGTGGTTCAAACTTACAAAAAGTGCAGGAGAGCTTAAACATTTCTGGATGCGTACTTTAGGGGACTTTTTTCCTTATTTACTCCTCATGGTGACCCCATCCACAATTCAGAGGAGCAGAGGAGGGCTTAGCAAGATTAAGACATTTGTATAAGATCAAACTGCTAACAAGTGGTAGAACCTGATTTTTCAAACACAATTAGGTTTTGCTTCAAGTCTCTTATTTGTGTTATTAAATCCTACTCCCAGTTTTGCATTTTAGAAAGATTATTTGGTTAACTATAGGTAACGAGAATAAAAATGGAGGTAGGGAAGGCAGTGGGAAACCATGGCTTAACACAAACAGCAGGAAGAGAAGGTCTTCAGTAAGAGACAGTCACACGTAGGAGAACCTGCCAAGTGGTGTAATTAGCACCACTTGGTTTAGTATATACTTGTGTTTTGTTTTAGTTCAACAAATAAAGAGTTTATTTTCCAGCAATAACTTTCAGTTTAAGATGACTGCCTTTTAATTATATGTTGAAGTTACCTAACACTTAATATTTGGGGATATGGCATAAAGTATAAACTTAGAATTTTAAGACTGAATCATTCTCTGCCTTTGATAGGGATTATCTTTAACCTGAATGAGCTTCCTAGGTATTTTTAAATTTTTACTTATACGTTAAGTCATATAAAAGAAGTAATACGGAGCCCGGGATACAGATTTAGGTTTTTGTTTTTTTTAATGCTGGTGAGACAATATAAAAAAATTTGATACCGATTTGAGTCTGGAAATTATTCTAAAGATTGACGAAGTCTTGCCACCTATAATTAGACATAAATCTATATTATAGAAGATGCTTTTGATAGCTAGTTGTATTTGGTAGCATACAATAAATAACTTAAAATATTAATATTGTGTGTTTGTATGGTACATTATACTTTATAATTATCCTTACAGTTTGAGAACTCATGAGCTTGTTGGGAGATATCTGACAAAAATAATTGAGAAAAAGGAATCTTAAATATATGGAGACTTTAGCAGATAAAATTGAGGTAAGCCATTATGATCCTGGAGTACAATGCATGATGCTGCTGGAAATGCGCAGGTCATGGGAGATGTAGAGGAACAAAGAAAGAGAGAATGTGATGGTTATCTGCAGCCCCAGGTTTAAAGACAGAAGTGTGAGAAAGCTGTGTGTTCCCCAACTCAGGTTGGGAGAGCTCCGGAGAGCCTTTTCTCATGACTTGAGATACTTTTTTGTCCGTCTAGTCAGGCAGTACAAAATGCCAAGCCCTAAAATAACTGTAGTAGGCTTGGGAATGTAGAAAATAAGAGAAATATTGTTGTTTTGGGATGTTTACAGTATTACAAGTATTGGGGTAAAGCGTAAGTTGGCTGCCTGGAATTCTAACTTCAACTTTTAGTTGTAGAACATTATCCAATTGGCTATCTTCACATTTTGAATTATATATTAGCATATCCTCTTGAGATGGGGAGGTAAAACACTTCACTTCTCTTTCAATGGAGAGCATATTAATTCCCTCATCCTTTACCTTCTTATCCTCGTTCCAGCACTCACCTTCTAGTAAATTCATAAGATGATACTTCAAAGTTAGTTTTAAGAGTGGTTGATAATGCTTTCAGAAGTACAACTTAATGGATTCTGGGAATGTCCAAAAATAACATCTCGGCTAACCTGTTGATATCATAAATTCTACCATTAGCAGTTCATGCTAAGTTTCCTGTCAAATTGGGTCATTGCTAGTAAAGCTATTGATTTAATCCCAATCTAGCTAAAATAATATTTAGTATTTTTTAGTAGAAAATTTCAACTACAGCTTTCTCTCTGATATGGTCCTCCAGTAGTTCTCTCTTCTCTGGTTTCATGTTCTGTTACCCTTCGCTCATCAAACTAGCCACATTGTTCTTGGTGCTATTTTTTCAACATGATAGACTATTTTTGCTTCAAGGTCTTGACCTTGAATACTCATTTCCCTGTATCTCCTTGCTTCTTAATTTCATTCAAGTCTTTACTCTTTCTTAACTCTCTCATTGAGGCTTTCTCTGACAACCCTATTTAAAATTGTAACCCCCACCACCCTCTTTCTCAGCTTTATTTTTCCTATTGTACATATTATGATCTGAATACTGTATGTTTGACTTTTTAAAATGTTTATTTTATTGATTGTAGAGAGAGAGACAGGAACATCAATTTGTTCCTATATGTGCCCTGACTGGTGATAAACCGGCAACCTCTGAGCTTCCAGATAATGCTCTAACCCAGGGGTCGGGAACCTTTTTGGCTGAGAAAGCCATGAATCCCACATATTTTAAAATGTAATTCCGTGAGAGCCATACAATGACCCATGTATGTTACGCATTATCCAATAAAAATTTGGTGTTGTCCCGGAGGACAGCTGTGTTTGGCTCCAGCCACCTGCAACCATGAACATGAGTAGTAGGAAATGAATGGATTGTAATACATGAGAATGTTTTTGTTTTTTTTTATACATGAGAATGTTTTATATTTTTAACATTATTTTTTTTTTAATTAAAGATTTGTCTGCGAGCCAGATGCAGCCATCAAAAGAGCCACATCTGGCTCGCAAGCCATAGGTTCCTGACCCCTGCTCTAACCAACTGAGATATCTGGCATGTTTGAAATTTTTGGTTTTTTCACCTGCCAATATCACAAGAATGTAAGCTTTATGTGAACAGAGATTTTGTTTTGTTCCTTGCTGTATTTGCTAGTGCCTACCATGTCATAAATGCTTAGTGTGTTGGAAGCATAAGTGAGTAAATGCAATAACGTGAAGGATTGAGGCAAAAAAGTAAGTGCCTGTAGAGAAGGTGGATACCAAACAATTGTCTCACTGTATAGTTCTCCTTAAGATGGTATTTCTCAAAATATGTTACATTTTATTTCCCGCTCTGTGGAAATACTTTGCCTAGATTCAGCTATGAATTACTTCGTTTTACACATTTGTAACTTTTCTGAACTTTTAACAAAACTTTAAATGACATCCTTTTAATAGATTCTGCGTTTCTGAATGACTGACTGGAATTTTTGCTTTTATTCATAGGTAAATTAGTATAAGCACTGACCTGGGAGTCAGGGTTTCTGGCTCCTATTAGATTTCTTTTTCATTTGTAAGCTGAAGTGATTGGAAAGCACTGTTAACATCAATTGAAGCTTAGTATTAAGATTTCATGCTTCACTTTAGTCTGGCTTAATGAAATTTCTTACTCTAATTCTATAATTATTTCATTTATTACACATTGGGAAACTGTTGGGATAGGAGAAATGCAGAATCAGGAGGAAGATTCTGGATATTCCAGAAATGCAGAAGCACATGTTTCGCTCTGGGAATAGTTTGGCAGTGTATTATTATATACTCTGCCTGCTGAAGAGAGGTAGAGGCTTCAGAAGCCACACGAAGGAGCAGTAGATCAGGGCGTCTGGATTGGTTCTGTGAGTTAACTTTTCAAGTTTAACATAAAAATATTCTAGATATGTGCCAGTAGGAATAGTTTTTTGGTTTGTGTTTCTTTTAGTTGGTTTTTGAATGACAGTCACACTGTGTAGGGCCAGTGGCTGCCGCCATGGCCAAGCCGGTTCTCATTGGATTTGGGCAGACTGTAACTGAACTATGCAGCCAGAAAATGGTGGGCCATTCTGTTATTAAAGTCTCCTAACAGCGAATAAGCAAACAGGCAGGGCTCCTAAGCCCCTCAGCATTCTGGACTCATGAACTCACAGGCCCCTACAAGCCTCAGCACTCCTTAGTAAAACAGGCCAGGCCAAAATCTCATAGCTCCCAAGCCCCAACTTGGTCTCCGTTCCACAACCCAGACTCATTCTCCAGACTCACCCTCGGGACTCCTTCTCTGCTCTCTCTAGATTCTCTCCAGCAAAACAGGCTGGGGGAGAAACCCCTTCTCCAACAAACTATAGCAAACAATTGCCCCTCCCCATGGGGGCAGGCAATCTGCAATTTGCAATCTGCCATCCTGAGGGCAAGCACCTGCAGCCTTCCATAGTCTACACACAGAGCACTGCTCCAGTACAAGCTGAACAAATTAAAAAAAACATTTGTTTACCCAACACACAGACTTTTAAAATTATTCATAATAGGAGACTGTCATTCAAATGTTAAGTTTTTAAGTTTTCCTGTTGTAGTGAACTCTGTCGTAGGTTAAATAGCATGGAGTTTGTTGAACTTGTGAATTGTCAGACTAGTAATTTTAGCTACCTGAAAGAGGGATATCAAAAAACCTAATAAAGTTTGGCTTTAAGGGCTCTGTGATATAGATTGTAAACCAAAGACAAAAGACAGATAGCTTTTTGGCCTGGCAATACTCATGCTACATACCCAACTATCAGGAGCAGTTTATTTTTCTTTCTGTATCCTTAGCACTTGCCCGGCATTTAGCTTATAGCAGATACTTAATAAATGCTTATCAGATGTCTTAAAAATATTCCAATTGCTTTATTTTAAAATTTACTAACATAGAATCTGTTGGTGTTAACTTTTAGGATCAGAATCCTAAAGATTATCTTAGTTATCTTAGATAATCTTAGAATGAGACATGAAAATAGGCAATTTCTTTTATTACTTCAGTAAGCACAAAGATTTACTGCTTACAGTGTTGCTAGCACATTGGTAAGAGCTGGAGCTACCCTTGATAAGAAACAGTCCCTCCTTTTAAGTTGCTCACATTCTAGGAGAGAAAGACAGATTTGTGTATGCATTATAATATAGTGAATATATCATATTTATGATATTGTACTAGCAGAGAGTTTGTGGAGGGAGGTTTGCTATCTTATTCATATGAGTTACCAAGGCTGGTAGAACAGAAAGGGGGAAGAAGGCATTTTATTTCTAAAGGGCTAAGAGAAGTAAGCCCTGGGCTGGGGCAAGTAACTTACTATGTAAGCAAGGAGTAGAGGTTAGGGAGACTAGTTTGAGAATATTTGTGAGTAGCTTTGACCAATAACTCTTACATGAATTTCTTTGAAGTAGACATATCTCAAGTACTGTCAAATTTGACTTCAAGTACAATAACTAAGTTTAAGTTGGAATGTTGGTATAGGAAAAAAAATAGGAGTCATTTGGGTAATGTTATTCTCAAAATTGTCTAAGCCTAGACATTGTATTTACACAAGAGAAATGGCATTGCATTATTATTTATTAGAGTTCTTTCTTGTCCTCTAAACCAGTAGTTTCCAAGTAGCATTGCCTCAGAAGCTGTTTAAAAATATTGTTGAACCTGTACTTTCAGTTATTTGGATTCAGTAGGTCCAGAGTGGGCTAGGAATTCTGTGCTTTTTAAAGACAAACATGTGATTCTGATGCACAGCACAGTTTGGGAACAATTGCCCTAAGCTGACATGGAGGGAAGGTGCTGCTTACTATGATATATTTGCCGTAATTCAGTAGGAATGGAGTAGGGTCATGTGTAATTTAACAACAACAATCCTAAGGGTATAGAATACCCTGAGACTTTAATAGTAGAGAATGCTAAATATTGTTGTATGAAGAGCAGCTGCTCCATAGATGTGTTTTGAACTTAAATGAGTAAAAAATCTGAAATCAAGCCACAGAATATATACAACTCTTTCAGAAATAATAAAGCCACAAAGAAAATTGCGTCTAAACTAAGAGGTAGTGGCTCAGCCTCTGTCCTGAGGGTATGTCTCCCCTAACATTTCACAACAGTTCAGTAAAGTTTACCATTGCCCTACTATTAATAGGAAAATGTGTATTTTTATTTTCAGGTTATATAATTATTTTAGAATGGAAAAAAGTAGGGAACATACTGAGGGTAACATCAAAAACCATCGCATATCTTAAAGTAATCAAAACCTACAACTCCTCTTTGTGCGAGGAGATGGTAAGTGTGAACGTCCTGCAGTGCACCTGGCAGCTGCTATGCAGCCTGCCCCTAAAGTGGGGGTGGTGGTCCCCGGTGCTCTGGCCATCTTTGCACAGCTGCCCGCAGGCAGGCCCCTGCTTCTCACAGGTGAGTCTGCAGTGCCACATAGGGGCTTAAGGGGTTTACGATGTCCACAGGTATGTTATCCTTGAGTAAAGTGTGAGTCCTGGAAGTCCAGCCAGGGGCAGTTTTCTGTCACAGAGATTTACCACTAAACCGGTGACTGAAAGCCTAAGGTTACTCCTGTTGGAGAAGTGCTCTTGAGATGGCTGGATGCCTGAGTGTGGTTCCTGCGACTTGAGGCTATGACAGGAAAAGCCACAGTCCTTCTCTCTGGCTACTATGGATTTTGCTGACACAGAGGATGCCCTCTATCTGGTTTTAGGCCGATCCTAGGAACTTATATCTTCCTGCATTAGCCAGAGTGAGCATTAGTCAACTTACTGGGGAGAAAAAACTGCCTAGAAATTTGGAAGTGCTTAAATATCAGTTAGCTTTCACATCTTTGTCTTAAACAAGTGCTTGGTTTTATCAAAAAGGGATCCAATAAAATATATTAAAGCAAAAATCAAAAACAAAAACCTCCAACTCAAATTTCTGTATTAGACTATCATAAAGTCCAGAGCACGTGGCAGTCAGTCATGTGGCTCTTCTGATTAATTGTGCTTATTGATAAAGCTTCACAATCATCTAGCAGTGAAGTATACTAGTTTAGAGACCCCTTTCAAGAACTCATAAAGGATATTAATATTCTACTCTTCTATCTGTTCATGTGTTTGTTCAGATATAACAAAAATAGTGCCTTTTTGTCTTCTGGGTACAACTTTAGGAGCTGGTACAGAGAATAGACAATAATGACACAGATTCTAGACACAAAATAAATATATAATATGTCAAATACTAATATTTGCTTAGAAGAAAAAGCAAAAATGAAACTAGTTGGCTTTTTTTTAAAGCTGTGTTTAGGGAAGGGTGGGACCTAGGAAAGGAAAGCTTGTTTCAATTACATCTTTAATCATTCATTCCTTTTTTTTTTTTTTTTACAGAAACAGAGAGAGAGAGAGTCAGAGAGAGGGATAGACAGGGACAGACAGACAGGAATGGAGAAATGAGAAGCATCGATCATTAGTTTTTCGTTGCGCATTGCGACACCTTAGTTGTTCATTGATTGCCTTCTCATATGTGCCTTGACCGCGGGCCTTCAGCAGACAGAGTAACCCCTTGCTTGACCAGCGACCTTGGGTCCAAGCTGGTGAGCTTTTGCTCAAACCAGATGAGCCCGCGCTCAAGCTGGCGACCTTGGGGTTTCTAACCTGGATCCTCGGCATCCCAGTCGGACGCTCTATCCACTGCGCCACCACCTGGTCAGGCTAATCATTGATTCTTAATGTGCAAAAGACTTCTGTCTGCCAGTTTAATACACACAGAAATGACTTGGTTGTGGGAGAAAGTTATATAATTTTAGGTCCAGGACAGGAAAACTAATAGTTCCCTGTATCCTGCTGTGAGTAGATGCTCTGGAAGAGTCCTGTGTTGAATTTGAGGAGCCACTTTTGCAGTGAAGAAAGGATAATGACAAATGAAACCATGTCAGACTAGAATCATGACTGGGAATATTTAGTGTGGAGACTCTTTGCAAAGATTATTATTTAAAAGGCAGCCTTGTGGCCTGATCAGGCGGTGGTGCAGTGGATAGAGCATCAGACTGGGATGCGGAAGACCCAGGTTCGAGACCCCGAGGTCACCAGCTTGAGTGCAGGCTCATCTGGCTTGAGCAAAAAGCTCACCAGCTTGGACCCAAGGTTGCTGGTCAAGCAAGGGGTTACTCGGTCTGCTGAAGGCCTGTGGTCAAGGCACATGTGAGAAAGCAATCAATGAACAACTAAGGAGTCGCAACGAAAAACTGATGATTGATGCTTCTCATCTCTCTCCATTCCTGCCTGTCTGTCCCTATCTATTCCTCTCTCTGACTCTCTCTATCCCTGTAAGTAAGTAAATAAGTAAGTAAATAAATAAATAAATAAATAAAAATTAAAAGGCAGCCTTGTGGAAGGAAAAGAAGACATTTAGTCTTTATTGATTCAGCCAGATGAGTTGGTTGAAGTTACAAGAAACAATTTTAGAATCATAAAAGGAAGATCTTTATCAGTAAAACTTTCCATTAAACTTTCCTGTAGCTGGAAATACAGGGAAAGCTATATAAGTATTTATTGGGCTTTAGAAATTTAACAAGTAGTATATGATAAATCTTTTGGAATAGAAATCTCCATGGTATGTGACATACTTAATCGTAATGAGTAAAACTTAATGTATACATCATTACATATTTAAAAATATGCATCAGATATTTTAGAAATATATCTGTTGCTCATTTTGTTGTATAGTGCCTATCACAATTAAACATTTGCTCCAGAGAATGAAAATAAATAGTATGCCTAATTTTGTATTTTGAAGAAAGATGAAGCCTAACATTAAGTACTTCAACTATAGTTCTAATAAGAAAAGCAAGTTCATTAGCTGATGACCTTGGGCAAGTAGTGTCTTGTCTTAATTATGTACCTCAGGGGATAGTGAGATTAAATGAGTTTGTATGTCTAAGGCACTTACCCACCAAGTGTCTAGCCCAGGAAAGAGTTCATTAAATAGTGTTAGTGATTTTTATTTACAGTTTTAAAATACCTTGGGGCATTATTTGAGAGATTCGTATTTTAATCTGAGTTTTTAATTCCTAATATCTGTGTTTCTGTTTTCTTCACATGTCACCAATAATTCTTCACCTTAACTCTCCATGTGCCTCTCAAATCACAGCTAAATGTGGTAAGGCCTTTTTTTTTTTTAAGGATATGAGATTTATTTTTTTAATTATTTTTATTTATTCATTTTAGAGAGGAGAGAGAGAGAGACAGAGAGGAGAAAGAGACAGGGGGGAGGAGCTGGAAGCATCAACTCCCATATGTGCCTTGACCAGGCAAGCCCAGGGTTTCGAACCGGCGACCTCAGCATTTCCAGATCGATGCTTTATCCACTGCGCCACCACAGGTCAGGCATAAGGCCTCCTTTACCTGGAATTATTCAGGGGGAAAAATGTTCAACATGAGTGACAACTTCTGATTACTTACTGAAATGTAAAGTTTTCTTTTGACTATTTATTTCAACTTTTAAAACAAATTCATCATTGTCCTTGCCAGATAGCTTGGTTGGTTAGACTCTAACCAACTCTAACCGTTAGAGCATCATCTAGAAACGCAGAGATTGCTGGTTCAGTCCATGATGAGGGCACACACAGGAACAGCTCAGTGTTCCTCTCTCTCTCTCTCCCTGTCTCCCTCCCTCTCTCCCCCTTCTGTCTCTCCCTCCCTCTCTCTTCCTCTCCCTTCTTCACTCTTCCTCTTCCTCTCCTCCTTTCCTCTCTCACTGAAATCAATAAATAAAAAATTTAAAAAAAGAAGAAAGAAATGTATCCTATACTTCCCTGCCCCCCCCCTTTTTTTTGTGGGAGAGACAGAGTCAGAGAGAGGGACAGATAGGGACAGACAGACAAGAAGGGAGAGGGATGAGAAACATCAGTTCTTTGTTGCGGTTCCTTAGTTGTTCGTTGATTGATTTGACTGGGGGCTACAGCAGACCAAGTGACCCCTTGCTTGAGCCACCGACCTTCGGCTCAAGCTGGCCCAAGATGAGCTTGCGCTCAAGCTGGCGAGCTCGGGATCTCGAACCTGGGTCCTCCACATCCCAGTCCGATGCTCTACCCACTGCGCCACCGCCTGGTCAGGCTTCCCTGCCTTTTTGAACAAAGATCCTAAACATGATGCTTTTTGATGTGTCAGTGTTGTTATGTGTATATACAGAGTGAGAAGAAAGTAGGTTTACAGTTGTTTGTAAGGAAAATAATACAATAAATAATGCAAGAATAAATTGTTTTTCACATACTCATAACTGTAAACCTGCATTGGCTCCACTCTGTATTTACAATAAATTAGTGGTTTTTATTTCTTCTTTTCTTTTCAGGCAGCTATTATTTCTTTCCTTAGGTAAATCCTTTCCTGACCACTTTCTAAATGTTTATGTCTGCTCTACCCTGGATTTGAAAACCAGCTATTAATGGTTTCTAATAATTGGATGTTTAGAATAATAAAATGTCTAGAATTTGCTTGAAAATATCCAGGGAAGCACAGGAGCAGGGAAGAGGAGTTGTTACTTATTCAATCCGAATGATGGGTACATAGCATTTATTACTCTGTTCTTTCTGCCTTTGCACATGTTTGCAAATTTTTATAATAAAAAGTTTTTAAGAACCACATTAAAATTGTATGTTAGCCCTATCTTATCTATCTATCTATCTATCTATCTATCTATCTACCTATATTTCGTAGTAAGGATTCACAGGAAGCTTACTAGTATTTATCTTAGGATAAGACTCAGAGGTAAGGAATAGAGATGTTCACTTTTTATTTGTTATGGTGGAGA
The DNA here is from genome assembly GCF_036850765.1 of Saccopteryx bilineata. Taxonomy (NCBI): domain Eukaryota; kingdom Metazoa; phylum Chordata; class Mammalia; order Chiroptera; family Emballonuridae; genus Saccopteryx; species Saccopteryx bilineata. The sequence goes on from NC_089490.1 coordinate 160,110,302, forward strand.
TTTTTTGTTTTTTTGTAACAGAGAGAGAGGAACAGGTAGGGACAGACAGTTGGAAGGGAGAGAGATGAGAAGCATCAATTCCTCGTTGTGGTACCTTAGTTGTTCATTGATTGCTTTCTCATATGTGCCTTGATGGGGATGGGGGGGCGGGGATCAGCGACCTTGGGCTCAAGCTAGTGACCTTGGGCTTCAAGCCAGCGACTTTGGAGTCATGTCTGTGATCCCACTCTCAAGCTGGTGACCTCGAAGTTTTGATCCGGGGTCCTCTGCATCCCAGTCTGATGCTCTATCCACTGTGCCACCGCCTGGTCAGGCTGTTATGGTGAAGTTTTATGAAAATTTTTTACCTTTATGTTTATTTATATATTTGTGTGCGTGTTTCTAAGGTATGTGTTGTCCAGAAGAAGGTACAGTTCCTCATCTGTGAATTGGAAGTATTGATAGTATCTAATTTAAGGGATCATGAAGTTTGTGTACCTCTGTACTTTAACAAATTTTTTATTTTATTTTAAATGAATATTTTAGATGGATACCACTTGGTTCTGTGTGAGGCATTAAAAAAGCTGTGAAGGTTATCTACATCTGGGCTTAAGGGCCTCACTAATAGGTGCTTACAGTGATAGCTTGCTTGCTGCTTGTGCTGTAGCTAAGCTACCACTTCATTCTCTCTCATGCTTTGCTTTTTTCCTAAAGCTTTATATTCCTTGTTTCTTATATATTTGATTTAAATATTTTGCCCTTTCTGTGTTTACCATTATTGAGTGAAACAGCTACGTGTCCAGCTGCACAGTAACAGTTCAATTGTACATTGCCACTGATATACTACATTCGCAATGAAGCATTTCCCAGAGGTGGGAGTGTAAAGTGATGCCTCTTTGTGAGGTAGTTTGATAAAATCTATCTGTTGTAATTTAGAATATACTCTTTGTCGTAACAGTTCCTTTGATGAGAATTTATCCCAAAGTTATATTTACATGTGTGCAAAGATGTATGATGAAATTGTGGCTGGTGTCTAGGTGGAAGAGAAAAGAAAGAGTATGGAGTGAAAGGGAGACACCTTTCATTGTACGTGTTTTGAAATTCAGCTTTTCTTTTACCTTATACAGTTCCTACTTTTTATATTAAAGAGAGAAATGGGCAAAAGGGGCTTTTTACCATCTATGAGTAACACAGCATCTACAGGTTCTTATTCCCAATGAATTTTCTGAGTTACATTTTTCTTAAAGGTGATGATAGTTTTATTCATTAATGTATGTATTTATCTACTTCAGAGATGCATTTATTCTTCCTCACTCATGTTTCTTACATATATCTATCCTTAACCCCAGCTTCATTACTTTCTGACCACCTGTTTTCTTTCCATGCTCACATACTTACTGTATTTTTTGCTCCATAAGACACACTTTTCTCCCCCCAAAAGTGGAGGGGAAAATGCCCTTGCGGTCTTATAGAGCGAAAAATATGGTATTTTATTAAATATTTTAACACACCATTTGGTTCAGTATTTTTTTTTTTCGTATTTTCCTCCTTAAAACTCTAGGTGTGTCTTATGATCAGGTGTGTCTTATGGAGTGAAAAGTACGGTAGATATATGTGTATCTGTATGTGCATGTGAACATATTTAGATATACACTGATATGAGACACATGCAAAGGAATTTTTGGTTGTAGTTTTTTTAAATCTATCATATTATACTCATCTGATTGCATTTTGCTTTTTTTTTTTTTTTTTTTTACTAATTTGCGATGTGCTAATCTCACCAAGTCACCTAGTAAAACTCTAATTTGTTTTTTCTGAAAATTGAATTGTGTCAATTGGTAAAAAATATATTTAGTTTATTCCTATATCGATTAAAACAACTCTTGTTTATTTTTTTTATTTTTTACAGGGAGAGAGAGAGAGTCAGAGAGAGGGATAGACAGGGACAGTCAGACAGGAGCAGAGAGAAATGAGAAGCATCAATCGTCAGTTTTTCGTTGTGACTTCTTAGTTGTTTATTGATTGCTTTCTCATATGTGCCTTGACTGCGGGCCTTCAGCAGACCGAATAACCCCTTGCTCGAGCCAGCGACCTTGGGTCCAAGCTGGTGAGCTTTGCTCAATCCAGATGAGCCCGTGCTCAAGCTGGCGACCTCGGGGTCTCGAACATACCAGTCTGACGCTCTATCCACTGTGCCACCTCCTAGTCAGGCGAAACAACTCTGTTTATAGAGACAAGAAATTGGAAAATAAGTGACACTAAATGTTCTTGTACATATTAATGTAGGATTACTTTTATTTCTGTGTGATAGATTCCCAAGAGTAGGACTACTAGGTTAAAGGTATAAGTACTTCAAATTTTCATATAGGTTGCCAACTTGCTTTCCAAAAGGATGTCATAATTAAAATTTAGATCAATGAAATATAATAGTTCTCTGTTGAGGAGATATTATCAATCTTCTAAATTTTTGCTAAAGTAATATCTCATTGTTAAACTAATTGCTGTTTTACTGATTCCGAGTAAGTTGGAGTATTTTTTATAAACTTGACAACTTGGTTCTGCTTTTTCTCTACATGTCAAATATTTTTCCTCATTTAATTGCTTATTTGGTTTATAGTTTTTTCCATAATAAGAAAAATTTTTTTTTTCAATGAGAGAAGGAGAGGCAGAGAGACAGACTCTCACATGTGCCCCAACTGGGATTCACTCTGCAAAACATCAGGGGGATGATGCTGTGCCCATCTGGGTTGTTGCTCTGTTCAGCCATCAAGCTCTTAGCGCCCTGATGCCATGGAGCCATCCTCAGTGCCTGGGGCCAACTTGTTCTAATTGAGCCATGGCTATAGGAGGGGGAGAGAAAGAGAGAAACGAGAGGGGGAGGGATGGAGAAGCAGATGGTTGCATCTCCTGTGTGCCCTCATTGGGAATTGAACCTAGGACATCCACCCACTGGACCAATGCTCTACCACTGAGCCAACTGGCCAGAGCAGGTTTTAAATTTTTTTTTTTTTTTTTTACAGAGAGTCAGAGAGAGGGATAGACAGGGACAGACAGACAGGAACGAAGAGATGAGAAGCATCAATCATTAGTTTTTCTTTGCGCATTGCAACACCTTAATTGTTCATTGATTGCTTTCTCGTACGTGCCTTGACCGCGGGCCTTCAGCAGACCGAGTAACCCCTTGCTCGAGCCAGCGACCTTGGTCTCAAGCTGGTGAGCTTTTGCTCAAACCAGATGAGCCCTCGCTCAAGCTGGAGACCTCGGGGTCTCGAACCTGGGTCTTCCACATCCCAGTCCGACGCTGTATTCGCTGCGCCCTGTCAGGCAGTTTTAAACTTTTTGTATCTCTTTTATTTTAAAGTTTCTTTATGCTAAAATAAAATTTGACCTTTGACTTGAACAATATTACAGGTATGCTGAAATGGACTATATGTTAGATATTTATTCTGTTCCACTCATCTGTGTGTCCGTCTATTCCTGTACAAGTTTCATATTGATTTGATTAATGTCTTTTGAATATATTTCAGTATCTGGTCAGTGAAGTCCACTTTTGGTTTTCACCTTTTCTTTTTTTTGTGTGTGGTTCTTGGACTTTCCCTTTTATAGCTTTAAGATTCTATAATTAAATTTAAATTTTTTTGGGGGGGTATTTCTCAATACAGCTATTCATATATTGGGAAAAAGTTACTACTGTGAATGAAATATATTTTCCATTTTTCTTTTCTTAAGATTTTATTTATTGGCCCTGGCCGGTTGGCTCAGCGGTAGAGCGTTGGCCTAGCGTGCGGAGGACCCGGGTTCGATTCCCAGCCAGGGCACACAGGAGAAGCGCTCATTTGCTTCTCCACCCCTCCGCCGCACCTTCCTCTCTGTCTCTCTCTTCCCCTCCCGCAGCCAAGGCTCCATTGGAGCAAAGATGGCCCGGGCGCTGGGGATGGCTCCTTGGCCTCTGCCCCAAGTGCTAGAGTGGCTCTGGTCGCAACATGGCGACGCCCAGGATGGGCAGAGCATCGCCCCCTGGTGAGCAGAGCATCGCCCCATGGTAGGTGTGCCGGGTGGATCCCGGTCGGGCACATGCGGGAGTCTGTCTGACTGTCTCTCCCTGTTTTCAGCTTCAGAAAAATGCAAAAAAAAAAAAAAAAAGATTTTATTTATTGATTTGGAGGGGGCATTGGGAGGAGCGGGAAGCATCAACTCTTTTTTTTTTTTTTTTTTAATAATTTTATTTTTTTAATGGGGTGACATCAATAAATCAGGATACATATATTCAAAGATAACAAGTCCAGGTTATCTTGTCGTTCAATTATGTTGCATACCCACCACCCAAAGTCAGATTGTCCTCTGTCACCTATCTTGTTTTCTTTGTGCCCCTCCCCACCCCCTATCCCTCTCCCATTTCCCCCTCCCCCCCGTAACCACCACACTCTTATCAATGTCTCTTAGTTTCACTATTATGTCCCACCTACGTATGGAATAATACAGTTCCTGTTTTTTTCTGATTTACTTATTTCGCTTCGTATAATGTTATCAAGATCCCACCATTTTGCTGTAAATGTTCCGATGTCATCATTTCTTATGGCTGAGTAGTATTCCATAGTGTATATGTGCCACATCTTCTTTATCCAGTCATCTATTGATGGGCTTTTTGGTTGTTTCCATGTCCTGGCCACTGTGAACAATGCTGCAATAAACATGGGGCTGCATGTGTCTTTACGTATCAATGTTTCTGAGTTTTTGGGATATATACCCAGTAGAGGGATTGCTGGGTCATAAGGTAGTTCTATATTGCAGTTTTTTGAGGAACCACCATACTTTCTTCCATAATGGTTGTACTACTTTACATTCCCACCAACAGTGTATGAGGGTTCCTTTTTCTCCACAGCCTCTCCAACATTTGCTATTACCTGACTTGCTAATAACAGCTAATCGAATAGGTGTGAGGTGGTATCTCATTGCCGTTTTGATTTGCATTTCTCTAATAGCTAAAGAAGATGAGCATCTTTTCATATATCTGTTGGCCATTTGTATTTCTTCCTGGGAGAAGTGTCTGTTCATGTCCTCTTCCCATTTTTTTATTAGATTGTTTGTTTGTTTGTTGTTGAGTTTTATGAGTTCTTTGTATATTTTGGATATTAGGCCCTTATCTGAGCTGTTGTTTGAAAAAATCATTTCCCATTTAGTTGGCTTTCTGTTTATTTTGTTATCAGTTTCTCTTGCTGAGCAAAAACTTCTTAGTCTGATGTAGTCCCATTCATTAATTTTTGCCTTCACTTCTCTTGCCATTGGAGTCAAATTCATAAAATGCTCTTTAAAACCCAGGTCCCTGAGTTGAGTACCTATGTTTTCTTCTATGTACTTAATTGTTTCAGGTCTTATGTTTAGATCTTTGATCCATTTTGAGTTAATTTTTGTACAGGGGGAGAGACTGTAGTCCAGTTTCATTCTTTTGCATGTGGCTTTCCAGTTTTCCCAGCACCATTTATTGAAGAGGCTTTCTTTTCTCCATTGTGTGTTGTTGGCCCCTTTATCAAAAATTATTTGACTATATATATGTGGTTTTATTTCTGGACTTTCTATTCTGTTCCATTGGTCTGAGTGTCTATTTTTCTGCCAATACCATGCTGTTTTGATGGTCGTGGCCCTATAATAGAGTTTGAAGTCAGGTATTGTAATGCCCCCAGCTTCATTCTTTTTCTTTAGGATTGCTTTGGCTATTCTGGGTTTTTTATAGTTCCATATAAATCTGATGATTTTTTGCTCTATTTCTTTAAAAAATGTCATTGGCATTTTGATGGGAATTGCATTAAATTTGTATATTGCTTTGGGTAATATAGCCATCTTGATTATATTTATTCTTCCTAGCCAAGAACAAGGTATATTCTTCCATCTCATTATATCTTTTTCGATTTCCCTTAACAATGGTTTATAGTTTTCATTATATAAGTCCTTTACATTCTTTGTTACGTTTATTCCTAAGTATTTTATTTTTTTTGTTGCAATCGTGAAGGGGATTATTCTTTTGAGTTCCTTCTCAGTTGTTTCATTGTTGGCATATAGAAAGGCTATTGACTTCTGTATGTTAATTTTGTATCCTGCGACCTTACTGTATTGGCTTATTGTTTCTAGTAGTCTTTTTGTGGATTCTTTGGGGTTTTCGATGTATAGGATCATATCATCTGCAAAAAGTGATAGCTTTACTTCTTCTTTTCCGATATGGATGCCTTTAATTTCTTTGTCTTGTCCGATTGCTCTGGCTAGAACCTCTAGTACCACATTAAATAAGAGTGGAGAGAGTGGACAACCCTGTCTTGTTCCTGATTTAAGGGGGAAAGCCTTCAGTTTAGTGCCATTTAATATGATGTTAGCTGATGGTTTATCATATATGGCCTTTATCATGTTGAGATATTTTCCTTCTATACCCATTTTGTTGAGAGTCTTTTTTTTTTTTTTTTTCCATTTCACTTCACATATCTTTAATCCACATTTTTTGAAGAGGCATAGTAATCTTATATGATATCCTTTCCTCTATTTCTTTAGTTTCTTTTTTTTTTTTTTAATAAATTTTTATTAATGGTAATGGGATGACATTAATAAATCAGGGTACATATATTCAAAGAAAACATGTCTAGGTTATTTTGTCATCAAATTATGTTGCAAACCCCTCGCCCAAAGTCAGATTGTCCTCCGTCACCCTCTATCTAGTTCTCTGTGCCCCTCCCCCTCCCCCTAACTCTCTCCCTCCCTCCCTCCCATGTCCTCCCCTCCCCCCCACCCTTGGTAACCACCACACTCTTGTCCATGTCTCTTAGTCTCATTTTTATGTTCCACCAATGTATGGAATCATGTAGTTCTTGTTTTTTTCTGATTTGCTTATTTCACTCCTTATAATGTTATCAAGATCCCACCATTTTGCTGTAAATGATCTGATGTCATCATTTCTTATGGCTGAGTAGTATTCCATAGTGTATATGTGCCACATCTTCTTTATCCAGTCTTCTATTGAAGGGCTTTTTGGTTGTTTCCATGTCTTGGCCACTGTGAACAGTGCTGCAATGAACATGGGGCTACATGTGTCTTCACGTATCAATGTTTCTGAGGTTTCGGGGTATATACCCAGTAGAGGGATTGCTGGGTCATAAGGTAGTTCTATTTGCAGTTTTTTGAGGAACCACCATACTTTCCTCCATAATGGTTGTACTACTTTACAGTCCCACCAACAGTGAATGAGGGTTCCTTTTTCTCCACAGCCTCTCCAACATTTGCTATTACCCGTCTTGTTGATAATAGCTAATCTAACAGGAGTGAGGTGGTATCTCATTGTAGTTTTGATTTGCATTTCTCTAATAACTAATGAAGCTGAGCATCTTTTCATATATCTGTTGGCCATTTGTATCTCCTCCTGGGAGAAGTGTCTGTTCATGTCCTCTTCCCATTTTTTTATTGGATTGTTTGTTTGTTTGTTGTTGAGTTTTATGAGTTCTTTGTAAATTTTGGATATTAGGCCCTTATCTGAGCTGTCGTTTGAAAATATCAGTTCCCATATAGTTGGCTGTCTGTTTATTTTGATATCAGTTTCTCTTGCTGAGCAAAAACTTTTAATTCTGATGTAGTCCCATTCATTTATCTTTGCCTTCACTTCTCTTGCCATTGGAGTCAAGTTCATAAAATGTTCTTTAAAACCCAGGTCCATGATTTTAGTACCTATGTCTTCTTCTATGTACTTTATTGTTTCAGGTCTTATATGTAGGTCTTTGATCCATTTTCAATTAATTTTAGTACACGGGGACAGGCTGTAGTCGAGTTTCATTCTTTTGCATGTGGCTTTCCAGTTTTCCCAACACCATTTGTTGAAGAGGCTTTCTTTTCTCCATTGTGTGTTGTTGGCCCCTTTATCAAAGATTATTTGACCATATATATGTGGTTTTATTTCTGGGCTTTCTATTCTGTTCCATTGGTCTGAGTGTCTATTTTTTTGCCAATACCATGCTGTTTTGATTATCGTGGCCCTATAATATAGTTTAAAGTCAGGTATTGTAATGCCCCCAGCTTCATTCTTTTTCCTTAGGATTGTTTTGGCTATTCGGGGTTTTTTATAGTTCCATATAAATCTGATGATTTTTTGTTCCATTTCTTTAAAAAATCTCATAGGGATTTTGATGGGAATTGCATTAAATTTGTATATTGCTTTGGGTAATATGGCCATTTTGATTATATTTATTCTTCCTATCCAAGAACAAGGAATATTTTTCCATCTCATTGTATCTTTTTCGATTTCCCTTAACAATGCTTTGTAATTTTCATTATATAGGTCCTTTACGTTCTTTGTTATGTTTATTCCTAGGTATTTTATTTTTTTTGTTGCAATCGTGAAGGGGATTATTTTTTTGAGTTCGTTTTCTAATATTTCATTGTTGGCATATAGAAAGGCTATGGACTTTTGTATGTTAATTTTGTATCCTGCGACCTTACTGTATTGGTTTATTGTTTCTAATAATCTTTTTGTGGAGTCCTTCGGGTTTTCGATGTATAGGATCATATCATCAGCAAAAAGTGATAGCTTTACTTCTTCTTTTCCGATATGGATGCCTTTTATTTCTTTGTCTTGTCTGATTGCCCTGGCCAGAACTTCTAGCACCACGTTGAATAAGAGTGGAGAGAGTGGACAACCCTGTCTTGTTCCTGATTTAAGGTAGAAAGTCCTCAGTTTTATGCCGTTTAATAGGATGTTGGCTGATGGTTTATCATATATGGCCTTTATCATGTTGAGATATTTTCCTTCTATACCCATTTTGTTGAGAGTCTTAAACATAAAATTGTGTTGTATTTTATCAAAAGCCTTTTCTGCATCTATTGATAAGATCATGCGGTTTCTGTTCTTTGTTTTGTTGATATGGTGTATTACGTTAACCGTTTTGCGTATGTTGAACCATCCTTGAGATTCTGGGATGAATCCCACTTGATCATGATGTATTATTTTTTTAATATGTTGTTGTATTCGGTTTGCCAGTATTTTGTTTAGTATTTTAGCATCTGTATTCATTAGAGATATTGGTCTGTAGTTTTCTTTCTTTGTGCCATCCTTGCCAGGTTTTGGTATGAGGGTTATGTTGGCTTCATAAAATGTGTTTGGAAGTATTGCTTCTTCAATTTTTTGGAAGACTTTGAGTAGAATAGGAACCAAGTCTTCTTTGAATGTTTGATAGAATTCACTAGTATAACCGTCTGGGCCTGGACTTTTATTTTTGGGGAGATTTTTAATAGTTTTTTCTATTTCCTCCCTGCTGATTGGTCTGTTTAGGCTTTCTGCTTCTTCATGACTCAGTCTAGGAAGGTTGTATTGTTCTAGGAATTTATCCATTTCTTCTAGATTGTTGTATTTGGTGGCATATAATTTTTCATAGTATTCTACAATAATTCTTTGTATTTCTATGATGTCTGTGGTGATCTCTCCTCTTTCATTTTGGATTTTATTTATTTGAGTCCTGTGTCTTTTTTCCTTGGTGAGTCTTGCCAAGGGTTTGTCAATTTTGTTGATCTTTTCAAAGAACCAGCTCCTTGTTTTATTGATTTTTTCTATAGTTTCTCTGTTCTCTATTTCATTTATTTCTGCTCTGATTTTTATTATCTCCTTTCTTCGGCTGGTTTTGGGTTGTCTTTGTTCTTCTTTTTCTAGTTTCTTAAGGTGTGAAGTTAAGTGGTTTACTTCGGCTCTCTCTTGTTTGTTCATATAGGCCTGAAGTGATATGAACTTTCCTCTTATTACTGCTTTTGCTGCATCCCAGAGATTCTGATATGTCGTATTTTCATTTTCATTTGTCTGTATATATCTTTTGATTTCTGCGCTTATTTCTTCTTTGACCCATTCATTTTTTAGAAGTATGTTGTTTAGTTTCCACATTTTTGTGGGTTTTCCCCCCTCTTTTTTGCAGTTGAATTCTAGTTTCAAGGCTTTATGATCAGAAAATATGCTTGGTACAATTTCAATTTTTCTAAATTTGCTGATATTGTCTTTGTGGCCCAACATATGGTCAATTCTTGAGAATGTTCCATGTACACTAGAGAAAAATGTATACTCTGTCGCTTTGGGATGAAGTGTCCTGTAGATGTCTATCATATCCAGGTGTTCTAGTATTTCGTTTAAGGCCACTATATCTTTATTTATTCTCTGTTTGGATGACCGATCTAGAGCCGTCAGCGGTGTATTGAGGTCTCCAAGTATGATTGTATTTTTGTTAGTTTTTCTTTTAAGGTCAATAAGTAGCTGTCTTATATATTTTGGTGCTCCTTGGTTTGGTGCGTATATATTAAGGATTGTTATGTCTTCTTGATTCAACTTCCCCTTAATCATTATGAAATGACCATTTTTGTCTCTGAGTACTTTTTCTGTCTTGTAGTCAGCTTTATTAGATATGAGTATTGCTACACCTGCTTTTTTTTGGGTGTTGTTTGCTTGGAGTATTGTTTTCCAGCCTTTCACTTTGAATTTGTTTTTATCCTTGTTGCTTAGATGTGTTTCTTGTAGGCAGCATATAGTTGGATTTTCTTTTTTAATCCATTCTGCTACTCTGTGTCTTTTTATTGGTAAGTTTAATCCATTTACATTTAGTGTAATTATTGACACTTGTGGGTTCCCTACTGCCATTTTATAAATTGCTTTCTGTTAGTTTTGTATCTAGTTTGATTCTTCTCTTTTGTTTTTCTATCATTTGTTTTTGTTTGTTTGTGTTCCATACTTCTTTCCTCTGTTGCTACCTTTTTTAAGTCAAGTGTTTTTGTGGTGGTTTTTTTAAGGGTGGTTACCATTAAGTAATGAAAAGGGTACCTACCATATTGATTGTAGTACCCTATCTTATAAGTATTTCTGCACTTCATCATCCTTTGCTACTGTTAATCTCCATCCTCTCCCCCCTTTTTTTCCTTTGTTGTCACAGTTTAAGTTTGGTTTTATTGTGTTCTTGGTGGAGCTGTTACTTGTGGTGGTGTTTTCTTTTGTTCTTTGAATCTGGTTGGAAAACCCCCCTTAGTATTTCCTGGAGTGGGGGCATTCTGTTGATAAATTCTCTCATCTTTTCTGTATTTGTGAATGTTTTTATATCTCCTTCATACTTGAAGGATAGCTTTGATGGGTATAGTATTCTTGGCTGAAAGTTCCTCTCTTTCAGGGCTTTAAATATTGGGGTCCACTCTCTTCTAGCTTGTAGAGTTTCTGCTGAGAAATCTGATGATAATCTAATGGGCCTTCCTTTATATGTTGTACTCTTCTTTTCCCTGGCTGCCTTGAGAATTTTTTCTTTGTCATTGGTTTGTGTCATCTTTATTATGATGTGCCTTGGAGTGGGTTTGTTGGGGTTAAGAAAACTTGGTGTTCTGTTTGCTTCTTGAATTTGAGGCTTTAGTTCCTTCCACAGGCTTGGGAAGTTCTCCTCTATTATTTGTTTGAGTATATTCTCCATTCCATTTTCTTTCTCTTCTCCCTCTGATATACCTATTATTCTTATGTTATTCTTTCTGATGGAGTCAGACAATTCCTGTAGGGCTTTCTCGTTTTTTATTATTTTTGAGTCTCTTTCTTCTTCTCTCTGTTGTGCCTCAAGTTGTTTGTCTTCTATTTCACTAATCCTATCTTCAATCTGGGCTGTTCTGTTAGCTAAGCTTGTTACCTCGTTTTTCAGCTCGTGAATTGAGTTTTTCATTTCTGTTTGATTTGTTTTTATAGTTTCAATTTCCTTGGTAATATATTCTTTGTGTTCATTGAGTTGTTTTCTGATCTCCCTATATTGCCTTTCTGTGTTTTCTTGTATATCTCTGAGTATTTTTAAGATTTCTATTTTAAATTCTCTGTCATTTAGCTCCAAGGCTTCCAATATGTTAAGTCTTTTCTCCATAGATTTTTCCACATCTATTTGTGTTACCTTTCTTTCTTTTGTATCCATAATATTCGATTTCCTCTTTCTTATCGGCATCTGAGGGTGGTCTTATTGATAGCACTAATTAGAATTAATAAAGAGTAAAAAGAAAAAAAAAAAAAAAAGGGTAATACACCCCACAAAAAAAAACAGTAATAATTTATTATTTCCCCCTTTTTTTCTCTCTTCTCTTTCCCTCCTCTCCCCTCCTCAGGGAAATATCGTGCCTATAATGGAGGGCCTGATTTGGGGTGAAGAGTTCAAGGGGCAAAAAAAAGGGAGTAGGGACCTACTAAATGCAAAAAAAAAAAAAAGGAAGAAAATCTTAGACAAGCATAAGATGATTTGCTTGTAAGTGATGGTCAACTAAGAGATATAATGAGAGGGGCAAGAGGGAATCAGAAAAAAGGACCAAAAAAGAATAATAAAGAAGAAAAAATAAAAATAATAAGTAAAAATCTGTTGTATTAAGTGGAGCGAAGACTAAATACAATGGAGACCTTGGGTTGGGAGGACCCAAAATGCCACAAAAATAAACAAGAGAAAAAAAAAATAAAAACAAAAGCAAAAAAGAGAAATAAAGCCAAAAAAAAAGCCTTGAGTCCCAAATTAACTAATTTGTTCGTGATTGAGGATTATATGGGAGGAAAGTAAAATGAGAAAAGAAAAAACGAATAGAAAGGAAAAAATAAGGAAAAGAGAAAAACGAAGGAAGAAATAAAATAGGAGGAGAAAAAAACAAAATAAAGCAAGACAAAAAAAACAAAAAAACAAAAGAGGAGAGAGTGAGAGTTAAGTGTTTTGGAGTATAACCTTAAAGGAGGGTGAGGATGAAGAAGAAAAATAAAATGCAACACTCATGGGTAGTGTAGTTCAAGAAAGGGGAAGCATAAGATGGGCAGAGAATAGAAGGACCGAGGTGGAGGAAATAAAGGCAAAAAGATAGAAGAAACAAACGACAACAACAACAACAAAAATTAGTGGATCAAGTTGTAAAGTCTGTGGGTTTTTCTTGATTTTGAGAGGTTAACCTCTTCCTTTTTCTTTTCTCTCCCTCTTCCTGGTCGGTGACTCTGTACCCCAGGCTCTGCCCCTGTGTCACTCTTAGGTAGGGATTTGCAGTTGATGGGATTCTATGGCAATGTCATATAATTGGCTTTAGTCTTGCTGGAAGTAAAGGCTTGTTGGCGTTTGCAGGGTCCAACGATGAGAGAGTTTGCTTTCCTGGATTCTCTCTCCTAGTCCCCCCTTTCTGAATTAGCAGCCTGGTGATCCAGCTATAAGGCTGCAACTGCTTCTGCCTGGGGAGTAAGAGGCTCAAAGAGCTGGGAAATCCCCACTCTATCCCCACTCAGTGCAAGGCTTTGGGAAAGGCTCTGAGAGTCAGGGCCTCCAGTGTAATCAGGCGGGGGTGGGAGTCAATTGTTGTCAAGGTGACTGTTCAGCGCCTATCATTTAGTTGGACCTCTCAACCCAGGCTTTCCACACTTTGTAGCCTGTTTTTGCAGGGAAGAAGAGGCACTAGTCTCTGCTTACGACTAGTGTAGTATAGACCTTATTATCTGCCAAGTTCTTCTTGTTAGCGTTTATCCCTGAATATGGAGGCTCTATCAATCAGAAGTTGCCCCCGCCCCTTTAGCGAGAGGCACTAAAAAATATCACGCCTCTTGTCTTGGATCGCTGAACTGAGAGAGATCTTATCAATTAGAACCGAGGGTGCGCAGATTTTATGGGTTAAGCTAATTTCAGTGATTGGGTCGCAGCTGTGTTTCCGAAGGTATTTTAGGCTGCCTGCGCGCGCCCCTCCCCCAACGCTTGATTGTTAGCTTGAATGGCTGGGTGAGGTGCCCCGCCTACGGAGAGAATCTCCCAAGCCTCTCCCGCTCGCCCCGCCGCTGGCGGCTGGACCGCACCAGGCGCAGGATAATGGAGCCCCCTGGGTGTGCGGGCCAGCAGGGCGCCCTGGGCGCGTGGAATGCCCAAGGCACACGGGCGAATGGGGCGCTCCGGGCACCGGTGGCCGGCGACCCCCACTCGCAGTGTGCGGGCCACTGGGAACGTCAGTGGTGCTCAACCGGACCGGGCGCGCGAGCGGAGGCTCGTGGCGGCCGTTCGCGGCGGCCGCTCGCGGTTCCCAAGTATATGGGCTGACTCACCGCAGGCGCACTCCCTCGCGGCTTGAATGAGCGTCGCTGCTGCAGTAGCTTCCTCCACACCCTCGTCTCTCAGATTCAAGTGATAACAGTCCTTTTGCTTTCAGTTTGTGTGGAACTCCGGAATGCTCCGAGGATAAATTTTTCTGTTTCTAGTTGATAAATTTGTTGTGATTTAGGGGAGAGCTGTCGGACGCGCTTCTCATGGCGCCATTTCCGTGACGTCACTCTGTTGAGAGTCTTAAACATAAAATTGTGTTGTATTTTATCGAAAGCCTTTTCTGCGTCTATTGATAAGATCATGTGGTTTTTGTTCTTTGTTTTGTTGATATGGTGTATTACGTTAACCGTTTTACGTATGTCGAACCATCCTTGAAATTCTGGGATGAATCCCACTTGATCATGATGTATTATTTTTTTAATATGTTGTTGTATTCGATTTGCTAGTATTTTGTTTAGTATTTTAGCATCTGTATTCATTAGAGATATTGGTCTGTAGTTTTCTTTTTTTGTGCCATCCTTGCCTGGTTTTGGTATGAGGGTTATGTTGGCCTCATAAAATGTGTTTGGAAGTATTGCTTCTTCTTCAATTTTTTGGAAGACTTTGAGTAGAATAGGAACCAAGTCTTCTTTGAATGTTTGATAAAATTCGCTGGTATAGCCGTCAGCTCCTGGACTTTTATTTTTGGGGAGGTTTTTAATGGTTTTTTCTATTTCTTCTCTACTGATAGGTCTGTTTAGGCTTTCTGCTTCTTCTTGACTCAGTCTAGGAAGGTTGTATTTTTCTAGGAATTTATCCATTTCTTCTAGGTTGTTGAATTTAGTGGCATAAAGTTTTTCATAGTATTCTACAATAATTCTTTGTATATCTACGGTGTCCGTGGTGATTTCTCCTCTTTCATTTTTGACTTTGTTTATATGAGTTCTTTCTCTTTTTTCCTTGGTAAGTCTTGCCAAGGGTTTGTCAATTTTGTTGATCTTTTCAAAGAACCAGCTCCTTGTTCTATTAATTTTTTCTATAGTTTTTCTGTTCTCTAATTCATTTATTTCTGCTCTGATTTTTATTATCTCCTTTCTTCAGCTGCTTTTGGGTTGTCTTTGTTCTTCTTTTTCTAGTTCCTTAAGGTGGGAAGTTAAGTGGTTCACTTGGGCTCTCTCTTTTTTGTTCATATATGCCTGAAGCGATATGAACTTCCCTCTTATCACTGCTTTTGCTGCATCCCATAGATTCTGATATGTCGTATTGTCATTTTCATTAGTCTGTATATATCTTTTGATCTCTGCACTTATTTCTTCTTTGACCCATTCATTTTTTAAAAGTATGTTGTTTAGTTTCCACATTTTTGTGGGATTTTTTTCCTCTTTTTTGCAGTTGAATTCTAGTTTCAAGGCTTTATGATCAGAAAATATGCTTGGTACAACTTCAATTTTTCTGAATTTGCTGATGTTGTTTTTGTGGCCCAACATATGGTCAATTCTTGAGAATGATCAATGTACACTGGAGAAAAATGTATACTCAGTCACTTTGGGATGAAATGTCCTGTAGATGTCTATCATATCCAGGTGCTCTAGTGTTTTGTTTAAGGCCACTATGTCTTTGTTGATTCTCTGTTTGGATGACCGATCTAGAGCCATCAGCGGTGTATTGAGGTCTCCAAGTATGATTGTATTTTTGTCAGTTTTTGTTTTAAGATCAATAAGTAGCTGTCGTATATATTTTGGTGCTCCTTGGTTTGGTGCATATATATTAAGAATTGTTATGTCTTCTTGATTCAGTGTCCCCTTAGCCATTATGAAATGGCCATTTTTGTCTCTGAGTACTTTTCCTGTCTTGTAGTCAGCATTATCCGATATGAGTATTGCTACGCCTGCTTTTTTTTTGGATGTTATTTGCTTGGAGTATTGTTTTCCAGCCTTTCACTTTGAATTTGTTTTTATCCTTGTTACTTAGATGAGTTTCCTGTAGGCAGCATACAGTTGGATTTTCTTTTTTAATCCATTCTGCTACTCTGTGCCTTTTTATTGGTGAGTTTAATCCGTTTACATTTAGTGTAATTATTGATACTTGTGAGTTCCCTATTGCCATTTTATATCTTGCTTTCTGTTAGTTTTGTGTCTTGTTTGATCCTTCTCTTTCGTTTTTCTATATTTTGTTTTTATTTGGTTGTATTCCATACATCTTTCCTCTGTTGCTATCTTTTTTATCTCATGTGGTTCTGTGGTGGTTTTTTCAAGGGTGGTTACCTTTGAGTAATGAAAAGGGTCCCTACCCTGTTCATTGTAGCAAACTATTTTGTGAGTACTTTTGCACTCCATCGTCCTTTGCTACTGTTAATCTCCATCCTCTCCCCCTCTTTCTTTTTGTTGTTGTCACAGTTTAAATTTGGTTTTATTGTGTTCTTGGAGCTTTTACTTGTGGCTCTGGTTTTTTTTTGTTCTTTGTATCTGATTGGAGAAACCCCTTTAGTAATTCCTGGAGTGGGGGTTTTCTGATGATAAATTCCCTCATCTTTTCTGTATCTGTGAATGTTTTTATTTCTCCTTCATATTTGAAGGATAGCTTTGATTGGTATAGTATTCGTGGCTGAAAGTTCCTCTCTTTCAGGACTTTAAATATTGGGGTCCACTCTCTTCTAGCTTGTAGACTTTCTGCTGAGAAATCTGATGATAATCTAATGGGCCTTCCTTTATATGTTGTATTCTTCTTTTCCCTGGCTGCCTTGAGAATTTTTTCTTTGCTGTTGGTTTGTGTCAATTTCATTATGATATGCCTTGGAGTAGGTTTGTTGGGGTTAAGAAAACTTGGAGTTCTGTTTGCTTCTTGAACTTGAGGCTTTAGTTCTTTCCACAGGCTTGGGAAGTTCTCATCTATTATTTGTTTGAGTATGTTCTCCATTCCATTTTCTCTCTCTTCTCCCTCTGATATACCTATTATTCTTATGTTATTCTTTTTGATGGAGTCAGATAATTCTTGTAGGGCTATCTCATTTTTTTTAATTTTTGAGTCTCTTTCTTCTTCTCTCTGTTGTGCCTCAAGTTGCTTGTCTTGTATTTCACTAATCCTCCTTCTATCTGACCTGTTCTATTAGCTAAGCTTGTTACTTCGTTTTTCAGCTCGTGAATTGAGTTTTTCATCTCTGTTTGATTTGTTTTTATAGTTTCAATTTCCTTGGACATATATTCTTTGTGATCATTGAGTTGTTTTCTGAGCTCTCTAAATTGCCTTTCTGTGTTTTCTTGTATATCTCTGAGTATTTTTAGGATTTCTATCTTGAATTCTCTGTCATTTAGCTCCAAGGTTTCCAATATATTAAATTTTTTCTCCATAGATTTTTCCTCATCTAGCTGTGTTACCTCTCTTTCTTTTTTATCCATGATATTCGATTTTCTCTTCCTTAATGGCATCTGAGGGTGGTTTTGTTGATAGTATTAATGAGATTTAATAAAGAATAAAAAGTTAAAAAAATAATAAAAAAAATAAAAAATCGAAAAGAGTTTTTTTTTTAAAAAAAATTAATAATGAAATAAAGAAAAATAAAATAAAATTAAAATTAAAAAAAAAAAAAGGAAATTATTCCCCCCCCTCCTTTTTTCCTCTCCTCTCCTCTCCTCTCCACTCTTTCTTGAGAAAATCTTTTGGTGGACTGTGAATTATAACAAACAATGCCTGTGATGGAGGGCCTGAATTGGGGAAAAATATTAAAGGGGGGGGGGAAAAAAAAAAAGAGCGTATGGACCCACAAAAAGCAAATAAGGAAAAAATTTGGGTCAAGAATAAAATGATTTGCTTTTAGGTGTTGGTTGTCTAAGAGTTATGATGAGAGGAATAAGAGGAAAACGGAAAAATGGGGGGACAAATTAAAAAATTACTATTGTATTTAGTGGAATAAGAACTAGATAATATGGAGAGCCAGGGATGAGAGCACTGCTAGTGAGTTAAAAAGGTGAAGTAAAACCCCCCCAAAAATGCCACAAACATAAGTTTGAGTCCCAGATAAGATATTTTGTTTGTTATTGAGGTTTGAATGAGAGGAGATGTAAAGGAGAAAGGAAGAAACTAATATAGAGGGAGAAAAGAAAGAGAGAGAGAGAAAAAAAGAGGGAACCACTAAAAGAAGAAAAAAGAAAGGAGAGAGAGAGAGAGTTAAGGGTTTTGGAGTGCAACCCTCATAGAGAGAAAGGAAGAGAAGAGAAAAGATAATGGGAGATGTAACACTTATGGGTAGTGTAGTTCAAGGAGAGGAGAGAGTAAGACCGGTAGAGAGTTAATCGGCCAAATTGGAGGAGGAAAAAAAAGTATCAAGAATGAAGATAAGAGAAACAAACAAACAAATATAATAAAATGGGATAGGTTATAAAGTCTGCAGATTATTCTTGATTTTGAGAGGTTATCTTCTTGCTTTTTCTTTTCTCTCCCTCTTCCTGGTCGGTGACTCTGTACCCCGGGTTCTGCCCCTTTGGCACGCTCAGGTAGAGGTTTGCAGTTGATAAGTCTCTATGGCAATGTCATGTATTGTGCTTTAGTCTCGTTGGCAGTCGAAGCTCATTAGCATTTATAGGCTCCGACAGTGAGAGAGTCCGTGTTCCTGGAGCCTTTCTCCTAGTCTTTCCTTCCTCAATTAGTAGCCTGATAATCCAGCTATGGGGTTGCTGCTGCCTCTGCCTGGATAGTAAGAGGCTCAAAGAGCTGGCAACTCCCCACTCTATTTCCACTCAGCACAGGGCTCTGGGTAAGGCTCAGTCAGTCAGATCTGCTAGCGTAATCAGGCGGGCTTTCCGCCCACTCAAAGACCTCTGGCTCTGCCACTCTGTCCGGTAACACAAGCGGGTGCCCACTTCCGGGGCGCTTGGAGGAAACTCTCACTCACTGTCTGTGACCAGGATATCCGGCCAGCAGTCTCACGCTCTGAGTGAAACCCCCAACCGCAGGGAAAAGTTGCAGCGTTGGAATTGAGTCTCACTCTGTCCCCGTGCGCGGCTTTTGCAAGGCGCTGGGGCGGCCCGAGATTCCGCTTTGGCCCACACAAAGGCCCCTGACTCTGCCCCTCTGTGCGATAACACGGGCGCGCACTGCCGAGGCACTCGGAGGAATCGCTCACTCCTTATCTGCGCGCGCAAACCAGGATATGAGGCCAGACGCTTTTCCCTCTGAGTGAAACACCCTCCAGCACGGAAAATCTCCACCGTTGGAATTAGTTCTCACTCCCTCCCGTGCGTGGCTTTCCCAGGGCGCTGGGGCTGCCCAGAGACTCTGCCCTCGGCCCACAGAAAGGCCTCTGACCCTGCCTCTCCGTGGGGCAACACGGGCACCCACTCTCGGGGCCTAGGAAGAAATTCTCGCCCACTAACTGCGCACCGACCAGGAGACCGGGTAAAATGGCCGCTCCGCTTGTCTTTCTTTGTTTGGGTTTGGCACGAGTGTTAGCTTGTATTGCCCGGGTTGCCACAGGATCAGATTTTCCTCGGCTTGGATCTCCATGCCACAGCCTGGTTCAGCCATTTTTTTCGCGGCCTGGATCTATTCACCCCCTTTGCCTGCCTCAGTTTCTATATTCACAGTTACCAGAGAAAGCCGCCCTGTTTAGGTTAGTGAGGAAGGCGGAGCATTTCTTACTCCCTATTTCCTTCGGGGTTTGGTTATATATTTAGCCAATTTTTCACTCAGTCATACCTTTGGGTGTATTGCGAAGCATCTGGAAGCTCCAAGTATAGGTTTTTCTGTTTCTGGTTGAAGATCTTGTTGAGTTTTGGGGGAGATTTATCGGTATCGCTTCCTACCCCGCCATTACTCTGACGTTATCTCTCAGCATTAACTCTTATACCCATATGTGCCTTGACCAGGCAAGCCTAGGTTTTTAAACCAGAGACCTCATCATTCCCAGGTCAGTAGTATCCACTGTTCCACCACAGGTTAGGCTTTTCTCATTATTTTTCTAGGTGTTTCCTGCTAAACTAGGGGAAATTTTTATTAATTTTTTTTCTTTCTTTTTTTTTTTTTTTTTTTTTGTATTTTTTGTATTTTTCTGAAACTGGAAACGGGGAGGCAGTCAGACAGACTCCCGCATGCACCCGACCGGGATCCACCCGGCACGCCCACCAGGGGACGATGCTCTGCCCATCTGGAGCGTCGCTCTGTCGCGACCAGAGCTACTCTAGCGCCTGAGGTAGAGGCCACAGAGCCATCCCCAGCGCCCGAGCCAACTTTGCTCCAATGGAGCCTTGGCTGCGGGAGGGGAAGAGAGAGAGAGGAAGGAGAGGGGGAGGGGTGGAGAAGCAGATGGGTGCTTCTCCTTTGTGCCCTGGCTGGGAATCGAACCCGGGACTTCCACATGCCAGGCCGACGCTCTACCACTGAGCCAACTGGCCAGGGCAATTTTTATTAATTTTAAATGTGTTTTATCAAACCTCTCCTTAATTTATTTTTTTAACTTCAACTTTTTTTACTAGAATTGCTTGAGAATTTTAGGTATTCCATCAGATCATTAGCAAAAGATATCTTTTTCTTTCATTCTAATGTTTGTTTGCTATTGTCTTCAAGTCAGTGTTGAAGTATAAAGGGCTTAGTCAGCTTCCTGCTCTAATTTCTAATTTTATTCATTTCATTTATTGAATGAATAATAACATTTATATGGTTAAAATAATAAAAAGAAATGTTTCCTGTGAATTCTCCTTCCTACCCCACCCCATCTGTCCATTTTGTACCCTGTTTTGAATATAACCATTCTTGTTGGATCTCTTCCATAGATCATTAAATTTCTATATAGAAGCAAGTCCTTAATAGATATGTATACATAACAGACATATTACAATATATTTATTTACTGTGTGTGCATACAATCTTTGTTGAAATAGTTTGAGTATTTTGCTGTTTAGGATACTTGCTATTCTCTTTTCCCAAAAATGTTTAGGTTTTTTGTTCTATTGTTTTTCATGGGGCTTTTATTAAAAAATTGTTGCTGGGCCTGACCTGTGGTGGCGCAGTGGATAAAGCGTCAACCTGAAAATGCTGAGGTTGCCGGTTCGAAACCCTGGGCTTGCCTGGTCAAGGCACATATGGAGTTGATGCTTCCTGCTCCTCCCCCCCTTCTCTCTCTCTCTCTCTCTGTCTCTCTCTCTCTCCTTTCTAAAATTAATAAATTTTTTTAAAAATGGGAAAAAAATTAAAAAAAAATTGTTGCTGAATTTTACTAGATGCCTTTTTAGCGCCTGGTATTATCATATAATTTTTTTTCTTCTTAATTTGTTGATATATTGGCTTATGTTGAAACCACTCTTTCATTTTTGCAATAAGTTATAATAGTATATTATTTTGGATATGCAGCTGGACTTTGTTGTCTAATTTGATTTTTTTATTTAGAATTTCTACATTTAACTTTTAGGTGAAATTGGTTTCAGGTATATTTTGTGTACTAGATTTGTTATTGAGTCATTCTGACTTCAGAAAATGAATTGGAATATTTTCTGTATTTTTCAGTGATTTGATATTATTTGAATTATTATTTTTTAATTGATTTATTAAGATTAAGAATATGACAAGAACCCAGATGGTCTTGATGTCTTTTCTCTAGTAGGATTTTAATTATCTTTAAATTTAATACTTATGTTTCTACTTTATTTCATAAGCATGCCTCATAATCTCCTTTAACTATTTTTTCTCTCTGGAATTTTTCTTCCAATGATTTTCACCTCTCTTCACACCTTGGTTTGGTGCAAGTCTTATTCTAATCTTCAAGTAACAGTCGAGATCTCACTCTAAGTTGTTTTCCCATTTCTCTGTAACCTAAATTAATTTCCAAATTGTTACTCTAATTAACTTTGTTATTTTAGTCTATTCACATTGTCTTTTATTAGAGGTGTGTGTGTGTCTACTTTTTATTTGACTCTTCTCCATAGTTTAATAAACTCCTACACTGCTGAAATCATCTTATTCAAATTATGACCTTGTGTCAATGCCAGGGTACATAGCTACTTAGTATAAATTTTAGCTGAATTTGTGTAATAGTGAAAAATGTGTATTGACCAGTAATCAGTTTTGTGGCTTGGTGTTGCTATTTTAACTACCAGTAACATTTTCAGTAGATTTCTTTGTAGGTACTTCATAGCCTCTTTTTTAGGACAGGTGATTCTTAAGTCAGCAAGAAAATTAAGTACAACAGGAACTTCATTAATGCTACAATTTAAGATACGCAAATGTCAAAGGTTTCTAACTTTACCCTTTATATTTCGCATATATCTTTAGTCACTGTCAGACACTTGGATCATGCTTAATATAATTCAGTGCTGAATGTGTATTTTAATGTGAGAGTTTTTGACATCAACAATTTTAACTTTAATTTATAATCTTAACTTTGAATTTAATGGAAATATTTGCCTCCATAGATTGTGTTTTCAAACTGCTAATAGGTTCAGTCAGTAATACATGATCTTTAGCTCCTAAAATCATGAATAGTAGATATCATTTTTTGTTAAAAATCTTTGCCTGAATTGAAAGGGGTCAAAGTGTCTGTGTGGTGAATAAAGCATTAGAATACTAATCAGAAAATGAAAGTACTTAGACTCAGTCCCTCCATTATTAACTTAAACTCTGTTTAGTAATCTACAATACAATATAGGCATACATCATTTTTAAAATTGGCAGTAATAGCCCCTGCTACTTGATAGTTTGTGAAGTGCTTCATCACCACTATTTTAAAAATGTTTTGACTTCTTTTAGCTTATTAAAGTAGTTATCTCTTACTCCTGTTTGATTTATGGGAAAATTGAGACTTAGAGAAATTAAGCCACTCAAGATTTGGCTAGCAGTAAAATAAGTAATATACTTGGAACAAGATCCCAGAATTTACCACATAGTTAAGACCTTTAGTTGCAATCATGCTATGGTATGTTTTTTGTTTATATGATTCTGTATTAATGCACTGATGTTATTATCAAAATGTTATCTTGAATGTCACTATGGTGTATATATAGTATATACATTACACATGACATTGAATATTTAAATCTGTACCTCTGGGTGGTGTCCGATAACAGATTAACATTGAGAGGTTTGATTTTCATTACTTTTCCCAAGTGAATAATTTGAAAGCTATAACTAATAGTTTTCTATTTTTAAAATTTTGCTTCAAACCAGTGTTTAATTTCAGAATTACAAAGTAATTTTAAAGACATGATTAGCTGATGTTACCTAATGAAAATTTTTATTCAATACTTGGTTAACAAATATTTCTGAATTTCCTGTCTTTATTCTACAGAATGATAGATAACGCTGATCATCTCTAGAAAAGATATCAATTCACCTCATGTAAAGTATGCTCAGTTCCTTCCCAGTGGTGTAAGTATCTAGCTCTTTTCTTAATTTTAGTCTTCTCAATTATTTTTTATAAAGTTAAGAATCATTATGATTATGACTCAAAAATGATAGTAACCATTTATAAAGTTGAATGAATTTTTTTCATAATCATGTGATCATGTGGTAATTTCTTTTTTTTTCTTTTTTTTTTTTTGGTGGGCCATCATCTTTAATCCCAGCTTGCACCTGGCGGGCAAGTAAAAACACACACTGGGCTCTAAAACCCACTCATTCAGTGCTCACAAAGCTACTGACTTATCCGAGTTTCCTAGAATCAAAGGTGTCTAGATCACCAGCCTTATTCACCTCTGTTTCCCATCTCCTTCCTTCTCCCTGCACAAAGTCTGCACAAACTGGGTTTTCCTTCAGCGCTCCGCCTTCTTGGTTACTTCTCCTGGCCTCCTCCACATGGCCTTTCTCTACTCTCCTCTCAGCTCTGTCCTCTATTGCTAATCTCAGAAACCGAGAGAGCATCATGTGGTAATTTCTTGATGAATTTTCAAATTGATCAACTTTATTTTTACCATTTTTTTAAACTTTAAAGTCTGACATTGATTTTTAATTGAATGTAAAATTACTTATTTAAAACTACTTAATAGCCTAGAAACTTGTGAAAGAGATATTTAGTCATTGAGAGCTAGTGTTAGATTCCTTGTTACAATCAGAATATTGGGAGCGTGTTACCTCAGTGCTGCCTTCTGTGTGCAGACTCCTAGCACCTTAGCCATTTTCCTTCACCAACTGGGGATAATAATGTAGTTAAGCCTGTTAGCTAATGTGGTTGCTAGCCTTTCTTTGGAGTCAGACAAAAAAAAATTACAAATTGAAATAGTGGTATTATGTTGAGAGTTTTCTTTATGCTAGGATGTGAACTGTAACCACTAGTTCATATTAAAGAGGCCTCTGAATAAAAGTATTCCGGGAATTTCAGATATTAGAGAAGATAAAGTATCTATTAGCTCATTAAGTGCATCTTTAGAGTCTAATGCAGCATGCCTTTAGCATAAGTATTTTCTAAAATTTGGTGCAGTCTCTGTTTCAATTAAATTTCTTCCGTTTTGGTTACAGTTCTTTAATCCAGTAAATCAACATTAAGATCAGTTTTCCTTGTTATTTAGGTTTTTAATTAAAGGTGTTCCCCCTCTCATTGACTATCATATATTGAAGTCTCTGGAATAGACTCAGAAGATGTGAAGAGCAGCCTTAGTTTATGCTAAGTAGCTGTGTCCTTGGGAGATGAGCAGGCACTGCATGGTTTTGTGCTTTGGCTCCCATCCTTTTAAAAAAATTATTTTTGCTGAGATCACTGGTTCAAAACCCTGGGCTTGCCTGGTCAAGGCACATATGGGAGTTGATGCTTCCAGCTCCTCTCCCCCTTCTCTCTCTCTGTCTCTCTCTCCTCTCTCTCTCCCTCTCTGTCTTTCTCTCCTGTCTAAAAATGAATAAATAAAAAAAAATTATTTTGTATTTTAAATTTTTTATTTATTGATTTCTTAGAGAGAGGAAGGGAAGAGAGAGAGAAAGAGAGAAACACTGATTTGTTGACTGGGGATCAAACCTGCAGCTGGCATATTGGGATGACCAACTGAGCTACCTACCAGGCCAAGGCTATTTGCAATTATTTTAATAGCTGTTCTCACTAGGCATTAGATGAGGCCAGGAAATTTTGCCTGATTTCTTCCTTGTTGCATCCTCTGTGCCTCAAACATGGTCTGATACATGCGAAGCACTCAGTATATCTTAGTTGAATTAATGATTTTTGTTTAACTGGCCTACAGTTCTCTGATTCCACATTCAAATTATAGTTCCCTCTATATACTTGAAAATTTTTTTTCTAAATGTGCATAAAATGGTTACAAAGAAATCTCAATCTTAATCAGTGGTGATTTAGAAATAACTATTGAAGTGAGATTCACACATTGGAATATAATTCTATTTTTCTCAAAGTCTTTTTATTATGAGAAGAGTATTTTTATATTGTTATCAACAGTCATAGCCTCCTATTGCTTTCAATTACAGAATCATTTTACCATATTGTCTAAACTCATTCCCTAGTAAATCTTTATTTCTTACTTATTCTCACTTGTCATTTTTTTACTTTAAGATTGCTGCTCCTTTGATGGTAATATTAATTGTGAAGAGGGTAATGTGCCATAAATAGTAAGAAGGGCCTGACTACATCTTTAGTTGATGAATATTGTAATTGACTTTAGAATGTGTTAAATCATCATGCAATAAATACCATGTAATCACAACAAAACTAACTGATGACTAAGCCATCTTTTGCCTAGTCATTCCTGATAAAAAGATAAAGATAGCAGAATCAAGCTAAAGGAAAGGCTGTTATTTAATAAAATCTCATTAAGTGTTGATGCTTTACAAGTAAGGAAGTAATGTCATTTTTTATGCCAATCATTTCAAGATCAATCATTTGTGAATACTTGAACCTGTTTTGCTCTACATATATGTAGATTAGTCTAAGAAAGTGTGTTCTGAACTTCATGCCATATCCCAGAAGGGTTTATGTCCATATCCAAGTAAAGATAGAATTTATTGTAAAATATGTTTACTATTATGGTCTGATAGTATGGTATTTTAGAGCATCTGTTTTTGAACTGAGCCATAATTCCTGAATTTAATTGTTCTTTTATGCTTTAAGTGTTGTCTGTGTTATTGCAGTATTGAAATTCTTTTCACACATTTTTAATTTTTGTTAGTCTGAGTCTGCATTCAGATTAGTAATTTAAAGTGGAAGATTTTCCTCATCCTGTGAACAGTTCTTGCACAAATTAATTCAGTTCTTATAAGTTATCTTTTTCTGTTATGAAAGAATTGCTGGTATCATGGACTTACATGACCTTTGTAGGTCATTTACTGCTGTAATTGAATGATTATGTGCTGAAACTAGGTAAATTACAAGAAATAAAAATTAGAAATTACAGAATGTGTGCCTTTGTGTATAATAATGCACACTGTGATATTCTCAATATCCAAGAAAGCTTCTAATCTTGGCATTTTCTCAGTAAAATATTGCACCTCCAGTGCCATATGTATGATTTGATCCTGCTGGTTATGCCATTATCATTCTACTTGATAATACTGAACTCATACATTCCATTCTAGCAGTTTTAGATCTTTTTACTTAGCTTCATCTTAGGGACCTCTCTTGGTACAAGGCACAAACATCTAATTTAAATAAGGTGATGCATAAAGGGAAATTTATTCTCTTACATAATAATACAGCAAGAAGAGCAGGAATGTAGTAGGGGCTTAGGAATTACTAGAAGAAGGGATATGAACACTGCAAAGCTTCCTCCTTTGCTCTGCATTTCTTGGTATGTCTGCTTTTTTCTCCTGCAAACCAGCTTGGAGGAATATACCAGATTAACATGATTCTGTAATTGGACACAGTTATAATGACTGTCCACTAGCCTACCCTGAATATTTTGAATCTAGCCTGAATATTTTGAAGAGAACAAGGCTTGGCTTCCTATGTGCCTGCCCCACTGGTCAGGAAGTAGAGTATTATGAGGGGCAGCCCCAAGAACACGTGGTTGGAAACAATGGGACATTGTAGGCAGACAAAATTAATAGGCCCTTTTTATTTCCTTTTATGACTTTTGAAATAAAAATGTGTCCCATCATCAGTGACTCTAAAATGACATAAAATATTACATTGTTTCAGATACTATGGGATCCTTAGTTCTAATACCAGCTTTAGGATGGATTCTTTTTAGTTGCAGGTTAAATTCATATAATTTTAGTTTCATGCTAATATAAAATGCTGCTCCATACAGAGTGAGAGATTTGAAGAGTTAATACAGATTACTATCTATTCTGAGAAAAATGAGATAGGAAAATTGTAGGGGCATAAAAATAATTTTCTTCATACCTTCTAAATTATTCTAGCTGGGCTAATAATCAAATTAACAAAGACAGATTAACAAGACAAAATGTTCAAATTTTATTATACAAATATACATTTGGTGGTATGTTTGGGGTGTCAGAATGAGACCCAAAGAGGCATTCAGCAGTTGATATTTATGTGTTATTTTGAACAAAGGAGAAGAGGGGCACATGGGACTGAAAGTTTGAAGAGTGGAACGCGTGATGAACAGCTTCCTCGTAGGCAACCCAAATATAACGGGGCGAGGGGAGACTCCAGCAGAACAGGTTTTTTGCATGGATCTGTCCTGTCTACCATACTTATTTCATATTAGGCAGAGGGGAAAATTCTACACTGAGTATGTTAAGATGCCCTTCCTGAAGCAAGACTTTCTGATTTCCCTAAGGCAGGAAAATGGAGGGTCAAAGGTTCTTTCTGAGTTTTTGTTTCTTAATAACCAGCTTAAAACCAATATCTCAAAAGGTATATTTTGGGATGGCAAAACATCTCTCAGAGTCTCATAGCTAAAGTAAGGGCAGGTCAGCTTATGAAATATTTTGAAAACATGAAAAGTTAGCAATGGACAAGCCTTCATTTTTAAGGAAAAAGAATAATGTATAAAACCTCAGTTTACCAAATTAATAAATTAATGTTTTTGTTATTTTTTAAATAGAGAAAGGGAGAGAGAGAGGTGAAGAGAGAGAGGAGTAGTTGCGGCACTTCGGTTGTTGATTGCTTGCTTCTCATACATGCCTTGACCAGGAGTTCCAGCTGAACCAGTGACCCCTTGCTCAAGTCAGTGACCATGGGCTCAACCCAGTGACCCCATGCTCAATCCAATGAGACCACACTGAAGCCTGTGACCTCAGAGTTTTAAAACACAGGACCTCAGTGTCCCAGGTCAGCACTCTATGTACTGCACCACCACCAGTGAGGAATTTTAATGGGTAAATTATTTGGATTACTAAAAGGATTCAGCAGCCACTTTAAAAAATAACCTCCTAGGATTAAGGGTTAATAAACAATATTTGCCCCCTTATTCATAGGGGATGTGTTCCAAGACCTCCAGTGGATGCTTGAAACTTTGGATAATAACCCCATATATACTATGCTTTTTCTATAATACATACCTATGAAAAAGTTTAATTTATATATTAAACACAGTAGGAGATTAACAACAATAACATTATAAAATAGAAGTTATAACAATATATTATAAAAGTTATTTGAATGCAGTCTCTTTCAGTGTATTATCACAAATTTCTTTTACCGTCTATATTTCACAGACAGAAGATTCATTGTTGCCCTATCAGGCGTCCCCAAACTACCACCCGCGGGGCCGCACGCAGCCCCCTGAGGCCATTTATCTGGCCCCTTGCCGCACTTCCGGAAGGGGCACCTCTTTCATTGGTGGTCAGTGAGAGGAGCACTGTATGTGGCAGCCCTCCAACGGTCTGAGGGACAGTGAACTGGCCCCCTGTGTAAAAAGTTTGGGGACCCCTGCTAGCAACCTCAGCATATGATTTCATTTTTCTTAATAAGTTATGAACTGACTTTTTCACTTCAAGGAAGCACTGTACAGCTTCTCTTTGGTATCTCCCAATTGTCAGCATCACTACTCTTGTACTTTGGGGCCATTAGTAAGTAAATTATGTGTTAGTTGAACACAGGCACTGTGATACCGTGACAGTCCATCTGATAATTAAAATGCATACTAAATGACTAGTGAATGGGTAGCCAGTAAGTGTGGAGACTCTGGGCAAAGGGATGATTCATGTCCTAGGCGGGATAGAACTGGACTGTGTGCAATTTTGTCATACTACTCAGAACGACACACAGGTTAACACTTATGAATTGTTTATTTCTGATATTTTCCATTTAATATTTTGGGACGTGGATTGACCATGGGTAACTGTAAGAGTGGAAAGCAAAACTGTGGGTAAGGGGGACTGCTGTACTACTAAGCACTTGATAAAGTGGACAAAGGGCTAAGGGTTAAAACAGAAACTAAAGTGTTAAGTGTCTCTTATACGCCATTAGGAAAACGTTCATATACTTTTGCCAACAAACTTTATAACATATCTACTGAAAAATACACAAATCAGTAGTGTACAGCTTGGTGAATGTTCATAGCGAGTGCACCTGTGTAATGTAGCTAGCATAGAACATAGAACATTTTAATAAGAGATCATTTGTGTTAAGCAAGGTGTCCTGTTCTTTTGAATTGATAAAGTAAATGAGTTACTCTGGTTGAAAGTTTTCTTTTCTCACCCACTGGGTAGGTAATGATAAATTACAGGGAGATGTATCAAGTTAACAAGAAAATTAGTAGAGTACAATTGCAGTAGCCAAAGCAATTAGAATAGCTAATAATTGGAAGCAGTCCATGTGTCTAGAATGGACGAACCAACCTGTGGTATATTCCTACAATGAAATACTCAAAACTCAGCAGTAAAAGGGGACAAACTGTTGATGTACACAACAGTATACATGAATCTCAAAATTTTTCTATTCAATGAAAGAAACCTTACTCAAAAGAGTACATAGCAATTCCATTTATATAATTTTCTAGAACAGACAAAACTAATTTGTGGTGGGGGAAAAATAACCTGAGTTGTGGTTGCCTCTGAGGTAAAGAGTCATGGACGGGAGACAGACATGAGGGAACTTCCTGAGGTGATACTAATATGCTGAATCACCATAGGGATTTGAATCTCACATGTGTGCCTGCTTCTCAAAACTCATAGAAAGGTAAGCATAGATTTGTATGTTTTCTTTTAAAGTTGACTTCAAAAGAAGAAAAAAACCTAAACAAATACTGAGCTCTAGTCAATGATATGCATGTAGAAGTAGTATACAAATGTCTATGACTGATTTTGAAATGTATCAAAAAATAAGAATAGAGGGATGGATTGTATAAGGGAATAGATAGAGTAAAATGTTAATGGTAAAATCTAAGTGGTTAGTATGTAGGTTCACTGTAAAATATTTCAACTTCTCTGTATTTAAAATTTTTTTTTCTTTTTCTGAAGCTGGAAACGGGGAGAGAGACAGTCAGACAGACTCCCGCATGCGCCCGACGGGGATCCACCCGGCACGCCCACCAGGGGGCGACGCTCTGCCCACCAGGGGGCAATGCTCTGCCCCTCCGGGGCGTGCTCTGCCGCGACCAGAGCCACTCTGGCGCCTGGGGCAGCGGCCAAGGAGCCATCCCCAGCGCCCGGGCCATCCCTGCTCCAATGGAGCCTTGGCTGCGGGAGGGGAAGAGAGAGACAGAGAGGAAGGAGGGGGTGAGGGTGGAGAAGCAAATGGGCGCTTCTCCTATGTGCCCTGGCCGGGAATCGAACCCGGGTCCCCTGCACGCCAGGCCGACGCTCTACCGCTGAGCCAACCGGCCAGGGCCTCTGTGTTTAAAATTTTTTATTATAAAGTGGAGGAATAAAACCTAGACCATCAAGAAAGAATGTACTAATTATGAAAATAAGGACTTTTATGGTAGATAGTTGATCACAAATGAGTGTTGGAAGAAAGCAGAAGATAATGTGTAGGTATAAGGCAGGTACTGTGGCCCATGGGCCCAAATGCCCTGAAACCTGTTCTTTGGGATCCACAAAATGTGTATATTTTTATTTTTAATGAGCCCGTCTCTAAAAATAGAGCGATTTCACATTAAAATTTGAGATTTCTGACTGCTTGTTTTTAAAAGTATTTGAAAACAATCAATGGAGTAGAATAGAGAATCCGAAGGTTAGATACAGTTTGTGTGGAAATTTTGTATATGAAAAAGTTGGCATTTCCGATCACAAGAAAAGAGACATGTTATTTAGTAAAGCATATTGAACAACCACCTATTCTTTTGGGAAAAAATAAAGCTCAAATTTTTTCACACTCATTAAGTAAATATAAATTCTAGATGAAGCCAAGATTTTAAATATCAAAAACTATTACTAGAACCCCTAGTCTATTAGCAGAATGGTTTTGTCTAAGTGGTTTGAACTGGAGACTTAGAAGAGTACAGTAGCCTATATCCCAAGTCATGTAATTCCGGTAAGTCCTGCCTACATTGGAAAGCAGAATGTTGTATGATTTTGAAGTCAGGAAGACCTAGGTTTAAATTTTTTTCTGGTTCTTAATCAGTTTTTTTACAAGGTACAAAACCACTCTAAGGACAAAACCACTCTGAGCCTAGTTTTCTCAGTAATCCTACAGTCAATATAAATTACAATAGAAGATTGTTGTGAGGATTAGGTGAGATTACATTATATGAAAGTCTTGCCTAATGCCTTCTTAGATGTGAAAGTTTAATAATGTTTTAATATAGAGAGTTGAAGAAACATCTCCAGTAGCTGAGGGGAACTGGCCCAGAGTGTATATTTACCTGTAAAGGATGAGAAAATGTCTTAACATTTTCTTCCATCAGCACTCTTAATTGAGAGTGTACTTCATGTCATGCATACTGTTTGGCACTAAAACTATAAAAATAAAAATAGAAGAAATTACCAATTTAAAAGATGTTAAGTAGGAAAGTTCTATTGTATAAAAAAAATCAAGTAGTGAGGACTTTTATGTTTGACAACTCCCTTAATACAGTCACATGCCACTTAACTATGGGCATACATTCTGAGAAATGTGTTGTTAGTCAATTTCATTGTTATATGAACATTGTAGAGTGCACTTACACAAACTTAGATGGTACAGCCCACTACACACCTAGGATATATGGGACAGCTTATTGCTCCTAGGCTGTAAGCCTGTACAGCATGTTATTGTACAAAACAGCACAAGAGAAGATGATGTGATCAGGAGACAATGTAAACATGAAATGTGAGGCTGCTGCTGTGGTAACACCGCATAGTTTTATAGCAAAAAATTTTTTTTGACTATGCTCTAAGATAATGATAAAAGTATAGTATAGTGAATACATGTCAGTAAAATGATTGTTTATTATCATTATGAAATATTGTACTGTACATTATTGTATGTAGTGTACTTTTATACAACTGGCAGTGCAGTAGGTTTGTTTGCACCAGCATCACCACAATCACAGGAGTAATGCATCGCATCATGACATTACGGAAGCTGTTACAGTGGCTTATGATGTCACTAGTGATAATCATAGGGGATCACTATTATATGTGGTCCATTGTTGACCAGTATTGTGGCACATGACTATATTGTTATTAACTGAAACATCTGTTGTGCCACAGTATCTTGTGTTAGTTGAAGGAAACGTAATATAGAAGCAATTTCCTAGGAAAGATGAATAGTTCAGTTTAAATACAACCATGGAAGGTCCATTTCTCAGGATATCAATGAACAGAATGCATTACGGGGATGAAATGTGAAATTGCTAAGGGGTAGGTGAGATGGTACTTAATAATTTTTTATGTGCCTTTCTTACTTTTGTATTTAAATATTTTTGCTGGTTATTAGTATTTGCTTGGATTTAGTTTATCAAATCATTTGTTTACAATAAATGAAGTTACAGAGTCCCTAGGTCACTTTTACTGATATTTAGTAAAACAAGAAAATACAAACATTTTCTTTTCAGAACTTTATATTCATACTCTAATGTAGATATTTGAGGTGGAAAAAAACTATGAGTAATTACATAGTTTACTTATTAGTAAACTATGCTTGATAGTTTATTTTCTTATTCTGTTATTTTGGTATTACTGCCATAATTGAAATTTGGGTCATTTTTTTAGTTGTCTTAGCCATCTCCAGTGAGGAATCTCTGCACCTCTGCTGAGCATTTTTTATAATGACATGCTCTTTGGTAGATACTGTAAATGGACTCTCTTTTATTTTATTTTTTGTTTTTTGTTTTTTTTAGTTTGTTGGAAACCATGTCTCACTATACAGATGAACCCAGATTTACCATAGAACAGATAGATCTGCTTCAGCGCCTTCGGCGTACTGGAATGACTAAACATGAAATTCTCCATGCCTTGGAAACTTTGGATCGTCTTGATCAAGAGCATAGTGACAAGTTTGGAAGAAGGTCCAGCTATGGAGGAAGTTCATATGGGAATAGTACCAACAATGTTCCAGCATCTTCCTCTACAGCTACAGCTTCCACACAGACCCAGCATTCGGGGATGTCCCCATCACCTAGCAACAGTTACGATACCTCCCCACAGCCTTGCACTACCAATCAAAATGGAAGGGAGAATAACGAGCGATTGTCCACGTCCAATGGAAAGATGTCACCAACTCGCTACTATGCAAACAGCATGGGTCAGAGATCATACAGTTTTGAAGCCTCAGAAGAGGACCTAGATGTAGATGATAAAGTGGAGGAATTAATGAGGTTGGTTCCTTTGGTTATTCAGAGTCCCCAAAATGTCTGTGTTTGTATATTGTTTTGAATAATAAACTGTATTTCAGCTACTTAACTATAAGAACTGTGATTTCCCTTGTCCACTTTGGAGATGAAGGACAATTTTCAGATTTTATGGTTTTGATTCAGATATTCTCTTTTCAACTTCAGTGCTTTTACTTTGCTGTTTGATAAACCTTTTCCATTCTCTCTGTTTATCAAAGCAAAGGTTAGCTGTTCCTTTATGGCTCTAATTGCTAATATCTGAATTTTCAGCGTTGTTAACAGACACATTCGGTTTCTTAAATTCATTGTAAGTACTTTTTCTGAGGGACAAGGTGATTCTATTGTGGCACAGAATTTGTAGTCTTATTTTATCCCTCCAACGTACCAATCAAAAAAATAATGTTAAGCACCTATTATATAAAAAGTAGTGTTCTTAGGAAGAAAAAGACAAGGTTTCTACTCCTAAGAAGTTAAAGTTTGAATTTTAGCAATAGCTGCCACAGGTGTATGTTTCTCTATTATAAGATAAGCTTAAGCCCTTAGGGTTTTACACACTGAGAAAATAAGTGAATGGATGAATTTTAGCTAAACCGTAAAAGATGGCCTCTCTTTTGAAATATAGAAACTTTAAAGTTAAGGGAATAGTAAAAAGTAGAAAAGGTGAGGCATGTTTTGTCTTCAAAGATTTTGTCTTCATAGTCTAGCAGGTGGGCTAGACTATGGTAATAAGAATAGTGTATTTTGAGGCAGTATAGGCTTTGGAAAATTTGAGTTCCATGGAAATAGCATATGGTTAATTTGGTTGGAGTTAAGACATTTTTTATAGACTGGTAGGAACAGAGATGATAAAAGCATTGATTTCAATAGGTTATCATGATAGGCATATCTCGTTTTATTGCATTTCGCAGATACTATGTTTTAATCAACATCAATGCAGGACCTCCCACCAGCAAAAAGATTGAGTCACTGAAGGCTCAGATGATGGTTAGCATTTTTTAGCAGAAGCATTTTTTAATTAAGGTATATATAATTAATAGACTTAGTATAGTGTAAATGTAACTTTAAAAAACTTTTAAAAAGTTTTTTTTAATGATTTTATATATTGATTTTTAGAGAGTGAATAAAGAGAGAATTGGGGGTGGTAGGAAGAGTGAGAAGCATCAGCTCGTAGTAGTTGATTCTCATATGTGCCTTGACTGGTCAAGCCCAGGGTTTCAAACTGGAGACTTCAGCATTCCAGGTCAGTGCTTTATCCACTGCACCACCACAGATCAGGCTAAATGTAACTTTTATATGTACTGAGAAACCAAAACATTCCTGTGGCTCACTTTATTGCAATATTTGTGTGATTGTGGTGCTCTGGAACTGAGCCTGCAATATTTCTGAAGTCTGCCTGTACTGTAATAGGCAGGAGAGGCTACAGATAGATTAGCTACAGTACATAGTAAACCAAGCTGTACAGGAATTGGTCAGAAATAAAATTAAAACCTGTAATTATGAGTTATGGTTTCCCCTACAGAGTTTAAGACTTAAAGATAGAAAAATGGTGACTTAATATTGTGATATGGCAGATCTATCCTTTAGTACCACAATGGTTTTGTATCTTTTAAACAGACTGTCCAGAATTTATTTTCAGGATGGAACTGCCTGTATGGAACACTGGGCTAAATGGACAATTGTAGCTAGATTCCAGTGTAATTCATGAAATGAATAGTTGCATAGAACAGCCAGAGGATCCTATTATTAAGGACTTTAAAACTTAAAAATATATGATATCAGTTTGACTTTGAATTCATTTTCATTTGTTAAAGCAGCAAGCCGAAGTTTAGATGTTCTTTTCAGATTTAACATATATATACATCATCAAGATTAAGAGAATCATTTGGGCAAATAAAGATTACTTTGGTCATTGAAATTTAAGAAGGTTGCTTTTAATTATTCTGAGTAGAGAGGATATCAACAATAAAATTTGTTTGGATGCTAGCCTGTTTGGGTTTTTTTTTTACAGAAACTCAGAGAGAGGGATAGACAGGGACAGACAGACAGGAATGGAGAGAGATGAGAAGCATCAATCATCAGTTTTTCGCTGCGACACCTTAGTTGTTCATTGACTGCTTTCTCATATGTGCCTTGACTGCGAGCCTTCAGCAGACCGAGTAACCCCTTGCTCGAGCCAGCTACCTTGGGTCCAAGCTGGTGAGCTTTGCTCAAACCAGATGAGCCCGTGCTCAAGCTGGTGACCTCGGGATCTCGAACCTGGGTTCTCGGCATCCCAGTCCGACACTATCCACTGCGCCACCACCTAGTCAGGCACTAGCCTGTTTTTTGTTGCTGGTGCTGTTAATTGTTTTTAATAAACTTTTAACAACATAACAGTTCATTCCCAAATGTGTATTGGGCTAACAAGAAGTTTGGGAAAACTTTTTTTTTTAATTTTTTTATTTTATTTATTCATTTTATAAAGGAGAGAGAGAGAGAGAGAGAGAGAGAGAGAGAGAGAGAGAAGGGTGGGAGGAGCAGGAAGCATCAACTCCCATATGTGCCTTGACCAGGCAAGCCCAGGGTTTCGAACCGGCGACCTCAGCATTTCCAGGTCAACGCTTTACTGCGCCACCACAGGTCAGGACAGGAGAACTTTCTTTTTAACAAAAGGCTCTGGAAGATTCACCAGGGTTTAAAACTTGACTGTTAGCTCTTAGGTTAATATATACTGTAATTCAGCTATGTTCTGAAAGTAAAGAGAAGACCTATTTAGCAATGGGTAGTAATAGTAGTTGTTTTTAAATCCTGCAGAGTTACACACATTCAGTTTCATCATTAAATACATGTTTATATATTGTTATTAGTATTTACATACTGCCACCTTGTTGCATAGTTAGGACACTTTATCTTCTTCCTTTTCTCTGCTTTAGTTTCTTAGAACTACTACGTTGGTGTCCTCTAATCATCTAGGACCTAGATAGGTGTTCCATTGGACCTTCTGGCCCTCTGTGGTTCTCTGCCATTACGCCCTCAGCCACACCTACATTCTTTATCTGTACCCACCTGTCGGTTTTTTCTTAAGTTTGTAGATAATAATTTACCTTAGGTTGGAGGGAGAAGCTTATTGCATGACTGTTCTTACTTTCATCATAATCATGCCGTGAGGTGGAGCAGAGAAATCAAGATTTACAAAAATTAAATAATTGGCTCAAGAAAAATGTATATTAGAGAATTAGAAAGAGGGACAGACAGAAAGGGAGAGAGATGAGAAGCATCAATTCTTTGTTGTGGCTCCTTAGTTGTTCAGTGATTGCTTTCTCATATGTGCCTTGACCAAGGGGGCTACAGCAGAGCAAGTAGACCCCTTGCTCAAGCTATTGACTTTGGGCCCAAGCCAGCGACCATGGGGTCATGTCTATGATCCCACACTCAAGCCAGCGACCCCATGCTCAAGCCGAAGGAGCCTGTGCTCAAGCCAGTGACCTTGGGGTTTTGAACCTGGGTCCTCTGTGTCCCAGTCTGATGCTCTATCCACTGCACCACTGCCTGGTCAGGCAAGAAAATTTTAAATGGTGAGCCTGAATTATAACTCACGTCTTTATTACTAGTGTGCCACTGTTAGGTTGCCACTGTAAATAATTTACTTTTTAAGTGAGAGGAAGGGAGATAGACAGATTTTTGCATGTACCCCAACCGAGTTCCTCTCGTCAACCCCTGTCTTGGTCCAGTGCTCGAGGACTATTTTTAGTGGCTGAGGCTGATGTACTCCAACGGAGCTATCCTCAGTGCCCAGGGCCACGCTCAAACCAATTGAGCCACTGCCTGCGGGAGGGGAAGAGGGAGAGAAGGTGGAGAGAGAAGGGGAGGGAAGCAGAAGGTCACATCTCCCATGTGCCCTGACTGGGAATTGAACCCAGGATGTCCATATGCTGGG
Source organism: Saccopteryx bilineata (assembly GCF_036850765.1). Taxonomy (NCBI): domain Eukaryota; kingdom Metazoa; phylum Chordata; class Mammalia; order Chiroptera; family Emballonuridae; genus Saccopteryx; species Saccopteryx bilineata. The sequence goes on from NC_089490.1 coordinate 160,147,819, forward strand.
CTGATGTTCTATCCACTGAGCTATGGGACAGGGCCAATACACTTTTGATGTCTGTAAGATTTTATGAACAGTGGTTAATACAACTTAAGACCAATTGTGAATGCCTTAATTAGCTAAGTCCCCCCTTCCAACTCCCATGATATTTGCCCCTTCAAATCAATCACTAAATAACCAAATGAATTTTTATTTGGTAGAATATCAGACATTTTTGAGCAGTGGATCTTTCTGAGTGTCCTGTGCCCATATAGGGCTATACTGCCCTTGCTGTTCACACTACACTATGGATGGAATTTGTGGTCTCTAGTTGAAGAGAATGAGTACCTAGTACCGGGATGCCATCCTGCCTCCATTTCTGCATGTATTATATGTAGGGTGGGACGAAAGTAGGTTTACAGTTGTAGGTATGTGGAACACAGAGTTTATTAATTTTTATTTATTATTTTTCCATATGAACAACTGTAAACCTACATTTGCCCCACCCTCTAAATTCACCACTTGCATACTCACATTTCTCAACTTCCATAGCACTCGTCATAAGAGACATTTTTCAATTTTCATAACGCATTGCATCCACATACTTTCAGTAATTTCACAGTGGATACAGGCACTTTTTGTACAAAGTAAGTTATAACTACATCTGATCAACTTGTTAATAAGAAAGAAAAAAAAAATCACTTTTTCCATTTTTTAATTGATCAGGATAAAAAACATGAAAGGGAAACTAGAATATGAATTCTCAACAAAATGTTGAATATAACATTTAAGGAAGGACTTTTAGGCTCTTAGCCTTAGAACAAAGATCTATTTCACATGCTAATATTTTTAAATGCAACTCAATATATATATACATGTAGGTGTACATGTATCTGCTAATAACATAGTGCATGTATATTAAAGTGTTCTGTTGATTATATATTATAAAAGAACAATTGAAATGAGGTTAGTGTTATAATAATGTATATTAGCATTTCATACAAGATTCCAAGACTTTTCTTCCGAGTTGGTGATTTATAACCCTACAGTAGTTTCATAGATCATAATGTTCAGTTACCATGTTGTGTCTTTATACAGAGTAGCATTTCTTTCAAAGTTATCTTTAATTTTTAAAACATTCTGCTTGATCTCCATGGGTGGAAATTAAAGAGAGCAGTTTTTTTTCAGATGTGAAAGAATTTGTATGCAATTATATTTTTCTACCTGTGAAATATAGTAGTCTGTCTTCCATCTCTGGATGTCTTTGAGATAAAAGACTACCTTCAGTATTAACTGATGTCACCCCAATAAATTAAATAAAAGGGAAAAAAGGACTGCCTTTAAGTGGGATCCTAAAGAATGTGTAATGTATATAACCAAGAGACTATGGAAGATCTGAAAACATACTACTTTTAAATTGAAGTCAATAATATTCTTTGTTCCAGAAAAAAATATATATTGCCATTTAGAGCTGGTATAAATAACTTTTTTCATTCTGGTTTGGAAGATGAAACATATTTGAGAATAAGAATTTAGAGCTGTTTTATAAATCATCTAGATCAGGTTTTCCATTTTACAACCTTTTATCTCCACCTACAGATATATCTGTTCATTGAACAAATTAAGCTCTATTTTATGCAAACCCCATGATGAATAAGATAATCTTTTTGTATTTTTCTGAAGCTGGACACGGGGAGAGACAGTCAGACAGATTCCCGCATGCGCCCGACCGGGATCCACCCGGCATGCCCACCAGGGGCAACACTCTGCCCACCAGAGGGCAATGCTCTGCCCCTCCAGGGCGTCGCTCTGTTGCGACCAGAGCCACTCTAGCGCCTGGGGCAGAGGCCAAGGAGCCATCCCCAGCGCCCGGGCCATCCTTGCTCCAATGGAGCCTCGGCTGCAGGAGGGGAAGAGAGAGACAGAGAGGAAGGAGAGGGGGAGGGGTGGAGAAGCAAATGGGCACTTCTCCTGTGTGCCCTGGCCGGGAATCGAACCCGGGACTTCTGCACGCCAGGCCAACGCTCTACCACTGAGCCAACTGGCCAGGGCCAAGACAATCTTTTTTTTTTTTTTAATTTTTCCATTGATTGAGAGAGAAGCATAAACTCCTTGTTCCACTTAGTTGTTTCTTTTCATTGTGTACTCATTGATTGCCTCTGTTTTTGTTTTGTTTTGTTTTGTTTTTTTGTATTTTTCTGAAATGAGAAGCGAGGAGGCAGAGAGATAGACTCCCGCATGTGCCCAACCAGAATCTACCTGGCAATCCCACTAGGGGACGATGATCTGTCCATCTGGGGCGTTGCTCCATTGCAACTGGAGCCATTCTAGTGCCTGAGGTGGAGGTCATGGAGCCATCCTCAGCTCCTGGGTCAACTTTGCTCCAATGGAGCCTTGGCTGCAGGAAGGGAAGAGAGAGACAGAGAAGAAGGAGAGAGGAAAGGGTGGAGAAGCAGGATGGGTGCTTCTTCTATGTGCTCTGGCGGGTGAATTGAACCCGGGACTTTCATACACTGGGCCAATGCTCTACCCTTGAGCCAACCAGCCAGAGCCTCATTGATTGCCTCTTGTATGTGTCCTGATGGGGATTGAACCTACGTCCTCAGCACAGGGATGACACTTTGTCCATTGAGCCACCATCCAGAGCCTGAATGAGACAATCTCTGTGGTAAAGGACTTTACGGGCTAGTAAGAGACATAAGACCAGGTCAGAAACCACTGTAATAAAGAATAGCATGTGTTAATGTGATGTTGGAAGAAAAAATCTTTTATAGCTGAGGATCAGAGAAAACTTCACTGAATAGATGACAATCAAATTGTGTCTTAAAAAGGAATGATTTCACAGAGGCATTACTGATTAATTCATTCAGCTATTAAGGTCGCTCTGTAGATAACAAAGGAAAGTATAGCAAGTTATAGTAATAATGGCAATGGACAATGGAAAGGAAGATAGACTCCAGCATGGCTGTATTTGGAAAAGGCAGTAAGAGGATATGACATGAACTAAAAGTGGTTAGATGCTAATAGAGTGCTAGCTCCTCTTGGAAGTAAGCTGTGGAATCAAAGAAAAATCGGCATGTATTTGACTTGACAAGTCATAAGGGGCATGAGATTTTATAAGACGAAGAAAAGGGATTCATTCTCTTTAAAGAGGATGTCAAATTTCAGATGAAGAAAGGAAGAAAGGAGACGGAAAATGAAAGAATTAGATTTGGAGTAAATGAAAGAATTTTTACACCAAGATAAACTGGTGATTTTATAGGATACAATGTATACCAAAGGAGAGGCAGGTTGTTAAAGAAGGCTGAATGAGGGGAAATATGTAAAAGTTTCAAGAGCAAAGGCAGGCCTGACCAGGCAGTGGCGCAGTGAATAGAGCATTGGACTGGGATGTGGAGGACCCAGGTTCAAAACCCCGAGGTCGCCAGATTGAGCACGGGCTCATCTGGTTTGAGCAGAAAGCCCACCAGCTTGAACCCAAGGTTGCTGGCTCCAGCAAGGGGTTACTCGGTCTGCTGAAGGCCCACGGTCAAGGCACATATGAGAAAGCAATCAATGAACAACTAAGGTGTTGCAACGCGCAATGAAAAACTAATGATTGATGCTTCTCATCTCTCTCCGTTCCTGTCTGTCTGTCCCTGTCTATCCCTCTCTCGCTCTGAAAAAAAACACACCAAAAAAACAAAAAGGCAACCCAGTGGTTGGAAGTCTTTGAAATACGTAAAAGAGAATTGTATACAGAAAAAGTTCAATGTTCCTGCTATTTTGAAGGTACCTAGTAAAACCAACGAAGTGCCCACATCACTGCTTGTGTCTAAAATGACTTTCTAGAAATCTTTCCATTGGTACCTTAAAGTACCCAATGTTTAATTCCATCTGATACAGTTATAGAAGATCATTTGTTTCTTCTTTTCCTAGGATTCTTTCTGAGGTTTTGTAACATAATAGTCCTTATTTATGTAGTGCTTTTACAATTTAAAAATATTCGCATATTCAAAAATGTTTATTTTATGTTATATACACATTTACTATTAAATTTTATTTAAGTTTAATTTCAGTGCCTGGAGAAAAAATTTAAAAGCTTTGTGTGACAGTATTAATGTTCTCATTTTACCAGATGATGAAACCAGGACCCAGCTTTATTAAATGATATGCCCAAGAGCACTTTTATCTTTCAGGTCTTAAATTTTTCTTCTACTCAAAAAAGATTTTCTCTGGTAAAGCAGTTAAGTAAAGAGATTTTAAATTTTTTCATTGATTTTTAGAGAGAGAGAGAGAGAGAGAGATGGGAACATTGATCTGTTCCCGTATGTGCCCTGACCAGTCCGGGGATTGAACTGGCAACCTTTGTACTTTGGGGCTACACTCTTAACCAACCGAGCTATCCATCCAGGGGAAAGAGTCGTCGTTTTGTGGGGGTTTTTTTTTTATGACTTACTATGAGTACTTAGAAACTTGCCAAGTATCTGAAAGTATAGTCTATGAGAGTGGTGAATTGCTGTTGTCTTGCTGCCATTCTTGGAAGTATCATACTGCAAGACTGAATAATTCATAGACTGGATATTCCCTATTGGGATAATTATTATCTCTTTTATATGATTTAATTCTGCTGTAGGTTAACTATTTAAAATAAATTGATTTAAATTAAAAAAATTTAAATAAACTCCAGTTTAAATCAGTGATCAAGAAAATAGTATTTAGCCTCACCTGTGGTGGCCCAGTGGATAAAGCATTAACTTGAATCTCTGAGGTTGCCGGTTCGAAACCCTGGGCTTGTTTGGTCAAGGCACATATGGGAGTTGATGCTTCCTGCTCCTTCCCCCTTTCTCTCTCTCTCTCTCTCTCTCTCTCTCTCTCTCTCTCTCTCTCTCCCCCCCCTTCCTCCCTCCCTCACTCCAAAAATAAATAAAATTGTAAAAAAAAAAAAAAGTATTTACTTTCCTCTCAGAGCACGTTTTTAACAATTTACCTTAATAAATATTTTCTTAAACTCAGGCTTTTTTTCCATGAAGGATACTCTATATACATTGAAGTGCAATGCTTTATTTAAAGTTTTTCACATTAATTTTGCAGAAACCAAATTATTTGGTTGTTTTATGTACACCAGCCGGTTCAAATAGATACTGCTGAAGTTATCTCTTGCTCAACTGATCATTGATGGGTATTTGAGAGCTTTTTAGTCTACATTACCTGTATTTTACTCAGCAGTTGGTTATTTTGTTTGACTTTAAAATGTATTTATTTATGCCTTTTCTATAAAATACACAATTTTAAAATAAAATGAGGATGCATATTTTTCAAGGAAACATTTTAAATGTAAACAAGCACTTTGGAATGAATCAGTCATTATCTAGATTATAAGCTAGATCAGTATGAGATTTTTTAGATATTGGATTGGGCAGTTGACTGAACTTTCTTCTTTTAGGAATCTTTTTTATTAGGATTTCCAACCAGTAAATGAGGAATATACTTTAGAGCAGTGGTTCCTAACCTTTTTTGGGCCACGGACCGGTTTAATGTCAGAAAATATTTTCACGGACTAGCCTTTAGGGTGGGACGGATAAATGTATCACGTGACCGAGACAAGCGTCAAGAGTGAGTCTTAGACGGATGTAACAGAGGGAATCTGGTCATTTTTAGAAAATAAAACATCGTTCAGACTTAAATATAAATAAAACGGAAATAATTTAAGTTATTTATTCTTTCTCTGTGGACCAGTACCAAATGGCCCACGGACCAGTACCCAGTCTGCGGCCCAGGGGTTGGGGACCACTGCTTTAGAGCTTCCAATTGGAAACTGTCCCAACTGTCAGCTCTCTGTTTTTTTCCAGAATTCCTGAAATGGAGTGTGGAATTAATTTATTAATAGAATGTATAGCCCCTCCTCATCAAGGGGCCAAAATATCTGCTATAAATCAAGTCACAACTGATTCTTTTTTGAAAGGGTACTTTCGTTTCTCCAAATAATCTGTAGAGAGACTTGAGCTCCTGTAAGGTGTTTGTGGCTCATTCACAAAATGACTTGCAAAGATTTCATGATCCCTTTGTCTCAGATCAAGAGTCAGCAAACTTTTTCTATAAAGGGCTGTGTAGTTAAACATTTAGACTGTAGACAAGAGGTAAAATTAAAGATACAATACAGGTACATACAAGAGAGAAAACGGGCACAAACTTTTATTGAGAAAATTCAATGTAGAATAATAATAATAAAATACAATTTAAAAAATACAAGCCTTCTACTGAGAAAAATAAATTGGGGAGGGGATGATATTTTGTTTTAATTCACATTTAGAGATAGTGTTTCCTGTCATTAACTTGATTGCAAATGTTCATCTGTGAAAACCATTCTTAGCTCGTAGGTCGAATGAAAAAAGGTGAGAGGCTAAGATTAGCCCATGGACCATAGTTTGCTGATCTGTGTTAGAGTATAAGTTACTGCTATTCTATGTTACTTTTGGGCTTCAATAAAAAAATAGTGCTCTATTTATATAATCCGTTTGTACATAAAACATTTAAAGAGAAATCAATCCATTTTAAGTATAATTTTCATTTACTTATTGTTTGTTCTGTTTTAGAGAAACAGAATGTCTAGTCTTTTGAGAATTTATTGAATTTTTAAATAAGTAAAACTTGTTAAAGCATCTGAGTTGATGAAAAATTATGTCTATAATATGTAATCCCAAGGATGCAGAAAATAATGTATATTTAAGTACTGTATTAAGTATTCTGTATAATACATGTAATAAAAAATTAATAAATAACTTTTTATATTAAAATTTTATATGCAGCCCACCTCACTTAGATTTTATTTGGTTTATACAGTAAAGAAGCTAAATTACAAGGCAAAGCCTTCCCTAAAATGACTAATATTTTAGCAGTTGTGAGAATGACGATTTTTGTTCTTTAACAAAGGTTTTAAAATGAACTGCACCTTATTTATGTAGTTACACATTTAATATGCGAACCCACAATCTACTCACAACTGATATTTGCTTTTGTTGTTGATTTTTATTTTTCTAGGATTTCTGTCTAAGATATATTCATTCCACAGTAATGAAACTTAGCGTATACCATATGGCAGCCGTGTTCCTAATGTGAATTATTCACAGCTTGCTATTAGCCATCCTCTGGTATGAAACTTACATCTACTGTGGCATTCACTAAAGCGTCTGTCTGATGGTGTGGTGTTTTAGAATGAACACTTGGTGTTTCTTGGTTTCATTTAATTTCATGTTTCACACAAGCTTGGTCTGTTTACCTTTATTTTGTGTCCTTTCTTTCTATATTCTCCCAACCTCTCTGCTTCACCTTTCTTAGCAAAGATGAGGATTTCTACCTTCAACATACATTGTTGGTCTTGTCTTCTGTTTTTGTTAGGAGGGACAGCAGTGTGATAAAAGAGGAAATCAAAGCCTTTCTTGCCAATCGGAGGATTTCCCAAGCAGTTGTTGCACAGGTAACAGGTAAGAGCTGAAGAGCCCTTTATTCTGGAATCTTGTCTAGTCTCTGCCTTCTGGTGCAGATGTTGGATTATTGCTTGCATTTCTGCATTGCAGTGCAGATCTGTCAACTTGGCATAATAATGTATGCCGGTGATTTAAAACCTATTGTCTCCAATATCATGGAACTTCTCCAGTGATTCTTTTAAAATTTGTGCTAGTAAATTTTGATAGCATTTGTAAAAAGCACAAAATTTCCCATTTTATGGCTAAAAAGGGTTCTCTGGTTTTCTTGTAATTGTGACAGAGCTCATGACACATGCACATCCAACTGCTACCTACATTTCATATATTTAAAAGCTTTGCCATCCTCCAAATCTAGTCCTCCATTTTATCAATTAAAAAATGATTCATGAGGGTAAAGGAAGTTGTGTTTTTTAAACCACTTTTCTGTATGTGAAACCTTTTCTCAAAACATTACTGAGAAGATAAGAGTTATTACCATTGTCTTCTCTGTTTTTTATATCCCATCCCACCCCATGCAGCCCCATCCCAAGTATGTGGTGTATGTGTCATTCTCTATTTAGATTGCATTTTTTTATGAAGTTATTACATTTGGTTAATGTCTTTGTTGATATATAGTGTTCCTTTCTTGATTATCAGTGATTTACGAAGCCAACTATGCGGTCATCGTTAGAGAAACCAGAAACTCTTTCAACTACATTTTATAGTTGATACATTACTGTGCATTGTACATTGATAAATATGAAAATTAATTTGTTCCTTCCCCTTCTTTTTTTAAACATGCCAGTAACATCTATGTGATGTTGGCTTTTTTAGCCTCTGTTGCCTCAGTTTCTTATGAAAGAGTGGACCTGATCTTCAACAGTACCTTACAATTTTAGGATATTATGTGTGTTTTCTAGACATTGATGCATATTGAAGACAATTTACCTAAAAGGTTGTTATTGACCATTAATTTGGTTAAAAATGAAACTTGAGATTTCAGAAGTCTTAAATTTTGTTCCAAGAATCTAAGGTCAGCCAGTCTTAATATGCTCGTGTGCACATGTATGTGTAATGAACTAGTAATATAATTTTATAAATGACACTGTTCATGGTACAAGACTCTAAAGGCATATTCTTTTGTATAGAAATCTTAAACAAAAGGATGGTGTGTGAATTTAACTTTAGTAATCATCAGGGGTTTTTCAGGAGGATGTTTAAAGTAAATTGTTACCTTTTTTTTTCAAGGATTAAGATACAATGCTAAGGACACACAGTAAGGGCAAGTTATGTTGGTTTTCCCAGAACCCACTGTTATATACTATGAAAAGAGGGAGTACTGTCTTTCAGGGCTTTTACTTTAACCCCAAGATTAGGAGCAACAGTATCTTCTACAATAGTTAGCCAGCATTTGTAGAATGGCATTATAAAGTATTTTGTCTAGGTGGAAATATTTCTGAGTATCTTGAATGCCCTGAATTTTGAATCATCCTGGACTTTTAAACTAGTAGCTTTTGAAATGGATTCAACATTGATGCAAATTATAATAAAATACCTTTAAAAGGAATTTCTTAGGCATATGTAAAAGCATTAGATAAACCATAATGCATTCAACATGGTATATCAAATATTGCCTTTTTGGAAAGGGAAACTGAAAGACGTTTTAGCATCTTGCTACTCAAAATACAGTCTGTGGGACAGCAGTATTGGGAGTTTACTAGAAATGTAAAGATACAGAACAACCCTCCACCTGAATCAGAATTTAATCTTAACCAGATCCCCAGGTGATCTGGGTTTGAGAAGTACTATTCTAGGAGACTAGCTGTGGCAAGCTTTCCTGACATTAACTTCATTGATTGGCATGGTTTAACATTGCCCCACTCAGTACTAGTCATCATGAGGCCTTCCCCTGTTTATGAAAGCAAGAGTTGATAATATCTTTACACACTTATTATCTGTTATATCACATGGACCTTTCTTTTGCTACTGTAATGATAGGATTGGGTACTGTACTGTTAAAATTTTCTTCCCCCATTTCAGCCTCCTCCTCTTCATTGCCAGTTTCAAAAGCTTGGGATCATTTCCCCTTGATCAGATATCTTTCATGGTTCTCTATTGACTGAAAAATGAAACTCCTTATATTTTGACTCCAGCCTTCTTTTTACTGTCACTTTCTAGTCTGTGTACTCTATAATTGAATTCAACTACTTGCCATTTCCAGAATTTTCGATGCTCACAGATCATTGGTTGAGACTAGGATACTTTTCATCTTCTCACCTTAGCCTTATCAATTCCTGTTTGTCAAGATGACCTCAGTTTCTATCCTCATTCTGCCTTCTTTGATCACTTTAGCTCTTATGGACTCTTTTTTTTTTAAATCCTTCAGACTTAGTTTGCCACTCTGAAGTTTTAAACCTCATTTCAGGTATACATTTTGGAGTACTATTCTTTTAAAGCAGTGATCTTTCTTACAATCCCCAAAGAATCTAGCATTGTACATGCTCTCTGAAGATTTCATGTTTACCTGGCTGCCTTGTAGGGTAAAGCGAGTATTGGTGAAGTTTACACAGCTTTACATGTGAAAATTTATCCAGCATAACTGTCCAGTGGTGTTCCCTTTCCCAAAATATTTATTTATTTATGGTGCATGAATTTCTGCCCTTAAGGAACTCACATTTTTCTTTTATCTACTTCAATTAAATTATTTACATAAGGCCAGGGAATGAGGATGTTTATAATCAATTGGTTAATTTTCCTATTAGTCAACTTACTGAATTCATGTATTTCTCTTGTATTATTGTGTTACATATTCATCCAGCACATCCAGTCATTAAGCTAAACTCAGGGGCAGAGCTTTTTATTCCAGAAAAGAGTTTTTTAGTAAGAACTAATGTAAAGTCAAGCTTGGCCCTGGTAAGTGGCCCACCTGGAATAGAGTGGTACGAGTGAGGCAGCCTTCTAGCATCCAGGCACTCACTAGGGTACATAGGCACATTTTATGTCTTGAAACAACTCTGTCAACTCTATCTTTGAACAATAATTCCCAGTGAAATCTACCCCAAAATAAAATTAATGGTGTGATTGTCTGGAATCAGTCTTGTAATGGAGTTTCTTAAAGTCAGTAAAGTTCAACTGTAGTGTGTGAAATAATGAAATAAATCAACCTGAGATCAAAAGGATAAAAAGTGGTACATAAAAAAAGAGAATGCTAAATAAAAAATAGTAGTGAGGTGCAAAATAATGACACATGTGCTTGTTCCAGAAACAAATGCAGAGGCTTCTTTTTATAGATCCAGAGGATATCTATAATAAGATAAACAAGAAGTTCATGGGTGGGGTCTGTATAAATAATATCCTACTGATAGGAAAAGTGACAGTATAAACAGGATATAATAGCAGTGCCTGCTGAATTTCCCAGCATGTTATTTGTAGCTTCTTTCACAGAGTCATAGCTGTTCTCACCAAGGGTGGATTTATTATTATTTTTTACTTTGTAAGAGGTTGAACAAGAGTCTAAATTCTCACTAACAATGGTGGGGTGGGGAGCATAGCCTTTGCTTTAGTAATAAACATATGTATTTTTTGTTTACTTTCAGGGTAAAACATATTCTTTGACCATTGGAATTCTGAAAGCATAAATTTCTTTTTAAATGACCTCTAGGAAAAACCAAGTGGGCAGAATAAATGAGTAAATGGTCAGGCCTGAGTGAGTACTTATCAGCCAAAGAAATAACACTAATTGGATTCATGTCTTTTAAAAGAAATAAATAAATGTAAGAAGAGAAAAATTAGCATCTCTGAATTTTAAGAAATTGATTATTTTTGTTTTCTTGAATGATAGTTATATAATGAGAAAGCAGCCATTAACTTGAGAATGCCCAAGTTCTAATCCTATCATTAGACACATCTGTAGCTTCTCTGTGTCTCAGTTTCCTTATTTGTGAGATGAGGGGCTTTGATCAAATATTTTCTAAGTATCTTTTCTACTTGTCAGATTCTACTCTGTTTTTAAACTGTTGAGTACATTTAACACTGTACATCATACCAATAACTAGTGACTCATTCACAAATGTAAAAATCTGTGTTAACAGAAGCTTTCAACTGGTTTTCGAGGTGTTCCAACTGTACTCAGGCCACTTCCCTTTTTTATCTTTCAAATGAAGCATAAAAACACTACATACTCAATTTAACTGTAATAATTTCTTTACAAAGATTAGTGTATATTGATTCTTTCCCTAAGCAGACAGCTTCAGACCAATTATAAAAAAACAACTAAAGCAGGGATAGTCAACCTTTTTATACCTACCACCCACTTTTGTATCTCTGTTAGTAATAAAATTTTCTAACTGCCCACTGGTTCCACAGTAATGGTGATTTATAAAGTAGGAAAATAATTTTACTTTATAAAATTTATAAAGCAGAGTTACAGCAAGTTAAAGCACATAATAATAATTACTTACCAAGTACTTTATGTCGGATTTTTGCTAAGTTTGGCAGAATCTTTATAAAACAACTTACTATAGTTAAATCTATCTTTTTAAAATATTTTTGTTTGTTTGTTTTTACAGAGACAGAGAGTCAGGGAGAGGGATAGACAGGGACAGACAGACAGGAACGGAGATATGAGAAGCATCAATCATTAGTTTTTCACTGCGTGTTGCAATACCTTAGCTGTTCATTGATTGCTTTCTCATATATGCCTTGACCGCGGGCCTTCAGCAAACCGAGTAACCCCTTGCTCGAGCCAGCGACCCTGGGCTCAAGCCAGTGAGCTTTTGCTCCAACCAGATGAGCCTGCGCTCAAGTTGGAGACCTTGGGGTCTTGAACCTGGGTCTTCTGCATCCCAGTCCGATGCTCCATCCACTGTGCCGCCGCCTGGTCAGGCTAACTCTATCTTTTTATTTATACTTTGGTTGCTCTGCTACCGCCCACCATGAAAGCTGAAACGCCCATTAGTGGGTGGTAGGGACCAGGTTGACTACCACTGAACTAAAGTGTCACCAGACTTTTAAAAAATATATAATTTATTTTTTTTAGATCAGTTTTAGGTCCACAGTAAAAGAGAGTGAAAGTACAGTTATGTTCCTCCTGTCCCCTGCACATGCACAGCTCCCCTATTGTTAGCATATGGCACCAGATTACATTTGTTATAACCTAGGAACCTCCACTGACACGTTGTTATCACCCAAGTCTATAGTTTACATTAGGTGGAAATGGTTTTCTACATTCCAGGGGGTTTAGAAAAGTGTAAGATAACAATTATCCATAATTCGTAGTATCACAAGATGATAGTATAGTTTCACTACATAAAAATCTTTTGCGCTCTTCCTGTTGGTCCCTCCCTCTCCCCAACCCCTGGCAACCGTAGATCTTTTTACCGTCTCCATAGTTTTGCCTTTTCCATAATGTTACAGAGTATGTAGTCTTTTCAGGTTGGCTTCTTTTAATTTTTTTTTTTTTCTTCTTTTCATTTTTCTGAAGCTGGAAACAGGGAGAGACAGTCAGACAGACTCCCGCATGCGCCCGACCGGGATCCACCCGGCACGCCCACCAGGGGCGACGCTCTGCCCACCAGGGGGCGATGCTCTGCCCATCCTGGGCGTCGCCATGTTGCGACCAGAGCCACTCTAGCGCCTGGGGCAGAGGCCAAGGAGCCATCCCCAGCGCCCGGGCCATCCTTGCTCCAATGGAGCCTTGGCTGCGGGAGGGGAAGAGAGAGACAGAGAGGAAAGCACGGCGGAGGGGTGGAGAAGCAAATGGGCGCTTCTCCTGTGTGCCCTGGCTGGGAATTGAACCCGGGTCCTCCGCACGCTAGGCCGACGCTCTACCGCTGAGCCAACCGGCCAGGGCCTCAGGTTGGCTTCTTTTAATAGAACTGAAGGGTTGCTTTAATAATATAAATAAGAAGTTTATTTACTTAGTAGGCATTTAAGGTTCCTTAATATCTTTTCATGCCTTGGTGGCTCATTTATTTTTAGTGCTAAATAATATTTCATTGTCTGGATATACCACAGTTTATCCATTCACTTACTGAAGGTCATCTCGGTTGCTTCCAAGTTTTGGCAATTATGAATAAAGTTACTATAAACAAGTAGAATTTATGTCTACATTAGAAAAGCAATGTTTGTAGGGTACAAATCACAGACTGGAATTGGTTTTTTATAATAAAACTAAATGTATTCTCATTTAATAAGATTTTATTAATATCCTACCTAATGAATTTTATTAGTTGTTGGTAGATCTCCAATTTGAAGGCTTATCTGTCTACAAAATAGGCAAATTTTACCATGTGAGTTGAAACTTTTGTCTCCAGATTGAGAAGGTTTAGAGTTTTTATTTCTGTTAGGAGAAAACTTCTTTTCAAATCATTGAATGGACTTCAGTTATATAAATGTTTTTACACAGTACATGTGCAGATTTTCTTTTGTTTTGCAGTCTCTGGAAAATAAGAACAGATAGTGTCCTGCAGTTCAAAAATTCTTGTTTTTTATTTTATTATTTTTCTATCTTATGCATTTTGTTGGAACATTTATTTTTTTGTAAACACTACATATAAGGTTCTTTTTTTCCATAGGAAAACATCCAGCCTCTAAATCTGACTTTGGTCATGGCTCAGTGAAAAACAGAAGTGAAAATAATTTTTGTGTATTCTTTTTGTTAGAATTTTCTACGATTCTTGAAGTTCATTATTTTACCAGGGTTTCCATCATCTCAAATGCAATGGAAAGGATTGTACATTTCTAGTGTAAAAGTTAGGAAGCTGGTTTTCAAGTATAAAACAAGATTTCTCTTTTACCTGTATTTAAAGGATAGACTATAATTTAAAATTTTTTATTCTACCATAAGCTTTGACAAAAGTGACTTTTAAAGGGTAGGCGCAGATGTGCTTTATACCCCCTTTGATAATTTTTGTTTCCCCAGTTGTTTCCTAAGATTATAGAGAAAAGTCTATACTAAACTTAAGGTTTAGTATTACTTCCACAGTTTTATGAAATATTTTCTTATATTAAGAAAATAATGGGACAGGGATAAATGACAGAAAGAAGTAATACCCTAGTAAGAAAGGAAGAAGATATTTGATAAAATAGCAAAACCTGAAGTTCATCGGTAGTCCATGTGAGTCATCAGGCAATATTATAAATAACTTCCTGCAGAAGAAGGCTTTCAAGGGAATAAATACCATTTTTATAAATTATACATATGCTCTTTTATGCATTAAGGAATTAATCCTGTTAACTTTTGAAATTTTCTCAGAGATCTTATATCAAAGGATTTGACATCAGTTGCTATAAATAATTTGTTCCGTCAGGAAGATGTACTAGATTTAGTAATATGCAGTTAACTAACTTTAGTTAGGTAAGGAATGGAACCTTGAACTCACCAAACTAACCAAGCTTAAGGGCTTAGATATCTGAGAGACCTATACAGTTTTGAAGCAATTGTTTAAATTCTTTGGCCTTTAATAAAGCTTTTAATATCAGTATGTGTCAACTTCAGATAAATTTGACTGTATCATTTGCTCTTCTCCGTTAACTTCAGATAGACAGGGGAAATGTGTCTTTTTCTTTGTTTTTAATCACCTTTATTGAGATAAAATTTGCATAAGAGTTCTCTGAGTTGTATCAAATTTATATAGTGGTATACCCATTACCGAAATCAAGATATAGAACATTTTCAGTGTTTCAACAAGTTTCTCATGCCTCTTTCCAGTCAGATACCTTTTTCCACCTCAAGTCTCTGGCAACCGCTGATCTGTAGCCTATCAATATAGTTTTACATTTTCTAGAATGTCATGTGACTGGAATCTTATACCTTTGTGTGTATAACTTTTTTCACTTAATAACATATTTCTGCGATTCGTTAGCATTATTCAATGTATCAGTAGTTTGTAACTTTTAAATGCTGAACACTGGTTCATTGAATGGATATAATAAAATTTATCTAGCCTGACCTGTGGTGGCGCAGTGGATAAAGCATTGATCTGGATCACTGAGGTCACCAGTCAAAACCCTGGGCTTGCCTGGTCAAGGCATATATGGGAGTTGATGCTTCTTGCTCCTCCCCCCTTTCTCTCTCTCTCTCTCTCTCTCTCTCATTCTAACTCTCCTCTCTAAAATGAATAAATAAATAAAAATTAAAAAAATTATCTATTAATCAGTTGAAGGGCATTACAGTTGTTTCCAAGTTTTAGCTATTGTGAATTAAGCTGCTATGAACATTTGTCTACACCTCATAATGTAGACATACGTTTTCATTTCTCATACCTAGGAGTTGGATTGCAAGGTTATTGGTATGTACATATTTAATATTTTTAAGAAACTGCCAAACTGTTTTCCTAAGTGGCTTTACCATTTTGTATCCCCACCAGCATACATGAGGTTTTCAGTTGCTTTGCATTCTCTTCAGCACTTAATGTTTGTGCTTCTCTTTAACTTTATCCATTCTAGTGCATATGTAATGGCATCTCACTCGAGTTTTATTTTGCAATTTTCTAATGACTAATTGTGTTGAAAATATTTGCAGATGCTCATTCGCTATTCATGTATCTTCTTAAGTAAAATGCCAGTCAGATCCTTTGCCCATTGTTTTTTAACCAGGTTTGTTTCTTTATTGATTACAAGAGTTGTATGTATATTCTGGGTATAAGTCTTTAAATATGTGAATATGTAGATAACCTAGTCTGAAGCTTGCATTTTCTTTTCTTTTTTTAATTTAAAATTTTAATTTATTGTGTTGACATGGTTTAATTTTTATTGTTGAGTGCCCCACTCAATATAACACTTCTCTTAATATTGTCTTTTAAAGAGCAAATGTTTTTAATTTTGATGAAGTTATATTTATCATATATTTCCTTTATGGTTCATGCTTTCTGTGTCCTGAGAAAATTTGCCTAATGAAGTCTCAAAGTTTTTTTATGTTTTATTTTAGAAGTTTTTCTAGTTTTAGCTCATACATTTAGGTATATAGATCATTTCAAATTAATTTTTGTGTGCGTGAGGTAAAGGTTAGGATGTATATTTTTCCATATGGATGCCCAATTATTGGAGCACCATTTGTTGAAATGGTCAGCAGTGGTTGAAAAGAGACTAGTCTTTTTCCATTCAGTTACATTGGCACTGTTACAGAAATCAACTGAATATATATGTGTGACTATATGCTGGGCTCTTTATTGTGTTCTCTTAGTCTTTATGTCTATTCGTATACCAATACAAATTGTAAATTAGTGTAAATTTGTAATTTAGTCTTAAAATCAGAAATTATAATTTCTCCCAAATTTGCTTTTCTTTTTTAAGATTACTGTTGACATTCTAGACCTTTTGCATTAAGATACATATTTTAAAATCGGCTGCTCAGTTTCCACAAAAAAGCATATTTGTAGTGAGATTTTTATTGAGATTATTATGTTGAGTGTATAGGTCAGTTTAGCATTAGTAATTGACATTTGAATCATGAGTATTCCCATCCACAAAGATGGTCTGTCTCTCTATTTGTTTAGGTCTTTTTTATATTCTCTGAACTCTGTTAGTAGTTTTCAATGTACAGGTTTTGCCTATATTTTCTTAAATTTATCTCTAAATATTTTATGTTTTTGCCCTGGCCCAATAGCTCAGTTGGTTAGAGTGTTGTTCTGATGTACAGAAGTTGCTGGTTCGATCCCCAGTCAGAACACAGGCAGAAACAGACTGATGTTACTCTCTCTAAAAATCAATATATAAAAAAACTAAATATTTTATGTTTTTGGTATTGTTACATTCATACTATCTTTAACTTCTATTTCTAGTTGTTCTTTGTGTCATAAAATAATTGATTTCAGTGTATTTACCTTTTCTATAACCTTGCTAAATTTGTATATTTGTTTTAGTAGCTTTTTGGTAAATTCTTAGGGTTTTCTACCTGGACAATCATATTGTTTATATTAGAGATAACCATATTTCTTTTCTATATGTATGTCTTTTATTTTTCTTGCTTTATTTTGCTGGCTAGCACTGTGAATATGATGATGAGAGCAGATATCCTTTTTTCCCAATCCTAGGGAGCAAACATTTAATCTTTCACTATTAAGTATAGCTTAGTTGTAGATTTTTCATAGATGCCTTTTACCAAGATACTTTTTTTTAAGTCCATACATTCAGAGATTTTTTATTTTCCTATAAAATTTCAATACAAAGTACATTCTTTTTTCTTCTTCTTCTTCTTTTTCTTTTTCTTAAGTTGGAAACAGGGAGGCAGACAGACTCCCGCATGCGCCCAACCGGGATCCACCAGGCATGCCCACCAGGGGGCGATGCTCTGCCCATCTGGGGCGTCGCTCTGCCACAATCAGAGCCATTCTAGTGCCTGAGGCAGAGGCCACAGAGCCATCCTCAGCGCCCAGGCAAACTTTGCTCCAATGGAGCCTCGGCTGCGGGAGGGGAAGAGAGAGACAGAGAGGAAGGAGAGGGGGAGGGGTGGAGAAGCAGATGGGTGCCTCTCCTGTGTGCCCTGGCTGGGAATCGAACCCAGGACTCCCGCACACCAGGCCAACGCTCTACCACTGAGCCAACCGGCCAGGGCCATACCAAGATACTTTTAAGGGATGTTTCCTTCTATTTCTAGTTTCTGACAGTATTTATCATGAATGGATTTTGTATTTGGTCAGATTCTTTATTTCAATAACCATGTGGATTTTCTTTTCTAGTCTTGTTAATATGGTGAATTACATTGATTTTTAAATGTTAAATTAGCCTTGGTCCGACCTGTGGTGGTGCAGTGGATAAAGTATCAACCTAGAATGCTGAGGTCGCTGATTTGAAACCCTGGGCTGCCTGGTCTAGTTTAGTTACTGTGATAATGTGGCCTTACAAAACAAGTTCAAAAGTGTTCCCTTCTCTTATATTTCCAGAATAATTGGTATTATTTCTTCCTTAAATATCTTTTATTTTGAGACTATTTATGCTTCTTTTATTATGATGACTATCTTACACTTGCTTCTGACTTATGACCTAGATCACCTCCTGTAGAGCTTATAGCTTATGCTGAGGTCAACAGAACAAAATATAGAAGGGTAAAGATAGTTGGGTCTTTAATACCAGAAAGGTTGCTAGCTCTTTTCTACATGCTTTTACCCTAGGCAGAAATATTCTTCTCTTGCCAATTGCCTAAAATAGCAGGATTACAAGCCACAAACCAAATCAAATTTGCTTTCAATATAGCAATAGCCTTGCTCTCGTGCCCTCAGTATGGCTGAATTAAGAATAGTTTTCACTCACCTAAACTATGAGATTTTTCTTCCTGTAGAATTAAAGATATTGAGTGACCTATCTCTAAATCTGTTCCCAGCAGAGCCATGGACAACATCTTGGTTTTGAACACATTGATTTTAATATGAATATCCAATATAATACTTATTGTCATTGTTCCTGATTAGAAACATAGGGAAAGGATTTCAAAAACATACTTAATGTGATCATTATTTAATGTTTTGAGACATTTTAAGAGCCAGAATATGTTATTTTTTTATAAACTTTTTTTTATGCTTTCACTGTTTTAAACATGAAAGTTGTTGGTTCTGCCCAAGCCTGTCTCTTGCTAAATATTTTTTGAAGGACATTTATTACCAGTTTGTCTTCATTTTTTTAGTGCATAAAAAGTGTCTTTGAAATAAATTAAAATCATTATTATCATGCCTAATAATATTTATTAAGAACAGTATCTCTTAAACTATTTTTTGCTCATGCTTTCTTTTAGTCTTTAGCTCAGTTTTCATTGTGCTAAAAACCTACTGGGACAGCCTATAGCCCTCTAAATCAGGGTCAGGAACCTATGGCTCACGAATCAGATGTGGCTCTTTTGATGGCTGCATCTGCCTCGCAGACAGATCTTTAATTAAGAAAATAATGTTAAAAATATAAAACATTCTCATGTATTACAATCCATTCATTTCCTACCGCTCATGTTCATGGTTGCGGGTGGCTGGAGCCAATCACAGCTGTCCTCCGGGACAACACCAAATTTTTATTGGATAATGTGAAATGTACATGGGTTGTTGTATGGCTCTCACGGAATTACATTTTAAAATATGTGACTCTTTCAGCCAAACAGGTTCCCGCTCCCTGCTCTAAATAAATTGTAGATAACCAGCGGCTCTGCTTTTCACTACTTGCTAAACCTCCCTTTTGAGAGGGTTTTTTATTTTTAGTTATAATTTATTTTAACACTTACAAGTGCTAGATGCTGTGCTAACTGTTTTATATACTTGAAAGTCAGGTGTTAAGATCTTCATTTATAATTGAGAAAACTGAGGCTAAATGAGATTCCCTCATTTACCCTTAGCCACATGGCTAATTGTTGTCTTGCTGAAAAGCCATTGCCCTTGACATGGCATTTTAATATATATAGACAGTATGATGTAGTGGTCAAGACTAACTTGAGCATTCAAAATGTGATTTCTATCACAGCGTCTTAAGTCTCAGTTTCTTGTTTTGGAAAATGAGAATAATAATAATAGCTACTTATGAGGTTCTTGAGTAGATTAAATGAGTTAGTTTATGTAAAGCTTCTGGTATACTATAAATGCCTTAGAAGATTTGTGTTTGTTTGTTTGTTTTTAAGTTAGAGGAGGGGAGAAAGTGAAACAGACTTCCACATGAGCCCTGACTGGGATCCACTTGACAGCCCCATCTGCGGCCAATGCTCCAATCAACAGAGCTCTCCTCAGCGCCCTGGGCTGGTGCTCAAACCAGCCAAGCCACTGGCTGTGGAAGGGGAAGATAGTGTCGGGGAGAGGGAGGGGGAGAGAAGCAGATGGTTGGCTTGTTCTGTGTGCCTTGACCAGGAATCAAACCCAGGACATCCATACACCGGACCCATGCTCCATCCACTGATCCACTGTCCAGGGCCAACATAGAAGTTTTTTATTATCATTATTTACCATTTACTGCTTAATGTTTGGCCAGCAATCATTTCTTTTTTGTCTTCTGCCAAAAACTGACTGTTCTGAAGCTAAGCTTCCTGAGACTATGTTATTACCATAGTGTTTTAATATTTCTAACCTTGTATTACTTAATTTAATAATGGATGTTTAAAAAATATAGCACCCTTATGTTCATAGTAGCATATTTACAACAACCAAAATGTAAAAATAGCCAAAATATTCATTGATGATATATGAATGGATAAAGCAAATGTGACATGCGTGTTGTATATGTATGTATATGAATGTGTATATAATGGAATATTATTACTCAGTATTAAGAACAAGGAAATACTGTTATTTGCAACAACTTGGATGGACCTTAAGGGCATTATGTTAAATGAAATAAGTCAGAGAAAGTCAAATATTGTGTAGTATCTCTTTTATATGTAATCTAAAAAATCCCAAATTCATAGATACAAAGAACAGTTGGTGGTTGCAAGAAAGGGAGGGTGGATGGTGGTGGGGGGTGGGCAGAATGGACGGATGTGGCCAAAAGGTACCAACTTCCATTTATAAGATGAGTAAGCCTGACCTGTGGTGGCGCAATGGATGGAGTGTCGACCTGGAATGCTGAGGTTGTCGGTTCAAAACCCCGGGCTTGCCTGGTCAAGGCACATATGGGAGTTGATGCTTCCTGCTCCTTCCCCTTCTCTCCCTCCTCTCTCTCTAAAAGTGAATAAATAAATAAAAAAAATTAAAAAAATATATAAGATGAGTAAATCCTGGGTATGTAATGTACAGCATGGTGATTCTAATTAACAATACTGGATTGTACATATTTGAAAGATGCTTAAGAGAGTAGATCTTAAATGTTCTCATCACAAAAAATTATAACTGTGTGGTGATAAACATTAACAGACTTATCTTGATAATCATTTCACAATATATACATGTACCAAATTTTTATGTTGTACACCTAGAACTACATAATAGAAAAGTTCAAGTTATATCAGTGGATTTTAATGAAACAATGAAAAAGTTTAGTGAGTTGATTTCAGATTCAGTGTCACAGCTCACCTTTAAGAATATATTACCTGTCAAATTTTAGTATAGGGTCAGAGAATAGCTACAATTATTGAAAAAGCTATTCAAATACTCCTTCCTTTTTCATCTAAAATAATAACTTTAAATTTTATTTTGATATAACTAAAAGAAACTTTCTTTACTATGACTATCCTTCCAGTTTGAGATACACAAAATCACCTTTAGAATGTTATTTGTATAATTACAGCTAATATCCCGCAGAGTTTTAAGTGGGGAGGAGAAACTCCAGCTCCCCTGTGGCAAGATTCTCCTTCTCTCTACCCCACAATCTCTCTACTTGCTGACCTTACCAGGATTTTGTCTAGTGTCCTCATTTTATTACTCAAAATGAAATCAGTTGTGATGATTGGACAACTTTTTGAAGGTACTAAAAAATATTCAGTTGTACACTATAAGTGGGTAAATTGTATGTGGATTATATCTCAATAAAGCAGTATTTTAATTTTTTTTTTTTTTTTTTTTTTTTTTACAGAGAGAGAGTCAGAGAGAGAGAGATAGACAGGGACAGACAGATAGGAATGGAGAGATGAGAAGCATCAATCATTAGTTTTTTGTTGCGCATTAAGACACCTTAGTTGTTCATTGATTGCTTTCTCATATGTGCCTTGACTGACGGCCTTCAGCAGCCCAAGTAACCCCTTGCTCAAGCCAGTGACCTTGGGTCCAAGCTGGTGGGCTTTTGCTCAAACCAGATGAACCCGCGCTCAAGCTGGTGACCTCGGGGTCTTGAACCTGGGTCCTCGGCATCCCAGTCCGATGCTCTATCCACTGCGCCACCGCCTGGTCAGGCTCAATAAAGCAGTATTTTAAAAGAGGAAGTAATAAATCCACAAAATATTCTAAAATAACTTCTGAACAGAATTAATTCCCCGAAATTGAATTTTAAAATTTTCAATGTATTGTCTTTACTGATATAAAAGCCTATAATTAAACTAAAAATAAAAAGTGAAATAAAGTACATATTCACTTTTTATATTAGAAAGTATATTCAGGTAGTTCAAACTTCAGCAGTGCATAAGGGTGTTATTCAGTGCTAAATCTCTCTCCTGTCTTTGTCTCTCAGCCATAGTCCCCTTTCCAGAAGAAACTAATGTTATCAGTTTCTGCAGAGATACTTTATTCATTTATATATGCAAGTAAATATTTCTTTAGTTCTTTTCTCCTTTTTCCCCAATAGGTGGTTATACACTATTCCGCACCAAACTTTTCTAACTTGGAAAATATCCCACATCAGTGCATAAAGAGTTATTTTTACTGTGTGTATGTGTGTACATGCCAGTTTTATTTTTTTATTGGTATATAAAATGATGCATTTTATAATGTGTTATAGATTTCTGTTTATGTTTTCTTCTGTGAGCTGTATAACTTTATGTTGGGGACCAAAAAGCCAACGGGGTTTTTGGAGTTTAGATTTTTGGGGGACAGAGGTGTGGGGAACTGGCTGTAGGCTGGCAGTCTGCCCAACCCCCAACCTCACTTGCCTGATTAGGTTGCTAAAGGCTGTTAAGCTGTGGTGGATTGTTTATACTCATCCTAACCCCCATGTCCCTCGGAAAGACTGGAGGAAAGTTTCTTCTATCCTTTGTTTTGTGTAAAGTTAAGATGTTATGTATGGTGGGGGTTTTCTGCACTTGGTAAAATTCTTGGATTGCCTTGGAAATATGATCAGAGATCTCATTGATTTGCTAATGGCCCACTTTGCCCTATAAATAAAGCAAGAAGCAGTCGTGGAGGGCGCTCTCTTCTTGCCAGCAGCAATTGCAGAGCCTTCCCGACCCCATCCTTTATTTCTTTAAGCCTGTTTTCTTAATTCCGAGCTGTTCCCACTCAGGACCTGTAATAACTAGTTGTGCTGATTCGTGGCAACTTTAACTCTTAAATAGGGTGGGCAAAACTAGGTTTACAATTGTGAGTATGTGAAGTACAGTTTATTTTTGTATTATTTATTAATTATTGTATTATTTTCCATATGAAAAACTGAAAACTTTTTCTGTATTTAGGTACCCAGTCCATTTTGAGTTCTTTTTTTTTTTGTTTGTTTGTTTTTTTTGTATTTTTCTGAAGCTGGAAATGGGGCTCCTGCATGCACCCGACCAGGATCCACATGGCATGCCCACCAGGGGGCGATGCTCTGCCCCTCTGGGGCATCACTCTGCCTCAATCAGAGCCATTCTAGCGCCTGAGGCAGAGGCCACAGAGCCATCCTCAGCGCCCGGACAAACTTTGCTCCAATGGAGCCTTGGCTGCAGGAGGGGAAGAGAGAGACAGAGAGGAAGGAGAGGGGGAGGGGTGGAGAAGCAGATGGGCGCTTCTCCTGTGTGCCCTGGCCGGGAATCGAACCCGGGACTCCTGCACGCCGGGCTGACGCTCTACTACTGAGCCAACCGGCCAGGGTGAGTTCATTTTTGTATATGATTGGAGGTAGAAATCCACTATCATTTTTTGTTTGTTTGTGGATATCTAGTTGTTTCAGCACCATTTGTTGAAAAGACTATTGTCTTATTTTTTTAATTTTTTTTATTGATTTCAGTGAGATAGGAAGGGGAGGTGAGAGACAGAGAGGAGAGAGTGGAGAGAGAGGAGATAGAGAGAGACAGGAACATCAAGCTTTTTCTGTATGTGCCCTGACCAGAAATCAAACCAGCAACCTTTGCACCTCAGGATAGTGCTCTAACCAGTGTTCTTTCCTTACTGAATTTTGTCACCCTTGTCCAAAATTAATTGACCATAAATGTATATATGGGATTTTTTATTTTAGTGCTTTTAAATTTTATTTTTCTATTACAGTTTACATTCGGTATTATTTTGTATTACTTTCAGTGTACATCATAGTAGACACTTACATACTTTACAAAGGGTCCTTGACTTTCCATTTTATTACATTGATCTATGTTTGTCCTTATTCCAGTACCACACAGTCTTTATTACTGTAGTTTGACAGTAAATTTGGAAATCAGGAAGTATGAGTTCTCCAACTTTGTTCTGCTTTTTAAAGATTGTTTTGGCTATTCTGTGTCCCTTACTTATCCATATAAATTTTAGGATCATTTTGTCAATTTCTGCAAGAAAGCCAAATGGAATTTTAATAGAAATTATGTTGAATCTGCAAGTCAATTTGGAAAGTGTTGTCATTTTAACAATATTAAATCTCCCAATCTGTGAATAAGAGATGTCTATTTATTTAGGTGTTCTTCATTTTCTTTCAACAATGTTTTATAGTTTTTGTTATACAATTTTTGTACTACTTTTGTTAGATTTATTCCTAAATATTTCTCTTTTTTAAGGTATTGTAAGTGAAATTCAAATTTTGGATTGTTCATTGCTAGTGAGTAGAAGTAAAATGTAATTTTGTCTGTTGATCTTATATCCTGCAACCTTGAAGAATATGTTTATTAAGTTCTCATTTTTTATGTGCGTGCATGCTCATGTGGATTACTTCAGATTTTCTACATAGAAGATCATGTCATCTGCAAAGAGAAGTACTTGAACTTCTTTCTTTTCAATCTGGATGCCTTTTATTTATTTATCTTTCCTTATTGACCTGCCTAGGACTTCCAGTACGGTGTTGAATAGAAGTAGTGAAAGTAAACATTCTTGTGTTGTTACTGATCTTAGTGAGAAAGTTCTCTTAGTGAGAAACCACTGGAAATGATGTCAACTGTGGGTTTTTCTTGGATGCACTCTATCAAGATAAGGTTTGCTTCCATTTCTAGTTTGTTAAGTATTCTATATTATGAAATATGTTGGATTAGCAAATACTTTTTCTGAATCTATTAAAAGAATTTCATGGATTTTTTCATTTATTAACATGGTGTGTTATGTTGATTGGTTTTTATCTGTTGAATGAACCTTGCTTTCCTGAAACAAATCCCCCTTGTCATGGTGTATAATTTTTTTATGTGTTGTTTGGTTCAGTTTTGCAAGTATTTTTTTGAGAAGTTTTACATCTGTAGTCATAAGGGATTTGATCTGTAATTTTTTCTTGTGTTTTCTTTGTCTGATTTTGGTATCAGGGTAATACAGGCCTCAAATGAATTGAGAAGTGTTTTTTTATTTTTTGAGAGTTTGTGAATGATTGGTGTGTGTGGAAAGATTTTTACTAATTCATGTCTTTACTTGCTATAGACTTATTCAGATTTTCTGTTTTGGACAAGATTTAGTACGTTGTTCTAGAAATTTGTTCATTTCATCTTGGTTATATAATTTGTTAGCATACAGTCTTTCATAGAATTCCCTTATAATCCTTTTTATTTCTGTATGTTCAGCAAAGTCTTTTAAGACATTCCTGATTTTGGTAATTTGAATCTTCTCTCATTTTGCTTTCTCAGTCTACCCAATAGTTTTTCAATTTTGTTAACTTTTTCAAAGAACCAACTTATTTTATTGATTTGTTTTCTGTATTATGTTTTTATTTTATTCATTTCTACTTTATATTGTTTCCTTCTGCTCATTTGAATTTATTTTGATCTTTTAATACAGGCATTTACAACAATAAATTCCCCTCTAAGCACTTCCTTAGCTTTATTGCATGCATTTTTATATGTTGTATGTTGTGTTTTTTGGTCATTTCAAAGTATTTTCTAATATTCCTCATGATTTCTTCTTTGACATACTAGATAGAGCGGTGTTAATTTTCACATTTTTGTGAATTTCTACATTTTTTTCTGTTATTGATTTCTATTTTATTTTATTGAGCTTAAAGAACAAACTTGGTATAATTTAAAAATCATTAAGACTTTTTTTTTTAGCGAGAGACAGAGAGACAAGACAGGAAGAGAGAGAGATGAGAAACATCAGCTAGTAGTTGCGGCACTTTAGCTGTTCATTGATTGCCTTCTCATACGTGCCTTGATTGGATTGTTCAGGCTGAGCCAGGGACCCCTTGCTCAAGCCAGCAACCTTGGGCTCAAGCCAGTGACAATGGGATCATGTCTGTGATTCCATGTTCAAGCCAGCTACCTCAGGGTTTCAAACCTGGGTCCCCAGCATTCCAGATAGATGCTCTGTTCACTGCACCACCGCTTTTTCAGGTGCATTCAGACTTGTTTTATGGCCTAACATTTTTCTACCTTGGAGAATGTTCTGCATACACTTGAGAATGTGTTCTGCACCTGACCAGGCGGTGGCTCAGTGGATAGAGCATCAGACTGGGATGCAGAAGACCCAGGGTTGAAACCCCAAGGTTGCTGGCTTGAGCATGGGCTCATCTGGTTTGAGCAAGGCTCACCACCCAAGGTTGCTCGCTCAAGCAAGGGGTCACTCGGTCTGCTGTAGTCCCCAGTCAAGGCACATATGAGAAAGCAATCAATGAACAACTAAGGTGCCACAACAAAGAATTGATGCTTCTCATCTTTCTTTCATCCTGTCTCTGTCCCTATCTGTCCCTCTCTTTCTCTGTCACAAAAACAAAACAAAACAAAACAAAAAACAAACAGTAAAACAGGAGAATGTGTTCTGCTGTTATTGAGTAGAATGTTCTGTAGATGTTTGTTCGATTTAGGTGGTCTATAATGTTCCAAGTTTTCTATTTTCTTGCTGATCTTCTGTCTTGTTTTATCTATTATTGAAAGTGGAATATTGAAGTCTCCTACTATTTTTGTTGAACTGTCTTTTTCTCCTTTCAGGTCTGTCAGTTTTTGCCTCAAGTATTTTGAGGCTCTGTTGTTTGGTGCATAGATGTTTTTAATTATGTCTCCCTCATGAATTAACCTTTTTATTATTTTTAAGTGTTCTTTTGTCTCCAAACATTTTGTTTTTAAGTCTATTTTGTCTAACATTAGTGTAGCCACTGGAGTTTTCATTTGGTTACCATTTATATGGCATATCTTTGTCCATTCTTTTCAATATATTTGTGTCTTTGGATCTAAAATGTATCTCTTGTAAACAGCATACAATTGGATTGTGTATTTTTTTATTGATTCTGCCAGTCTCTCTTATTGGAGTGTTTAATCTATTTAAATGCAATGTAGTTATGATGAGGGAGGATTTACATTTGCCATTTTGTCATTTTTTTTCAGTCTTGTGTCTGTCTTGTCTCCTTATTACTTGATTACTTCCTTAATTTTAAGTCTAGTTTGAATTAATTCAAACTTAATTTCAATAGTATAGGAAAACTTTGCTTCTTTATGGTTTAATTCCCTACCCCCATCTTTGTGCTTTATTGTCATGTAAATTACATGCTTATTCATTGTGTGTCCATCAACTTAGATTTGCATTATCCAGTTTTCTTTATATATAAATAAAAGGAATTATAAGAAAAAATACATTTATACTATTTTTTATATTTGTTTTTTTTTTTTGTTTTTTTTTTTGTATTTTCTGAAGTTGGAAACGGAGAGGCAGTCAGACAGACTCCCACATGCGCCTGACCAGGATCCACCCGGCATGCCCATCAGGGGGCGATGCTCTGCCTATCCGGGGTGTTGCTCTGTTGCAATCAGAGCCCTTCTAGCACCTGAGGCAGAGGCCATGGAGCCATCCTTAGCACCTGGGCCAACTTTGCTCCCATGGAGCCTTGGCTGAGGGAGGAAAAGAGAGAGACAGAGAGGAAGGAGAGGGGGAGGGGTAGAGAAGCAGATGGGCGCTTCTCCTGTGTGCTCTGGCCAGGAATCGAACCCAGGACTCCTGCACGCCAGGCCAACGCTCTACCACTGAGCCAACCAGCCAGGGCCTATATTTGGTTTCTGATGAGAAATTCTCTATTAATCTTATTGAACATTCCTTGTACATAATGAATTACTTCTCTCTTACTGCTTTCAAACTTTGTCTTTGGTTTTCAACTGTTTTGATGTTGGTGTGTACTTCTCTGAATTTACCCTACATGAAGATTATTGACCTCCTTGGATGTGTAGATTAATGTTTTTCATTAAATTAGATAATTGACCATTATTTTTCAAATATGTTTTTTTCACTTTTCTATTTTCTTCCTGGAACTCCCATTGTGTGTATTGGTATACATGATAGTGTCACACAGCTTTTTGAGGCTCTGTTCTATTTTTTTCTCTCTTTTTTATAATAAATCATTATAATTTGACATGTTTTCAAGTTTACTGGTTATTTCTTCTGCCAGGTCACAACTGATGTTGAGCCTTTTAAATGAATTTTTCACTTCAACTTATTATACTTTTTTGGGGGGATAAGAAGAGGGGAGAAAGTGAGACACACTCCTGCACACGCCCTGACCAGGATCCACCTGGCAACCTCTGTCTTGGGCCAATGCTCAAACAAATCAAGCTCTCATCAGCACCTGAGGTTGACCTTTGGACCATCCAACTTATCGTCAGTGCCCAGAGCCATCACTCAAACCAGTTGAGCCACTCTGTGAGAGGGGAAGAGAGGAAAGGGAGAGTGGGAGGAAAAGAAGCAGATGGTCACTTCTCGTGTGTTGCCCTAACCAGAGATCAAACCTGGGATGTCCGCATGGCAGGCCAATGCTCTATCCACTGAGCCAACTGGCCAGGGCCTTAGTGAACTTTTCAACCACAGAATTTCTATATGATTCTTTCCTATAATTTCTGTCTGTTGATATTCTATTTGGTGAGGCAGTAATCTTCTCATAGTTTCCTTTAGTTTTTTTAGACATTTTAAAAATTTCTTTGAATATTTTTAAAATAGCTAATTTAAATCTTGGTTTAGTAAATCCAACATCTGAGTTTCTGAGTTTCTTCAAAGACATTTCTTGTTGATTGCTTCTTTTACTGTGTATATGTCTTTCTTGTGTCCTTTGTGGTTTTGTTTTTGTTTTGTTTTTTTTACCTGGACAGTTTGAATAATATAATGGGGAAATTCTGGAAATCATTCCTTCCTACACCTGGATTTATTGTTATTGCTATTTACTGTTTCTTTTGTGTGTGTATATGTGACTATGTGACTTTCCTGAACTAATTCTGTAAAGTCAGTATTCTTGGTGGTATGTGGCTCTGTTGTCTCTTCCTTGTTAGCTTAATAGTCTTCTAATTATTACACAGAGATTTTCATTTCTTTTTCTTTAATTTTTAAATAGATTTTAGAGAGAGGAAAGGAGAGAGAGAGGGAGGAGAGAGATGAGAAACATCAACTTGTAGTTGCTTCACTTTAGTTGTTTATTGATTGCTTCTCATATGTGCCTTGCCTGGGGGGCTCAAGTTAAGCCAGGGACCCCCTTGCTCAAGCCCCAGAGACCTTTGTGCTCAAGCCCCTGACCTTGGGATTATGTCAGTTATCCTGCACTCAACCCAGCAATCCCACACTCAAGCTGACAAACCCACACTCAAGCCTGTATCTCTGGGTTTTAAACTGGGAACCTCAGCATTCTGGATCAAGGCTCAATCCACTGCACTACTGCTAGTCAGGCTAGACAGATTTTTTTAAATGCCTGTAACCAGTAAGTTTCCCAGCTTTGCTGAGGGACTCTGTATGTGTACTGGGGTATGTGTATAATGCCCAGGAAGAAAGTTATAATTCTGCCTTATTCTTCTCTTTCTCTTTGCACCACTTGTCAAGGTCAACTACAAGTAAGGGCTTAAGGCCTTCACAGTTGTTGTATTTTTGTGCTTGCACATTGCCTTAGTCATGCATATAGACTTAGGCATGTGCACAGCCTTTCCATGGGCCTGACCTCCTAGAGTTTCAGAAATACCATATATCCCCATGTATAAGATGTTCCCATGTATAAGACAAACCTTAATTTTGGGGCCTGGAATTTGAAATAAAAAGGTATTACATAAAGTTATTGAACTCAAGTTTTATTCATCATAAAATTCATACAACTCTTCATCACTGTCGAAATTCCCATCCATTAGCTTGTCTTCATCTGTGTCTGATGATGAATCACCGTCTTCATATATTGCCTCGTCCTCAGTTCTGTCTAGGACAGGGGTTCCCAAACTATGACCAACGGGCTGCATGCGGCCCCCTGATGCCATTTATCCGGCCCTGCCGCACTTCCGGAAGGGGCACCTCTTTCATTGGTGGTCAGTGCAGTACTACTTCCAGTGATGTGGGACGCACAAGTCACGGCTCTGGAAGCGCGTCATATCACTTGTTACAGCTAGCAGTGACAAATATGGAACCGGACATTGACCATCTCATTAGCCAAAAGCATGCCCATAGTTCCCATTGAAATAGTGGTCAGTTTGTTGATTTAAATTTACTTGTTTATTTTAAATATTGTATTTGTTCCCGTTTTGTTTTTTTACTTTAAAATAAGGTATGTGCAGTGTGCACAGGGATTTGTTCATAGTTTTTTTTATAGCCTGGCCCTCCAACAGTCTGAGGGACAGTGAACTGGCCCCGTGTGTAAAAAGTTTAGGGACCCCTGGTCTAGGACATTTGAAATGCCACAACCACTGTATAAGATGCACTCAGTTTTTAGACCCCAATTTAAAATTTTTTTTTTATTTAATTAATTGTGTTTACATAGATTCTAGGGTCACCCCAAATGCATCCCTCCTCCCCCCTATTCCCCTCAACATCTCTTTTGCCCCCCTCCCTACAACGCCCTCCCCCCTTCCCTTCAGGTTTATTCCATCCTATCATCCCCTTTCCCTCTGTCCTCTTTTCCTCTGGTCCCTTTGATCCCTCCTCTGTCTCAATTCTGTTCCTCAGTTCTCATTATTCCTTGGATTCCTCAAATGAGTGAGGTCATATGATATTTTTCTTTCTCTGCCTGGCTTATTTCACTCAACATAATAGTTTCCAGGTCCCTCCATATTTTTGCAAAAGGTAATATTTCCTTCTTTTTCATAGCCCCATAGTATTCCATAGTATATATGTACCACAGCTTTTTAATCCACTCGTCCACTGACGGACACTTGGGCTGTTTCCAGATCTTTGCTATTGTGAACAATGTTGCCATAAACATGGGGATGCATTTCTTTTTTTCAGTTGGTGATATGGTGTCCTTGGGATATATTCCTATAAGTGGGATGGCTGGGTCAAAGGGCAGTTCCATTTCTAATTTTTTGAGGAATCTCCATACTGTTTTCCACAGTGGTTGCACCAGTCTGCATTCCCACCAGCAGTGCAGGAGGGTTCCCCTTTCTCCACATCCTCGCCAGCACCTATCATGTGTTGTTCTGTCAATGAGCGCCATTCTGACTGCTGTGAGGTGGTATCTCATTGTGGTTTTAATTTGCATTTCTCTAATGATTAGTGATGTTGAACATTTTTTCATTTGTCTATTGGCCATATGTATGTCCTCTTTGGAGAAATGTCTATTCATTTCTTGTGTCTATCTTTTGATTGGATTGTTTGTCTTCCTCGTGTTGAGTTTTACAAGTTCTTCATAAATTTGGTTATTAATCCCTTATCAGATGTATTGTCAAATATGTTCTCCCATTGTGTGGTTTGTCTTTTTATTTCTGTTTTTTTTTTTTCTGAAGCTGGAAACGGGGAGAGACAGTCAGACAGACTCCTGCATGCGCCCTACTGGGATCCACCCGGCACGCCCACCAGGGGCGACGCTCTGCCCCTCCGGGGCGTCGCTCTGCCGCAACCAGAGCCACTCTAGCGCCTGGGGCAGAGGCCAAGGAGCCATCCCCAGCGCCCCGTGCCATCTTTGCTCCAATGGAGCCTCGGCTGCGGGAGGGGAAGAGAGAGACAGAGAGGAAGGGGGGGGGAGGTGGAGAAGCAAATGGGCGCCTCTCCTATGTGCCCTGGCCGGGAATCGAATCCGGGCCCCCTGCACGCCAGGCCAACGCTCTACCGTTGAGCCAACTGGCCAGGGCCGGTTTGTCTTTTTATTAATACTGTTCATATTGTCTTTAGCTGTGCAAAAGCTTTTTAGTTTGATATAGTCCCCATTTGTTTATCCTGTCTTTAATTTCATTTGCCTGTGCAGATAATTCAGCAAAGATATTACTGCGATAAATGTTGGTGAGCTTACTACCTAAGTTTTCTTCTAGGATACTATGGTTTCACGATTTACATTTAAGTCCTTTATCCATTTTGAGTTTGTTTTTGTGCGTGCTGTAAGTTGGTGGTCTAGTTTCATTTTTTTGCAGGTAGCTGTCCAGTTTTCCCAACACCATCTGTTAAAGAGACTGTCTTTACTCCACTGTATGCTTTTACCTCCTTTGTCAAATATCAATTGTCCATAAAGATGTGGGTTTATTTCTGGATTCTCTTTTTTGTTTCATTGATCTATATGTCTGTTCTTATGCCAGTACCAAGCTGTTTTGAGTAAAATGGCCTTGCAGTACAACTTGATATCCGAAAGTGTGATACCTCCCACTTTATTCTTCTTTTTCAAGATTGCTGAGGCTATTTGTGGTTTTGTTTGGTTCCATATAAATTTTTGGAATATGTGTTCTATATCTTTGAAGTATGTCATTGGTATTTTAATTGGTATTGCATTGAATTTATAAATTGCTTTGGGTAATACAGACATTTTATTTTTAATTTTTAAAATTTTTTTTTATTTATTCATTTTTAGAGAGGAGAGAGAGACAGAGAGGGAGAGAGAGGAGAAAGAGACAGAGAGAGAGAAGGGGGGAGGAGCTGGAAGCATCAACTCCCATATGTGCCTTGACCAGGCAAGCCCAGGGTTTCAAACAGGCGACCTCAGCATTTCCAGGTTGACGCTTTATCCACTGCGCCACCACAGGTCAGGCCTATATAGACATTTTAATGATGTTTATTCTTCCTAACCATGAGCACGGTATATGCTTCCACTTGTTTGTGTCTTCCTTGATTTCTTTTATCAATGTTTTATAATTTTCTGAGTACAAGTTTTTAACCTCCTTGGTTAAATTTACTCCTGCTTTATTTTTTTTGTTGCAATAGTGAAGGGGATTGTTTCCTTAATTTATCTTTCTGACAGTTCATTGTTCGTGTATAAAAATGCCTCTGATTTCTGTGTATTAATTTATATCCTGCCACCTTGCTGAATTTGTTTATTAGGTCCAGTAATTTTTTGATTGAGACTTTAGGGTTTTCTATATACAGTATCATATCATCTGCAAATAATGATAGTTTTACTTCTTTTTTTCCAGTTTGGATGACTTTTATTTCTTCTTGTCTGATTGCTGTAGCTAGGACTTCCAGTACTGTGTTGAATAAGAGTGGTGAAAGGGGGCACCCCTGCCTTGTTTCTGATTTTAGGGGAATTGCTTTTAATTTTTGTCCATTAATTATAATGTTGACTGTGGGTTTGTCATAGATGGCCTTTATCATGTCGAGGTATATTCCCTGTATTTCCACTTTGCTAAGAGTTTTGATCATGAATGGGTGCTGGATTTTATCAAATGCTTTTTCTGCATCTATTGAAATTATCATGTGGTTTTCCTCCTTCCTTTTGTTTATGTGGTGAATCACATTAATTGATTTATAAATGTTGTACCATCCTTGCCTCCCCAGAATAAATCCCACTTGATCATGATGTATGATTTTTTTTATATATTGCTGGATCCGGTTTGCTAATATTTTGTTGAGGATTTTAACATCTAAATTCATCAGGGATATTGGCTTATAATTTTCTTTCTTTGTGTTTGTTGTCTTTGCCTGGTTTTGGAATCAGAATTATACTCGCCTCAGAAAAGGAACTTGGAAGTGTTCCTTCCTCCTGAATTTTTTGAAATAGCTTGAGAAAGATAGGAGTTCTTTCTTGAATGTTTGGTAGAATTCACCAGTGAAGCCATCTGGCCCAGGAGTTTTGTTTTTTGGGAGCTTTTTGATAACTGTTTTGATCTCTTTTGTTGTAATCAGTCTGTTTAGGTTTTCTGATTCTTCCAGATTGATTTTTGAAAGATTATATGTTTCAAGGAATTTGCCCATTTCACCTAGGTTGTTTAATTTTTTGGCATACAGTTCTTCATAGTATTTTCTTACAATATTTTGTATTTCTGTTGTGTCGGTTGTTATTTCTGCACTGTCATTTTTAATTTTATTTATCTGAGTCCTCTCTGTTCTTTTCTTGGTGAGTCTTGTAAAAGGTTCATCGATCTTGTTTATACCCTTTTATAGAATCATCTCTTGGTTTCATTGATCCTCTGTATTGTTTCTTTAGTTTCTATGTCATTTATTTCCACTCTGATTTTTATTATTTCCTTTCTTCTACTACCTCTGGGCTTTACTTGCTGTTCTTTTTCTAGTTCTTTTAGATAAAGGGTTAAGTTGTTTATTTGAACTTTTTCAAGCTTCTTAAGGAATGCCTGTAGTACTATGAACTTCCCTCTCAGGACTGCTTTGGCTGTGTCCCATAAATTTTGAGTTGTTGTTCATTCATTATCATTTGTTTCTACGAATTTTTTTATTTCTTCTTTGATTTCATTGTTAACCCATTCGTTATTCAATAACATGCTATTTAGTTTCCAAGTGTTTGAGTGTTTTTTAGTTTTTCTGTTGTGGTTGATTTCTAGTTGCATGCCATTGTGATCAGAGAAAATGCTTGATATGATTTCAATCTTCTTAAATTTGTTGAGACTGCTTTTGTGTCATAACATGTAGTCTATCTTAGAGAATGTACCATAAACACTTGAAAAGAATGTATATTCTGCTGCCTTAGGGTGAAAAGTTCTAAAGATATCTGTTAAATCAAGTTGATCTAGTGTGTCTTTTAAGTCTGCTGTTTCTTTGTTAATTTTTTTTCTTGAGGATCTATCTAGTGATGTTAGTGGGATATTGAAATCTCCTACTATTATAGTATTGCTGTTGATCTCACCCTTTATATCCATCAAAGTCTGCTTTATATATTCAGGTGCTCCTATAATAGGTGCATAGATATTTATAATGGTTATATCTTCCTGTTGGATTGCTCCCTTTATCATTATGTAGTGACCTTCTTTATTTCTTACTATATTCTTTGTTTTAAAGTTCATTTTGTCAGATATAAGTATTGCTACCCTAGCTTTTTTTTCATTTCCATTTGCAAGAAATATTTTTTTTCTTCTTTTTACCTTCAGTTTATGTACATCTTTTTTTTAAGGTGTGTCTCCTGTAGACAGCATATACATGGGTCCTGTTTTCTTATCCAAGTAGCTACCCTATGTCTTTTGATTGGATCATTTAATTCATTTATATTTAAGGTTATTATTGCTATGTAGTTGTTTATTGCCATTTTATTCTTTAAAGCTGTATTCTTCTTTTACTTTATTCTTTTCCCCCTTTGTTCTGTTTATAACAGGCCCCTTAGCATTTCTTGCAGCATTGGTTTGGTTATAATGAATTCCTTGAGTTTGTTTGTTTTTTGTCTGGGAAGTTTTTTATTTCTCTTTCAATTTTAAATGATAGCCTTGCTGGATAAAGTAGTCTTGGTTGTAGGTTCTTGTTATGCATTAATTTGAATATTTCTTGCCATTCTCTACTGGCCTCAAGTGTTTCTGTTGAGAAGTCGGATGTCATCCTTATGGGGGCTCCTTAGGTGATAGATAGCCTTCTTTTCTCTAGCAGCTCTTAATATTTTCTCTTTATTGCTTAGATTTAGTATTTTAATTATGATGTGTCTTGGTGTAGGTATTTTTGGGTTTCTCTTTAATGGAGTTCTTGTGCTTCTTGATGCAAGACCCTTCCTTGCATCAATTTAGGGAAGTTTTCAGCTATGATTTAATTGAATAAAGTTTCTATCCCTTGTTCTTTCTCTTCTTCTTCAGGAACCCTTATGTACAGATGTTATTTCTCTTCATGTTGTCACAGAGCTCTCTCAGAGTTTCCTCAGACTTTTTGAGTCTCTTTTTCTTTTTTCTGCTCTGCTTTTGTGCCTTTGTTCATCTTGTTCTCCAACTCGCTGATTTGATCCTCAATTTCATCCATCCTGGTTTTAATTTCTTCCATTGTGGTCTTCATTTCTGATATTGTATTTGTCACCTCCGACTGATTCTTTTTTATATTTTAATGTCCATTTTTATACTTGCTATCTCTTTATTTAGGTGTTTATAATGACCATCCATTGTTGTTTTAAGATCCCTAAGCATCTTAACAATCATTATTCTAGACTCTACATCTCACAGTTTGTTTATTTTCATATTACTCAGTTCCTTTTCTGGAGATTTCTCTTGTGGTTTCATTTGGATTGCACTTCTCTGTCTTCTCATTATGTCTGTTTGGTTGTGTTGTTTGTAGGGCTGGTTGAGTCTAGGTTTGGTATTGTCTGCCTCCAATTTTCTTTTCTTTTTTGGGGGGGGATATTTTTCTGAAGTTTGAAATGGGGAGGCAGTCAGACATGATTCCTGCATGTGCCCGACCAGGATCCACCCAGCATGCCCACCAGGGGGTGATGCTCTGCCCCTCTGGGGCGTTGCTCTGCCACAATCAGAGCCATTCTAGCGCCTGAGGCAGAGGCCACAGAGCCATCCTCAGCGCCCATGCAAACTTTTGCTCCAATGGAGCCTTGGCTGCGGGAGGGGAAGAGAGAGACAGAGAAGAAGGAGAGGGGGAGAGGTGGAGAAGCAGATGGGTGCTTCTCTTGTGTGCCCTGGCCGGGAATCGAACCTGGGACTCCTGCACACCAGGCTGACGCTCTACCCACTGATCCAACCGGCCAGGGCCTGCCTCCACTTTTCAGTTGTGTTATTTCTAGGTCTTCTTGGGTTGGCATCAGCTGTTATTTGTAATCCACTTTCGGATATGGGCTGCTTTGAAGTCTTGATTTGTTTGTTTTCTTCTCAGTTGTAGTCTTGTTTACTGATCTCAGCAGGGGGCTTATTTGAAACTGTGTCCAGGAATGACATGGTTGTAACCTTAGACTCTGAAGGCCTGATCTGCCAGTTACTCTCTCTGGGGGCGAGGTGCTTTCTCCTCTTCAGTAGGGGGAGGTGTATTTTAGATGTCCATGGAGACCTGAGTTACTACTCCTCCTCCCCACTTCTTGTTTTCAGCTGTGTCTTTTTGCGCTGATTGGAGCTGGAGAAATGTCTGGAGATGTATGATCTGGAAGCACTTTAGTCTTGTGTTATGTGGAAGGATCAACCCCTCCCCCAGCTATGACTACCTCCAGCACTGGATGAGTCAGCTTCTCAGGTCCTCCCATGCATTCCTCTGCCAGTCACCGTCTGTCTCTCTCTCCCCCCTTTCCTTTTCAAAGATAAGCCAGCCCTTTCAAAACACCTTGTTACCAGGTCCCCAGGCAAGTGGCTGTGAGTGATATTTACTACTCTTTTCCTTGGAATGAGAGTCCTTCTGGGCTCTCAGCCTCACACCCCCTTTGTTCCTATAAGCAGGGGGACTCACTGCTCCTCGGCACTCCCCAACAGGCTTAGTGTGGCTTCTTCTTTGCTCCTTGGTTTTTGAGAGCTGTTCTTGTAGTCCAGAGTTGGTTTTTCATGCTGATTGTTCTTAAATTAACTTGTAATCCAGTTTGTTGGTGTGAGCTGGGAGTCTGTGCATCTGCCTACTCCGCTGCCATCTTCCTTCAGCATCGACCCCAATTTTTTTTTTGAAAAAGGGTACATCTTATATATGGGAAAATAACGGTGTGTCAAAGCTTTTGGAAGACCCTCATAGACTAATCTCATTCCTTGGCTTTTAAATTATTTTGGTTAGCTCCTTATTTGCCGCGATTGCTATCATCATCTCAGGCACCTACTGTGTTAAATAATTGCCACTGATTGTTTTTAACAGACCACCTCCCTTCCTTCCCTTTTCCCAGGGAAAATACTACTTACACTGAATGAGGTCTGGATCAGGTCAAATAAGGGCAGACCTTGTAAATGGGAGTTTTCAGGGAATCCCCAGAAAGGTAAAATAATGAGAGTTCTTTTAGAATAGTGTTTTGGGGAACTCCAAACCTGTTATACTCCCTCTATTAGCTATGAAGACACTCCTGTTTTTCAGTGTGTTTGCAGGAATGTTGGTTTTCATATCTACTGGGATGATGGGAATGGGTGTAGGGTCAAGTTCAGAATGTCATTAAGCTGTTTTTAGTAGAATTTAGCTTTTTTTTTTTTTTTTTTAAAGAAAGCACTCCTTGGATTGATACAAGCCTTTGGTCAATTTTCAGAGTTATAGAAAAGCTGATTATGATCATTTTTGCCTGCACTTCTATGGTAGAGCAGTTGTTCTCATTGCTTTTATGGAGGACTGTCTTTTTCAGAGCTCCTTACTTTGCTGTTTTCACTGACATTATTCCAACAGAATAAATTTTGAAGGAAAGTGTTAACCCAAAAATATTTCCCCTCAAGAGTTGTTCTTAGAGTATAAACATAGAAGACGAACACAGCATACAATAACTGGGGAATACAGCATCAATAAACGTGTACAGTAATACATCGCGTAATGATGGGAATGCGTTGGGAAATACATCATTAGGTGATTTCATCATTGTACAAACATCATAGAATGTACTTACACAAAACTACATGGTATAGCCTACTACACATCTATACTATATGGTGTACCACAGTCGTCTATGCAACCTGTCATTGAAACGTTATTACGTGGTACATAGCCATACTGATAAAAACTGCTGGATGAATAAATCTACCAATCAGAAATTGAAAATGTAGAATTTAGGAGTTAACTAAAAAGGGGACAAGAAGAACCTTTAGGGAGCATGAAAATAATTTATATCTTTACTTGAGCAACAGACACATATGTATACATACGTCAAAACTTGTTAAACTAGATACACTTAAAGAGTAGTGTATTTCAATATATGTAAAATAGTCCTCAGTTAAAAACAAAAATACAGAACTTAGGAATGGGAAATGAAACTGTATGGTAAATCTAGAACTGAATAACAACTATGGGAATTACAAATCCAGAACAGAAAGTAAATGTGGATCATGTAAAAATATCTTCTAACAATGCGGAGTTATGTGTGAAGGATGGGAAAGGAGGGGGAAAGTATTGTCTATGTATATGTATTAGTTATCTTTTGCTACATAAACATTTACCTCAGACCATAATAACTTGAAACCTAAATCTTTATTATCTCACTCAGTTTCTATGGGTCAGGAATCCAGAACTGCTAGACAGGTGATTCAGGGTATCTCAGGAGGTTGCAGTCATCTTAACTAAGGCTAGGGAAACTCACTTCCAAGATGGCTACCTGCATAGCTGTTAGAATCCCTCGGTTCTTTGCCACATGGATTTCTCCATTGGTCTGGTTAGGTGGTCTCACACGATGGCAGCCAGCTTCCCTCAGAATCAACTGTCTTGGAGAGAGCAAGGCAGAAGTTGAAATGTTTTTCATGACTCAGCCTCAGAAGTCGGAGACGATCATTTCTACCACATTCTACTGGTTGTAGAGACCACCCTGAAGCTTGCACAAAGGTAGAAAGACTAATAGGTTTTTAGGGGTCATCTTGGAGGCTGGCTACCACAATCTGCTGATTTCCCTTTTTTCTTTTAGCCAAGAATCTTTAGATACTGCTCACAAGTTATAAAACAACGCTTCCAACCTCCTAATGCTTTTATATAATTCTTTTTCCTTGCTTTAGTATGCTCTTTTTAATAACCTCATTTCCCATACAGAAGCATTTACTACACTCAGGTAGATTTTTCATTTCACTCGTTTATTTTAAAAATATTTTCTTGAATTAAAATCAGATCAAACTAAATTTGTTTTTAATTTTAAAGTTCTGTCTATAGTATAATTTCAGTTTAGTAATTATTTCTCCCTCTTCTATTTACCTTTATGCTTGGAATGATTTTCTAATGGGTGTAGTTCTTTCTGAGTAGTAAGATTTTGAATTTTTTTTTATTAGCTTTACTCTGTTATTTTCTACTTTGATTTGCTTAGAATTCCTTTTTATAATGAGCATATATTATGTTTACAGATAAGTTAGATTTTCAAAGTAAGTTTTATAAAATATGGTTATGGTAAGACTGTCTTACTACTATTGGTTAGAGTATAAAATTGTATACAGCCTTTGGTGAATAGTCTGGTAGTATCTGTAACAAACGTACGATATGAGTTAAAATGTTCATTCCTGTGAGTTGACTCTAAAGTATTTATGTGTACAAAGGTAGGTATGCATAGAATGTTCATTGCATCATCATTTATAATAGTAAAACATGAGCAACAACTGAAATGTTCGATAATATTTAGATGAGTTATTGTATAGAATACCTTGTAGCCACTAGAATGATGAAGATTCATTATGTACTACATGAGAGAATTCCAACACATTATTGAAGAAATGCAAGTTACTTATTATGTATAGAATAACTCTAAATGTGTATTTAAAAAAGACAAGTAGGTGTGTGTGTGCATTTGTGTGTGTGCGTTTGTGTGTGTGTGTACATGTTTATGTATTAAATACACAGGGAAGTGTCTGGAAGGAGTCACATTAAAAAAACAAGTGTACCTTTAGGATAGAGAATAAGAGAAGGGTTACGGTGAAGAACTTTCTAGTCTACATGGTTTTGAGTTATTTTTGTGGAGAATGCATGCATGTGTTTTACTTTAAAATTGTGGAAAGTGAATTGTAGAGATGACTGCAGTTCTCAAGCAGAAAATTGCTTGAAGAAGGATGTTTCACTTTTTCAACTGTGAAGTGATCTTCCAATTAAAAAGGATCTGATCATGAGAATTTGGGGTCATAGATGGCTTGTTCTTTTAATCAGTTATTTCAGTCATCCAGACAAAGGAAGCTGAGCTTCCAAACTGCAAAAATGAGGGTTGGAAAGAACATGAAGAGAATATTAGGAAGAGAAAGTTTGGACTTAGTAAGCATACAAGGGTTGGGGAAAAGAGTATAGTAGAAGGTAAAATTGAAATGGAGGACACTAGAAGAGCAGATTAAAAGGAAGAGGATAATGAATTAAGTTTAATGTTTTAATGACCTATGGGAAATTCTCATGAAGTTAACTAGCAATGGTTTGAAAAAAACAACAACAGTCTGGTACTCTGGCATTTAGATGATATTTTAAATCATGATTGTTGATAATTGAGATGACCAAGGAAGAGTGGATAGAGCAAGAGAAGATGCTTAAAGATGTAAGCCTAGGGACACTAACACGTAAGGTGCTAGCAAAGCAATTCCTGAAGTTGCATCGGAGAGCTGTCTCCCACACTCCAGGGATGAAAGTGATCTGAGTGGTCAGATCATCTTCACATTCCACAGGAAGTGGAAGGAAGAGGACACTTTTAAATGTGTACAGAGACTGACAAGAATGAGTAGTGGTGGAGAGCCCTCTAGTGGAAGGGAGCGTGGCATCTGAGAAACTGGAAGAAGCCTGACAGCTGAAGCTCAGAAAAGAATGTGAACAAGGCTGGCAAAGAGGCCTTTTTTTTGTCCTTTGAACACAATGTGATCCCTTTCTTATTGGAATGAAATTAATCGGGTTAGTTCTAGTTTCTCAATGTATGAAGGTTATATGTAAACTTTTCTTTTCTTCCCCCTGTGAAAGGTAGAAAAGAGGCTTCAAAGAGCTAGAACTTGTGGAGAATAGTTTTTTTCCTCCAGCTGTGTGAAGTAAGAGAAGAAATTTTTTTCCCAAGGAGAAGAACAGAAAAGAGAAGCTGCAGGGTCTTTTGACAACAAGCTCACCCCAAGTCCCAAAGGCATGAGCATCCCAGAAGGATGAGTTGAAGAACTACCCCCATCAGGAAGCTGCTGAGAAAAATCACTGAAAAAAATGTATTATTGTATAATTTTTATAGTACTGCTTCTGGGAAAACTACCTGCTTTATTACTTCGTTTTCTAGATTTGTTGTATGAAAACAGATTAAATTTACAGAGAAGAAGTTCTTTTTTATTTCCTCTTACACAAAAGACTAGACAGAAGGATATTCTTCATTACCTTCTCTCCCTTTGTTTTATTACATTAATAATTACACATAGAGAAAATTGTAGGGCAACATGTTTAACTCAGGGTGGTATTGCAGAGGGAAGGCTGAAATTAACTTCTTTTTTTTGTACATCTTTTGTTGTTTAACTTAATTGCAGTGTTTATAAAACAGCCAGTTAAGTATGTAGTGTTTATAAGGGAAGGCTAAATATAAAATAAATTAATACATATTTGTTGAATGATTAAGAAAACAATATAGAGGTATCCAGTAAAGGAAGTCTGCCACTTTACTATCTTTGGCAATATGTAAGTTTTTGTTACTCTACAAAACAGAATGGATTATGCAAATGTTTATAAAACTATATACTTTTTCATTTATATCATGGACATCTTTCCATATTGATACATATTCATTGACTTTATTTTTTATAATACTATATAGAATTTTGAAAACTTTCTTTTAATTGAAAAAATATACAGAGAAAAGTGTCTAGTTAATGACTTTTACAAAAATGAAGACATACATATAGCCACTGTCCAGACAAGAATCAAGAATGGTGCTGATCACTGTGTTAGCCTTCCTCACACTGCATCTCCATAATTCGCCTGTTTCCTCCTAGCCATAGGGAGGGAACCACTGTTCTGATTGCCATTCATATAGATAATTGTATCTGTTTCTTAGTTTTGTATAAACTGACTCATATGCTGTGTGTGGCTTTTTTATGTGTCTGACTTTTTTTGGCCGACATTGTTTTTGTGAGATTTATCCATGTGGTTGCATGTAGCAGTACTTTGCTCTTTTTCCATTTGATGTAGTAGTCTATAGTAGAATGCTAAGTATCACAGTTTATGCATTCTCCTGTTGATGGGTGTTTGAGTTGTTTTAAGAAGACTATTATGGATAATGCTCATATAAGCCTTTTGGTACATGTCTTTGAACACATTGCTATTGAGCACATACACATTTCTGTGTGCTACATACTAAGGCAAGAAACTGCTAGTTCATATGGTATTCATATGTTCAGCTTTAGTAGATTCTGACCAGTTGTTTCCCAAAGTGGCCCTGACATTCACTCTTCCATCAGCTGTAGGAGAGTTCCGTATATTCCATGTCCTTGTCAACACTTGGTATTGATGGCTTTTTGTTAAATTGGTTTTGTTTTTTTGGTTATTGTTTGTTCTTGGTGGCTGATTTAGAACATTACTTTTAAAAGTCTGCCCAGTGTTTTATTATGTGAGCATACCATGATTTAACTGATCTTCTGATGGGCTCTTGCCCTATACCTCCACTAAAGCACAGCCAGAACCTGGATGTTGCTAATATTTACTGGGCTCGGTATTTGTTCTGTGTGATCTGACTGTGTGAGGAAGAATTAATACTGGAAGTAACAGAGCTTATAAAATGTTTTATTTTGTTGACATGAAAATCAACATTAATTTCATGGTGGAAAGTGGTTGTTTTCTTCACTCTTGTTTAAAAGTAGTGTAGGCCCTGGCCAGTTGGCTCAGTGGTAGAGCGTCGGCCTGGCATGCAGGAGTCCTGGGTTCGATTCCCAGCCAGGGCACACAGGAGAAGCGCCCATCTGCTTCTCCATCCCTCCCCCTCTCCTTCCTCTCTGTCTCTCTCTTCCCCTCCTGCAGCCAAGGCTCCATTGGAGCAAAGTTAGCCCGGGCCCTGAGGATGGCTCCATGGCCTCTGCCTCAGGCGCTAGAATGGCTCTGGTGGTAACAGAGCAACGCGCAAGAGGGGCAG
Source organism: Saccopteryx bilineata (assembly GCF_036850765.1). Classification (NCBI taxonomy): domain Eukaryota; kingdom Metazoa; phylum Chordata; class Mammalia; order Chiroptera; family Emballonuridae; genus Saccopteryx; species Saccopteryx bilineata. Next base: position 160,191,639 of record NC_089490.1, read on the forward strand.
AGCATCGCCCCCTGGTGGGCATGCCGGGTGGATCCCGGTCGGGCGCATGCGGGAGTCTGTCTGACTGCCTCTCTGTTTCCAACTTTAGAAAATACAAAAAAATAAATAAATAAAAGTAGTGTAGTGTCTGAATCTAGACTTGTGGTGAAGGCATCGCAAAACATAGCCAATTTTAAATAATTTGCATTCTCTTAGAACAAGCATGCAGTGCTAGCTGCCAGCACCTGCATCACATAGATCTTTAATCCATTGGAAAACTGCTGTGTGAATTATTTGAGAATGTAATCACTTAGGTTTTGGAAGACTGAATTTCACCCGTTGAAAGTAGAAGCTGTTTCCAATTAGAGAACCTATCTTTGTTCACAGCCCAACTTATCTTTTAACAAAATTCTCCCCTTTCCTCTCCAAATTCATTTTTAACATAGGTTTTTAAAAGTATGAACTTCTAGGGGCTTGCTTTTAATGAGTTAAATGTGATCACCAGGCCTCCTGTTTCTTCACATGTTAGGGGGTGTGATTACTTCATGATAACCACTCTTCCTGTTGTGCATTATAGCTTTAAACAGGTGTTGGCACAGGTGGTATTCAGCACTATCCAGTTACCATAAGTAATTCCTTTGGAGAGTTTAGATACTGTTAACTCTGATTGCTTACTGGTCCTTTAGAAAGTGCCTTATGGATATATAAGACAGTTTCATTTTTTCTATTATTCTTTGCTTTTTCCAGTTGTATGTTAAATTATTTCTTTTTCGGAGTAGCTATACTGACCAGAAGAAGCATGTGATTTTCATTCTAGTAAGTTTTAGACATGCTTTTTTTATTTTCAAATTTCTATTTAATTGCTGTCAAGAACTTCTAGTGATAGCTGAAAACTAATGCTTTGTAATTTTTTTTTTTAAGTCTGTGTTTGAAGACTGTCTTTACCTCTTTAGATTTCTTAAGAGGTCACATTACAGCAGAACTTGACTTATGGTAATGAATCTCAAATGGTGAAATGAATTAACAAATAAGCCAGAAACTTTATTGAAGAGAAACCTTATTTTCTCTTTTTTCTTCTTTTTTTCCCCATTGATTCGAGAGGGAAGAAGGGTAGAGTGAGGGAAGGAGAGAGAGAAGCATCAATTCATGTTCCACTTAGTTGTTCCACTTAGTTGTTCACTCACTGATTGTGACCTCTGTGTGCTGGGCTGATGCTCTATCGACTGAGCCACCAGGCCAGGGCCAAGAGTATTTCCAATGAGTTCTTTCCTCGCCTCTGTTTTTATCAGTATTGGTAATGAGTAGCAACACTTGCTGGCTTGATTCTTTTTTTTCTTCTTCTCAATGTCTAGTAAAATTTCTAATATTCTAAACCTGGATTAGGGTGTAGGTAGTGGTGGTTGAAGGATCACAAATCTAATCAACTTCTGGTACCCCTTAGGAATCTCTTCCTGTATCTCAAATATTTATGGACCAGGTTTAGAGATTGACTTAGAGGCCACTTTCAAATCTTGGTTAATAAAATGCTGTGACCTCTAGTACAGGGGTCCCCAAACTACGGCCCGTGGGCCACATGCGGCCCCCTGAGGCCATTTGTCTGGCCCCTGCTGCACTTCTGGAAGGGGCACCTCTTTCATTGGTGGTCAGTGAGAGGAGCATAGTTCCCATTTAAATACTGGTCAGTTTGTTGATTTAAATTTACTTGTTCTTTATTTTAAATATTGTATTTGTTCCCGTTTTTTTTTTGTTTGTTTTTTTTTTTTTTTAATTTTAATTAAGATATGTGCAGTGTGCATAGGGATTTGTTCATAGTTTTTTTTATAGTCCGGCCCTCCAATGGTCTGAGGGACAGTGAACTGCCTCCCTGTGTAAAAAGTTTGGGGACCCCTGCTCTAGTAGATAATTCTGAATATATCCTAGTTTGTGTAATCAGCCTTTACAAAGAATCCCAATGTGCAAGAGTTTAAGTTGCAGCTTCCTTATAGAGGAGAGAATACAGAACCTAGTAACCTAGAACCAGCAGAACCCTCCTTAACATGCCTGTAATTTCTCTTTCTACATAGGTATCAGTCAGAGCCGGATCTCTCACTGGCTGTTGCAACAGGGATCAGATCTGAGCGAACAGAAGAAAAGGGCATTTTACCGATGGTATCAGCTTGAGAAGACAAACCCCGGTAAATATCATTTTCTTTTTTCATTTCATGTGAAATAGGACATACGTAATTAGTTACTTCATTGAATCCGTGTGCTGCCTCGTCTTCACAGAGGTAGTTTCAGACTTTCCTGTTCCTTTAGGTGAAAGAACACTCTTAACTGTAAAACCTAAGCCCTAATTGTATCAGTTTTTAGTTTAATGTGTAATATTATTAGTCTTCTCACTCTTACCTCCAAGTCCCCTCTTTGTTTCCAGGTTATGTTATCTTTCTAACCAAAGTTTAAAAGAAAGGTCATGGTTGTCAGTGGGTGATTCTCTTTTCCTCAACTATGGTTACCCACATATGATTCTTTCTCTAGTGTTTTTTAAATCTTGTTTTAGTTAGTAGTATAAATGTACACTTTTATTTAGTTCATGCTATACCATATCCAATGATCTCTGCTAATGATTTTGTGTTTGTAATTCTAATTAACTGGGTGATGAGTGTGTTTTTGGACTTAGGGATGAAGCAGTTCTAATGACTTCAAGGGCGGCAGTAGATTGGAAAGTATAGAATAAAATCTTTTCTTTTTTTTTTTTACAGAGACAGAGAGAGAGAGGGACAGACAGACAGAAACAGAGAGAGATGAGAAGCATCAATCATTAGTTTTTTGTTGCAACACCTTTGTTATTCATTGATTGCTTTGACGGGGGGAGTGGGGGTATAGCAGACTGAGTAACCCCTTGCTCGAGCCAGTGACCTTGGGTTCAAGCTAGTGAGCTTTGCTCAAACCAGATGAGCCCACGCTCAAGCTGGCGACCTCAGGGTCTCGAACCTGGGTCCTCCACAGCCCAGTCCAACGCTCTATCCACTGCGCCACCACCTGGTCAGGTGGAAAGTAGAATAAAATCTTAAGGAAAAAGATCACAGAAAACTTCGTGTCTGCGGTTTCCAGGAGTAGGCAAATTCTATTGCAGGATACTTTTAACAAGCGGTATATAAAGTAAAATCTGAGGCTGTGTGACAGACTGCCTCAGTCTACATGAAACACAGGCTGGTGGTAGTGAACTGAGCTCAGGTTAACCTTGTGATTGAGCTGTGTGCTCTGTAATACTGCAGCATGAAAGCCTTTGCTTACAGACTAAATTGCCAATTGCAATACTGCATATTGAAGGCTCTTAGCTAATAATAGCATTGGCTCTGGGTAGAAATAAAGAATGTTTTAGACACATAATTTTGTGTGTGTCTATGGTAAGATATTTTTTCAAAGATCATATTCTTGACCTGAAAAGCCCAGACAGGCAGAAACAGAAGAAACCATGGTAACCTCTGCAATAAATTTTTTGTCTCTTCACCCCCAGTTTGTATTATGAAATGTTTCTGTGTACAGAAAAGTTGAAAGGCCAACACAGTGAACATTATCTTCACCGTTTACTTATTAAAGATGATAACATTTTACTATTATGCTTTATTTCTATAAAATAAATGAATACATTAAAACTTTACATATATGTATTTGTGCACTTGTACACACACAACTGTCTTCAGCATTCATCCCCAAAAGCAGGTAACTGCCTATATACCACAGTACCTATTATTACATCTAAGAAAATTAATAATTCCTTAATATCATCTAATATCCAGTCCATATTCACATTGCTCTAGTTGTTATAAGAATGTCTTGTAGCTTTTTAAAAATTGAGTAGTATCTGATTCAGGTTGACAAGTTAGAATTTGTTAGGTCGTTTAAGACTTAAATCTAGTCATCCATACTTTTTTTATGACACTTTTTTTTAGCGAGAGATACACAGAGAGAGAGAGAGAGAGAGAGAGAGAGAGAGAGAAGGAGGGATAGATAGGGACAGGCAGAAAGGGAGAGAGATGAGAAGCATCAATTCTTCATTGCGACACCTTAGTTCATTGATTGCTTTCTCATATGTGCCTTGACAGAGGGGGGGGGGGGCTACAGCTGAGCCAGTGACCCCTTGCTCAAACCAGCAACCTTGTGCTCAAGCCAACAACCTTTGGGCTCAAGCCAGCGACCCTGTTGTGCTCAAGCTGGTGAGCCTACGCTCAAGATGTTGTCCTTGGGGTTTCAAACCTGGGTCCCCTGCGTCCACTGCCTGGTCAGGCCATGACAAACTTTTACCCATTTAATATTACAGAATGTTCAATATTGTGGATTTTTAATTTCCTCTTAATTTTTTTATAGCCCTATATTTCCCGTAAACTGGAAGTAGGACTACAGGCTTGATTAGATTCAGGTTAAACATTTTTTGAAAAAAATACTTTATAGATTATTTAGGGAGGGCATGCACTAACTGGCTACAATTTACTTTGAAATGTATCAAAGTAAAATGGATAGGGAAATGGAAAGATGTGTGAAAGTTAGTACTGTATGGTAAAATATTAGTATGAATACAAATTTTACCATAAATTCTTTCATTGTTCTATATGTTTGAAATTTTCACAAGAAAATATTGGGGCATAATGCTTTGTGGCTCTTTACTTCAACTTATCACATATGAAGAGGCATATAATGACAAGTTGTAGTATTAGTCATACGCTAAGTTTGATCATTTGTTAAAATAATGACTACCAGGTCTTGGCTTTGCAGTTTGTAAATAATCTACAGGGTGTAATTCTGCCTCTGGATGTATGTCCTCTTTAACCGTTTACCAGTGGTTTTAGCGTTCATTGACCATGCTCCTCTATACCAGTTGTTCCCGTGGAGATTGCAAAATGGTGCTCTTCTAACCTAACATCCTTCAGCATGTATTAGCTCGCAGTATTTTTTGCAAAGGAGTTTCATTTTTAAATATTTTCATAATGATATTTAGATGTACAAACCTCAAAATAATGACTTGATGCTATTAAACAGTTCAGTAGAAATATAATACAATTGGCATGTTCAATTTAAAATTACCTAGTAACCACATTTTAAAAGGTAAAAAGAAATAGCTAAACTTACTAATATATTTTAACAAATAAGTATTATTATTAAACATTTAATCTTCTCTGTACTGATTCTTTGAAATACAATATGTATTTTACACTTAAAGTACATATTCTAATCAGCCACATTTCAAATATTGATTAGTCACATGTGGCTAGTGTCTACCATATAGGACAGCACAGTCTTAAGATATATCACAATTGAAGCAATGGTTCAAATCGGCTCAAAGCAGTCTTCTCAAAGACATCACTTCTCAGTGATTCAGAGCAGAGCAAATAACATGGAGAGACAAAAACTTGGCACTTGTTTTTTTAATGGAGCAGCTTAGGCTGGCTGATAGCAAGGGTTCAGCTAGGTAAATAAGTAACTGTGCTTAGGGGTTCCACGAGCCTGGTCACATTCCAAAAATGGGTTACCGGGAGAGCACGAGAGAGATTGTCAGGATGTTCCAAAATGAAGAATTTGGAGGCAAACACTAGACATCTGTGCCAGGCAGTCAGCCTCCATAAGAGATGTGATTTTTGTCACTTGTATTTGGCACTTAGAACAGTGTCTAACATATAATCTTATCACAGTTGGGGCTAAATTCCCACACTGTAATTTCAGGGCTGGGCTCCAGTCCTAAGCAGGGATGCCAATCCCAGGAAAATGAACTCACTGGAAACAGAAAGGGGGACCAAGTTGCTGCATTTTTGTGGCTGATCTGATAGCACTGTCCACTGCAGAATACTAATTGGAATTCAGTTACCACTGGGGTGGTACTGTGTTCTTCTGAAGCTGTTCTTTTAATGTTGTTTTAGTTTTTTTTTTAAGCTATTCTATTTTCTGTTTCTTCTTTTTATTTAGGAATTAAATATAATAGGGTAACTTTGATCAATAAGAATACATAGGTTTCAGGTAAACATTTCTATAGCATTTGGACTGTTGATTACATTGTGTGCCCATCACCCAAAGTCAAATCATTTTTTTGTCACTGTATATTTGTTCCTATATATTCCCTCCCACAACCCCTCCCCTTGGTAACCACTTCACTTTTGACTATATCCATGTATCTCAGTTTTATATCCCATCTATATGTGAAATCATGTATTTCTTAGTTTTTTTCTGATTTTACTTGGTGCAGTGTTCTCAAGGTCCATCCATATTGTCATAAATCGCAATATGTAATCATTTCTTATGGCTGTGCAGTATTCCATTATATATATGTATCACATCTTCTTTATCCAATCCTCTATTAAGGAACATTTTGCTTGTTTCCATGTCTTGGGCACCATAAATAATGCTGCAATGAACATGAGGGTGCATGTGTCTTTGCATACCAATGGGATCTAACTGGCAATGCACGTCTGGGGCCGATGCTAGAATCAGTTGAGCTATTTTTAGTGCCTGAAGCTGATGTGTTTGTACCAACTAAGCTATCATCAGCGTCCAGGACCAGTGCTTGAACCAGTCAAGCCACTGACTGTGGGAGGGGAAGAGAAAGAGAAAGGGGGAAAGGAGGGGGAGAGAAACAAATTTTTGTTTCTCTGTATGCCCTGACCAGGAATTGAACTTGGGATGTTCCATACACCAGGCTGGCGCACTATCTACTGAGCCAGCCAGCCCAGGCCTGTGAGTTCTTTATATATTCTGGATATTAACCCCTTATTGGAGCTGTTGTTTGTAAATATCACCCATTTGGTTGGCTTTTTGTTTTGTTGTTGGTTTCTTTTGTTGTGCAGAAGCTTTTTAATTTAATATAGTCCCATTCATTTATTCTTGCCTTTACTTTCCTTGCCTTTAGGGTCAAATTTATAAAATGTTCTCTATAGCCAAGGTTCATAAGTTTTGTACCTGTGTTTTCTTTTTAATCTTATTTTCTATTTCAATTTATATTGGAACCAGAGCTAAGTCCACCCATCATCATTGGAGAAAAGTGAAAGTAAGGCATTGAAACAGGAAAAATGGGAAAGGACTAACATCATTCATTCATCCAGCTGTTGATTAGGAGCTGTTTTCTTTATAGAGATAGTGCCTCCTTTTAGAAATAAATTCCCCTTATCTTACACATTTGCTGTTCAATAAAGTTGCATTACCAGTCTGACCTGTGGTGGCACAGAGGATAAAGTGTCGACCTGGAAAGCTGAGATAGCTGGTTCAAAACCCTGGGCTTACCTGGTCAAGGCACATATGAAAGTTGATGTTTCCTGCTCCTCTCTCCTTGTGTCTCCCTTCTCTCTCTCTCTTTCTCTCCTCTCTCAAATGAATAAATAAAATCTTTAAAAAAAATAAAAGAAAAAAAGTTGCATTACCAACCCCCCCTTATTTTTTTAATTTGAAAATTAAATCCATATGGATCTGAGTTCTCTCCAGTGAAGTTTTCTGTAAGACATAATTTAAAGGATAAGTTTATAATTCAGTTGCTAGTTTTCATTGCATCAACAGTAATTGGATGTGAGCAATTGAAATTTGACTTTTTAAAACTTTTCTTTGCATTTCAACCTTTACTATTAAGAGCTATGTAGAATTCTTTCTAGATAAGTGCAGTTTTATTTTGTAGACTTCAACTCTTTTAAAACATGTTTTTATTTTTCATTTGCAATTGACATACAATATTTTATTAGTTTCAGGTGTATACCCTAATGACTAGACCAGGGGTCGGGAAACTATGGCTCGCGAGCCAGATGTGGCTTTTTTGATGGCTGCATCTGGCTCGCAGACAAATCTTTAATAAAAAAATAATAACAAGCCTGACCTGTGGTGGCGCAGTGGATAAAGCATCAACTTGGAATGCTGAGGTCGCTGGTTCAAAACCCTGGGCTTGCCTAGTTAAGGCATATGTGGGAGTTGATGCTTTCTGATCCTCCCCCCTTTCTCTTTCTCTCTCTCATTCTCTTCCCTCTATAAAGAAATGAATAAAAAAATAATAACACTAGTAATATAAAACATTCTCATGTATTACAATCCATTCATTTCCTACCGCTCATGTTCATGGTTGCGGGTGGCTGGAGCCAATCACAGCTGTCCTCCGGGACAACACCAAATTTTTATTGGATAATGTGTAACGTACATGGGTTGTTGTATGGCTCTCATGGAATACATTTTAAAATATGTGGCGTTAATGGCTCTCTCAGCCAAAAAGTTTCCCGACCCCTTGACTAGACATTATACTTACTAAGTGAACAGCCTAATAAATCTCATACCCATCTGACACCATGCATAGTTATTAGAATATTATTACTATATTCCCTACGCTTTTTGACTATTCTATAACAATCAATTTATACTTTTTTTTTTTTTAATTTTGACAGAGACAGAGTCATAGAGAGCAACAGATAGAGACAGACAGACAGGAAGGGAGAGAGATGAGAAGCATTAGTTTTTTGTTGTGGCATCTTAGTTGTTTGTTGATTTCTTGTTCATTGACTGCTTTATCATATGTGCTTTGACGGGGTGGGGGGGGTACAGCAGAGCGATGGACCCCTTGTTCAAGCCAGCAACCTTGGGCTTCAAGCCAGCGACCATGGGGTCATATCTATGATCCCACGCTCAGGCCAGTGACCCCACGCTCAAGCTGGCAACCTTGGGGTTCTGAGGCCGGGTCCTCTGCGTCCCAGTCCATACTCTATCCACTATGCCACCGTCTGGTCAGGCCCAATTTATACTTCTTAATCTCTTCATCTTTTTCACTCACCCCTCTTGCCCCCTCCCATCTGACAACCCTTAAAATGTTCTCTGTATGTATAAATCTGTTTCTGTTCTGCTTGTTTGTTTGGTTTTTAGATTCAATTGTTAATAGATATGTATTTATTACTATTTTATTGTTTATATTTTTAAACTATTTTTTTTCTTTTTACAAAATTTTCTTTAACATTTCATGTAATACTGGTTTGGTGGTGATAAGCTCCTTTAGCTTTTTCTTGTCTGGGAAGCTCTTTATATGGCCTTTGATTCTAAATGATAGTTTTGCTGGGTAGAATAATCTTGTTGTAGGTCCTTGCTTTTCATCACTTTGAATATTTCTTTTTCTTTTTCTTTCTTTCTTTCTTTTTTTTTTTTTTTTTTTTTTTGTATTTTTATGAAGCTGGAAACGGAGAGAGACAGTCAGACAGACTCCTGCATGCGCCTGACTGGGATCCCTCTGGGGCGTCGCTCCTCCATGACCAGAGCCACTCTAGCGCCTGGGGCAGAGGCCAAGGAGCCATCCCCAGTGCCTGGGCCATCCCTGCTCCAATGGAGCCCCGGCTGCAGGAGGGGAAGAGAGAGACAGAGAGGAAGGAGGGGGGCGGGGTGGAGAAGCAAATGGGCGCTTCTCCTATGTGCCCTGGTTGGGAATCGAACCCGGGTCCCCCACACGCCAGGCCGACGCTCTACCGCTGAGCCAACCAGCCAGGGCCTCTTTTTCTTTTTATTGGCAAGAAAGAGACAGGAAAGGAGAGAGATGAGAAGCATCAACTTGTACTTGTGGCTCTTCAGTTGTTCATTGATTGCTTCTCATATGTGTCTTGACTGGGGGACTCCAGCCAAGCCAGTGACCCCTTGCTCAAGCCAGCAACTTTGGGCTTCAAGCTGGTGACCATGGGGTTTTCATCCTGAGTCCTCAGCATCCCAGGTCAGCTCTCTATCCACTGCACCAACACTGGTCAGGCTTTGAATATTTCTTGCCAGTCTCTTCTGACCTGCTAAGTTTCTGTTGAGAAATCAGCTGACAGTCTTATGGAAGCTCCCTTGTAGGTAACTAACTGCTATTCTCTTGCTGTTAAATAAGATTCTTTCTTTATTTAACCTTTGGAGTTTTAGTTATGATGTGGGCTTGTTTGGGTTCAGCTTATTTGAAACTCTGTGCATTCCCAGACTTGAATGTCTGTTTTTCTTCATCAGCTTAGGGAACTTTTCCATCATTATTTTTTTTAAATAGGTTTCCAGTTTATTGCTATCTTCTCCTTCTGGCACCCCCATGATGTGACTGTTGGTACGCTTGAAGTTGTTCCAGGGGCTCCTTTACAGTATCCTCATTTCTTTTCTTTTTTGATTCTTTTTTCTTCTTGCTATTCTGATTGGATGTTTTTTTGCTTCCTTATATTCTAAATCACTGTTTTGATTTTCATCTTCATCTACTCTACTATTTATTCCCTGTAAATTATTCTTCATTTTATTTAGTGTATCCTTCATTTCTGACTGGTTCACTTTTATGATTTCCATGTTCTTTTTATGCTGTTAAGGTTTTCTCTAAGTTTATATAGTCTTCCCCTAAGTTTCTTGAGCATCCTTATAACCACTGTTTGCACTTTGCATCTAGTAGATTGCTTGTCTCTGTTTTGTTCTTTTTCTGTAGTTTTGTTCTGTTCTTTCATTTGGGACAAGTTTCTTTGGTAAGATGAACTAAAGCAATGTTAGCATCTAAGAATAGCTTATCCTTAGTCTAGTTAATAGTTGCTTATAATACGTTAGAATCTTTTCATCTCTGGCCAGTTGGCTCAGTGGTAGAGTGTTGGCTCGGCACATGGATGTCCTGGATTTGATTCCCAGTCAGGGCACACAGGAGAGGTGCCCATCTGCTTCTCCACCCCTCTCCTTCTCGCTTCTCTTTCTCTTTCTCTCTCTCTTCTTCTCCTGCAGCCATGGCTTGATTAGAGCGAGTTGGCCCCAGGTGCTGAGGATGTCTCCCATGACCTCTGCCTCAGGCGCTAAGAAGAGCTCAGTTGCTAAGCAATAGCGCTACGCCCCAGATGGACAGCATCCTCCCCTAGTGGGCTTGCCGGGTGGATCCCTGTTGGGGCACCTGAGGGAGTCTGTGTCTGCCTCCCCTCCTCTCACTGAATTAAAAAAAAAAAAGAATCTTCTCTGCATGTTATCGCAGAGATGATGGAATCCACCTAAGTGTCCCTACTCAAGAACTAAATAAATTATGGTATATCTTTACAGTGAAACACTGTGGAGGCTATATAGCTATTTTTTTAAAAGGTGGCTTTATATGACTTGGATTTATATGTAATAATATTAAATTCATAAGTGAATAAGGATACAAAAGAGTATAGCATGTTGCTATTTATACGGGGGATACACATACGCACTTGCGCGCACATACTTAAACACTGAACATCTCTGGACAGCCTTATTAGGATTGATAAGAATGACTCTGTGGAAGGAATCTGAGAGACTCTTAACTATACAACCTTCTGTGTCTTTCTAAATTTTTTATCATGTACTTGAACTATATATTCAAAAAATAAATAATGGGTGAGGGGAGTAAAGAGGGACAAATAATACGGTGATAGAAAATGATTTGACTTTGTGTAATGGGTACACAACATAACGAACAGTTCAAATGCTAGAGAGATGTTCACCTGAAACCTGTGTACTCTTCTTGATCAATGTCACCCTGCTAAATTTAATTTTCTAAATAAAATTTCCAATGAAACTAAAATAAGGTATAATGAAAAGTAAGGAGGAGGAAAGGTAAAGAGGGAGGGAGGCGAAAAGAAATTAATTTGCCTTGTTACCAACTTTCAAGATATAAAAACCGAGAACCTAGGTTCACATATCCCAGACCTGCTTTTGAGAGGCTGTTAGGTAAAAAAGTAAGATGTCACTGATTTTTACTGGTATGTAGTTTTTGTATTTCATAGATTTTCCTCTTTTCAGGATAGACAGCTCATCAAAAGAAATATAACAGTTACCATCCCTTTGCATGTAAATCTGAGAAAAAATTCAGGAAAAATTACAAAATGGAAAAGTACTTTGTTTTTTTATGTAAATTTAAGCATTTCACCAAAGAAAAAGAAATTTAAGCGTTTCACAAACAAAAAACTGCATTCTTTAATCCTGGACTCAGAACTTCTCTTTTTCAACCTCTCCACTCTGGACCCGTTTAGATAAGGGTTTTTTTGTTTTTGGTCATGGTGTTTTTGTTTTTTTTGTTTTGTTTTTTGTTTGTTTTTGTTTTCTTTGTAGAAGGGGGGTCTCTTGTTAAGTGGACTAAGCAAGAAAAGTAATAGGATGGATATTTAGGTTGTTTTTAGTGATAATCCAATAGATAAAGATATAATGTAAAGGTGCCGCAAGGAAGAATTGATGCTTCTCATGTCTCTCCCTTCATATCTGTCTGTCCCTAGCTGTCTCTCTCTCTATCTCTGTCTCTGTCACCAAAAAAAAAAAAAAAAAGATAAAGTGTAGATCTCCAATAAACAGAACCATCATCAGAATTTCCCAGCAAACCCCAAAGCCTGCCAAGGCATATGAATAGAATAGTGTAATGGAAACTGATCAAAAACATTTTATCTTGTTTCTCATGAAAACATGTACAAGAAAATGCCTATTTTTTAAAATGAGTGAGTCCTAAATTCAGCATGGTTGACATCAGAAGCCCCTTTATTTAATCAGATTAAGCTCAACAGTCTTTTCCTTGTCTAATTTAAACATCACTATAGCAGACAGGATTTGCTGAGTTCCTCTTGGCTCATGGCACAGATTCTGCATATTTCTAAACTAAACAATTAAATAGTTTGCCAAGAACCTTATGCAGTAAGCAATGGAAGTAAATTTGGAGAACAGGAGTAGTAATATTTCCTCCCTTCACTGCAATAGAGTGTCAGAGCCTCAGGAAATCATGTATGTCACATGAGGAAGATGAGAAATTACTTTTGGAGAAGCTAGTTTCTATGTACAGACTAAGTTGACATGCATGTAGTCATTTATTTATTTTTTATTTTTATTTTTTTTTGCATTTTTCCAAAGCTGGAAACGGGTAGGCAGTCAGACAGACTCCGGCATGTGCCCGACTGGGATCCACCCGGCATGCCCACCAGGGGGCGATGCTCTGCTCCTCTGGGGCGTCGCTCTGTTGCATCCAGAGCCATTCTAGCGCCTGAGGCAGAGGCCACAGAGCCATCCTCAGCGCCCAGGCAAACCTTGCTCCAATGGAGCCTTGGCTGCGAGTGGGGAAGAGAGGGACAGAGAGGAAGGAGAGGGGGAAGGGTGGAGAAGCAGATGGGCGCTTCTCCTGTGTGCCCTGGCCGGGAATCGAACCCGGGACGTGCCGACGCTCTACCACTGAGCCAACTGGCCAGGGCCGTAGTCATTTTTTTATTAGCTGATTGGTTGAAGGCTCACCCAGAATGATAAGGCTCATCTAGAAATAACCCTGATAAGAAAATTATATCTACCAAGGAAACATTTATCAAAATTTTAAAATCTATCAGCAAATTAGGAAGAGGTTTCTTTTTCCTTTTAGGATTAGATTTGCTAGATAAATGTATAAAATTTTGCCCTACTTGGAGCCCAGAAATAATGTGAAAAAAATGTTTCTGTAAAGAAAATAGGTAACACATTTCCTCTAAGAGAAAAAAAGTGGGTTGTTTAAAAAACCCAGAACTCCTATATTTTATTTCAGAGGGGTTTAAAGGCTTATATACATTGTTCCTACATTCTGTGATCTTTGTATTTTTCTGTCAAAGTCAATAATTTTGAACTTATTCTTGAGTTATTCATTGCTCTATACATTTTGACCAAAGCAAGATGAACCAAGTTTTTTGGAACAAATCTGTTTATTGGAGTGTTTCCAGAGTGCTTCTGGTGCTATTTTAAAATATCGCTACATAGAAAAAGGAAAAAGGAGCAAGAAAAAAACCTCAGTCCAAAGTAAAGTGATATTATGTTTCAAATGAAGTATGTTTACAAGTTTGAAATTATTCAGAATTTCCACCTTCCGTGCATAAATTGCCTTGATTTCTTTACCAGGCCAAAACTTCATCCTCTTCTTTTTTTCCCCCTCCTTGCTTATCTCCCCCTTTCATTTCCTTCCTGACCAATTTTATTTCATCTAAATATTTTTAATAAAAAATAGGGACATCATATTGTTAAGAAGCATAGTTATATTACTAATAAACCCCAATACCAAGAAAGAACATTTATTATCAGTTGGCTTATTTCCTTCAACTTCATGATTGAGTTAAGATTCTGTGTAGTCTTTGTTTTATTTGTATCCATTTATCACTCTACTTAACTAAGAAAGCATAAACTTAGATGTGACCCACTATGTGGAGTTCACTGCCATATTCCGTCTTGTACCCACTGAAGCCGGGCATATCTCTATTTGTTTATCAGAGCTGGGACTTGGATGAGAGGACCCATTGCTTTACCTACTCTGCTTCTACTGCTGTCTTTATCAGCCATGATAGTAGCCTGGCTCTGATTTGGACTTTTTATCGTTATTATAGAACAAAATTTATAGAGTACTTAGATTCCAGATTCCAGTGCCCTCATCAGGCTGTAATTCCTGTTTGCATTCAGAAAAGTACCAAAACAAAGATTCTTAAACCCTCCATCTCCATAATTCCTTCTTATGACTAAACTTTGTTAACTTTGAACTGGCCCAAACCTAATTGCCAAGTTACCTTGGTAGAATGGAACATTTTCTTGAACTGTTTCAATTTAGAGTTCCATAGTATGTAGGCCTGGAATTTTTTAAACCAGGGGTCAGAGGCAAACTCTTCATGTAGAACACCAGATAGTAAATATTGTACGCTTTGAAGGTTATGTGGTTTCTGTCACGGTTACTCAGCTGCCACTGTAGTGCAAAAAACAATAGGTACATGAATGAGTATGGCTGTGTTCAAGTAAACCTTTATTTAAACAATGGCAACACAGCTCAGTTTGCCATACATTTTAAGCCATGAATCTCTAAATCATTGTATGATAGCACACTGTCCATTTGAGGAAGAAATTAAATATTTGCATCACACACAACATCATATATCAGGGTTTATACAAAAATTAAAACTGTAAAAATATTAAGTTTAACTATGTCAAAATTAAGATCAGGCCCTGAACAGTTGTATCAGTAGATAGAGAATTGGCCCCAGGTTCGATTCCCAGTCAGGGCACCCATGAGAAGTGACCATTTGTTCTCTTCCCCTTCTCTCCCACTCCCCCTCTTGCAGCCAGTGGCTCGATTGGTTCGACCGGTGTACCTGGGTGCTGAGGATAGCTTGGTGTTGGTATGAGTGTGTCAGTCTCGGGTGTAAAAACTGACTCGGTTGATTTAAGCATTGGTCCCTAGACAGGTTGCCAGGTGGATCCCAGTTGGGTTGCATGCAGGAGTCTGTCTCACTATTTCCCCTCCTCTCACCTAAAAAAATTAAGACCACAAAGCATCCCATTAACAAAGATATCTAAATGATGAATGACAAACTGGAAAAAAATATACAGTATGACTAGCGATTGGTAGGGTTTCTACACACCACTAAGGTGAATAACTCAAAAGAAAAAAGGATGTAAGATATAAACTTATAAAAATAGATATATAATCCTCAGTATGTTATATACTGATATGTTATATATGATATAATACAGCATATTAATGCTGCACACCTGAAATTAATACAAAATAATACTTAATGTAAACTATAATTGAAAAAAGTCTTTTTTTTTTAAATGAAAGAAAGAACTGTGGGAGAGCCAGGGAATGAACTCTGAAAGTGAAGCAACCAAGCTACATTTAAACTCTTTAAATGAAGTCTGTGGAAATCAGGGACACTTTTGCTTTCTTTATTTTATTCAGCTTCTAGCCTAGAACAAGCCATGTAAAAAGGGTTTGGTAAATGGTAAATGAATAATTACATGCATCATCACCAGTTCAGGTTTTTTGAGAAAAGGCTAGTCTGAATTAGTGCAATATCTCAATTATAAATGTTTTTTTTATTTGTTTTATTATGTAACAAGTAACAGAAAATGGTATGTAGCATTAACAGGTAGTAGACCTGTGGAGATCTGATTGGGTTAGTACACTAAAAGCATATCAAATATCATCTTACTTTGTTGGATGTTATATGTGACTTTTTAAAAAGAGTTTATAGCAATTAGGGTTGTTTTAAGATTTTTTTAAAATTTATTCATTATAGAGAGAGAAAGAGAAGGGGGGAGGAACAGGAAGCATCAACTCCCATATGTGCCTTGACCAGGCAAGCCCAGGGTTTTGAACCGGCAACTTCAGCGTTTCCAGGTTGATGCTTTATCCACTACGCCACCACAGGTCAGGCAATGATTATTAGGGTTGTTTTAAATTCACCCCCTCACTGCATATGTACTTTAAGGGCTCCATTTTCTCAATAACAAGATTTTTGAGTGGTAAAGTTTTTGAATGTAGATAGGAAATACTGTTAGAAAAATTTAAAACTTCAATTTAAGTTTAAAAAATCAAATAGGAATTTCAAGAGAGATTCCCCCCCCCCCCAAAGGAAGACAGTCTGATTGCCACTGGGGAAAAGATCATATTTCTTATTCCCCAAAAGAGATAGATTTTGACCTTTGTTTTAAAAAAATGACACAAAGATAAAAGACAAATAAATAAAAAAGAAGCCATTTTAAAATAATGATCACTTTTTTTTTTCTTTTTAAAGAGATAAAGAGGGATAGATAGGGACAGACAGGAAAGGAGATGAGAAGCATCAATCATCAGTTTTTCGTTGTGACACCTTAGTTGTTCATTGATTGCTTTCTCATATGTGCCTTGACCATGGGCCTTCAGCAGACCAAGTAACCCCTTGCTTGAGCTAGCAAGCTTGGGTCCGTGCTGGTGAGCTTTGCTCAAACCAGATGAGCCCACGCTCAAGCTGGCGACCTCGAGGTCTCGAACCTGGGTCCTCCGCATCCCAGTCCAACACTCTATCCACTGCGCTACCACCTGGTCAGGCATGATCACTTTTTTTTTAATCTTATTTTTATTAATTTTAATGCAGTGACATTGATAAATCAGGGTACATATGTTCAGAGAAAACATCTCCAGATTATTTTGACCTTTGATTATGCTGCATACCCCTCACCCAAAGTCAAATTGTCTTCTGTCACCTTCTATCTGGTTTTCTTTGTGCCCCTACCCTCCCCCTACCCCCTCCCTCTCCTTCCTCACCCCCTTGCCACCCCTCCACCCCACTCCCTGTTACCATCACACTCTTGTCCATGTCTCTGAGTCTCATTTTTATGTCCTATCTATGCATGGGTTCATATAGTTCTTAGTTTTTTCTGATTTACTTATTTCACTCCGTATAATGTTATCAAGGTCCATCCATGTTATTGTAAATGATCCGATGTCATCATTTCTTATGGCTAAGTAGTATTCCATAGTATATATGTACCAAAGCTTTTTAATCCACTCGTCGTCCTCTGACAGACACTTTGGCTGTTTCCAGATCTTCGCTATTGTAAACAATGCTGCTATAAACATGGGGGTGCATTTCTCCTTCTGGAACCATGCTAAGGTGTTCTTAGGGTATATTCCTAAAAGTGGGATGCCTGGGTCAAAAGGCAGTTTGATTTTCAAGTTTTTGAGGAATCTCCATACTGTTTTCCACAGAGGCTGCACCAGTCTGCATTCCCACTAGCAGTGTAGGAGGGTTCCCTTTTCTCCATATCCTTGCCAGCACTTATTCTGTGGTGTTATGTTGATGAGCGCCATTCTGACTGGTGTGAGGTGATACCTCATTGTGGTTTTAATTTGTATTTCTCTAATGATTAGTGATGCTGAGCATTTTTTCATATGCCTATTGGCCATCTGTATGTCCTCTTTGGAGAAATGTCTATTCTTTTCTTTTCTTTTCTTTTCTTTTCTTTTCTTTTCTTTTCTTTTCTTTTCTTTTCTTTTCTTTTCTTTTATTTTTCTGAAGCTGGAAACGGGAGAGACAGTCAGACAGACTCCCGCATGCGCCCGACCAGGAACCATCCGGCACACCCACCAGGGGTGACGCTCTGCCCACCAGGGAGCGGATGCTCTGCCCCTCCCGGGCGTTGCTCTGCCGCGACCAGAGCCACTCTAGCGCCTGGGGCAGAGGCCATGGAGCGATCCCCAGCGCCCGGGCCATCTTTGCTCCAATGGAGCCTTGGCTGCGGGAGGGGAAGAGAGAGACACAGAGGAAGGAGGGAGAGGGTGGAGAAGCAAATGGGAGCTTCTCCTATGTGCCCTGGCCGGGAATCGAACCCGGGTCCCCTGCACAACAGGCCAACACTCTACCGCTGAACCAACCAGCCAGGACTATTCATTTCTTTTGCCCATTTTTTGATTGGATTGTTTGTCTTTCTGGTGTTGAGATTTACAAGTTCTTTATAAATTTTGGTTATTAACCCCTTATCAGATGTACTGTCAAATATGTTCTCCCATTGTGTAGTTTGTCTTTTTATTCTATTCTTATTGTCTTTGGCTCTGCAAAACCTTTTTAGTTTGATATAGTCTCATTTGTTTATCCTGTCTTTTATTTCCCTTGCCCGTGGAAATAAATCAGTAAATATATCGCTGCAAGAGATGTCGGAGAGCTTACTGCCTATGTTTTCTTCTAAGATGCTTATGGTTTCACACCTTACATTTAAGTCTTTTATCCAATTTGAGTTTATTTTTATGAATGGTGTAAGTTGGTGGTCTAGTTTCATTTTTTTGCAGGTTGCTGTCCAATTTTCCCAACACCATTATTTGAAGAGGCTGTCTTTACTCCATTGTATGCCCTTACCTCCTTTGTCAAATATCAGTTGTCCATAGAGCTGTGGGTTTATTTCTGAGTTCTTCATTCTGTTCCATTGATCTATGTGCCTGCTCTTATGCCAGTACCAAGCTGTTTGAGTACAATGGCCTTGTAGTATAGCTTGATATCAGGAAGTGTGATACCTCCCCCTTTATTCTTCTTTTTTAAGATTGCTGAGGCTATTCGTGTTCTCTTTTGGTTCCATATAAATTTTTGGAATATGTGATCTATATCTTTAAAGTATGTCATTGGTATTTTAATTGGTATTGCATTATGAATTTATAAATTGCTTTGGGTAATATAGACATTTTAATGATATTTATTCTTCCTAACCATGAGCATGGTATATGCTTCCACTTGTTTGTATCTTCCTTGATTTCTTTTATCAATGTTTTATAATTTTCCGAGTACAAGTCTTTAGTCTCCTTGGTTAAATGTACTCCTAGGTGCTTTATTTTTTTAGTTGTAATAGTGAAGGGGATTGTTTCCTTAATTTCTCTTTCTCACAGTTCATTGTTGATGTATAAAAATGCCTCTGATTTCTGAGTATTAATTTTATATCCTGTCACCTTGCTGAATTCATTTATCAGATCCAGTAGTTTTTTGACTGAGACTTTAGGATTTTCTATATACAATATCATATCATCTGCAAATAATGATAGCTTTACTTCTTCTTTTCCAACTTGAATGCCTTTTATTTCTTCTTCTTGTCTCATTGCTGTGGCTAGGACTTCCAGAACTATGTTGAATAAGAGTGGTGAAAGGGGGCACCCCTGCCTTGTACCTGATCTTAAGGGGATTTCTTTTAATTTTTGCCCATTGAGTATGATGTTGGCTGTGGGTTTGTCATAGATGGCTTTTATTATGTTGAGGTATATTCCCTGTATTCCCACTTTGTTGAGAGTTTTGATCATGAATGGGTGCTAGATTTTATCAAATGCTTTTTCTGCATCTATTGAAATTATCATGTGGTTTTTCTCCTTCCTTTTGTTTATGTGATGAATCACATTGATAGATTTGCGAATATTGTACCAGCCTTGCCTCCCCAAAATAAATCCCACTTGATCATGGTGTATGATTTTTTCCATATATTGTTGGATCTGGTTTGCTAATATTTTGTTGAGGATTTTAGCATCTATATTTATCAGGGATATTGGCCTGTAGTTTTCTTTCTTTGTGTTGTCCTTGCCTGGTTTTGGAATCAGAATTATACTCGCCTCATAAAAGGAGCTTGGAAGTCTTCCTTCCTCTTGAATTTTTTGAAATGGCTTGAGGAGGATAGGAGTTAGTTCTTCTTTGAATATTTGGTAGAATTCACTTGTGAAGCCATCTGGTCCAGGACTTTTCTTTGTTGGGAGTTTTTTGATAACTGTTTTGATCTCATTTGGTGTAATCGGTCTGTTTAGGTTTTCTGATTCTTCCAGATTGATTTTTGGAAGATTATATGTTTCAAGGAATTTGTCCATTTCATTTAGGTTGTCTAGTTCTTTGGCATACAGTTTTTTTTATAGTATTTTCTTACAATCCTTTGTATTTCTGTTGTGTCAGTTGTTATTTCTCCCCTCTCATTTCTAATTTTACTTATTTGAGTCCTCTCTCTTTTTCTTGGTGAGTCTAGTTAAAGGTTCATCAATCTTGTTTACCTTTTCAAAAAACCAGCTCCTAGTTTCATTGATCCTCTGTATTGTTTCTTTAGTCTCTATGTCATTTATTTCTGCTATGATCTTTATTATTTCCTTCCTTCTACTACATTTGGACTTTACTTGCTGTTCTTTTTCTAGTTCTTTTAGATGCAGGGTTAAGTTGTTTATTTGAGCTTTTTCTAGCTTCTTAAAGTGTGCCTGTAGTGCTATGAACTTCCCTCTCAATAGTGCTTTTGCTGTGTCCCATAAATTTTAAGTTGTTGTATGCTCGTTATCATTCATTTCTAGGAATTTTTAAATTTCTTCTTTGATCTCATTCTTAATCCATTCGTTATTTAAAAACCTGCTATTTAGTTTCCATGTGTTTGAGAATTTTTGAGCTTTTCTGTTGTGGTTGATTTCTAGTTTCATGCCATTGTGATCAGAGAAAGTGCTTGATATGATTTCAATCTTCTTAAATTTGTTGAGAGCACTTTTGTGCCCTAACATGTGGTCTATCCTAGAGAATGTACCATGAGCACTTGAAAAGAATGTATATTCTGCTGCTTTAGAGTGAAAGGTTCTGAAGATACCTATTAAATCAAGTTGATCTAGTGTGTGCTTTAAGTCTGCTGTTTCTTTGTTAATTTTCTTTTTTGAGGATCTATCTAGTGATGTTAGTGTGGTATTAAAATCCCCTACTATTATAGTGTTGCTGTTGATCTCGCTCTTTAAATCCATCAAAGTCTGCTTTATATATTTAGGTGCTCCTATATTAGGTGCGTAGATATTTATAATAGTTATATCTTCCTGTTGGATTACTCCCTTTATCATTATGTAGTGGCCTTCTTTATCTCTTACTATATTCTTTGTTTTAAAGTTCATTTTGTCTGATATAAGTATTGCTAACCCAGCTTTTTTTTCATTTCCATTTGCATGAAATGTTTTTTTCCAACCTTTTACCTTCAACCTATGTGCATCTTTTGTTTTAAGGTGTGTCTCTTGTAGAGAGCATATGTACGGGTCCTGTTTTCTTATCCATGCAGCTACCCTATGTCTTTTGATTGGATCATTTAATCCATTTACATTTAAGGTTATTATTGATATGTAGTTGTTTATTGCCATTTTATTCTTTAAAGCTGTATTCCTCTTTTACTTTATTCTTTTTCCACTTTGATCTGTTTACAACAGGCCCCTTAACATTTCCTGCAGCATTGGTTTGGTTGTAATGAATTCCTTGAGTTTTTTTTTGTCTGGGAAAGTTTTATTTCTCCTTCAATTTTAAATGATAGCCTTGCTGGATAAAGTAGTCTTGGTTGTAGGTTCTTGTTCTGCATTACTTTGAATATTTCTTGCCATTCCCTTCTGGCTTCAAGTGTTTCTGTTGAGAAGTATGATGTCATCCTTATGGGGGCTCCTTTGTAGGTGATATCCTTTTTTTCTCTCACAGCTTTTAATATTTTCTCTTTATCACTTAGCTTTGGTATTTTAATTATGATGTGTCTTGGTGTAGGTATTTTTGGGTTTCTCTTTAATTGAGTCCTCTGTTCTTCTTGAACTTGTGAGAGTTTCTCCTGCATTAATTTAGGGAAGTTTTCAGCTATGATATGATTGAACAAAGCCTCTATCCCTTGTTCTTTCTCTTCTTCTTCAGGAACCCCTATGATGCGGATATTATTTCTCTTCATGTTGTCACAGAGCTCTCTAAGAGTTTCCTCAGAATTTTCGAGTCTCTTTTCCTTTTTCTTCTCTGCTTTCTTGCCTTCATTCCAGTTGTCCTCCAACTTGCTGATTCGATCCTCAGCTGTATCCATCCTGTTTTTAATTTCTTCCATTGTGGTCTTCATTTCTGATATTGTATTTGTCATCTCCGACTGATTCTTTTTTAATATTTCAATATCCTTTTTTATACTTGCTATTTCTTTATTTAGGTGTTTGTGATGACCATCCATTGTTGTTCTAAGATCCTTAAGCATCCTTAAAATCATTATTTTAAAGTCTGCATCCGGAAGTTTGATTATTTCCATATCACTCAGTTCATCTCCTGAAGGTTTCTCTTGTGGTTTCATTTGGATTGCACTTCTTTGTCTTCTCATTGTGTCTGTGTATTTGAGTGTTTTCTTTGTAGAGCTGGTTGAGTCTAGGCTTGGTGTTGTCTGCCTCCAGTTTTCACTTGTGTTGTTTCTAGGTCTCCATGATCACTTTTTAAGGCACAGTTTTTGTTCTTTGGATTTTTATTTTGGTCAAGTACTTTATGTGTGTGTGTGTGTGTGTATGTGTGTGACAGACAGAGAGAGGGACAGATAGAGACAGACAGATAGGAAGGGAGAGAAATGAGAAGCATCAGTTCTTTGTTGTGGCATCTTAGTTGTTCATTCATTGCTTTCTCTATGTGCCTTGATGAGGGGGGGGGCTACAGCAGAGCAAGTGATCCCTTGCTCAAACCAGTGTCCTTGGGCTTCAAACCAGTGACCTTTGGGCTCCAGCCAGAGACCATGGAGTCATGTCTGTGATCCCACGCTCAAGCTGGTGAACCTGTGCTCAAGCCAGACACCTTGGAGTTTCGAACCTGGGTTCTCTGCGTCCTAGTCCAATGCTCTATCAACTGCGCCACCACCTGGTCAGGCTGTTTTTTATTTTTTTATTTTTTAATATAAATACTAAAGTCTTGGGCCTGCAAGTGTCAGTAGAGGGGCAAAAGTTTATTCTTGTTGATTTCATGATATATTTAGCATATTGGTTTTAAGAAATTACAGATATTTGCTAACAATGCGTTGTTTATTTCAGGGGCTACACTAAGTATGAGACCGGCCCCCATTCCAATAGAAGACCCAGAGTGGAGACAAACACCTCCCCCAGTGTCTGCTACTTCAGGCACCTTCCGAATACGACGAGGGAGTCGCTTTACCTGGAGAAAGGAGTGCCTGGCTGTCATGGAAAGGTACCTGTCTCTTCTTCCTATAAGCAGTCGTCCAAACAAAGCCACTTTGGATAGATTTGGACAACTTTCCTTTCAAACAAGTAATTTGGGATCTAGGTTCCACCTCTAAAAGTATTTTGGGGTATTATAAATGCTGTATTATTGAAATAAGATGTTCTTACCATTGAGAATTCATAAAACTGGAGGTAATATCTATCAATATAATTTAATAGTGACGTAAGTAATTTAAGAAACTTTAGAAGAATTTTTTAGAATTTAGATCTTTATATTTGGGGAAAATTCTGATGGCTTATTTTCAACAAAATAATTGTTATAGGAGGCCACTGAGAATTGTTTTTTAATTAAATTTTCAATTACAGTTGACAAACAACATTATGTTAGTTTCAGGTATATAATAAACTGATTAGACATTTATATAACTTACATACTGATTTCCTGCGTAAGTCTAGTACTCATATCTGACACCATCCGTAGTTATTACAGTGTTATTGACATTATTCCCTGTACTGTAGTTTACATCCCTGTGACTGATTTTATAACTGCAATTTGTACTTCTTAATCCCTTCACCTTTTTCACTCATCTACCTGACCCCTTTCTCTTCTGGCAACCACCAGTTTGTTCTCTGAATCTGTGGGTTTGTTTCTGCTTTGATTATTTTGTTTTTAAGATCCTATGGTTTGTGAAATCATGTGGTAATTGTCTTTCTCTGTCTACTTATTGCACTTGGCATAATACCTTCTAGATCAGGGGTCGGGAACCTATGACTCGTGAGCCAGATGTGGCTCTTTTGATGGCTGCATCTGGCTCGCAGACAAATCTTTAATAAAAAAAATAATGTTAAAAATATAAAACATTCTCATGTATTACAATCCATTCATTTCCTACTGCTCATGTTCATGGTTGTGGATGGCTGGAGCCAATCACAGCTGTCCTCCAGGACAACACCAAATTTTTATTGGATAATGCTTAACATACACGGGTCGTCATATGACTCTCACGGAATTACATTTTAAAATATGGGGTGTTTGTGGCTCTCTCAGCCAAAAAGGTTCCCAACCCCTGTTCTAGATCCATCCATATTGTCACAAAGGGCAAGATTTCATTCTGTTTTATGGCTGGGTAATAGTCCATTTTGTATATGGCCACTTCTCCTTTTTACATTCAAATATTGATGGACACTTAGTTTCCTTCTTTGTTTTGGCTATTGTAAATAATGCTGCCATGAATATAGGGGTGTGTATAGCTTTTCGAATTAGTATTTTGGTTTTCTTTAGGTAAATACCTAAATGTGAAATTGCTGTGTTATTAGTTCTGTTTTTAATTTTTTGAGGAACTTCTATACTGTTTTCCACAGTGGCTATACCAATCTGCATTCCTACCAACAGTGCTCAAGGGTTCCTTATTTTCTACACTTTTCGACAACACTTATTGTTTATTGATTTATTGTTGATAGCCATTCTGACAGGTGTGAGGTGGTATATCTTTGTGGTTTTAATTTGCATTTCTGTGATGATTAATGATGGTGAACATCTATATGTCCTCCTTGGAGAAATGTCTGTTCAGGTCTTATACCCATTTCTAAACTTGTATTGCTTGCCCTGTGGTGGCGCAGTGGATAAAGTGTTGACCTGGAAAGTGGAGGTTGCCGATTTGAAACCCTGGGCTTGCCTAGTCAAGGCATATACCACAAGCAACCAATGAACCGCTAAGAGAGAAGCAATAACTTTGAGTTCCCCCTCAGCTCCCCTCTATGTAAAATCAATAAATAAAATATTTTACAAATAAATAAAATTGCATTGTTTGTTTTTTGGTATTAAGTTGTATGAGTCTCATATGAATTTTGGATATTAACCCTGTATTGGATGTGTCATTGGTTGAGTGTCTTCTTCCGGTCAGTAAGTTGTCTTTTTGTTTTGTTGATGGTATCCCTCATTGTGTAAAAACTCTTGAGTTTGATGTAGCCCATTGTTTAATATCAAAGAGTTTACTGCCTTTTTTTTTTTTTTAGAAGTTCTATGGTTTCAGGTCTTACATTTAAGTCTTAAATCCTTTTAGAGTTTAAGAAAGTTACCCAGCCTGACCAGGCGGTGGCGCAGTGGATAGAGCGTCAGACTGGGATGCCCAGGACCCAGGTTTGAGACCCCGAAGTCGCCAGCTTGAGCGCGGGCTCATCTGATTTGAGCAAAAGCTTACCAGCTTGGACTCAAGGTCACTGGCTCCAGCAAGGGGTTACTCGGTCTGCTGAAGGCCCGTGGTCAAGGCATATATGAGAAAGCAATCAATGAACAACTAAGGTGTTGCAATGCGCAATGAAAAACTAATGATTGATGCTTCTCATCTCTCTTCATTCCTGTCTGTCTGTCCCTCTCTCTGACTCACTCTCTGTCTCTGTAAAAAATAAACAAAAGAGCAGCAACCAGTGAATTCAATGTTCAAGACAAAACCTACCTAAGCTAAAATCTAACAAAAATTAATAGTAAAAAGTGACCCAGTTTCATTTTTTTGCATATATAGTATTTTTTTTTACTGAATTTGTTTATATCAGTTCTAAATTATTTTGATAGAATCTTTAGGGGTCTATAAATACAGTGTCATATAATCTACAAATAAGGACAGTTTAACTTCTTCCTTTCCAATTTAAAAGTTTTCTTATTTTGCTCTGGTTGCTATGGCTAAAACTTCCAATACTCTGTTGAATAAAAGTATTGAAAGTATACATCCTTGTCTTCTTCTTCCTGATGTAAACAAAAAAACTTGAAGCTTTTTATTATTAGGTATTTTAGCTGTAGGTTTGTCATATGTGGCCTTTATTATGTTGAGGTATGTTTTCTCTGTCCCCACTTTGCTGAGAGTTTTTAATTATGAATGGATATTGGATTTTGTCAAATGCTTTCTGCATTTATTGATAACATATGACTTTATCTTTCATTTTGTTTATGTGGTGTGTCACATTAATTGATTTGTGGATATAGAACCAACTTTGCATCCCAGGAATAAATCCTACTTAATCATGGTATATGATCTTTTTAATGCATTGCTGTATTCATTGTGCTAATATTTTTGTGAAGATTTTTGCATCTATGCTCATTAAGGATATTGGCCTATAATTTATTTTTTTGTAGTTTCTTTGTCTGGGTTTAGTCTCAGAGTAATACTGGGAAGTCACTGAGATTTAACTTTCTTTGATAAGGAGAATGGCCTACACGTGCTTAGCCCCAAAGATTAGAAATACAGGGAGGTCCTCGGGTTATGATACAGTTCCATTCCTACAACTGTGACGTAACCCAAATTTCGATGTAAGTTGAAACACACCCTAGCCTAAGTAAGTCACTTACTGATCCTAACACAGTTATAATATCATAATCTAAAACATAAAAACACAACGAAGCTACAGAAAAAGGAAAAGGACATAAATATACTGCCCTGTACATTGTACTGTAGTAACAGAAAAAATGACAAAAAATGAGTAAGCCAAAACACGTCTCAATAAAAAATTTTTATGGCAGTGAGTGTCGTAAACTCAAAATGTCGTATATCAAAACTGTTGTACCTGAGGACCCCCGTGCTTGGTTTGTTTGTTTTTTTACTTTGACTTGGTAATTAATCCTTTGTCTAAAGAACCAGGACCTGATGGGATAGTAGGTACTCAGTACTTTTAAAGTTGGATTGACCTTGGATTTATTTTCACATATGAAAAGGAATGAATTAATTAAATAATTATAAAGTGGTTGATATATTTAGGGTGGGTCTGTAGTAGAATTATCCTTTTAGTCTCCTACTTTATAAGTAAATATTTATGGGATTTTGTTTTGATGGAAAGTTTTGTATGCAATAAGGTAATGATTTTCCATTAGAAGAATATTTCCTTCCTAAGATTAAATGAAGAGGAGAAGAATAATACTAAGCAGAGGTAAAAACAAATGAATTTTTGTATTGAGCTTTAAGTAATTTCAGTAATAAAAAAAGAATGAAATTGTATGCTCTGTTTAATGTCTAAGCTGATATAGCATACATATTTATTTTTCCTTCTTTTCCCAACTGAGAGGAGGGGCAATAGACTCCCCACATGCACCCTGACAAACCCTGTCTGGGGACGATGCTGTGTGCATCTTGGGCTATGCTCACAAATGAGCTATTTTTAGTGCCTGAGGCAGAGGCTCCACAGAGCCATCTTCAGCACCAGGGACCACGCTTGACCCAATCGAACCATGGTTCCACAATGGGAAGAGAGAGAGAAAGGGGAAGGGTGAGGGGTGAAGAAGCAGATGGTCACTCCTTCTGTGTGCCCTGACCAGGAATCGAACCCAGGCGGATGATCTTCCACTGAGCCAACGAGCCAGGGCCAGAATACATATTTACATTGATACAGTTTCACTCGTTCTTTCCCACTGGTCTAATCTGACCAGTCTAATGACATGCAGGAAAGAGCATTTGACTCAGAAGACCTAAAATCTGGGTTTGGCTTTGCTGTTAACCCAGCTGTGTAACTTTGTGCAGGTTACAAACTCTGAGCTGTAGCTTTCTCATCTATAAAGTGAAGTTTTTCAGTAGCCAATAGTAAATTATATGTCATTTGACCATCTTTCTTCATTCCTGTTTCCTGATTATTTTCCAGCTCATTAACGTTGCTACCTGAAAGAGAGGGAGATTTTAATGGCTGGAGTTTAGGCTGTGTTTCTGTTTTTGTGGTCAATTTGAAATTGAAAGTTTGCTTAAGGAAAAGGTTGGATCCAGGAGCCAAAGTGAGACTATAGGCTATCATTGATGTTTCTTTCATCTGTTTTTTTCCTCCTTTTATTATGGATAAGATTGGAAGCCTTTTATTGAATAAAATGAACCCTTATATGCTGGATTAAAGTGAAAGAATGAGCCTGACCTGTGGTGGCACAGATATAAAGTGTTGACCTGGAATGCTGAGCTTGCCAGTTTGAAACCCCAGCTTGCCCTGTCAAGGTCGTGCGAGAAGCAACTATAAGTTGATTCCCATTCCTCTCCCCCACCTTTCTCTCTCTCTCTTATCTCTTCAAAAGTCAATAAATCGCCTGACCAGGTGGTGGTGCAGTGGATAGAGTGTCGGCCTTGGACACTGAAGACCCAGGTTTGAAATCCCGAGGTCACCAGCTTGAGCGCGAGGTCCTCGGCTTGAGTGTGGGATCATAGACATGACCCCATGGTTGCTGGCTTGAGCCCAAAGGTCACTGGCTTGAGCCCAAGGTCACTGGCTCAGCCGGAGCCCCCCAGTCAAGGCACATATGAGAAGGCAATCAGTGAACAACTAAGGTGCCACAACCATGAGTTGATACTTCTCATCTCTCCCCTTGCTTCCCTGTCTCTCTCCCTCTCTCTTTCGCAAAATAAATAAATAAATCCGTAAATAAAATCTTTAAAGAGAGAAAAAAAGAATGAGAAGTATTGTCCTAGAGACCTGAAATTCACAATCTAATTTTTCTCAAGAAATCTAGATTCTTTTGTTTTCTTCAGAACTTACCACATAACAGATGCAAATTTAAATAATACCTGATTTGTATTGTTGTACATTTTTCTCTGTGTAAAAAAAGCTTTTGTATTAGTTTCTAGTTGGTAAATAAGTTGTAATTGTGCTACTGACTCATTTATTTAATTTTTTGTGAACATACCAATATATATTTATCACATAATGTCAGTGTAAGGAGGAAGGATTAATTTAAAATTTGATAACATTAATCATGATCGGTGATATTTCTAATGCATTTTCAGAATTGAATGTTGAAGGCTTTGCAGTTGTTTTTATCTTTATTTTTTTAAGGCAACAAGAACTAGCCACAGTACTACAGTGATTAAATTTCAGTTAAAGAGATATTAAGTACTTTCTCTGAGTAAGGCTTTCATTTAATCTTGATTTTTACTTTTTAACCTTAATTTTAATAAATAAATATCTTTAATCTGAGAATTGGTTATCTTTGGTTTAATTTTATCTTAACTTAGCACAGCCAGAAAAGTATGTGGTTTATTCCAAAAGTTGTAAAATGCAAAAGCCTCTCAAAGTATTTAGTAGCAATAGTAGAGAAGGTCACAGTATGATTTTTAACTGAAAGTGGAACTTTTTTTTTCTAACCTGGAACATAAATTCCTTAGCCTCAGAGCAATGCATGATATTTTTTCTAAATTGAATGGGTGAATAAAAATATACACACAGGCTGCAAAGCCAGCAAAGTACTAGCCTTATATATATTAGTATAAGTCAAACATTGTTCACACTGTGTACCAAGATAAATTTCAAATGAATCAAAAAGTGAATCCGGCCCTGGCCGGTTGGCTCAGCGGTAGAGCGTCGGCCTAGCGTGCGGAGGACCCGGGTTCGATTCCCGGCCAGGGCACACAGGAGAAGCGCCCATTTGCTTCTCCACCCCTCCGCCGCGCTTTCCTCTCTGTCTCTCTCTTCCCCTCCCGCAGCCAAGGCTCCATTGGAGCAAAGATGGCCCGGGCGCTGGGGATGGCTCTGTGGCCTCTGCCTCAGGCGCTAGAGTGGCTCTGGTCGCCAACATGGCGACGCCCCGGAGGGGCAGAGCATCGCCCCCTGGTGGGCAGAGCGTCGCCCCATGGTGGGCGTGCCGGGTGGATCCCGGTCGGGCGCATGCGGGAGTCTGTCTGACTGTCTCTCCCTGTTTCCAGCTTCAGAAAAATGAAAAAAAAAAAAAAAAAAAAGTGAATCCGTATAAAAAGAAGAAAACATTGGTGATTCTTCCATATCCTGAAAATGGAGAAAGTATTTCTAACCATGACTCAAAAAGACAAAAGCAATAAGAGAAACGGTTGATAAGTTTCATTGTATAAATTCAAATAAAAATTTTGGTGGGGGTTAGGGGAGAATGTGAGCAAATTTTTAAAATAAGAAAAATTGCAAAACTATTTACCACTTTTAATTTCCCTGATATATAAAAACTTTCAAAAGGGAGAGAAAATTTATATTAGTATAATGGGTTTTTTTAAATCAGGAGTAATGTTAATCATAGAAATTTTTCTGAATATGCACAGCCCAACTCCAGGTTCACTGGCCCAGTTTTCCACAGTGGCCTGCCCTGTGTTGTTTGGAAGAGTTCTTCCAGGTGATAAAATCCCTGGTTTAGCTCTTTGTCTTAATATGCTTTTATTTTTCAGAATCCTGGACATGATTTAACATATTTCCCCATGTATAAGATGCTTCCATGGTAAGACTCACCTTAATTTTGGGGCCTGCAATTATAAAAAAAAAGTATTACATAAAGTTACTGAACTCAAGTTTTATTCATCATAAAATTCATACAACTCCTCATCACTGTCAAAACTCCCATCTGGCCCTGGCCGGTTGGCTCAGCGGTAGAGCGTCGGCCTAGCGTGCGGAGGACCCGGGTTCGATTCCCGGCCAGGGCACACAGGAGAAGCACCCATTTGCTTCTCTACCCCTCCGTCGTGCTTTCCTCTCTGCCTCTCTCTTCCCCTCCCGCAGCCAAGGCTCCAT
Source organism: Saccopteryx bilineata (assembly GCF_036850765.1). Lineage (NCBI taxonomy): Eukaryota > Metazoa > Chordata > Mammalia > Chiroptera > Emballonuridae > Saccopteryx > Saccopteryx bilineata. The sequence continues at coordinate 160,222,237 of NC_089490.1, forward strand.
TGGAGCAAAGATGGCCCGGGCGCTGGGGATGGCTCCTTGGCCTCTGCCCCAGGCGCTAGAGTGGCTCTGGTCGCAACAGAGCGATGCCCCGGAGGAGCAGAGCATCGCCCCCTGGTGGGCAGAGCGTCGCCCCCTGGTGGGCATGCCGGGTGGATCCTGGTCAGGCACATGCGGGGGTCTGTCTGACTCTCTCTCCCCGTTTCCAGCTTCAGAAAAATACAAAAAAACAAACAAAAAAAACCCCCAAAAAACCCCTGATGATTGAAGCTTCTCATCTCTCTTCGTTCCTGTCTGCCTGTCCCTAGCTATCCCCCTCTCTGACTCTCTCTCTGTCTCTGTAAAATAAATAGACAAACAAACAAATAAATAAATAAAAGGGGTAAAAGTAGTCTGGCCAGATGGCTCAGTGAATAAAGTTTCCTGGGATGTCGAGGTCACAGGTTTGATCCCCAGTCAGGGCATTTATGAGAAGTAATCATTTAGTGCACAACTAAATGGAACAACTAAGTGAAACGAGTTGATGCCTCTCTCTCTCTCTCTCTCTCTCTCTCTCTCTCTCTCCTTTTCCCCATTCATCTTTTCTCAATTCAATGAAAAAAATTAAAAAATAAAAGTGGTAAAAGTAAAGAACTGAGTATTTAACCTGCCTTTCAGATATGAACTTTATTTTCAATTAACCAAAAAGTTTTTCTTTGATGGATAAATGAAAAAAGCTAATAAATAAAAAAAGGAGTAATTAGAATATTATTATTTTGTAAACTCCTAAACTCCTAATGAATTAATAGATCTGACAGTGATCATTAATAGCTGCTAACACCCCCAAAAGTTAGTCTAACAGGCATTATGTACCTCTTGGAGCATGTATACAACACCCCAATAGAATATTCTTTCCAACAAATTTGAATCAAATCGAGCTTTTAGACCTAGCTCCAAAGTTATACAAAATATGGAACAAAATTCTGTTAAACAATACTAAGGGGGTTCAAATAAACAAAATCAGTGATATGAAAGACCCTAAGAATGAAAGAAATCTTTTGAACAATGGCTGAGTAAATGAGAATTCTTCTGTCAGTTATGATAATGACTGCTTATGTGTAAATGGTGCTACATTTATAAAATAAGAGTTCTTGTCTTTTAGAACTGTGTACTGAAATATATAATGATATGATAAAATGTTATGATATCTGGGATTTACTTAAAAATAACAAGGCAGCCCTAGCCAGTTGGCTCAGTGGTAGAGCGTTGGCCTAGTGTGCAGAAGTCCTGGGTTTGATTCCCGGCCAGGGCACACAGGAAAAGCACCCATCTGCTTCTCCACCCCTCCCCCTCTCCTTCCTCTCTGCCTCTCTCTTCCCCTCCTGCAGCCAAGGCTCCATTGGAGCAAAGTTGGTCTGGGCGCTGAGGATGGTTCTGTGGCTTCTGCCTCAGGCACTAGAATGGCTCTGGTTGCAACAGAGCAACGCCCAGATGGGCAGAGCATCGCCCCCTGGTGGGCATGCCGGGTGGATCCCGGTCAAGCGCATGCGGGAGTCTGTCTGATTGCCTCCCTGTTTCCAACTTCAGAAAAATACAAAATAAATAAATAAATAACAAGGCAGAACAAGGTGGAAAGACGGGTAAGAGTGTGGATAAAACAAGAGTAGGATCAGTAAATTGATGATTTTTATAGTTTGATGATGTTTACCTGGGGGTTCATGGTACAGTTCACTCTCTCTCTCTTTTTCTCTCTGTTTATTTTATTTATTTATGTATATAATATGTGTGTTAAAGGAGAATCTAAATTTTAGCTCAGATCACATAGAACTATGAGAAATGAAAAGACTTTTTATACTATAAAAACTCAATTATACAGTGTTATCAAATAATAACATTTACTTAAATACTTGAGTATCATTATAGTAGGTCCTAATAATACAGAGGTGAACATAAATTGTTCCTGCCCTCTTGGAGTTTACAATCAAATAGACAGACAATCCTATGTCATCCAAATAAAGATAGCATTGCAACTGTTACACTGGACATGTATGAGAGGAAAGGCAGATCTTTCCTGGCAGATCTTATAATAGGGAATCTGCTGAGAGTTAATTAGGTGAAAGTAAAGGAGAAAATTTTGTAGGTAGAAAGAGCTGTAGTCAAAGTGCTCTACTTAAATTTAAGTTCTTTAAAATTAAAATTTATAATTCAGTTTCTCAGTCACAGTAGGACATTTCAAGTCATATTGGCTACTGATAGCACAGATATGGCACATTTCTGTCATCGCAGAAAATTTTATTGGCTAACTCTGAAACATAGCATCTATATCTTATCCCCAGCAGAAAGAAGATAAAGATATATTTGCCCTGTAATAATTTGTTTGTTTTCCTCTTTATTCAAAATCTTAAGAGAAATGTAAATATGATTTTTTTTCCTTTTTTTTTTTTTTAGAATTTATTTATTGATTTTTGGAGAGGGGAGCGAGAGAAAGAGGGTAGAGAAGCAGGAAGCATCTACTCACAGTAGTTGTGTCCTGTATGAACCTTGACCAGGCAAGCCCAGGGATTTGAACCGGCAACCTCAGTATTCCAGGTTGATGCTTTATCCACTGCACCACCACAGGTCAGGCCAAATATAAATTTAAAACCAAACATTAAGTCCACTGAAATAGTTTAGAAATTTTTCTGTGACCATGACAGAAACAGATATTTCACTAAGTCACATATCAAAATGAGTAGGCTTCTGCATTCTTTTCACATCTAGCTCTGCTTTTCAAAGTACAAGATTTAATAATTCATCATTTATCATAATTGATCTTTTCTCTCTAGCATTCAATTCATTCATTCATTCAACTGTTTCTCAAGCATGTATTTTTATAAACTGCATTCGGTAGATATGTTGAGTGTCTTAATTTGTAACAACAGTTCCTTACACACACACATACATACACACACACACACACACACACACAGAGTTTTTTTCATGCATTTAATTTGTTGAAGAGATAAAAAATATCCGAATGAATTCTCCATGTTTTAGATTAGGCCAGTTACATCCTTGTAGTGTCTCTTAACATGACCTCTTATTATCTGTACACAAGTGTTAGATCTAGAGTCTTAATTATTAATTAGATTCTGGTTCAGTTCTTTTGGCACATAATTGGTGCTTTGTTCTTCCTATTACATCATATAAGGAGGCACATAAAGTGTGGGTGTCCCATTTTTAGTAACTCTAAAATTAATTATTAGATCAGTGCTATCATCCTGATCCACTTATTATAATGTTCCCCATCTACCAAATAATTTTAGAGCAGTATTTCTTAATCTTGGCTGCATATGAGGATCACTGGGAGCTTTTAAAAGTTCCAGTGAGAATTTACTTCTGACCAACTGAATCTTAATTTCTGGGTGTGAGGCCTAGGCAGAGGTATATTTGAAAAGTTCCCAAGTGGTTCTAGAGTCGAGCCAGGAGTGGAAGACACTGGTTTGTCATCTATTAATGATTTTTTTCCTAGTCACTTACTTCATAAGGGGTTACAAAATGGTTTTGTTCCTTTTTTTTTTTTTTTTTGCATTGATCAGCTAGAATTCTATACAGAACTTTTTCTCAACTCTTTAGTTACCTAGAAACTATATTACCTTACAAACTTGGGGGACACTAGGATATAAGCAGTTACAGAACTGAGCAATAAATGCTATTAAGAAGATAGGCAATAAGTTTGTGGGATCATGAGATGCATACAGGCAGAAGAAAGAGTCAAGAAGATTTTACCAAAGTAGTGATATCTTTGTTGCATTTTAATGGATGACAGGAAGGACTTCACCAGTTAGAGAATCAGAGAAATGATAATGTTAGGAGATTATCAGGAAGTTCTTTGTGGAAGAACATAAGGTTTTTCGTTAGGAACATCTCTACTGTGATTATTCAGGGCTTTGTCACACTCTGCATACTATAATTAAATAAGTACCATGTTTAATTACCACAGCTTTGGTTTTCAGACTTCATCGTTAAGGAGCTTATACCTGATCAAATTGGACTATTGGATAATATTAGTGGGAGTATGGAAGATGGGCAAGAAATCAGCCAATCAAGTACGTTTGAGCACATACCAGATGCCTAGAGTGAAGAGGAGGTAAATGTAAATAAATAGAAGTTGTATGATCTTCTCTATCTTAAGGCAGTAATAACTTACATTTGGATAAGATTTTACAGTTTGTGTATAATTATTGGTCTTATTGGTAATTATTTCATATACTGATTGGTCTTATTTAATTTTTAAAATTACAGTTTTATTACAGTTTATTTGTAAGAACTGCAGGGAAAGGAAGTGACTGGCCTATCTGGAGGAGGGATAGATCAAGGCCAGCTGGGAGACTGCTGTTAGAGTAATGCAAGCGTGTGTGATGAGAACCCCCATTATCTTATCAAAGCAAAGGGATAGAAATGAATAGATGGTAATAGATATCAGAAAAAATTTGAAGATAAAGAGGAACTTAATCCAGTTACAGATTGGACATAGAGATGACAGCACAGGAAGTGGAAAGGAGAGCTTGACAACGATGATGCTCAAAGAATTTCATCTAGGAAACAATGTCTGTACTATTAAGAAATAGTTTGCCTGACCAGGCATTGGCGCAGTGGATAGAGAGTCAGACTGTGATGCAGAGGGCTCAGGTTCAAGACCCTGAGGTCGCCAGCTTGAGTGCGGGTTTACCTAGTTTGAGCAAAAGCTCACCAGCTTGGACCCAAGGTCGCTGGCTTGAGCAAGGGGTTCCTCGGTCTGCTGAAGGCCCACGGTCAAGGTACATATGAGAAAGCAATCAATGAACAACTAAGGTGTCGCAACGAAAAACTGATGATTGATGCTTCTCATCTCTCTCTGTTCCTGTTTGTCCCTATCTATCCCTCTCTCTGACTCTCTCTTTGTCTCTGTAAAAAAAAAATAATAATTTGACTTTGTGCAAACTATTCAAGATCTTTTAACCCCAATTGCCATATTTATAAAAAGAAGAGTTAAGTATTACGATATAGTAAATAGTAGTTGGGCTTCAGAGTCACAGATTTACCATTTAGTCTCAGCTTTGCCTTTTGAGTCTTCAGGCACTTTGATTTTCTATAAATGGAAATGGTTATTATGAGAAGACAGATTTATACGAGATAATACATGTAAAGCACATAGTAGAATGCCTTCCTCATAACGTCAGTGTTGAACAAATGTTCTTTTCCATCTCAGTTTCTTCTGTTTAAGAACTTGGATTGTGAAGTTACCTCAAGATTCCTGTGTTAGGAGATTTCAGTGTCACTAGAAATGGGTTGAGGAGTCATCAATATATTAGAAATAATTAAAGTCATGACTATGAATGAACCCTTGTTTAGTCCAGTGCGTTTTTTTAATATTGTTTCTGCATTTTTGCAGCTAAATATGGCTGAAGGAAAAACTTAAAACCCTGTTGATTGGTGTCATTTAAATTCATGACCATGAACCTCGAGTGGATCTTTAATTCTTCCAGACAATCATACTCTACCGTCCTGGTTCATTCTTTCTCACTCTCCTAAACAATTATTTTACATTTTGTTCTCTCTGTATTCTTTTTTTTTTTTTCTTTTTTATCCATTTTTCTGAAGCTGGAAACGGGGAGGCAGTCAGACAGACTCCCGCATGCGCCCAACCGGGATTCACCTGGCACGCCCACCAGGAGGCGGTGCTCTGCCCCTCTCGGGCATCGCTCTGTTGCATCCATCCCACATTTGTTCTCATGATGACTTTACTTCCTGTTTAAATGAGGAAAGTGAAGCGCTGGGAGAAAAATTCTAGCTGGCATGTAACACACATGTACTCTGTGTTCCTGCCTCTTAGCATCCCTCAAGCATTTTGGTGATAGTCTCCACCATGAAAAAAGTGCCCCACCACAAATCTTAGTGCCTGGCTTACAGTGGATACCCATTATATGTATGTCCCCCCCACCTTTGGACCTTTTTCACTTCTCTGACCTCATTGCATTATGTGTACCACATATTTGACTTTTAAAACATCTAGTTGCAGCCTAACCAGGTGGTGATGCAGTGGATAGAGTGTAGGACTGGGATGCAGAGAACCCAAGTTTAAAACCCCGAGGTTGTTGGCTTGATCATGGGATCATAGACGTGACCCCATGGTCACTGGCTTGAAGCCCAAAGTTGCTGGCTTGAACCCAAGCTTGCTGGCTTGAGAAAGGGGTCGCTCGCTCTGCTGCAGCTCTCCCCTTCCCGCCCCCCTATCAAGGCACATAACGAGAAAGCAATCAGTGAACAACTGTGGTGCTGCAACAAAGAATTGATGTTTCTCATCTCTCTCCTTTCTTGCCTGTCTGTCCTATCTGTTCCTTTCTCTTTCTCTCTCCCTCTCTCTGTCAGTAAAAGAAAAATTAAAACATCTAGTTGTAGAAATATTTATTGTCACAGAGGACAGTATTATATGATTGCATTTATTTGAAGTATCCAGAATAGGCAAATCCACAGAGACAGAAAGTAGATAGTGTTCACCTAGGGCTGGAGGATAGAGAGACTTCATGTGTGGGTGGTAAAGGCCAAGGAATGTAGGTTTCTTTTTGTCGTGATGAAAATTTCCAAAATTCATTGTGGTGATATACAACTCTGTGAATATACTAAAAGCTATCGTACACTTTAAACCAGCGAATTTTTTGGTATGTGAATTATATCTCACTAAAGTTTTTAAAAAGAAACTGCACTGTTAGGAGCATCACATATACAGGTTGAGGCAAGGTAAGTTTGCAATTGTGTGTATGGAAAATAATACAATAATAAATAAGAATAAACTTCCATGTACTCACAACTGTAAACCTACTTTTGCCCTACTCTGTATTTATCCGTCACTTATAACCTCACTGCAGTCCTGGTTTCTCTTTTTTCTAATGGCGATCAAGGCTTTTCTTGGCTGTATAAATTTCCAGTGCTGCAAACCTGATAATAAGTGGCCCAGCCACATGTTTAGACACTACTAACCATAGATTTGAGTTCTGCTTATTAATTAAGAAGAGTGTTCTTGCCTGACCAGCCGGTGGCACAGTGGATAGAGCGCTGGACTGGGACGTGGAAGACCCGGGTTCAAGACCCTGAGGTCACCAGCTTGAGCATGGGTTCATCTGGTTTGAGCAAAGCTCACCAGCTTGAGCCCAAGGTCTCTCTGTCCCTATTGGCCTATCTGTCTCTATCACACACACACACACACAAAGTGTTCTTTTTATTTAGGTGTATGCTGGCTTTTTATTTATTTTTATTTTTTTAGTGAGAGATACAGAGGAACAGGAAGGGAGAGAGTTAAGCATCAATTTGTTGGTGCAGCATTTAGTTGTTTATTGATTACTTTCTCATATGTGCCTTGACTGGGAGGCTTCAGCTGAGCCAGTGACCCCTTGCTCAAGCCAGCGACCATGGGGTCATATCTATGATCCCACGCTCAACCTGAAGACCCTGGGGTTTCGAACCTAGATTTCAGCATCCCAGGTTGATGCTTTATCAGTGCACCATTGCCTGGTCAGGTGGATTTTTTAATATATGTACTTGGCCTTTGTTAACTCTGAAGTCTGATACCACTAGATTATCGTATGTTGCAGCCTTCTGTCTGCTTAAGAACATATAGAGCCCTGGCCGGTTGGCTCAGCGGTAGAGCGTCGGCCTAGCGTGCGGAGGACCCGGGTTCGATTCCCAGCCAGGGCACACAGGAGAAGCGCCCATTTGCTTCTCCACCCCTCTGCCGTGCTTTCCTCTCTGTCTCTCTCTTCCCCTCCCGCAGCCAAGGCTCCATTGGAGCAAAGATGGCCCGGGCGCTGGGCATGGCTCTGTGGCCTCTGCCTCAGGCGCTAGAGTGGCTCTGGTCGCAACATGGCGACGCCCAGGATGGGCAGAGCATCGCCCCCTGGTGGGCAGAGCATCGCCCCATGGTGGGCGTGCCGGGTGGATCCCGGTCGGGCGCATGCGGGAGTCTTTCTGACTGTCTCTCCCTGTTTCCAGCTTCAGAAAAATGAAAAAGGAAAAAAAAAAACAAAAAAACAAAAACAAACAAACAAAAAAAGAACATATAGAAATTGTAATGGGGGAAAAGTGAAACATGAATAGCAGAACAACATAATTGTTGAAGCTGGATAATTGGTAATGGGGGTTCGTGGGTTTACTGTAGGCTTGAAATTTGAAGGCTTGAAATTTCCCATAGAAAGGTTTTTGTTGTCATTGTTTAAAGAGGACCTGACTAGATTTTAATGAATAAAATAGACTTAGTAATTGACTAATATTAATTCATTCAGTCATTTCTTTATAGAGCATCTGCTATGTACTAGCACTGAACTGAGCTTATATGAAGTAGTTTACATATTCACAGGAGGATAAAAAGCATCTATATTGTATATCTGAAATAATATGCATGTGCAAATAATGCAAGACTTGAATTTGATTTTATTCAGCACACCTAACTGCCCCTTTATCCATTCATATAACAATGCACTTACTAGGTATGAGGCTATGTGCTAGGGATGGGGATGTGTACTTTAGAGTGGAAGGAGTGAGGGATGATGAGCCTCGTAGGCCTGGAAAGTCTTTAGAGTGTAAGGTCAGAAGTTTCGGAGGCTTTGTGGCCTAAAAGCAAAGCTTCTTTTATCATTATTATTATTATTAAATTTATTGGGGTGACATTGATTAATAAGATTATATAGGCTTCAAGTGTGCATTTCGGTGATACATGATCAATATATTGCATTGTGTGCCCACTACCCAAAGTCAAATCATATTCTGTCACCATATATTTAACCCTATTAATTCCTCACCCTCTTCCCTCTGGTAACCACCACACTGTCTCTGCAAGTTTCCATTTTGTGTCCCATGTATAAGTGAAATCCTATGGTTCTTAGCTTTTTCTGACTGACTTATTTTGCTTAGCATAATATTCTCAAGGTCCATCTTCCAGTGTGCTCTTTTCTTCTCAACCCTTTAATATTTTGGGCTGGAGAGCCTTTGGCTTTGGAAACTGGTGTGTCTCTGGAGTATTGGATATATGACTGGGACACAAAAGACTGAGATCTGGCTATTGTATCTCTTCTGGTCTCAAAACAGAAAGATAAAAAAAAAACCTTCAGATCTCTTTATACAGGTTTTCACTTCCAGTTAAGCAAGATAGAAAAGCAGCAACTGGGAAAGAGCTTTCACTGGATACAGGAGAAAATGTAAGAGTGCCTACCTGTGACACGCAGGGGCAACAGGGTGTAATGGGCCAGAGTACCAGCTTCGGGGCCTGATTTGTATGTATAGGAAATTCATTGCTCTTATTTTTCATCAAAGTAGCTGAATGATGAGTCTGTATCTGGGTGTGATCAGGAAAATGAAGGCAAAATGAATACTTTCATGTGTGTTTATAATTAAAACTATTGCATTTTTTTTTTATGGACTGTTACACCTGTAATATATTTTTCTTCCTCTTAGGTTTTTTTTTTCATGCTCATCTTCAGTGAGCAATATAAAACAAAGTCACTACTAATGCCCCAAACACCAGGAAATTATAAGGAAAACAGTTTCTGTTGTTTTAACCTTAGTCAATCTCCAAAATAACTTTAAAAATTAACCCAAAATATTCTCCTCTTACCTCCTGCAGCAAAGAATCAGCATTAAAAATTTTAGCTGGAGTGTGTCTCTTCCCCTCAAAATTTAAGCATCTAAAAATAGTCTCTTAGGATAAAAGTGCCTCTTCGTGAAGAAAAATAGCATCGTAACCACAATATTATAACAAACCAAAATTAAATCATAGCTCTAAGTTTGGTATCTCTGCCATTAACCTGACATGTTATACAGTCTGAATATGTAATCTGAATTAGAGACATGGGTCTAATGCACAAATGCATTTTATGTAAGTGTGTTATACATCCTGGGAGAATCAACACAGAAGAGACAAATCAGTCTGTAAAGTGTGTTTCTAGAATGTTGCTTGAGGTTTCTGTAATTTAATTCTCTTGGTATTTTCTGCATTTTGGAATTCTTCCCAGGACAGTTTATTAATACTTGGATTTTGGTTTCAGTCTCTTTCCTTTCTCCTTTTTACTTTTCATTTTTTTCAGTGAATACTTAGACTGTGAAGGTTAAGAAAACCAATAGTTCCAGAAACTAAATTCTATATTTAACTGCAGACTGGGTGTGGTTCAGACAACTGCATTGCAAGCTTGCTAGTGTTTTGCCAGTCATCAAAACCCTGACCTGCAAGTAACATTTCTTTTCCTAGTCTTCTGACTCAAATATGCTGAATTATGATGATACGACGATATAGGAGATATATATAGATAGATATAGATATAGATATAGATATACATATACATATACATATACATATACATATATAGGTATAAATAAAGACAAAAGAGTTGCATAGGTTCGCCCAGGCTGGGGTAGTTCAGTTGGTTAGAGTGTCATCCTGATATACTAAGGTTGCAGGGTTGTTGTTGTTGTTGTTTTTTTAAGTAAGAGGCAGGGAGGCAGAGAGACAGATACCTACATGCACCCGCAAGCGGGATCTACCAGACAGTACCCTACTAGGGCGATGTTCTGCCCATCTGAGGTCCTTGCTCCACAGCCAAGCTATTTTAGCACCTGAGGCGAGGCCAGGGTGCCAGCCTCAGTGCCTGGGGCCCGTTTTCTTGAACCATTGGAGCCACGGCTGCACTATGGGAAGAGAGAGAGAGAGAGAGAGAGAGAGAGAGAGAGAGGAGGAGGGGTAAAGAAGCAGATTGTCACTTCTCCTGTGTGCCCTGACCGGGAATTGAACCGCTACTTCCACATGCTAGGCTGATGCTCTACCACTGGCCAACCAGCCAGGGCAAGGTTGCGGGTTTGATCCTCGGTCAGGGAACATACAAGAATCAGCCAATGGCCTGACCTGTGGTGGCGCAGTGGATAAAGTGTCGACCTGGAAATGCTGAGGTCGCCGGTTCGAAACCCTGGGCTTGCCTGGTCAAGGTACATATGGGAGTTGATGCTTCCAGCTCCTCCCCCCTTCTCTCTCTCTGTCTCTCTCTCCTCTCTGTCTCTCTCTCTCTCTCCTCTCTAAAAATGAATAAATAAAAAAAATTTAAAAAAAGAATCAGCCAATGAATGCATAAATAAAGGAACAACAAATCAATCTCTCTCTCTCTCTCTATATATATATATATATTCCCCCCTCGTTCCTTTCTCTAAAATATATAAGTAGATTTTAAAAAAACTAGTTGCATAGGTTCAAAGTTGAAGTGGCTCTGCAAGATCTGTTTTTGTGTTCTTCTGTAATCTCCAAATGATATTAACCTGCCCTACTTTTACAGTGCTGCTTCCCACAATTCTTTTATTACCTTTAATTATTACAATGCAATTTAAAATTTTTTACACAAGAAGTCTTCTCCACTTCAGCTCCTATTTTGTGAGGTTACATTTTCTTTTAATGATTTCTCCTTCATGTTTTGCTTTACTTTCTTAATTACTAAAAAAATAGAGAAATAACTGCTTGTTCTCCTAGTAAGATCCCCCCCTTTAAGTAAAAACACTGTCTCTTGAAGAGAATCCTGTTACTTTGTAAAATGGAAACATAAGCACCTTTTTCTTTCTTAGCAGTATTCTTGTGTATTGTTTTGTGTAGTGTCCGAATATTCATTTGGTGTCATTCATACTAAACAGAACTCTATGAAGTAAAAGATCCTGCTCGCTTCAGTAAGGTTACCCCTAACCAGAAAAAAAAAAAATTAGAGCAGAAATGCTTTATAAATGCTTTCATTTAAGAGATTGAGACCTATCCAGATGTTTCTTTGAATGACAGCTTGTATCGTGAACAATAAAAGGACTGATTTGCCTTCCTTGTACAAAAATACATAAATTGCATCTGCTGAGAACTGATTCAAGATTAATTAGCATTTAAGTTAAGAATCTCCCTTTGGTTTCATTTACCTATATTTGGATCCCATTTCTGCAGAGAATAAGAGAGACCGTAGAGATCATCCAGTTCAGTTTGTTTTTTAGGCTGAGAGCCTATACCCAGGAGGTTAATTAACTTGGCTAAACTCACTGAAGAAATAAGATTAAGTTGCTTTTTTTTTTTTTTCCATTTTTCTGAAGCTGGAAACAGGGAGAGACAGTCAGACTCCCGCATGCGCCCGACCGGGATCCACCCGGCACGCCCACCATGGGGCGATGCTCTGCCCATCCTGGGCGTCGCCATGTTGCGACCAGAGCCACTCTAGCGCCTGAGGCAGAGGCCACAGAGCCATCCCCAGCGCCCGGGCCATCTTTGCTCCAGTGGAGCCTTGGCTGCGGGAGGGGAAGAGAGAGACAGAGAGGAAATCGCGGCGGAGGGGTGGAGAAGCAAATGGGCGCTTCTCCTGTGTGCCCTGGCTGGGAATCGAACCCAGGTCCTCCGCACGCTAGGCCGACGCTCTACCGCTGAGCCAACCGGCCAGGGCAAGTTGCTTATTTTTAATCCACGGCCATGTGATCCACAGAATATAATTTTTTTGAAAGTGTATTCATTGAACTTCTCAGCCCTTTCTCTTTATGTTAATTTTATTGGTAAACATTTATTGACATCTGCTGTGTGTTAGGCTATATGCTGAGAACTGGGATTCAAAGATGAAGACAGAAGTCCTTATTATATTTAACTGAATTTCTTCTTGCCTGTGTTTCCTTATTCATCTCTTACTTTTTTCAAACCTCTTGGTCTTTCTCTTTCCCTCCTGAACTCCTTTCTGTATCTTCTCTTCACACTTTCCTTTTAAGCACACCTCCTGCTCTGCCACCTCTGATCTTCTAAGTTCCTGTTTAGTTGATCATAATGTAAACTGAATTATATTCTTAGTATTCCTTATTCTTAGGAATAAAGTATTATGCTCCCATTTTATTTGAAAAGCAAATTGGTCAACATAAATGTAAGAATTAGTAAATGTTACATAATTTCCAAGGGTCCTTCAAGTTCTCAAAATTGTATTGTGCTATGATTCTGATGACTCATAGTTCTTGTTTGTGTGGAGCCTTTGTTACCTTAGACTTTTGATAGAAAAATACTTCCCTTCCCACCTAGAATTAAATCTTTCGAAAGTAATTGGTGCTTAGCATAACAGCATGAATAGAGTACATTCAAAGAACAAAATCAGCTCCATGTTAACTAAGTTCTATGAGAATACCAGTTACCGCTAACCAGGGCTGTATGTATATACATATAATCTGTCTCAGTACCTTGTTTGGCAGTTGGCTTGTATTCTGATCCCTCAGTTTCTATGTTAATGTACATATATAATAATGAAATACTGAAAATGCAAAGAAATCATTGTTCACCTACCTTTATGTAGTGAGAATGATTTCCTTCTTCCTTAGAATATGGGAAAACTAAAACTCAATGATTAGAAGAAATTTTCTTATTTTTCATTTTATTTCTAAGAGTAAAACTTTCTCTAGTACTTTATATTTGAAAAGAAACTTAAATCTTACTCTCTTCTTTGTTATATTGCTGCTGAATTGAGTAGAGCAGCTGAAAAAAATATCTTTTTCTCAGGTCAAAGGAACCATATATCTGCTGGCCAGGATAGTTATTTTGTTTGGATAGGAAATACAGTGAATGTTTTTCGATTTCTTTACATTTCACCATGATAGCTTTTTAGCAAGGAGATAGGTCAGTGATGATGATTCTGTTAAGTGGAATGTCATGGTAAAATGACAGATGTGACCTGTGTCAAGTTGAAGAAAAATGTGAATGAAATATGTTAAGCAATAGAAGAAAAATTGCATTATTACAATAATATAAAAAGCCATAAACATACAAAGGTAAAAATTGGGAGAGGTAATAAAATTTTTAAATAAATGATTCAGCCTGACCAGGTGGTGGTGCAGTGGATGGAACGTTGGACTGGGATGCCAAGGACCCAGGTTCGAGACACCTGAGGTCCCCAGCTTGAGTGCGGGCTCATCTGGTTTCAGCAAAGCTCACCAGCTTGGACCCAAGGTCACTGGCTTGAGCAAGGGGTTGCTCGTTCTGCTGAAGGCCTGCGATCAAGGCACATATGAGAGAGCAATCAATGAACAACTAAGGTGGTGCAATGCACAGCGAAAGGCTAATGATTGATGCTTCTCATCTCTCTCTGTTTCTGTCTGTCCCTGTCTGTCCCTCTCTCTGTCTCTGTAAATAATAATAATAATAATAAAAATAAATAAATGATTCACCATAAATGTTTAATACTTAGTACATTTTTATGTTACTTTATGTCTTTTTGTTTCTTTCTGATTATATAGTTGTTAAGAACAAAAGACTTGATTTAAAAGATCTGGGGTTTCAGTATCAACTCTTTTAAAAGCTATAATAGGCCCTGGCCAGTTGGCTCAGCGGCAGAGCGTCAGCCTGGCGTGCGGGGGACCCGGGTTCGATTCCCGGCCAGGGCACATAGGAGAAGCACCCATTTGCTTCTCCACCCCCATCTCCTCCTTCCTCTCTGTCTCTCTCTTCCCCTCCCGCAGCCAAGGCTCCATTGGAGCAAAGATGGCCCGGGCGCTGGGGATGGCTCCTTGGCCTCTGCCCCAGGCGCTGGAGTGGCTCTGGTCACCACAGAGCGACGCCCCGGAGGGGCAGAGCATCGCCCCCTGGTGGGCTGAGCATCGCCCCTGGTGGGCGTGCCGGGTGGATCCCAGTCGGGTGCATGTGGGAGTCTGTCTGACTGTCTCTCCCCATTTCCAGCTTCAGAAAAAAAAAAAAAAAGCTATAATATTTTGTTATAAAGAAGTGCTATGATTTAATACTAAACGACAGTCGTGCAAAGATAATACATAGTAGGTATTTAATAAATAAATATATTCCTCCTACTACAGTCAGTACAGAAATATTAAATAAGAACTTTCAAAAAGAATGCTGGATTACTTCAAATGGAATTTTCTGAAGAGTTATTTTCTGTATTCCTAAGCCTCTGCCAATAAAAGTCTACTTAGTTTACTTAGTTTTTGTGTGTTTATTTGTTTTGTTTTTTTAAACTTAAAACAAAGTCATTCATCACCAGTGCTGAAGCATATTTAAAGATCGGGCTTTGCCCATTAGGTCTCAGTGTGTCCAAGGAGTCCGGTTGAAAACTCCTCAGAGGTGCCCTGTGCAGTAGGACACAGAGGAAAGTGTGAAGAAGGGCAGCAACACTGAGGTGACATTCGAGCTGGTCCTGCAGACAGGGATGATTTTGATGAGCTGGGAAGAAGAAGAAAAGTGTTCTTGGCAGTGGAAGCGGTATATTGAAGGCACAGAGGCATGAAAAATTAGATAACTTGAGTGTATGCTCAGTAAGGCAGGAAATAAGGCTGGGAAGTAGGTTATACTCAGATTATGGAAAACCCTTGTATCGCTACAGTTACATTTGTCTTTCTCAAACCTTTCATGGTTCAAACCATCCATGCCAGACTATGGTGGTTCTAATAATTGGAAAAAAAAATTCTTAATCTCTTTTTCCATTGTTTGTGCCACTTTCTTCCTATGTATAACTCATTAATAATAACCCTTTTGTGACAGGGACTCAAATTATTTTGAGGATGGACTTTGTGCGACTTCCTAGGAATTAAAAAATTTAAAGTTTTTGAAAAATTTTCTCAGCCTTTTTTTTTCTTAGGTGAGAAGTGGGGAGGCAGAGAGACAGACTCCTGCATGTGCCCAGACCAAGACCCACCAAACAAGCCCCCTATGGGGCGATGCTCTGCTCATTTGGGGCTGTTGCTCAGCAACCAAACTATTTTAGCCTCTGAGGCGAGGCAATGGAGCCATCCTCAGCACCCGGGGCCAACTTGCTCCAACCACGCCATGGCCATGGGAGGAGAAGAAAGAGAGAGAGAGAGCAGGGGAAGAGGGAGGGGTAGAGAAACAGATGGTCACTTCTCCTATGTGCCCTGACCAGTAATTGAACCCAGCACATTCACATGCTGGGCCAACGCTCTACCACTGAGCAAACCATCCAGGGCTCCAGTCTTTCTTTTTGAAGATAAAAGCCTGTATTATATTACCTTTTCTATGTGTTCAGGGAAATATGTTGAAATTTCAACTGCTTTCAATTAGAAAAAAATCTTCTGATCTATTTTTTTCCCTGCTGTCTTGTATTATAAAGGTGGGTTATTATAAAATCCAATTTTCTACTGACTTTTAAGTGGTGCATTGTTGGAAGAAAGATTGAGTCATATCTTTACCAGAATGGAATATTTTACCATCTGTTCAGTAAATTTACCTGGTATTTCAGTGTTGTAATTTATATGCTCCTGCAGGTGGAGGTTTGGTTATACTCAGGTGGCCTGTAGGCTAGTGCAGTGCAATACATAAGTCTGACATCAGTGAGTATTGCTTGCGCTGGAGCAAACTGAATATTTAAGAAGACTGCAACTTTAACAACATTAGAAAATGCTATACCTCATCTTCCCAGACATATTAGACTTCAGCTGGGGGATAGAGTAATGCAGTATTTTATAATTTTGTTGAGTTTGTAAGGCCTTCAATTCAATGATAAATAATTTGGTGATTTAAAATGATCCAGTAAAAATGACTCAATAACAGCAGAAAAATGACTTTCAAATGCCTCGGTGTTATTTTTCCTTAGCCCGGACATTGTACCATTTCCCTTCCACAAAAACCACTTTGTGGGCGTCAAGTTGGTGTTCGTCCTGGTCTGTAACAAATCATGACCTACAGTATATGCGCCCAGCCTACCTTAGGTTGTCTTGCTGTCACTGTAGCCCCTGGCAAGCTGGTCTTCCTTCCCTCTCTAATGACGTCATTGCTCTTTTAGGATAGAAAATGCTGAAAGAATACACTATAAAATTTGGAATTAATGGATGCTGGAAGTTGAATTTTAAAGAGTTTATCTTCTTTCATACTCCTTATGGAATGACTTGGGTGGAACATAATGAACCCTCCTCCTATATCTCTCAAAATAGAAGGAAGTTCTTAACATTTATATAAGACAGCAGGAGCCTGGACATGACCTCATTTCAGTCCATTAGACTATTTGAGGAATAAAACAACAAAATTTTCCCACTTATTGACAGGTAAAGTTATCCTAATCCATTTCTCATAGCCAGTAAGAAGATGAACTGTCCTTAAATGCATTTTTAAATTGGCAAATTATACTTCCTGGTTCCTTTTTGGTCAAACAGAAATAGCCAAAAGAGAAATTATCACATTGTTTTTGAGGAAGATTTAAAATTCTCCCCATCCTCTTATGGAGGACCTGTCAATAGTTTCATTTTTATAAACAACAGGCCCCTCATTCATATAGTCCCAAGCCAGTTAAACAGGACTGAAGACCCCATGCTCCTCATACTGTTCTGTGGCCAGAGTTTACCAAGAAATGAAGTACAGTTTGGTAACTATTGGTTTTGTATGTAATGACTCACCAATGAGGACATGATTTACCCCAGAAGCAGAATTATAAGCATCATATTGTAAACATTAATACTGATGGAGACCAATTATAGGCTTAGCTATAAAACCTTCACAGAAAATTAGTAAGCTTTTCTTTTTTAAACTCACAGAATATGTAGTGTGCTTCTACTCTGTACCACTCACTGCAGGATACAGTTGACAGACATGTGGTTCTTAGAATAGTGCATTAGGAGACGATTAGTGATGGACTAAATACTCACAGCATCTACTGAGGTTTGCATATGTTTTATGTTTGAAGATCTCTATTTAGTAGAATGTGAACTTGTAGGTATGCCCACTAAGGGGTGATGCTCTGCCCATCTGGGGCGTTGCTCAGTTGCAACTGGAGCCATTCTAGCGCCTGAGGCGGAGGCCATGGAGCCATTCTCAGCACCTGGGGCCAACTTGCTCCAGTCCAGGCATGGCTGCAGGAGGAGAAGAGAGAGAGAGAAGCAAGAGGAGTAGGGTTTGAGAAGCAGATGGGCACTTCTCCTGTGTGCCCTGGCTGGGAATCAAACCCGGGACATCCACACACCAGGCCTACACTCTACCACTGAGCCAACTGGCCAGGTCAGTTATGTTATCTCATTTTAGATACAGACTATATGTCCTTTTAGCAAGATGTAGTCATTTTTCAAAAGTATAGTATTGATCTTAAGAAAAACCATATGGGAGATAACAGATTGATTTTTATCAAACCTGTTCTGTTGATTTTCACATTAAACTTTTGGTCTGTAGTGTCAGATTGGTAAGTGGCCAGTCTATAATTTGGCACTTTTTGTTTAAAAATAGGCTCCCTGCCTCAGGACAGCTTCTACACTAAGTATAAGAAACTTAACAATTCTGGATCGCCTTACAAATCTTTTAGAAACCTACTTGCTACCAGCAGAGGCTGACAAAAATAGTCAGGAAGCTATAGCTGCTTCCCAGCCAGAAGTGAAGCAGGTGCGGCAATGGGCACACCTCAGCTTCAGGGCCGTGGTGGGGGATGCAGTTCACTCTCCAAAGTACCACCATTTCTTTCCACTGGCATGAACTTCACTTAATCATCACTCACATTTGGTGGTTTCAGTAGGAAATGGGAAGTCCATGGACCAGCAAAACTAAACACTGTGCTCTTGTGTGTGTTCTTTTTCTTCCTTAATAAAATAAAATGAAAGGTTGAACAAACATTTAATGAATTTGGTGGTATGTAATCAAGAGACATGTTTCAAAAGAAATGCTGTTTCTCAGTTATTTTTCTTTGAGGTGCTTAGAATTTGTCAGTTTAATTTTTTTTTTTTTTTTTTGCCTGACAACTCCAGAAAATTGTCTATATTCTTGTCAAGGTCTTCATAGAAAGACTAAGACTAAAAGGTAGTATACATATTAGAAGGAAACTTGCCCTACAGTTGTCAAGTAGGAATAAAACTCACCAAAGCTCTACTAAAGGTTGGGCTTCGTTTGGGGCTGCTTGTTACTGGACAAGGGATAATAAGCCTATGTTGTTTTTTTTCTTTTTTTTTAAGATTTTATTTATTGATTTTAGAGAGAGATGAGAGAGAAAGGGGAGGAGCAGTGGGAAGCATCAACTCGTAGTAGTTACTTCTTGTATGTGCCTTGACCCGGTGAGCCCAGGGTTTTGAACTGGCAACCTCAGCACTCTAGGTCAATGCTCTCTATCCACTGCACCACCTCAGGTCAGGCCTGTGTTGTTTTCTAAAGTGTGCTTAAAATATCAGTGTTACTTGAAACTTGGTGAGCAAATAGCTGGAAGGGTATAGTGCTGTGCATAAATAAATTATTTAAACATAGAATCATTGCAATGAAGGACCTTGGGCCTGACCAGGTGGTGGCTCAGTGGATAGAGCATCGGACTGGGATGTGGAGGACCCAGGGTCACTGGCTTAAGCTGAAGGCCCATGGTCAAGGCACATATGAGAAAGCAATCAATGAACAACTAAGGTGTTGCAATGAAAAACTGATGATTGATGCTTTTCATCTCTCTCTGTTCCTATCTGTCTGTCCCTATCTATCACTCTCTCTGACTCCCTTCTGTCTCTGTAAAAAACCCCAAAAAAACAAAAAATGACCTTGGGAGACAAAAATTTCATGTTAGGGCACATTTCAGACATGGTATCCATAATTCTGATGTGTGGATTATTTTTTAAATGGATGAAGACAGGCATCTTACCATACCGATAAGAATTTGGAAGCCTTTTTATTTTTCAGTGTTAGTGTCTGAGGAGCACTACTAACTTTTGTACAATAGGTTAACTACACTGTATCCATAGATTTTACTTTAGGCTTGCACTGATGTGTTTGGAGGGAGAAGCCCTGGGGTTTATTTCATTCTCTTGTGCCCTGGGAAGAAGTGTCAGTCAGTGTATGGTTGTCTCCAGAGTAGGGTTCCTTTCCCAGGAGGAAAAAGCCCCTAGAGATGTAGCTGTGATTCAGGGACTGTCACCTGTTTCCTACTGATGCTCTCCCATCTTGGTTTTCAGACGCTTTTGTGAAATTTACCAGAGTTTGATTTAAATAATTCATTGCTACAGAGATTTGTATCTTAAAGGAAGTCTGCAACAATTTCGGTTCTTAGCGAAATAATGGCTGTTCCTGTGAGGCCTTTGAGCCAATGAACCGAGTCAGGAAACCAGACTTCTCCATGGTGTGACCTTGAACAAGTCAAATCTCCTCTCTGGCCCTTTGACTGAAACATTCAAAATGAAGAGTCTGACTTGGTAATGTTTCCTTCCAGTTAAAGTTCATTGATCCTTTGTCAGGATCTACTCTGGTTTATCTAAATCCATTTGTAATGAGCTATGTTACGGGATTCCATTGCATTTATGATTTAGAATTCCAAAATTCAGCTTCTCATATCTGATTCTTTTATCTCTGCATAGGCCATTGCTAATTTTTCCACTTAAAAGTCTTCTCTTCCGACCAGGCGGTAGCACAGTGCATAGAGCATCTGACTGGGATGTGTAGGAATCAGGTTCAAGGTCAAGACCCTGACGTCGCCAGCTTGAGGGCAGGCTCATCCGGTTTGAGCAAGGCTCACCAGCTTGAACCCAAGGTCGCTGGCTCGAGCAAGGGGTCACTGGCTGAGCTGTAGCCCCCCAGTCAAGGCACATATGAGAAATCAATCAATGAACAACTAAGGAACTACAATAAAGAATTGATGTTTCTCGCCTGACCAGGTGGTGGCGCAGTGGATAGAGCGTCGGACTGGGATGCGGAAGGACCCAGGTTCGAGACCCCGAGGTTGCCAGCTTGAGCGCGGGCTCATCTGGCTTGAGCAAAGAGCTCACCAGCTTGGACCCAAGGTCCCTGGCTCCAGCAGGGGGTTACTCGGTCTGCTGAAGGCCCACGGTCAAGGCACATGTGAGAAAGCAATCAATGAACAACTAAGAAGTCGCAACTCGCAAAGAGAAACTGATGATTGATCAGTTCCGTTTCTTCTCATCTCTCTCCGTTCCTGTCTGTCTGTCCCTGTCTATCTCTGCCTCTGTAAAAAAAAAAAAAAGAATTGATGTTTCTCATCTCTCTCCCTTACTGTCTTTCCCTATCTGTCCCTCTCTCTGACTCTGTCTTCTCTTGGTTTTTCTATTCTAAAACTTTTAAGAAGCTGCAAAGCCATGAAAACTTACAGCTTTTTATTTTATAATAGAACACATTTATTTATATTTTGGCTTTTTTTTTTATAGTTATGTGACCCTTCCAAAAAGCTGACTTGGAGAGAGCCATCATTTCTGTCTCTAGAATTAAAAATGAATTCTTAAAGTATAAATTTGTTGGCAAAAGGCGTTAAGATAAAAAAGAAAATTGCCTGACCAGGCGGTGGCGCAGTGGATAGAGTATCGGACTGGGATGCGGAGGACCCAGGTTCGAGACCCTGAAGTCACCAGCTTGAGCACGGGCTCATCTGGTTTGAGCAAAGCTCACCAGCTTGGACCCAAGGTCGCTGGCTTGAGCAAGGGGTTACTCGGTCTGCTGAAGTCCCACAGTCAAGGCACATACGAGAAAGCAATCGGTGAACAACTCAGGTGCGCAATGAAAAACTGATGATTGATGCTTCTCATCTCTCTCCGTTCCTGTCTGTCCCTATCTCTCTCTCTCTGTCTCTGTAAAAAAAAAAAAAAAAAAAAAAAAAAAGGAAAATTCATCTGACCTGTGGTGGCGCAGTGGATAGAGCATTGACCTGGAGTGCTGAGTTGCCGGTTTGAAACCCTAGGCTTGCCTGTTAAGACACATAGAGAAGTAACGATTATGAGTTGATACTTCCCACTTCTCTTCTACTGCCTTTCTCTCTCACACACACACTTCTCTCTCTGGGATCAATGAATAAAATCTTTAAAAAAAAAATTTTATGCAATTCTATTTTGCTCACGCTTTGAGACTGCAAATGGTATTTTCAAATAATGCTATTTTAAATTACAACATTAACAGGTACTTACGTAAAATATGGCAAAGGACAAAAAAAAAGTGAAGAAAATTCAGATATTCCTTTACACCATCCTTTAGAAATACTCATTCACCTTTGGTGTATTTCATTTCAATATTTTTATTTTATTTTATTTTATTTTAATGTGGTGACATTGATAAATCAGGGTAAATATGTTCAGAGAAAACATCTCCAGGTTATTTTGACATTTGATTATGCTGCAATCCCCTCACCCAAAGTCCAATTGTCTTCCGTCACCTTCTAATTCTTTGTGCCCCTGCCCTCTCCCAACCCCCTCCCCCAACCACCACACTCTTGTCCATGTCTCTGAGTCTGATTTTTATGTCCCACCTATGTATGGAATCATATAGTTCTTAGTTTTTTCTGATTTACTTATTTCACTCCGTATAATGTTATCAAGGTTCATCCATGTTATTGTAAATGATCCGATGTCATCATTTCTTATGGCTGAGTAGTATTCCATAGTACATATGTACCAAAGCTTTTTAATCTACTCGTCCACTGACGGACACTTGGGCTATTTCAGATCTTTACTATTGTGAACAATGCTGCCATAAACATGAGGGTGCATTTCTTCTTTTGAAACAGTGCTATGGTGTTCTTGGGGTATATTCCTAAAAGTGGGATGTCTGGGTCAAAAGGCAGTTTGATTTTTATTTTTATTTTTTTACAAGGACAGAGAGAGAGTCAGAGAGAGGGATAGATAGAGACAGACAGACAGGAACGGAGAGAGATGAGCAGCATCAATCATCAGTTTTTTTTGTTGAGACACCTTAGTTGTTCATTGATTGCTTTCTCATATGTGCCTTGACCATCAGTCCTTCAGCCAACCGAGTAACCCCTTGCTCTTACTTGAGCCAACAACCTTGGGTCCAAGCTGGTGACCTTTTATTGCTCAAAACAGATGAGCCCGCGCTCAAGCTGGCAACCTTGGGGTCTCGAACCTGGTTCCTCTGCATCCCAGTCCGATGCTCTATCCACTGTGCCACTGCCTGGTCAGGCTCGATTTTTAATTTTTTGAGGAATCTCCATACTGTTTTCCATAGTGGCTGCACCAGTCTGCATTCCCACCAGCAGTG
Organism: Saccopteryx bilineata; assembly: GCF_036850765.1. Taxonomy (NCBI): domain Eukaryota; kingdom Metazoa; phylum Chordata; class Mammalia; order Chiroptera; family Emballonuridae; genus Saccopteryx; species Saccopteryx bilineata. Next base: position 160,245,155 of record NC_089490.1, read on the forward strand.
CAGGAGGGTTCCCTTTTCTCCACATCCTCGCGAGCAGTTATTCTGTGTTGTTTTGTTGATCGCCATTCTGACTGGTGTGAGGTGATATCTCATTGTGGTTTTAATTTACATTTCTCTAATGATTAGTAATGTTGAGCATTTTTTCATATGCCTATTGGCCATCTGTATGTCCTCTTTGGAGAGGTGTCTATTCATTTCTTTAGCCCATTTTTTGATTGGATTGTTTGTCTTCCTTGTGTTGAGTTTTACAAGTGCTTTATAAATTTTGGTTATTAACCCCTTATTAGACATATAATCAAATATGTTCTCCCATTGTGTAGTTTGTCTTTTTATTCTGTTATTTTCTTTAGCTGTGCAAAAGCTTTTTAGTTTGATATAGTCCCATTTGTTTATCCTGTCTTTTATTTCACTTGCCCCTGGAGATAAATCAGCAAATATGATATATTGCTCTGAGAGATGTCGGAGAGCTTACTGCCTATATTTTCTTCTAAGATGCTTATGGTTTCACGGCTTACATTTAAGTCTTTTATCCATTTTGAGTTTATTTTTGTGAATGGTGTAAGTTGGTGGTCTAGTTTCATTTTTTTGCATGTAGATGTCCAATTTTCCCAACACCATTTGTTGAAGAGGCTGTCTTTACTCCATTGTATGCTCTTACCTCTTTTGTCAAATATCAGTTGTCCATAAAGGTGTGGGTTTATTTCTGAGTTCTCTGTTCTGTTCCATTGATCTATATGCCTGTTCTTATGCCAGTACCAAGCTGTTTTGAGTACAATGGCCTTGTAGTATAACTTGATATCTGGAAGTGTGATACCTCCCACTTTATTCTTCTTTTTTAAGATTGCTGAGGCTATTCGTGTTCTCTTTTGGTTCCATATAAATTTTTGGAATATGTGAGCTATATCTTTGAAGTATGTCATTGGTATTTTAATTGGTATTGCATTATGAATCTATAGATTGCTTTGGGTATTATAGACATTTTAATGATGTTTATTCTTCCTAACCATGAGCATGGTATATACTTCCACTTGTTTGTATCTTCCTTGATTTTTTTTATCAATGTTTTATAATTTTCCGAGTACAAGTCTTTAGTCTCCTTGGTTAAATGTACTCCGAGGTACTTTATTTTTTTTGTTGCAATAGTGAAGGGGATTGTTTCCTTAATTTCTCTTTCTGACAGTTCACTGTTGGTATATAAAAATGCCTCTGATTTCTGAGTATTAATTTATATACTGCCACCTTGCTGAATTCATTTATCAGGTCTAGTAGTTTTTTGACTGAGACTTTAGGGTTTTCTATATATGGTACTGTATCATCTACAAATAATGATAGTTTTACTTCTTCTTTTCCAATTTGGATGCCTTTTATTTCTTCTTCTTGTCTGATTGCTGTGGCTAGGACTTCCAGAACTATGTTGAATAAGAGTGGTGAAAGGGGGCACCCCTGCCTTTTTCCTGATCTTAAGGGTATTGCTTTTAATTTTTGCCCATTAAGTATGATGTTGGTTGTGGGTTTGTCATAGATGGCCTTTATCATGTTGAGGTATATTCCCTGTGTTCCCACTTTGCTGAGAGTTTTGATCATGAATGGGTGCTGGATTTTATCAAATGCTTTTTCTGCATCTATTGAAATTATCATGTGGTTTTTCTCCTTCCTTTTGTTTATGTGATGAATCACATTGATAGATTTGCGAATATTGTACCAGCCTTGCCTCCCCAAAATAAATCCCACTTGATCATGGTGTATGATTTTTTCCATATATTGTTGGATCTGGTTTGCTAATATTTTGTTGAGGATTTTAACATCTAAATTCATCAGGAATCTATCTTTTTTTTGTAAATGTACATATCCATATATCTTTTTAAACAAAAGAAGGTTATACCAGGTATGTAGTTTTGTATTTAATATTATTTCTATGCTCTTTGAAAACATGATTTTTAATGACAAACTCCACTTTAAGTATATTACTGTAGTTGATTACTCAGTGCCCTGCAGTTGGGCATTTAGATTGACAACTGGATTTACTTCAGGTCTGAACTATGTAACATTATGTTGCCTGTTTGTAGACAGATACAGGGATGGTGAAAGAGAGAAATGTGTTACGAAAGGCCATTATAAAATTAATCAGAGGTAGGTTTTTGTAATATTATACAACCCAATTTAGTTTTATTTTGGGTAACATTTTATTAGAAAATTAATGGTTAACACATTATAAACTATTTAGAAAACGTAGTCTATAAAGAAGAAAATATTTCCACTCATAAATAACGACTGAAAATATGTTGGTACACTTAAGTTGTTTCCATTTATATATTTTAAACAATTAGAACAACTCGTGGTTTTCTCAAGTCTTTAGATGCTCTTTGAAAGATGATTTTTAATGACTCCTTCTTTCTTCAAATGACCATTATTGCTTTTATTAGACATTTAAATTTGTCCCATTTTGCCCTATTAAGAACTGACTTGAACGCCACCAGTTTTCTTAAGAATAATGATTCAGCCTGACCAGGTGGTGGCGCAGTGGATAGGGCGTTGGACTGGGATGCCGAGGACCCAGGTTCGAGACTCTGAGGTTGTCAGCTTGAGCTCGGGATCATCTGGCTTGAGCAAAGCTCACCAGCTTGGACCCAAGGCTGCTGGTTCAAGCAAGGGGTTACTCGGTCTGCTGAAGGCCCATGGTCAAGGCACATATGAGGAAGCAATCAATGAACAACTAAGGTTGCAATGCGCAACAAAAAACTAGTGAATAATGCTTCTCATCTCTCCGTTCCCGTCTGTCTGTCCCTGTCTATCCCTCTCTCTGACTCTCTGTCTCTGTAAAAACAAACAAACAGACAAACAAAGGAATAATGATTCATTTGCCTGGTTACCACTTCCCTCCAAAAGAGCTGAATTTATCCACATTGCTAACAATGGCCTTGCACATACACTGCTCCTGTCACCAGATCCTGCCCTCCAGGCCACTGCAGTCATCTTTTTTAGTGAGAGAGCATCAGCTTTGTGTAGGCCAAAGGCACTCTTTTATTTTTGTCCACATAAAAACTTCTCTGATTCTAAGTGAGGCTGAACATTTTTACACATTTATTAACCATTCACACTTTATCTTCTGGTGTTTGTTTTTTTCCCTTACCATTTTTTCATTGTATTTTCATATTGACGTATATATTAACTTCTTATAGAATGAGGCCATTGACTCTTTCTGCTATGCGTTTGCATTTATTTGCAATTTACTTTTATTTTTCAATTAAATGTAGATTAACCCAGTGCTCTGTTCTCATGACAGCCTCCATCATTTATGCTTTCCTCATTCAAATGTTTTCTTTTTTTAATAATCTCACTTTTACACTTAACCCTGATATATTGGGTTCATAAGGTTAGGATCTAATTGGTCTTATTTTTCAGATAGCTGATTTTCCCTTCCTCCTTAGATTTAAGATTCTTTCTTGTATGTAGTTATTTTATTTGTTGGTTCTATTGATCTTATCAGTTCTTAAACCACAGGTTTTTTTTTTTTGTTTTTTTTTTATTTTATTTATTTATTTTTTTTTTGCATTTTTCTGAAGCTGGAAACAGGGAGAGACAGTCAGACAGACTCCCGCATGCGCCCGACCGGGATACACCCGGCACGCCCACCATGGGGCCACGCTCTGCCCACCAGGGGGTGATGCTCTGCCCATCCTGGGCATCGCCATGTTGCGACCAGAGCCACTCTAGCGCCTGGGGCAGAGGCCACAGAGCCATCCCCAGCGCCCGGGCCATCCTTGCTCCAATGGAGCCTTGGCTGCGGGAGGGGAAGGGAGAGACAGAGAGGAAGGCGCGGCGGAGGGGTGGAGAAGCAAATGGGCGCTTCTCCTATGTGCCCTGGCCGGGAATCGAACCCGGGTCCTCCGCACGCTATAAACCACAGTTTTGATGATTGTAACTTTTTTTTTTTAATTTTGATGTATTTGACAAGATGGGGCCCATTAATACTATTTATTTTCAAAATGTTCTTATCCATTTTTATTTGGTTTTCCAAATGAACTTTAAAATTATATTATTGACTCATATCCACTCCCACTAGAAAAATGAAGTACATTAAACCTAAAAATTTATCTGGTGAGAAATGAAATTGTCATATTATTTACTCTTACCTAGGAATGTGTCAGGTGCCTCTTCATTTCTTATATATATACGTAGTTTTTATACCTATCAGCAACGTGAGTAAAAATCTTTTTAGTTTTTACATAGTTTATATATATTCCTTGTTAGGTTTTTTTTTTTTTCCTCTCTCATGAATATATACCTTTTTTCTATAGTCAAACTAGTTATACATGGGAAATTTTGATATTTATGCATATAGTACCCAACCACTGATTATTTCTGAGGTATTTTTAATTTATCTCTTTTTTTATATATAGTATGCAAATGATGGTTTTGTGGCCCTCCTTCCCAATTTGTTTCTTGTTTCATGTCTTAGTGTACTAACACTTTCAGAAATATATTAAAGTATAGCAAGAGAAAAAGTTGTATTGGAGATACTAGGCTTTTTTGCCTTGTTTCTGATTTAATAGGGATTCTGCTAGAATTTTATTATTTTATTAACAATATTACCAGTTACTCTTTTCCGAATATTTTGTGAAATTTTCAAACACACAGCAAAGCTGAAAGACTTACAGTTCCACCTAGATTCTATAATTAATATTTTACTATACTTGTGTTTAATTTTTCAATTACTATTGCTATGTAATGTATTAGTTTCGGGTGTGCAACATAGCGATTAGACCAGCAGTTCTCAACCTGTGGGTTGCGACCCTGGCAGGGGTCAAACGACCAAAACACAGGGGTCACCTAAAGCCATCGGAAAATACATATTTTATTTAAAAATGTATTGTATACACAGGTTGAGAACCGCTGGATTAGACATTTATATAACTTTCAAAGTGATCTTCCCACTGCTGTCGGGCTTGGCATCTTTTGTTGGGTACCAGAGTGTGAACTGAGGCCAGTTGCCACTTGTGCTTAGTTTATGGCCACTTAATTCAGGCTACTCTCTAAGACAAGACTGGTCATTGCTTATGCCAGGCTTGGGGCTACCTGATGGGAGTTACTGTGCAGGTTGAGGCTGGTCACTGGTTTTGCCAGGCCCTGGAGTAGCTTAGCAAGAGGGACAGGGCTCACCAAGTCCAGATGCTGCTTGTTTGGGGTTTGTGCACCTTTGAGAGATTTTAGGAAAGTCTGAGACAGGCTCTTTGTGGGAAGGAACCACTGAATAGGTTCTTCCTGTGATAGCTGGGTGGGTATCACAGAACCACCAGGGCAGTGAGCAGTGTTAGTTAGCCAGGTTAATGGAGAGCTCAGATTTGGCACCTTGCTTTGGGCTGACTGAGTTGTGGAAGGGGTCAGCAAAGGAACAGTGATGCTAGCCAGCACTTCAGTCCCCAGAGTGAATGATCCCAACTCCATCTCCTCCAGCCTTTCCCTGCTGCTAGTCATTTTAGTTCCTCCCTGTATGTCCCTGGTGCTTTTCGAGCTGCTGTTTCTTTGCTGGAGGTTAGAGCGAGTGTCCGTGAGCAGGTGCTTGTGTGCTCAGGTTCTTTAAGAGGACGCCTAGGTCAACAAGTAGCCAGTCTCACCCAGACTGAGTCCCTGTTGATTTTCACAGCCAACTGGTGTGGGGACCCCCTTTTCCCAGTACTGGTGCTTCAGGCTGGAGCCATTGCTTCTCAGGGGTATCTCTGCAGCTGGGGTCTCCCTCCTTGTTCTTAAGTGCCTCCCATGGGTGTGGGGCCTGCTCATTCCAGGTCAGCCATGGCTTCTTTATGTCCTTAGCTATAGGACTTCTGTTCTTTAAGTAGTTCTCAACTAGTTCTCAGTGATGGCTTGTCTGTAGCTATAACTTGGACATGGTCATGGGAGGGCGTGAACACAGCCATCCTGACCAGAAGCCCCTGCTACACTTGCTTTATTACATTATCTCTGAATAGGTTTTTTTGTTGACTCATACCAATATCAATAATCTTTGTGTTGTATTACAGAAATATTTATCTGTACTTAGTGTTCCAAGATTTTAAAAAAATCAATACTGCACTAATTGCTGGAGCTACAGATGAGTACCGCAGTCTCTTAGCCATTTATTACCAAAAAGTAGTCACTCTAAAAAATTTCCAGAAAGCTTTGAAATGGGAAGTTATTATGAACACTGCTCAATAAAAGACAGTGTTAACCATTTTTATTATAAGATTTTATTTATTCATTTTAGAGAGAGAGAAGAGGGGAGGAGCAGGAAGCATCAACCCCATATGTGCCTGACTGGGCAAGCCCAGGGTTTTGAACTGGTGGCAACCTCAGCATTCCAGGTTGATGCTTTATCCACTGCACCACTCAGGTCAGGCAGTGTTAACCATTTTTTAAAAAGGCTAGCAGCCCAACTTAGCTTACAGAAGGAAAAAGAATCAAGTTAGAATTTTTCAGTATTTGACCAGACTTTCTAGAGAAGAAATTGCCTTATTCATCTAGCAGACTACTTACTCTAAGAAACAGCTGCTTACTTCAGTTTGTTGGCCAGGTGTGTGCCTACAGCGAAACACATCCCACATGGCATGACATTGACGACATTATCTCTAGACCATCCTGGTCCCTTTTGTGCTGACTCTGTTTACCCAGTGTATTAGCCTCCTAGCACTGCCTCAATAAATTCCCACAAACCAGGTGGCTGAAAAGAACAGAAGCATGCTCTCTCCAGTTCTGGAGGCCAAAGTCTGCGAGGAGGGCGTTGGCAAGGCGATTCCTTCTGGAGGCTCTGCAGGAGCCCTGCATGCCTCTCCTGGCTGCTGGCAGTTGCCATCCATCACTCCTTGGCATTCTTGACTTGCAGATGCATCACGCCAACGCCTGCTTCCATTTTCACGTGGAAGCTGTCTTTTCTGTGTTTGTGTTTTCTTTTTCTTGTAATTATGGACACTCTCATAGGCTTTAGGGCCCAGTGTGACTTCATCTTAGCCTTACCATAAGTACATCTGCAGAGATCCTATTTCCAAGTAAGATCACTTTCTGAAATTCTGGGTGGACCTCGATTCTTAAATGACACTATTCAGCCACGACACCCAGCAGCTTCCTTAGCAAGTGGTGGTTGAGGAAGCATGAACCTGGAACTCACAAGGCTTGGCTCTGATCCTAGCCCGCTCTGTAACTTTGGGGAAGCTTGTCATTGTTCTATTTCTCAAAAGTAGAGATTGATCAGTGAATAATCTTTCAAGATTCCTAATTGTCCCGAAGTCCATGTTAAATGATGAAGAGTCAGTTGCAGAGCTGATTATTTCTAGCTCCACCTCTCTTCTCTTCGGCCCGATTGTTTCTGTGGCGTATTGTAAGGCATGACCAGTATCAGAAGGACTTGGACATCTTTGCATAAAATATAGAATGTCACTCTCCTGGTCTGTAAGGAATAAAAGGAATGAGAAAACTCTAAGTACAGCAACTGTTTTTTATTAATCCATGCAGGTCTAAGGAATACTTTCGGTTCAGAGTTTTCTCATTCCTTTTATATCTGCCTTCACACTGTTGTTCAAAAACAAAAAGAGGAGAGAGAAGAACATTTTAAATTAGTTTGTTTCTGAAGATCATTTAACACATAGAAACTCTCAAATAGGAGATGGGCAATTAGGTTCCAGAGTGTTTTAGTTTAATGTTATTATTCTCTTTTCTGCCCAGTAATTTTACTAAGTGGTGAAGAAATGCACTCTGATTGCAGAGAGTGGGTGGGGCTGCTCCCTGAAATCTTTGAATTACTGGGATGATGAAGTTAAAATTTCTCTTCAGGAGAGACTTCACCTAAAGGCATAGATAGGCAAAGGGATTACAGGGCATTACCTCTTGCTTAGAGAGCCAGTCTCTATCTTTTCTACGTGCTCATAAGACACAAAAGGAGGAATTTTCTGGCTGCAAGTTTTATAGACTTCTGTGTTATTGAAATGAAAGTGCCTCAAGGACATTTCCATTTGTTACCAGCTTATGGTTTCTCATCTCATGTAAATTATTTTGCCACTTTTCATTTTAATTCTTTGCTGTCATTGTCTGGCAAAACGACCATTTCGTTTATCTCTGAAGATACTCACTGATTATTCAGCTGACAATGTCCTTTGTCTAAAAAAGTGTACACCCTGCAGATTTATTTTATCACCTTTTTATTGTTACCTGCAGGTTTCTGTTTTATATTTTTTCATTTTTTTCTTAGAAAATGTTTAGGGCTATAAACATTCTTATATGGCCAGATGTATATTTTGAACTCTAGAGTTCTGGTTCAGAAACAGTAGTTTTGGAGCCAAGCTCTACAGTTTATTCACCTGGTAACAGAAGAACTATTTATTCCTTTAAATAAAAGTTAAAGTGCTTGAAGATGAATAATAACTAGTGAGTACTATTCCTAAGGCTATCTTTGCAGGTGGGCAGGTGCCTAAGCCCTGAGGCTGTCTGGAGTGGCTGCCACCTCTCTCCACTTCCATGCCTCACCGTACCTCAGACCTCTCCTCAGCTCCTGCCACCACTGCCTGGCTTCTGCCTCCAGTGTCGCCAGGGATACTGCCCTACAAAAATAAGTTTGATCATATACTACCCCTGCTTAAAATCCTTTGCTCCCAGTTAATGATGAGCTCTATCATAACCTTTAAAATCTGGACCCAGTAATTTTCTTCATTTTGATTTCATGTACTAAAATATAGTTCAGCCACACCAAACTCCTTCCCACCTCAGAACATGTTAAGCTCGTTCATGCCCCCCCCCCTTTTTTATACAGGTTACTTCCTCTGCCTCATCTATTTCCCTTTATTTCTTTAGGACCCTGCACAAATGTCGATTCATCTCTGCTCCTGTGTATTATACTCATACCACTAATATAGTCCACTTTACAATACTTTACAATGTGTTTTGTTATTTACATACATCCCCTGGTGACTGCACTGGGAAGCTGTGTCAGGTTCTACTTTGCAACCACTTAGCCACTTGCCAGGGATAAACTAGGACATAGTCCACGTTTTGGGGTGGCTAGATGAGTGATTATGTCCAAATTCAAAATCATTAAACCTATTTCCCAACTTCATTGATAGTGACTGGTTATATACTGTTTAAAAATAAGCACCAGCCTGACCTGTGGTGACGCAGTGGATAAAGCGTCGACCTGGAAGTGCTGAGGTCGCCGGTTCGAAACCCTGGGCTTTCCTGGTCAAGGCACATATGGGAGTTGATGCTTCCAGCTCCTCCCCCCTTCTCTGTCTCTCTCTCTCTCTGTCTCTCTCTCTCTCCCTCTCTCTCTCCTCTCTAAAAATGAATAATAAAAAAAATAAGCACCATACTAATCTATTCAGCTTGATCTTAGTCTAAAATCCCTGAATGTACCTAGAGAAGATAGTGTACAATATGGAAATCCCAACGGGCTATGTCCTAAAAGAGAGATTACTGGTTTCACCAAAAGCCTTAACTGAAACCACTGTTTTTACCTTTGTTTCCTTCTCTCATTCATTTATTCCTTCATGTATTCATTTATTCAAACATCTATTGATGAAATAGTTATTTATTGAATATCTGTTACAACCAAGCGCATTCCTTGGGCTTAGAAAGCTCCTCTTGTGAGTAACTAGATAAAAACTGTCATTATTATTGTCTTTATTGTTTTCTTTTTCCTGAGTAATTAACATATTCTCTTTCACAGAGCACATATGAAAAAGACTTAGGGGAATTTTAAATTTTTTATTTTACTTTTGTTGACATTAAATTCAGATAAGTCAATAATGTGATGTGGTCCTAGGGTGACCATATCATTCATCGTCTAAAATGGTGTAAAGCCAGTGGCCGCCCGGCCCATGCAGATTCGCATTGGACTCGGACAGTTGGTAAAGAAACAACGGAACCACCAGGAGCCAAACAAACGGGTGGGCCATCATCTTTAATCCTAGCTTGCACCCGGCGGGCAAGTAAAAACACACTGGGCTCCAAAACCCACTTATTCAGTGCTCACAAAGCTACTGACTTATCCGAGTTTCCTAGAATCAAAAGTTTCTAGCTCACCAGATTTATTCACCTCTGTTCCCCATCTCCTTCCTTCTCCCTGCACAAACTCTGCACAAACTGGCTTCTCACTCAACACTCCGCCATCTTGGCTGCTTCTCCTGGCCTCCTCCATGTGGCCTTTCTCTGCTCTCCTCTCTCCTCTAATGATAATCTCAGGAACTAAGAGAGCAAGCTCCTGTTCTGCTCCCACTTTATAGTGTAGATTCATAACCTTTAATCCAATATACAAAATAGGGGAGGTCTCTAATACAAAGTCACTTCTCTGAGGTATGATGGGATTGCACCACCCCACATCAAAAAGGGTGGGAAAGGCTTAATCCTAAAACCAAGCCCCAGGCTATAAGGATCCTGCCTGCCCACAGCCCACCCCCAACACACATTAATATCACCTGGGCGTCAGCCTCCACGTGGGCAGCGCCATCTTTAACAAAGTGAGCAATAATATATTTTATCTGTCCAACAATGGGACACTTTGGGTGAGTGAGGGAATTTTTTAATAATCCAGACAGTAACACTAAATCAGGCAAATCAAGATGTATCACCACCCTACAGATAACCTGGTGTCCAATCAGATTGCATTACTAGTTGCCTTTTGTTTTCCAAGCACCTACTAGGTTTTTCTGCCTTTGTAGCTGTGTCTGTTGTTAACCCTTTTCTCTCCAATGCCTGGAGGCTGTGCATCCCCCGGAAGGCCGCCCAACTCAGTAAGCTTTACTTGGTCAGCCTAGTTCAGATAGCTCTCTACCCTGAGTTTATTTAGCATATCATTTATATATTTATATAGTTAATTAGCAACTAGATTTATTCTGATTTGTCATATTCTGTTGTTTAACTTTTTCATATCTTCCTCCTCAGCTGAGCCATATGTTCTTTAGATCAAGGTCTCATTTTGAATTTCCACCTACTCCTCAAGTACGGGGTCTTGTTTGTACTCATGTAACACATATCTGTTTATCTGTTGAGTATTTCCTGGCCTACCACTTTTTTTTTTAGCGAGAGAGAGGGACAGAAAGGGAGAGAGATGAAAAGCATCAATTCTTTGTTGCGGGACCTTAGTTGTTTATTGATTGCTTTCTCATATGTGCCTTGACTGGGGTAGGAGGTGGGGGGCTATAGCTGAGCCAGTGACTCCTTGCTCAAGGCAGTGACAACAGGGTCATGTCTATGATCCCACGCTCAAGCCAAGCTGGGCCCCTCCGTGTTTCAAACCTGGGTCCTCTGCGTCTCAGGCCAACACTCTATCCACTGCGCCACCACCTATTCAGGCTCCTGGCCTACCTTTGTCTTTTCTAAACACTCTTCCACTTTATAGCAACATCATGTGTCTCCCCCCCCCACCCCCTAAAAAGCTTTCAGAACTTTGCAATGACAAATTTTGATTACATTTTTACTTAAAATATTTTCTAGGACAGTGGTTGGCAAACTTATTAGTCAGCAGAGCCAAATATCAACAGTACAACGATTGAAATTTCTTTTGAGAGCCAATTTTTTTTTTTTTTTTTTTTCATTTTTCTGAAGCTGGAAACAGGGAGAGACAGTCAGACAGACTCCCGCATGCGCCCGACCGGGATCCACCCAGCACGCCCACCAGGGGGCGACGCTCTGCCCACCAGGGGGCGATGCTCTGCCCATCCTGGGCGTCGCCATGTTGCGACCCTCCTGGGTGTCGCCATATTGCAACCAGAGCCACTCTAGCGCCTGGGGCAGAGGCCACAGAGCCATCCCCAGCGCCTGGGCCATCTTTTGCTCCAATGGAGCCTTGGCTGCGGGAGGGGAAGAGAGAGACAGAGAGGAAGGCGTGGCGGAGGGGTGGAGAAGCAAATGGGCGCTTCTCCTATGTGCCCTGGCCGGGAATCGAACCCGGGTCCTCCGCACGCTAGGCCGACGCTCTACCGCTGAGCCAACCGGCCAGGGCCGAGAGCCAAATTTTTTAAACTTAAACTATATAGATAGGTACATTCCTTACTGAGGTAGCACCCACACGTGGTATTTTGTGGAAGAGCCACATTCAAAGGCCCAAAGAGCCGCATGTGGCTCGCGAGCCGCAGTTTGCCAACCAGGGTCCTAGGAGATATTGTAAAATAATGATTTTTGTTGGTTTAGATCAGTGGTAGTCAACCTGGTCCCTACCGCCCACTAGTGGGCGTTCCAGCTTTCATGGTAGGCAGTAGCAGAGCAACCAAAGTATAAATAAAAAGATTTAACAGCCTGACCTGTGGTGGCGCAGTGGATAAAGCGTCGACCTGGAAACACTGAGGTCGCCGGTTCAAAACCCTGGGCTTGCCTGGTCAAGGCACATATGGGAGTTGATGCTTCCTGCTCCTCCCTCCCCCTTCTCTCTCTCTCTCTCTCTCTCACTCTCTCTCCTCTCTAAAAATTAATAAAAAAAAAAAAAGATTTAACAATAGTAAGTTGTTTTATAAAGATTTATTCTGCCAAACTTAGCAAAAATTCGACATAAAGTACTTGGTAAGTAATTATTATATGCTTTAACTTGCTGTAACTCTGCTTTATAAATTTAATAAAGTAGCCTGACCAGGTGGTGGCGCAGTGGATAGAGCGTCGGACTGGGATGCGGAAGGACCCAGGTTCGAGACCCCGAGGTCGCCAGCTTGAGTGCGGGCTCATCTGGTTTGAGCAATGAGCTCACCAGCTTAGACCCAAGGTCGCTAGCTCCAGCAGGGGGTTACTCGGTCTGCTGAAGGCCCGCGGTCAAGGCACATGTGAGAAAGCAATCAATGAACAACTAAGAAGATGCAACGCGCAACGAGAAACTGATGATTGATGCTTCTCATCTCTCTCCGTTCCTGTCTGTCTGTCCCTGTCTATCTCTGCCTCTGTAAAAAAAAAAAAAAAAAAAATTTAATAAAGTAAAGTTACTTCCCTACTTTATAAATCACCATTACTGTGGAACCGGTGGGTGGTTAGAAAATTTTACTACCAACAGAGATACAAAAGTGGGTGGTAGGTATAAAAAGGTTGACTACCCCTGGTTTAGGTTATACTGTCTATATTGTGTATTAGTATTTTAAACATTACTGAACAAGAAGGTGAAAGTTATATGTATAATCCAGTGTACATACCTACTATGTAGTAGCACATTTGGATGAAAATTAATGTTTCAACGGGTTTACAATTGTTAATTATAAAAAATAGGTCTTTAGCAAGGAAGAAGGGATTAATTGCCAGGCCTAGTACTGCAGTGAATGAATTCGTATATTCTTGAGCCTTTGATGTCGAAGAAATTACTGATTTATTTTTATTCTGATCTTCATTTCATGTAGTTAGATCCTAAAAATACAGATTGAAAATGATTTTTAAGCCTGACCAGGCAGTTGCACAGTGGATAGAGCGTCGGACTGGGATGCAGAGGACCCAGGTTTGAGACCCCAAGGTCGCCAGCTTGAGTGTGGGCTCATCTGGTTTCAGCAAAGCTCACCAGATTGGACCCAAGGTCACTGTATCAAGCAAGGGGTTACTTGGTCTGCTATAGCCCCACGGTCAAGGCACATATGAGAAAGCAATCATTGAACAACTAAGGTGTCGCAACAAAAAACTAATGATTGATGCTTCTCATCTCTTTCCATTCCTGTCTGTCCATCCCTGTCTATAACTCTGACTCTAAAAAATAAAAAATAAAATAAAATAAAAATAAATGATTTTTAAAACATTTTAACTCAAATAGTATATGCCATGAATAATTACAAATACTAATTTCGCTTCCAAAAATACTGATCCATATACACTTCCCAAATTGTTTATGGACTTGCATTAATCATTAAACTAATTTCTAATTCTTTATATTTTTCAAAGTTCTTTTATTTAAAAAAATTATAATAATAGCATATGTTCATTTTAGAAATTTAAAGTATATAAAAAAGAAAGTGAAAATTGGTTCTAATTGCACCCGTCTTCCACCTGCCCCTGGCATTTGTAGCAGCTTAGCATGTAGCCTTCAAGACCCTGGTTCACTAACTCTACACCACTGATTGTCATTCGTTTATTTACAGTGGTAGCCATTTTTTTGGAGGTCCCTGCACTGAGTTTGTGGTGACTTTATTCATCTTTATTGACTTGTCAATTCTTCGTCAGTGAGGAGTTTGTATAAGGATGGGTCAGACTTGCACAAACTTGCATACTGGCTGCAGGTGGCTTTCAGTGTAGTAGGAAAGAGATTTGTACAGTGCTAACTATAATATAAGATGAAGAAGGTGTGCGAGAGGAACAGATGAGGTGCTGTGGGATTCATGGGGTGAGGAGAATATTTGCCTTTGATTACGTAAGAGGTGATATTGGAGCTGTATCCTGACTGACCTGAGGTGGCGCAGTGGGTAAAGCGTCAACCTGGAATGCTGAGGTCACCGTTTCAAAACCCTGGGCTTGCCTGGTCAAAGCACGTATGAGAAGCAACTACTACGAATTGATGCTTCCTGTTCCTCTCTACCTCCCTTTCTCTCTCTCTCTCCTCTTTCTTAATAAGTAGAAATGATTTTTTAAAAAAAGAATAAAAGAGCCCTGGCCAGTTGGCTCAGTGGTAGAGCGTCGGCTTGGCGTGAGGGAATCCCAGGTTCGATTCCCGGCCAGGGCACACAGGAGAAGCGCCCATCTGCTTCTCCACCCCTCCCCCTCTCCTTCCTCTCTGTCTCTCTCTTCCCCTCCCGCAGCGAGGCTCCATTGGAGCAAAGATGGCCCTGGCACTGGGAATGGCTCCTTGGCCTCTGCCCCAGGCACTGGAGTGGCTCTGGTTGCAACAGAGCGTCGCCCCCTGGTGGGCGTGCCGGGTGGATCCCGGTCGGGCGCATGCGGGATTCTGTCTGACTGTCTCTCCCCATTTCCAGCTTCAGAAAAATACAAAAAAAAAAAAAAAAAGAATAAAAGAAAAAATATATAGGAGCTGTATCCTGAAAAACGAGATCTGGGTTTGAGGGGGAGGCAAAAGCAGATATACTGGCAGGAGAAAGGCACAGAGATGCAGGTGATTTACAGGGTTATTTCACTTTCCTAGACTGTAGTATGCATATGTGAGAGTACAGCAGAAAAAGATGTGAAGGTAGTTTGGGAGAGAACACTGAGCACCCCTATAAGAAGTCTTTAGAAAGTTTTGAACAGAATAGTGGCATGACTAGAGATGTGCATTATGAATATTAATCAAACATTGGAGGGGGTATTGTATGTCACAGACTTCGCAGTAATTTGGAAGAAGAGTTACCATAATGAGGTATAGTGAGCATACAGCTGCTACTGAAATATAGAACCTGTAGGTCTTAGCAGCTGCCATCAAATCTAAAAGAAAACTAATTATAAGACACATCGTTCTCTTATATACTAGTGAGGCAGGGTGACACTACTAGTTAGTTTTCAGATACCACCAATCATAGGATATATCCTAATTTTAGATTATAATAATGAAGAAATGAACATCATAAATTCAATGAAATAGAGTAATTGCATGGGTAAGGAAAGGATGGCATATACATGTAAGTAAGGGGAGAGTTGAGAAAAGGGGGAGGTGTGAGAACAAAGACACAAGCAGAGAAGTAGACCTTAAAGAGGGGAAGAATACATCTTCCTCTGCTGTGGGATAAAGAAATGAAAGAGCAGTGACTCGGAAGTTTAGAAGATGAGAAGCTAAAAACATTAACTAAACTCGTGTTAAATAATCTCCATCTTGGTAAGAGAGGAGCCAAGGTCAGCTGCATAAAAGAGGACAGTAGGGGGTTTGAGGTCTTGGGACTTAAGAGTGAAGAGGTTTCGCTTGACCAGGCAGTGGCGCAGTGGATAGAGCGTCAGTCAGACTGGGACATGAAGGACCCAGGTTCAAAACCCCAAGGTCACCAACTTGAGCGCAGGCTCATCTGGCTTGAGTGTGGGCTCATCCAGCTTGAGCGCAGGGTCGCTGGCTTGAGCGTGGAATCATAGACATGACTCCATGGTTGCTGGATTGAACCCAGAGGTTGCTGGCTTGAGCCCAAGGTCACTGGCGTGAGCAAGGGGTCACTTGCTCTGCTGCAGCCCCCTGGTCAAGGCACATATGAGAAAGCAATCAATGAACAACTAAGGAGACTATGGAGCCACAGTGAAGAATTGATGCTTCTCATCTCTCTCCCTTCATGTCTCTCTGTCTCTGTCACACACACACACACACACAAAACTGAAGAGGTTGTAGGTAAGTGGGGCATGAAAGAGAACTAAAGAGAGCTGGTTAGAAAGGACTTAAAGATCCTGATATCAAGCCATGGCTGATTGGCTCATTGGTAGAGCATCGGCCCAGCGTGTGGAAGTCCTGGATTTGATTTCCAGCCCAGACACACAGGAGAAACGCCCATCTGCTTCTCCACCCTTCCACTTCTCCTTTCTCTTTCTCTTTCTCTCTTCCCCTTCCACAACCAAGGTTCTATTGGAGCAAAGTTGGCCCGGGTGCTGAGGATGTCTCCATGGCCTCCACCTCAGGTGCTAGAATGGCTCTGGTTGCAATGGAGCGATGCCCCAGATGGGCAGAGCATTGCCCCATAGGTGGATCCCGGTGGGGCACTTGAGGGAGTCTGTTTCTCTGCCTCCCCACTTCTCACTTCAGAAAAATACAAAAAAAAAAAAAAACCAACACGAGTAATATCACAAGCAGACAAGGCACCACAACAAAAAATTATAGGCCAATATCCCTGATGAACACAGATGCAAAAATTGTCAACAAAATAATAGTAAACTGGATCCAGCAATACATTAAAAAAAATCATATACCATGATGAAGTGGAATTTATTCTCATGGTGTAAGGTTGGTACAATATTCACAAATTAAAGTGATACACCACAAACAAATTGAGAGGTAAAAATCTAATGATCATAGCAATAAATACAGAAAAAGCATGTGACAAAACCCAATAGCCATTTATGATAAAACTCTCAGCAAAATGGGGATAGAGGGAACATATACCTCAATGTAATAAAGGCCATACATATATAAACCCATTCTATAGCTAATGTCATATTCAAAAGTGAAAAGCTGAGAGCTTTGTCTTAAACATCAGTAATAAGACAAATATGTCCCCTTTCAACAGTTTTATTCAACATAATATTGGAAGTCCTAGCCACAGCAATCAGACAAAAAAAGAAAAGACATCGAGTTAGGAAGGAAGTAAAACTGTTATTACTTGTAGATTACATGATACAATATAGAGAGAACCTTGAAGATTCCACTAAAAAAAAATACTGGAACTAATAAATGATTCAGTAAAGTAGTAGGATACAAAATATTCAGAAATTGGTTGCCTTTTTATACACCAATAATGAATTATGAAAAAGAAATTAATAAAACAGTCCCATTTATAAGTGCATCAAAAATAATTAAATAGCCTGACCAGGTGGTGGCACAGTGGATAGAGCGTCAGACTGGGATGCAGAGGACCCAGGTTCGAGACCCCGAGGTTGCCAGCTTGGAGCGCGGGCTCATCTGGTTTGAGCAAAAGCCCACCAGCAAGGTCGTTGGATCGAGCAAGGGGTTACTTGGTCTGCTGAAGGCCCACGGTCAAGGCACATATGAGAAAGCAATCAATGAACAACTAGGGTGTCGAAAAGCGCAATGAAAAACTAATGATTGGCCCTGGCCGGTTGGCTCAGTGGTAGAGCATCGGCCTGGCGTGCAGAAGTGCCGGGTTTGATTCCCAGCCAGGGCACACAGAAGCGCCCATCTGCTTCTCTACCCCTCCCCCTCTCCTTCCTCTCTGTCTCTCTCTTCCCCTCCTGCAGCGAGGCTCCATTGGAGCAAAGATGGCCCGGGCGCTGGGGATGGCTCCTTGACCTCTGCCCCAGGCGCTGGAGTGGCTCTGGTTACAACAGAGCCACGCCCTGAAGGGGCAGAGTGTCGCCCCCTGGTGGGCGTGCCGGGTGGATCCCGGTCGGGCGCAAACGGGAGTCTGACTGTCTCTCCCCATTTCCAGCTTCAGAAAAAGAAAAAAAAAAAAAAGAAAAACTAATTATTGATGCTTCTTATCTCTCTCTGTTCCTGTCTGTGTGTCCTTATCTATTCCTCTCTCTGACTCACTCTCTGTCTCTGTAAAAAATAAAGAAAAAATAATAATTAAATACCTAGGAATAAATTTAATCAAAGAGGTAAAAGACCTGTACTTGAAAAAGTATAAGACACCAAAGAAAGAAATTGAAGATGATACAAATAAATGGAAAAATATACCATGCTCATGGATTGGAAGAATAAACATTGTTAACAGTGTCCATACTACCCAAAAAAATCTACAGATTCAACGTAATCCCTGTCAAAATAACAATGGCATTTTTTTTTATCTTTTTTTTTTTTCCAGAGAGAGTCAGAGAGAGGGATAGATAGGGACAGACAGACAGGAACAGAGCGAGATGAGAAGCATCAATCATCAGTTTTTCATTGTGACATCTTAGTTGTTCATTGATTGCTTTCTCATATGTGCCTTGACCACGGGCCTTCAGCAGACCGAGTAACCCCTTGCTCAAGCCAGCGACCTTGGGTCCAAGCTGGTGAGCTTTGCTCAAACCAGATGACCCTGCGCTCAAGCTGATGACGTTGGGGTCTCGAACCTGTGTCCTCTGCATCCCAGTCCGATGCTCCACCCACTGCGCCACCGCATGGTCAGGCAATAACAATGGCATTTTTCACAGAACTAGAATAATCCAAAACTGTATATGGAACCACAAAAAACACCCTGTATAGCCAAAGCAATGTTGAAAAAGTAGGACAAAGTTTTAGGTGTCACACCACCTGATATTAAACTATACTACAAAGCCATAGTAATCAACACAATAGTACTGGCATAAAAACAGACACATAGATCAATGGAAATGAATAGAGAGCCCAGAAATAAACCCATACCTATATGGTCAATTAATCTATGACAAAGGAGGCAATAATATACAATAGGGTAAAAACAGTCTCTTCAGTACATGGTAGTGGGGAAAATTGGGAGATAAATACAAAAAAAAATAATGAAACTACACTACTTTCTTACAGCACATACAAGAGTAAATTTAAAATGGATTAAAGACTTCAATGTAAGACCTGAAATCATAAAACTCTTAGATGAAAACACAGGCAGTAAACTTTTGGTGGGGGGGATAGAGAAAGATGAGAAGCATCAACTCATAGTTGGAGCAGTTTAGTTAGTTGTTTGTTCATTGCTTCTCATATGTGCCTTGACCGGGGGGAATGGTGAAGCCAGGCCAGCAATCTTGGGATCATGTCGATGATCCCGCACTGAAGCTGGTGACCCCGCGCTCAAGCCAGTGACCTTGAGGTTTTGAACCTGAGAACTCAGCGTCCAGGCCAACACTTGATCCACTGCATCACCACTGGTCAGGCAGATAGTAAACTCTTTGAATTGTTCTAAGCGGTGTTGTTTTTTTGGATATGTCTCCTGTGCAGGGGAAACAAAAAATAAACAAATGGGACTCATCATACTTAAGAATTTTTGCACAATGAAGGAAACCATCAAGAAAACAAAAAGTCTACTGAATGGAAGAAGATGTTTGCCAGATGCATCCTATAAGCGGTTAATATCCAAAATACACAAGGAACTCATACAAATTAACACCAAAAAAGCAAATAAAATGGGCAGAGGACCTGAATAGATATCTCTCCAAAGAGGACATATAGATGGCCAGTAGACTTATGAAAAGTTGCTCAACATCACTATCAGAGAAGTTCATATTAAAACCATAGTGAGATATCACCTCAGACCTGGTAGAGAATGGCTATTATTAACAAATCACAAACAGCAAGTATTGGTGAGGACGCAAAGAGAATTTGTGCACATTGGTAGGATTGTAAATTGGTGCAGCCAATTTGGAAGTTTCTAAAAAAACATATGTGCACCTGTATGTTCACTGGCATTATTTGTAACAGCCAAGATATGGAAGTAACCTAAGTGTCCTTTGATAGATGGATAAAGATGTGGTACATACACACAATGGAATATTAGTTGACCATAAAAAAGGAATGAATTATTGCCAATTCTGACAACATGGTTGAACTAGAAGGTATGATGCTAAGGGAAATAAGACAAAGACAAGTACTATATGATTTCACTTTGCATATGGAATCTAATGAATAAACAGAAACTCATACAGAGGACAAATTGATGGTTGTCAGATGAGAGAGAGGTTGGGGGAATGAGTGAAATGGTGAAGGGATTAAGAATTAGTACAAATTTCCAGTTATAAAAATAGTTATGGGTTTATAAAGTACAGCATAGGGAATATAATCAATAATGAATACTCATATGATTTCAACTGAGGACTAGACTTACTAGGCTGATCACTTTGTAAGTTATATAGACATTTAATCATTATGGTGTACACCTGAAACTAATATAATATTGTGTGCCACTGTACTTGAAAAAAAATTTTTAATTAAAAAGACTAAAAGTTTTCTTATCAGAAATGAGAAATCCAACTAAGGTTGAAAGTATGGACTTTTAAGAAAACCAATTAGTTTTAGTTAATGACTCTGGCCAGGAACACCTGGTACCCTGATAGAAGGCTAAACAGTGGAAGGCGCTTTTGCAGGGCTGGAGGTCGGCGGATAGGAGTGGTGGAGGGATGGGACAGGCGAAGAATCTCCTTCAGCATACTGTTGATCTGGCCCACCCTGGAGTGCAGGCTAAGAACTGTGAGGTGAGACCAGGAGATCAGTAGTCTATGAACAGATGTTTTTTAAATTAGTATGTGGGGATTAGGGATTTAAAGTTATACAGAAGGTGAAGAATAAATTATTGAGAAGAAGGTAAACAGAAAGATGATTGGGAGATTTCAGAATTTAAGATTGTGGAGGTAGAATTCTGAGGGTTGATTCTGGAAAACACGTTATCTTTCAAAACATATAGGAACATCTCTCATGTGGCTTGAAAACTTCTGTTTCAGGATATGAAGTCTTTACTACTTAAATAACAGACAAGGCTCATCAAAGCTGTGCACAGAATCCTGAAGGCTCTTTTGTACTTTGCCTTCACATGTGCTATTCCCCTTGCATGAAATGCTGTTTCTCCTCTTCTCTGCCTTGCTAACCCCTGCCTGTCTTCAAGATCTAACTCAGTGCCACTTCCTCTGCCAAGTCTCTCCAGGCGCCTGCACAGAACACTGAGCACATCTTCATCTTCACTCCCGCAGAGCTCCCTGTGGGCCACCTGCGGACTTTTACCACAAGTGTGCTGATTTGTATGTCTCTCTGTTCAGTAGTCAGTAAACTCCTTGAAGTCAGAACCTATCTAATTATCTTCTTTACCTGTAGTATAGTGCAAGCACATATCAGGTGTCTAATATCTGCTTTTGTTGTTGTTGCTGTTGAATTTTAAATAAATGAATTAACCTGGTGCTTCACAATGCTAGTGTGCATTCAGGTCACCCAGAGGTCATGTCAAAATTCAGATTTCTGGGTTAGTCTGAGAGTCTGCCTTTCTAACAAGCCCCCAGCTGATGCCAGGGCTGCTGGCTTATGGACTCGTCCCGTGTACCTTTGTCCAAGTAAACAACGTTTTAAGTGTAGTCAAGATAAAGTTCAGTAGGAATGTGGAAGTGGAGCAGTTATGGGGACAGAGACTTGAAAAAGCCTCAGTAAGCCTCAATATGAACACTGGAGTCCTAAAAACAATAGCACAAAATCATGTGAGAAGAGATGCTTAAATCATGGAATGAAGCAGGAAACCATAGTGAGGAGGGTAGTTGAAAAGACTGGGATGATGTAGTTCTATGACATGAGGTTTTAGCAAAGGAGGGGTGGTGTGGTGCTGTTAGTGCTGTCTGGGGACTCGGGAGGAACTCCCTGGGGAGAGGGGGTGGTGTCAGAAGTCGGCCTTGGGGTTCACAAGAAGGGGTAGGGGCCTCCAGAGTTTATTCCCAGTAGAATGGCATTCCACCAATGCAGATAGGAGAGTGGGGGGAGGGGAACCCCTGAAGAAATGGCACTATAATTTGACAAAGGATCACTTCCTGATCTTAAGTTTCCAGATTCAAAGTACCAAAATGCTTTTTCTTTTTTTAAACTCACAAATGACAGAAAAACTAGCACTAATAAGCATTCTGTTCTCACATAAAGTCTCACAGATCTGATAATGCTAAGGATGGCTTCAGTCAACCCAGTTTCTTTTATGTGCTACTGTACAGAAGGTGCAGGAAGTACGGCTGTGCCGTTTGCCATAGGGGAAAGGCAAAAAGAAAGGGACATTTGCATCCTCCCACTAATCCCCTCCCCCCACAATGAACTAATCAATATTTACAGCCTGATGTGTACTCTTGTAGCTTTTATCCATGCAAATTTATGTGCACTGAGACAGGAATTTTTCAAATTCAATAACGGTATTTTTGCATGCACATTATTCTGCAGACTGTTTTTCTCACTTAGGAATATGTCATAAACATCCCTCCAGGTCAATGGATAGAGCTCTCATTTTTTTTCTAGACATTTTTAAATAGCTGTGTATAAATATAGATGTCCCACAATTTGTTCTGCCATTCTCCCATTGATGAAAAATTGGTAATTTCCAGTTTTGGCTACTACAAACAATGTGACACAAAAAAAGTCCCATTATTACCAGTGCCTCAGTAACAGAACTCTGTGGTTTTAGCCAGCCACACGCATCACAGGTAACTTTTATATCAAAGGCATTTTTAAATGAAGCATCCCATTGGCGAGGCCTGTGCTGTCCAGTGTAGTAGCCACTGGTCATATGTAGCTGTTTAAATTTTCTAACTTAAAAGTTCACTTCTCAGTCATATCAGCCTCACTTCAAGAGTGCAGCGGCCACGTGAGAGCAGTGGCTGCACCATAGACAGCACAGGACAGGCGTCTCCACCCGCGGAGGAGACTGCGCAGGACAGGCGTCTCCACCCGCGGAGGAGACTGCGCAGGACAGGCGTCTCCACCCGCGGAGGAGACTGCGCAGGACAGGCGTCTCCACCCGCGGAGGAGACTGCGCAGGACAGGCGTCTCCACCCGCGGAGGAGACTGCACTGCACAGCTTGAGCTAGACGCTCCAATGTCACAGCCTAAGAAAGAAAATACTTTTCAGTGCACTAGTGTTGTAATGTGATCACATTTTAAAAGGTGACAATCTGTGTTTTAATTGGTTGCCTCTGTAGTTACTTCAATGAGAACCAATACCCAGATGAAGCAAAGAGAGAAGAAATCGCAAACGCTTGCAATGCTGTTATACAGAAGCCAGGTAAGGCAGCTCGGCCTTGGGTCTGTGTTTAGGACGCCAGGTCTCCTCTCACTAAGTCCAGCAAGGAGCTCTCAGCTCCTCTGTGGAGTCATGCCTGACCCGGTCAAACCCTATACTGAGGGATGGGAGGGCCATACTCCACACCAGATGTGTCCACGTGGGAGTTTCCAGGGAGTGTCCCTGAGATCTTAAAACTATTTTTTAAAGACTATCATTTTAAATCTATCTTAAAAATATCAATTCCAAAATCATTTTAAATATTTAAGCAAGGTTATTAATGAAAAGATTGAGGTAGATTTTTTTTTAAGTGAGAGGAGGGGAGATAGAGAGATAGACTCCCACAAGCACCTGACTGGGATCCACCTGGCCACCCCCTTCTGGGGCCATACTCACAACTGAGTTATTTTTAGTGCCTGAGACAGAGGGTCCACAGAGCCATTCTCAGGACTCGGGGCTGATATGCTCGAATCAATTGAGCCATGGCTGCAGGAAAGGAAGAGTGGGAGGTGAGGTGGAGAAGCAGATGGTCACCCCTCCTGTGTGCCCTGACTGGGAATCGAACCCAGGACATCCACACACCAGGTCGACACTCTACCGCTGAGCCGACCAGCCAGGGCCAAGATAGATTTTTTTTTTAATTGTTGTAAATTATGTAATTCTCTATTTCTACCTGAAGAAAGAATTCTTTTTGGAGTTGACTTCTGTCTCCTTCCCATACTGGGATGGTTTCTGCTTAGCTCAGAAGAACGTAGGACAGTTCCATCCTGAAGTCCTATTCTCATGCAAGTCACCAGGGCCACTTAAACACTCACGTCTTTTCTTCTATGTGCTAAGATATTCCACATTGTACAGTTTTTGTTACCAGAAATTATTCTCAGTTAAGATGACCCAGCTGAGCTCCATTTGGCTGGTTAATTTGATTGGCTTAAAAGCTATAAATGAAAATATAAATGCTTTATAATAATTAAATAGTAATGTATTCTTCCTCAGCTGGAAGCCAGACTGCTAGCAGTCCAGAGCCTACAAATTCAGCTCCTGTAGCACCTAAACCCTTATTTCACACAAGCAAATTCCCAGCCCTAGAACTGTAAGAACTCAAACTCTTTCTGGAGAACACGTTACCCCTAGATCAGCAAGGCTCCAACCTGTTTCCTGGTGTCTCCACCCACTGTGGATTCAAAGCTGAAACAGAAAAGGACAGTGGAGGGAAGGGAGGGAAGGGAAGGTGCTGGTGGGTCCTTGCTGGTCAGCATGGTGCTATCTAGGAGAAGTCACAATGACAGCAAAGACAGTGAGTCTCAAGTGCAGCCTGACGGTGTTGGGCCCCAGCAGAGCTACAGTAAGAACGGTGAGAGCAACCTTTAGTCTCCAAGAAAATGGGAACAATATCCTCTGTCCTAAAAACGCAGGAAACTAGTTAACGCAAGGTCTTAAAAATGTAAGTAAACTTCAGCTACCTGGAAACATGCTAAAGAATAGCATATTCATTTAGAATTATGCTAATTAAATGAAGTCTCTCTGTACTATGATGTGAACTTTAAACCCAAGCAGACTGATTTTGTGGAAGTCTTTAAGATTGTATTTAATATTGGAATTCTTTAATATTGTATAGCTTTCTAAATACAAGCATTTTATGTTACTCATTGCTATTTGTGTATTTACCGTATTTCCCCATGTGTAAGACGTGCCCATGTATAAGACACACCTTAATTTGGGGGCCTGAAATTTGAAAAAAATGTATTACATAAAGTTATCTAGCTCAAGTTCTATTCATCATAAAATTAATACAGCTCATCACTGTAAAAAAAAAACAGAAAATGCAAGTAAAAAAATCTGTAACCACTGTATAAGACATCCAGTTTTTAGACCCCAAAGTTTTCGGAAAAGGGTGCATCTTATACCTTTTTAATACAGTATTTAATTATTTGTATGTGAACATTGTATTAGGTGATGCAAAAAGGAAAAAACTCCCTGTATCTGTTATTCCTGCGATAAAAAGAACTTTTAAAAAAGGAAAGTATTAGTCCTTAAAACTAGTCTCGGATACAGGTTATATGAATTTCATTGCATGCATTTACAGGCAAGAAACTGTCAGACCTGGAACGAGTTACCTCCCTGAAAGTATATAATTGGTTTGCCAACAGGCGGAAGGAGATCAAGAGGAGAGCCAACATCGGTAATGTGCCCGAGAGGCTGCTCTCCTTCACCGCAGCGGCGGACGGCGGGCTGGTTTGGGAGGGATTGCAGTTTAGAACTGCAGCTCTGAGTTACCTACCGTAAATTCTAAACCTACTAAGAATTGCCCTTATGTTTTTCTTCTTTGTATTTTTAATAACCCAAAGTTGTATTATTTAAACTCTTTGTTATATTATTTTTCCTAAAAGTCATTGTTCTTAATGTCCTGGGATCTAGAATTAGACACGGTCTCAGTCACTCCTCTGGTGCACATGAAAGGTACTTGTAAGCTCTTGAGAGAGGGAGTACGGTTCGATTCCTAAGCTTCTTTGTTATTCTTGGGCTATGACTTCTACACTAAGAAACATCTGATTATTAGAATTAGAATGAAGGAATCTTATTAGAGAACATAGCAAAAGACAGAGATTTAAATAAAAGAAAGTTTAAGAAATGCGAATTGATGAAATCAAGGTGGGCGATTGGTTTTGAGCTTTTAAAATTATATCTCATTTATAAACTTACTCATCTCATCATTACAAATCTCAAACGCTTCTTAGAACCACCAGACAAGAGGTCTGTCTCATTAGTTGGTAAGTGTAGAAAGCACCTAAAAGTCAGCCATTCAAACGTAGCATGCGGCAGCAGGGGCCCCAGGACCCCAGGATGGCAGAGGGCCCTTCCCTCGCCCTGCGTAGCTGATCCTACCTGTCTGCAATTCAAAAGAAACAAGACATAGGGAACTCTAATTCCTCAACACAAAAAAGTAATTCAGCGTTTAGACCATTATGATGATATAACAGAAAATTTAGGGATCTATTTGCTTTTTTCGAAGAAGCAGCAATCCTGGAGAGTCATGGGATAGATGTCCAGAGTCCAGGAGGCCACTCCAACAGTGATGACGTTGATGGAAATGACTACTCAGAGCAGGTGAGTGGCTGAGCCGAGGTTCTCGGGTGCAGAGTGGGCGGGACAATATGACAACTCAGTTCTGTGGGTGCGTTTGGAATGGGGTGGGGGAGAGGAGACGATCTGATGTCCCTCTACTGTACTCGTATGTCTAGAGTTTCATGTAATAAGAAAGGAATGTGATAAGATTCAGTTGTCCTGTTGAATTATCGCTATTCACCCACATGGATTTATTGTCATACAACAGGACACTTGGCAAGTACGCAATGGGGAGGAGGAGGAGGGAAGAAGTTCAGAGGGAGGCAGAGAAGCAGAGAAGGTAGAAGAAGAGAGGAAGATCTGACCCAAACAAGCAAGTTCCACTATTCACCACACACACACTCGATCTTTGAGAGCCACTAGGGGCTGCTGAGTAGCCGAAACCCAAGCCTTAACACGCAGTGCACAGTGGAGGTCCCGCCCTCCGCGCCTGCCACAGCGCGGGCCCTCGTGCTGCGATGAGTGGCTCTCTCCAGAGTCTGGCACAGTGACACACACATTCTCTCATGAATGCATGTCTTCTCGCCTCACCCTACTTAGTCTTCATTGTTTGGGGGGAAATATATTTAATTGTAGCCACTGGATGGAAAAATTCAGTAACTAAGAATGAGGGAAATTTTCCCCCACATATCTGTTCACAGATTTCATTAAAAATTTTATAGGATTTAAAATTCATTTCCATTTGGAATATGGTCTCTTCTCCTGAACCCAGAAAGGAAACTGCTGTGTAAGACTCCCTCGCCGTGCTCCTCAGCTGGCCCTGGAATATGGCCCACGGTGTTCTCCCTCTGCCTCCCACTCTGCAGCCTGCTTGCCAGGCCGTGTGTGTGCGCACGCGGTTCCGCACGACCCTCTCTGAAGCCCTGCAGCCAGTCCTGGACAGTGGGAATGGACCGTGGACCCGTTTCCCCAAGTGCCCTTTTTCTCTTTAGGGCTCCAAGTTGAAGCTCCACATTTTACTCAAGAGAATGTTCTATAAGTCCATCTGGAAATGTTGCTGTTATTATCAACCTGCCAGTGTAGGCCCATCATTTCCACCTTTTTATCCAGATGCCCTAGGGCACCACATCCTCCCTCCCCCCAGGGTCTTACTCTTTCTCCAGAGCTTTTTGATACTCAGAGTTCCCTTGAAGATGTGACAGGTGGGAGACTTGCCCGTATCTGTAACACTGCTCTGGGCCTGTGCACCACCTGCACTGCCCAGAGCCCTCAGCTCTGAGTGTGACCCTCCAGCTGTGTCGGGGAGAGCCTCACCGCAGGGGAGCTGCCTTACACCTGTTCTACGTCCTGTCCTGTTGTAATTGAGATTTTTTTTAAAACAAAAATGTGTTTTTCTCTGTAAGATGTTGGTGTCTGTTTAGCTTTTTGTCTAGTCTTCTCAGTTCAGTAGAGAGAGATACCATGGATTCTAATAACCTATAGTGTTTGTAAGAGTCCCAGTGCAGAGTCCGATAGCTCACTAGTCTGGCCTTCAATGACTAGCGATCTATTTTTCACAAAACTGTAATGAGCCAGGTTTGTTGATCATCACCAGCAATCTTCCTGAAAGAAGGAATACAGTCCTGAGCAAGAGAAAATATTTTTGTGCTTATTTGTTGAATCATAAAACTGTAAACCGGAAGTCTCTGAATCTATATCCATTCAGTGTCTACATAAATAGATTTCACCTCCACGCTACCACGAGCCCCTCCCCCACTGTGCCCGCCCCCAGATGTTCTGCCTCCTGTGCCCCCAGCATGCCTTTCTATGAGCTAGAGAATTTTACCAGTCCACTAATAACACTTGTTTCTTATTTCTGCACATCTAGGATGACAGCACTAGCCATAGTGACCACCAAGACCCCATCTCATTAGCTGTGGAAATGGCAGCAGTCAACCACACTATCTTGGCATTGGCCCGACAAGGAGCCAACGAAATCAAGACAGAGGCCCTGGATGACGACTGATCAGGGAGGGGTGAACACAGAAGTTAACTTAGTTTAGACGTAGCACCTTAGCAGACTTTCCTCGGTCCTTAACACGTGTTCTTACAGTATAACTTGCAGTTTCTTGTATGTCAGTTAGCCGTTAGGGTCTTCTTGTTCTGTGAAGATGGCATGGTGCCCTCAGCCTTTGCATATACTTACTCTCTCAGTATTAACTCCCAGTAAATAATAAGCAACCAACCAACCAAACCTCCCTCTCCCAGCCCCCGAGGCTTGAAAATCTTGCTGCTCTGTCTTAGCATTCCAAGAAAGTGCTTCCAGGTATTTAGATAGACCTCAGTTCTCAGATGTTAGCTCTGTGTAAAACCTTGGGCACCTTTAGATTCCTTAACACTCGTCTGTACCCCTTCTTTCCTCGAGACTGACAGGATGCAAGCTGAGGTAGTGCGGCCAGGACTGACAGACACCGCGTGGGGAGTGTCCGCAGACTAAAAGGGACACTGGAACCCCCACCTCGGAGAGGGGAGAATTGATTTCCAGCTGCAATAAGCCGTGCCTCATAATAGTCACACTGTGGCTAGATTCTACTACTTTGGGTGCTGTGCTAAGAGTGTCAATGGGAAAACTTGATCTCAGATTGTGGTTGATGTTAACATGCCTGACACAGACATCCATTCCTCTCATCAGCTATGTAACTTAGTAGATAAAATACTGCCTTCTACCTTTGGGACCATGATCAAAACAAAAAAGACAAAAATAGAAGTCATTAAAAAAATAACCCAGCTTGAGAGGCATTGGAAAAATCATGAGCTGAATGTATGATGGACACTGAGTCCAGTTCTCAGAACCACTGTATGTTAGACGTAGCTCCAGTGTGTGCCTACCTGGAGGAGCGCTGGAGGTCATCCTGGAAGTGCTTTGCCTCCTATCTGCTCCCTTTCCCTGCTGCCAAAACAGGTCTTTCAAGGATGAAGCTAAGGTGAAAAGTGAGTGGATGAGCTTTCAGTCTTGTATCCATTAACTGAAGCCCCCCAATGTCAGAGGTTGGTAGAGGACTTTGTAGTGGGATTTGCTGACTGGCTGTCACAAATGCAAACACTTTCTAAATGGGTGCAGAGAAAACGGGACGTCTGCCACATGAGGGGTGGGTCTGTGAGGTGGGACCAGACGGACTGCTTTGGTGTTCTCTTTACTCTAGCCTTGTAGAGGTGTGAAAAGCTGTGTTGCTACAGGCAATTTATTTAATAATTGGAAGCCATATTGATAATGGATGTGGTAATGTTTGTAAAGTTTAATCTACTTTAAGCAGCAGTAACTAATGGAATTTTTTTCCTTGGTCACATATGTAGCACTTTTGTTACTTTTTAGAGATATTTATATTTGATAAATCTTTTTTTCATTTTGAGAACTCAAAATACCAAACAGTGAACTTGCGTTATAAAGTCACCCTGTGATCACCTTGTCATCTGGTAGCAAAATGATGAAGTATTCATGCATCAAAGAAAATTACATCAGCTGGCCTTGTATGAACACAGTCTCGGCATCCCGATTACTGCCACATTGTCACAGTGTGTCAGCACAGGGTGTGCCTGCCTCATCCCATCTCTCCTGTCTGTGTACAGCGAAACCTTGTTTACAGGGGACTCGGGGGGCTGGCTGTTAAGCAGGGCTTTGGTCTTTTGTCCGTACCTGGAAACGATTTCTAAGATAGAAAGAAGGTGCCATTTCCTTACCTCCTCCCCCATCAAATGTAGTCAACTTAAAACCACTGAGAGTGAGACTTCCTGACCTTCCTTTTTCTTTCTCGTTAGTGAGATACTGCATAGCCACCAGTTCTTAGCTGGTCTGAGTCCACTGAAGGCACATGCTGATGAGACCAGCTCTGTGTCTGCTAATCCTGCTCATGTGCTAAGTCCTGCTCATGTCGGTGTGAGGAAGCCTTTGAGGGACATGAAAATGCCACTTTGTTTGGGTCTGTGACTTTAAAGAGCTATCGGCAGGGTCTGGCCTCCTGTTATCCATGGATCTGGGTTGGGGGGGGAGTGTATATAGTTTTTCATCTTCCAAGAATTGAAGTAGAACGGAGTAACCTTTTCTGTTTTACTGTATTACTTGAACCAACCAATTCAAGAGTAGCATTTGTTATTCTCAGGAATGATCCACCTGCTCATTTTCTTTCCTGGTGTGTTTGACTTTATTTCAATTAGGAGATTGTGTTATCTTTCTGTCCTTTTATATTACTTAGAAGAAATATAACACTGTATCTTTCCATTTCAGTGGAATTTTGTGGGCTTATTCTAGGCTGAATCAGAAGGAGAAGGAGAGAGAAAAATACACTGTCTGACAAGCCACATCCATGATTTATTATTCTAAGGCGATCATTATAATTGATAGCTTCTTTATGATGGGATTGCTAGTATCATTTGTTCTTGCTGGTCTTTTTAAAGAAACGAACTCAAACTATTGAGACAGCTGCAGTTTCTAAAGAACCACAGTTGATTGTCAGAGGAGAGCTAAAAGGTTTAATTGTTTTAAGACCTTTAAGGAAGGAGCAAGGGGAGAGACAGAGAATAAAGAAGAGTGAATGACTGTGAAGGCAGTCCCAGACCCTATCTGGCAGTCTGGGGAAAGTGACAGGGTGTGTCTGCTGCAGGGAGAGCATCTATCGGTGTTAGCAGGGGCCAGAGGAGGAGGGGATCTTGCACCCAGAATTCTTTCATTAAAGAAGACTGCTGGCTTGATTTTAAGACTCACTGCCTTACATACAACTTTTGCTTTTTCACCAAGAGTAAAACATCTAGTTCTTTGGGGCCTACACTTAAATCTGCCATGGTTTTTTGTTTGCTACCAAGTTCAGTTCCACTGTCTCGTCCAGGTTACTGTAGTTACTATAAAGGCATATGGTGTTGCCACTAATTTGTAGTATCTTTGTTAGTAATTTTTTTTCTTAAGCTTTTTTAGGTTTGCGAGGTGATATTAAAATAGAAACTCTAAACTAGTCTCTTACTGAAGGGGAAGTAGCCGGGCCCTTAACCCGACGCTGTGCTCTTCGGCTGTTCCTGCCTCTTCTCTCTCAGTTCGTGATGAACTTCCTTCCGGGGTTGCTGCTTCCTGGGTGAGGGAGACTAACGGTGGGGGGGGGGGGGGGGATTGCCAGCAGTTCATGTAACTGGCTTTTTTTTTTGTAAGATTTCATTAAATTACTAATAGGGTCACATGGGTACTCTTCCTTCCTACCCTTCTTAAACACAGCCTTACAAAGGGACCTTCTAAAGATGGACCATCTAATAAAATGTCTGCCTATCAAAGACTCGAACCCTCGATGGAGGCCAGAGCACTCTTCTACCCGAGCCCTTCCACAGCCAGCGAGCGCCAGACAGACATGCTGGCTGTTTCAGCAGTCGAGCGCTGGCATGCCCCTAAGGCAGTTTGCTTTACAATCTCTCCTTTGGGGGGGGGTCAGTGTGGTTGCCTTCTACCTCCTTGGGGAATCTGCACACTGCCCACGCTGTCTCTGGGCGGGACAGCCCTGCCCCTACATTTCCAAACAGGAAGACCCTTTCAGGGCACCTGTTACTTCAGCTCAGTGAAGGTACCACCTAAAAAGATGAATGAGGAAGAAGCGCATAAACACTGAACACCACCAATGCTGCAGACCCTACTCCAGTTCCGGTTCTGACGGCGGCTGTCCAGTCAGCAGCAGCTCTGTGGGGCCAGATTCCCAGAAATTTTTACCTCGAAAGAACTAGTTGAGTTCACAAATACAGTTGTTCCTTTCTCCCTGTGTGGCCTTTGTCTCTGTAACCTTCCCTTCTGGATTCTACTGTCAGGTACCAAGTGTAGGGAGACTTGCTTGTTTCATCAGAAACCTCGGCCCCACCCTCTCCGTCTGTGAACAGCTCCCCCGTTTCCCTCTGGGCCTGGCACGAAGGCCTTGTCTGGAGCTGGCTTCTTGGCTGCAGTTTATTCCCACAGCATGGCCCTCTCTGCACACAAACACACCTTCTTGTCTTGCAGCCCAATGTTTTGACCACCTACATATTCCACTGACCAGCTAGCTACATTTTCTCTGCCCATAACAGTGGAAATAGTCCCTTATTCATAAGTGATCTCCTAACCCGTCCTCAAAATGTGAACTTCGCCCTTACTCTCTTTGGTCTTAAGAAGGGTTTGGTTAGAAGCAGTCTTCCCCTTTAACTCATGACTCCGCCTTTTTTTGTTGTTCAGAGAACCACCAGAGTATTCTTCCCCAATGAGCCTCCACAGATTGTTAGGCAATAATTTTTCTTGTTGATGACCCTGTGGTCAGCAGCACTCTGCAACTAGTCCTAACCCTCAGCATTGTGGGTTGGTTTTCTGTGTTATCTCTGTCTGTGATTTCAATCTTATGTCAGCGTGATGATGGGTTTTGTCATTTTGTTGTGATTATTAGTGATGTTTTACTACTGCATTTGTTGGGGCTACACTGAGACCAGCCAAGTCCGTTGATAGCTTTACTGAGCCGGATTTGTTTGTCAGGATTTCCCGAGTGAAAGGTGGGCACATTGCCCACCTCCTGCTGGTGACATCTTTGTGGGGTGGGGGTGGGGGTGCTTTGGGACCGAGGCGGGGTGGGAATTACCATATAATACATTCCTTTTTGTATGCTCTCTAAATAGCAAGGAGGCGTTCTCAGGACTTGGGGATCTATTGTCAGCCATAGTGAATTTGGCAAACTGAGCTGCATGCCCTGAAAACCCTCTTACTGTTTTCTTCAATTTCCATGTCTAATATTCTTGACCTAGTGGTAGCTAAGTTATCCAGGTGAAAGGCACTGCACCAGAATGAGAACAGAAGGTTTTTGGGGTCTCTGATGGTGGCATGCTGACAGGCAGAGACCCTTTTCTTTTTGTACTGTGGTCTCCTTTTCAAGAGACGGCTGCTCCGAAAAGGAGGGATGTCCTCACTGCTCTCAGAGCTGCCATACTGAGGTGGTGAGGAGGGCCTGTCAATACATCACGTCTCAGAGTCCTTTGCCCAATAGAGAAACTCCTCTCACAGACACGTTATGTTCAGAGAAGCTGTTCTTAACCCTCGACACCTGAAAGGGACACGCCACTGCTCTCGCTGTCTTAGAGGGCCGACGGTGGACTCACTCATCTCTGAGGCACAACTTTGTCCATGTCTGTGGACATTGAAAAGCTAGTTTATAAATTGAGAAGTTTCCATTCTTAGCATCCTTCTTTCTTGGTGGGGATGAGAAATAGCAGCAAACAGAAAGCTAATGATCTGGGAAACCCAGTTTCTGCAGCACTGGGGTGCTGTCGTCACCCAGACAGAAGAACCAGCCGGGAAGAGAGGCGGAGTCTCGCCGCCCTGCGGATCTCCCCCTTCTCCTCCCAGCCCTGGAGCCCGGAGGTGTCAGGAGGCCTTGGATTATAACCGTGCATGTCCCTGAACTCCTTTTTTTGTCATTCTTCTCTGAGACTTGGGACCAAGCAGTGAGTAGAACTAGATCCATTCAGGTGAAAGCTCACTGGCGTTCTTATGCCCTGACAGCTCACCACACCTGTCACAGCATCACCTCATGAGCCTTCCGTGCTCTCAGGGTGCTGGCTCCTTCTGCGGGGGCTTGGCCTTCCTCTCCCAATGTCCCTTTTACTTAGCAGGTTTTCAGTTCAGTGTGCCCCAGTGCTGTCCCCCCGTTGGTGTGTCTGAGCCTCGCAGGGCCACCCCACGCCGACCGGGCAGGGCGTGTGCACACGGCCCGGCTCTCACTTCAGGCATCCCAGATGCTGGCTGCATTTTCAGCTTCTCTCTTTAAAATAAAAGTGGCTCCATACAGCCATAATTAACTCTCGGATGCACATTGCTGTGCTGTGATCAAGTGAAGGTTGCCTGAATCCTTTCAAATTGTAACCATGGTAATTGAGGGGGTGGCATAGAATAAGTATATAAAAAATCTAATGACAATTGTTCTGAATGACTGAGTGTCCTCCTGACATGTAATTAGCTGTTTTAGCAAGATGTAGATTGGCATGGTCATAATTAAAAGGATTTCTGTCCTTTATGTGACTAGAAATGGCAGCTCTCCCATTCCCTGTTCCCTTTTAGCACGAGTGCTCCCAGGAACATTGGGAACAGCAGCTCAGTAAACCAAAATAATGGCATGGTGTCTGTGTCCTCTCCTAAGTGGCAGAGGAGGATTTGGAGTTATTTCAGCTCCAAAATGGAAGCCTTTGATTATGGCTCCCTACTTGACTTCTAAAGTGTTTGAAGCCTCTCTCACACACTGCTTCACATTTGGCAGAAATTATAGTCAGAATCCCAAACTGAGTCAGCCACGGACAGACCTCCTGGTTCCTCTGTCCAGCTTGCTAACCAGCTCATGTATTGCGTTGGCTGGACTTGAGGCCATTTGCTGCTTAACAAGTCCCTTAGAAGTTTACATGTTTCCTTGGTTACATGACATTTGCATTGCCTTCACTATCTGAAAGTATGTATCAAGTAGGTGCTCACATGTGAGTTAAATAGGGTTTTCCTCATGGATCATAGGACACAAACATACATAAGCACACGTGAGCTCTAAACCGCTGCGAGGTGGAAACAGAGCCCAGACATTTATGTCTGAATGTTACGGAGAAGGATGCGCAAGGCCCACCCTGGCCTTCTCACACCCTGTCACAGACAGGTGTGGCGCTGTGGTCAGCAAGCCTGTCTGCCCAGCACAGGCCCAGGCCTGTGTCTCCCTCCCAATTGCTTCCCTCCTCTTCCCTCCACTCCAGGGTCCAGCACTGTGTGTGGTCTCGGCCACGCCCAGTCCCCCGCCCAGTCGGCCACTGCTCTCACCCTGGGGCTTGCCCTCTAGCCTTTCTCTGGAACAGCTGCATTTGGGCTCTCCCCTCAGGTGCTGGTCAGGCGTGTCTGCACAAGCATGCATGAGCTGGTGAGGCCTGGATGCCCTGGGGCCAGTTAGGAGGCACCAAAGAAAATACAGCTCCTGCTTTTGTTCCTAGTTTCCTGCTCATCTTCATACGGCTCCTCCCCTGTGCACATACCAGAAGGAACCCTAACCCAGATGCTAGCTAAACTCCAGTGTATGAACATGCTGAGGTAGGCTGCTCCCCCAACCCCCAAGCACACAGAATTGGAAAAAGGTTCTGTCTTGGAGTTTTCAAAACTGTTCCCCTTGAAGTACTATAGTCCAATGTCCAGTTCGGTCAGACCAGGAAAGTAATGCCATGAAAGGTTGTTACTCACTGCTTCTCTTCCTGTGAGATCTGAAAGCACCTGCCAGCCCCCTGCCCCACACAGCACATGTGAAGTCATGAAAATTTTGCAGGGGGCTCCCATCCGTCTTCTGACAGTTGGGGAGAATATGGATTTATGACCCCAAAGAGTACCCCATCCATTTTCTCAGTTGCCCAGCTGCTAAAAGACAACTCTCCATCAGAACTGAAAACCTATCTGAAGCCGACGGCGGCAGTGCTGTGAGACATGCTCGGACAGCAGCGGAACGTTCTGACTGCTCACATTCAGAGAAAACAGAATTATCATTGCAGTTAAAACCTCTTAACACAATCTATTTTAGGGATCAGAGTACTAACTGTGCTGCCTAATGAGTGCTACTTAAGAAGAACAAGTTGGCAAGACATTTCCCTTCCCAGATGTCTCAGGCCACTTCAGTCATTCAGAACGCCCTGCCCAGAGTCCTTTACCATCAGCATCCCTCACTAAAAAAAAAAATAAATGAAACCATCTCACCAAAATTAGTGAAAATATAGGTAGTGCTTACCCAGGAAATATGTATTTTTGGGAGAAAAGACAGTAAACTGTTCTTACAAGAAACTAAAGAGGCTGTCATGTTAGATCATAATGCTACACAAGGCAAACATGCAGACCTCCCAGAAAATCTGAGCTCCCAATACAGCCCGACATTGACTGAGCGCGTCGTGGGCGCCGGGCACCGTGAGGGAGCTGCTGCTGCCTCGCTGATTTTGGAAAAGGCACAGGCCCTGAGCCGAGCCGCACCGCACCGCCCTCGTGGTTTCTTCCAGCAGGAGGATGTTAACGGAGGAGACTGCAGTCTGCCCAGCGCTGCTCGGAGGGAAACCACCGCATTTTACCCATTTCACTTTGTGGGATGGTGCTGGATGCACCCCACCAGCACACTGCCGTCACCCTCTGTGCTCGATTCCCTCTGACACCAGTGTCACCAGGACAATCTAAACACTGATCACCCCTCCCCTGGCCTTGGTCCTCAGTGAGGGCCACAGGAGCACAGCGAGCCTCCTGTGCAGGGCGTGCCCTCTCCTGGGGAGGAAGGCTTCACAGTCTGAGCTCGGGGGTGGGATTCCCTGGCGCTGGTGTGGGTTCTGGTTAGTTGAGGCAGAGAACATTGCAGGATCTGCTTCCTGTTTTCTTTCTGTTCAGCCTCTCTAGCGTGTTCTCAGTACCTGTCACCTTTAGGCATCCTGCTAGTTTCACAATGTTTGGCAAAAGCCATTCCAGCTCATTCTGCTGTCCCTCCCGTCACAGTCAGGAGAGGCAGTGTGGCTGGGCCAGTACTTGTGGAGGCTGGAGGCCCTAGAATGTCTATTTTGTCTCTGAGTCTGCCCTGCTCTGGGCTCCCTGGGGCTGCTCAGGAGTCGCTGTGGCCAGAAGCAGCAGGTACATGGAGAGATTCAGGTTTGGGCTCAAAATAGCCACATGCAGCAAAGGGGTTCGTGTGGTGGCACGGTGACTGTTTAGGGACATGGGAGTCCAAGCAGACCAGAGACTTGACTAAAATTTCATGGTCACCCCACTCTCTCAAAAATGAGTGGTTCTGCTCTGCCCTGGGCATCAATGAAACCCAAGAGAGTGAATACCACCCCAGGAGCAAGGCCCCATTTGGAGTGACCCTGTGAGTGGTCTACCAGGTCAGCTGACTGGGACTGGTAGTCCCTATAATTAGGCATCTTGTTTCATTTGCTAACTAACAGGTTTCTACTTAACTTTCCCACCAGGAAAACCTACCCTGTTATTACTCTTAGGGGAAGAAGGTGTCTGTGCCTCCCATTTAGTACTGGTCCAGACTGGGCACCCCAGTGGCGTGTGGGGTGGGGACACTAGCCCGTCCCTCAGAAGGGACACGTGGCCCTCACCAGCCAACACACACCCAGGGACGGTCACAAAACCATGCTTCCCTGAGGGCTCTTTCAGCTTCCTATCACTTCCAGGTCAGGTTTCAATCTCGGTCTCATTTTCTGACTTCCTGCGAGCACAGAACCCTCTCCATTCTGTTCACTTTACTGGAACTAAGAGCCTAGCATAAACTTGCGAGGGTCATTTTTCCACTTCATCATTCACTGAAGCTATTAAACTGGCAACAAAACGACATTAGTGCTGTATTAATGTAAACAGCAGCCACTCTAGTGATATTACATTGAACTCTTGTTTTTATGCCAGATTCGTGGTGGGGTGGGCAGCACATACATTAGAGCGGATTGAACGAGGGTGAGAGCTCAGCTGTGGGCTCCTTTCGAGAGTGTTGGTTGTTGGCCTTGAAAACCGCATCTCAGTCCGTTTGTGTCAGTGAACCCGTGACGATGCAGCTCTGGTCACGGGCACTGCGAAACCAAAGCCAAAGTTGCTGGGGGTGGCAGGGGAGCTGCTCTTCCCAGTGCTTCCCTACTGATCGCTGGTTTTGTCAGAACACTCCTCTCGAAGGCCTCTTCTTTTCCTAGTAATCTTTCTCATCCTGAGAACAGAAAGCAAGTCTGTGCAGCCCGCATGTCACCCTCAGCCCTGTGGCCGTGTGTCTAGAGCAGGCGCCAGCCTTCCCCACCCTGATCCCCCCTCCCCCCGTGTCCTGACTCACCTGGGCCACAAGGTGGGCCGCTGTCTCTGCCAGAACACGCCAAGAGCATCCTAGCTGCCTCCCCTGGAAGAGCCCACAGCCTTCTCTGACTCCCCGCGGGCTCCCTGCTTCCACGGCCATGCCCCTGGGTGTGCAGTACCTCCCAAGGGTCAATTTCTATTTATGTTAAGTGCCTAAGCAAGTTACAGACCTCTGGAACCTGCCAGAGTTGCGGTGCCCTGTCCCCTTCCCCTCCCTACCCTGCACTTAGCCCTCAGGGGAGGGCAGGGGCGCCCCCATGCCAGTCCCAGTGTTCTGCAGGCAGAGCAAGGGCAGGCACGCGGCAGCACCACTACCCCGCAGGGCTGGCTCTGTCGCTCTCCCGTGCTTCTTTTTTAGGGGTGTTTCTGTTGATAGAGTTGTGGTCTTGGTCAGAGTGTACAGCCTGCTTAGAGAGTCCCTAGCTCCTGAGTGAGGAAGGAGGAGCAGCTGCCAGCGCACCCAGGTCCCGCAGGGCAGAGTCAGTGTCGTAGTTGGAACACAGAGATGCCCTT
Source organism: Saccopteryx bilineata (assembly GCF_036850765.1). NCBI lineage: Eukaryota > Metazoa > Chordata > Mammalia > Chiroptera > Emballonuridae > Saccopteryx > Saccopteryx bilineata. The sequence continues at coordinate 160,283,813 of NC_089490.1, forward strand.
GCCGCTGTCAGCGCCCAGAGCCCTGGCCACCGCCCTGTCTCTCTCCCTGTGTTTGTGGTGTAGGCTGTCTGCTCACAAGGGCTCAAAAGGCCGTCACCGGCAGGGGTGAAGCAAGATCAGAAGTGCGTCTTTGAAAATGAGTGTGAGATTGTTTGCTTCATTTTTAAAGTAATTTTAGTCTGACCTAAACCCAGGGCCTTTATTCCGTGGTGGACACACTTAACGATGGTTCATGACTGCTCGCTGTTCACATCACGGCACCAGGAACGCTCAGATCGCTCGGTGCGTTAGAAGGTTTTGGAAAATGGAACAATCCATAGCCAAGCACTTTATTTTCATTAATAACCCAGCATTTTTGTTCAGACAATGTAATAACCCAAACGCTGGGTGTTCATGTTGAACACGGGGGGGAGGGGGGTGGCGTTCGCCAGAGGAAGTCTCAGAGTGGGGTAGAGCAGGGAGGCGGGCTGATCAGATAGGGAGGTTGCCGTGGTGATCATGGAACTATGTTTTTTCTGGAGTGTCAGCGACCTGGACTCAGCAGTCACTGTCACTGTCACTCAGTTCAGATGCTGTTTCTACAGGTTCTACCAAGTGCTCGTGGATTGCCAGGCTGTCACTGAGCAGGAATGCAGGGAGTGCGGCGCTGCAGAAACACGGGGCAGGGCAGTTAGCGGCAGGGAGAGAGGCCCCGGTTTCTTTTTCCTTAACTGGACTTGAACTCTCCGCGAGCCCAGTGCTGGGGAGTGCTTCCACTGTGGATGGTGTGCAGCTCTTACTGTCACTGCAGGGGCAGCTAGCTTGCACAGCAAGTTAGAGAGCGGACAGCGAGCTTGACTGTCGCAATCTGATCAGACACCACGGACCAGATGCCTTGGGGCCGCCCGAGAGTCTGTAGCATCCGCCAGAAACCGAGCACCGAGGGGCGAGTGCTCCCGCCCTGGCCGGCCGTCGTGTATCCTAGTCTTCGTGTTTCCCTCTGGCGTCTGCTTGTCCCCACCTGTGCACCATGTGTCCCTGAGGGGAGTTGCACCTGTGTCTGAGTCTGCTGTAAGGTGTTCAGTCTACCTCAAGGGGTCATCATGGTCACCTCTGTCCCCTAGCAGTCCTCCCAGCGTCACCACACACACTGGAATGTACACGTGCCCCGGCCCTGCCTCCCGTCCGGAACCGCTCAACCCTGTCTTCCCTGTGATCACCACAAACTCCTAGTGCAAATTGGATGCTGCTTTAAATGTGAAAACAATTGTTCAAAAGCTATAAAACCTGAATGAAAGCTAAAGCTGAATTTATAAGCCTTGTTGCATATGAGCCAAAAGTGCAAAAAGCTCTATATAATGACTAACCTGCCACTCATATAAATATAAATATATATAAATATATTAAAATCAGACTGTTCTACAAAATTGTGTATTTGTATTTTTGTGTACGTACAATTTTCTGCTAAGCAGAAGGAGGATGTAGTATAGGAAGCTGTGAGAAGAGATTTGGTTTAATCCTATTTCTTTGTTACTTATTTTTGTTAACATCAGATGCCTGTCTTCGTCTCTGTGTGTACAACACTGTTTGGAAAGCTGCAGTATCGCTCTTCCTTAGGTCCAGAGTCTATAAGAGAACGAAACCAGGTGTTTAGAGGGTCATCCAGGCCACCCGGCTCGGAGAGCGGACAGAGCTCGGCCCTGCACTGCCCAGGAGCCGCCCAAGGTCCTGAGACAGGACCGAGGAGGGCAGGCCTCTGGGAAGCAACATCCCGCTTATAGAAATCAGCTTTCAAAACAAGTGATTGTCAGATTTCTCTGCCGGAGACTCTCCACCGGGCTCACTGGGAGGGGACGCAAGGCCTCCCTGAACGGAGGCCCGGCCCTCTTTATCTCTGGGCCATAGATTTGCCCAGAAAGCAGAGGAGGCTCTGCCTGGCTGCAGTGCCCACTTACCGGCCATCCGGGGCTCCCTGTCCCTGAGTAGTTGCTGCCTTTTTCAGAACAAGTTAACCAAAATGCCTCCGCTTGGCTGCGTGGCTGGCGCTGCACCACCCAGCCCTCCAGCAGCCTGTTCCCTGCGTGTCTCAGAACCCGCCTTCCCGGTGCTAACACACGGGGTGGGGGGTGGGGGTGCAGTGGCTGCTGGTGACAGGCAAAAGCCGCCAGCTGAGGGGCCAGGCTGGAAGACAAGCTCCGTGTGCCTAGCGGCCCTGGGCCCGGCCCCTGCTGCCCACCCACCTCTCAGCTCCACCACCGTTCCTCTTGACGCGAACCTTCTCTAGGGAGAGCGATACTGCATCTTCATCCGAGGGACTCATATTTATAACAGTGTGTAATGGCTGTAGCAAAAAGCCCTTGTTTCTAGATGTAAATGGTCAAAGAAACAAGTGCCCTATTGTATTGATTAAAATAGTTCCAATGAGTCCTGTATCATTGTATCTCCTATTCTGGATTAGTGCCTTTTGGACAGTAGACTGTTCTGTAATTAAAATGTAGTATATACTGCTTTTTTGTACAGTTTTGTTTTAATAAAACTTTTTTTTAATTTGTGTTTATTTTAGTATTGTACCTATTAGAGAATAAAACGTATAACTGAACAAAGACTGGCTGGGATTTCTTTGGGAAGAACAAGCACTTGGGAAGTGCCCAGTAAAAATGCTGGTGGTGGTGGGGTGCTTCTGTTTTGAACATCAGTCTCTTGTGCTTTAAAAAAGGATTGGTGCCCTCTAAGACCCAAGGACACGTGAAAGGGCTAAGGTGACAAATGACCTGTTGAAGGAATGCAGGCGCTCAGAGCCCCTGAATCCATCTACCTGTGCCTCCGGCCCGGCCTACCGGCCCAGAGCCCAGTGCCCACGCTCGGCCACTACGGGGTCCCAGTGGCTTCTCCACTGTCCGCTGGTTGTGCTGAGCAGTGAGGGCACACATCGTCTTGCCCACTGCCGCCCGGGCCTGAGCACCTCGTTTTTCCTATAGCCAGCTTCCCCCTGAGCAGGAAAGAACGAAGCGAAACAGAGCTGAAGCATTGTCATTTTCGTTTATTTAAAGGTGTTCAATTGTTGAGATCAAATTTTAAAGCAGGACTGAAGGGCAAAGTGCCCAAACTCCCCTCATCCTATAGACGGATTTACTTTCCCCCTTCTCAGAGAAAACCTGAAGTAACAGGCTGTCTCCCTCATTATACACAATAAGAGACTGCAAAATTTTAAACTGCCACCAAACCCTGTCAAAATTGCCAAGCGAGATAAGGGAGGGGCAGTGCTGAGGACCAACCCCACCCCATGCTCTGGGCCAGAACTACTCGTTCTGGTTCTGTCCTGATGCCCACCCCCAGAAGTCTTACCCCCATGCTGACCCCTGTACCCTCACCTCCCCGACTGCACACTACAGGATGAACTAATTTGCCTGCTGTGCACAGAGACCAGGTGCAGGGCAGGCATGCAGTGTCCACTGAGTGAGGGGTGGGTAAGCGATACAAACGTGACAATCCCCTGGAGCCCGTTTAGGGGTCTGAGCAGCCGTAAAAACCCCACAGCCTTATGCAGACAAAAAGCTCATTGACTTGCAAAAGAGTAAGTAACCGCTTGAAAAATAAAATTTATCCTAGGAGCTAGATCAATTCTACATCCAGACTCCTGCGTCAGAGCAGGGCAGCTCCAGGCGGCCAAATTACTGTCATTATTTGGCAGTGCTTATCTCCGAGGACAACTCGTGGACATTTACGAATATAAACAAGTCCTGCAGAGATGAGCTCCGACAGCCACCTACCTCCAGCCAGCCTACCCAGTGGCCGCAGCCCTACGTCTGCGAGCACATTGTCTATCAGACAAAGGCCGAGTGAGTCACTGACACAGGCGACAGCTTTGTGCAGGGCCACCAGCGAGTCATGACCTTGTGCAAGCAGTGCACAGGCCAACCATGTCCTTCGCTGGTGCTGGGCCGTGCCTGCGACCACAGGTAGGCCCTGCAGGTGATCTCAGAGGAGGCCTGCTCACCTTCCCACTCAGAGGGAACCCGCGCTGGGCTACGGCTAGGTGCTGTGACTCACGGCTGTTGAACTCAAGAGCAACTTGGTCCAACCCCTAACACCAGGTTCCACAGCCTGCCGGGAGGAGACCCAGTCCAACGGCGTCCACAGCCAACATCTTCCTCTTCCCCAACACCCTACGATAGAACCTTCCAGGGTCAACCCACCTGCGTAGCAATGAAAAGTCCTCTCTGCTCCCTGGGTGGGGGACTCTGGCATGGGGCCATTTCTATAAAGAAGGCAGGTGGTGGAGCCATGTCCTGAGAGCTGGGACATTCCTACTCCCAAGAAGTGGCCTGTCCCCACCACTCCACCCTTAGCCCACAAGATCCAATTACCTTGGGTCTAAGGCCACCAGAAAGTCTATGTTGGTTCTTGGCTCCTGTAAGAAATCTCAACTTAGGGGGATAAGACTGTTCATAGAACCAACTAGGCCTTCCTGGTTCTTAAGTCCAAATGGCAAAGAGCTCTGGGGCTGGGGAGGTGGGCCAGGGACCTGTGGCTGCCCCAAAATCCCTGTCGAAGGCTCCATCTTGAAAAGCCTCACCGCCACCACTCAGAACCAGGCCACCCGCCACCTATGGAACAGTCTAGAACGAGCCCAAACACTGCTATGTCAGGGTGGGGGTGGGAAAAGCAGCAAGGCTGACCTCAGACAGGCAAGAAATCACCTGATTTTATTTAGAAGTGGCTGGTCATATGGTGGAAAGGCATATATGGTACAAAATTACAGAGGTTTAGTTCATTATACAGTATAAACCATCAAGTCTTTACAACAAATTACAGTGTCTTTGGATTTTTTTAAACTCTCATTTTATGTGTAGCAAATCGATGTACTCCTCCAATCACATCACTTCTTTATATCTGAACCCCTTGTATTTACAGAACTCTACACACAGAGGTGTCCCAAGACTCCCAACAGTGTCAGCAGTCCAGCAGAAGGTACGATGGATCCTCGGAGAGGAAGATGCATGTGGGACAATCGAGTCAGTGTCTTGGGCATAAAACAGAGGCGGTATTCCCAGTCCCCAAAGTAAGGCACGACAGATAGGCGGCCGCCGTCTCAAGCACTGCCCATCCGAGGCAGCCCTGGGAGCTAAGGGCACCGTGAAATATGGCCACAGGCAGGCCTCGGGTTAGGAAAAAAAATACCATGGACTTCTTGTCAGTTTCTCATACAGGGAAGGTTAAGGTGGGAGGAGGAAGTGTAAGGGAGTAAGGGGGCATCTAAACAGCCTCTACGCCCTTCTGACTCTTCAGTGGCTCAGCTCACAGCTCCCTCTTCCAGTGGACACACAGGCCCTTCCTGGCTGGCCCCTGTCAGTCACACCACTGGCTGCTTTCCTGCCCTCCACTCCCTCTGGCTAGGCTGGGCATCAGGCCAGTCACCCGCCCCTCCGCTGCCCCGGTCCCCTGGGGGTGGGAACTGGCAGTACAGAGCGGGAAGCAGTGGCCAGAAGGTCCCCACCCAGTTTCTGCCTGGGCACGTTCGCACCGACAACAGCCATCCTCCCCAGTCACACGATCTCCCAGAGCCAGGGCCTGCTAGGAACCGTACCACGAATCTTAATGCTGACACTTATTTAAAATTAGGTCTGTTTATTAGTAAAGTGAGAAAGATGATGGGTGAAATGGAGCCCCCTCAGGCTCTGGGCCTCATGCTGCTCGCAAATCCACACCTTCAGCCCAGTGCCTGCTGGGTCGGGTACCTGGGCACGGGGCACCAGTGTGCCAGTTACAAGTTAACATTGGTCTGTGCCGAGATGCAGGAGTGCAAATGCAGACTGGGGCAGGGCAGCTTTCATTCAAACAAACCACCAAGGAGGAGGGGGCCCTGAACCCCCAGGAGGACGGGGCTGTGACACAGCTACAGCGCCAGTGTCCTAGGGTGTGCCCGGCGTGAGCCACCAACACCTGGCTCTGAAGGGATGTCCAGGTTGCAGAGCAAGTAACATGGGGGGAAACCAGGACCACAACCCTGCCCCCTGCCACAACTCAGCACGCTCCCAAGCCCCAGCAGGGCAGCCAAGCTGACCGTGATGGGGATGCCGGGCAACCATCGCGCTGCCTTGCCTGCACAGTAACAGTTTGCCCCGGGCACCAATGGGACAAATATCTCCTCCCTTACACGCTTGTTCTAAGACAACCCAGCTGAACGCTGTGAACCAAGCCATCTGCCCAGCCAGGTCCAGGCAGCTGCTCAGAGTCTGGGAGCCTCATCCCGCGCAGGGCGATGGGATCCTGCAGGCCCCAAGGAGAGGCTGCTTCCTGGGAAGGTCCCCATCAGGGCCAGCCAGGCCTACGGGGAAAATCTCAGGCAGAAAACTGAGCTTGGGGGAAGAGAAGGTGCTCCGGAAACCTCAGATAACATAGCTGATCCAACTTCAATCACTCAAGACTCTTCCATTGTTCTGAGCTTCAGCTAGTAACACATTCAAGTCAATAATTCCATTACAGTCTATCCCATTTAAATTAGAAGGGTAGAGAGAGAGTACGACACCCCTCATCCCCCACAGACCTGCCCAAGACGGTTCTGGAAGGTTGTTGCCACCATATTACAGAGCAGATGGGCTCCTCTAAGTACTTGGCCAAGTCAGTAAGGATCATAAGCCCCCAGCCGCCTTCCATCCCTAGTGCCCTCCCTCTAGCGAGCCTGGCGCGCAGCATTCTGCACAGCCGGTCAGAGAGGCTGTGCGGACAAGGGCCGCTCTGCCCAGAGCAGCGGGCCGGGAGGCCATGCTGGGACCTCCGCACTGGCCCCCACCGACAGCGACGCAGAGAAAACCCTGTAACTGAAAACGGCCTTCCAAGGACTGAGCTGGAGGTTAAGTAGGAAGGCAGAGCACTGCCCTCGGGGACACAAGCCCGCGGGCGCTCCCGCAGTGCCAGGTGCAGGCAGGAAAGGGACACGGGGCCTGTCTCGGAGGGCGAGCCCCACGGACCTGGGCGCCAGGCGGCCCGCGTCGCCCTGCGGGCAGGAAACGGGAGTTTCCTGGCCTCCCTTGCGGAGGGCGGACCACCAGCCCTGAGTGCCCGCCTGTCTGTTCGCTGGGACTAGAAAACAGAAAGACACCTACCTCCCAGGCCGGCAGTGACATGCGGACATGGACAAAAGGCTGAAAGCCGCTGACGGCCCAGGACCCTGCCAGGGAGATGGAGCTCGGGGAAAGCCGGACTGGGCATGCGCTGGGGGCCGGGGCAGCAGATCCTCGTTAAGAAAGCAGTGGGTTCAATTATAACACCTGGGTGTGGGCAGTGAGCTCCCTGTGCTGGGACAGGGCGGGCCGAGGCCCAGGTCATTAAGGAGGGACCAGCAGTCTGTTTTGTCGGGAAAAGGGAAGAACCAGGCTGGAGTCAGAAGCTGGACCTTCCCTGGTTTCAGGCTGCTCCCTGTGAGACCCCTCCCAGCTCGAGAACTAGGACTATGTACCAATACTGAGAGAGCTAAGCGAGACCATGCTCGTGACCTCCTGACCCTGTCCCTCTTTTGTTAAACAGGGGAGAGGTGATGTGTGGCCGCTCGGGGCGGGCTGAGGTCCTTCGAGGGCTGGAGGACCCCAGGTGAGCTGGGCCAGCGCGGCCAGCTGGGAGCGATTCCGTTCCATTAAGGCAGCTCCACCTGGCCGACCGCCGACGTTAGGAGACAGACCTAGGTCAGGCCGGGCGTCCCCAAGAGGAATCACTAAGTGCTAATCAACCCTCAGCCCTTGCCCCCCCCCCACTCTGAGCATGCGCAGTCATGCCCCATGGGCATTCCCGTAGGGTCTGAGCATGCGCAGCAATGCCCCGGGGTGTTTGGAGCAGCCCACCAGGGGCAGGGTACTTGGCCTGCGTCTCAGGAGGGGCTTCAAATCTCCAGAGAAGCAAATATTGAAGAAGAAAAAAAAAGCTTGCTGGATATTGTTTCCAAAGAGTCTAAATATGGGAACTAAAACCACGCACACCCCGACTAGGAGGGAGGGGGCGGATGTTCAGCACCAGGTCACGAGCTCCTGCCTCAGGAAAGACAGGAGCTCCAACTCTCCCCCGGGCCCACCCCTCCCCCGTCTGCAAGGCATCTACCCTCTTCTGGCTTCCAGATGCCTTCCAAGTGAGCCCAGCAGGGCTCTGGGACCAGAGGTGGCCTGCCCAGAGGTCGGCGATGTTGTGGGACGCTTCAGACTGTCCAGGTTAGATCTGGCCTGTGGCTCTGCCAGGGCCCAGCCCCAGGGATGGTGGAGGAGCACTCCCTCCGAAGGCCCTGGTTTGGTCAGGGAGTCCTGCTCTAGAATTTTAAGAAGTTAAATCGGTCTAAGGACCATCCCAGAAACCAGAATTGCACAAAATATTGGGATGCCTCTAACGTCATTGAATGCAAAAGCACAACATAATTCTCCCAGTTTTCGAAGTTATCTTAGAGTAAGGCCACTTGTGTATTTTTATTAAAGGAACATGGGGAGGGGGTCGTCCTATGCCCCTTTGGGGACCCCTGTCTGAGGCAGATGGCTGGCAGCTCCAAGGGACCACAGAGGCTTGGACGGTGCAAGGCAGGCCCTGGGCACTTGCACCTGGGTAGACGATTGTGACTCGCGAATAATTTCGGATTTTGAAAAATAAATATAAATAAATATATTCCAAACACTCTGTTAAGGGAATAAACAGCAAGGAGAAAAAACTTCCCAGGTATAAGATGCTAAAACACACGCAGAGCAAACTCGAAGAAACCCTGTGCGAAGGACACGGTAAGTGGGGGGGCAGGCCCAGTGGTCCTCCCTGGGTCAGACAGGACCTGGGCCAGAGGTGCCAGGAGGCCAAGCACAGGCACTTATGGTGGTAGTTGATGTGGGAGCTTGGGAATGGGGTTGGGGGAGTACAAGGAGCCTGAGGAGCCAGCCAGCATTTGGGGGCTGGGCACCAGCCCTGGACACAAAGGGAGGATGCCCTGCTCTGCGAGGAGGAAAGGCACTGGTTAGGATTATTCTTTAAATTTAGAGGTTAATAGGGTTTCCAGAAGAGAAAAGGAGCAAGAACAGCCCCAGGTGGGAGGAGCCCCATGACCAGGGGACGGAGATGCGGGGCCCTGTACCTGGTCTCCCTCCCCACCGGTCAGGACCACTCTGGGCTCCCGGGGCCTTCACCCAGGCCCTGAGGACGGGCCTGCCCTTCATTCTCTGGGTAGAGAGGAAGAGGTGACGCTTCCAGAGTTTTGGGAGAAACGGAGTCACCAGCTCTGCGTCGTACAAAAAGCCTTCACTGCCTGCTACCACGGGGAAGGGGTTTGAGTTGATGTGACTACTCAGCTCCAACTCCGCCCCAGTGCTGTGCTGCCCGTTGTCAGAGTCCGCCCAGGAGGGTGCTGGCTCAGCTGGCCCAGGACTTCCGGTCCTCGGGGTTCTTGGGGCTCCTGTCCATCCGCAGAGCTGAGGTGCTCTCGGCCTTGGCCAGAGCTGCTGTCAGGGAGGCCAGGTTGGTGGCAGAGCCGGAGAGGGTGCTGGTCCTGCGGGGCTCGGGGGCGCCCTGCAGCCTGAGCCCCGCGCTGCGTCGCCGGCCCGCCCCCGCCACCCTGCGCACTCGGCCCGGCCTCACCAGCAGCCCGTAGCCGGGGTTGCACTTGAAGTACTGCTTCCCTCCGATGGAACCGTCGTTCTTACCTGAGGGGAGAGTTAAGGAAGAGGCTGAGGTGGCTCATGGCGGCTCACAGCCCCCACAGCCCCTCCCTGCAGGACCCTATGTGCCAGATGCCCGCCTGTGTGCTCACCATGTAACAACTGAGGCCAGGGGCCCATCTCCTGGGCACACATTGGTCACTACGGACAAGCACCGTTGAAGCCTCAGGCTGAGGCTGATATGCTAGTCCTGCCATTTCTCAAGCCACCAAAACAGAGCTGGTCCTCACCCCCACCCCACTCCAGGACACAGATTATTTTCAATCTAGATGGTCAAACTGTAAATTTAGCATGGAGGTTTTGGTAGAATGATAATTTTTCCTAAACCCATTAGATGGTAGCCGGCAAATTCCCAAATTATAGCTTGTCAGATGTCATGTTTGACGTGTCAAAATGGAGCTAAGCTTCCCTTGTGAAGTGAGTGGAAATAGGTTTAGGGTGAAGAATGAGAACTCAGCACCTGGGGGAGGGGCACACCTGACCACTAAATGTCAACACCCCCCAGTGATGGGTTGGTGGGGAGCAGGATCTTTGTTGCAAAAACAGTCATGAATTTCCTATCCTCATAGTCTAGCCTGCCCTCTCTTTACCCCACTCCAGACAGGCCTACTCCCACTCAACGCTCAGGGTATCCCTGTTCCCTCCCACTCCCGGGCCATGTCACCACTGGGCTGCTGGGTCACACTCTCACCTCCCATCTCACTGGACCCTTCCAGTCTCACTTTTGCAGGGCCGGGGGCTGTGCCCTCTCCCTGGGGGCTCCCTGGCCCTGGTCTGAACACCCGTCAACACTGATGCCTCTTAGCTGTGTCTCCAGTCCAAGAGCAGCCGCTCTGACATCTCATCTCCACTGGAACATCCAACCTGCACCTCCAACTCCACCTCCCCAACAGAACCCGGTTCCTCCAGCCTGCGCACCTCCAACTCCACCTTCCCAACAGAACCCGGTTCCTCCAGCCTGCGCACCTCCAACTCCACCTCCCCAACAGAACCCGGTTCCTCCAGCCTGCGCCCTGCCTGCTCTCTCAGGCTCTCCCATGGGGTCATGACAGGCTCCCCTGTCACACTGCCCCTGACCTGGCCTCTTCTCACCACGCATCTGGCCTGTACATCTGCACAGCCTTCTACCTGGCCTTCCTTCCTGGTCCCACTCTTCATCCCAAGTCTTTTCTCCTAAGAGAGTCGTCTTTTTAACCGCTCCAGGCCCTCGGCCAGTCGGGTCCCTGTGCAGAGTTTGTGCCCAAGGGGCACCGTCAGCCCGCTGCGCTCCAGCCCACCTCATCCTTTACATCACTCCCACCCTCCTGTCCCTCAGTGTTACTGAAATAGTCCCACGCCCACCATCCTCTCTCAGCTTAGCCTACTTTATTTTCTCCACAGCACTTGCATGAAGTATTATTTATTTGTTTATATGCTCATTGTCTCCCCTCTAAAATAAAAGTCCAGTGAAACCAGGGACTTGGTTTTGCTCAGGAAGGTGTCTTCAGAATTCAGGACAGTGACTGAAACATGGTAGGTCACAATATTTACTTGGTGAATGAATTCATCTATTTGCTTATCTCCCTTTAGTTTTTTCTTAATTAAAAAAAATTTTAATTGATTTTTAGAGAGAAAGGGAGAAAGAGAGAGAAACACTGACTTGTTGTTTCACTTATTTATGCATTCATTGGTTGATTCTTATATGTGCTCTGACCTGGGATCAAACCCGTAACCTTAGCCAGGGACCTCATTTAATTATTTTTTTAAGCGAGAGAGGCAGACAGACAGGAAAGGAGAGAGATGAGAACCATCATCTTGTAGTTGTGGCACCTTAGTTGTTCATTGATTGCTTTCTTATATGTGCCTTGACTGGGGGGGGGGCTCCAACTGAGCCAGTGACCCCTTGCTCAAGCCAGCGACCTCAGGGTTTCGAGCCTGGGTCCTCAGCATCCCTGGTCAACACTCTATCCACTGTGCTACCACCTGGTCAGGCAACTAATTCTTAAGTTTCATTGCAAATACAAACTTCTTTCCCAATTCACCTTTGCATTTTGGCAGAAATGAAGTTTAAAAACTTCCAGCCTGTGCTACAGTAATTTTCTAGAACCACTTCCAATTTATGATATTTTTTGCCAAAATTATTTTTATAAAGACAGTCAGTGACTTCACAGCTGAGCTGAGGGGCCCAGAGTCAAAGAGTCCATGTGGGACAGCCTTGGTGTCACAGAGCACGCCAGCCCAGCTCCCCCTCTGTTCCCACCCAGCACAGCCCCTCAGCCTTTTCTCATTCCTCCTCCCTGCACCAACAGCACCCCCCCAGAGTGCACATTGGCCCCCTGGAAAGCCATCTCCTCTGCTCCCAGCCCTCCCCCAGTGGGGGGGCTGCCGGACCCACATATACAACGAGGGAGGGGGTGTCACTCTGAGTCCTCAGAATGTTAAACACAGAGGTAACTCCTGGGATCTACTCAAGAGAAGTAAAAATGTGTGTCCATACAAAAACTTACACACAAATATTCCCAGAAGCCTTATTCACAAAAGCCAAAGAGTGGAAATGACCCAAATGTCTGTCAGCTGACAAATGGATGAACAGCATGCAAGCCATCCATACAATGGGATGTTATTTGGCCACAAAAAGGAGTAACATGCTATAACAACAGGCTACAACTGGATAAACCTTGTAAGCATTACGTTCAGTGAAATAAACCAGACACAAAAGCCCCCATTTTATAGGGTTCTGCTTACGTTAAAGTATAGACTTAAACATTTCATATTTGACAAAAAGTAGATCAGAGGTTACCTGGGGTCTGAGGAGGGGAAAGGTCTTGCTAATGGACATGTGGTTTCCTTTGGGTGTGATGAGCCTGTTCTAAAATCAGATGACAGACACGGGTGCACAACTCATAAAGATACTAAGACCGCTGAACTGTACACTGTACAGGTGGAGATTATGGTGTGGAAGTTGTCGCATGATAAGGATATTTTAATAAAACACCTGAAGAATAAATTACTTCCATAAAGCCTGCCCTTGGCTTTTCTGAAAATGATGATCTATTCACTCTAAGCTGTGCCATTCTAGAATGAGTCTTCAGAGATTGGCCAGCCTGTGATGGATCTTAGATCGCCTTGTCATCTGCTCCCAACTTGTGGGCCAAGGAGCCCTGGGATGCCTTAGGGACGGCTGAGCATCTTCAGAGGCCCAGTGAAACCTGAGCCAACAAAGCAGATAGAGCTGCTATCATAGTTCCAATGCAAATGCTTCTGTGACTAAAAAAAGAATGGCATTTAAATTCATTACCAAATTTATAGTAGCTTTCAATTAATGTCTTAGGTTTCTGAGAAACTTCTGGAGAAAACCTGACTCTTAAAATGCTTTGGAAAACTTCATCTAAAATTCCTCATTTTGAAAAGTGGTGACTCCAGAGTCCCAGAGGTGAGATGATGTGCCTGGGGCACACCGCGAGCCTCTGGCGCAGGCGCAGTGGCCCCTCCCGCTAGACCGCGTTAGCCCGTCCAGTTGCCTCCGTGCCAGGGACCTGTCCTAAACGAGCAGCACTCACCTGAAGGTAAGTCCAGCTCCACTCCTACCCATGTCCCCTCCTGAAAGTCGGTGGGCCCAATGTATCTCACAATGCCCATTTTGTTGGCACCCACGGTGACATATTCCCCTTCTCTGAGCCACTCTGGGACTTCACTGGCTTCTTCAGAATCAGAAGAAACTTCCAGCTTCTCCAGGGTCTGTCCTCCAGAGCTGCTGTCGCTGGGCCCTCCCAAAGCCAGCAGGTCCCCCTCGGGACCCGAGGGGCAACCAGAGTCCCCACCAAGCATGCGCGTGAATGACTTCAGCTCCGAAGTTCGCACTTTTCGGATTCTGAATGGGGATGCTGGAGAAGGCGACTGAGACAGGAGGTCAGGAGGCAGCTGTGGTTTGGAGACATCTGGTTCTAAGCTGGTGGCTGGCTTGGCCTGGTCCTTAGGTCTCCCCAGTGGCTTGGTGGCAGGGGAACTGTCCCCTCTGCTCTGCGGGCCAGGTGACTCCTGGGGTGCAGAAGTGGGATGACCAGTTAGCGAAGTGCCTGCTTCTTCCTTCTGCTTCTCTGAGGAAACCACTCCGTTGGCCTGGGCCACTCTGGCACTGTCACCACCACTCTGCTGAGTCTGCCCTGCTGGGACAGGTAGTGACAGAAGGCTGCTCTGATCCTCCAGTGAGGCAGGGAGAGTGCTGTCTGTGCCTCGAGCAGCAGAGGGAGACAGGGGCTGGGTCTCAGGGCTGGCCAGGCAGGGGACAGCAGGGGGCGAGCTGGGCGTCTGCCCACCAGCCTGGGCCACAGCCTCCAGGCCCAGGGCAAAGGCATCAGACAACGTGGCGGTGGAGACACTGTGTGAGAAGTAGCCGCTGGAGGCCTCGCTCATGGGGCTGGGTGGCCCGTCCTGCACTTCAGGCCCCTGGGTGTTGATGGCCATGCTCTGCGGCGAAAGCACTTGAGTTGGTCTACTGTAGGTCTTCACCACTGGGGCAGTCTGCAAAGTCACATCAGAGGCCACACTGGCCCCCAAGCTCTCTCGGTGAGCCTGAAGAGGGAAAAGGGAAGTGAAACTGGTTAGAATTCAAGGTTAGGCGTGTACTTCCAAAAGGGCTGAGACAGAGGCCGTGCTGTTGGTTGAAACGTCACAACTCAGTGGTGAGAAGAACACTGCTGAGCAGGAGGGCAGTTCTGGCTCCAGTGTTGGCTCTGCCACTTACTGCCATGTGACCAGCTTTTCCTGTGCTCAACCCTGAGGGCCCTGTGCCTCTGCACGCCCTGGGGCCTGCCCGACGCTGGGATTCAAACAGTTTAACAACCGTTTCTCTGCCCTAATGACCATTTTAAGTATAAAAAACTGATATATCAAAAGGTAGTTTATTACTTCATGCACTTAATACTTAAATAAAAACAATAAAAGAGGTACACAAAACTAGATTATGTTAAAAGTTTTAAAATATTAATGAAAAAATATTAATACCTGACAAAAAACAATAAAACTGTTAAGATATTTCCATATTGCTTCTTGATTGGCGTCCTCACTTGCAATTTTTTTCACCTATGGACGGAATGAACATTACTACAGGCACTTGGAATACACTGTTGGAGATGAACATTAAAAAAGAGTAAGGAATGTAAGTTTGTGATTTCCACACTGGGCCGCTGCCCAGGCGCCCACCTTAGAGAGAACCCTGATTACAAGTGCCGTTTTAACATCTGGTTCACCGAACTCAGCAAAAAATTAGATATCGGTTCTGCTGAACCAGTATAAACTGGCTGAATCCCAGCACTGGGCCTGCCCCTTCCATCTCCTTACCTTCTGTGTAGAGAGTCTAAGAGATGCCTGGATCCTGTGATTTATACAAGAAATATATATTTGGTCTTCACCCCCATTACTGGCATAGAGCCTTTTCTAATACCCTTGGAATTTTCTAAGTAGTAAGAGCAATAAAGGTGTCTTGACATTCAAAACAAACCCCTTCCAACAACTCCTTGCATTTATGTTAATAGAGTGACTTTTAGAAATCCCCTAAGGATGGGGGATGGATGCCAGGAGAACCAGCCATGCTTAGAGGGTTGTTCAGTCCCACCCTGATTTCTGGGCAGCGGGAAGGGGATAGAGACTGAATCAATTGCTAATCACCAATGGCCCATGCTTTAATCAACCATTCCTACATAATGGAAACTCCATAAAAAAGCCAAAAGGACAGGTTCCGGAGAGTTTCTAGGGTGGTGAACACATGAGGTCTGAGGGGAGACAGGCCGCTTCACAGCCCCTCCCCATACCTTGTCCTGCACCTCTCTTCCATCTGTCTATTTCTGAGTTATATCCTTTTATAATAAACCGGTGATCTAGTCAGTAACATGTTTCCCTGAGTTCGGTGGACCACCCTAGCAAATCAATCAAACCCAAGGAGGGGCCATTGGAACCTCTGGTTTATAGCTAGATAGTCAGAAGTATAGGTGACAACTGCACCTGGTGTCTGAATGGAAGGCAGTCTGGTGGGACTGACACTTAACCTGTAGGCTCTGACACTCTCTGGTAGACAGTGTTGTCAGAATGGAGCTCAATTCTTGGACACCCAGTTGGTGGTGTGGGAACAACTCATATGTGGCTGCCCCTAGGGTCGGTGTGGCACAAGGCAGAGCATGGCACACGGTAGGCGCACACTAAAATCTCCATCCCTTCACCCCCAAGCCTTCCCCACCTCCCTGAACTCAAGCTCCCTTGGGAGTAAACCCCTTAAACCCCCTGCCCATACAGACTTCCCAAGGACACTGTGAGAATCACAAGGCCAGAAGAACACTCTTCTGAAAAACTGATATGATGCTCTCCCCAGAGGACTGGGAAGTGCTTCAGCACAGCTACCTAGCTGAGGCTCAAAGAAACAGCTGGAGGCCTACTCCCGAGGAGGACAGAGGCTGCTGCAGGCTGGGCCCTTGCTGGGAGAGGCCATCCCTCAGGCTGCTGCCTGGTCAGGAGGTCCTTGACCTGGAGACACAGGCCCAGCAGCAGCCAGCCCCCAGGGGCACAGCTGAGGCCAGGGCCGCTCACATCACTGCATCTGAGTCACACTAGCAGGGACGCACACAAAGCCCCATCTCATGGGGAATGACAACAGCCACTGCTCATTCTGTTTCTGAGGTGCTCATGAGGTAAGAAATCGTTTGAAAAAGGTGGCAGATTATCTTTCTATTACCAATTCACAATGACGGGGGCGGGGGGAGCTGGCAGGGATGGGGAATGGGGTTGGGGTGGTGGAGAGGGTGCTGTTCAGGAAAAGAAATATGCTTTCCAATATTTACGGAAAGGTTATTTATATTACAAGAATGGCCATTTTCCATTTGAAATACAGGATTTATTTGAACTGGGAAACAGCTGAGATCTATAAGTCTCTTACAGTTACTTGGCTTAACTCAGCAGTTTGATAAATCATGCATTTTCACGTGAACTGTCATTTATATTCCTGTCTCCAGGGACCCTCCCTGCCCCACAAGGCACACTTTCAGAGTATGGAATTAACGGCACCTCCTGAGATTAACAGCCCATTTTTGTGATGGATCTCTGGGCTGCAAAATTTACTAAATTCAATAGATCAATAACTGTCACCAGCATAAATACTCTAAAAGATTAGGCAATCCTTCAATCATTTTTCTTTTGCAACTTATACATGTTTTATTTATTCTTTTCTATTTTATTTTTAATATCCCTGACCAGCCAGGGAAGAGTACACGAACAAGTTACAGGAGTCCTGAGTCTGAACAGTAGCTGTGATCCCGAAGGGGCAGCACTCCCCCTCCCTTTCCTGCTGAGACCCCAACACTGCCAGGCCAACAGCTGTTTGTGAAGGGCCAGCCAGGTGCTGTCTGTCCTGAGGAGGTGACAGTCCAGTGACAGTGCCTTACACTCCCTGCTATTATCCTATCTGCTTCTATACGAGTCCTCTGACGTAAGCCCAAAGGTAGTATCACATTCATTTTACAACACGGCCCAGAGAGGTTAAAGGATTTATGCAGAGCCACCAGGAAGTGAAACACCAGGGGCCAGAGGTCAGATGCACCACCACGACACAGAAGAGACAAAAGTGGCGGGTGGGGAGCATGAGGGCTGCTCTGTCCTGTGAGCCGAAGCGGGCCTCCGACTGCTTCCGCTCTGCACTGCAGGGAGCATGCGCACTTGACCGGAGTGGATATGTGAGTGGAAACCTACCTGCCACCTTTGGGTGACACCCCTAGTATTGACACTTCTAGACACTGCCGCTAAAGCCTGGGCTGCAGACCACCATGACGAGCCCCAGGCTGCACCGAGCAGCAGAGGCCGTCGGTCAGCGCCCTCACCACTAGGAGACGCGCTCTCACTGTGTCCCACCAGCCTGAGGGCCCCAGTGCCACTTCAGCAACACTGCGCGTGGGGTGGGGAGATGCGGTAGTAGCTCCAGCTAACCTCACAAACATGAGTGTAGGGATGGAAAACGGCCTTTTAGAAAGGAGTGAATTCATGGCGGTCTGACTTTTAAATTATTTGGCCTATTTTGCTGTTGTTTTAATAAATAAAATTTCCCCGTGAAGATACAGCATTTCTAAGAGAACGAGTGCACAGTGGGAGAAAATAGTTCTGCTGTTCATAAGATTAGAAGTGCTATTCATCGGTGGGAGATCATAAGAGACCATTTTTTCTCCCCGGGCTTAGCATTAGTCTTTTCACGCTGATATCATGAATCAGAATGAAATGTAAAACTGAGAATTAAGCAAACACTTAGAATAAGGAGATTGTTCTGTTTATAGAAATCGCCTTTCCTGGCAGTGGGCTATTAAAGCAGCAGACTACATTAGCAGTCAAGCACCTAAAAGTTTAGCAATCATATGATTAACAAGTTGAAAATAGCAAAGTGTAACAAGGAAAATACGGAGGGAGAAGACAGTGGCCTATATTATGGCTAATTATCCAAACAGGAATGCTGAAATAAAACCACCGTGGTGTGGACTCAGCAGTCACGGCCCCGGCCCCACTGTATGTGGGGCAGCCCGCCTCACTCACCTCCGCCATCCTGGCCATCCTCAGGTCCGGGGGGGCAGACTGCACCATGATTCGGGGCACCGGCTGAGAAAACAAGTGATAGGTGGGCATGAGGGATCAGGAGGAACAGAAGAGAGATACCAGCGAAGGTTTAAACTGAACAGACTGGAGAGCCTGTCAGCTTTCAGAAAGTTCTAACAAGTCACTGCCATGTTCTGGGCGTCACACTGTACAAAGAAATGGGAGAAATCAGGAGCACGGCAAGCGGCTTATCCCTGCCCCCCAATTAGCAACAGAGGACACAGGCTTATCACAGGAATACATACAGCAGGCTCACACTCTCAGGCTTTTCCCATTCATACAACAGGAACTGCGTCCGCACATACAAGTGCTACACTTTCTGGGAAAAGCTACTGGGACAGGAAAGATCAGGAAAGGCATTAAGCAGAGGTGGAATTCAAACGAAGCCTGATGGCCAGGGAAAACTCATGGTATAAAAGGAGGAGAGGGGTGCAGTCCCAGGAAGGAGGAGTAAGAAAGCCAGTGTGGCTGCAGCATGACTCTGGGCATAAGGCGAGCCGGACAGATCCAGGGAGAGAGGTTTTGGTATGTGGCACTATCCCAACCAGGTAATGTGGTTAGGACCGCCACAGGTGCCTGAATGGAGAAAGCAGGAGGCTGAGGAGAATGATCTGGTGGCGGAAGGCAAACTGAGTGAAGAGATCCTGAAAGACTAATGTAGGCTAATCAACAATAAGACTCCAGCAAGAGTGGGTGTGAGTAACGGGTGTGAGCACCATCACAAGAAAGAACTTCAGTACTAGGGGACCCAGCATTCAAGTAACATTAAAGAAAGAATAAAAACAAATAGGCATCAGGATAAGGAAGAGGGATGTCAGAGGGAGGACAAAGAAGCAGAAATTCATTAAATAGCGGCAGAGTTTACAATGGCAGTGGGACACTGAAGCAGACGTGATTATCACGGAGAAACTAGGAAGCTACTTCTGTGTTTATTCCCTCAATACTCATCTCTCCCCCTCCCCGGTCTCCCTGCCCCAGAGTAGGACTCTGGACCACAGATGGCTCAGGTCGAAGAGGGTCCATGCTCACAGAACAAACAGTCCTACTCCCCCTCTCTCAAAGAGAAGTGAAAATTGGGTGAAACTTGTTTCTGTGCAGTATGAGTGCCTTTGCTTTCGTTGGGTCCATAAGAAAAGCAGCTGGTCACTGACCTAAACTGCTCAGAGACACGGATTCCATGTCTATCCATTTCCCTTCTCTGGGTCTGAATGCTCCAGGCCCTCCGCGCAACGGCTCTGGGTGTTAGTGACTCTTATGTCACACTCTCTGGACAGTGTGCAGACCCTAAGGCTGGACGGCCAAAGTCCTGCTTCTTACAGGGCTGGCTAAACTCTTAATTAAAGAGACCACAGACCACGTGGAATAAAAGGGCCCAGTTAGGGTGGCGGTGACCCGAGGTCACAGCACCAAATCACTGCATTTCTGCAAAGGGAACCATTATAACCAATTAGCACTTAGGGAACTTTTGGGAGAAGGTGGTAGAAGGGATTTACCTACTGAAGGGAAGGGAGCAGTGAGAAGATTGAGAAGAGGTGCAGAGAAGAGGCAGTTAAGTAGGGAATGGTGGGAGATAAGGCTAAACAGACGGGAGGACCTAGGGACAAACAAAGGAATATACAGCTTCCCCTGCAAACCCCAGGGAGTTAGGCCTGAAAGTGCTAGAATCAGAGTTGTGTTTTAGAAAGGTAATGTGAGCCCTGGCCAGATAACTCAGTTGGTTAGAGTGCTGTCCTGATATACCAAGTTTGCAGGTTTGATCCCTGGTCAGGGCACATACAACCAATAAACGCATGAATAACTGGAATAACAAATCGAGTTTCTTTCTCTCCCTTCCTCTCTCTCTCTCGAAAAGAAAAAAATTTTTTTTAATGTGAGTGGCCAACAGACCAGACAGGAAGGATCCTAGAGGCAGCAACTGCACATGACAAGGACCTCCAGACCCTCGCTCAATCCCTTGACCAGGACACATAACCCCTCCCCTCCCTCAAAGCCCCTCCTGGTTTGTCCTTGAGTGAGTTCTTCATTTCCCTACTCTACTGTCAGCAACTGATAATGGAATTATTTTCAAGCCAGTATCCCCTGCTCTGCCGTCGAGTCCTGGGCCACAGGGCCGCTATCTTTACGCTTATTTTTCACATATTATCTGAAGTCCCCCACAAATGGAAAGGTAGTCAGAGCATACTTCTTAGTAAAAACAGGATAAAGTTTTCTTAAGTTTGAACTCCATAATACTTACATTCTTTAGTTAGAGCTTATTTAAAATAGACAAGGTTGGGATGAAACATTCCCCCTTAAAGTATAAAAACATAAAAATCCTACCAATGATGGAACCATCACTACCCAGGATGAAGCCTTCTCTAAGATGATATACTCCTGCCCTACTAAATAAAGCACAGAAACATAATTTACACTTTTCTTTATGACTCAGAGTCATTAGAAAATTCCAGTAAATGCTTAAAAAATCTTAGCTGAAATGAATTAAAGGACCAGATTGGCTGTGACACTATACAGGAATCCAGCAAACCACAGGGAGTCACGGTGCCCTGACCTCATGGCTCCGGGCTACCGAGCTGAAAACCTCATGTCTGCCCCTCGCAGACTTCCTGTCACCATTCTTCACTTCCAATGACCACTTCCTAATCAGGGAACATGTTTCAAGGTGCCCCCCGACCCCCACCATTCAGACAAAGCATGAGCAGAAAAGTGTAAACACATCTAAAAAGGCTAAAAACAATGCCACAAAGTAAGATTGGGCCAGATCTGAACAGATGTTGGGTGTAACGACGATACTCTGACCACGCTACTGCACCTGTGCCTCCTGTTCCTACATTAGGAGCTTCGTGGTGCCTTCCTCCATGAGGTGCTTGGCAATGGCGGATGCCAGATCTCAACTCTGGACAAGAGGGAAACACAGGATGACACTGCTCCAACAGAGGAAGTCTGAAAGGTGTATGCTAACGACAGTGGGGGCACAGACATACAAGACTGGCCACGTGTTAATCTGTATCAAAGCTAAGTGACAAGCATATAGAGATTCATCCCCTCTACATTGTACATTCCCATTTTCCCATAACACTGCCCTACACTAACGTCGCTGAGGCTGTGAGCCAGTGTAACATTCCGTGCAACAGACTTCTCCCGCCCCACAGCGACAAGTGTTACAATTGTTTTCAGGTACTCAGCAGTCTCCCTTATATAGCTCAACTTTTATTTTTTTCCCTCTTACTATCCAAATTCAGACTCTTACTAGCTCTCCACTGAACCACTGAGAACACGAAGATGAGAAAGCCAGCGCTCTGCTCTCCAGACTGGCAATCTTGTTTGTGGGAGGGACATGGGTGTAAATAACTCAAATGTCAAGAAAGAGTAGAGACAGCAGAACAGACGTTTCCAAAGCCGAGGTTTGGAGGAGGACGGGATCATCAATGGAACCGGCCTAGAATACTCTCACAAGGGCAATTTTATTCTGGGTGAGGGTATACTTCAAACACAAAAAGTGGTGTGACAAAGGATGGCAAAGAGCCATTTTGTGTCACATGTGTCCCTTCTGCTCACAGCTGTGCTCTGGGAAAAGATCCTCCATCATCGGTTTTGGGCCTAGACTGGCAAGCACTAGAGGGTCAGGGCCTTGTGGGCATGTGGTTGATCATCACGGGCAGTAAGGAGCTACCAAAGGTTCCTGAATGAAACTCTAAGGAGAGCTATGACTACGAAAGATTAATGCTTAAATAGGAGAAATACAAAATACAGAGAAATCATTAAGAAGTTGCTTTAATGGTTCAGTAGAAAGCTAGTAAGAGCTTGAATTTGGATAGTAAGGGAAAAAAATAGAAATAAAAGTTTAGATATGTAAAGGAGACTGCTGAATACTTGAAAACAACTGGCTATACGTGGGGAAACAGAGTCAGAGATGATGAATAGGAAGTTGGTAACGAAAATTAGCAGAAACAGCATTGGTGTGTGTGTCGCACATGTGTGCAGGGGTGGGAGTGCTTAGCTTTCTGTTTTTGGCAATGGCCTGTGATGAATTCAGCAAACTTATTAAGGGTACCAAAAATACCTACAAAGTATATTGAAATCTTAGATGTGCCATTTGTCCTTCACACGTAACAGCTCAAATTTCCAAATGTGTATTGTTTGCATTTTAATGCTCCTTCACATATCCCCTGTGCAGGCAGTTGCCTCCTATTTCAGGAGCTCAAAACATTTTGGATCATAAGCTCATTAATCCTTATGACACATCTGGTAACTATTAATAAAAATGACTGCAAAGTATTTTGCAGCTATAAATATTAAGAAGAAGTCCCATGAGGCCAGCAAATATAAGTATAATTATCTACATTTCACACCACAGAAACCAGGGCTCACAGATATTTTCCTAACGGTTAAATGCAGTCGGGGTGCCCACTGAGTTAGTGACAGAGACAGGAAAGGTCTGAGTTCTTAAGCGCCAGGTGAGCCTGCAATCACGCTATCCGCTAAGCATGGCTAAAACTGAACAGATGAGTAGGTTACAGGCAAAAGAACTGCTTAGAGCCTGGCCAGGCAGTGGCGCAGTGAATAGAGCGTCTGACTGGGATGCGGAAGGACCCAGGTTCGAGACTCCGGGGTTGCCAGCTTGAGCACGGGCTCATCTGGCTTGAGCAAAAAGCTCACTAGCATGGACCTAAGGTCACTGGCTTGAGCGGGGGGTTACTCAGTCTGCTGAAGGCCCGCGGTCATGGCACATATGGGAAAGCAATCAATGAACAACTACGATGTTGCAACGAAAAACTGATGATTGATGCTTCTCATCTCTCTCTGTCTATCCCTCTATCTGACTCTCTCTCTGTCCCTGTAAAAAAATTAAAAATTAAAAAAAAATTAAAAAAAAAAGAATTGCTTAGAAGTATTGCAGGGTTAGGTGATGATCACTTCTCTTAACGCATCTCATCATTTTGTAATTCGGGCTTTCATAGGCCACATGAATTAAAATAGGGCAGATAAGATGAGAATTTCTTAACTAGGCATCAAAGCTATTTTGGAAACCCCAAAGTTTTAACTTCTTGACATGACACAAAAGACCCTCACCTCTCTGTGAGGTTACAGCCTCTCACTCTGAACTCCCTAAATACATGGCTTTGCCAGGGCCTTCCTCTCGCTGTTCCTCCCCCGGAGTCACTTCCCACCCATTCACTGTAAATGTCAGCTTGAGCAGGACCTACTTCTCCTGAAACTGTAGCCCCAGACATACACATGCCACAGCGGCTACAATATCATCCCATTTGTGTTTATGTGTCTCTGAGGAAACTTCTCTAAATCAGCTATCTGAAGGGCAGGAAGATGTCTCATTCGTTGCTGTATTCCCACACATAAAACAGTCACTTACCATTTGCTGAATGAATAAATGAATAAATCAATGACTTCAGTAATGTGAAGAAAGCCAAATTGTACAGTTATAAAGAATTTGGGAAAGAACTGACATTCCGAAGTTTGAGAATAGGTGTAGGTAGAGAGAAGAAATTATCAGCTGAAGCCCCCCAAAGAATCACTCTGTTCAAAAACAATGAATTTGCTGACATTTTTTTTGTTTGAAAATGAACCTTTCCTAATACCGTATTTCCCCATGTATAAGGTGCACCCTTTTTAGAAAAATTTGGGGTCTAAACACTTGATGCATCTTATACAATGGTTGCAGATTTTTTTTACTTGCATTTCCCACTTTTTCAAGCTTGTATGAATATTATGATGAATAAAAATTGAGTTCAGCCTGACCACGCAGTGGCACAGTGGATAGAGCATTGGACTGGGACGTGAAGGACCCCGGTTCGAAACTCCAAGGTCACTGGCTTGAGCAAGGGGTCATTTGCTCTGCTGTAGCCCCCCTGGTCAAGGCACATATGAGAAAGCAATCAAAGAACAACTAAGGAAGCTGCAACAAAGAATTGATGCTTCTCACCTCTCTCCCTTCCTGTCTGCCCCTATCTATCCCTCTCTCCAATTCTCTCTGTCAAAAAAAAAACAAAAAACAAAAAAACTATTCACTGAGAATAAAAAATAAATTAAAAAAATAAAGAACGAGTTCAATAACTATGCAATACATTTTTTTTCCAAATTGCAGGCCCCAAAATTAAGGTGCATCTTATACATGGAGAAATACTTTACCCCTTATCTTGAATTTGATACTTTTTTTTTAGAGAGAAAAAGGGACAGACAGGGCCAGACAGACAGGAAAGGGGAGAGATGAGAAGCATCAACTCATATTGCAGCACCTTAGTTGTTCATTGATTGCTTTCTCATACGTGCCTTGATCGCGGGCCTTCTGCAGACCGAGTAACCCCCTGCTCGAGCCAGTGACCTTGGGTCCAAGCTGGTGAGCTTTTGCTCAACCCAGATGAGCCCGCGCTCAAGCTGGTGACCTTGGGGTCTCGAACCTGGGTCTTCGACATCCCAGTCCGATGCTCTATCCACTGCGCCGCCACCTGGTCAGGCAACCTCAAAGTTTTGAATGTGGATCATCAGCATCCCAGGCCAATGCACTATCCACTGCACCACAGCCTGGTCAGGCCTGAATTTGATACTCTGGTTCCTAAGTTAATATGACCCTCTAAGTTTTTAAAAAGTCTAACCAATCATTTAAATCCAAGCACAGGAGTATACAACAAGAGATGTAAGATTTGCTACAAATAACCACTAGCCAACCTTTGATTTTCATGCTGACAATAAAGTAAAAAAAAAATGCAAGAAACAAAACCAAGCAGGGGCAGTACATGTAAACAAATAAATGCTTCCTAATCTTCTAGTATGTTCTGATAAAATAAACAATGAATAA
This sequence comes from Saccopteryx bilineata, assembly GCF_036850765.1. Taxonomy (NCBI): domain Eukaryota; kingdom Metazoa; phylum Chordata; class Mammalia; order Chiroptera; family Emballonuridae; genus Saccopteryx; species Saccopteryx bilineata. Next base: position 160,308,878 of record NC_089490.1, read on the forward strand.
AATCAGACAAGTACAATTACCTAATAATTGTACAAGTACACTTATCAATACTTCACAATAACCTAGTCAATGTAGATTTGTTTTTAAAGGTTATAAATCAGAGGCAGAAACTAGGCTGGAAGACGGGAGCGAGAGAGTCACAGGAGGAAAGCTGGTAGCACCCAGCGCTGGTCCGAGACAGGCGCTTTGCCAGCGCCATGTGACGCCTGCCATACAGCTCACATAGCAGCCGTGCGCTCACAGAGCCGCCTCCTGACTTATCCTCTGCTTTCCAGGGTGGTCTGGATACAGTTGTGTTAGCCCTGATGACGCCAGCACTTCTGTCTGTCTGGAAGTTATATTTCTCATTTTAAATGAGTAACAGCACTCAAAGTGATCCATCAGTCCTTTGATTGTATGAACCAGATCACCTCCGGGGTTGCAGGCCTGGAAGGAGGTAATCCAGGCCCATGAATCCTCTAAGCAGCGCCACCCAGGAGGATAATGGGTGGCCACCAGCGGGTTCCTGCAGGACACTGTTATCCTACCTGCCACATGCCCCTTTCAATCGGTGACGTTAAAGCATCAATGTGTCAAGCATGGAAAGGTGACTGACTTCATTTTTCTGATTAATATTATATTCTCTCATGAGGCTTTTCCAACACTTGGATAGATTCTTCCAATTTTACCTTCCTTAAATCCACCCTCCAAACTGAAGTCAGAGGAGCTTTCTAAAACACAAATTTGATCATGTCCCTTTCCTGCTGTAACACTGACAATGCTTCCCCACTGCCCACAGATAACTTCTTCAGAAAGAGAATGGTCCTTCCCAAGTTATTTCCATGGTTAACCAGTCCTTTCTTCAAATACTGTACAGATTCATTCAATAATCACTGTGACTTTTAGTCAAATCCAGTGAAATCATTTAAGATCACAGCTGTGCATTAAATTTTACTTCTTGAATATAAATCTCAGTTCTGCCACTCACTAGGCTCTGTAACCTTAGATAACATGCTTGGCCTACCCAAGTCTCACTTACCCCTCAATCTAACTCAGTGTCTAATAGCCCCCTCTAACTCAGCACTGTCTAATACGGCGGCCAACAGCCACGGGCAGCTACTGAGCCCTTTGAAATGCAGCTAGTGTAACTGAAGAAGTGAATTTTTTATTTTATTTCATTTTAATTGATAATATGTAAATTTAAGACTTAAAGTACCTTTCTGTCTATAACAGCTTGGGCATGTGGTTCTACTTTTTCAGCTTTATAAACTCTAAATGTAGATCAAGTATTTCTGACAAAAATTTAGTACATGAAATTAAGATGTGCTAGAAATGTAAAATACACACCTGATTTTGAGGACTGTACAAGAAAAAAGATGGGAATATCTCAGTTTTTGATACCAATTACAGGGTGAAATGGCAACATTATGAATATACTGGGTTAAGTAAATTATATTATTAAAATTAATCTGACCTGGCCCTGGCCAGTTGGCTCAGTGGTAGAGCGTCGGCCTGGTGTGCAGAAGTCCCGGGTTCGATTCCCGGCCAGGGCACACAGGAGAAGCACTCATCTGCTTCTCCACCCCTCCCCCTCTCCTTCCTCTCTGTCTCTCTCTTCCCCTCCCGCAGCCGAGGCTCCACTGGAGCAAAGTTGGCCTGGGCGCTGAGGATGGCTCCATGGCCTCTGCCTCAGGTGCTAAACAGAGCAACGCCCCGCATGGGCAGAGCATCGCCCCCTGGTGGGCATGCCAGGTGGATCCCAGTCGGGTGCATGCGGGAGTCTGTCTGACTGCCTCCCCGTTTCCAACTTCAGAAAAAAAAAAAAAAATAATAATTAAAATTAATCTGACCTGTTTATTTTTACTTTTAAAATGTGGCTACTAGAAAAATTTAAATGCCACACGTGGCTTCCGTTCTGTGTCTATCAGACAGCACTAGTCTAACTCAGCACTATTCTGAGCTGACGCACAAAATATCCTGGCCCGGTGAGCACAGCACATGCGCAGAGTGGCATGGTTAGCCTCATCATTAGAATATTGTGTGTTATCTTCCAAGAGACTTCTAAGTCAGCTGACTATAAGCATATTTTGAAATAATCAACAATTATACCTGCGCTAAACAATCTAAAGTTTCTACTTGTGATTAGTAGTCCCAAAGCCATTCAGGATACCACATTAATTCCATTTTCTTTCAAACAAGGGACTTTAAGTTTTATTAACTTACTCACTCGTGAACCTGTACTAGTTACCTACTATGTTCTGAAGATGATTCCAGGAGCTGGGGATACAGAATGAGCAAAGCCAAGCACAGTCCCTATGCTCCTCAGAAACAGGCACTCAAGATATTCCTACTTCATTTTAATTATATAAAACACCTAAAAGGCCCATTTCTTCTACCCACAAGTAAACTATCAGTGAATAAGAGGAAATAAGACCACCTAAAAAGACTTTTTATTTCACTATATAGGTATTACTACAAGTTATTAGAGGTACTACATGTAGAAAAATTTAAATACTAGTATTTCTGGAGCTGTCAGAAAAGATACAGTTTCTTGCCTGACCAGGTGGTAGCACAGTGGACAAAGCGTCAACCAAGGATGCTGAGGACGCAGGTTCGAAACCCTGAGGTTGCCAGCTCAAGTGCGGGTTCATCCAGCTTGAGAATGGGGTCACTCACTTGAGTGTGGGATCAAAAACATGACCCCATGGTTGTTGGCTTGAGCCTAAATGTCACTGACTTGAAGCCCAAGGTCGCTGGCTTGAGCAAGGAGTCACTGGCTTGGTTGGAGCCCCCGAGTCAGGGCACATATGAGAAGCAATCACTGAACAATTAAGGTCTGCAACTATGAGTTGATTCTTCTCATCGCTCTCCTTTCCTATCTGTCTCTCTTTCTCTCTCTCTCTTACATAGATGCTAAAAAGAAAAGATAGTTTCTTATTTTAGAATTTAGCTAGTTTACTCTTTAAACTTCTATATAATTGTTAAAAATGTATTTAAATATTTATATGAAAAAATCATTTATATATTTTAGAAAGAGAATATAATATTAACTTCATCCAAAATAATGGTCATGTGTTTTTCAAATGTCCATGAAGGATGAAGGATGTATACTTAAAACACAGAATATTTGTTTATCTAAAAACTTAAAAATAGGGTCTAAATCTAGACTGTCACCAGCATGGTATGCTGTCTGTCAGCTAAAAACAGTTTTTATATTTTGAAATTGTTGAAACAAAAGAATACTTTGTGACATGTAGAAATTACATAAAATTCCAAGTTCATTGTTATAAATAAAGTTTTATTGGTACACACTCAGACTCATATGTTTAGAATTGTCTATGGCTAGTATTGACAGTCTGTCTGTATGGCCTGCAAAGCCTAAAATACTACTATCTGGCCCGTTACAAAAAAAGTGTGCCAGCCTCTGACCTACCAAACCATACAAAAGCACACAATGCCAGCTTCTGAAAAACGACTGCCAGACTGAAGTCTCTTCGATCAACGTCTCTACTACCTCAGAAACTATCTTATTCTCATTATTTTTCAGATCAGCTGCTAACCCAGACCCTGAAGTCAACGTTGTCCTCTTAGAATCTCTAAGTAGATTGATACAGTATCCATATATTTCTGGGGCAAAGACAGACGGCAAAATATTAAGATTTTGGAAAACTAAAACATCTCCTACTGGTGGAAAGGGTGTGCAAAACTTCACTCCTAGAGTAACTGAACGAAAATCACTTGCCTTGAATTTTAAAAGAAGTATACATACCAGAAAGCCTGTGCAAACTTCCCTTTGTTACCTCAGAAACAGTGAATGTGGCATACCATATCCAAATATATTTATTATTTGTGGCACTAAATTACAGGGGAAAATGATCACATGTGTGTTTGTTCATCAAGAACCTAGATAATTAAGGAAAACCGAAGGCTCGGAAAGAACACTAGATCCTTTTTCTAATTGTAGTTAAGAAGATGAATCTTTAATGAAGACACAGGGATGACCATTCATGTGGTTCCTTTTGCCCAGGGAGCCCAAATATGAGTAGCCTACAACAGCACCTTCATGAACAAGGGAAGGACCAGTAGCTGCTTTGCTTTTCCCCATCTTACAGATGGAAGGCTCACTGACATGAAAGATGGAATAACCATACGAGCATCTGTAAAGACACCACAGATGTGCCAGGCGCTGCTCTCGAGTCTCTGTCCTTCTACCACACTGGAAGCTATGCCGAAACTGGAAAGAACTCGTTGTGGTTTACCAGACCATCCTAAGCAAAGCGCAGGACACAGGAAAGGGGCAGACAGTGAAACAAAGGCCAAAAATGTAACTGCTTTTGATTGCAGACCTTATTAACTCTTTAATCTTCCAAATGAACCAAAGATGCCATTTGGACTCCATAAGTTTGAATTACATAAATAGCTTCATCTGAACACAAACTCTTAGATACATGAAAAAAGCTATTATGCCAAATTAATTCAATCTAACTAATTAGAGAGCAGGAAGTTCTTTCAATTATTGTATGTGCTGTCTGAGAAACACACTTGAATATGAGTACAGATTTCATTAATTGCTGTTCATTATTTTCCAGATTAGTTACTAAACTTGCATCTGAAGGTCAAAGACAGCAATTTTGTCAGCTGTCACCTCCTCCAGTGCAATGTCTTTGCATTTCTAAGACTCAGACAGAAATTGATTACAAACAGAAACAAATCTCCATAAAAATGAAAATCTTTATGAATACGGTCAAATCAAAACATTTTGCAAAATATTAGAATCTTTGTTTCTAAATCTTCTGAAAAAGCTGTTAACTTCTGCTTTACAAGAAAAGATCCATGAGTCTTTACAAATATTGAAATATAATACTCCTAAATTACAGCATCTTGATCTGAGAACATGCTGATTCCAAAGAACAAGTTAATAAACATTAATCTTTTCATTAGAGTTTCACCGTGGTTATATCTTTGCATGAAGGAGAGGACTGAACATTCTTGTTTGAAAATGTCAAGGACACCCTGATTAAAAGTACTTTTTTGATAATAATCATTCCTTCATTACACAACTTCTGCATCTCTTCCCCCTAAGCTAACAATGAAAACATGAGGCTCTTACTTGGACTATTTTTATATGCTCAAAACCGTATTTTTTAAAAACAGAAGTGACAGAAATCCCATGGTATTTTTAAGAGAGTATCCTGCTATCTATAAATCATTTTACTTATTCACAGTTGTTAGCATTCCCTTCATTAATTTCGTTTCTGTCATTCTGTGTCTTTCAAGCCACTGCTTTTAGGAGCCAGCCGTCCACAATTCTTCCCCGCCTTTAGCGTTGATCTGCCTTGAATGCTTATACAGTCAGCTCTCTCAGTCATTGTTTGGTCAAACTATAAATAACTCCTTTAATCTGTCCTCATAAATCATTTCTGATGTTACTCTCTAAAATCATTTCAGTTGGTCAATGTTATTTCTAGTAGTAACATATCCAGAAGCAAGTACAATAATCTAAGTGTGGTTTGATTATGCCAAAGAGAACCCAGAGGTGTTAGTATGAGCTCCTTCATTATTGTGACTGTTTCAGAGGAGTTTTAAGTCTACAAACTAAACTTTAACAGAAACAGGAAAAGGAAGAAGTTCTAATAATTTTCATCATAGGTGGAAAATAAAGACAGAATGCCTTTAAAAATGATAAAAAGAGAGCCTGACCAGGTAGTGGCACAGTGGATAGAGTATCAGACTGGGACGTGGAGGACCCAGGTTTGAAACGCCAAGGTCCCCGGCTTGAGCACAGGTTCATCTGAATTGAGCATGGGCTCACCAGCTTGAGTGTGGGGTTGCTGGCTTGAGCATAGGATCCTAGACGTGACCCCATGGTCGCTGGTTTAAAGCCCAAGGTCACTGGCTTCAGCCCAGTGTCACTGACTTGAGCCAGGGGTCACTCGCTCTGCTGTAGCCCCCCCCCCCATCAAGGCACATATGAGAAAGCAATCAGTGAACAACTAAGGTGCTGCAACAGAGTTGATGCTTCTCATCTCTCTCTCTCTCCTGCCTGTCTGTCCTTGTCTGTCCCTCTCTCTCTGTCAAAGAGAGAGAGAGAGAGAGAGAGAGAGAGAGAGAGAGAGAGAGAAAGCTGGGGGTAGGGTAGAAATAAGAATGTGTTATCATACATGGTCGATTTGGTTACCATGGCTGTCTCTGTTGATCCTCAAACCACTTTGGGATTGGGGTGTGCGTGTTTACTTACTATCTTATGCAATATTAATATCAACATTTATCCCTTCCTAAAATGTAAAACTGATCCAGGTTCTGATTTCTAGTTTTAGGTGTACTGATTTCTATTTTTCTGGGTTCTATCTTTGAGGTTATTCTAAAATCTACAAGTTTTTCAGTTTGTTATTATTTAATGATAGGCTGCCAAAGTTAACAAACAAACAAGGCACTAGCAGCAAATAAAGAACAGAATGAGAAGAGACAGCAAGGTTAACAGTGCTCATGTGGGCCTTATGCTGCTAGTAAGTCACACCTCACACAAACAGACGGCAGAGCCAGGCCCTGAAAAGGGTGATCTAGAATGTTCATCAGCAAGACAGGGTTGTCCACTCTCTCCACTCTTATTTAATGTGGTACTAGAGGTTCTAGCCAGAGCAATCAGACAAGACAAAGAAATAAAAGGCATCCATATTGGAAAAGAAGAAGTAAAGGTATCACTTTTTGCAGATGATATGATCCTATACATCAAAAACCCCAAAGAAACCACAAAAAGACTACTAGAAACAATAAGCCAATACAGTAAGGTCGCAGGATACAAAATTAACATACAGAAGTCAATAGCCTTTCTATATGCCAACAATGAAACAATTGAGAACGAACTCAAAAGAATAGTCCCCTTCACGATTGCAACAAAAAAAATAAAATACTTAGGAATAAACATAACAAAGAATGTAAAGGACTTATATAATGAAAACTATAAACCATTGTTAAGGGAAATCGAAAAAGATATAATGAGATGGAAGAATATACCTTGTTCTTGGTTAGGAAGAATAAATATAATCAAGATGGCTATATTACCCAAAGCAATATACAAATTTAATGCAATTCCCATCAAAATTCCAATGACATTTTTTAAAGAAATAGAGCAAAAAATCATCAGATTTATATGGAACTATAAAAAACTCCAAATAGCCAAAGCAATCCTAAAGAAAAAGAATGAAGCTGGGGACATTACAATACCTGACTTCAAACTATATTATAGGGCCACGACAATCAAAACAGCATAGTATTGGCAGAAAAATAGACACTCAGACCAATGGAACAGAATAGAAAGTCCAGCAATAAAACCACATATATATAGTCAAATTATTTTTGATAAAAGGGCCAACAACATACAATGGAGAAAAGAAAGCCTCTTCAATAAATGGTGCTGGGAAAATTGGGAAGCCACATGCAAAAGAATGAAACTGGACTACAGTTTGTCCCCCTGTACTAAAATTAACTCAAAATGGATCAAAGATCTAAACATAAGACCGGAAACAAGTACATAGAAGAAGACATAGGTACTCAACTCATGGACCTGGGTTTTAAAGAGCATTTTATGAATTTGACTCCAATGGCAAGAGAAGTGAAGGCAAAAATTAATGAATGGGACTACATCAGACTAAGAAGTTTTTGCTCTGCAAGAGAAACTGATAACAAAATAAACAGAAAGCCAACTAAATGGGAAATGATATTTTCAAACAACAGCTCAGATAAGGGCCTAATATCCAAAATATACAAAGAACTCATAAAAATCAACAACAAACAAACAAACAATCCAATAAAAAAATGGGAAGAGGATATGAACAGACACTTCTCCCAGGAAGAAATACAAATGGCCAACAGATATATGAAAAGATGTGTCGGGAGCCGATCAACAACTGCTGGCTGACAAGGTCACATCAGGAGAAGACCCACAACTGCTGGCTGACAAGGTCACAGCAGGAGAAGACCCACAACTGAAGGCTGACAAGGTCACATCAGGAGAAGACCCACAACTGCTGGCTGACAAGGTCACAGCAGAAGAAGATCAAAAACTGCTGATTGACAAAGTCATAGCAGAGAAGACCAATGGCTGCGGGTTGACAAAGTCACCCAAAGGAGAGACACAACAATACTTCCCCCTTTGACTTTTTGAATTAATCTGGCCTTATATCACCCCTTTTCTGGGTGTGTGCTATTATTTATGGCACAGGGATGACAGTACCGTGCTTTCCCTGTAGATTCGTAGTGATTTCTTTGGAAATGAGACAGAGGATGTGAGTTCCACAGAAAAGCCTGTAAGCCCCTTGAACTGGGCTCATAAACATAAGAGGCTGGCTATGATATCCCTCGTAAAGGGTTAAGTTTGTAGGAGAATTCTTTCTTAATCATGTTAGAAAGAATAGATTGTGACTTGTGAATGGGTAGGAGGCAGGGGCTGTGCACAGAGCACCTCTAGGCCTTCACTTAATTCAACATTTTTCCTCCCTAGCCTTTTCATGTGATAGAGTAGAGAAACATTCCTTTCTTCTTGCTTATTTGATTTGCAGATAGTGGTACACTCTGAGAAGAATAGAGTTAGAACTTAACTAGTGTTTAAATATAATAAATAAGTAATATTTGACTAGACAATAGTATCTTAGGAAAGGTATAGTAGAATGGCCCATTGTGTGGCCTAGGATGAGAGCGCAGTCGGCAAGAAAAGAATGTTTTACTAAGAGAATTGTCTTTTGACTAAAGGCAATTGCTAGGCTTTCTCAATGAGATGTTCTCATGAGATTTATATACTTTCCAAAATTCTTTGATAATGAGAGGAATGTAGGGAAATCCATAGAAGTAATAACAGTTAATGTCTTCTGAAATTATGTTGCTACTAGGCTATCTTGCAAGTGCACTCTGTATATCTTTGGGTGAAAGCTACTCTTAATGTTATGTCAATTTCTTTATAGGCAAGCCTTTTAGAATCTTGTGAGAAAAAGTAGGACACTGCATAAACTCAAAGCCATTTACCTAAGCAAGCGGTGGTCCATTGTTAGTCCTTAATAATTTCGTCTGCTAATCTCTCTCTGCCCCTTGACTCACAACAGCAGTAAAGTTAGTTAACTATTAGTACTAATACTTTAAAAGCTTTTACTGATGTTGTTATCGCTATTCAAGTTATTTTGTACTTTGAATGACTTGCTACCTGGTTTGTAATTTATAGATATAAATTAACTGCTATCCGGAAACATGTAAACATAGTGAAACAGAAGCAATAATTAACACCATGTAATTGTAACTCAGTGTGTGTGTATAAAAAGGGACCTATACTAGCATTTGAGAGAGATGCCTGGCAGTAAATGCTAACCAGAGAATAAAGAGAAAGAAAAGAATTCGGCTCTCTCACTCGATTTCGCCGACGCCGTCTTCTCCTGTGGGACCCCTGGATCCCCTCCGGGGCTGGACCCCGGCAAAGATGCTCATCTTCTTTAGTTATTAGAGAAATGCAAATCAAAACTGCAATGAGATACCACCTCACACCTGTTCGATTAGCTATTATTAGCAAGACAGGTAATAGCAAATGTTGGAGAGGCTGTGGAGAAAAAGGAACCCTCATACACTGTTGGTGGGAATGTAAAGTAGTACAACCATTATGGAAGAAAGTATGGTGGTTCCTCAAAAAACTGAAAATAGAACTACCTTATGACCCAGCAATCCCTCTACTGGGTATATACCCCAAAAACTCAGAAACATTGATACGTAAAGACACATGCAGCCCCATGTTTATTGCAGCATTGTTCACAGTGGCCAGGACATGGAAACAACCAAAAAGCCCGTCAATAGATGACTGGATAAAGAAGATGTGGCACATATACACTATGGAATACTACTCAGCCATAAGAAATGATGACATCGGATCATTTACAGCAAAATGGTGGGATCTTGATAACATGATACGAAGCGAAATAAGTAAATCAGAAAAAACCAGGAACTGCATTATTCCATACGTAGTTGGGACATAAAAGTGAAACTAAGAGACATTGAGAAGAGTGTGGTGGTTGGGGGGGGGGGAGGGAAAGGAGGAGGGGGAGGGGCACAAAGAAAACTAGATAGAAGGTGACAGAGGACAATCTGACTCTGGGTGATGGGTATGCAACATAATTGAATGACAAGATAACCTGGACTTGTTATCTTTGAATATATGTATCCTGATTTATTGATGTCGCCCCATTAAAAAAATAAAATTAGAATGTTCATCAGCATGAATTTCTGTTTTAGGCTAATGAGATTAGTAATAATAGAAAGGCCATGGCCAGGATGTCCCTTTACTTTCATATGTATTTAACAAAGTTTCCTGTAACCTCTCTGGTAGAGAGAGAAATGGGGCTGGAGATGGAAGTTACTGAACACGCAGAGCTGAAGACTGGTCATTCGGGGACCTGAGGAGCGGTCTCTAGTTGCACATGCCAGGGTTCCCTCTTCCGTCCTATAATGCTCAGTATTTTGTTTATGACTCAAACACAGACTATGCCCTAAAATGTTAGCAGATGACAACTAGAACATATGCACATAAATACTTAAAATATCTGAATAGCCTAGAAATGTTAAAACAAAATCAAGATGCAGAATTTTAGAAATGAATCTATAGCTCCTTAGTATTTTTACATATCAATTAAACAATATAGTAGTAAAAGAGAAATCACTGGCAAGACCTAAACAAATCAACAGAAAAAAGGTAATGCTAATTGACCAGAACCATAATAAACTAGCAATACTTGTCTTTTTAAAAAAAAGAAAGAAAGCCTGACCAGGCGGTGGCGCAGTGGATAGAGCGTCAGACTGGGATGCAGAGGACCCAGGTTCGAGACCCCGAGGTTGCCAAGCTTGAGTGCGGGCTCATCTGGTTTGAGCAAAAGCCCACCAGCTTGAGCCCAAGGTCACTGGCTCCAGCAAGGGGTTACTCGGTCTGCTGAAGGCCCGTGGTCAAGGCACATATAAGAAAAGCAATCAATGAACAACTAAGGTGTTGCAACACGCAATGAAAAACTAATGATTGATGCTTCTCATCTCTCATCTCCGTTCCTGTCTGTCTGTCCTTGTCTGTCCCTCTCTCTGACTCACTGTCTCTGTAAAAATAAATAAATAAATAAAATTTAAAAAAAAAGAAAGAAAGATTGCCATCATATGCTACTTTGGTAGCGGGACATTATTTAGAAAAGGAAGATAATAGTTGCACTATTTCCAAGCGTAGGAATTACTGTATCATTTCTGGGCTCTCCACTTTAAGTAAGACCCTGGCAAAACAACTGAAGAATGATGAAGCATTTCTTATGAGATATAGTTGATTACAGCTGTCAAGTCCGGACTGTGCCTAAGAGAACACAGAGCCTCCTTCGCCTCTCCCTTTTCCTCCTGAGTAATAGCAGAGAAAACTCAGAGGTTGGTTGGAAATAAGTCAACCTTTCCCTAGAAGACCTGGAGGTTCCACAAGAAGGGGAAAGCTAGATTATCAAAAAAAGTATGAACCTCAATTTAATGAGGAAATCTGCTAAGTAGTAGTAGAGATAGAAAATAAAAGATAATAAGAAAATCAGAAAATATATATATACAAGAGATCTTACATCCTACTTTTACAGGAGACATTCATTCAGAAATAAAACAGAGAAGTGGAGAAAAGGAACTTCTCAAAGAAAAAACAAATAAAAAAATGTCTTAGAACTGAAAAGTAAGAGTATCCATAATGAAAGAGCCCATACTGAAGCAAAAGAGCGAGATCATTGTAAAATGTTATAAAATCAAAGAAAGAAAGACTCTGAAATGCGTCTAGAGAGGACAAGCTGGCGGTCTCCACACACACATTTAAGAATGAAAATGGCATGGACTTCTCAACATGATACTAGAATCTAGGAGACAATGCAAAAATGTCTTCTGGAAATCTGATGGAAATGATTTCCAACCATAAAATACTATAGCCAGGCAAACTACTAAGTAAATATGAGGGTAAAATAAAGACATTCTTAGATATAAAAAAGAAAGAACCTCAACTTTTAGGTTTTGAATCTGACTGCCAAAAGACTAGGATGCCATTTGAGTAAAATAAATTGGGGAACACTCAAGTAGCCAACACCGCATTGTTCTTGTTGCTGCTAATTTGAAATTCCATTGGCACTAAAGTGTTGTATTCCCAAAGATAAAACATCAGTCAGGTGTAACAACTTAAAGCATATTTAAAGTGACCCAAGTAATGAAACCTCTATATTGATACTATCTTTTAAAATTACAATTTACTCCTTTTAGAGCTTTAGCAGATATAGTTATGAACTGAGACAAACACAAGCATCTCTGATCAATGAAATCCAAAACAATAGCCAAATTCTCCTCTTATAGGATGGTTCTTTAGTGGAACTTACATCAATCTAGGAAAGAAAGTTCATCAATATGTTCTGATATCTCAAATCCCCACTCAGATGCGATTCTCTCACCTCTAACTGCAAATATAGTCCTTTATACCACTGTATGACACTTGCTGTACACAAGCTAGCTAATATAATCTGTGTATATGTCGTGGTCAGTTAACCAATACACATTTTGTTATCACTCTGCCTCTGCCCTCAAGGATTACATTCTAGAGGGAAGAGAATCAGTAAACAGAGATGTAACAATAACTCCCACAGAAAACATGAAGTATGGTACGACAGTGCACTGTGTGTGGTGCAGGCTGGCGTTTAGTTTGGTTGGTCAAGGCCACTCTAAACTCAAACACACTTCCTCCGGGTAGCCTTTCTCGGCCCACTCTAGTGGTGAACCACTCTACAAGGGACCTGGAAGCCATGCCAAGACTTGGGAAAGGGCAGTCCAAGTGGAAGAAAAAACTCTGAAGGCCAAAAGAAATTTCATGTGTTACTAAGATTAAAAACAACAATAACAACAAACAGACCAAAAAATGGCCAAGTGGCTTAGTATGGTGAACAAAGAGAGAATAAAGGAAGTAAGAGTCAAGATCAGACACACATGGGATGCTGTCAGTCACCATAAGGAATTTAGATTTTACTTGGTTCCAGTGAGAAACAGTGGAAGGGTTCAAGCCATGGACTAATGTAAGGCTTTGGAAGGTCACTCTAGCTTCCTTGTTGTGAGGCAAAAACAGTGTCAGACAGACCACCCGGGACACTGCGCAACAGTGAAGAGAGGTAGTGGCACGGAGGAGTGGCGGGAAACGGAGATGGTCAGAAGTGCCTGGGTGGAGGTGGCACCTACACAAGCCTCCTGATGCTCTGTTGCAGGGGTCGGGAACCTTTTTGGCTGAGAGAGCCATGAACGCCACATATTTTAAAATGTATTCCATGAGAGCCATACAACGACCCATGTACGTACACATTATCCAATAAAAATTTGGTGTTGTCCCGGAGGACAGCTGTGATTGGCTCCAGCCACCCGCAACCATGAACATGAGCAGCAGGAAATGAATGGATTGTAATACATGAGAATGTTTTATATTTTTATTTTTATTTTTTATTTTTATTTTTTGTATTTCTCTGAAGCTGGAAATGGGGAGAGACAGTCAGACAGACTCCTGCATGCGTCTGACCGGGATCCACCTGGCACGCCCACCACGGGGCAACGCTCTGCCTACCAGGGGGCGATGCTCTGCCCCTCCAGGGCATCGCTCTGTCACGACCAGAGTCACTCTAGCGCCTGGGGCAGAGGCCAAGGAGCCATCCCCAGCGCCCGGGCCATCTTTGCTCCAATGGAGCCTTGGCTGCGGGAGGGGAAGAGAGAGACAGAGAGGAAGGAAAGGGGGAGGGGTGGAGAAGCAGATGGGCGCTTCTCCTGTGTGCCCTGGCCGGGAATCAAACCCGGGACTTCTGCACGCCAGGCCGACGCTCCACCACTGAGCCAACCGGCCAGGGCCGAGAATGTTTTATATTTTTAATGTTATTATTATTATTATTTTTTAAATATGGTTAACGTGTATTTTTATTTTCCCTGTTTCTCTATTTTTTATTTTTATTTTTATAGAGACAGTGAGTCAGAGAGAGGGATAGACAGGGACAGATAGACAGGAACAAAGAGATGAGAAGCATCAATCATCAGTTTTTCGTTGCATGCCGCAACACCTTAGCTGTTCACTGATTGCTTTCTCACATATGCCCTGACCACGGGCCTTCAGCAGACCGAGTAACCCCTTGCTCGAGCCAGCGACCTTAGGCTCAAGCCAGTGAGCTTTTGCTCCAACTAGATGATCCTGCGCTCAAGTTGGAGACCTCAGGGTCTTAAACCCGGGTCTTCCACATCCCAGTCCGACGCTCCATCCACTGTGCCACCGCCTGGTCAGGCGTTATTATTATTTTTTATTAAAGATTTGTCTGCGAGCCAGACGCAGCCATCAAAAGGGCCACATCTGGCTCGCGAGCCATAGGTTCCCAACCCCTGCTCTACTGTAAGATGTATGCAACTAGGTGGATGTCAGTGCTACACACTGAGACAACCGTGGCTTTAGTAAGCATTCTGTGTGTGAGCTGGAGCAAACAGTAGTGTTTTGTACTTGTAAAACACACAAGCCTAACTGACACCAAGTGGAAAAGCTGAACGGGTAATGAGAGCCACAAAACCAGAGCTCAGGGACAAAGGCTGGGCTGGAGATGTGAGTGTGAGCACTGTCAGCGCATAAGCAGTTAAAGCTATAGAACTGAATGACATTACCCAAGCAAAGAATTAGGTTTAAAAAAGAAAAAGAAGAATATGAGGGTGATCTGTCTGCGACATCTGTCATCCCATTGATCGCCAGGGTTGATCCGGCTGATCTGGCTGGCTAGGCGGGTGTCCCCTTCCTCCCTCACCGCTCCATGTGCGCCCCTCCCTAAGCTGCACGTTCAGTCAAAGAGGATGACTTTCCCCAATAGAGGAGAGGACCATTCTTCGGTCAAGGGTATATGAGTAGCTGCGCTCCCCTGCTAGAACCTCCAAACAAGTCTCAAGAAAAAGAAGAAGAAGAAAAAGAGGGCTCAGGACCGAGCGCTGGGGCACCTGAATATTAGTGTCTCGATGGACTACAGGACCCCAGGAAAGCCCATCAAGGACTGAGCAGTCTGCAGAAGGAAAGCCGGCAAACGCTGTGGCACTGAGTAAAGCCTACAGGTAGAAAGCATTTCAAGCATGCTGTGGATGGAAGGTCAAGTTAGATGGGGACAGAGGTGGTACAGGGAAGATATGGCTCCCCGGTGACCTGGAAAATGGTTCTTCAGTAGAGTGAGTGTTTCGCATACCAGTTGGAACATTTAGCTCCACTACTGGGCCTCTTATTAAGTCCAGTTTTGTATGTCTATTTCATTTATTTATGAAATATAAGCACCGCGGACCAGTTTCCACAACACCTTTACTCATACATACTCAAAAAAGGTAAAATGAATGAGCAAATACTGCTCAAAGGTATCTTCAAAATATGGCAAGATTAACGCTCTTAAATCGGACATTACAAATTACAGTTATCCTCTAATCACTAGATCTGTTTCTAACCCATTACTGTTCTTCCAGAGAAAACAATCACTTACTGTCAAACAGTGAAAATAATTTCTTATTGTAGCAGGTCATTTGACTTGCTACAAAACTCAGAGTAGCTTTAAAAATAATTATAACTAGAGTAGGCTGATTCAATGACTTCTAAGGCCATTCCAATTTCCTTTAATGTAACTCTGTCTGCACCAAATAGTAATGGAAACAGTGGTTATCAAACTTTAATGTGAATAAGAATCACCTTGGCTGCTTATACGGGCTGATTATAAGGTGCTGCAGGTGAGGTGTGAATTGAGATGAGGCTATTTTTTTTAAATAAGTGAGGGGGGGGGTACACAGACAGACTGCCTCATGTTCCCAGACTGGGATCCACCCAGCAAGCCCCCTATGGGCCACTGCTCCATTGCTCAGCAACTGAGCTTTTTATCACCTGAGGCAAGGCCATGGAGCCATCCTCAGTGCCTGGGGCTGACTTGCTTGAACGGTTTGAATCAGGGCTGCGGGAGGAGGAGAGAGAGAGAGAGAGGGAGAGAGAGAGAGAGAGAGAGAGAGAGAGAGAGAGAGAGAGAAGGGGAGGGGAGGGGAGGCAGATGGTTGCCTCTCCTATGTGCCCTGACCGGGAATCGAACCCAGGACTTCCACATGCCAGCTGACACTCTACTGCTGAACCAACTGGCCGGGGCTATTTTTTTTTTTATTATTATTATTTTTTAGTTACCTTTTTAAAAGGTTACCATGAAAATTCTGACAAAGTCCATGAATCACATTTTGCAAAATAATGATTTGGTAGTTTAGAAGAGAATACTGTGTGCAATAACAAAACTTGGAAAAATAATTTTTAGCTACCACAACCCCTCCAAGTATTAGGCTTGCTATTTCTTTTAGCTCTCATGGTTATAGATTCATTTTGATTACTATCATGCATCTGTTATATCTCCAGTTAAATTTAGTTTAAACATTTCCAAAATTTCAATGTTTAATTTTTTCATCCAATTGTGCACATGAATCTTATGTATATGCTTATATAATGCTAGACTAAAAAAAACTAACATCATCACCCTTGCATATGCATTCATGAACTTAGAAAATTCTTTTAAATAGTTAAGGTCTCAGACAAGGCCTCACCTGCAATTTCTGTAACTTGAATATTTAAGTGAATGTGGAGAAGCTGATATCAAAAGACCTATTTCAACAACTGAACTTGCACTGTATGTGTTTTTGAATGAGTATAAATAAATCCTCATTTATCATTTTCTGCTGAATTCACATCTATGTAAGTCTAGAAATTGCATTTCCAATAGGTTTCCCATTCACCGTCTCATAGAACAGTTTCCTGATTATTTGGAAAGTGCGTTAACATTTTCTCTAAAACTTATTATAAGCCTGGGTTAAGTTTTAGAGAAAAAGGGGAAATAAGACAAATGATCCCTTTTAACATTTTAAGTGACAGAACAGGTAAACCACAGCAGATGAAAAAGAGGTTAAAAGGGAAGGACATGCTGATAGAAAACTGTTTGAAATAAGAAGTGAAATCAAGAATTAAAAATAGAATTACATTTCTGTTTGGCAATATACAGGCAACACTAAGTGCACTTCATAAATTTTACTATTGTTGCTCTAAGTGATATTACCATAAATCACATTAGTAGCGTACTTGGCATTTTGTAAAAGCAAAAAGGATTGAGAGTGTCAATAAGTTTAAACAGCTCTGTTATCTCTGAAGAGAGGGGAAGAGAAATGATCACGAGCTCTTCCCAGGACTAAAAGCCCAGTTCCAGCGCCCCCCACTGTTGCCACTGTCCCTCCAGCCTCACTGCAACACAGAGCGCCGTTCTGGCCGAAGCCTTGCTTGTTAGAAAACATGTTCACCGATGTTTTTGTGACGTTTTACCTGATGGCCAAGGGGAGACGCCTGTTTGCCCCTTTTCTCGTCGCGAACAGGGAAGAGAGACTTCAGGAGCTTTGGCATCTGTGGCACAAAGGATTTTACTGGATTTAAGTAGGAGGCCGCTAGGCTACTAAGTCCTGTCAAAAATATTGAAAAGAAAAGAGATAAGGCAAAAACAATTAACACAGATATTTCTGTTATTATAAATTTGACAAATATCATTTGTAAGCTAACCTGACAATATAAATTTAAAAAGGTACCCTTTAAAGTTAATATTAAAAAACAGTATTATCATAGCTACCCTCAAACACATTGGGGTTTCCTTTTCCAATTAAATAGCAGCAACCAAGGTGCTTCTAAAATGTTTTAGCCTCCAGTGTTGCTGTTAGTATGTAAAGGGTAATCCAATCCCAAGATTATCCTAACTGGTTCAAGTTCTAACTTCTGCCCTAGAATAAAATGAGGTTTTGTATTTTTTAAATTTTATTTTATTTGTACTTTTCTGAAGTTAGAAGCAGGGAGGCAGTCAGACAGATTCCCGCATGCACCTGACCAGGATCCATCCGGGGGCGATGCTCTGCCCATCTGGGGTGTTGCTCTGTTGCAACCAGAGCCATTCTAGTGCCTGAGGCAGAGGCCATGGAGCCGTCCTCAGCACATTGGCCAACTTTGCTCCAACAAGCTTTGGTTGCGGGAGGGGATGAGAAAGACAGAGAGGAAGGAGAGGGGGGGGGAGTAGAGAAGCAGATGGGCACCTCTCCTGTGTGCCCTGGCCGGGAATTGAACCCAGGACTTCTGCACACTGGGCCAACGCTCCACCGCTGAGCCAACCGGCCAGGGGGGTTTTGTATTTTAAAATTACATAGCTGATGGCACACACTGTGTAGCACTCCATTTACACTTTAAACTCTTTGAAGTAAGGATCTATGTCTTATTCAACTTTAATTTTTCATGCTATTTACTGCATGAAAATGATGAAACTGACCATTCAGTAGTGTTTTAGCTGTTTTTACTAGAGAAGAACAGATGCCCTGAACCAGCCATGCTTTCACTTGTCCTTAATTACTGAAGGTTGGGGTCAAATGTGCAGATAATGCCTACATTGTAAAATTTATTTCCCCTTAGTGAATGAAACTAAATTTTTAGAAAAATCTAATCCAAGTCATAAATGATAAAACACTGTATCCTCATAACACATTTTTTTTTAAAGCAAAATGACTTGAGGCATTTGTACGGGATACTGCCTGAAGAGACTGCCTCACTGCCCCCAATTGCTACTTCATGTTGACCCCAGAAATGACCCCAAGTTCAATGGCAGTACAGTTGGTACATGGACTTATACATAAAGTGGTATAATATCAACTCCAAGTAATCTATGAAAAGGTAAGGAACTTTTGTGATCCTGAGATCAATCACTAAAAAAATTAAGCAAAGAAATAGTTATAATGTCAAGAAATACACTAAAACAGAGTTTAAAAAAAAGGTAAATGATTTTTCAAGAAGGCAAAAATAGGGAGGAGAAAAACAAACAGAAAAAAAGGAACAGACAGAAAATAAGTTTAAGATAAATAGAGCCAGAAGATATCATTATCTAAATGCTAAGAAAAAAAGTATATAGACAATCTAGAGTTCCATATGCAGTTAAACTAACATTCTAAAGTGAGGATGACCCCTAAATAAATAAATATCTAGTCAATTGTCCCCCAAAGCTGCATCTATCACAAAAAGAGAGACAGACATGCTGTCTCCTGAGGAAAGTTATGCAAACTATCCATTCATTTCTCCTCCCTTCCTTCCCTTAACTTTTCCTGAATCTGATCAGCTACCAATTTACAGAAAATACCAGGGGCAGAGAATCATGTCCCTCATAGGGATGTAACTAGCAAAAATAATGTACAGACTACTGTACAAAACCTGGTTTCTTCAACAAATATAGTGCAATGGAGGATAAAGATGGAGAGGAGCACACAGATTAGACAGACTTATACATACCACCCAATCACATGTATGAACCTCACTTGGATTTGCATTCAAAATACATAAAAGATATTTTGATCCAAACCAGGAAATCTGAGTATTAACAAGATGTTTGATAATATTTAAAAATTACTTTTAATTTTTTTAGGGGTAAAATATTATTATGGGTATTGCTTTAGAGACACATGTGCAAATATTTACAGACAAAATAACCTCTGGGATTTGCTTCAAAACAGCCATGAGAGGGTGTGGAGAAGCAGTGAGTGTACAGATAAAGATGGCTAGTGAGGAGCTGATCACTATGAAATCAGGAGGGCATACTTCAGGGGCCACATCATGGTACTCTTTGTACTTTGTATGCCAGGTGTTTCCCATAGTGAGAGCAAAATAAAAACTTTAATAATGATATATAAAAGAAATAAAGAGTTTGTCACTAAAAATGATTGCTAAAAGCACTAATGATAGGTATAACTGACTAAAAAAGAAACCACACTCAGAAAAACAGAGTGAGGTACAATAAGCAATAATGATCAAAGCAAAGTGGTAAATATGTAAATCAAATAGCATTGATTAGCCTGACCAGGCGGTGGCGCAGTGGATAAAGCGTTGGACTGGGATGCGGAGGACCCAGGTTCGGGACCCCGAGGTCGCCGGCTTGACTGCGGGCTCATCTGGTTTGAGCAAAGCTCACCAGCTTGGACCCAAGGTCACTGGCTTGAGCAAGGGGTTACTCAGTCTGCTGTGGCCCCACGGTCAAGGCACATGTGGGAGGGCAATCGATGAACAACTAAGGTGTCGCAACAACAACAAAAAACTGATGATTGATGCTTCTCATCTCTCTCTGTTCCTGTTTGTCTGTCCCTGTCTATCCCTCTCTCTGACTCTGTCTCTGTAAAAAAATAAAAAAAATAAATAGCATTGATTATACACACACACATATACATTCACACAGGGTGGGGCAACAGTAGGCTTACAGTTGTTTGTATGAAAAAATAAGATAATTTAAAAATAATAATATAAGAATAAACTCTGTGTCTTGAGTACTCACAATGGTAAACTTACTTTTGCCCCACTCTGTATCTAAAAAACTGTATTCACAGAATTTTAAAACAAGGTAGTACTCTGTGACCCATCAGTTTCACTCCTAGGTATTTACTTGAGAGAAATGTTCACAAAACAACTTCTACAAGAACAAGCTATATTTATAGTAGCCAAAAACTGGAAACAAACCAAATGCCCATAAATAGAACTAATGAAAAATTACATTACAATAAATTCAATTGGCTGACCAGGGGGAAATAACTGAAGTCACACAAATCTTCTATATTTTGACTGGGGTGTAAGTTAAATGGGTAAACACATTTGTCAGAACTCTAATCCATAGTCAAGATAAATGCAGTCAATAAAATAGAACAAGAGATGGTCCAGATGCCACAATTAGCATACAAAATTTTTTTCTTCTTCTTTTTCAAGTTAGAGGAGGGGAGATAGAGAGACAGATTCCCACTTGCACCCTGACCAGGATCCACACGGCAACTCCTATCTGGGGCCAATGCTCTGCCCATCTGGGTACATGCACGCATTTGAGCTATTTTTAGCACCTGAGGTGGATGGAGGCTCCAGTAAGCTATCCTTAGTGCCCAGGGCTGATGCATTCAAACCAATCGAGCCATGGCTATGGGAAGAGAAGAGAGAAGGAAGGAGGGGAGGGGTTCAGATCTTCTGTGGGCCCTGACTGGGAATCAAACCTGGGGCATCCACATGCCAGGCCAACACTCTACCACTGAACCAACCAGTAAGGGTCTAGCATATAAACACTTTAAAGAAACTTTATATACAGGTTCAAGATGTAAAGAAGTATTTGGTCTTAACAAATGCACAGATAGGGAAAAATCAGTAGAGAAAATAAAACTATTACAAAAAAGAAGCAAGTGGAAATTCTAGAACTGAAAATAATAACAACTGAAATAAAAATTTCCCTGCATGTGCTTAGCAGAAGACTGGTAATGGCAAAAAAAAAAAGTATCCAACTAGAAGAACAAGAATAAGATAAAAAGATTAAAATTAAAAATTAAAAAGAATTAGAGCTTCTGTGATGTGGGCAATATTAAGCCATCCAGATTTCCAGAAGGATTAGAGAGAAAAGAACAAAGGGGAAATTTTAATGAACTAATAGCTGAACATTTCCCAAATTTGTTGAAAAACTCAACTTACAGATCTAAAAATATCAGTGAAACCCAAGCAAAAGAAATACTAAAAAACTACACTTAAGCACATCATTGTCTAACTGCTAAAGAGAGAGAGAAAGAATTTTGAAAGGAAATAAAGAAAGCAAAGACATTACATGTAGTGGAAAGTAACAGAAATGATGGCTGAATTCTCATCAGAAAAGGAGTCTAAAAGGTAATTTAGAATATCTGAAGTACTAAAAGAAATAAACTATCAAGTCAAAATTATCTACAGAATATATCCTTAAAAAAAAAGGTGAAATAAAGATATTCTCAAAAAGGGAGAGCATTCTTCTCCACAAGGACTACACAGCAGGAAATAACAGAGGATATTCCTTGGGCTAAAGAGAAATGATACCATATGAATACAAGATCTTCAGGAAGGGCTGGATAATGCCAGAAATAATAAATATAAAGAAAAAATATAAAAGATTTTCTATAGTCTCTTAAGTTCCTTAAAAGTGGTTATTTTAAAACAAAAGAAGTAACATTGTAAAATGGGCCCATAACATCTGTAAAAGTAAAAGATATAACAACAATAATATTTATATAAAATAAGAGAGGGTAGGAATAGGTAGATGAAACTACATTGCTGCAAGGCTCTTATATTTGTACAGTGGGAACTGACAGAAATTCATAGACTGTAATACATTAAGGATGCACACTAGGGTCTTTGAGCAAACACTTTACTAAGTAAATAAACACATACAGGCAAACCCAAAAGAGGAGAGAAAATTTTTTTTTTGGGGGGTAGGGGCAAGAGAAAGAGAGACAGAGGGACCAGCAGGGACAGATAAACAGGAAAGGAGAGAGACAGGAAGCATCAACTCATAGTTGTAGCACTTTAGTTGTTCATAGATTACTTTCTCATGTGCTTTGTTGGAGGGGGGGCTTCAGTTGGGTCAGTGACCCCTTGCTATAGCCAGTGACTTTGAGCTTCAAGCCAGTGACCATGGGGTCACGTCTATGATCACGCACTCAAGCCAGTGACCCCATGCTCAAGCTGTCTAGCCTGTATTCAAGCCAGATGAGCCCGCGTTCAAGCCAGTGACCTTGGGGTTTCGAACCTGGGTCTTCAGCATCCCAGGCTGATGCTCTATCCACTGTGCCAATGCCTGGTCAGGCCAATTTTTCTTTTCTTTCTTCTTTTTATTCTTGGGAACAAGTTTCTTATTTGTAGCTATGAGATCCGGTACTATTCTCCATCCTTCCCCACTGGGTTTCTTTTTTCTTATTTAATTTTGTAATTATTTATAATTTACATTCAATATTATTTTGTATTAGTTTTAGGTGTAAAGCATAATGGTTAGATATATGATAGTCTAAAATATATTTTTCATATAAACCAAAAGAAGGCAAAATAGGAATTCACAGTGAAAAAAAAATAGGCCAAATAGAAATCAATAGGGCCCTGGCCGGTTGGCTCAGTGGTAGAGCATTGGCCTGGCGTGCAGAAGTCCCAGGTTTGATTCCCAGCCAGGGCACACAGGAGAAGAGCCCATCTGCTTCTCCACCCCTCCCCCTCTCCTTCCTCTCTGTATCTCTCTTCCCCTCCCGCAGCCAAGGCTCCACTGGAGCAAAGTTGGCCCGGGTGCTGAGGATGGCTCTGTGGCCTCTGCCTTAGGCGCTAGAATGGCTCTGATTGCAACAGAGCAAGGCCCCAGAGGAGCAGAGCATCGCCCCCTGGTGGGCATGCTGGGTGGATCCCAGTTGGGTGCATGCGGGAGCCTGTCTGACTGCCTCCCCGTTTCCAACTTCAGAAAAATACAAAAAAAAAAGAAAAGAAATCAATAGGAACATGGCATACATAATAATAATATTGGATGTAAAAAATAAACATACCAATTAATAACCAGAAATCATCAAACTAGATTTAAAACAAAAGGTAGCCCTAACTACATGTTGTCTACAATATGATCACTTTCAATTTCAAGACAAATATAGGTTAGCCTGACCAGGCAGTGGCGCAGTGGATAGAGCACTGGACTGCGACACAGAGGACCCAGATTTGAAACCCTGAGGTCACCAACCTGAGCACAGGCTCATCCAGCTTGAGCGAGGGCTCACCAGCTTGAGCATAGGATCACTGGCTTGCGCGTGGGATCATAGACATAACCCCATGGTCACTGGCTTGAGCCCAAAGGTGGCTGGCTTGAATTCAAGGTTGCTGGCTTGAGCAAGGGATCACTGGCTTTGCTGAAGCCCCCTGGTCAAGGCTCATATGAAAAAGCAATCAATTAACAACGAAGGTGCCACAACAAAGAATTGATGCTTCTCATCTCTTTCCCTTCCTGTCTATCCCTATCTGTCCCTCTCTTTGCCTCTCTCTCTGTCAAAAGAAAGAAGAAAGAAAGAAAGAAAGAAAGAAAGAAAGAAAGAAAGAAAGAAAGAAAGAAAGAAAGAAAGATAGATATAGGCTAAACATTTAAAGACTAAGAAAAGTACACCATGAAAACAATAAGCAAAAGGAAGTTGATGTGGCTATATTAAAATTAAGCAAGGCATATTTCAAAGTAACTATTACTAGAGATATAAAAGGGACATTTCATAATGAGAAATATCACTTCTTCAGGAAAAGAAACGAGCCTTAATGTGTATATAACTAATAACAGATTTTCTAAGTGAATGATGAAAAAGTTGATATAATTAATGAAAAAAATAGATAATTTTCACAATTATACTTGGATATGCAATGCCTTCTCTTAGTGATTGATAGAACAAATAAAAAAAATCAGTAAGGACAAAGATTTGAGATTATCAACCACTTTGACCTAACGGATATATCCAGAACATGATGGCCCAACACAGAATAGACATTCTTTTTAAGTAGAAACAGAATATTCAAGAAGACAGAAAGAACAGTCTCAAAAAATTTCAAAAGACTGAAATATTAAAGAGTCTATTCTCTAATTATAATGAAATTAAATAAGAAATCAATAAGAAGACTCCACCAGATATATGAAAATGGATGAACATGCTCAATAATCCATGGCTCCTAAAACAAATCCGAAGAAATCAGAAAACATGTTGAATATACTAATAATGAGAGCACAGCATGCCAAAATTTGTGAAATGAGAAATAATAGAAATCAATGAAACAAAATAAAGCCAAATGTTGGCTCTGTGAGAAGACTATGAAAACTGGTAAACCTGTCTCAAAAATATTCTAGAAAAACAAAAAGAAAACAAAAATTATCTATATGAGAATTAAAAAAAAAAGAACCACAGATCTTGTAAACATTTAAGGGGCAATAAGCAAACCCTTGTAACACTTATTAACATAAATTTAATAATTTAGATGAAATAGAAAAATCCCTGAAAAACATAATTTATGAAAACTGACTCATAAGGAAATAACAAAAAGTTAAATAATCCTATATTAAAGAAGCTGAAGTCATAATTTCATTTCTTCCCACAGAGAAAATTACAGGCCCAGAATGTCACTGGTGAATCCTGTCAACATTTAAGGAAGAAGCAATACCAAGCTTACAAAAATTTTTTAGAAAAATAATTCCCAAGTTTTTTTTATGAGGCCAACATAATCATGATACCAAAACCTAACAAAGAATTATTATACTGAGAAAATTTCTGACAGATATTCACCAAAGAACATATACACAAAAATCCTTTTTTTTTTTTTTAACTTAAGTGAGCTGGGGAAGAAGAGGGACAGACTCCTGCATGAGCCTGAGCCCCGACTGGGATCCACCTGGCAAGCCTTCTACCAGGGGATGTTCTGCATATTTGGGGCCGCTGCTCCGTTGCTTGGCTCTCCTGACATGAGATCTTGGAGCTATTGCAACGGGGGCCAACTTGCATGAACGATTTGAGCCATGGCTGAGGGAGGGAGGGAGAGAAAGAGAGAGTGAAAGAGGGAGACGATGGGGTGGAGAAGCAGATGCTTACTTCTCCTGTGTGCCCTGACCAGGAATCAACCTCAGGACTTCCACACACTGGGCCAATGCTCTACCACTGAGCTAACCAACCAGGGCCTTAAAATGTTAGCAAAAGAAATCAAGCAAATATAAAAGCTAACACATCATGCTCAAGGGGTATTTATCACAGGAACACAAGACAAATTCAACATTCAAAACATCAATGTGCCTGACCTGTGGTGGCGCAGTGGATAAAGCGTCAACCTGGAATGCTGAGGTCACCGGTCCAAGACCCTGTGCTTGCCCGGTCAAGGAACATACAGGAAAGAAGCAAGGTGATGCTTCTTGTTCCTACCTACCCCTCATCCTTTTCCTCTCTCTATCTCCTCTCTCTAAAATCAATAAATAAAATCTTAAAAAACAAAACAAATCAATGTAATTCAACAAAGGAAAAAAAAATCCAGGTGGGTATGAATGAGTAGGACAGTGGTTACCTGATAGGAATTCCTGATTTAAACTACTCCTGAAAGCTGCTCAAATTTCACGACAGGGGTTGACAAACAAAAATATAACTTACCTGGATCAGGGGAATGGTTATTTGGGGGACAACCCTGGACTGAGGGGGCAACTGGAGCTGCTCCCCTGGAAACTGCGATCTGTGATACATCCTGTTGACTTTCCCATCGGCCCTGTTAATGATAAAATCAGTAATTTTGATTCAAATAAATCATTTAACAACAACAACAAAACACACCTAAACATAGTTAACAAATAAAACCTGTTACACATTGTTAAAACTTATTTCTTTGAAAGGACATGATCAATTTGGGATAGTAAGTACTTTTCCTCTTGTACTTTCACCTTCTTTAGATAGTGTAATTCCCTTAGTAACAGTGACAGCTCACATTCCGATTTCCCTCCAGCTTACTGCTGACTATGTAGCCTCCTCAGTTCCATCCTAACAGTCTTCCTACTGCAGCATGGTGCTTCCCACAAACACGCCTCCTTCTGAAATCTGCCCTTATGTTCTGCTTCCTGCTCTTCTGCCCCAGGGTCCCCTTTTTCACTGCAGATGCCGACTGAAACCCAGAGCAATTCTAGTGGAGGCCTCCTCTCCAGGCGTGCATCTTCTCATCCATTCACATATCGTTCATGAAAGTAAAAATTCTAGAACAGTGTACTGCCACATGTCTCATTTTAAATAGACATTAAAAAGATAAGCTCTAGTTAAGCCCAAATCAAGTAATCACAGGTTCCCAAACTGGATGTCTCTGACTTAACAAGTTTTATTGTACTCTCAGCTTATTTTATAAATTCCATTACAGAGATTTCACCTGACACCAGAAAAATGCCAACCAGGCAATGCATTAATTCACCATTCTAAAACTTGTGGTGAGCCATAACAATGGTGTTATCATCAAAGCACTTTTTACATCAGTGCCATCTAGGAAACAAATAAACCCCAACCAAATATTACAAGTACAAAAACCAGTAATAGAGATGACATACAAATCTTTTAAGTGCTTTAAGTTCCCTTCTGACCCTCTGATAATCACTCTGACTTCTATTTCTCTAGAGTTAAATAATGGTATTTTATATTCATTTAGGCTAGTATCTCACAGATGAGCGGCCCTAACGATTAAGCTGCGTTTTCATTAGTGATCACCTGCAGAGTGAGTTCTTCGCTGCCTCTGAAGATGGATTGGGGTGGAAAGACCTTAGGTTTCAGCTCTGTATTGGAAACCTATCTGCTTTTAGCAGCAACCTAAGCACTGATCATAAAATCAATAAGCCCTAAGTGATCTGGATCCTGTTTACCCTAGAGAACACTTTTCCCTAGGAACTCTCTCAGCACTTGATACTTTAAAAAATGGTATAATGCTTAGCATTAGGAAGGAAACAAAATAGATGTGAGGAGCAATTCGGGAAACCATGAGTTCTGCAGCAGCATTTGTGTTACTATGAATCACACACTGATTTACATACTTTAATGTTTCATTAATGTTTTTTGCATTTAAATTTAATTATCTGTCTGGGAAGCGACAGCTCTGTGTATTCGGGGACATTACAATCAGTTGGCTGAACATGAAGGTCAATACTCTTTGGAGCTTCACAGAGGAAAGAAGCCTCATGCTTTGTTTACAGTGTTCAGCTCATGCAAGGTTATTTTGAAGACAACTTACTTAATTGGAGAATAAATTTATTTTCATATTTTGGGTTTTTCTGCCCAGTTTGGCAGCTGACAGAGTGGCACTCTATCCCTTAGGAAAACTAAGTAGCTGATTTGAAGTCAGCACCTCAGTTGTTTGGTGTATAATAGTCCAATGACAAATAATGCAGGTGTCACCTCTTCCCCGAGGCACTCTCGGGGCTCTGCTAGCTTCCCGAGTAATTTTTCCCAGTTGGCACTCCCACACAATGTTACTACCAAATCAGAATGAAAGCAATAACTCTTACTGTCTCATATATTCAACTATCTCAAGTGAGAACACTTGAAAGGATGCACAGTACCTTAATTAATACCGCCTTAGCCACATTGCTAGCCCTATCGGATAATGAAAAACGGAGACACGTTTCACTTCATCCATCTACCTTAACCTTCATCTTAACCTTGAGGAGTCCCAAATGCTAACTGTTCCCAACTCTTGCGGACTAGACACAAGGACACAGGGCATCTCAGATCACCCTGGATAGGAGCTCTGCTTCGGAGGGAACAACAAATCTGGATGATAAACTGGGTAAAGTCTCCTCCCTCCTCTCTGACACCCACAGAGCTCTGGGGAACACTCCGCTGACATCGCTCACTGCACTGTTTTTCTCCTGCAGGATGTCCCACGCTTCTGCCCGAAAAGAAACCCATGATTCAGGATCTAGCTCTACACACTGCCCATCGGGCACAAGGCAATTTGTGTTGCCAATAAATTGTATGTGCTTGGTTGTTCTAGAATCAGTTTTCCCTTTACTGAAATGTTGGGGCTCAGGGGAAAGTATCCCAGGTAAAGGTGCTTTAGAGGGAGATGAACTCAGGACAATGAATAAAAAGCACCTGGCCAGACAATGGACCACTGGACTACTTTCTCTTATAAACTCAGTTCCCAAAGTAAAAAAGTATGGTGTTTGGTTGTTGTTGTTGTTTTTTAAATTTCTACTGTAGTAATCTCCACCCCACTACCCTGAATCTAAAAAGATACATCTGTGATCTGTTTCTAACAATCTGCCTGCCTGTCTATCAAACTTCAGAATCAGCCTAAAATTAGGAGAGGACAAGAGAGAAAACTCTGGGTTATCCTGGATCCATGCACTAGCTTCGTATATGTGAGGAATTATTTGTGCTCCTAGGCTGAATTCAAGGACACAAAGCCCTATTTGACAGCCATTGTTTGTATCTAGCACCATGCTTAACGGCAATTTTGAACAGGGAAAAACAAAGGAGTCTCTCAGCTGCTTTCAGAACGTGGTTTGGTCCATGTACACCCAGTTTTCCTGTTACGGCTCTCCTGAGAGACAGAGATTCTTTAGGTTTTCTGTAAAGATGTCTGTTTTTCATCAGGAAAGTAACAAAGAGGTAATTAAAGAGAAGTGACATGCCAGAACCAAAGGTAACTTCTAACGCAACTAAAGAAGAGCCTCACATCTGGCGTCAACCTTTTCCAACCAACCAACTAATGAATGAACAACAGTTTTCGGGAAGGGAATGTGGCCAAAATAATACACAATTCAGTTTTGTTAACTGGATACTCATTTAAGCTTCTGGCTGGTTTTTTTGTTTGTTTGTTTGATGTTTATTTTATTGATTTTAGAGAGAGGAAGGGAGAGAGCAGGACAGAGATGGGAACATCTGTTCCTGTATGTACCCTGACTGGGATTGAACTGGCAACCTCTGCACTTCAAGACAATGCTCTAACCAACTGAGCTATCTGGCCAGGGCCTGGCTGCTTTTAATTGCATCAAAAACTCCAATCAGAAGATGACAAACACACTATCTTACTAACTTATAAAAAAATTTAATTCCATCTAGATGGTTTTAGAAATACTGATATTTTTATGTTGACAATGTTCCTTACATTGCAAATATGTTAATGCACAGCCGATTTTTATTTATTTATTTATTTTTAATTAAAAAAATTTTTTTTTTACAGAGACAGAGAGAGTCAGAGAGATGGATAGATAGGGACAGACAGACAGGAACGGAGAGAGATGAGAAGCATCAATCATCAGTTTTTCGTTGCAATACCTTAGTTGTTCATTGATTGCTTTCTCATATGTGCCTCGACCGTGGGCCTTCAGCAGACTGAGTAACCCCTTATTCGAGCCAGCGACTTTGGGTCCAAGCTGGTGAGCTTTGCTCAAACCAGATGAGCCCGCGCTCAAACTGGCGACCTCAGGGTCTCGAACCTGGGTCCTCCACATTCCAGTCTGATGCTCTATCCATTGCGCCACTGCCTGGTCAGGTGCACAGCTGATTTTTAGATGAAAAAACAATCTGCTGAAATTAATTCTGCACCTAAGTATGTGTCCATCTCGGAAAGCTGGTCATAAAAAGTTTGCTAATTTTAATTTGATCTATTAAAAAATTGCCTTACAATCATGATGAAATATCCAGTAATGGTAAGCAGCAACATCACTGCAATTAGAAATATTTTATATTTTTAATTGAAAAGCTTATTAAGAGTGATTTCTTTTAAGCCCTAAGGTGAATTTAAAAGTTGGAAGTTTTTAACAGAATTTAATTTTGACAGAGCTCAGTAAGAACAATTGCAATTTTAATATGGAGCAAGGATCAATAAATAAGGGAACGCAAAATCTGACTGGCTGAATTCAGAATTACAGGTCAAACTGAGGTTGTTTTCAGTATCCCTACCACTTCCCCTCACCTCCCTGAGGGCCCTAATCCTATGACACTCTCTGATCCTGCCTCCCTGCCCCAACTTTTAATGTCGCTCTGCTCCCAAATGATGGGTCTTTGCCAGGATAATAACTGAAAACCAGGAGACAGGGAGACCTGAGCCTGCTCTGTGGCTGTGCCCTGATCCCACTCATTACTTCAGCCAACCCGAACGCTCTGTATCACATGGGAAGACAGCACTTCAGGTTCCTACTGTATAATTCAGATCCGTAATCAAGATCAGAGGGACAAACACATAGATCAATATAAACAAAAAACCCAGGAAAAGGGCATCAAGTTGGCGAGGTAGGCGTAACTAATGTAATCCAATTTTCAATGATTTCAAAACAAGTTTTCTAGCATTTTAAGCATCATTAATTCCAGGTTAAAATTATATTTCTGACTCAGCTCTCTTGAACATTAAACACTTCCATGCAAAGAAACCAGGATGGCCCGGCTGAGCCGAGTTCTGTGGTGGGAAAGGCGCGCAGAGCACGTCTCACATTTCCACTCCTCTCCCCATCCCACGCTTAGGGAAAGAACATCTTACGCATGCTCATATATCTACTTGTACTATTTGCTTAAGACAAATTAACTCCAACTCCACCCATTCCAGAGCCTTCTACATTCAGTAAGATGCCTTAACTCCTGTTCTCTTTTGACAGATACTTTTTACAGTCATAGACCCAGACCAAGGAACATTTGAGAAGAATCATCCATACTGACAACCAAAGTTATTTTTATAAAAGGGTAAGAGCCAAAAACTTTATGCAGTGTCAATTTATTCATTCTAGAGAAACTACATTTAAAAATACATTCTTAATCCCAAGGTAAAAGCAAAATAGTAGGATAGCAGTGTATCCCACTCATTAGGAAAACCTAATGGATTCATTACCTCTCCCTGGAGCTCTGAAAACTGAAGAGTACAAGAAGACCCCAAAAGAAAAAGAAAAAACAACATGAGTATTTGAGATTTTCCAGAACAATTTCTTCAATAATCTTTCCTTGAGCATTTTGTGCACAAATTGTTATGGAAAAACCAACTGGAGGCTCTCTCAAACTACTACACACAAGAAACAAAAACTTCTAGCAACTTTACAGGTAGAGAATGAAATTTTTACATTTTAATTTATTTAATTTTTACAGAGGTAATTTGCTCACATGATCCAAAACCCAGTAATATAAAAAGGCACATGTGCAGTGAGAAGTCGCCTGCTCAGTCCCCGACATGTGCCCACTCTCTTGCCGGGCCAATGAGGAATGGTATTAGTATCTCATCTACCCTCATATGGTTTCTTATGTACCTTTAAGATAATCTATAAACAGCCCCACGCAATTCCTTCTTGTCCTCGCCTTAATTATACAAATGGCATCATACTATGTCCTGCACTATTTAATCACTTAGTATATCCTGGTGATATACTAAGTTTATATACCAAACTTCCATACTAATACCTAGAGGAGGAGTTCCTACTTAATTTTGCAGCTACACAGCACCCTATTTACTTATCTGTGCATGTGTGTGCACAACCTGGTGCAGACTAAATACAGTTTAACCAGACCGAACCAACAGACATTTAGTTTGTTTCTAACTCTCTGCCATTAAAAACAATGTCACAGTGAACACCCTCGTGTGGTTGTGTCACGTGTATATAAGCACGCTGCCGTGTAAAGGGATTTAAAAGGGTTTAGATAATTTGTATGTCAATTAGCTTAAACACTACCCAACTATGATGAACTCTATTGTGGATAGCATTCATATTAAACTTTGAATTCAAGGCAATGCTATACTTGAAGATGTTTTTCATTGTTCCATTTAAAAGGCCACTGGGAGAACTCTGTTCCTTGCTGCTAATGGTGGGCGAGGCAGCAGGGGCTCTTTTCTCACTAGTAAGAATATAAAATTTTAAGAATATTCATTTTCCCTAAAAATATTTTAAGATGCTCTGCTTTGGATGATAATACTGAGGGGCCTCTCATCTGAAAATGGGGGAGCCGCTCTGCACTCCCCAGTGACGTGAGCCTGAAATCAGAACTTCGCTGCTTCCTTTTCCTTTCACTCCTAGCATCACTGCTATAATCCTCTCTCCCATGAATTGCCTTATTCATTGAATAGGCCCATCCATAACAATCTCAGAACAATTTTCCTCTATCTGTCCCCTAGAGTAAAGCAAAAGGTCTCTAATTTTGATATGTGAGCTTTCATTTAACCTGTTAATCTTTAAAAACAAGTGAGAAGTCAGGTAACGCCCACAGGACAGGAACAAGATGTTGACTGAAGCCCAGTTACACCTGATACCCTTTCAGGGCTCATGGGTGCCAAGAGTTCAAAGAAAGACAAAGGGACAGTTCCATGGCTGAACTGGGAACAAAGTCAGTAATGGCACACTGGCACCTTTGGCTTTCCTGATGACACTTCCAGTGTTTGTCAGAGGGTGAGGACAGCCATAGTTAGGAAGGGGTGAGAGAGGCCGAATTTTGTGGAAGACTGCAAACTGGGGAGAAATGGGTATTTAACTTTTGTGAAGTGTGTGACAACGTAAAGTATACATTGCACTAGAGTGGAGACCTCCATGTCCTATTACTGCAACAGCACGATGACACCAGGAAACCTGAGAGGAAGGAACTCAGACTTCCTCATCTTCGCTAAGTTATCCAGGCATCCCAAGCAACCAAGATGACTCAAAGGGGAAGGTCCTGGTAGAGTAGCAAAAATGTGTAAAGTTATATTTACTCCTTTAAATGACACATCCAGCTAACTTCTTCCCAGTCCTTCACAGAAATTGCCCTGGGAAAGGTCTCTAATAAATTCTTTTTTTATGTATGTATGTATTTATTTATTTATTTTTACAGAGACAGAGAGAGAGTCAGAGAGAGCGATAGACAGGGAAGACACAGGAACAGAGAGATGAGAAGCATCAATCATCAGTTTCTCATTGCGCATTGCGACACCTTAGTTGTTCATTGATTGCCTTCCCACATGCGCCTTGACCGTGGGCCTTCAGCAGACCGAGTAAACCACTCGCTTGAGCCAGGGACCTTGGGTCCAAGCTGGTGAGTTTTTTTGCTCAAACCAGATGAGCCCGCACTCAAGCTGGCAACCTCGGAGTCTCAAACCTGGGTCCTCAGCATCCCAGTCTGACTCCCTATCCACTGCACCACCACCTGGTCAGGCTCTAATAAATTCTTAATTGTCACATCCAAAGTAGTCTTTTAGTCCTCATTTTATGTCTCTAAAGACCCCGGAAGGGGTCCTTCTCCCACCATGTCCCAGCCACTCTCCCTCGCAGGCCTTCTTCCTGTCTGAGGACTCCTTCCAGCTGCTCTGGCCAGTGCTGCTCCTGCACTTGCCCTAAGCGTTATCACCATGTCCATGTAGCTTCACCTTTGTGATGCAATCCCTTCCACTACTTCATCTATGCTCTGGCCTCTCGAATCTATCTTCACCCCAGGCTTCCAGACGCTTGAAACGGCCTAGATACCTTAATGTCAAAAATTGAACGAAATCGCCTGACCTGTGGTGGCACAGTGGATAAAGCGTCGACCTGGAAATGCTGAGGTCGTCGGTTCGAAACCCTGGGCTTGCCTGATCAAGGCACATATGGGAGTTGATGCTTCAAGCTCCTCCCCCCTTCTCTCTCCCTCTCTGTCTCTCTCTCCTCTCCCTCTCTGTCTCTCTCTCCTCTCTAAAAATGAATAAAATAAAAAATAAAAAAAATTGAACGAAATCATGTTCTTCCCCAAGAACACCTCTTGCAGCTCACAGCTACATACTGTCACCCAGAAACTCAGATGTCACCCCAGTCTCCTCCTTTGCTCAACTTCATCCTTCAGGCCCAAAGGGTTCTGCAGATTCTATCTCCTTAATATACTGTCAATCTTCTCCCCGTCCCACCGCTGAATCGTCTCCCTTACCCTATCTCTCTACAGCCAATTAAATTTTTTTTGTACTTTTGCATCGATAACTGCA
The DNA here is from genome assembly GCF_036850765.1 of Saccopteryx bilineata. Classification (NCBI taxonomy): domain Eukaryota; kingdom Metazoa; phylum Chordata; class Mammalia; order Chiroptera; family Emballonuridae; genus Saccopteryx; species Saccopteryx bilineata. The sequence continues at coordinate 160,343,181 of NC_089490.1, forward strand.
AACATTTGTGTTATATACATTATTCTAATGTAATTTTACAGATCATAATCAGGAACACAAGTGGGGTTTAAGTGAACTGTTAAAAAAAATAAACCCTTTCAATTCAAACTTAAGCATGTTACTGCCTTATTGTTGCAGTGGGTCCCCAATTCCCCGATGTTCCCTGGCACTTCTGTTGGAAGTTCTGCAAGAAGGCCCCTCTTCTCTGGGCTCCGCCCACGATGCGCCCTACTCTCACTGCACACACTGTCATCAGCATGACAAGCTTTCTTGTCCCTCCATGCTCTGTGCATGCTGCTACGTCAACTCCCTCCTGCCTGGGGTGGGGGGCTCACTGCCTCTCCAGCGTGACGCTCGCAGGTGGTACACCTCCCTGTGGCCTCTCTCAACCCTGCACAATGCATGCAACAGTGCCTGCTCCTCCTCGGGCTGCTGCTCTACTCAGTCATATTTCTGTCAGTTCCTTTATTCTACTTATTTGATGTAGAAGAAGCACAATGATTTTCTTTCAAGGATATACTATTACTTCCTCCGTTTAAACATAGAAAACTAAAGGGAAATATAAAAGCTGAAGAAATTTTGGCCACTATTTTCCAGAAACTTACAATGAGGGTTTGGGTTAGACGTAGTCCCCAGCCCCCCCCCAAAAAACACAGAAAGTCATTTTTTCTTGTAAGTATGTTTCTCTTAAAATATTTTATTTATTAAAAAATATATTTTATTATTTACATTTAAAAATATTAATTTTCCAAAAACTCTGCTTTGTTCAGGTAATCGCAAGTTCAGGTAACCTATGCTTATCAAGAGCTAAACAAACCTATCATGGGGCCAACATGAAGGAGCACTGAACCTGAGCACACTTTCAGAGACATGGTAGATGGTCAGTAAACTGACGAGCCGAAGAGCAATTTGTCTATAAACACTGATGTAGCTCGTTGCTAAGATCCAGGTTACTAGTAGTTTGCCCGAAGTAACAGGATATATACACATAAATATGTGTGTGTGTATGTATGTATGTGTATATATATACATACATATACATATATATACATGCACATATATATAGGTATTTGTATATATATGTATACATATGTATGTATTTTTAAGGTAAATTACTAATAACCTAGATATTAAAAATAAATAATTTTAAAATCAATTTTATAGCACTATTCTTTTTTTTTTTTTTTTTTGCATTTTTCTGAAGCTGGAAACAGGGAGAGACAGTCAGACAGACTCCCGCATGCGCCTGACCAGGATCCACCCAGCACGCCCACCAGGGGCGACGCTCTGCCCACTAGGGGGCGATGCTCTGCCCTTCTGGGGCGTCGCTATGTCACGACCAGAGCCACTCTAGCGCCTGGGGCAGAGGCCAAGGAGCCATCCCCAGCGCCCAGGCCATCTTTGCTCCAATGGAGCCTCGGCTGCGGGAGGGGAAGAGGGAGACAGAGAGGAAGGAGAGGGGGAGGGGTGGAGAAGCAGATGGGCGCTTCTCCTGTGTGCCCTGGCCGGGAATAGAACCCGGGACCCCTGCACGCCAGGCCGACGCTCTACCACTGAGCCAACTGGCCAGGGCCTATAGCACTATTCTTAAATTGTTATAAGAAAGATGTGTGGTGGACTTGTGCACCTGAAACCTGTATAATTTTGTTGACCAATATCACCCCAATGAATCCAATTTTAAAAAAAGATTTAAAAAAACAGTACAATAAACAGATGTTATAAGGAAAATTTAAAACATACACTAAACTAGAATGTAGGATAATTAACAATAATAATAGGAGTACTATAATGAATTCCACTGGGCTGTAATAATTATCATTAGATAGCCAATCTTATTTTATCTATACCCCTAGTCCAACCCACACCAAAATTACTCTGAAACAACTGCCTAATATCAGACTATTTTATGTAACTCTGTTCACCTGTAACCTCCAAGCATTAAGATGTCAGTACAGAGCACGGTACTCACATTTGAAAGCACCAGCACCTAACCAGGGTCCTCAAAAAATATTAGACACAAAACTGTAATGTAACATCTAATTATGACAATTCAAGAGAATCTTTTAAGTAAATAATAATGATATTATCTATGCTTAAAACTCTGTTAAATTGTGGCAAGCTATATGAACAAGTAAATAAATTCCAGCTAACAAAATTTCTTTTCCCTTATTTTTCTTTCTTTTTTTTTTTTTTTCATTTTTCTGAAGCTGGAAACAGGGAGAGACAGTCAAACAGACTCCTGCATGCGCCCAACCGGGATCCACCGGGCACGCCCACCAGGGGCGACGCTCTGCCCACCAGGGGGCGATGCTCTGCCCATCCTGGGCGTCGCCATGTTGCGACCAGAGCCACTCTAGCGCCTGGGGCAGAGGCCAAGGAGCCATCCCCAGCGCCCGGGCCATCTTTGCTCCAATGGAGCCTTGGCTGCGGGAGGGGAAGAGAGAGACAGAGAGGGAAAGCGCGGCGGAGGGGTGGAGAAGCAAATGGGCACTTCTCCTGTGTGCCCTGGCCGGGAATCGAACCTGGGTCCTCCGCACTCTAGGCCGACGCTCTACCGTTGAGCCAACCGGCCAGGGCTCTTTCTTTAAACAAATAATACTAACTTTAGGTATAATATTCTTATTTCTCATACATTTTCAATCATTAATCAATATTTTACTATTAAAAATCTGACTTGGAAGTTCCATTTCTGACACTAACAGGAAGAGTATTTTAAACAGAAATATGAACTTAGTAACAAATTTGGTTTTTACCTCTAAAGATTAACAGGAAGGTCTGTTAAATAGTAGTCTAACTATCTGATAAAAATAAATGAACTCAAACACATTCCAATACCCTTCATATGTATAGAATAGCAAGATGAATTCTGGACTGCAAAACTAGTAGTGTGTACTGAGAGGAGGAAAGCGGAGTGGGAAGTAGATCTAAAACTGGCAGAACATAGTTACAAACCCTCACCTTGTTGCTGCCCAGACTGTAGGATGGAATGAGATCTTGTCGGCTGCCAGATAACTGAAGAGAAATTAAGGAGGGGGATTAGTCCTTTACGTGTAAAAGTCCTGGAAACACAAGACTAAAAACCAAATCAACAGAATGTTCAAGTTGGAAAGTAGTAAAAAGGCTGTCAAGACCAAAGTTGCAAATAAGACTAGTGGGCTTTGGTACAATTTTTAAATTGAATTGTTTATCAACAATTTAAAGATGGGAGGTTTGTATGGGATCAGCTATCCAGTTTATACTGAGGCAACAAACAACTGGGCTCAAATAAGAGGTATTTCCTTCATTTATCCCCTTCCATTTGAAAGACACTGGGTTACTGGTTATCTTATCATATCCTTTTTTTGGGGTATTCATAGCAAATATATAAAAACAAACTACTTATTTTAAACCATAGGATTCTAAATACCAAATCTCTGCATATATCAGTACACTGTAATATACCATTTTCTGAAGCAATGAGAAGATATTAATGTTGAATTAAAGTGGGATTACTTAGTCTTTGAGAATGTCCCCAATCTTTTAGTGTGAGAGCATTAGAGATGTCAGTCACTCTGGGGCCACCTATCACCACTGTCTCTCAAATGCTAAAGCTAAGGGCCAGCTGCTCTTTAGCACAATGTTAACACTGTGCTTTTTCTTGGTGCAAAGTTCAGACAAAGATATGTTTATCACATTGATATCTTTATCGAAGTATGAAACGAAGAGATAAATCACAAGGCCACAAGCATACTGTTTTGTGAAGAATTATTTACATGCTTAATATGCATATAAATTATACATTTTGTCTTAAAATGCAAGAACTTAAGATACTGTTATAAAACAAACCTAACTTATTTTGCTCATTTATACTACCCTGGTTGGCTTGTAAGCAATTGAGTTTGTAAACCTAGCCCAGACTCCTCCTTTTAAAAATAATTAAGTTAAACCCAGAAAATTCAAATGGCTTGCCCTAGGCATCTGGCTGGTTTTGTTTTAGTTCAGCACTCACTCACTGAACACACAATCAACTGTGCTAGGCACTGTACGTATAAACAAGAAACACGAAAGAGGTACATAAATGGGTACTTGCTCCTAACAATAGTAAGGACAGGGACAGAGGTATGCACAGATGCTGCAGGAAAGAGAACAGGCACTCAATCAGTTCAGATAAGGAAATGATAACCAAGATGAGATTTAAAGGATGGTGAAGAGCTATCAAGGAGATGTGAGAGGAGCAGGAGATCGCAAGCAGGGCAGAGGGGGGACTCCGTGTACTCACTCTGTTCACGTTGGGAGAGCTAATGCTCCGCCGACTCAGCTTCCCTTTTCCTGTCAATTGCTCCCTCACTGCAACTTCCTGCCGGTCAGAAAACAGATGAAAACCATATTAGAGACATACCTCCAAAGCAATACTATCAAAAGCAAGCTAGGGGCTACCACCTGGACATATACATTCCAGTTCTGTAAATAATGGCTCTAACTTTATATGACAAATGACCCAATTACAATCACCGTGGAATACTCAGTTACACAGTTGACAGGCTACCTAGATCATTCTCTTCTTCATCTCCTGATGGCCCCCTGAAGCTGAGAAGTCAGTCCCAGGAGAAAGATTGTGAAAATTAGATCATTCACTTTAATTTTTCATTAGTATGTTTGGTTTTTAAAAAAGGTCTCAATACTGCCAGGTGAAATGAGATTTAGGGTTTCTCCGCGGACGGGGCTGACTGCTGGCATTTCTAGTGTTCCTTCCCGACACCACGCTAAGGCTGCAGCAAGCATGTCCAGGGCCCACTGTGCCTCATTACTGCAATTTCTGCAGCAACATTATCGCCCAGTATAAGACATTTTAAAGATAATTCTTTAGCCAGCAAGAGTTAAATATTATTTCCCATTACCTTAAGACAACTAGCTACCATTTAGTGTCCTGGAAAAGCAACTTTCCAAATGTAGCTTTTGTATCTTCAAAGATTAACCCGGCAAGGTTCAGCTAAATTAATATGCTCCACTTAAGCAGATGCTTCAAAAGTTTACGTGTAACGATACAGTGAATTGTGGAAAGTCAGACGTAGCATCAGGCTGGCTGGCACATGGCCACCAGCTCCGGGGCTGACCTGGCGAAGACGATCTAAGGTGAGAAGGTTCTCCACAGCCAGCACACTTCTCAGGTATTTTTCAATGTAAGCCTCTGAGTCAGCAGAAGCCGTGTTTTCAACATTAGCTGCCATTCTTGCTAATGTTTCTCGTTCCTCGGCTCCCTGGGCATCCTGGAGAACAGAAAGTTTTATAATAAAAGTGAGTACTTTGCAGAAGAAAACATTATAAAAGGTTCTTGATTTATACACATAGACATACACATACACACGCAGAGTACTAAACTAACAAATGGAATGTGTTCCAAAGTTTCATTTTAGTCAGTTCTGGAACCCCAAATGCCATTTCCCACAGAAATCTTGGTATAAATGGCAGTCAGGTCGCCTTGAAAAGCTAGTTAAACGCAGCATAGCTGAAACAGCACATTTGCAACAAAATCGTTCTCTGTGTCACTTCCATTGCAAACAAAATCATTACTGGTTAGAGAAAGGATTTGGTGGGCTAGCTGGAACCAGCACCACCACATTCTGGGAGCACAGAATGAGGAGCAAGAGAGAAGAATGAGGAGCTGGGGTGACAGCTAGATAAGGGTGGGATCCCAACAACCCTTGTAGGAGGCAGACATGGTACGGAAAATAGCGGCAGAAAGAAGGGCTGGATATCAGCTCTCTCACTGGGCAGCCCATCACACGCTATTTACTCTAGATGCACCAGCCTCTACCACTGGCCTCGATCCTCAACTCCAGAGTGGAGAGCCAGCCAAGAAAGAAGTATCTAGGCAAATTCTCACTGTGCTTTCTGGCAGAGCCCAGCCCTGCTGCTCTGACAGGGGCGGGCCATGCGTACAAATGAGATAATCACAGTCAGGGAGGCACTGTATTAATGCACTTAATTTTTTTTTTTTTTTTCTGAAGCTGGAAATGGGGAGAGACAGTCAGACAGATTCCCGCATGCGCCCGACCGGGATCCACCCGGCACGCCTACCAGGGGCTATGCTCTGCCCACCAGGGGGCAATGCTCTGCCCCTCCGGGGCGTTGCTCTGTGGTGACCAGAGCCACTCTAGCGCCTGGGGCAGAGGCCAAGGAGCCATCCCCAGCGCCTGGGCCATCTTTGCTCCAATGGAGCCTTGGCTGCAGGAGGGGAAGAGAGAGACAGAGAGGAAGGAGGGGGAGGGTGGAGAAGCAAATGGGCACTTCTCCTATGTGCCCTGGCCGGGAATTGAACCCGGGTCCCCCACACACCAGGCTGACGCTCTACCGCTGAGCCAACCGGCCAGGGCCTGCACTTAATTATTTCAAGCAAACTTAGTTCATAACAAATTATTCTGCTCAGGGAAAATCAGATACCTTATTTACTTGTGAATGTGTTATAATGTCAAAAACTACAAAGTATATATCTGCATGCTGTTGTACTGCATCTTAAGATGCTACCAACTTTAAGGGGGAAAAAACCCATCATTTTCTATACCTCTAAGGAGAAAAAGAATTCTGCCAATTAATTTTAAAATGTCATCAACTATAAGACACATTCTAACTTCAAAAATATTTTTTAATTTAAATAAGCATTAGAACAGATCAAATACGGAAGAATTTGGAAGATGGAAAACTTTTGATTCCTATAGTAATGTATCCGAGCCCTTTAATAATCCTGAAAAGAAGAAACCACCTTCATTTTACAGATGAGGAAAGAGGAAGGTCACATGATGAACAGACGAGGCCAGACTAGAACTTCAGTCTCCCGACTCCTGACAGAGCATGGGTTCTTTTTACCACTCAACACAGAATACTTTTTGGGGTTTGAAGGGAACAGGCATTGTCCTGATTTTCTAAAGGGGAAACCTAAGTTTTAAGAAACACGTATATCTCCATGTTACCCACACACCTATCAAGAGATAATACATTCCCATTATCTCAGGAAGTTCATTGATAGGCTTCAGTCAATCCCTAGCTTTCCTCAAGGCAACACAATTTCACTGACCATAGATGTTAAGAGTTTCACCTGTTTTAGAATTTCAAATAAATAAAATCATACTCTTTTGTGTCTAGCTTCTTTCACTCAACATAATTTTGAGATTCATTCATAGAGTTTATTTCTCTGTATGGCTGAGTAAGCTTCCACAGTATGGCGATACCACAATTTATTTATCCATTCATCTGCTGATGGATGTTTGAGTTGTTCCCAGTTTCAGGTTATTTTGAATTAAGCTGCTATGAATATTCCTGTGCAAGTCTATTTGTGTGTGTGTGACAGAGACAAAGAGACAGAGAGGAACATACAAGGACAGACAGAAAGGGAGAAAGATGAGAAGCATCAATTCTTCACTGCAGCACTTTAGTTGTTCATTGAATGCTTTCTCATATGTGCTTTGACTGGAGGGCTACAGCAGAGCCAGTGGCCCCTTGCTCAAGCCAGTGACCTTGGGCTTCAAATCAGTGATGATGGGGTCATGTCTATGATCCCACGTTCAAGCCAGTGACCCTGTACTTTAGCTAGTGAGCCCACTCAAGCCAAATGAGCCTGTGCTTAAGCTAGTGAACTCAGGGTTTCGAACCTGGGACCTCTGCATCTCAGTCTGATGCTCTAACCCAGGGGTCGGGAACCTTTTTGGCTGAGAAAGCCATGAACACCACATATTTTAAAATGTAATTCTGTGAGAGCCATACAACAACCCGTGTACATTATGCATTATCCAATAAAATTTGGTGTTGTCCTGGAGGACAGCTGTGATTGATTGGCTCCAGCCACCCGCAACCATGAACATGAGCGGTAGGAAATGAATGGATTGTAATACATGAGAATGTTTTATATTTTTAACGTTAGTATTTTTTTTATTAAAGATTTGTCTGCGAGCCAGATGCAGCCATCAAAAGAGCCACATCTGGCTTGTGAGCCATAGGTTCCCAAACCCCTGCTTTAACCACTCACCACCACCTGGTCAGGCTTCCTGTGAGAGTCTTTATGGACATATGCTCTTATTTCTCTTGCGTCAGGACTTAGAAGTGGAATTACTGGGTCATGGAGTGGGTATATATTTTCTAAAGTGGTTGTATCATTTATATCTCCATTAGCAATGAAAGCATTCTTAAGCTTTGAAAAAAAAATGTGACGATGTTTCTTGTTTCCCTCTGGCCTATGACCACTTCCTGCCACCCAGCCCTCATAGCTTCTGTGATATGGACACAAAAGGACCTTGCAGGGCTTTTCATGATGAAACCTACCAGCTCCTTAAGGGATCTTTGTTTTGTTCTGTTTTAAATAAACTAAGTGTAGTTCTTACACTGTAAGCTTTAAGTCTCACTTTTCCTTTGTCTTTACCATCAGGACTTGGTAATGTGACAATGACACCTGCCCACTGAGAGTTGTAGCTCATTGTTCAGAGGTAGCCCGATCACATGAGGCTAGTGTTCATCTTCCCCCCCACAGTCTTCCCTTTGAGAACCATATGACCTGAAGAATAAAAGCACTTTTAAAGAGGGTAAGAAAACTACAAGTGGGAGGAGTGGGGACAGAAAAATGAAAAGGGAAACATGAAGATGGCTCACTATAGCTGTCACTATAGTTGTTTCCCAACTGCATTCAAAGCATTCACAGGGCTAAGATCTGAAACAACTAGAAGAACATATAAAGCATTCAGATATAGAGAATAAACAGTAAGTCTCTAGTTAGACACATAAGTATACAAATAGTTATCTATTATAGACCCATAGTTTTGCAGGTAGTCTAACTCTGAAAACAGACTTAACATTTGTTCAGCAGGCTTCCAAATTAAATAGTTTAACAGTCAATATTTACTATGTTTAAGTCTAACAATTTGAAGATCCAGGAAAAAACAAGTTACTATTTGACATTATTTGAGAGGAAAAGAGTTTTGCAAAATAAGAAATCTAGATCAAAGCCCAGATATTAGGGAATCTTTTCACTCTTCCCAAAACTGATCCCTGTATTAAAATACATATTGTCCATCTATTGTTCAAATACTCAACAAAATCTAAAATCTATGAACAAATACTGAACCCACCAATAGAGAGAATGAAGCTGCTGTGAATGGCGTGGTTAGGAGGGTGTCACCCCCAGGGCTCGCATTCTGCCTCACTCCTGAGAAAGTGATCTGCACCCCAATACTCACTCTCACTTTTGGACAGTTAGTGTGGCAGAGGGACTGCTCTTCTTTCTTTTTGTCATAGAGCCTTTCTTTAGGCTCTTCATTTCTCCTATCCTGTTAGGAAGGCCTCCAATACCAGCAGCGTCAGGCCCAGGTAGATAAACCTAACTTGAGGATTAAATATTAGGAAGCGTGTATAGCTGGCATCCTTCAATAAGCTTCTGTCGGGGATATTTTAAGCACCATTTGTTTAATTTATGTGACTATCTCACTTAGTTCATAAAGAGAAATAATAATAATAAACAATAATCATAACTATAATAATAATAGCAATTACAATTTGTACACATTGTCTCATTTAATCCTTAAAGCAACCCTGTTTGGAAGGTATTACTAACCTCATCTGATAAATGAAAGAAATTAGAATCAGCATAACCTACCCAAGTTCACTTCACTTCACTAATAGGTGAAAGACAAGATTTCTGTTTGACTCCGAAATGAAACCCTAAATCTCCATGTTATGCTATGTTGCCTCCCTTTGAGGCTTATGTCTTTTTTAAAATTTCTCATTAAAGTATAGTTGACATACAGTACTATATTAGTTTCAGGTGTTCAACATAGTGATTTGATGTTTATAGAACTTACAATGTAATCACTACAATAAGTCTAGTAACCTTCTGTCACTATACAAAGTTATTATGACATTACTATTTTCTCTATGCTGTTCATTTAAATCCTTGTGACTTTATTTTATAACTGGAAGTCTGTGCCTCTTATTCCTTTTTACCTCTTATGAGTGAAAAGGTGTTGATTTGATTTTCAAAACAATTTCCTTCTTGAACAAAATACTAAAACCAGAACCTGTAAAAGCCACACATACATTTTACTGAGTCACGTTAAGATTAGGAAGTTCCATTAAAAATCTAGAGCATTCCCTACATATACACTTCCATCTAGTACATGCTCTTGGGCAGGTGATTTTTGCAGGAGTTAGCTTTTTACATGTTCATTTTTAGTAAATTTAAATTTTATCTGATCCTTCACCTCTGGAATATTGGAGACAATTTCAAAAGTCACTCCACAGCCAGGAATAGAACTTCGATGAGACATCTTTTTTAGGAGACTCTGGGCAAAACCCTGGAAAAACAAAATAGAAAATATGGTTTTCCACCTCAAAAACTGGGTTCACATTAACAGAGAAACTGCATAAAAGATATTGCATTCATTCCAATCACAAAGAAACAAAGTGTATTTGCAATATATGCAAGCTGAAATCCAAAATCCAAATCATTAAATACAGGTTTTATTTAATTTAATTTTTATTTATTTATTCATTTTTTAGAGAGGAGAGGGAGAGACAGAGAGAGAGAGGAGAGACAGAGAGAGAGAAGGGAGGAGGAGCTGGAAGCATCAACTCCCATATGTGCCTTGACCAGACAAGCCCAGGGTTTCAAACCGGTGACCTCAGCATTTCCAGGTCGACGTTTTATCCACTGCACCACCACAGGTCAGGCTAAATACAGGTTTTAAAAACAACTTCACCTTAGTGCACAATACCAATTTTAGGTGCCTAGGCATCTACATGTGTGCAATGGGTGACAGCTCCCAGACCCAACATATGGACCTGACCCCAACCTCTGAAAACTTATACTGGGCATCTGGTCCAACTTTGCTTAAAGGCTACAGAAATAAGGCCACTGACTTCTATATAATAAAATGACCTTCTAACTAAGATGTAAGCAAGGACTGGTGACTCTTACACTTTTTTTTTTTTTTTTAGCACGATGGACATCCTGTACCATGAATATTGACAAGTTCAGGCATTAAATTCTTGACTGAAGCAGGACCGTTATGAAGAATGATTTAAGAGTGCATGGTCATTGTTTATGCTGACTGTGCTCTTTGCACAGTCAAGAATTGAACTGTTGAATTAATGCATAGATGAGTCATTTGAAGCGCTGCTAAGACTGAATATCCTGTATAGGTTGAAGAGAGCAGGGATGAGGGCAGAATACAATTGGTGAATAAAGATAAGAATAAGAGAGAATATTAAACCAACACTGAACCGTTTCCCTCATGCAAAAGGGAAGCAGGAAATTGTGAAAACACCAAAGAAAATAGAAAAATCAGGCTGCTTGGTCTTAGAAATACATATTTTCACAAACCTACTAAATATTTTCACAAATTTACTGAATAATTTCTTTCCTAGTTAGTAATCTTCAGTTAATTTTTAAAAATATTTTGGCCTCTTAGAATGCAAAGGGTCGGGCCCGGTTAGTACTTGGATGGGAGAATGCGGGGCCACTTATTTCAGCCCCTCCCTCTGATGGGAGCCTTGCAGTGCTGAGCCGCTGCTGGCCACACTGCTCAGAGTGCAGCTGCAGCTTTCTGCTAACAGGTCGGGAGGGAGAGGGTTATCTTCCTTTCTTGATTTCTACTTCTATGGAATTACTGCAGCTGACCTGCATGTATCAGGGTCCTCAGGAAGTCCCTGTTCTTGCTATAAAGAAGTCATTTTTAGATGAAATATCTGAAATTGAGAGGCAAACTGCCATGCCCTAAAATACCATCATTTCATTCAGTATCGTGATACTATCAAATCATTTCAACTGGGGGGAATGCAAAATCTTGTTCTGACAACAACAAAAACAAAACAAAAAAACTTGGTGACACCACAATGCACACTTTCTGTTAAAAATTCTAAGGGGCTGGTACTGGGTCAGTCTCAGCTGTACCAGGGCAGTCTCAGTGCCCGGCAACCAGAATCCCTAGTTCTAAAATGGCAGATGTCACTTCAAAACCCTCCCCAGATACAGCGTGTCCTTTTCAGTCCCTTAAAGCCTTCAGAGGAAAGGGAGCCCGAGAGAAGAGGGAACCGCGGACTGGCCGCTATATCCACGGCTCACCCGACGACCTGGGCTTTATCGGTGTTGGACTGCCCAGCTAAAGAGCCACAATTCTACCAGCATTATCACCACTCTTCATTTCAAAGATTGGTATCAGTGTGACATTTAGAACTAAAGATTAATTTTTAGGGGTGAAGATCACATCTAGGACTCTGTCAACTGTGACTATGCTCTTTGAAATGAAAAGATCTGTTTTCATCTGTCCTGGTTTTAGTTAGTGTACTGAGAAGGCCTCCAAAGAGTGAGCACAGGCAGGGAGAAGAATCCCTAGAATCAACCGCCCAAATCCTATACTTGCAAAACCAGTAACAGAAATAGTTTATATCCACCTAGAAATGCTCTACCAAACCCCTTCACAGGGCACAGGGTAATCTAGCTGCAACTATGCTGACAGCAGAGCCTTGGCCTCTTCGGCACACCCTACCACATCATGGTGCTCCTCGAAGTCCCCACGCCTGCCACGTCCTCTCCATCCTCACTACCTGGGCACACGTGTTTCCTCCTCTCCACAGAACAGAGGGCAACTCCCTCCTCGTCTGTGAGAAAGCAGCTCCCACACTACCCTGCTCTCTGAAGACCTTCCAGGCTCCTCAGTCTCAACTCCCCCTGCTCGCATCTGCAAACTTCCAGCACATGCCGAGCACCAGCGTTGGGACACTGGCCCTTTAAGGACAGAGACTATTTCTTATCCATCTTTTACTGCAAGCTTGACAGAGTACACTTTCCAAACTTATGAATCAGAGAATTAGTAGCGATGACTGAGAGGAAAGAAAAGTATGGAAAGCACAGGGTAAGAAGCACAAACAGAGGCTAACTGCAGTGAATCTTTGATCCAGATAAAAAGTCAAAATCAAACAGCAAACTTCACCTTGACAGGGTTCTGTGGCACCAAAAAAAAAATGGCTGTAATTTATGAATATGCAGTAAGAAAGATTCAGTGTAACAGTTTAATACTGTCTAGGAGGAAGTAAGGATGACATATCTGGAACCGAAGCAAGCACAGGTACAGGACAGGAACAGTCCCCTTGAAAACAGAGCCTGATGGAACAGGAGGGCAGAGCGGTCATTCCATGGTGCTGCCCTCACATCGGACCCGTGCTTAAAGTCATTTCTTCAAGTAGGATTCATGACTCACCTGCCGGCCATGAACACTGACACAGATGCGTTTGCGTAAAACCAGCTGCATGTCAGCCGGATGGCTGAGCTGGACCGTCACCCGCACGATCAGGAACACTCGCTCGTCCACAGGGGTGCCCTTACTGAGCTGAGGACAACTGTGCACTGCAGAGTCCCAAGAGGCTTCAGCTCTCACCTGCAGGCAAGACAGAAAGAACATACTTTCCATCTCCCCCTAAAAACAAAAACCCCCACAAAGAAACGTCTTAGCTTGGGCTGCAATGGGACATGCTGGTCACAAGGATTCTATTCCACTCAGATACCTGCCCCGAGACCCTGCGGAGTATGAGGACGTGGCCTCAAGCACCCTAGCGGAAGTACAGAGCAAAATGTGCTTGGCTGGCTGGCTTTGAAATTTTAATTTTGATAAATGCTCAAATATAAAAAAATTTTTGCAAAATCAGTACAATAAACTGCTATGTATCTTTTGTCTATATTCATCAATTGTTAACATTTGTCTTATTTCCTTTCCCTCTTTCTCACAATATACACAAAGTATTATTATTATTATTTTGGCTGAATTGCTTTAGAGTGAGTTACAGATATATAATTCTACTTCCCTAAATACTTCAGCAATGATCGTCTAAGAGCAAGGGAATCCTCTAACTTAACCATAGGACAATTACCATACTCGGAAATTTAATATCAATATAATCCTATCATATAACATAGAGTCCATAGTCAAAATTTTCAATTGTCCCAATCCAGGATCCCAAACTACATTTAGTAGACCTTGTCCCATTACTCTAATCTGAAGTGGTTCCTCAGCCTTTCTCACTTGTGACCTGACTTACTAAAGAAGGGTGCAGGCCCTTGTTACACTGCGTTTATCTGATGGTTTCCCGACTACTCACCTCAGAGTTGCAGTGTCAGGATGACGTGTCTTTCAAAGCATCATTTATCAGCTTTCCTTCCTTAAACTATTTTATAATTTTTCTGATATCATCAAAATTTTAAAATGATCTCCGATTATATACCCATCACTTAGATTCAAACATTATTAGGATTTTGCCACACTGGCTTCATTGATTCTTTTTTTTTTTTAATTTTTTTTATTTTTTACAGAGACAGAGAGTGAGTCAGAGAGAGGGATAGACAGGGACAGACAGACAGGAACGGAGATGAGAAGCATCAATCATTAGTTTTTCATTGCGCGTTGCAACACCTTAGTTGTTCATTGATTGCTTTCTCACATGTGCCTTGACCGCGGGCCTTCAGCAGACCAAGTAACCCCTTGCTGGAGCCAGCGACCTTGGGTCCAAGCTGGTGAGCCTCGCTCAAACCAGATGAGCCCGCACTCAAGCTGGCGACCTCGGGGTCTCGAACCTGGGTCCTTCCGCATCCCAGTCCGATGCTCTATCTACTGCGCTACCACCAGGTCAGGCCTTTTTTTCCCTTTTTAAAAAGTCTTTACTAGACTGACCAGGCAGTGGCGCAGTGGAGAGCCTCGACCTGGGACACCAAAGACCCAGGTTCAAAACCTCAAGGCCGCTGGCTTAAGTGTGGGCTCATCCGGCTTGAGCACAGGATCACCAGTTTGAGCATGGGATCATAGACAGGACCCCATGGTCTCTGGCTTGAGCCCACAGATCACTGGCTTGAGCCCAAGGTCACTAGCTTCAGCAAGGGGTCACTGGCATGGCTGGAGCCTCCTGGTCAAGACACATATGAGAAAGCAATCAATGAACAACTAAGAAGTCGCAACAAAGAGTTGATGCTTCTCATCTCTCTCCCTTTCTGTCTCTCTCTTTCTCTCTAACAAAACAACAAAAAATACTAAAAAATTTCTAAACAAGTCCCAAGCATAGTGTCATTTTACCTTTCACTTCAGCAGCATCTCCCTAGAGAGCAGGCCACTGCTGACCTGAACTATGAATCCTAACAGACAGCCTTCACCAGGAGAGAAAGTAAAATGGTGAGTGGATGTAATCTAATGGTCCACTCCTGGAATTCCTAATAAAAAGTTTTCATTTCCGTTTTGTGAGAAATGCAAGCACTGACGGAACCACCTTGCTGACTGTTTCAAAAGGCTGATGTAAAGGTTAGAGAAACTACTTTCCATCCAATCCTCCCGAGTTATGCTTTATTTACCTCCCCATCATGCTGTTTTACAATCTGCAGTTCAAAGAACTCGTCCTCTTCTTCCCCAGTGAGGGTAGCATCCCATCCACCAGCTTCTGGGTCATCAAGATTATCCTGAGAGCTGAAATCATCAGCTAAAAGCAAACGAGTTCCATTAAGTATGAAGATCATTTTAAAGGATAACCCCTACAAGTTAAATTTCAATGTGCTTACTATTAAACTTCTTCTGCCTCAAATTTCATTTCTTTTGGCTCTAAAATATTACGTGACACAGATGATGACCATTAAACAGTTCACAGATTCTGTTTTTATGCCTTATTTTGCATGAAAGGCAACTGAAGCCAAAAGGTTTAAAAACCAAGAGGTTACTCAAGGTTAGTCCATAAATGTTAATGATAAGATTAAAACCCAAATTCTCTATCTTTAATGCACTGAATAAATGAGACACAATAGTGATTCCAATTACCTGACAGTTAAATTCAACAAAAGAATCAATTAGCTACATGAACTAGAAACTGGAGGGTTGTCCCATGGTCCTTTGATTACTCAGTTCCAAGCCTGGCCCTCCCAAATTCCTGTTCATTATAAGCTTCTGAGTAGGTATCAAAAGTATCTTTTTAGGCGCTGGCCAGGTGGCTCAGTCAGTTAAAGTGTTGTCCCAACACACCAAGGTTATGGGTTTGATCCCTGGTCAGGGTACAAAGGAGGAGTAACTAATGAATGCATAAATAAGTGGAACAACAAAAATTGATGTTTTTCTCTAAAATAATTTTTCTTTTTTAATTTTCAGTGAGAGGAGGGAAGGCAGAGACAGAATTCCGCATATGGCCAGGCTTGGATCCACCCGGCAAGCCCACTGGGGGGTGATGCTCTGCCTATCTGGGGCCTGTGCTCTGTTTGCAGTTTTTTAGTACCTGAGGTGAAGGCCATGGAGCCATCCTCAGCGCCTGGGGCCAACTCGCTCTGAGATTTGGCTGCAGGAGGGGAGGAGAAGAGAGAGGCAGAAAGAGAGAGAGAGAGAGAGAAGCTAGAGGGGGAGGGGTGGAGAAGCAAAAGGGCATTTCTCTTGTGTGCCCTGACCAGAAATCAAACCCAGGACATCCACATGCCAGGCTGACACTTTACCACTGAGCCAACTGGCCAGCACCAGAAAATACATTTTTTTTTTAAAGTATCTTTTTTAGTATGTGAGCTTGGGTAGACCAAGAATGCTCATAAGGCTAGACAAGGTCCTAATCATGTCTAGGACTAGCCATACAAACAAGTCTTCTCTAGGTTTAGTTTTTTCCATTTTCTTATCATCTCTCTCTTTCTCTCTCTTTCTCTCTCTCTCTCTCTCTCTCTCACACACACACACACACACACACACACACACACACACACATCTCATCTAGCCAGGAATCCAATATAAGACTAGGCCAGAGTCACCCTCAGACTTTTTTTTATTTTTTTTATTTTGACATTTGATTGTGCTGTATACCCCTCCTGCAAAGTTAAATGGTCTTCTGTCACCTTCTATCTGGTTTTCTTTGTGCCCCTCCCCTCCCCTAACCCCTCTCTCCTTCTTCACCCCATCCCCCCACCCCCAACCCCCCGCCCCTGTTGCCATCACATTCTTGTTCATCTCATTTTTATGTCCCTTCTATGTATGGATTCATCTTAGTTTTTTTTTCTGATTTACATATTTCACTCCGTATAATGTTATCAAGGTCCATCCATGTTATTGTAAATGATCCGATGTCATCATTTCTTATGGCTGAGTAGTATTCCATAGTATATATGTACCAAAGTTTTTTAATCCACTCGTCCTCTGATGGACACTTGGGCTGTTTCCAGATCTTCGCTATTGTGAACAATGCTGCCACAAACATGCGGGTGCATTTCTCCTTTTCGAGCCGTTCTATGGTGTCCTTGGGGTATATTCCTAAAAGTGGGATAGCTGGGTCAAAAGGCAGTTCGATTTTCAGTTTTTTGAGGAATCTCCATACTGTTTTCCACAGTGGCTGCACCAGTCTGCATTCCCACCAGCAGTGCAGGAGGGTTCCCTTTTCTCCACATCCTCGCCAGCACTTATTCTGTGTTGTTTTGTTGATAAGCGCCATTCTGACTGGTGTGGGGTGATATCTCATTGTGGTTTTAATTTGCATTTCTCTAATGATCAGTGATGTTGAGCATTTTTTCATATGCCTATTGGCCATCTGTATGTCCTCTTTGGAGAAGTGTCTATTCATCTCTTTTGCCCATTTTTGGATTGGGTTGTTTGTCTTCCTGGTGTTGAGTTTTACAAGTTCTTTATAAATTTTGGTTATTAACCCCTTATCAGACATATTGTCAAATATGTTCTCCCATTGTGTAGTTTGTCTTTTTATTCTGTTCTTGTTGTCTTTAGCTGTGCAAAAGCTTTTTAGTTTGATATAGTCCCATTTGTTTATCCTGTCTTTTATTTCACTTCCCCGTGGAGATAAATCAGCAAATATATTGCTCCGAGAGATGTCGGAGAGCTTACTGCCTATGTTTTCTTCTAAGATGCTTATGGTTTCACGGCCTACATTCAAGTCTTTTATCCATTTTGAGTTTATTTTTGTGAGTGGTGTAAGCTGGTGATCTAGTTTCATTTTTTTGCAGGTAGCTGTCCAATTTTCCCAACACCATTTGTTAAAGAGGCTGTCTTTACTCCATTGTATTTCCTTACCTCCTTTGTCAAATATCAGTTGTCCATAGAACTGTGGGTTTATTTCTGGGTTCTCTGTTCTGTTCCATTGATCTATATGCCTGTTCTTATGCCAGTACCAGGCTGTTTTGAGTACAATGGCCTTGTAGTATAACTTGATATCAGGAAGTGTGATACCTCCCACTTTATTCTTCTTTTTTAAGATTGCTGAGGCTATTCGTGTCCTTTTTGGGTTCCATATAAATTTTTGGAATATGTGTTCTATATCTTTAAAGTATGTCATTGGTATTTTAATTGGTATTGCATTGAATTTATAAATTGCTCTGGGTAATATAGACATTTTAATGATGTTTATTCTTCCTAACCATGAGCACGGTATATGCTTCCACTTGTTTGTATCTTCCTTGATTTCTTTTATCAATGTTTTGTAATTTTCCGAGTACAAGTCTTTAGTCTCCTTGGTTAAGTTTACTCCTAGGTACTTTATTTTTTTGCTTGTAATTGTGAAGGGGATTGTTTCCTTAATTTCTCTTTCTGACTGTTCATTGTTGGTGTATAAAAATGCTTCTGATTTCTGAGTATTGATTTTATATCCTGCCACTTTGCTGAATTTATTTATCAGGTCCAGTAGTTTTTTGACTGAGACTTTAGGGTTTTCTATATATAATATCATATCATCTGCAAATAATGATAGTTTTACTTCTTCTTTTCCAACTTGAATGCCTTTTATTTCTTCTTCTTGTCTGACTGCTGTGGCTAGGACTTCCAGGACTATGTTAAATAAGAGTGGTGAAAGGGGGCACCCCTGCCTTGTTCCTGATCTTAAGGGTATTGCTTTTAATTTTTGCCCATTGAGTATGATGTTGGCTGTGGGTTTCTCATAGATGGCTTTTATCATGTTGAGGTATGTTCCCTGTATTCCTACTTTGCTGAGAGTTTTGATCATGAATGGGTGCTGGATTTTATCAAATGCTTTTTCTGCATCTATTGAAATTATCATATGGTTTTTCTCCTTCTTTTTGTTTATGTGATGAATCACATTGATTGATTTACGAATATTGTACCAGCCTTGCCTCCCCAGAATAAATCCCACTTGATCATGGTGTATGATTTTTTCCATATATTGTTGGATCCGGTTTGCTAATAATTTGTTGAGGATTTTAGCATCTATATTCATCAGAGATATTGGCCTATAATTTTCTTTCTTTGTGTTGTCTTTGTCACCCTCAGACTTTAAGGCTCAAGAGAACAAGGTAAGACAGAGTGCTGTGGCAATATATTAAAACTGCATCATCAGGACAGACAGTAGAAGTGGCTAAGTATTCTTCCTAACTCTGTGTGTATGAAAATCTTCCATGTGTCTAAATAAGCTAAGGGACATAAGATACTAAAAATCTCAGCCATTATAACTCATTTCCAGCTAGGTGAAGAAAACCGTCGTGGACATCTAATCTTTCCCATAAAGAATAATTAATTTTCATATAAAATACAATAGTTCTTCTGCACATATTTTAGAAATTTAACTTTTCATTTATTTTTAGCTCTTTAATCTACATTTCATTTTATTTTCTCTCCTCAGATAGAGTATATGTAAAATGTAGTCACATCCAAAATATTTTCATGACAAAAAAGTCAGAAAAAAAAGACACATTAAAAAATAGGCAATGTTTGCCTGACCAGGTGGAGGCCCCAGGTTCGAAACCCCAAGGTCGCCAGCTTGAGCACAGGCTCATCTGGTTTGAGCAAGGCTCACTAGCTTGAGCCCAAGGTCTCTGGCTCGAGCAAGGGGTCACTCGGTCTGCTGTAGCCCCCAGTCAAGGCACATATGAGAAAGCAATCAATGAACAACTAGGGTGCTGCAACAAAGAATTAATGTTTATCATCTCTCTCCCTTCTGGTTTGTCTGTCCCTATATGTCCCTCTCTCTGTCCCCGACACACACACACACATACACACACACACACTACACTACACACACACACACACCACACACCACACACACACACACACACACACACACACACACAAAGGCAATGTAGGTACTAAAACTGAGAAATTTATTAGGTAATGCTAAAAAAACACCAGATTTAAAAAAAAGAAAAAAAAACAGGCTATATAAGCAATCACTAATTATTAGTCCTTTCCAGAGAGAAGCATTTTCCTAAGAACTAAAGAAGAAAATATTAAACATTCCTACCTTCCTAAACTGAAGAAAGAACAAAGCATAGAGCAGTGAGGGTTGCAGAATGAAATGTGAAAACATCTCACGATGAAACATACCTATTACTGCTACAGAATAATATTCTCACAGAAAACTCATTCTTGGGCAAGTATCAGCGTCCTCCCCACACAGTAAATGAACCCTAGCCTTAGGCTCACAGAATTGCCTAACGGCATGCTTTGTTAGAACCTAAGTGTTATGGGGACACATTCGTCAGAGGCAAGCCTTTAGAAAGGAATGGTAACTTACCATTTAAGTCAAGAAATATAACAGGAATGTGTGTTTCCATCCCAGGAACCGGGGTCCTAAAATATAATGAACAATTAGCACCTCAAATACAGCAGACAATCTCAACAGAATGTACCTTGTGACACAGCCATAGCACACAGTCAGAGCTGTGATAGGTCAACCCAATAAAAGTCTGCTGTAGGGTGTGCAGTAATCTCACAAAGAGATGCCACAGAGACTTGGCTGTAAGTGCTGCTTCCTTCCACTGGTGCTCTCGGGTATAATGACCATACTTGTGAAACGAGAACTTGACCTTCTAAGACACATTATGCCTGTTTATAATTGAAGTTCCCTTGTTTAAAGTTACTTTCTTATAAAATTATATACCTATGGGCCCCATATGCCTTAATTTACTATTTTTAATTTCTATAAAGTGGCACAGAAATTGGCTGACAGCATAGTTTTAGCAAGTACCAAAACCAAAAACTCCTAGAGATGCAATTTTATGATGACCGAATGGTCTTTTAAGAGAATGACCCAAGTAATTAACATACTAACTATTTTTTTAAATGCAAAGTGCACTGGTACTAAATATTGATTTAGATTCTCAGAAATCTTAATTATTTGAGCCAATAATAATATTATTTAATAAAAGTTTTAGGCCATAGTTATTCCAACTCATGAAAAAACTCTAACACTTCCTTTAACAACTTTTTCCCCATAGGCTATAATGAGTCTTTTATTAATTAAAGCACAGGCAAAATTCACACAGAAAGCAGTCAGCTCAGAGAGTATTTAGAACTTCAGGAAACACGTGGTGGCGTTCATACCATTCCGCTGGGGCCCCTGGAATCCCACTGCCAGCAGAGGGGACCATGACTGCATTCCTTTCCTCGGTGAGAGTCAACCTCATCTCTAGAAGCTGGGCTTCCCGGTCAGCATCATCCTCTGTTTTATCTAGAACAATAGGAAGGAGGAACAAATAAGGTTATCTCACTCACTACTCACATGTTTGTCCTGTGTAGTGACAGGATTTGTCTATACAGAAATTGGTTGATGAAGGTTCACTAGAAACTTATGAGTTCCCTAAGTCATGATAAAAAAAAAATTTATGATACAAAACTATAAGCTAAGAAGTTGGTGCACTCTTACAAAGGTCATCCACGGGTCAGCGGAGACCCAAGTGGAAGAGCACCAGAGTGACCTCTCCCAGAGCCAGAGGATTCAAGTGCTTTTGGACAAGAAATCAAAAAAATGTTAGCATTTTCCTTAAGTTATTTTTGAGGGACAATATTTGTGTACTGTATTTTCTCTTTCTTTGTTGGGGGTGGGGGACACCAATGCAAAGACATTACGACAATTAGAGAAGTGTTCTTTTGGAAGGATATGACACAAACAACATTCCTGTGCTCTTGCCATCCTGTAACTGATGTGTTCATCTACATTTAATTTATGTGCCTGCAAATGGGGATTAATTATGCTCTGATCTGGGGGGAGGGAAATATTCAACTTGCTTTTCCTACCATGTTTACTGACAAGCTTTTGCAGTTGTTGATCTAAGTACTCCTGACGTTTTGTTAATGCATTTAGCCATTTTCTACGTAGTCTCTCTAAATCCCGATCCTGGAAAAAAACAGGAAAATGATATAAATATAACGTGTAAACAAGCTATCTGACACTGATGCTCTATCTTACCTTGCTCTAATGTGCTTCAAAAATGTTAAGCATTATATACTAATATTTTTATTACCACCACTAGTTGACTCCGACCATTATTCAGAACAGAAACTTTCAAAAACTAAAGCATCATTGTTCTACTGTAAGACTTTCTGAAAGGCCATTCTCTGATATCCAGAACCAGTTTTCTTCTATTGGCTCAAAGTAGAGAACCCCAAGCACTCGCAACTCAGATATTCTACGGTCTTTATGCTGGATAAAAATCACAAATACTACTCAATAATCCTCATGTATTTATATTCCTTAGAACCATCATAAAAAATTCTTCAAAGTTTTTCACTACAGCCTTCAACCTGTCTCACTGCTCTCTACAAACAATATGTAAATGCTTCTTTCCCTTGTTTTGGTGGGGAGAGGGGAGGGGTCACCATCAACAAACAACTCCACCTATCAACACCTGACTGTATATCAATCTCACCTCATTTCCTTTTGTAATAAAGTTACAAGACTGGGTAGATCAGTGGAATGCTGTGGATATAGTGTGTATCTGGATTTCATTAAGGTACTTAACCAAATAGCTCATGACATTCTTGTGGACAGATGGAGAAATGTACACTGAATCTACTTGAATGAAATCAGAAATGACTGAAATATCACATCCAAAGAACAGTGATTAATGAAATAAAGTCAGCTTAAAAGAAATCTCTATATTGCTGTGCCATAGAACTTTGTATTTAACCCTCTCTGGTACAGTATTTTTATCAGTGACTTACATAGGAAGGGGCAGACACTTTTATCAAATTAGAATGATGCAAAACCAGGACAGTGACTACACTGGATGATATAATCAGGATCCAAAGAGCTCTGAGAGTCCCAATAAGACTAACGAGATAAAACTTAACAGACACAAACAAAATCTTGCAGATTAGGAAAAGGGGAGGGGCAGGAGGAGAGACAAAACCAAACCTTAACTCCATGAAGTGGGGAAGAAAGACCCGACTTAAAATAAGTATATTGGGGCGTGGCTTGACTGGAGATCAGTGTGACACAGCTCTTATAGGGAAAGGAGTGGGCAGCTCCACGCAAGGACAGAAAACACAAGCAAGAGAATCTGAAGAAATAGATAGGAAGGAAACCTGGATGGAGAGCTCCAGGTTTGGAAAAGGTTGATGGTCACAAATGATTTCCTGCAGTAAACAGATTCTACAGTCTACGACTTTGTAGTCTATGACACACCCATTGTTCCCTACCCTGTTTTGAGAAAAAGCAATATTTGAATCAAAATTAATTGTGTAATTATTAAATAACAGTATAGCAAGACTCAGGAATGGGTAATTTTGTACTTTTATCAAGCTTATTTGATGAGGCTAACAGGTGCTTCATTACCTGGTAGCTGTCCATGTCCTCTTCTTCCTCCTAAAAGAAGAAAATACATTATGTGAAACCAAAACAATTATCCAAGAATCAGGCTATGCTAAACAATCAGAACCTTTTCTCATATTTCTTATATTTTAATTTAACAAACATACTGCTTCATCTCCCACCCACACTCACTTCACTCTTGCTCTTACAGGTTTCAGGAAGTTGGAGTAAAATCTTGAGCTTCTCATAGGAAGATGAAGAGCACACATTTGACCTTTTCGGGGACCTGTACAATGCTTTCCCTGCTGGGTTTAGAGTCCCACCCCCCCAGGGGAAATCAAACACCTGCTGGCAAACAGTCTTCCCAAGCCAGTAGGGGGTTTCTGCAGAGGGGTGATGATGGGGAGGTTAATCACTAGTAGGCACTGAGGAGTTTATGGAGATTTGAGATGTTTTATTAACCCTCAGTTTGCCATGTACCAGGGCAAAACCAACAGTCTGGTACAAATACAATACAATTTTTTTAAAAAGGACAACACAAGAAATATTGAAAGAATTATTCACGGAAGGCAATTTTCTGACAGGTTCCCAGAGACTCTCCTGTCTGGTTGGGACTTTCAACACAAACGTAACAGGCACAGAAACTTACATGGGAGATCTCATGAGTCTTGGGGGATCTGAGTGCTCTAACTTTTACACATCCAATGCCAACAGACAATATACATTCCTCCATCAGTGGTAACGTCCCAGATTCCTGCACAGTCTTCACTTCTACCTGTACTCGCCGGGACTGTCCCTGTATAACAGACAAATTAGGAGTTTCTTAAAAATCAGTTTGATTCATAAAAATTTGATTTAGAGAGACCTCTATAGGCTGATGTTGGGAAAAGCATTTAAATTGGAGATACTATCTCATTAGATCTTAAAATGTTAAAATAGTAAACTACAAATTGAAAAACTAATCACCAAAAATTACCTACCTTATAAGCAAGTAGAAAGACACAGAAATATGTAATTTACATATTTTTCAACAAAAAGAAATATTAAAAGAAAACATTCTAACAAAAGAAACCCAAATAGCTAGACAATAAAAACTGTTTAGCCTACTAATAATCAAATAATTACAAACTAAGATTAGCATGATACACACTTGCTAAACAGTCAATTACCTTTTAAAAAGGCAATTTCCAATATTGCCCAAAGTAATTGCACACACAATTGGTGGGGATATAAATTGATATAAAGTTTTCTACAGAGCAATTTGCTTTAAAAATATAAATTTTCCTTGACGCAGCAATTCAACTTCCTAGGAATCTCTTCTAAGTAAATAATCATGTAGGTATATAAAGAATCATAAACCAAAACATTAAGAATAACAAAAAACTAGTTACAAATTAAATAAATAATATTGGTAACTGCTTAAACTTTAGTATACATAGTAAAATATTACAGTCATTTAAATATGGCTGTAGAAAAATATACATGATATGTTCAAGTTAAAGAGTTGGGGGAAAGATGTTAACTAGCCGTTTTTAAAAAGGGCAGATGATCAAACTCAGCATATGTGATATGATCTACTTTAAAAAATAAGCAGAGTAGCCTAATCAGTTGGTGATGCGGAGGGTAGAGCATTGGACTGGGACTCAGAGGACCCA
This sequence comes from Saccopteryx bilineata, assembly GCF_036850765.1. Classification (NCBI taxonomy): domain Eukaryota; kingdom Metazoa; phylum Chordata; class Mammalia; order Chiroptera; family Emballonuridae; genus Saccopteryx; species Saccopteryx bilineata. Next base: position 160,368,335 of record NC_089490.1, read on the forward strand.
GATTCAAAACCCTGAGGTCACCGATTTGAGTCCAGGCTCACCAACTTGAGCACGAAGTCACTGGCTTGAGCGTAGAATCACAGACATGACTCTATGGTCTCTGGCTTGAAGCCCAAGGTTGCTGGCTTGAGCAAGGGGTCACTTGCTCTGCTGTAGCCCCCTGGTGAAGGCATATATGAGAAAGCAATCAATGAACAACTAAGGAGCCACAACAAAGAATTGATGCTTCTCATCTCTCTCCCTTCCTGCCTGTATGTCCTATCTGTCTCTTGCTCTGCCTGTCACAAAAAAAAAAAAAAAAAAAAAAAAGAAGAGGAAGAAGAAGAAAAGAAAGCACAGAAGAAATAAGAACAATTACTACCATCCTGAATTCCTTGCTCTAATCCTAAAATAATACAATTTTAAACCAAGCTACAAAATAAAGAACTGGTCAAAGAGAACCTATGCTTTCCTTAAGCACATTTTCAGAACACTGACTCTGTATATTTATAATGAAGCAATATATTTCTTAAAATTCCCAGTATTCCCAAATTACTGACTTCAATGCTGGTTTACAAATCTAGAATTATAAAACATAATTTGAAAAATGTATTTTGAATATATAATTTCAAGTCAGTAACTCTTCCTCACTTCCATCGGATTTTTATTCCCAAGAGCTTTGCATTATCAGCGACATCCACTAAGGCAATGACTGACCCTGTCTAGCTAGATTTGAAAAGATGGGTTACAGATGTCTTTTGATTTAATATTTTCCAAAGACTGTGCAGATATTTTGTGAAACAAATGTCTCAGAAAAGATTTTTTTTTTTTTTTTTTTTTTTTTCCTTTTTCATTTTTTTGAAGCTGGAAACGGGGAGAGACAGTCAGACAGATTCCCGCATGCGCCCGACCGGGATCCACCCGGCACGCCCACCAGGGGCGACGCTCTGCCCACCAGGGGGCGATGCTCTGCCCATCCTGGGTGTCGCCATGTTGCGACCAGAGCCACTCTAGTGCCTGGGGCAGAGGCCACAGAGCCATCCCCAGCGCCCGGGCCTTCTTTGCTCCAATGGAGCCTCGGCTGCGGGAGGGGAAGAGAGAGACAGAGAGGAAAGCGCGGCGGAGGGGTGGAGAAGCAAATGGGCGCTTCTCCTGTGTGCCCTGGCCGGGAATCGAACCCGGGTCCTCCGCACGCTAGGCCGACGCTCTACCGCTGAGCCAACCGGCCAGGGCAGAAAAGATTTTAATTGTCTAAAATAGTTTAGTCATTTCAATTAGCTACCTTTTATTTGCCTTAGTCAGAAAGTGATCAATTTTAAACGTGTGCCAAATGTGAAAGGTAAAGTACAAATACTTTGGGGAAGATTCAAGATAACGAGAGGGAAGAAAAGGAAGGAAAGATCCAGGAATGGCTAAACGTCCCATATAAAAAACTTTGATCAGTAGACATAAACTACTAGATTGACTTCTTGTAACTGCTGACATTTGACCATTCTCAACTATAAAACCAGCAATTTCATGTTAACCTAATCAGTTTTCCTCTGCCATTTTCCTGTTCAAGAATAACAGGTTCCAATTTTGAAATATATTAAATTCAATAAGCCTCCCACCCAAGGTTCTTTATGAACTAGCTGCCACATGCTTCTGTAACCTCTTCTGTTCCTGCTTCCCAGCTCTTCCCACATGTGACTATTTACCTAAACTTGCCAAATGCCAACCTCCTAGCTTTATTCTTTATTCTTGCACACATCCTTCAACAAGTCTTTCCTGATAAACCCAACATATCTTTAAGGTTGTCAGAAGTATAACAAATACTCAAGTTCAATTTATACTAAACCATAGAAAATTATCTGGTCTTGCCTCCCAGGAGATGAATTTCTAAGGCATCTAAAAAAGATATATATAGTTTTAACAGAAGTTCAGAAAAAGATATTCTTCACACCCTTAAGAATCTACTTTATGTGCATACTTCATGCTATAATTTACACTACCTTCCTTTTGCTTTTAGTTTCTTGACTATACATGAATGAGTTTGCTAAAATTCATTTGCTCGTCAGAGAATAAGTACTTATCTTCATCCTCCTACTAAAACATTCAGGAACTTAAATATTTAAGCAAACTTTGTTTTTCCTTTAACCTTTTCTCATATTTTGCTGTGAATGATTTAAACATTCATTTCCTAGGGCTGTTCTATTATTTGACTATGGTTCTAAAGTATGGAAACTATTATAGGATGCTATAGTTTACTAAATGTTGAATTAATGTAAAGCATGGCAGAAAGAGATCATTTGCTAACCTGCCACAGAAACTCTATGAAGATCCTCCCTGCCATCGTTAGTTGGCAGCACAATTCCCAGCTTACAATCTGCCTGGGGTCAAGTGACGGTCCCACACATGTCAATGCTGTATTGATTTCTGGCAGGATTCATGTCTACCTAGCAACATTTACTTAACCCTCCCATGGTACCATCAAAAACACTTGGTCTTTGTCCTTAGTTCCTGGCAGACAGTTCCTAAAACTCTTGGAACTATATACCTGAGTGACAAAAGTTATAGGCACATATTAAAAGATGCAACTTTTAATCTGGCTACTCTTGGCAGGCCCCCAGATATCTTCAAGAGGGGGGATGCTCATCAAAAGACCAAGCCTTGTTTAGAAGCTGGAACTTTCAGCCTCCCTCTCAAGGAGAGAGGAGGAGGGGCTGGAGACTGTGTTGCCAATGGCCAATGCTGCCATGAATCATGCCTACATAAACAGAACATCCATAAAAACTCATAGAATATCAGTTTAGAGTGCTTCCTGGTTGATGAACAAATCTAGGTGCGAGGAGGGTGCACACCCGGAGAGGTCACAGAAGCTCCTCACCCCTCATCCCATACCTTGTCCACACAGCTCTCCCATTTGGCTGTTCCCGCCTTGCATCCTTTATAATAAACTGGTAACAGTATGTAATAGGCTTTCCCGAGTTTTGTGAGTCATTCTAGCAAATTATCAAACCTGAGAAGAGTTGTGGGAAACCCCAACCTTGTAGCCAAGTCAAATAAAAGGTGGGGGGGGGGACCTGGAAACCCAATACTTGTATCTGGGATCTGAAGTGAGAACAGTCTTGTGACTGAGTCTGTGCCCCTAAACCTGTGAAGTCTGAGCTAACTCCAGCAGTTAAGGTCTAAACTGAACTGAATTGTAGAACACCCACTTTGTGTCTGCAGAGAACTGGTTGGTGTCAGGAGGGAAAAACACTTCTGACCTCCCATGACCAAGCACTGTGCTTCATACACAGTATCTCTAATCTTCACACCAATTCCACAAAGTTGGTATTATCACCACCTCCATCCACTTCCCACCTGAGAAAAGGTTCTGAGGGTTACAGGACTCGCACACAGATGCACAACTAAGCCTTGGGAGACCCAGAGCTGCACCCCAGCATGTTAGACCCTGGAGGTTTGTTCTTTCTGCCATGTCACTTAATATTATAATGCTGCTTGATATGTTTGCTATATTTTGTACAATTCAATTCTAAGTTGTTCTTTTAAGTTCCTCTTTTTTACTTAAAGCTAACAAAAGCTGGTTTTAAAATATTATAAATAGAAATATATTTTTTTCTTCTTTTTCCAAGTGAGAGGAAGGGAAATAGAGAGACAGACTCCCACATGCATCCCAACCAGGATCCACCTGGCAACTCCCATCTGGGGTTTTGTTTGCAACCAAGCTATTTTTAGCATCTGAGGTGGAAGCTCACAGAGCCATCCTCAGCACCTGGGCCAAGGCACTTGAATCAAACAAGTCATGGCTGTGGGAGGGGAAGAAAGACAGAGAGAGAGAGAGAGAGAGAGAGAGAGAGAGACAGAGAGAGAGAGAGAGAGAGAGAAGGGGGAGGGTGGAGAATCACCCTTCTTCTCCTGTGTGCCCTGACTGACAATCGAACCCAGGACATCCACATACCAGACCAATGATCTACCACTGAGCTAACTGGCCAGGGCCTGAAATATTTTTTAAAATGAAAGAAAATATACATCAATAGGAGATGATTTTAATACAAGAAATGGAGTTGGCTAATCTAGCTTTCATTATCATTGACATTTGTCTAAAGGAATCCAATAGTAAGCTTTATGATACCAAAGAATTTAATGTGAACAGTTAGAATACGTTACCTGCCGGAGTTGGAAGATTCCTCCTGTAGGCACGTCCTTTGCAGAAACTACTTCTACAGGGCAGTATTCACCATTCTCATTCTGTTCCAAGATTTGAACCCAGAATTCCATTTTCCTGGTGACTTCACTCCATCTAGGAAATAGGTGAAGTTCTTGGAAAATCATACATTTCTATTTTAATACAGGTAGCTTAGGCTCTTACATGAGAATTAATAATGATAATGACCTACAAGAATAACTCAATAGAATGATCTGTAGTTCAATGAGTAATATACAACTACACATTAGCAAATATAATTAGAGTTAAACAAACAGCATCAGAACTAAAACTACACTTTCAGATATCATTTCTATAGCTCACTACCAGAGGAGTTTATCTGAATGTGTAGAGCGCCAAAACTAGAAATGGCTCCTGTATTTCCTTAAGGTATGGTAATTACAACTCTATTTCAAAGGGATTGTTTAAAAATCTAAACACTGTAACCAGCTGGAGATAAAGGTAGTGCTGTATGCTTCAGTGACTTCACAAGTATCTTTGCTTAAGTCAAAAAGAGTATCAGAAAGAAAGCTCAACATCTAATTACTATCTGTCAAAACCTTCTAAAGGAAAACAGAGAAAATATGGTTCTCACTTATAATGATGAAAAGTATAACTTTATGTACTTTTAGCCATTTCCTTTTAACTCTTCTTTTTAAAGTCCTGGTCAAAAAATAAGACTGCCTCCTCCCATTACTGATACCACCTGAAAAGAACTTTGAACTAAAGAAAAATAAGTAGCCCTGACCAAGTGGCTCAGTGGATAAAACGTCATTCTGGTACAAAGAGGTCACAGGTTCGATCCTTGGTTAGGGCATGTACAAGAAGCAAGCAATGAGTACACAACTAAATGGAACAATAAGTTGATGCTTCTCTCTCTCTCTCTCTCTCTCTCTCTCTCTCCCCCCTTCTTCTCTCTCTCAAATCAATGGATAATTTTTTTAAAGCTGATTAATTAGAGGTAATTCATAATGGTAAGCCATCTATTCCCCTAAAATTTATTTCACTCTTTATTCTTCACTACTCGTATATTTAACTTTCTTCTATCACTCTTCAAAGTTCATTCCTCTAAAGAAGTTTAACTGTGCTATTCCTACCCTGAAAACATCATTATCTATTCCTGGAACAGTGATAATGCTCAGGAAAGGACCACCTTTGTAAATGGCAGTATTAATCTCTAGCAATTTATAAAAATGGCAAATGAAATCAGATGGATATATAAAATTCACCTGTCCCGAAGGCTTCGTGTTTTTGCTTGGATAATCCCCAAATCCCACAGGGCTGGGTTTTTCCGAGGATCGGTCATCTTATGGCCATATATTTCAATTGCCAATGCCCCTTCTGAAAGGTGCTCAAGAAAGTCTTCAGTGATGTTAACAGAAAATTCCTAAAAGAAAATAATCACAGAACAGGAAACAATTTCTGGTATCCTTATGCTTACTTATACCCAACATCATATACTTTCTTCATCATGGAGGAGAAATAGAAAAGAATGTTTTAGTTATAGAACATAACTGTTGTTATACAACATGCATAATGAATGCTCACATGGTCTAAAGTTATTAGACTTTAAAAATAACTATAACTTGCCCTGGCCAGGTAGCTCAGTAGATTAGAACATCATCCCAATAGGCCAAGGTTCCAGGTTCAATCCCCAATCAAGGTACATACAAGAATCAAGCAATGAATAAATGAATAAGTGGAACAGCAGATCAGTGTTTCTGTTTCTCTCTCTCCATTCCTCTATCTCTCTCTCTCTCTAAAATAAATAAACTGTAACTCTAATTTTATATAAAATGTTTCACCTTGAAAATCTATTGTGAAAGACCAGCATTCTATTATATTTTCTTAACAATACTTTGGAAGCTACTTTTAAAAGTATAAACAATTATGTTAATAATTAAAACAATGATTTATGATGTCTTGATATAAAAGTTATTATATGCAATAAGGCAGCAGTGTGTTAGAAAAAGTTTTTCCCAGTTTTTAGGAAGCTATCTCGAATAATAGGAGAGAAAGGAAATAAAAAATGATTGTAAGTACAAAATAAAAATAACCACTTAATTTTTAAAAATTCTCCCAACCTGTCAATCTTCACAAGATAGATTCATGACAGCATTTTGCAATAGTTAGGATTAAGTCCTAGCACAGTTGTTGTTTTTTTTAATTTATTGATGAGAGACAAAGGAGAAAGAGAAAAACACTGATGAACAAATCTATTTATGCATTCATTGGTTAACTCTTGTACGTGCCCTGACCAGATATTGAACCCACAACCTTGGTCTGTTGGGACAAAGCTCTAATTGAGCTATCCAGCCAGGGTGAAACAGTTTATTTTTAAAAGTAATAGAATCTCCATCTCTTTCTCTCTTGAGCTTTAACACACTACAGGTATTTCTATGTGTTAAAAAGATTAGAAAGAGACTTCTCTCTTAAAAATAAATGGGAGAGATAAACTGTGCCACAGCAGAAAAAAGGAATCTAAAAGCTGACCGTCCTGGCCCTGCTGGCCACTAGCCACGGGCCGACTGGCCTGTGTGAAGCGGCTTCTCCTGCTGAGAAAAAGCACCATCATCAAACACAACTGTGGTCAGGAGCAAATGAGAGAACAACATACAGTGCCCAGCAGAGCACTTGGTGCTCAATAAAGTTAGTTCTTGTCTCTTTTCTGTCTTCACTTTCTCTAAAACACTAGTTACTTACCCTTTCAGATGACAATTTCCCCAATAATCTAATACAAAACATAGATTCCTTTTGGAGAAGAGCACACATATGTACACATATATACACATATGTGAGTGTGTGAGTGTGGGGGTGTATGTGTGTGTATTCACACAAAAGTTAACTTTTGATTGCAAAGGAGTTAAATGCATTGACACTTTAGTTTGTTTCCCCCCAGCATTACTGAGATAATTGGCATGTAACACTGTGGAAGCTTAAGAAATATAATGCATGGATAACACTTCAGATTTTTACTACAGCCCCACTCTAAAATACTCTGATCCAAGTCACATGGCAATACCAAATTAGTCAACAAAATGAGGCTCATTTTATGGCTTTGTTTTGACCTGAGTAATTAAATGCCGCCCAGGTCTGGAAAACACACTCACCTTGCAATGATCAAAGACAACCATGCACTGAGGTTCCTTGCTGACAGGAGATGATGATGTATCCACTTCTGGTGCAACAATTACTGGCTCCTGCTGATCCCAGAAGCTGTATTTGCAGAACACAAAGTGGCACAGGTGCTGTGGCAATCCAGTGGCTTGGAGTATTTTAACCTGAAGGAAAAGAGAGGGCCTATTAGTTTTTAACTCAGAAAGTTCCAAGAAATACTTTGAGTCAGAGATATGAATTCCAATTGTGACTGTGTCACCATTGGTTTATGCTGACCAAATCCTATTCACTCTGGGGCTGTATTTCTGCCTCCGTGAAATGGTGATAATAGTCATTACCTAGTGAGAGGATGACTTAGGGTAACAACCTTGACTATAAAGGAGGATGTTTTAAAGCACTTATAGGCTGATGAAAAACACTTAAGTTATCATCATCATCATCATCCTGTAATAATAATAAACTCAGAAAAAGAAAGTTCTCAGACATCAACACCATTCAATAATACAACTTTGGTTAATAGCTACTTCATAAGAAAACAAGATTGTTAAGAAAGATGAATGAAGAACAAAATCAGTGTATGTGCCAATAATCAGTAACTATTCAGAAAGGGACAAACAATATTGATTTTTATTTTTTTTTTGAGAGACACAGAGAAAGAACAGACAGAGAGGAACGGAGAGAAATGAGAAGCATCAACTTACAGTTGCTGAATCTTATTGATTGCTTTCTCATATGCATCTTGACCAGGGGGCTCCAGCTGAGTCAGTGACCCCCTGCTCAAACCAGAGACCTTGGGTTCAAGCCAGTGACCTTAAGGCTCAAGCCAGCGATCATGGGGTCATGTCTATGATCCCACACTCAAGCCAGTGACTCCACACTCAGGCCAGCAACCTTGGGGTTTTGAACCTGGGCCCTCAGCATCCCAGGCCGACACTATATGCACTGTGCCATCACCTAATCAGGCTGATATCTTAAAGTATAAAATGAAACAAGGTTCTCAAGTAGACTATTTCATACTACCCGAGCATTTGGAGAAAAAATTTAAAGGCATCAAGAATGTACACCTTAGAGATTTGGAGTGGTGAACAGCAGAGACTAAGGATGGTAAACACTGACCAGTCTCTGCACCAGTACTTCCTGAATGCCTTCTCTGTGCAGCCAGGAGGGAGGCACATCAGAGGAAACGGGCCCTGACTGCAGGCGTGTAGGGTTCTGTGATAACATGCAATTACAGTATGTGTCCAATCAGACTCAGATGCTCCCCCAAAATGTCCATAACAGATTCTTTTCATAACAGATTTTAAAGCAAATATTCTAAACATTTCTTTTGACAGATAGCGTCAAATTGATTTTTTTAAGCTGAAGTTTTTGTGATAAGTTATAATACAGTGTGTTCGTAAAGTCATGGTGCACTTTTGACCGGTCACAGGAAAGCAACAAAAGACGATAGAAATGTGAAATCTGCACCAAATAAAAGGAAAATTCTCCCAGTTTCATACCTATTCAGTGCAGTCTGATGTGGGCTCATGCACAGATTTTTTTTTTTGTATTTTTCTGAAGTTGGAAATGGGGAAGCAGTCAGATAGACTCCCGCATGCGGCTGACCAGGACCCACCCAGCATGCCCACCAGGGGGCGATGATCTGCCCATCTGGGGCATTGCTCTGCCGCAACCAGAGCCATTCTAGCACCTGAGGTAGAGGCCAAGGAGCCATCCTCAGCACCCAGGCCAACTTTGCTCCAATGGAGCCTTGGCTGCAGGAGGGGAAGAGAGAGACAGAGAGGAAGGAGAGGAGGAGGGGTGGAGAAGCAGATGGGCGCCTCTCCTGTGTGCCCTGGCTGGGAATTGAACCAGGACTCCTGCATGCCAGGCCGACGCTCTACCACTGAGCCAACTGGCCAGGGCCTCACGCACAGATTTTTTAGGGCTCCTTAGGGAGCTATCCTGTATAGCCTCTATCGACTCGTCACTGACTGAGGGCCTACCAGAACAGGGTTTCTCCACCAAACTGCCGGTTTCCTTCAACTGCTTATCCCACTGAGTAATGTTATTCCTATGTGGTGGCGCTTCGTTATAAATGCACCGATAATCACTTTGCACTTTGGTCACAGATTTAAATTTAGCGAACCACAGAACACACTGAACTTTCCTCTGTACCATCCACATCTCGACTGGCATAGCCGTGGGCTGCTCCGCAGTTTACACGGTATTACGTCATCATCTGTGCATGTGCACATGCTGCCACATCATCCTACAGAAACTGGGAGGGTTTTCCTTTTATTTGGTGCAGATTTCACATTTCTATCGTCTTTTGTTGCTCTCCTGTGACCGGTCAAAAGTGTACCATGACTTTACGGACACACTGTATTCTAAAACTCCTCCAATTATGAGGGCAACTGAACCCTCAAATTAATTAAGCTAACCTAAATTCTGATTTTTATAATTGAATAGGCCACCTTTCATATGACTGAGCATTGATCATTTATTTATACTTCACCTGGTTACTAGCTTGCATGTTGTAGGATGCACTCTAGCCCCAGTAAATACATTTAACAAACATAGATTTGAATATGCAGCAGAAGTTGATGTAGTTCAGCAACTACAAATAGTCTTAACATTTCAGGAAGCTTTAACAATGACACAGAAAATCTCACAAAGCAAATGACTTCTATACCAGGTCCATAATGGGTAAACAATGAAGGGGAACTGTTATTACCCAATTTTTCCTGTGATGGCAACTAGTGTTTGATACATCTAGACAGCAACTCCTTGACAGGTTATGAAAGATGGATTAACTAACAACATATTTTATTCCCAAACAAAATACAGCAATCTGTATTCAGCAATTCATTTTTTGTTAAATTTTATTTTTTTTAAAGACTTTATTTATTCATTTTAGGGGGGGGGGAGAGAGAGAGAGAGAGAGAGAGAGAGAGAGAGAGAGAGAAGGGAGGAGCAGGAAGCATCAACTCCCATATGTGCCTTAACCAGGCAAGCCCAGGGTTTTGAACCGGCGACCTCAGCATTCCAGGTCGATGCTTTATCCGCGGCGCCACCACAGGTCAGGCTTTTGTTAAATTTTAAAAACTCATTTTTTCACTTGTTAAATGTGGTTACTATATTCTTTAAGGTGAGGCAATGTGGTATTTGGGAAGATTAAAAGATTTTGGAAGACATAGATCTAGATAAAAATTTCTGCCACTTATTAGCTTCTGTTTTTTGAGCAAATTACTTAACATCTTAGTTTCCTTAGGCTTAGTTTTTTTCCATAGCCACCTAATGATACTGGTGTGAGGACTGATCATTACGAATGAAATGAAATGAATAAAAAAACTCTATTGACCTTTGAGTGGATAGACTATTAAATACATACATCACGTGATTGAGGAATTCAACCTCTATTTTAAGAGTGAAGTAAATAAGAAGATAATATTTCACATACTGAACTCTTCCCTACAGATAATTTCTCAGGAATGAGACTGCCAGCAATGAAGAATAACAAGAATGACGAATATCTTGGTATCGAGGACACAGGTTTTTTTGTTTTGTTGTTTTTGTTTTTGCCTACAGAAACCAAAAATCACCACAAGGGGTCAGAATACAACAGACTTCATTCAGCTTGCCACTGCTCAAGATACCAGAGCGCAGGAACGACAGAAGACATTGATGCTGTTTGGAATTTTAAACTGCACTAACTGTATTTAATGTAATTGAAAATACCAATATGTTAATATGTGCCAACTTCTTTTCATTCCAGAAAAATAAATCCTGACTTCTTTTATGAGTTGGTGACACTAATCATTCATGTATGATATCTTAAGTGTCCCCAGACTGGTTTTCTTTTTTTTACCTACCAATATTGTTTACTGTCATGCTCAAAATATGGTCTCTAAAAACCACTTTCCACTAAAAGGAATCAGGTTCCTTGGAGAAATGACTGGATATGTACAGGAAGAGACCAGAATATCCACTGTATCAGAATGCAAGAAAGCTAGCAGAGTCTGTGAGGGTTAGTGTTGTGTCAAAGGACTCAAGAACCAACGGAAGGCCCTACCAGGCGGTGGCACAGTGGGTAGAGCATCGGACTGGGATGCGGAGGACCCAGGTTCGAGACCCTGAGGTTGCCAGCTTGAGCGCAGGCTCATCTGGTTTGAGCAAGAGCCCACCAGCTTGGACCCAAGGTCACTGGCTCGAGCAAGGGGTTACTCAGTCTGCTGAAGGCCTGCGGTCAAGGCACATATATGAGAAAGCAATCAATGAACGATTAAGGTGTTGCAATGCACAATGAAAAACTAATGATTGATGCTTCTCATCTCTCTCCATCCCTGTCTATCCCTCTCTCTGACTCATCACTGTCTGTAAAAAATAAATAAATTTTAAAAAAAAGAACCAACAGCAGAGGGCCCACAGGCCAAAGATGGGATCATCTGAACCTCAACATAGGCAATAAATTCAATGGATCCAAACACATAAAATATGTTAGAACCAACGGTTCATAATAATATTAAAACTAAAACCAAAAAAATCTCCTTGACTGCTTCTGGATATTAGTAGGTAAACCAATTCATTATTTTGAAAATTACAAATAATGGGGGAGAACGGAATATTTACCCTGCCTCTCCTACACAAACTATCTCTGAATAGCAAAGTAGTTGATAATAGAAAGGTTCTCTCTATAGAAGAATTCCAACTAATAACTGAAGCAAAGGTAGAATTATAGCCTCATTCTTTTAATGAACCATCTAGGTAATAAATACCAATGATTGTTAACAACCTCAAAAGAGAACCAGACATAATGTGCCTTCTAGTGGGAGAATAACACCACTACCTATAAAGTATCCTCACCACTCCCCTCCTGCATACATCACCTGTATATCTAACTAGCAATTTATGGAAAATACATCTTAACATGTTAAATACCACCAGTACCAATACCAATCAGTAAAATACAGGCTATGAGAAAATATAAGACACTAACCTATTTTCTATACTAAATAAACTGTAGGGTAAGAAATAATGAGAGAGAGCAGACAGAGAAGGAGCGAGAACATGCACAAGTGACAGAGCCTAAAAATTAAAAGATGTCAGAGACACATCAACTAAGGTAATCAAAGAAACTGACTGGATATTTCATGATATTTAAGAAGGTATGTATTTTTTATTATGATATTATGGTTTTGTTGGCTCTTTTTAAATACTCTTCTTTCAGATATACTAAACTCTTTATAGATGACATAGGATGTCTGGGCTGCTTTAAAATAATCCAAGGGAAGAGGTCAGCACAGAAGTGGCGTGGGTGTATAAATGGAACAAGGGAGGATGAGTGGGGATCAATAATACTTTTCTCACTACTTTTATATGTTTGATATCTTCCATTCAAAAAAATGGTAAGATTTTCTAAACTTTATTTTTTTAAAAAGCTCGTTGGCCAGGATATACTTTATTTTCAGTAATAAAGATAAATTTCCCAAGTGAGAGAATATCCTTGTATGTTACTTTACTAACAGCAAACTCACACAGCTGATCTTTCAGACAGTTGCACTGACTAGTCCATCACCTTTAAAATGGGCCATATGGAGTCATCAAGCCTATATCTCCATCTCTGATATTCCTGTAACCTTAAAGGACATGTTCTGAAATTAAGTACAATACAATCAAGATTAACTTTTCAGTGAGTTAGGAATTTTCCCCCCTCACACTGACAATGAGAATTGACTTAAACCTCTGAGGCCTTCTTAATACATGCAAATACCTACAGAAAGTAGCCCAGCTTTTAACATACCTTGGTGCTAATACCTACTTAGTTCTTTTTTTTAATCTTGAAGTATTTATTTATTTATTTATTTATTTATTTTTTTTACAGAGACAGAGAGAAGGATAGACAGGGACAGAGAGACAGGAACGGAGAGATGAGAAGCACCAATTATTAGTTTTTCATTGCACATTGCGACACCTTAGTTGTTCATTGATTGCTTTCTCATATGTGCCTTGACTGTGGGCCTTCAGCAGACCGAGTAACCCCTTGCTCGAGCCAGCGACCTTGCATCCAAGCTGGGGAGCTTTTTGCTCAAGCCAGATGAGCCCGCGCTCAAACTGGCAACCTCGGGGTCTCGAACCTGGGTCTTCCGCATCCCAGTCTGACGCTCTATCCACTGAGCCACCGCCTGGTCAGGCTTGAAGTATTTATTTTTAAATTCTTATTAATTGCCTACTTAGTTCTTTCAACACCAACTTCCATTTTAAAAATGTTTGCTGAGACACAGGACTGGCCCTAGGATGGATTATGAAGTCAGAGTTCAGTTTAGGTGTCCTCTGCTCCACGTTCTATGGGTCTCCTCACACATGCACTGTTCCTGTGCCCCTGGCTGACTTCTCATCCTAAAAATCTTAACTGGTTCCTATGTGATTCTCAACCAATGGCATGCTGCCCATTGGAGTGTGTTTGGAAACGTATGAGGGGATTTTTATTCACTATCATGAGTGACTGCAGTGGCACCATCTCTGCTGACTGAGCAGAAGTCAGGAATGTGAAGAGCTACCTAAAATCCACCTAGCAATTTCCTGTGAAAATACCAGAGCACTTCCAGAGTGAGAGTTTTACATAATCCACTCTCCTACAAGTTCATTCTGAATCTCATTTTTCCAGAACTGTTCCTCAGACTTTACTATCAGAATTAATCAATCACCACTCCTCTGAGTCCCAGCGCATCCTGTGTACTTCTCTCAGGGCACCAGGGTTACATGACACTGGGCACGTGTGTGTCCTCCTTACCCACACACCTGCACTACACAGACCGCTCCTTGAGAGCAGGAACTGTCTTGTTTGTCTTTATGTTCCCAGGGCCTGGCACAATGTCTGAGACATACAGTTGACACAGTTCACGAATGGCACGATGGGAAGAGCGGAGAGAAGAGGGCCTGGAATCGGGGGCGGGATGACAGAATTAGCAAAGGCAGTAGGGGAGAGCGCCTTACGGCAGGAGCTTAGGAACAGTACCTTCAGCGACAGCAGGAATCGAGAGGCTCGAGAGGAAAAGGAAAGGCGTGTGAAAAACTGGGCTTCTCTCTGAAGAAGTTCCAATAAACACAAATCCATACAATCTGGAGCAGAATGGCCCAGAGGAAAGCGGTAACTTAACTCAGGCTTCGCAGACAAAAGCAGTGAAAGGACCTGGCTCCCCAGCGCATCAGAACATATGATGAAAGACTAAATACTCAAGATTTATTTAGGAATAGCTATTTTCAAAACTTGACAAAGAACACAAAATTTATCATCTAATACTTACAATCTTCAAAATCAACCACAGTTCTACTGCTTGTGAATGACCTGGGACTTACCATGCACGTAAGTTTATTCTCAGGGATTTCCTTATCAAAGGAGGTATCTGCGGCATCATCTCCTCCAGCGATCCTCTCCACAAGGTCACCACTGATCCGCATCACCTCCACGTGCAGCCGACCTGCCACCTGTAATGACGAGGGGAAAGCAGATTCTTTTCCAGATTTTGTTCTTTCTTCTGTTTTAGAATCAAGTGGTTAGGTTAATGGTATATGAGAATTTAGAAGCCTAGGTTCTGCCTGTTACTTTCCCCCAAAGTACTTGGAATAATCACCATAAAGCAGTATGAAAACACAGGTATTAATAACACACACAACCACTACTTGTTATTATTGATGAAAAATAGTAACAACAATATATTAGCAACACCCTGCTGCTTCTTTTGATTTGATACAGCGTGAAGGAGATGGGGGATGAGAAGTATCAAATCATAGTTGCTAGTTGCTTCACTTTAGCTGTTTATTGATTGCTTCTCGTATGTGCCTTGACCAGGAAGCAGGGTTTTGAACCTGCAATCTCAGCATTCCAGGTTGATGCTCTATCCACTGCGCCACCACAGGTCAGGCCAGCATGCTGTTTCTTGAACTGTTCTCTGCAGGATACAAAGTATGAAGAGAAAACTAACCTCTCCTTTCTGGTTGACAACTGGAATAGCATACTGCAACTTCACATCGTAGAAGAGGGACTCGAGGAAGACATTAGCCACCCCAATGAGACTGTAATTTTCCTGCTCATCATAGAATGGATCAGCACGCTTGAAGTAAGACCGTATTACCTTTAAAGAGATTCAGAACATAAAACTCCATAAAAATCGATTAAAATAAATTCAACCTATCACTTTTTGATGCACTCTAACAAAGTCATTAAAACTTAACTAAAGTATAGCACTTTATTTCCTACTTTTCCCCCTTCCCCCATCTGTTTTAGAATAAATAGTCAGCAAGCATCCTTTACCCATGAGAGAATGATCCAAATAATGCCACTCTTTTTAATTTTTAAAATTTTATTTTTTTCAATTACAGTTGATATATGATACTATAGTTTCAGTTGTATAACATAGTGGTTAAATACTTTACAAAGTGATCATTCCAATTAATCTAGTGCCCATCTGACACCACACATAGTTATTACAGTATTATTGACTATATTCCTTATGCTGTACTTTACATCCCCATGAATGCCATTACTTTTATCATTTCTTCTCCTTTGGAAATCTTGCCACAAAAACATAGAAACATACATTGACTAGGAAAAGAAGTAGAGTTTCTAAGAGAACTCTTCATTTTCTTTCATATCTATTCTACCTATTCCTACTGGAACACGAGAGATGTTGCCACTGAGAGGCAACATCCTTACAGGAGAGTGGTTTGGTTTTTCATATTTGTTATTAATGTTGTTTTATTTGTATGCTGAAATAGGGGAGGAATATAGAAGAAAACAAAAATATATTTTTATAGAAAAAGTTATCTAACTGTAAGAATTCATTTTCATTGATGACAGCCTGGAAAAATTAACATTTTTTTAAAACAAGAGGCTAAGGAATTAACTCTATGAGGACATTAGAGTACTGAAAATATGTAAAAATATACATAATGCATCTTTCTATTTTAAATATGTGCAAGTACAAAGCTGACCTAAATGAGGAAACCTACCATCTGAGGAGAGAGTACCAGAGTACAGATGTATGGCAGCTGCTTAAGGATGAAAACACCTTCAGAATATGCTCTTAATAGTACAAATATTGTGGTATCACTGATGTTCAATTAACAAAATAGATATTATAGGCTCATGAACTACAGAGCTAAATGTGCTAAAAAATGAGGAGAATGTTAACCCTTTGAGTAGTATGAACATCATGTATGTCCTCGTGCCTCCTGACCATCCAGAGAACAATTTATTTTAAAAATGTGTAAGGCAACATTTAAAAAAGCACATGTATGCTCTTCTTGTTTCTATAAATTGGTTATCAAACAAACATGATTCTAAGATAATAAAACTGTAACTCGAACTAATTTCATTTTTTGAAAAAAAAAACTCATCTCCCGGGGGTCAGTGAGTATGAAAAGAAATCACTACTCAAAGGGTTAATAGGCATGGTCTCTAAATAAATTCCCAATGAATAAATTTACAATCCAGTACAGGAAAAACATGTAACTCCAACAGAAGTAAGAATAGAATATAGAAAATTCTACTAGAAATACAAAGAATACAAAATGAGGGAAAGGAAAAAAAAATCCCCGGAAATTAGGTCATTAAAACTATTGATTAGCTAAACAACTTAGAAGATTAAAATAAATATCCTAGAAACAGAAAATATGAACAAGTCTCCCCTACAATGGATAGGCTAATTCCGAAATGCTTGGTTCCTTCTGTACCAGTTAAGTAAGTTTTCTGAGATAACTTACTGGGGTATCCTCTTCACACTCCTTCCACTCCTGATAAAGGTCTCTCATGTCCAACAATCTGTTGTCTAGTTTCTCCAAAGACCAAATCTGCTTTCCTTTTCCTTTTCTTCTCACCTGGATTGCAGGTTCACTAAGAAGACAGCCCCGCTGCAGAGACAGTGGAAATGACTACGTGAAACACAAAGACATCCATGGTGGAAGGCATCCTGAACATTCTATACCTGCCAATCAAATACCATCAGCGCAAACTAGAACTGCTATCACTCTTCACTCTGTTCACTGCAAAGCTTCCCAGAAATCTCACAAGCCTAATATAACACCTTTATGCCCAAGTGCATTATATTAATATAAATTTTCATTATGGTTAGATATAAATTTAAATTTTAAACACAAAAGACAAGACTATGTTCAATGGGAAGTAAAAAAAAAAAAATTTTCAGGCCATCATGAGTAGAGAGCATCAGTGGGTAGAGAGAGAGTCCTAAGAATTGTAAGGCAGGGGAAGGTTTCCTTGGATGTGTGGTTAAGAAACTATCTCTTACCTGCCAGTTAAATTTTTCTGAATGGGTGGCATCCTAATATGGTACAAAACACAAAACTTTTTAAGAGTAAACTAAAAAGTATTCTACTTACCCATTTGGAGGCAACAAATGATAACAATTTCTAAATATCCATAGTTTGAATTGAAAACTGAAACAGTACAGAACTTGGGAAAGATGCTAGTTGCACAGTATTGTGAATATACTAACTGCCACTGAACTGTTCACTCTAAAATGGTTAAATTTATGTTATGTGAACTTCACCTGAAAATTTTAAAAAAGAGCATTCATTGAATTTTCCCAGCTTAAAAAAAAGCAATGTGTTTTTAATATAGAAAAATATTTAAAAATTTAAAACCACAAAGTAGAAAATAAAAATGCTCATGTATCCCTCCCAGAAAAAGATGTATTTTTTTTTCAGCTATCTAATCAATTTAGATTTACTGGATAAATTTATCCCTGTTCTGATATTTCTACTTAGAACTTCATAGAATTGTGCAACATATCAATGATGCTTAACATCTTGTTTATAATTGTCCCCCCCAAAAAAAATAACAGAATCTACATGATGAGACAAAGATTTTAGAATTGTGAAGGTCAAAAATCACCATTCTCTCACCTACAGTAAAGGCCCTTTTTTTTTTTTTTTGTATTTTTCTGAAGCTGGAAACGGGGAGAGACAGTCAGACAGACTCCCACATGCGCCCGACCGGGATCCACCCGGCACGCCCACCAGGGGCGATGCTCTGCCCACCAGGGGGCGATGCTCTGCCCCTCTGGGGTGTCGCTCTGCCACCAGAGCTACTCTAGCGCCTGGGGCAGAGAGACCAAGGAGCCATCCCCAGCGCCCGGGCCATCTTTGCTCCAATGGAGCCTTGGCTGCAGGAGGGGAAGAGAGAGACAGAGAGGAAGGAGGGGGGGAGGGGGGGAGAAGCAAATGGGCGCTTCTCCTATGTGCCCTGGCCGGGTCCCCCGCACGCCAGGCCAACGCTCTACCGCTGAGCCAACCGGCCAGGGCCAGTAAAGGCCCTTTTACCTTGTATTCAACCAGCTCGGGAATCATTACAAAAACTTCATTAGCGATCTGTGGATGCAGCATTCGGGGGACAACAGCAGAGCTGGACTATATGGCAATGAGCAATATGCTGCAGTAACATGACATGGTCCTCCTGTAAATAACTGTACCAGGGATTGAGGTGGGGGAAGGAGAAATGTCGGCCCTTGCCAAAGACTACCAGACAGAGGTGAGTACAAAGCCAGGAGTAAGAATATAAAAAACAGCATTCACATCACAGATAGGACATTACTGAAATAAGAATAGTCAAGCATCAAAAAAAAGAAAAAAAAGGTTTGCGGGATAAAAGTGTGTAAGACACACCCTGAGTGAGACTATGTCCTTCAGAAATACTCCTTTGTCCAGCTCCTCTCTGTAACTGAAATCTGAAAATACTAATATAATAAACCAGTAATAGAGGGGCTTGGTAGCCATCTGTTAATAAGGACTGCTTCAACTTCAGCAATGTGTGTCATCTCTACCAACAAAAAACAAAAACAAAAGCACAAAAAATAGCCCCCACAAACACAGTCAGGTGTCTGGGAGGAGAGAGATGCCCAAAGCGACTTGAGTCACTTCTAGGTGTTGAACTGGGTCCCCAAGGTAGGGCTGCTCCTTCCAACAAAGCTCAAGCCAGGATACACATGACTGTCAAGTCATGTGTAATGGGGGAAAAATATCCACAGTTCTGTTTTTTCAAGTCAAACATTACAAGATGGAAAAAGACCTTGCTCTTCTCAGTCTTCTAGAAGAAGCTGAGCCCTGTACCTTTTGACCATGACTGGCTTTCCTCTAATATGTTTTATCTGTGAATTTCACTTACAAATACCAATAAGCAAAATAAAGTAGTAACTGAGTAAAATCTTTTAAACTAGACACAGAATATATATTAAAAGACAATTCTCTAAAAAGCAATGATTCATAATGCCTTTATTCCTAAAAACATTAGGAATCACATTTGCCAAACATATACTCTCTGCAAAACATTGACCTTGATGCTGTGATGCCCCAAGAAAAAGAGGCAGTCCTCGCTGTCAAGTTAGGACAGCCAAGAAGGCCTCGTTCAAGCTTTGCTGTGTCAAATACTATAAGAGAAACAAACCACGTGAACTCTCAAACATTTATCTGAACACAAACTTCTGCCTAATTTATCAAAACTCATGTACGAACCTGATGAAGGACTAGAAAAGAACCTAAATAAGAAAGAGTTGTTACTGAATGGCAAAGATAGATGATTTTGATGAGACTTTCACTCTACATTTTATTAAGCTTATTACATCACATACAGAAAAGAGATTTGCAATCTTGAATACATACATGAAATAACTGATGAACAATTTTTTAGAGCAATCTATTAGCATGCAGAAAATATCATCCCTTTAAGGAAAATAAAAAACCTAACTTGGCAGTTGGGGGTGTGTGTGTTCTAAAATGGTAACAGAATAAAGGGGAGAAAACACTGTGGGAAAACACATCAGAGAAGACTTCTCAGACGTAATTTAAACAGATTTGAAGAAAAGTTGAGTGAAATAAACTGGTAGGTTTGGGTGGGGGACTGGAGAGGATATTTCTAGTATATAATGGACATAAATGAAAAAGGCAGAGAATTAAAAGGAAGTAAATTCTACTCCAAAGAGGAGGGCAAGTATAAAAAGATCTAGATCATGTAAAGTATAGATGGGGATGAGGCCAAATCCACTGGTGCTTAAATAAACACTGGTGAAATATAAAGCAGCTTTAGCCAATGATCTGTTTTTTTTATTAATGGCAACCTCACCTTCCGGTTGGCATCGAGGCTAGAGGCCAGAATCTGTAGGGTTACTTTATATTCTGTTCTTTTATCCAGTTCTTCTGCAATGTAATTAGCTTCTCTCACCAACAGATTGGCTTTAACAATTTGTTCCCTCAGCCTCATCAAGCTGTTATTCAGTGTTGCTTCTCTTTAAAACAAAACAAAACAAAACAAACAAATAAATGGAGGTGGGGGAGATACCCACCAAGCAGCACATCAGAATTATTATACAGGACATGACATGTTAATGCCAAACTGCCAACCAAGCTTTGCCACTGTCCTTCACACACAGGAAACACATCACCAACACTGACCCATGCACACGCTCTCTCTGGACTACATTACAATCACTGGCCTACGCTCCTGAAACAAACAGGCCCTCAGGTAGGGCCGTGCTTTGAACTTGACTCTGTATACATATCAATGTGGGATCTTGATAAACTGAAGATTCTGACCCAGTAGGTGTGGGGTGGGGCCTGAAATGCCATATTCCCAAGAATCTCCAGGTGACAGAGACACAGCCTGTCTGCAGACCAAACTTTGAACAGCGAGAGGTTAGTGGAGTATACAGTCTGTAACCTTGAATAAGACAGTTTAGTGCGATGCTAATTAGCTGGCACATAGCTCCCACTTGCAACCTGATCTCATCAGCACCATGCTTTACCTACCTGTGCTAATCAGTCCAGACAACCACCTTTCTTTTTTTTCTTTTTTTTAAAAAGCATCTACCCAAGCTTCAGAACCTAAAGTACAATACAACAATAGAGTATAACTTCTAAGTATAAGTAGTTGTTTATTCAAATCCAAAAGCCATACAAACTAAAAAGAAGGCAGCACCTAACATGGCAGCTTTAAATAAGTTAATACAAATAAACAAGTTCCATTTAAAAAATAAAATAAAGTCAAGTGGTTCTTAGCTGTACCACTTTCTTTACTATAATTCTTTCTACAGTAATATCTAGATTTTCCATTCTGTATCCTGCCTCGTGGGTCAGAGGTGAAGAGCACATGCTGTGCATGTGATCAAGGCCCAGGCACCACCTACCTCTCTTCAGCCCACTGTCTCAGTCGCTGCTGAGCGCTGGGGGAGTGGAAGGAAAACCTGTCCCCGCTGCGCCAGTTCTGCTTCTCGGGAGACAGCCGCCTCCGCAGCTGCTCCAGCTCGTGCTCGTACATGAGCCTCTGGCGCTCCAACGCTGATCGCTTCTCCTCCTCATGCTGCTGTTCCAGGCTGCTCAAGATGGACTGCATGGGATCTAAACGCAGTTTGGTAATAAGGTAAACAATGAACAAAAGGTAAATGATACAGCACAATATACTTCCAATGTTAGTCTATACTGTTGTTTGTCACCCTAATAAAAATAAGATTTTAAAGAGAGAATAAACTTAGTAATCAGTACTCCCAATTACTTACAGGTTCTGTCAGACATATACCAAACTTATTTCCCATACAGAAAAAACGAGTCTATTATATGTTCCACATAACCCAAGATGTGGTTAACGCTTCAGAAATCTGCTATGCTAATACACCAGTGTAATCAAGTCCCAAACCTGAGACATTCTATCAGTGAGGACAGAGTATGCAGTGATTTGTATATCAAGGCAGAAAGAACGCATGATTTTATAAGTACAATCAATTAAAGCCAAAGACACAAAAGACACAAAGAAAACAAACTAAAGAATTCTTTATTTTGTTAACCTTTAAAGCATCTCAGACATAAACATTTTTACCTCTCCACCAATTTTAAAAGAAACAGATACCAAAGAGATGGTTAGCAGAAAGAAGGGGAATTAGTGAAAATAGGAAGGGGAACACAGTCAACAATATCGTGTTAAGTTTACTTGGTGATAGATGGTTATTAGAATCAGTAGGGTGATCACACTGTAAAGTATAAAAATGTCAAATCACTAGATAGTGCACCTGAAACTATAACCTATTTAAGATTGTATACCAACTATATTTAAGTATAAAGTTAATTTTAAAAGATTCTTAAATGCACAGCAGATCTGCTCACCATTACTACTCAGAGCCTTCATGGTAACTTCCATCTGTGCATACTCGTAGTTGAAGTTGATTTCACTGGACACCTCGCTGGAGGAGTCTCCATCTATATCTAGCTGCTCAGAGCTGGTGTCATTCTTCAGGGACGTATCTTGTTCCTCGTCCTCTCGGTTTGCTTTCTTTTTCTTTTTAGGCAAATTCAATCTGGAGGAAAATTATTTTTAAATAAAGATATAAACATTCATTTAGTTCATTAAATACTTGCACTTGCTAGATGCCAAGGGGATGCCATGTAAATATAAGACAATGGCTGTACTCAGTTTGTATTCCAGTAGCAGAAAGAGAACACACACACATGCAAATAATTAGAACAGAGAGTCTGACACAGACTACGTGACTGTCACAGCTAGAAGTCATGAATGAAACAACATGGGGATGCCCAAAGTTTGTACAGCAGAGTTGTGAGAGGGTAATGCTGAAAGGATCAACTTAACCCAAACTATGAAGGCTTTCAATTCTTTTTTTTTTTTTTTTTTTTTTTTTTTTTGCATTTTTCTGAAGCTGGAAACAGGGAGAGACAGTCAGACAGACTCCCGCATGCGCCCGACCGGGATCCACCCGGCACGCCCACCAGGGGCGATGCTCTGCCCACCAGGGGGCGATGCTCTGCCCATCCTGGGCGTCGCCATGCTGCGACCAGAGCCACTCTAGCGCCTGAGGCAGAGGCCACAGAGCCATCCCCAGCGCCCGGGCCATCTTTGCTCCAATGGAGCCTTGGCTGCGGGAGGGGAAGAGAGAGACAGAGAGGAAAGCGCAGCGGAGGGGTGGAGAAGCAAATGGGCACTTCTCCTATGTGCCCTGGCCGGGAATCGAACCCGGGTCCTCCGCACGCTAGGCCGACGCTCTACCGCTGAGCCAACCAGCCAGGGCCTTTCAATTCTTTTTTAATTTTTGTTTATTTATTCATTTATTTATTTTTCAGGTGAGAGGAGGGGAGATAGAGAGGCAGACTTCTGCATGTGCCCTGACCAGGATCTACCTGGCAACCCCATCTAGGGCCAATGCTCAAGTACTGAGCTATTTTTAGCTCCTGAGGCTGATGTGCTCCAAACAGCCTCAGGAGCTAAATGTATTTGAGCCTGATGTGTTCCAGCACCCAGGGCCATGCTCGAACCAATTAAGCCACTGGCTTTGGGAGGGAAAGACGGAGAGAAGTAGGGGGAGAAGCAGATGGTCACTTCTCCTGTGTACCCTGACTGGGAATCAAACCCAGGATGTCCATATGCCGGGCCAACCCTCTATCCACTGAGCCACTGGCCAGGCCCTAAAGGCTTTGAATTCTAAGCCAAGCTATTTACACTTGATTTAGTACAAGAAGAAAAAATATATATATTTTCCACACACTCTATACCCTTCTAACCTTTCTTCAATAATTGAAATATCATCTGACATACAAACAAAGGATCTCCATGAACTACAAGAGAAGTCAGTTTGATATATGGAGCACAGTGGCCAGTGACAGAAAGAGAAGCAGACTGGGATTTTAATTTTATACAATATCCAGCTCATCCTCCTTACCAACACACACCCAACAGTGTGTGTGGTCCCAGGTCTGACTCTTTCTCAGCCTTCCTCTCAGCTAAGGGGCAAATTCCAGCAAACAAGACCTAAGTGGAAGGTTGCTGGGCCTAGCAGAAGACTTCTACAGTGGTGTGGCCATCTTTAGGCCCTGGGAAATGCCAAGGTAATGACAAGACTTCTGCCATAACATTTTTTGAGGGCCTTAGCCAATGCCAACAACAATCTTCCTTTGGATTTCTTGCTTTGTCAAAGAAATAAATTATCTGTTAAGTTATGAGTTAAGTTTGCCGTGACTTGCAACTAAAACCTTATTTTATGAATAAGAAAGCTAAAACCACTACTTTTCCTATTAAAAAAAAGAACAAATAAAAAGATAAGCATGTCAGAAAAAAAATTAATGAAGTTTTATACCAGAGTGCAAAACAATCACCTTCCACTGAAAAATAAAAAAACAAACTTGTAAGTGAACTCAGTATTTTCCCTGAGTATATTGTTCAGATGTCCCTTGGGCCCAAACCACATAGTGAAAACACACATATACAGGGTGGAGTAAAAGTAGGTTTACAATTATGAACACATGTAACACAATTATTGTATAATTTTTCATAAGAACAACTGTAAACATACTTTTGCTAAATCCTGTATGTAGTATATAAATTTATATATAGTAAATAAATATATAGATCCACTAAAAATATATGCTATTTATGGAGTTATTCTTTTTTTTTTTTTTTTTTTTTTTTTTTTGTATTTTTCTGAAGTTGGAAACGGGGAGGCAGACAGACAGACTCCTGCATGTGCCCGAACAGGATCCACCTGGCATGCCCACCAGGGGGCGATGCTCTGCCCATCTGCTCTGTTGCAACCAGAGCCATTCTAGCGCCTGAGGCAGAGGCCACAGAGCCATCCTCAGCACCTGGGCCAACTTTGCTCCAATGGAGCCTTGGCTGCGGGAGGGGAAGAGAGAGACAGAGAGGAAGGCGAGGGGGAGGGGTGGAGAAGCAGATGGTTGCTTCTCCTGTGGCCGGGAATCGAACCTGGGACTCCTGCATGCCAGGCCAATGCTCTACCACTGAGCCAACTGGCCAGAGCCTATGGAGTTATTCTTACTTTTCAATATATATTCTTGTATTTCAGAGTATAGTGTTCAACAATTTCCTTCTTTAAGAGCCATGAATAATGTCGTACCTGAAGAAGTGGTTGTTTCCCCACAATATCCTGTCCCCATGGTGTAGCTGTATAGGACTGGATACAGAAGAACCATTTACAAATGTTCTGTGGGGTGAAGAGGTCAAACATGTAAACAATGATTTTCACGTTTTCTCCTTTAATTTTCCAGTACCACAGAGATCTGGTTACTAGGAAAAACAAAATAATTTCCCCAAATAAAGCCCAACAAATCTTGGTGATTTGTTATTTATATCTACTTCTTTGCTAATTTACCTAAAATGCTTACGGTACTAAATATAATATTTATCCTCTGTTTTCCAAAGTTCTAAATTTGTACGCAACATACTAAAGAGTAAGTAGAGAACCACCTACAACCAATTAAGAAAAAGATGGTGGCTGTTTACATTACAACTAAAACAAGTATGTGCAATCTCACAGATACAAAGAGCCAGTCAACCAACTGGACTCCAGAAATATTATATACAGATTAGTTATAAAAAAATGAGACTGGCCCTGGCCAACACATAGGGCATCATCCCAGAGTGCCAAGTTGGGGCTCAATCCCAAGGTTGCCAGCTCCATCCTGGGATCACTGGTTCGATCCTGGAGGGCATCAACTCAGCCCCGAAGTCACTAGTTCAAGCCCCAGTCAGGGCATGTATGGGAAGCAATAAGTGAGTGCACAATTAAGTGGAGCAACAAATTGATGCTTCTCTCTCTCTCTCTTTCTCTCTCTCTCACTCTCTCAAAAATCAATGGGGGAAAAAATTGAGACTAATGTTCAATTCTTCAACTGACCATAGCATAGACAAATGTCCATATCCTATCAATACACAGATTTGTCAGGTCCACCTGACTGCTTCTCTTGACAATGGAGTCCAACAGAAGAAATGGTGAGTAAAAGGATATTAAATGAAGAGTTTGGAGAGGGCAGGAAATAAACAGATAATTATGTATACTACTATAAAATTGATATTCCTGGAATACCACCACTGTCATGCCTCTTTCCTGCTGAAAAACTTGTTTGCTTAGATATAAAGGTCAATTCTTTAATTTGACATTAAAATTAGAAACTTAGTTTCTTTAAGCTCTAACAAAAGGAAGCCCTCTTTATCCCCTCCTTTTCTTCTTCTAGTGAACTCTCAATTCCAGGAAAAAACAACAACAACAAAAAAACCCTTTATGTTCTGTGCACTGACTCCTCCTCCAAAGCCAGGTGTACAGCAGTCCTATAAACTGCAGTAGGGTTCCCATTCCACCTGTCGCCCTATATCTTACTCAGCTTACAAAGACCTGTTTGGTTTACAATTCCTATGAAAAGGCTGCTCGTCACTCTGGCCTGTAGTACCTTAGTTTCTTTACGTTCCTAAAGCACCTCCTTGGCATTATACTTGCTAGTTATTTTTTATATATACACATATACACAAAATCTTACTCTTTGTCTCTTACACAGTGGATTTTTTAAACACCATGCAATTGGTCTTTATACTCCTATAGTCTGATTACTCAAAATGCAAGCTCAAAAAATATAGTTACGTCAAGAGGGGACCTACTAAAATCAGCAGATTTTAGCCTTTATGACAGATTACTGAAAAACCATGAAGATTTTAATTAAAGGCAAACACATAGGTAGGCTTATTTTAAAAAGCAACAGCAGTTAAGCCATGATTAGTAAATAAAAGCATGAGTACAGTTCTCAGTGTACATTCTGTGTGTGGTCCCAGGGAACCTGCCCCGTCCCCTGTGTTGACATCCGTACTGGCAATGAGAAACACTGTTGGTACAGGAAAATAAAGAAAAAACCCTGCCGGTGTTTCAGCACAAATCAAGGCAGTGGCGCCAAACGTTACTCGTTTCCCTGGATCATTCAACGCCACACACTCACAATTTAAAACAATGTTTTGTTTGTGAATGTCCTTGAGGAAGCAATAAAAATTATAACTTGTATTAAATCTTGACCCTTGAGTACACAACTTTTTAAACGTTTCAGGTGACAAAAATGAGAAGTACACAAAAATCACTGTGTTAATGCATATGAAGTAGGATGACCATCTTGAGTCAAAGACATACACAAAGTGGCCTTTTGCAGAAATTTTTTTGAAAATAAACAAAGCCAGTCTGTCATTTGGAGGAAAATAACAGTACTTGTTGCCAACTGCAAATTTCAAGCTTCCAAGTGAAAATAAGTTTTGGAAAACTTGTGTCAATATCCTCCAAGCAAAGAGCAGGGGTTGAACATCCCTGTAGGTGAACAAGCCGGTTTGTCACTTGTGCAGAGGGAAAAGACACGCCACAGGAAGCCTGGGTGTCAGGGCGCAGGTCCGAGAAGGACCTGCTGCAGGATTTGGGCTTTATGGATGATTTGGGAGAGGGTCTAAGGTAGTGGGGGTTCTCTATATATTGGATGCTGGCAGAAAGCAGAAGAAATTCAACAGTGGGGTACTAAACAAATCCTATCTACTGAGGGAAGACTAGAATGAGGATCCAGTCGTAATGAGTGAAGGAGTCCCTCACATCAGCCAAGAGCCAGTGTTTGGTATTGTGTGTGGCATAGTGACTTTAGTCTTTATGCTAAAACAGTATTATGCGGTCTGCTCCGTCTTGCTTTATCACAGCCTCGGAGTAACCTGGCCTGAGGTGGTGCTCTGTGAGATTACATAACAGGAACACAGCCTGCCCGAGCTGGGAGGCAGTGCCAGGAAGGCTTCTGCTCTTTCTCGTCCTTGTCCTTTCTCACTTGTGTCCTCCAAAAGCTCGATAGCTTCCCAATGTGTAGACTTGAAAGATGAAATTAGTGATGATATGAATGATTTTTTATATCATATGAAATGGATCAACATTCAGAAGATCAACGTTAAGTCAACTACCTATAAGTTATAGAGAGTTATATAACAGGGTAGTAACAGTTTTATAGCTCAAGGAAACATACTGACATTTAATTAATGTTATACCTCTTCATTCATTCATTATTCACTGAACACTTATATACTAGTCTTATATTAAATAAGAAGAATAGAGAATGAAAAAAAAGGTCCTTGTCCTCAAGAAGCTCACAGTCCAATGGGGTAATAGAGATGAGCCCATACAAATACAATACAGTTAATGTAATGGGAAGCATAACATACGCTGGGAATTCATGGTAAGGGCCCTTAAGTAAGACCAAACAGGGAATTCTCCAAAGTAGATAACGACAGAGTTAACCCTGAATCTCAGATAGGAGTTAGCTGGCTAAAGAAACAGCAGAGGAATATGAGAAAAATAGGAAGGATGTAAGGAATTCTGCATCAGAAATAGTGGAGAGCCATCTGGCTGTATGGTGTGCAGACCAGGAAGATTAGGGTACTGGCAGGGGTTCTAGTCAAGATCTGATGAGGGTTCTTATTTAAATAAGGCTGCAGTAGTAGGCATAGAAAGGAAGGAATGGATTTAAGAGATATTAAAAAGTTAATATAAAGGACTTGGTAACTAGGCCAAATGTATTGTATACCATCTGCAACTAGTGTACTTTCTTCTTCTTAAAAATTATTGTGACATTAACACTAATTAAAATACATTACCTGGTGTTCTTTTGAGGAGTCAGTATAACTTGGCCTTCTGGCGTGATGTCTATAATACAGTGTTCAGGAAGAATTCCCATTCCACATAGTTGGATATCTTGGGAATTTGCTGAACCTATCAATGTATGTTCCTACAAAGGAATCAAATTCACTGATTAATACCGTATTCGTACATGTACACAAAGTGAAATCATCCACTCTGAGCCCTCTTACATTGATCCATTACCTTAGCTAAGAGATTGTTCAAGCAAATGGAGTAACATGGAGGAATTTCTGGCTTTCTCTGAAAAATTCTACAAGTTTGATTTCCTTTAAGTTAAAATGGACTGAATTGAGTTATATCTTTTAAACCAAAAACTATAGTTTTACATTAATGTCTATACTATAATCATAATTGTCCATTGCAATCTTGATTACAAATATTTGATACTACCATCAGAGCAGAGCCATGCGTCAATAATGTACCAAAGATACTGGTCTGAAAATTACCATTACTTAAGTTGCACACTGCTTACCTGGTCTCATTCCAGATAAGTCAAGTACAAAGATAAAATATTATTCAAATATTAGGAATTTGCAAAGGCTAAAATAATTTTATGAATCACATGGTGTCCCTAAACCTCATAAAAGACAGTAATAGATGTGTTCTTTTTATTGCAGCTCTCCCCCTAATTAATCAAGTCTCTCCACCTCAATTACCAGCCTCATTTTTTGGCAGGTTACTGAGAAAACACACATAAAAATTGAGCTTCCACGGCCCTGGCCAGCTAGCTCAGCGGTAGAGCGTCGACTCAGCATGTGAAAGTCCTTGGTTCGATTCCTGGCCAGGGCACACAGGAAAAGCACCCATCTGCTTCTCCACCCTTCCCCCTCTACTTTATCTCTCTCTTCCCCTCCCGTAGCCAAGGCTCCATTGGAGCAAAGTTTGCCTGGGCGCTGAGGATTGCTTCATGGCCTCTGCCTCAGGCGCTAGAATGGCTCCAGTTGCAATGGAGCAACGCCTCAGATGGGCAGAGCATTGCCCCCTTGTGGGCATGCTGGGTGGATCCTGGTCGGGTGCATGCAGGAGTCTGTCTCTCTGCCTCCCTGCTTCCCACTTCAGAAAAATATACAAACACACACACACACACACACACACACACAAAATTGTGCTTCTTCTTCTGGGCTTCCACACTGGACTGACCACCCATGGTTAATGTTAACACGACCTGGATGTGTTCCAGGCCATTCTCCTTCTACTTAGCTAGGTCAGGGGTCAGATATGAAGTATTTTAGGCTTTGTGAGTCATATGCAACTACTCAGCTCTACCCTCGTAGTGTCAAAGTAGCCAGCAAAAAAAAAAGAGTAAATGCAGCTTCTTTCCCATAAAGCTTTATTTATGAGCACTTAAATTTGAATTTCATATAATTTTCATGTGCTTGAAATATGAAGATTTATTTTATTCCTTTCAATAATTTAAATGTACAAACCGTTCCTGGCTCCTGGGCCAGATAAAAACTTGCAGCAAGTTATATCTGGCCTAGGTTGCTGCTCCTGACCATAATGATCTCATCATATAAATTAAATCACCAACAAGGAACTCCAGAACTTGGTTCCATTATTTTCCCACCTCTACTCCCAGTATCTTAGTCTCAGTCCTCATTACTTCTTGCCTATCTGGAACAATTTGGATGTCTAAAGGCATTTCAAAGTGAAAGGGCCAAAGCAGAACTTTTGCTCTCTCCCCCCACAAACCCCCCCACTGGACCAATAACTCTATTCCTTTTCCAATTAATGGTGCTACCACCACCCAATTAACCAACCAAATGTTTAAGTGCTATGTTCAAGTCTTCTCTATCCCTTACCAGTCTATCCTTAGCCTCATCTCAATAAGAAAATCCTTACAGGCACTGCCTCCAAAACATGTAAGGAATCAGCTCATTTCCCCACCTCTACTATTACATCCTAGTCTCCTTCCTGTCCTGGTGAACACAGGAGCTCTCCTCTATTTTTCCACTTCTACTCCCTACCCCCATCTACTCTCACCACAACAGCTGATCAAGTGATCCCCCTGTTTGAAAACCTCTAGTGGCTTCCCTTTGAAGGTCCAGTGAAGTACAAATTCTTACCAGGCTTACCAACACCCCCTGCCCTGCCCCTGCCATGCTAGTGCCTAGGCTCCCCCTCCCCGGTGGGAGCACACTCAGCCACTCTGGCCTCTATCTGCTCTCTGAGTACACTGGCTGCTTCCTCTGTCTGAAATGGTGTTCCCCTGATCTTGATACTGATAGTTTCTTATCATGTCTACTTTATGAGCACATCCTCAGAGAAGTGCATCCTGAACTGATAATCAGAAATGGCCACCCCCATCCTCATATTTGAATCTCTGACCTAGCTCTTACTGTTTGTGTCAGAGGTGACCTAGCTCTGTCATCTCCAGAGCCAGGATGGCAACTCCACAAGAGCAAGGAACAGCTACACCTGCTCCCCACTCTGAGCCAAGTTCTTAATATAGGACCTGCACTTAATGGCACTAAATATATACAAAAAAAAATATGAATGAACTGTCATTTCCCTTAGCCTTTCCCTCAGACTCAGAGGAAGACGATTTTCTCCTCTTCTTTGCTGGTAACACTTCTAATAATATTCTGAATCCCAATTCTTCCCATCTTGTCTAGGATCTCATTCTAATAAAAGGGCCTCTCCCCCTCTAACAGTTTCACTTCCCTTTTCTGGGAGTTTCTTCTCTCAACAATACTGCAGTGGTGTTTCCACGGAAACAAAGAGCTGGATCCAGAACTGACCCATGGCCTCCTGTTCACTCCTCAAGGGGTGTATACAACACAGAGGACACTCCAGGCAACTGCTCACTATTAGCTGAGGCTTCTTGGCCAATCACATACTTTCCTAAATTGGAAAGCAGAACTTGACCAGTCGTAAACGACAAGCATTGCTTCTGTGATGGTCAGTAGCACAATCTATTCCATGCCTGTCTCCATTCCCCACCTGGGTTTCTCCTGTTTTACAGCACCAACCACAAGTGGAGAGAAATGCTAAAAGAAAAAAAAGAAAACAGTCCAGCCTGGCCTGTGGGGGCAGTGCAGTGGATAAAGCATGGACCTGGAATGCTGAGGTCACAAGTTTCAAGCCCCAGGCTTGCCGGGTCAAGTCATATACAAGAATCAACTACTATAAGTTGATGCTTCCTGCTCCTCCCCTCTTCCCTCTCCACTCTTTCTAAAATCAATAAATAAAATCTAAAAAGAAAAAACAAGAGTCCAAAGAGAAAAAGGGCTCAAGATCACCTAAAATGAAAAGAGCCCCAAAGCACTTGCCTTAGGCCATTTCTATACTGTATTTAATCACTTTTCTCCTCCCACAAGAAATTCTAGCAGGAGTCCTAGCTGCACCTTTGGAATCCTTTTCATCTTGGGGATTGAGGTGGAGAAAATCCTTGAGCTACAGGCTAGCTTGGAGTTTGAGTGTAGAACCAACTCCTGGTACCACTCTCCCAAGACAGCACAGGCTTTGCCCTTGTTCTTGTTCTCTTTGCCAGAACTGCTCTCCTCTCTTGATCTAAATATGAAGTATCTTTCAACAACTACTTCTAATTTCATCTTCTATTTGAAGGTTTCACTATTACCTAACAATGACTTCTCCCTTCTCTGAACCCTGGTAACACTTAGAGTCAGTACCTCAATTTACTCTGTGGATGAGGAAGGGGCTAATAAATCTGACCAGAAGTAAACTCACAGGGTGATTTGATCATAAAATTCCTAACTGGGCATATCATAGTGAGGAGTCATGCCCCAGGCCTATACAAAGGTTTATCTTTGTCTTAAGTAAGCCCTGTCCATTGTTCTTGTGCATCTAGGTTAACATACCTTTTAAATGCCAGAGGAATCCTCTTTTTCAGACCCCCTGAGAGAGATCACGTAACCTTGTTAACTATCCTGTACCCTGCTTTCTCTCACCTTCATATAATTTTCTTTCATTCCAAATGTAAAAAGGAAACTACAGCCTGGCTTGTGCTGGCACAGTGGATAGAGCATCAACCTGATATGTTCAAGTCCCAGGTTCGAAACCCAGAGGTCACTGGCTTGAGGGCAAATTTGAGCACAGGCTCACCAGCTTAAGTGTGGGATCACCAGCTTGAGTGTGGGATCATCAACATGATCCCAAGGTCACTGGCTTGAGCCCAAGGTCTCTGGCTTGAACAAGGAGTTACTGGCTAAGGTGGAACACCCAGGTCAGGGCACGTATGAGAAGCAATCGATAAACAACTAAAGCAGCGGTTCTCAACCTGTGGGTCGCGACCCCTGTGTTTTCATCGTTCGACCCCCGCCGGGGTCGCGACCCACAGGTTGAGAACCGCTGAACTAAAGTGACACAGCTGCAGTTGATGCTTCTCATCTCTCGCCCTTCCTGTCTGTCTCTTTCTCTCGCTTAACAAAAGAGAAAACTTAAATCTCTCACTGGAGGTTATAATATATTCTAATATCTATACTAATTTGTATGATGATTCACTGGAATCTCAAATTAAGTTCTAAAAGCTTAACTCTGCCAAAGCCTTATTCTTTGATGCTGAAACAAGTTAAACAATAAACTTTTTTGATAAGTTCTTCCCCTAGTGCTCTAAATACTGCAATAAAAATACTGATGAGGGGAAAAAAAATAAACTTATCATAGGTTGCTAAAGAAATTTATCTTATCAGTAAATTCTGTGAAGGTACAAGGAAATCAAAATAAGATAAAAGTAAATCAGGGATAGCTTTTCAGTCTCTACATGATACATGGATATAATGACTCTGAAGTATGTTAGTTTTAGGGAGTGTTTAAGATCTTGCTCCCTGGCATAAGTTGTCAGTTTGGCTCAAACAAACTCATAAAATTTCAAAAATAAAAATAAAAGATATTAGTTTTGGGGAAACTTTAGCAAACATAAAATACTATATTTAAATGTCTCAGAAACAAGAGTGTTTGAGATCTTGTTCCCCCGGCATGTATTGTCAGTTTGGTCCAAATAAACTTATGAAAATTCTCAAAAAAAAAAAATCTCAGAAACAATGAAAAGATAGAAATGGCTTTTTAACCTTTCTTCACTTAAATTTAATTTCACTGGAGATGGTTAACGATTCTATAATTTAACTGGACCTTGCCTCCTTTATGAATGAACTATATGTGGTTCTTTTGAGAATCTCTCTTTGATCAACTAATTCCTAAAAGGGGAGATGAAGATAGAGAGAGACAGGACGCATTCACTCATGACATGTCATGGGGTAGCTTCCTATCCTGTTACCAGGGCAAGTAGCCTATTAAATGTCGCCTGTGTGTTCCCTTGGCCTTATCAGTATTCTCAGACAATTTTTGAAGGAAAAGGTAAGAAAGTGCCAGGGGTACTAAGCAAAAGAAATAATCTGTTACTCTTCACATATTTAAATAATTAAAATTATTTTTCCCCCAAAGATTTTATTTATGGTTTTACAGAGAGAAGAGAGGAGGGTGAGGAGTGAGAAGCATCAACTCATAGTTGCTTCACTTTAGTTGTTCACTGGTAGCTTGTTGTATGTGTCTTGACTAGGCAAGTCCAGGGTTTCTAACCAGTGACCCCAGCATTCCAGGTTGACATCTGATCCACTGAGCCACCACAGGCTAGGCAATAATCAAAATTCTTTAACAAAGAACTTACTCTTGCTTAACAGAACCAAAACTCAGAGGACAGCTTTTCTGGAACAGAGGTACAAAAGGAAGGAAGGGACTCTTTTACCAATTCAAGTGCTACACTAGAGGAGCCAAACTGCTGCTATCCAAAACTTCTAACTTCTACCCTGTGTCTTATTCATCTTGGGTTCCTTGAAGCCTGGCCCACAGCTCCATGAACACTGCATGGCAACTGCCCCTGCCATTCTGGTCCCCTCAACTGGGGATTGTGAATACTGGCAAAGATAACAATAACATGCAGTTTACTTCCAATGGGAGTTATGTATGGGGTCAATATGTGCTTTCAATTACTACTTAACCACTGGTACAAATCCTTCTAAAGTTTGTATGTATATAATATGCCCCAAATCCTTCAGAATCACCCCTGCTATTCTAGCCATTAGCATCTGACTTTTGTGTATGGTGTCAGATGGGTACTAGATATTTGGGGTGATCACTTCATAAGTTACATAAACGTCTAATCACTATGTTGTACACCTGAAACCAATATAATATTGTATATCAACTGTAATTAAAAAAATTTTAATTAAAAGAAATTTAAGTTATTTAAAAAATAGCTGACTTGTGAAAAAGGTTGACCCAGAACCACACAAGCAAAATAGCTCTCCACATAAGCAAAATAGCTCTCCTGAAAGATTTGGTGGATGACTCAAGAGGCGTGACTGGAATCACTCAGACTATGATCCCATTTCTGTAGTTAAGAAACATGTATCAATATAAATCCTTACATATACATATAGGGATAAACCCAGGGTATACAGATAAAAGTAATGAATATTAAAACTGTGATCATCTCGCCCTGGCTGGTTGGCTCAGCGGTAGAGCGTCGGCCTGGCGTGCGGGGGACCCAGGTTCAATTCCCGGCCAGGGCACATAGGAGAAGCACCCATTTGCTTCTCCACCCCCACTCCCCTTCCTCTCTGTCTCTCTCTTCCCCTCCCGCAGCCAAGGCTCCATTGGAGCAAAGATGGTCCGGGCGCTGGGATGGCTCCTTGGCCTCTACCCCAGGCGCTAGAGTGGCTCTGGTTGTGGCAGAGCGACGCCCTGGAGGGGCAGAGCATCGCCCCCTGGTGGGCAGAGCGTCGCCCCTGGTGGGCGTGCCGGGTGGATCCCGGTCGGGCGCATGCGAGAGTCTGTCTGTCTCTCCCCGTTTCCAACTTCAGAAAAATACAACCCCCCCTCCAAAAAAAAAACCTGTGATCATCTCTGCATGTTTAAATTTGGAAACTAACCCCCAAATACTTCCTTCTTTTTCTAATATGTTTTTATAATACTTTTTAGGGGGAAAAAGTATATTACTAGCACCATGTTTTTAAGATGAGGGAAGCAGCTCTTCCTCCTAGAAGCTTGGCTCCTGCTGAAATAAATCTCCAATTTACCTTAGAACTCCGGACAGACCTTGCTTTGCATGAGAGTGCAGGACCATAAAAATAATTGTGCAAGAAGAGCTTAATAAACAATGGGGAAAACTACAGTTATTCAGTGACCTTTAAAAATGTCTGTAAAAACATTAAGAATTCTCTTAATGTTATAAAGTATAGGGAAATTAGAAAATAGTAAAACATATTTATTTAGTATGCTATAATTTAACACATTAGAAACACTGAAACTTAAAGCATTTTATTTCTTTGTAAAAAGCTTATGGAGAGTTGCCAGAATAGTGCTTGCCATATTCCCAGCATATAAGTTATAGCATGGAGTAGGCTTATTTCCCATGTCTTGGTAAACTGTTATACTCCTTCCTAAGCTTTTATCATTTTACCCTTTGTGCTTTTAATGTTGCAAAATACCCAGGAGATTTCCTTGTCTGAGTATGGTCTGGTGTCACTGGCTTGAGACATCTATAGTCTTATCATCACAACCACTTTCATTATTTACCTCCATAAACTCACCCTATGTTTCTCTGGCTGCATATCTAGAATTGCACACAGGGCGGCAGTGTCAACACTATTTACTAAATTATGGTAACCAGAATTTGTGTGTATCAGAACTATGTAAAGCAAGGGCAGCCTGTATATGTAAATGAGTTGCAAACTTATCTTGTGAGTTATGTTCTACCTATGCTTTGGCCACCATACCTTCCCTCTGCCAATTCTAGACAGAACAAATTTAATAGAGGATTCCACTCTGGAAGAGAACCATACAACTTGGAACTAGGAAGAATATTAGAGATATTTTAATTCTATTTGCAAATGGGATGCCAAGAGTCACCCAGAGGTGTGAAGTCCTCTGCCCAGCATTTCAACTGACTTGAGAATTTGAAAGCAAAAAGTTACAAAATGCTCAGCCTCCAAATTCCTCCGTCCCACATCATGATACAGCTTTACTGAAACAAAAACTGTTCTTGGACTGAGATCATCCTTTTGAATGTGCTTGGTCATGAATATATTCTTGTCATGGGGTTAGTCTGGACAGTGAAGAAATCAACACTGCCTCAAATTCTGCCAAAACAGGGTTGACCACAGAGTCTGAAACAGAATCCCAACACCTCCACACAAGATGACCAGAAATATTTTGACTTCTCTCCAGAAGTCTCTAAATAGTTTCTTTGTTTAACTTTTTAGTTAGGAACAGATATGAATCAGGTTTTCTCTTGTTGGGTGCCTGTGTTTGTGTTCCACTTTGAAATTGCCCACATCAGAAAGTGAAAGAATTCACAGATCTGAGAAATAAAAAGGGCAGAATATTTAAGTCCTCCAATATTGCATCTTTCCTAAAGCATGTGAATGTCTACAGCTGAAATTCTAACAGAAAATGCTGCCAACATTGTCTAGAAGCACGTTAAGTAATGTGATAATACATCACATTTTTTTCAATAGACAATGATAATATACAAAAGTACTACAGAGACTATCAAATGTGAAAACAATAAGTAGAATATTTTATATCCGTGGACTGCTTCTGTTTACACAGTGCTTCCATGTATACAACCTCATTTAATCCTATAGGAACTCTGTGAGGTAGCCCAACAGAGAAAGCACCTGCAGAAGTTTTGAGGTCAAACACCTGCTGAATAGTGACATGGACTAGAGACACAGGACACCCCTCCAACTCCAGGGTCGTTCCTACTCCACACAGTACCTGAAAATGCACAAGACTGTATGTAGCAAACACACAATTTCACTTACAGAGTAATAAAACATGGTAATCAGAATTACACCAAGCAATTATCCCAGGATATCTTTGATAAAAACTGGGAAACTAGCCAATGGATCATGCATTCTTTAGTCTCTTTTGAAATGAAATCACACAATTCTCTCATTTTAAAGCAGTTTCCAACTTTAGCAGCTCATTATCTTTCTTTCCTAGTCACCTTAGTTAAACCCACATATATTATGAGGGGGGAGAATTTCCTCCTAATATTTATTAACCTCCTGTTAGAATCATTATACAACTCACTTATGCTCTGGGCTTAATAAAAACAATTTTGGGTAGCTCTTCATAATTCATACAGGATCAGAATTCATGAATTTGTCTCTTGTCTTCCTTTGTCTCACTATAGCTTTCAATGTATATTGGTAATTTTTTTCCTGTTTCACACTCTGACCCTCCCAGTTTCTAAATGACCTACTCTCTCTTATAAGTTGATAATCTAATTTTTTTAATTTTTCTAAAAGTTACTGGAAACACAATTTCATATAAAATGGTCCTATGAATGTAACTTTCTTTAAACATTTCCTCTTATAAGCTAACAAACCATTAACAAAAAGGCATGCTTCATATAAACCACAAAAGCTTTAGTCTACTAATGAATCAGTTTAAAAGTCACTCCTCAAGCTTTAAAGTTATCTACTTAAGCCTCTGGTATAAATCACATTAAACAATAGGAATTAAACTACTTAATTTGTTAGAAATAATATCAGAATATCGGTTTTTTTACATTACACAGTTGAATGACATCACTCAAAAACTAAAAAAAGGAAACTGTTCTAGAAACCCATGATTTTCTACACTTTAGCTTATTCAAATAAAAACAATTGGCTAATTCATTATTCTGAATAAGGGTGGTTCTCCAAGTTAAAAAAAACATTCTGTGAAACTCTGTTCTATTTTGTGACAGGAAATAGTAGCCTTTACCTTTAAATAGTAAACCAGAAGTTCATTCAAAGCAGGATCAGCATTCAGATTAACGAGGAAACATTTATCGTCCCCAACTTTAATTCCAGAAGATTGGAGAGATATTCCAAGACTCTCAAGTTGTTTCTGTCGCTCCTGCCAATGTATTAGAGAGGTATTAATTCCACAGCTATTGATGTAGTGAGATAAGAAAGGTCTAATGTTAGAATAATTATTAATTTTATAATTCAAATGTGTTAGCTTAGGACATGGTATTATAGATTACTGTATTTTTTCTCTTTCTGAACTATGTAATATTTTGTTAACAACTTTTTATATTTTGAAAAATAAAGCCATTGCAAATAACAACTAAGTACACTACTGAGTTCTCAATTTTCATTCTTGAAAATATCTAACATGTTGAATTTGTCTTTCTCATTTAATTCTGTACATATGAGCAGATGTATGCTTGTTCTGCTCAACTGTGAAGTTTCTACAAAGCCAAGTTGTCAATACACTATCCTGTGTGAGACCTCAGTGCTTCGACAGCCAGGATAAATGCCAAACTCTCTCAACCAAGTCCACAAGGCCCTTCAACCTGGCCCATTTAATTTACTCCCGTCTTCACATCTTGTCACTCCTTCTTTCAAAACCTGTACTGTACTCACATGGAATACCTTCCAGGCCCCTGAATGTGTCAAGAATGCTCTCTTTAGTTTGGAGATTTTACACCTGAGTCTTCTAGCTGGAGCATACTTGTTCTCATCCCTAGTAACTTTACCTGCCATTTCTCTCTGGGGGCCTGAACCTTATGTATCCACTGTGTACTCCTAGCACAATGCTTAACACACAGCACGTACTCAAAACATTGGTCTTAAAAAATTTATCAAAATAAAACTTGCGCCTGACCAGGCGGTGGCGCAGTGGGTAGTACGTCGGACTGGGATGCGCAAGGACCCAGGTTCGAGACCCCGAGGTCGCCAGCTTGAGTGCGGGCTCATCTGGCTTGAGCAAAAAAAAAGCTCACTAGCTTCGCTGGCTCAAGCAAGGGGTTACTCAGTCTGCTGAAGGCCCGCAGTCAAGGCATATATGAGAAAGCAATCAATGAACTAAAGTGTCGCAACGAAAAACTGATGATTGATGCTTCTCATCTCTCTCCGTTCCTGTCTGTCTGTCCCTATCTATCCCTCTCTCTGACTCTCTCTCTGCCCTTGTAAAAAAACAACAAAAAACAAACAAAAAAATAAAATAAAATAAAAGCCTGCATATGCTTTCAAGTACTATTTTCATAAGAATATGAACTTTTCTTTTTCTGTGCCTACTGTCTCTGAATCTATACAAAATATGAATGTATGCATACAGGGGGATGTATATGAACCCTACAACCAATGTTCTATAATTAAGGTGGATAAATGGGGTAGAGCAGGGTGTCTCTGACTATTATAAGTAGCAAGTAGTAATGAGTCACTGTCACCAAGGAACTTTGATTTTAGGGAAAGAAAAAACATGTTAAGTCATTTAACTAGGACCACACAGCATATCTGCAGTATCATTAAATCACAGGTTCTAAATTTTGCTGTTTCTAGGGATACCATACTAATTTATATGACCACTGCAACTTGATCAATACATTTTGCTTAGAAGTATTTTAGTTCTGGGTCTTTGAACCAAGTCTCTCTTCTAACAAAAAACACTACTGGCTTCTTTCAGAAGATTTGATTTAGCATGAGACATTAGAGTTTTCAGCATTCAGTTCTAAGAAATGATTATCCTTGACAAAGAACCATGTTCCTAACATGAGTAAAGCAATTCTGACATATCTTGTATAGTCCCTTCTGATGGAAGGTTCTTTTACATGGCAATTGTGATAGGCAATTAAAAAATTATTCCAATAATAACAAGCAACATTTCTCTATAAAAATTTCATTTTTTTATAAACTACCGCATAAACTAGTATCAAGTTTAAAATGTAGAATATAAATTAGTATATCAATTTATTTACTAGAAAAATTTGAAAACACAAAGAAACTAACCATAGTTTTTTCTAGAGTATTGGGTTCCAATTAATTTAAATTCTCTTCATAATAATCTTTCTATATTTTCTATAAGTCAATACTATTTCTGAACCTAATATAATAGTTTCTTCTATTTAGACTCTCTTTATGGCTGCATAAATTCTCACTAAGAAAATAAGTAAGGCCCTGGCCAGTTGGCTCAGCGGTAGAGCGTTGACCTGGCGTGCGGGGGACCCGGTTTCGATTCCCGGCCAGGGCACATAGGAGAAGCGCCCATTTGCTTCTCCACCCCACCCCCCTTCCTCTCTCTCTCTTCCCCTCCCACAGCCGGGGCTCCATTGGAGCAGGGATGGCCCGGGCTCTGGGGATGGCTCCTTGGCCTCTGCCCCAGGCGCTAGAGTGGCTCTGGTCGGGGCAGGGCGGCGCCCTGGAGGGGCAGAGCATCGCCCCCTGGTGGGCGGAGCGTGGCCCCTGGTGGGCGTGCCGAGTGGATCCCGGTTGGGCGCATGCGGGAGTCTGTCTGACTTTCTCTCCCCGTTTCTAGCTTCAGAAAAATAAAAAAAATAAAAAAAAAAGTAAAAGATTTAAAGTGGCAAATGGGTTTTGCCTAAGGGCGTATCTGCTAACACCAATCAAGTCCAGGTTTTGAGTCATGTAGGTGTGCATGCCTTAATGAGAGTAGAAAAAAATAAAAATGAGAGACCATTTTGGATCACAGATATGTCACTGTGCTTAGAAATTAATCGACTTGAGTTGTTTGTTTACTCAAAAATATTTGAGTAACTTGAAAAACAAAAGGATATGGCCTTTTTTCTTGAGAATCTTACAGACTCATTAGGTAATAAAACTATACCAAAAATATTGAACAACAGTCAAGTGTTGCATGACTTAAGGGTCAAAGAGTGTAAGTAGGAACTCAACAGCAGGGATGACCTGTGGGCTGACTACTTCAGAAAGATACCCAGAGCACAGGGGACTTCTGGGGAGCCTGGAGGACTGCGAGCTGACGTGTGAAAAGTCCCTCAAAAAGAAATCCATTTAACTGGGTTAACCCAGATGTTCTCACAGTTATCTGACCATGGACCATTTTTATCCCAGAAGACTTTAGTAACAATTTCTGGATATACTGCCAGAA
Organism: Saccopteryx bilineata; assembly: GCF_036850765.1. NCBI lineage: Eukaryota > Metazoa > Chordata > Mammalia > Chiroptera > Emballonuridae > Saccopteryx > Saccopteryx bilineata. Next base: position 160,409,966 of record NC_089490.1, read on the forward strand.
ATACATTTTGGGTAATGCAAGTCAATTTTGGAAAGAGATCAATGATCAGCAGATGCAGTGAGACAGGAGAAGGCAGCTCAGTGGCCTGAAGCCTGGGGGCGTGGGAAGATAAGGCAGAAGTTGGATAAAATCACAGTCCCCAAAGACATCTGAGAGAGAGAGAAAACAGTTAGGTGAGGAAGATGCTAAAGATAAGACTCACTAGCACAGCAATCTCACTCTGACATACCCTGAATTGTATCCGCGAGGCAATCCAGGGACAAGAGCACTTCAAAGACAGTGTTTTCCTTTTGGAGAGCTCAAAAGGGCTCACACAAATTAGTTCCCAATTGAACAATTATTAGAATGACATAATTTATGAAAAACAAAAAGACATTTAATGAGAAATAAAGTTTATATACTGGTATCTTCTCTGTAATTTGAGGGTTAGGTTTTAAAATAACCCAATGTGGTGACACAGATAAAATAAAATTGGTCATATACTGATCCTTAATAAAACTGGCAGATGGGTACATGTGGCTTTATTATGTTCTTCTATCAATTTTGATATTTATTATTATAAACAATGTTTAAATCCTAGTCTGTATACTATAAATACAGCATCCACTTCATGCTACAATATACATGAGCAGTGTCCTACAACTTCTGATATAGAGACTTGTCCTGGACAGCACATTTAAAGGTGGAATCTACTGGGTGGCAAAAGAAGTAGCAAGTTCTACATACTTTCTAATACAGGGAACAGCTAAAAACACTAGAGATTTTTAACTTTAAGAAAGGAGAGAAAGAGGCAGAGGTGACTTTAAATATCAGGATAATAACAGTTTTGCAGGGCATTTGGGAGGATTAAATAAAATACTACATTGAAAAGTGGTTAGCACAGGCCCCTACAAATATCTGTATCCAAGAAAAATGGGCTATTATTATTATTATTAGTTATGACATGCAATTGTAATACTTGCTCTCTTAGCTTTGGAAGAACAAACTAAGGCCAATGAGCAGAAATAAAAGAATAAAAGATTTCTATTTTATAGCTACTATTAGAGTTGCCCAATCATGAAAAGACTGCTTGAAGGGCTACTGAGCTCCACATTATCATATGTATTTCTAAAATAGAGTCTGAATGAACCATCTAACAGAAAAGCCACAGCATAAGTCTTTTAAGACTTAGTTGGACATTCTAAGATTTTATCCAAATGCTAATGCTCCCACCCTAAGATTTCACAACTTACATCAAGTGTTCTAAATATCAGAGTCACCTGAAATTTAGGCATTTCATATTACTTTTAATGAGTTACCATATAAAATTGAGAATCTCATAGCCTAAAATCTACTACTAATAATTTTGTCTTTTGGGTAAGCTTCCTTAGGTCTACAAAGCACTTAATAGAACTGAGTGTTCAGAACCAGAGGTTACGAAGTAGCTATTTCATGAAAAAGTCTTTTGGCCCTGGCCAGTTGGCTCAGTAGTAGAACGTCAGCCCGGCATGTGGAAGTCAATTCCCAGTTAGGGCACACAGGAGAAGCGACCTTCTGCTTCTCCATTCTTCACCCTTTCCCTTCTCTCTCTCTCTCTCTCTCTCTCTTTCTTCCCCTTCTGCAGCCATGACTCAATTGGTTCCATTGTTTTCAGTACATTGGTCCTGGGCTCTGAGGATGGCTCCATGGAGCCTTGGGCTCAGGTGCTAAAAATAGCTCGGTTGTCAGCATGGCCCCAGATAGGCAGAGCATTGACCCTAGATGGGGGTTGCTGGGTGGATCCTGGTGGGGGTGCATGTGGGAGTCTGTCTCTCTATTTCCCATCCTCTCACTTAGAAAAGAAAAAGAAATCTTTTTATGACCCTAAAAAATTATTTCTTACATAATGAACAATTAATTGTAATTAATCTTTTCTTATCTTATTAATGGTGTTAGATTTGCCATCTTCAAAGCAAAATATCAAAAGCACCAGAAACGCCGTCTAAGCGGCCTTGCCCAACTGCCACGAGGTTCTCTCCACATCAGGAAACACGAACCTGCGCAATCTCCTCGGTCGTCCTTAGTTTCTCCTCCCAGGTCACTGTCATTTCCTGGATTAGCTTCTCGGATTCTTCTAGCCGTTCTTTTAGCTCTGGAGATTTCATTGCCTAGAAGCAAAATGGTCATTTAATGAAATGACGGTGTGATGCACTGAAAAAGGGATTAGATAAATCCAGAAAAACAAAAGTAACAATGTGCCTCCTCTGAGCCCACTGGCTCAGAGGCCTCTGATTTGCCTGAGACATGACTGACTCTCTGATGCACAGCAGCTCGACTGTGTGGGGCCCCAAACAAATCCCATTACTCAAGGTGGGTTTGAAAGGAAGAAAACCTTTTCCTTTCCCTCCAACCTACTGTCACTGTGAAGACCTAATTGCATTTAAGGAGATAGTTCACACTATCCGAGGCTTGTTTTAAAATCCCAATCAGTCATATATCTAGTCATACATGATTCATTCTAGCCTTTACTGATGACCTCAGGTATTTATTCAAGTACAGACAGACTAAATTTGTACATGTTGCAAACCAGATCGGTGTTATTAATATCAAGAACACAGAAACAAAATTTCAAAAAATCTTGATGAACTTTAAAATTACTCCTATCCCATACCAGGTAGCTCAGTTAGTTGGAAGTCCTGAAATGTCAAGGTTGCAGGTTCCATCCCCAGTCAGGGCACATATAAGAATCAACCAATGAATGTATAAATAAGTGGAACAACAAATTGATATTTTTTTCTCTCATCTCTAATATTAATCAATAAATTTAAAAAAAATTAACTTTCCTATAAAAACAGGATAACATTCAACAAGCAAAAATATGATCAAGATAACTGCTTTGACCACATATTTTACCAATTTACTACCAGAAAGCAGGTTATGACAAAGAAGAGAGAAGCAGTCCCACAGTGCTGGGAAATTGGGGGAACAGGAAAGCTAATTAAAGTAGGAGTCACAACTCTGCTATTTTATTCATCATTTAACAAGAGGCTGATCATTCAGTTGTAGGTGAAAATTGTGTAGGTTTCAAATTCAGTAATGGACAGAGACAGATCAAGGTCGGTTAAGGCCCTGGGCACAGAAGAAAATATTGGGACTCTTAAAAAAAAGAGAGACAGGGAAAATAAAAATACATGTTAACCATATTTTTAAATAAATAAAAAATATTATGTACTATTAATGTTAAAATTGCACATGTGAAACCAAACTTGGTGTCATTAGAAAAAGGTGTAAGGGCCCTGGCTAGTTGGCTCAGCAGTAGAGTGTTGGCCTGGCGTGCGGGGGACCCAGGTTCAATTCCCGGCCAGGGCACACAGGAGAAGCGCCCATTTGCTTCTCCATCCCCCCTCCTTCCTCTCTCTCTCTTCCCCTCCCGCAGCCAAGGCTCCATTGGAACAAAGATGGCCCGGGCGCTGGGGATGGCTCCTTGGCCTCTGCCCCAGGCGCTAGAGTGGCTCTGGTCGCAGCAGAGCGACACCCCGGAGGGGCAGAGCATCGCCCCCTGGTGGGCAGAGCGTCGCCCCTGGTGGGCAGAGCGTCGCCCCTGGTGGGCGTGCCGGGTGGATCCCGGTCGGGCGCATGCGGGAGTCTGTCTGACTGTCTCTCCCTGTTTCCAGCTTCAGAAAAATGAAAAAAAAAAAAAAAAGAAAGTGTAAGGTTGGGTTTTTTACAGGGTCCTTCAGAAGTCGGGGTCCAGGGTGCATGCCCAGTGCTCCCACTGTTAAATCCGCCTCTGGTAACGGAACATAAATATCACACATTACAGAATGTTCAAAGAAAGGTGGAAAGAGAGTACCACTAAATAGATGGGTACTGCTGGTATAAAATGTATTTTCTTCAATCAAAATGAACCCATCACATGGAAAAAACTAGATTTTTAAGGCGTGAAAGACCTCCTTAAATTTCCATTCTGACCTCAACCAGTGAATAAATGACGCAACAAAAATCTGTTTGATTCCTCTTCCAATTAGTCTATGCTCACTCTCCACCATTTTCTGCATTACAGTTAAATTACATATATATTTTCAAGCACCTCTCTTAATCCCCCTTATTCTATTACAAACCTCTTCTCTCTGGTTTGCCACCTATACTGTGGAATCCTCTCAATTCCTTTTATTCTTTCTGCCTATTCGGTCCTTTAACACCTGTAAGAACTCTAAATCTCTATTATGACAATCTGTCTTTTATTTATTACTCATCTTATATCTCTCTTTCTACAGGAAATTCAAAAATACTAAGTTCATTACTCATCACTGAAGGCCAAAGAGGAAGAAAATCCAAGTTCTAGCGTTTCCGGATTTTACACCAATAAGGTGTTGCTCACATACCTCTGCTTTGGTTAACTGCTCTCGAAGTTTTTCTACTTCTTCCCTTAGGTCCCGGATAATTCGTGCATTAGGATCCTCGTTCACCACAGCATGGTTCACGATGTGCTTGGCACGATCTGCATACCGCAGGGTTGAAAGGGTCTCGTCATAGTTATCAGCTGCTGGGCTCACAGTAGCTACCATGGCTGTCTTACTGTTACCCCCCAGGCTGTCCTAGAGAAGAAATTGAGCAGCATTTTAAATTTGGAAGAAAATATTACATGAGAAAACTGAAGTCAGAAACGGTGAGATAACATACCAAAGTCAAATACATATTTAAGGACAAAGTGAGGACTAAAATACAAGTACACCGACTCCCTGTCCCATGCTCTTTTTTCTCTGCCAAGCTACTTTTCTGAAAAAGGAATTTTAGTTTTTAAAGAGAACATAGAAATACAATAAAGTTCACATTTATTTTAGTTTACTAAAAATTAATTTAAGACAATTTGTCTTCTTTTAACAGACAACATAATACCATAAGTTATTGTAGTATATTACTCAAATTAAAAAAGAATGATTTCTTAAATACCTACAAAATCCTCCTTAATGGAACTAAATAATCATAATATTACTTATTATCTGACCAAAGAGTGACTACCTACAATCTACTCCATAACGCCACGTACTTGGGTTGTCATCTCTGAGAAGCCTAACGGCCCAGAAAATGTTTTTAGGTATCCAGCATCTTGTAAAATTTTTAAAAACATAATTATATCATAAAAAGGTACAATTATATTTTATAAAACAAGATACACTGACATTTCATTTTATTCCCTCTGATACAACTTCAAAAACTACTAAAATAGGCTCCATGTTCTACAAAACCACCTCTGCAGTGCAGACAAAGGTGTTGAACAAAAGTCACTTGCCCCCCCCCCCAAAAAAAAACGTCACTTGTCTTCATCAGACTGAAGCTGAAAAGTATAGTCAAACGGGCTTTAGAATGAGCTCCAACAAATTCAAAATACTTTCACTTGAGAATATTAAAAATGACTAAATATAACTCCACATTACAAAACTAGTCTATACCCACACCACATCACCACAACATGGCCATGGCAGGCAAGCTCTAAGACGGCCTCCAATGTCTTCTCCCTGCTGGTAGTAATACCCTGAATCCTCCCCTTACCTTGAGGGGGGACCGGACTTGTTTTCTGCATCTAAGAAACAGAATACAGCGGAAGTGATGGCTTGTCACTCCTGATTATAAACGGTGTGGCTCTGTCACGGCTGTTTTCTCTCACCATTGTCACGTGAGGTGGTTCTTTCAAGGAACCACAGGAATGAGTTTGGAAACAGACCTCCTGAAGCCTGCCAACAACTGCATAGGTGAGCAGTCCAACCCACGCTGAGCGGTACCTGCAGCCCTAGATGACAATGACTGAAGCCACATGAGAGATGCCAGCCAGAGCCACTTCGTTAGGCCACACCTGGAATTCTAACTCACAGAAACTGTGAGATTAATATATTTACTGACTGCCATTTCCAGCTGTTAAGATTCAGGGGTAATAAGGTATACAGCAATAGATAACTATTAATACACAAATATACCATGCCAGGATGAGAATTCCCAAAAGAACAGATTCAATATCCTTTTTCAGGAACAGAATATTGCTGAATACAGCCTCAAGATTAGAAAGAATACTAAACAGGCAGTAACGAGATTATAAGAAAGCCAATATTCCCTTTGGGCAGCCTTAACCAATACAAAATTTTTACTTTTGAAGATACAAAGTTTTTCCAATATCAGTATGTCTAAAATTTGTTCAAGCAATCTGTGATTTACACAATCTTTGTGCACAGAATTAACTTAGTCCTCAGCCTTTGGTGAACTAGATTATTAATATCTCCATTATACCAATAAAAAAAAACACAGAGGTTTGTTCTGACCAAGAAGGTTAAATACTCTGCCTAAAGATCCAGAATTAGTAAATTGAACAATATTCTCAACTGTATTATGGCTCCAAGTTCAATATGACTTCCATTCCCCCCACAGCTACCCACAATAACATAACAAAACAACATTTGGTGATAGAGTGCAGTCCTGAGAAATAAGAAGGGTGACCTGACACCTTCCTAAATTATTTTGTCCTAGTGCCAGGAACAAAACAATTCCTTAGGTGTTCCTAACAGTTCAATATAATTGCAGACAATGTGTCTGCTTCTTCATCTATTACTAAAATTTGATTTTCCACAGAAAACACAGCAAGATCATTATATCTTTAAAGGAAATACACTTCAACACACAGAAAGGAATATAAGTAATCTGGGCTTCAGGAAGCAAAAGCGATCTCTGGGAAGCCTGTATAAGCATGCTCCACTCTTCATTTCTCGATTCTGATCTCACATAGCTGGTGCCCAGTGCTGGCAACTTCCAGAAAAATGTCTAGAAGAATCCCATGCACATTAATGAAATTCCAATGCCACACACAGTGATCACAGGAATTACATCTTGATGGCAATTCAGTTCCCTGGCAGCACTGTGGTGGTGGTGGAGGCTGCCTTTCAGGAACCACGGCATTCTGTTGCCCACGTGATCAGCAAATGCTACTGGGTAAAAGGGATGTGTAACAATAAGCAGCAATGGAGAAAACCATGCACATTGTGCTTCAATTTGTGCTGAGAAAAGGAAACCTGGCAAACAATAAATCTTTGATACTTTAAAAGCCCTTGTGCATGAGCAACAATGATATACTTATATTCAAAAACCAGCCTCAGGCCAGCAAAAAGGAAATGGCAACAGAAGACCTGGCATTCATTCAAGGAGAAAGTATATATAAAGCTTCTTGTTTACTCTTTAATTGTCTAATTAGGCAAATCAACTGAGCTTTGTTTCGAATGTAGCAACTGCAAATTAAATGGACCTAGGAAAAAAATTTAATTTTGGAAGTCAGAATTGTTTAAAGCTGAAAGAACTCTTTGATGTCATCTAATCAAATTATTTCATTTTACAGACCCATGAAGACAGAGAGGCTTACCAAAGGTCATAATGCTAGTTCAGAGTAGAGCTGAAATTATTCATTCATTCAACTCTTTATGGACTTTACCATCTGGAGGCAGTGCTGGTGAGCAAATACTATATAAGAACTAAATAGGAATAAATGCAATATGGTATGGGGAAACAGAGAAAGAGCAGAAAGCCCAATCCTGAAAGATTAGGGAAGACTCCCAGAAAAAGTGGCATTTGAGACCTTCAGATGAATAAGCATCATCCAGAAAAGGGGAGGGAGAATGGTGTGAGAGGAGATTGAAGAGAGGAGAAAGAACGTTCCACAGTTAAGAGCAAAGTCCTAGAAGTCACTTAGAGAGAACTGATAATATCAAGAGCAAAGGATGAACAATGAGAAGTAGGGAGTGGTCAGATAATGAAGGGCCTAGTAAGTCACAAGTCATTAAATAATTTGGACTTTATTGTAAGGGCTTCTGGAGAGATATTAAAGAGATTTATGTTTCAGAAGAGTATTAATTTAGAGAGAAATTGCAATCTAACTATCAAGAACGAAATGGACTACAAAAGCTTAAGGGAGAGGTTTCAATCACCCAAGCGAGAGATAAAAGTCGCCTTCATTATCTAAGTGGCAATAAGAATGGGGAAAAGTGGATAAATTCAAAAGATAATCATTATTGGAGCATTTGTTTCCAGAAGTTACTTAGTTATTTGATGTTAAGAGACCCATATTACTAAAGTTACACGGAGAAGTCAATCATCTTCATACAAAATGATTCTCCACTGACCACTTACAAAATGAGTAAGCACTCTCTCATCCCTGAGAGTGAGACAGCTTACAACTACACCTATGCCCCAGCTAGTGTATCCAAGTTTCTCCAATTCTCAGATGTTATAAACACCAAGAGCATGGCACAATTATAATGCAAATACAATGCAAAATACACACACAAAACTATAAAGAAATTGCAAATCTTACAATGAGCTATTTTATGAGTTTAATAAAAGCTACTTTGGAGAACACCAGAATCATATCAGGTCAAACAAGATCTGGGAGAGTTAGGCTAATTAAAAGTTAAAAAAGGGCCCTGGGCAGTGGCTCAGTAGATAGGTGTTGATCCAAGCCAGGTTCAATTCCCAGTCAGGGCAGAGAGAAGGAGCAACCATCTGCTTCTGTCCTCTCTCTCTCCCCATTCTCTCCCTCTTCACCTTCCACAGCCAGTGGCTCGATTGGTTTCAGCATGGCTCCACGCACTGAGGATGATTTAGGTCAGTGGTCAGCAAACTCATTAGTCAACAGAGCCAAATATCAACAGTACAACGATTGAAATTTCTTTTGAGAGCCAAATTTTTTAAACTTAAACTATATAGGTAGGTACATTATTATTAACTTAATTAGGGTACGCCTAAGCTGGCCAAAGAGCCACATGTGGCTCACAAGCCACGGTTTGCCAATCACTGGTTTAGGTGGTCTGAGCACATCAGCCTCAGGCACTACAAATAGCTTGGTACTCGAGCATCGGCACAAGATAGGGTTGCCAGGTGGATCCTGGTCAGGGTGCATACGGGAGTCTGTCTCATTATCTCCCTTTCTCTCACTTAAAAAGAAAAAAGAATTAAAAAAGAAAAAACTAATGGGGACATAAAAGCCACATCAAAGGGGAATGATTTGTATATCAATGGATTCCAAGAGCCTGTAGGGAAAAGTATTTAAACCCCCAAGTATGTTTTGCAGAAACACCTCTACTTAGCATCTCACTGCAAAAATCAAACAAAATAAAAGTCAAATAATTTTTAAGGAAAAAAATGACAAAAATCAAGAAAAATATTAATTTTTTAACCTGAGAACACATAGAAATTACTTAATTTTAACCTAGTTTTACTAAAACAGATGATAAAGTGAGCTTTTTAAGATAATATTTTGAGCATCGGACTGTGATGCTGAGGACCCAAGTTCGAGACCTCGAGGTCCTCAACTTGAGCGTAGGCTCATGTGGTTTGAGCAAAAAGCTTATCAGCTTGGACCCAAGGTCACTGGCTCCAGCAAGGGGTTACTCAGTCTGCTAAAGGCCCGCAGTCAAGGCACATAGGAGAAAGCAATCAATGAACAACTAAGGTGTCGCAATGTGCAATGAGAAAGTGATGATTGACTGCTTCTCATCTCTCCATTCTTATCTGTCTGTCCCTGTCTATCCCTCTCTCTGACTCTCTCTGTCTCTGTAAAAAAAAAAAAAAAGTTTTGTTCTTCAAGTTCCAGTGTTTATAATAATTTCTATCAATGCCTGATAACAAGTGTTTCTCCTTCTAATCAAAGGTAACCTTTGATAACCTCCTTCCTAGACAAAAGATGGGCAGTGAAGCCCTGGACTCCAATCTTGTTTCTGTGTCCATCGCCTCATCTGTAAAATAGGAAGACCTTTCCTTACCTTTCAAGAGTAATTGATTTAATGTACGAGACACTTAGCATGGAAACTGTCCTAAAACAAGTTCTCCTGGCCTTCGGTGGATGGACCGGCCACTGAATAATTACCTAGGCCATTTTAACTATATCAACTAACAAAAGATATTTCCTATTGTTTATTTAAACAAACTGAAGTAGCAACACAAACAGCAGGGCAATTGAATATTCTGTCTTTTAAATCAGGCACATTCAAGGAATAATCATGAATAATCAGGAAATGTTTCCATGGAAAGTTTTAGAAAGAGATACGTATCTTATTGATATTTCTTCTGGAAATTAAACAAATGAGATTTCAAGGTTAATTATCAACTCATGAAGACCAGTACAATTATTTCCGTGGTAGTAAAATGTTTTGTAATATCCCTTTAATTCAAGAGTTATTTAGAAGTGGTTTTTACTGATCAAATTTTGTTTGTTCAAAATTGAAACAGACTCATTGACAGAGAATACACTGGTGGCGGCCAGAGAGAAAGGGGGGTTGGGGAACTGGATAGAAGAGATGAAGAGATTAGGAAGTACAAATTGGTAGTTACAAAATAGTCATAGGGAATAAAGGTAATAATATTGTGATAAATATACTGCTCACAAAAATTGGGGGATATTTCAAAATGAATATGACGCTATAAAATATCCCCTAATTGTTGTGAGCAGTATATATATGGTGCAAGGTGGGTACTGAAAATATCAGGGGAACACTTTGTAAAGTACATGACTGTTTAACCACTATTCTGTACACCCAAAACTAATAAAAATAATGCTGAATGTAAACTGTAATTAAAAAATAAAATTGCCTGACCTATGGTGGCACAGTGGATAAAGCTTGACCTTAAATGCTGAAGTCATTGGTTCAAAACCCTTGGCTTACCTGGTCAAGGCACATATAAAAGCAACTACTAGGAGTTGATGATTCCTACTTCTCCCCTGCCCCTTTTCTCTCTCTCTCTCTCAAAAATCAATAAATAAAATCTTAAAAAAATTTTTTAAGTTTTTAAAAAAAATTGTTTGTTTATTCTTTGGTTTTAAATTTCAATTTTACTGCATTTTGCCCTAAGGAAGTAATGTATCTGATTTTCTACTGCAACAAGTTACACTAAATAAACCATGTTCAAATAGTGCACAGAATTTTAAAAAGTAAACTTGAATACTACCCTATAAGAGGGTGTCAAAACTAAAAGATAATCTTATTCCCTTTATAAATATAATTCTCTAAACATGTCATGGACTTAGTCAAAATTGTGTCCTCCAATAAACTACTTGGGGACCTATGTTTAATCTTTATACTCAAACCCTGGCACAGTGAATACTAACAGGTTGTTCAATACATAAATCTTATTTTTATTTATTTATTTTTTAATTAATTTATTTATTTACAGAGACAGAAAGAGAGTCAGAGAGAGGGATAGACAGGGACGGAGAGATGAGAAGCATCGATCATTAGTTTTTCATTGCACATTGCGACACCTTAGTTGTTCATTGATTGCTTTCTCATATGTGCCTTGACCGCGGGCCTTCAGCAGACCGCGTAACCCCTTGCTTGAGCCAGCGACCTTGGGTCCAAGCTGGTGAGGTTTTGCTCAAACCAGATGAGCCTGCACTCAAGCTGGCGACCTCGGGGTCTCAAACTTGGGGCCTCAGCATCCAGTCTGACGCTCTATCCACTGCGCCACCGTCTGGTCAGGCCATAAATCTTATTTTTATTATCTATTGTACATTTATTTATGATGACTTTTAAATAAATGAACAAAATCACATGGATTTCTTATTTTTCAGCTTTTAAAAATTTCTAATTTATTTATTTATTTTTGGTATTTTTCTGAAGCTGGAAACCAGGATAGACAGTCACACAGACTCCCGCATGCGCCCGACTGGGATCCACCCGGCACGCCCACCAGGGGGCGACGTTCTGCCCACCAGGGGGCGATGCTCTGCCCATCCGGGGCATCGCTCTGTTGTGACCAGAGCCACTCTAGCACCTGGGGCAGAGGCTAAGGAGCCATCCCCAGCGCCCGGGCCATCTTTGCTCCAATGGAACCTCGCTGCGGGAGGGGAAGAGAGAGACAGAGAGGAAGGAGAGGGGGAGGGGTGGAGAAGCAGATGGGCGCTTCTCCTGTGTGTCCTGGCCGGGAATCGAACCCGGGACTTCTGCACGCCAGGCCGACGCTCTACCACTGAGCCAACCGGCCAGGGCCTCTAATTAATTTTTAAATTGAGTTTATTGGGGTACAGGTTCAGGTGAGCAACTCATTAAAACATCATCTGCACCCTGTATTATGTGCCATCACCCAAAGCAAAGTCTCTTTTTTCCCTAGCCCCCCAACTTTGCCCATCTCCACCTACCCTCACCCCCCTTTTTAATTTTCACCACACTGTTGTCTAATACATTGTCTTTTTTATTCAATTTATTTGGGTGACACTGGTTAACATAATTATACAGGTCTCAGGTGCCCAATTCTATTTGTAATTCTAACAAATCTCTGCGCACCGTATTGTATGTTTATCACCCCCTATGTTAAGTCTTAATCATTGAGGAGAAAAGGCTATCATAAGACTAAAAAAGATTCATAGAACTATTTCTCTATTTAAAAAAAATAGAAAAATAATATAGTAGGAAAATATTTTGTTCTAGATTGGCCACTCTATGAGGATTTAAAACCATCACTAGATTTTATATACTCTAATCCAGCGGTTCTCAACCTGTGGGTCCTGACCCCAGCGGGGGTCGAATGACCAAAACACAGGGGTCGCCTAAAGCCATCAGAAATACATATATGTGTAGTGAAAATTAAAAAGGGGGGTGAGGGTAGGTGGAGATGGGCAAATGTACATATATGTATTTCCAATGGCTTTAGGCGACCCCTGTGTTTTGGTCGTTCGACCCCTGCCGGGGTCGGGACCCACAGGTTGAGAACCGCTGCTCTAAGTCCCAGGCCAATATCCAGTTCACTAAGACTAAAGGGAACCTTGAAGACCATAGGAAACCTGCAAACAGTCTCTTTTTTCCCCAGACTCTTATGACATGTCATTACTCTCTCTCCCACGGATCACTAAGTCATGTTGTAATATTTTATGTGCATATTGTGTCTCCCATACGAGACTCCGACCAACAGAGAACAAGGAGTGTCTTATGTTCTCCACAACATTTCATACAGGCTTTTTACTTCCCCATTTCCACTTTTCTCATTGACATAGAATCAGTCAATGAATGTTGTGTGACTGACTCTGTATTCTTAAACAACATCTTTAAAAAAGCAAAATAAAATGATCACAAGTAGTCTTGAAGTTACACAGAAATAAATACAAGTTCCAAAATGTCGGCCAAACATAAGGAGCCTGTGAGACAGCAGTCCAGTTGAGTCTGTTAAGACAGTGGAACTCGCCCTGGCCGGTGGCTCAGCGGTAGAGCATCGGCCTAGCGTGCGGAGGACCCGGGTTCGATTCCCGGCCAGGGCACACAGGAGAAGCGCCCATTTGCTTCTCCACCCCTCCGCCGCGCTTTCCTCTCTCTCTCTTCCCCTCCCGCAGCCGAGGCTCCATTGGAGCAAAGATGGCCCGGGCGCTGGGGATGGCTCCTTGGCCTCTGCCCCAGGCGCTAGAGTGGCTCTGGTCGCAACATGGCGACGCCCAGGATGGGCAGAGCATCGCCCCCTGGTGGGCAGAGCGTCGCCCCTGGTGGGCGTGCCGGGTGGATCCCGGTCGGGCGCATGCGGGAGTCTGTCTGACTGTCTCTCCCTGTTTCCAGCTTCAGAAAAATGAAAAAAAAAAAAAAAAAAAAGAAAAGACAAGACAGTGGAACTCCTTTTCCATGACTCACTCGCCTATCAGATTAGTACAAGGTCCTTCTTCTATGCCCCAAAATATCAGAGGCAACTGTGCAATCCAGTGTGCCCCAAACTCCCATTGCTTCCAGGTTCTGCTAGTCAGGAAGAAGCCTGTGCTTTAATCAATTAACATTATGACTATCGCCTAACCAGGTGGTGGTGTAGTGGATAGAGCATCAGACTGGGACCTGGACAACCCAGGCTGGAAAGCCCAAGGTCACTGGCTTGAGCACAGGGTCCCTGGCTTGAGTGTGGGATCATAGACAAAATCCCGTGGTCTCTGACTTGAGTCTAAAGGTCGCTGTCTTGAAGCCCAAGGTCGCTGGCACAGCAAGGGGTCTCTTGCTCTGCTACAGCCTATCCTCACACCCCACCCCTGTCAAGGCACATATGAGAAAGCAATCAATGAATAACTAAGGTGCCACAACAAAGACTTGATGCTTCTCATCTCTCTCCCTTTCTGTCTATCTGTCCCTCTCTCTGACTCTCTGCCTCTATTAAAATAAATAAATAAATAAATAAATAAATAAAATTATGATTATCATCTAAGAGCCTAATGATTATAAACTTGAACACTGATGGAGGAAATGATCACTGGAAAGGACTAATATTCTACTCTTCATTCTTCCTGTTACCAGCCACCAAGAGGAGAGGAGGAAGGAAAGAATAACTTACTTTAAGCAGCCAGGTCAGAACTGAGTCACGATATGGAACAAATTTATTCTTGTTTTTGCCAGCACTCTGATCTGCTAGGGCCGAGATAACCAGACCAAGCGTTGTGAGGGACCTGCATGATGCAACAAATCATAATAACCATGAAAAATTGAGTATATCAAGTGTCACATTTCAGCGCGAAGATGGAACAGCAAGATGCCTTTGAACCTGCATGAAAACAACACTGTTGTCAGCATTTCACCACTCCCTTTAAAAATACATAAACTCTAAAAGCTAGTGTCCCTCTAACACTCCTGCAAGCAATAAAATTACTTAGCTCAGCTCTTTTTTTCTTTTTCTTTTTATAAATAAAAATGTAGCCATAAACCTTTGGGCCAAGATAACAACATAAACACTACATATCTTTAAGAAAGGAAGCCACAAACACAATATAATTAAAATATAACACAAAAATTATATGTATAGCCCTGGCCGGTTGGCTCAGTGGTAGAGCATCGGCCTGGCGTGCGGAAGTCCCGGGTTCGATTCCCGGCCAGGGCACACAGGAGAGGCGCCCATCTGCTTCTCCACCCCTCCCCCTCTCCTTCCTCTCTGTCTCTCTCTTCCTCTCCCGCAGCCGAGGCTCCATTGGAGCAAAAAGATGGCCCGGGCGCCGGGGATGGCTCCGTGGCCTCTGCCCCAGGCACTAGAGTGGCTCTGGTCGCGACGGAGTGACGCCCCGGATGGGCAGAGCATCGCCCCCTGGTGGGCATGCTGGGTGGATCCCGGTAGGGCGCATGCGGGAGTCTGTCTGACTGCCTCCCCATTTCCAGCTTCAGAAAAATGCAAAAAAAAAAAAAATTATATGTATATAATTGCACATATATATATAAATCTATATATATATCGCCATTCAATATTAACATGGAACCTGCATGATGGTGTTTTACTATCAGCTGGATATTGATGACTCATTATCTCACTATGGTTCCTTCTGGGAGCCACAAAGATTCCTTCCCACAGGAGCTAACAGTTTGGCCAGAGGTAAAAAATATAACCATACAAAAGAAGTGGTACAAAATATCACCCCATAAAGCCCTACTGTAGTGGAATAATAAGAACCACAGCAGTTATAAAGGGGAAAATCAATTCTGTTGTCTGTTCAGACAGTGACATCCAGGTCAAGATCAACAGCTAGCCTCTGACAAACCTTTGTTCTTTGCTATAGTTTAGACTAGCAGGTCTCAACTGAAGGGGACTATGCCTCCCCAGGGAGCAGCTGACAATACAGTTTGAGTTGTCACAACTGAGGGTGGGGGAGAGGTGGCAGATACTACTGCCACCTAGTGGGTAAAGGCAGGAGTGCTGCTAAACATCCTGGAGTAGACAGGACCATTCCCAGGAACAAAGAGCTGTCAGGCCCAAATCTCAATAAGGCCACTCTTGAGAAACCTCTGACTTGACTGAGGCTGTACTTCTCAGCTCCATCAGACATAAAACCAAAACGTAAAATAGGTTCAAACCCATAAAAAAAAATACACATGTGAAAAAAATTCCCAATTATTTATTCATTATTGCATGAATTGGCCCAGCATCTTATTCTTTTAATAACCACAGCTGTTCACCTATTAGGCTACTAATTCAACAAAGCAATAAAAGTAAGTTCCTGGAAAACTTACTTGTTAATATTGCTCCCCTCCTTCAACCTGTCACCGGCAGCGCCAGTCTTTGTTGCCCGCTCACTGCCAGCTAAATCGACCAGGCTCAGCTTGCCCACTTTCTCTCCAGATGTCTAGAAAGTAAATTGATAAATACTAGTTCACAGTTAAAGAATACAAAAGTGATACTCTCTCTACGGAATGAGTTTACCACCAAAATCTTCTATTTAATGAGTGATTGTTATTTCAAACTTAGTTTGCCCTGCTATAAACTAATATGAGAAAACGATACAATCTAGCAAACACATTATTATACAAAATTCTAGTTTTGTATCTAGACAGAATGAAAGTTATCTCAAAAAAAACAACACCCCCTAAAATGACACATTTTTAGGGAACCCAATAAAATTTTCATAGGGAAGTATACAAAAACAATATTTATAAGATATATTTTTTTGTGTGACAGAGACAGAGAGAGAGAGAGAAGGACAGATAACAACAGAGAGACAGGAAAGGAGAAAGATGAGAAGCATCAATTATCATTGTGACACCTTAGTTGTTCATTGATTGCTTTCTTATATGTGCCTTGACCAGGGGCTACAGCAGACAGAGTGACCCTTTGCTCAAGCCAGTGACCTTGGGCTCAAGCTGGTGAGCCTTGCTCAAACCAGATGAGCCCGTGCTCAAGCTGGCAACCTCGGGGTTTCAAACCTGGGTCCTCTGCGTCCCAGTTTGACATTCTTTCCCAGAGGTCTCAAACTCGCGGCCCGCCGAACAATTTTGTGCGGTCCGCAGACTAATCCACGAAGTTCAAAATATTTTGGATAAAATTAAGTAAGCCTAGGGGCCTACTTGTATTTTTCATTTCTCTAGCACCCTAGCTAGATATTAGCTTAGTTAACAGCAGTTGTGATGCGAACTACAGTTTCTGGTCGTTTTGTGACACTGAGTAAACTGCATGTACGATTGTGCTTGTTGTACTGATTTTTTTTTGTTTTCAACTGCAGTGAGAAAAGTGTTGCGTAACAGTTGCCTTTTGTAAACCTAGTGCGGCCCGCCGAATGGCTGTGATCTTGCTCTGCGGCCCACATGCTGAGTTGAGTTTGAGACCCCTGCTCTATCCTCTGCACCACCGCCTGGTCAGGCAGGATATAATTTCTGATACAATTTGAAACTATGCTTAAAATTTTACAAGTATTTACCAATAATTCTAAGGGGAAAATTTGTAATTCTTACTGACATAAAAAAAATTAATCTGATTTTTATACAATAGAAGGGTCCCTCAAAAACTCAACTTTCTGCCCTGGCTGGTTGGCTCAGCGGTAGAGCGTCGGCCTAGTGTGCGGAGGACCCGGGTTCGATTCCCGGCCAGGGCACACAGGAGAAGCGCCCATTTGCTTCTCCACCCCTCCGCCGCGCTTTCCTCTCTGTCTCTCTCTTCCCCTCCCGCAGCCAAGGCTCCATTGGAGCAAAGATGGCCCAGGCGCTGGGGATGGCTCTGTGGCCTCTGCCCCAGGCGCTAGAGTGGCTCTGGTCGCAACATGGCGACACCCAGGAGGGTCGCAACATGGCAACGCCCAGGATGGGCAGAGCATCGCCCCCTGGTGGGCAGAGCGTCGCCCCTGGTGGGCGTGCCGGGTGGATCCCGGTCGGGCGCATGCGGGAGTCTGTCTGACTGTCTCTCCCTGTTTCCAGCTTCAGAAAAATGCAAAAAAAAAACAAAACAAAAAAAAACAAAACAAAACTCAACTTTCTAAAATATTTCATATTACTTATGTAATTTTCTTATCTCATAATTCCAGGTATTAAAAAGCAACCAATGAATGCACAACTAAATGGAACTAAGTGAAATAATAATTTTATGCTTCGCTACCTCCCACCCCCTCTATCAATTCAATGGGAAAAAATTTTTAAAGATATTATACATGTATACATATATATATAGATATTTTCCTTTATGAAAAATATTTTATAAAAATAAAACAAAATAGAAACAGACTCAAAAAACAGAACAGACTGGTGGTTGCCAGAGGGAAGAGGTGAAAAAAGTGAAAGGACTGGGAAGTACAGATTGGTGGTTACAAAACAGTCGTGAGGATGTAAAGCATAGCATAGGGAATATCTCCACTAATATTATAATAACTATGTGTGGTGCCAGGTGGGAAATGGAAATATCAGGGGACACTTTGTAAAGTATATGAGTGTCTAACCACTGTGCTGTACACCTGAAACTAATACGAAATAATATTGAATGTAAACTGTAATTGAAAAGTAAAATTTAAATTAAAAAAAAAAGCTTTATAATAAGTCACACAGGTAACATTTTATTTTCAGCAGCAATACACAGACAAAAAAAGTGAGACATCAATGCCAAATTCTAAAGGCTGGATCATTTTTTAAAACTTTCCTGTAAAACGTACATTTATTTTTATTTCCATAAATAAACATGTTGCTACAAAAGGGTATTCAACTTCCCAAATCAAAAGTACATTTGGTTAAAAAAATAAGTCTTCAGTATGTTTTTTGTTTTATGCTGAAAAGGAAATAGAAAACAAAGAACTTTTTGTTGTTACACTAATCATGCTGTGATGGTAAAAGAAGAAAAATATGCTTTCAGCAAATAAAAATCCTGCCAAAATATAGCACTTTGCCAGGGTGATTATTTTACCTTCTGCTGTTTGAAACTGACTTGCTGGAGGACAAGCAGCATTAAAAAATATGTAAAAGTTCATATTAAAAGAGGCAAACTTGTAAGCCAAACATGTAAGTCAACAGAGAAGTTTTCAGTGAGTAGGAGCATATACATCTCTGACTGTTTACTCTTTTACGTTTCAAAACCAAATGCTCAAAAAATTATTCTACAAATCTAGCACTTTTCTAGTACAATTTATTTCTTCTAATACTTAGCTGCTTAGCAGAAGTACTATTTCAAAACTATCTCCACTGATTCAGCTATATACCAATTAGCTTTATACCATTAGCCAGCATAGTTTCAAGCTCAAAAAACTGCTGTGGCAAAGACTTTGGACCATCTGCTCGTATGACTTCTGCTCTGCCTTCTGTTAGTTGTACAGGGTGAGAACTCAGACTCCCTTGCAGGCCAGGGTTCAGTATGTGACTTAGGTTCTGTCAATTAGACACACTTGCTTAAGATCTGAAAACAGAAGTGAAGAAGAGGACATCCCCCTGCCCCTTTTTGGGGTTTTCTGCTGGCAGGCAGGGTCGTGGAGTCTGGTCCTGGATTGCAGCAGTATGCTGTCCTGGATCACAGCTATGGGACATGCCTAGAACTCAGCTCACAGCACAGTAGGCCTCAGAGGTAGTAGCATCCTGGTCAGTAAGCTCTGTATTGTTCTGGGCGTTTTTTCTAGAGATTCGGTCCAGAATCCATTCCTCCACAGGTGTTCCAACAACTTCGCAGTCACCCAAATCCCTCCTTTAAATCTCTTTCTGTTTACCTAGTATGGCTTTTGTTTCTTGCCTCATGTCCTAAGTGAGACATGTTTGGTTAGGACTTTAAGTCCTCTAACAGATGAAAGGAATAAGATAAACCATAATCCACATTAAAAATTGTTTTAAAAAGTCATACGACACCTACCCCAGACTTCACATCATACAAAGTATGCGTGAGGGTGATTTTGAAGACCGCATGGGATCGACTGCTCTCCTCATTCATGTTGGTTGCAGCAACTGTACGAGATTTGTTACCCTCAGACATCAAAGACTCAATATCCTAAGTGAAAACAAGTTCCAAACACATTTCATTATTTGTCTAATATACATTAAACTCTTCTTACTACAAAAATACATTGTAAGTTTCACTACTTAGCGAGCCATGTTTGGCATTTACACTTTGTTCATCAATGAACATTAAACCCCACAGAGTACAACAGCCATTACTGCCCGTATGTATATATACACACTATTTTCTGTACGTGAAGATAAAGTGGTGGCTCTGAGAATTAGAAAAGTTTAGACGCTACATGTTGAGTCTTACAAAATGGACAAATATGCCATGCCAATCTTCATCCAATCTAGAAACTTGAAAAAATTTTGTTCCTTCAATTACAGAAGTAATAGAAGTTAACTGTTAAATCATATTAGATTACACAATAATTTGTAACCCCTTCAAGCAGGCAGAGAATTACCTCCCTAACTTGAAGTATATCTTACCAGACCTCATTTTTTAAATAAAAACATCAAGAAACTAATTCTCTGTGCTACTCTGTTGCCATTACTGCTAAAGTAGTGACAGCATGATGCAATATAGAAACATCATGGGATCTTTATTTGTAAAAATGTTATATACTCTAAAACAGTTCCTTATCCAATCTGAATTTTTGTTTCATAAGTAACAATACAGAGCTATAACATCATCTACCTTACAAGGACTTATTGAGGAACAAGAAAGAGGGTAAGTCTGAAAGAGTTCACAAGTTGCCTCCTTTTATCCAGTCTCTTCCTCTTTCCAGTAAAGGAACTTACTCCTCAGTGAGCATATAGCAGCACAACATTTCCCAGATAGCCCCTGCAGCTCAGTCTGGCCATATGACTAGTTTTAGTGAATGAGAATTAAAGTATAATACAGGTCACTGGCAAGTCTCCTTAAGGGAGTAGGGATGCTGTTGCATCTTGGTTCTGAACCATCATGAACTGTAAGAACAAAAACATTTCTATACAGTTGATAGGAATCTAGGTTCCTAATGGCATATTTGGGGCCACCATACCAGCCCTTCCACCATTTATTCTTTCATTCATTCATTTGTTCACTCTAATATATATTGAAAGCACCTACTGTGTACTAAGTACATTTTAAGATACTGAGAACACAGAATGACCAAAATATTATATAATGATTCATATCCCAAAGAACTTAAATCTCGTTATATTTTTCTGCTTATGTAGCCAATACAGTCCTAACTGACACACATATATTAAAACCTTTAAAAATCCTAAGTTTCTATTTTGTTGCAGAAGTAAAAAAAATAATAATAATAATGTTTAAGGGAAAAATTCAGCATTATAAATAAAATGGCCTGACCAGGTGGTGGCGCAGTGGATAGAGCGTCAGACTGGGATGCGGAAGGACCCAGGTTCGAGACCCCAGGGTTGCCAGCTTGAGTGTGGGCTCATCTGGCTTGAGCAAAAAGCTCACCAGCTTGAACCCAAGGTCACTGACTCGAGTGGGGGTTTACTCAGTCTGCTGAAGGCCCGCGGTCAAGGCACATATGAGAAAGCAATCAATGAACAACTAAGGTGTCACAACGAAAAATTGATGATTGATGCTTCTCATCTTTCTTCGTTCCTGTCTGTCCCTGTCTATCCCTCTATCTGACTCTCTCTCTGTCCCTGTAAAAAAAATTAAATAAATAAATAAATAAATAAATAAAATGTCTCAAAGTAAAAACATAAACTGCAAAAAGATATACCATAAATCGGCACCAGAATGGATAAAAATCACAACTTTATAGATTCACTCTAAATCTATTTTAGACCCATTAAATCTGACAATGCTGAGGCTTAATGTAAAAGCTTTATCCTATTTAGCCTACATTTATTCACTGGTCTCCAATCTGTTGTCTCCTGCATGAACTCTGTATTGAGCCTTTTAATTATTTAAACAAGCAAAAGTTCTTTTTATAGTTTCCAATCTCCTCTGAGCTCTCAAAAACAATCTTGATCTCTCACCAACACTGCATATATATGCTCTCAAATAATCATTATTCATATAACAAGACCTAACATTTCTGTAAATATTTTCTAGTTTTCAAACACTTTTAACATGCATTATCCCATCTGATCTCCTCTAGGAAGCCTTTCCAAACAACCCCACCCAGCAGCTACATATCCATTTAAGTTAGGTACCCCTCCTTGAAACTGCACTGAACCTTGAATATGCATCTATCACAGCACTTAAAACTGTGCTCTTTTATAATACCTTTATAATATTTATAAGCAGCTTGAAGTAATGGGTCACTTCATTCATTTTTTTATACCTGCAGCACCTAGTACAATGTCGGGCACATAATAGGTAGTCAATAGATACTTACTAAATGAAGTAACTAACGTTAACGAAATAAAGTATCATTGACCAAATGATAGAATTGACTAATGAACAAAGAAACAAATAAACCTACCTTGTAAAATAGTAAAAAAATAAATAAAATTAATTTCCATTTTAAAATCTAGGACAAAGAGGGTAGGTGAGGAAGAGTAAATGATCCAGAGTCACACAGGAGTCACACAAAAGGATTAAGTATCACTAGATTAACATTTTCTGACTCTTAATACAATGAACATTAATTACATCACGCATGTCACCCTAACCCCACTCCCCCAATGCGCAAAGCCTGATGGACTCACACAAAGCAGAACAGTGAAGTTTGAAAACAAAGAGAACTAACTAAAGGCCAGTAAGTGATTCTCTCATATGAGAAACAGGCTTTGGAATCGCAACTCAGTGCATACATTTTATTTCATTAAATTCACTAACTCACAAGCAACTTCATTATTTTATGTAGTACTACTAAAAAAGCTGACATTTATCATTGAAAGGTACATCACAGTTTTAGAGCTCATGAAACCAAAAATATGTATGTCTCACAATAGACGAATAGGTATGGCTTGTAAATGTACACCTTCTCTCACAATTAAACTGTCCTGACAGTGTTTTAAGTAAAAATTTTTGTAAAAAGTAATTTATCAAGTCATGCTGCTATAATTTTTAATTTCAAAAATAATAATCACAAATTTTTAAAAATTGTTACACTGAATTCAGTTAGTTTATATAAAATATGTTGTTACCTTATAGCTTGTGACAGCCAGTTTAGAAAGTCCATCGACATAGGGTCCCAACACACTGTGCTCCCTTACTTTTAATGTTTGACGGCTTCTGTTCATTAGAAACAAAAAAAAAATCTTTAAACAATAACCTGTATTCTAAAGGATTCAACTGTGCCCCACAAATTATATACTGGATTCAACAAAGATCCCAAATAAATAAAACCAACTGACTTGATCCCAGAAGAATTTAAACCAAAAGTTAAAATCTTGACTGGTAACAAAAACTCCATAATGTGGTAAAATATCACATCATTCAAAAGGGTACACTGTGGGATGTCTATTTACTACCACAAAGAATGCAGAGTCAAATAAATACAAACAATCGACTTGTCATATCACAGAATGTGGTAGAGAGCAGAAACTCTATAAATGTTAACTGTACAAGAAAGGAAAATTACAGACCAACCTCAATCACAAATAAAGACAAACTAAAGGTGACAAATAACGAATCTGATGAGAATTAACAAACTTAAAATCGGGCTTATCTTGGGGTTGTCAGGATTTTTTAGCACTGGAAAAATATTCACGGCCTTTACCATATTGATAGACAGATGGGGGAAAAATCCATGCATGATCATTTCAATAAATGTGGGAAAAACTATTTAATAAAATTAAATACTCATATGATATTTTTCTTTGAAGAATCCAATGAACAAGGTGAACTGAGGAGCGGAATAGAGACAAAGGTGGGATCAAAGGGACCAGGGGGAAAGCAGACAGACAGAAAGGGGATGAGAGGATGGGATCAGAGAATGGAAAGAGATTGGTGAAACTATATACACATAACACGGTGTTATAAAGAGCGGAAAAGCAAATCCTGGATGGAAGGGGGAAGGGCATGGGAGGAGGGGGTAAAGGGGTGGTTCAGGGGCACATGGGGGTGGGGGATGTACTCGGTGGGATATTTGAATCTATGTAAACACATTATATTAAAATAAATAAATAAATAAAATTAAATACTCATTCATGATTAAAAAATAAATAAGCCTCTTAGCAAACAAAGGACTGATAAACCCAGGGAAGGACAGCTGCCAAAAACCTAGAGCACACAGTAGTGATAGCAACCAAAAATACTAAGATGTACTTGCTAATGATATAATCATATGACATGTTTATTATATCGCAAGAAAACTCTTTAAGAAATAAAATCATTATAATGTATTGTTGATGGTGAGATTACAAGTGATTCTTATTATAATACTTAACATTCTCTAGTGTTGGATTCTTTTGGCATCCTAGGATGAACCACTAAAAACATTGCTATGTTTTTATGATAACTAGGATAAAATGGTGCATACAGTAGACATAGAACAATTATTTACCTCAGTTCTGACTTCAGAATACAGTCTAACTTTTTCCTTTCCCTTTTTCCCTTTATCTCAAAGATAATGAGTACTGTATTATCTCCTAAGTAAAACATAATTACATCATTACACAAAGTACATGCTGAAGTAATAAAATTAGTACTTGAGTAACAAAACAAAGTTCTCTCAAACAGTCATTCACTGAAAAAATATCACTTCTATAGATTTTTTTAAAGAGAAAGACGAGAGAGAGCGAGAAAGGAGGGGAAGGATTAGGAAGCATCAATTTCATAATAGCTACTCCTCATATGTGCCTTGACTGGGCAAGCCCAGGGTCTCAAATCAGCAACCTCAGCATTCGAGGTCGATGCTTTATCCACTGTGCCAACACAGGTCAGATTCACCTTTATAGTCTTTAATCTATTTACTTCAACTGTTCGGAAGCACTACAGCAACAACAAAAACCTCAAGACCTGCCATGGGGGAAACAACTATAACAACAGCTAACACTTATTTCGCACTTACTATGTGCCATGAAAGTTCTAAGACCTCAAGTCTGGCTTCACAGCAGCCCTCTGAGACAGTACGTAACATTACCCTACCCTCTGTACAAATGAGGCCTACAAAGCGTACCTTCCTCAATAAGTAACAATTACTGGACCTAGATCCAGAGCTAGGTAAACCCAAAACCCAAGCTACAAATTACTAAACTATACACAAGACAAACATATAAGAAATTATTTAAGACTGAAAAAACTGTAGATAAAGTTTAAGCTATGCCACACAAGCACTGTGGAATACAAAACACAAGAATGAAGCCAGCTAAGAATTTCTGAGTAGGTCTGGACTGGGTCTCTAAGAAAATGATGGTCTTCACAGAGGTGAAAGTGCAAGAAGTATTCAGAGGAAAACCAGAAAAAGTTCAAGAGCACACTATTCAGCAAGATGCAGATGCTTACACCATACCCATCCTTCTCCAGCCTCCTTTAGTGCCTATGCTGATTTCCAGGCATACTGCCCTCCAGCCACACTGGACAGCTGGGTCGCTCTCCAAGCAAAGGATTTCTACAAACATCTTTGGCATGGGCTGCCCCTGTGCTTGAATGGTTCTCACCTAACTGCTCTGTGAACAAACTCCTACTCGGCACAAAATTCATCAAGCACCTTCTATTGAATCTTTCCTTCTTTGGGCAAAGACACTCATTTTGACTGAGCAATAATTCACTGGGCTTCACAGCCTCTAAGACCACCTTTCCTTGATCATCCTCCTCTTCATCCAAACACAACTAAATGTCGTCCATTATCCTCCGCACTTTCTGTTAGCTTTGGCTCATTTGGCTCTTTGACCTCCTGAACACTGTTTGTACATCAGTAAGTCACAGCTGTAGTTATAGTTATTATCTGTTTCTTTCTCTCCATTGTTGCACTTCCTTAAAATCTGACCTCAAAGAATGCTCTGTGCAAAGAACAGATTTCCTCAGATACCTCTTATCTTCCTCATTAGGCTCAGACATGACTGCAGAAAGAGAACATTTTTTAAGTCTTTCTAATACTTGTAAGTCACTTTTATCTCAAAGTCTATACCATAATATGGGACTTTTTTTTAAATATGGAAATCCTTAAAATTAACTATCCTGCAGTCTAGGCTTCTATCTCTATGCCTCTCTTGCACTTCATAACCTGAAAACAGCTGAATTCCCCCTGAAATTTCTTGGTTAAAAAAAAATTATAAGGGGGTGTAGGATGAGATGGAAGATAAATGGTGATGGATAGAGACTTGACTTGGGGCGGGTGAACACACAATACAGTGTACAGATGATGTGTAGTAGATTTGGGCACCTGACACTTGTATAATTTTGTTAACCAGTGTCACCACTCCAACAATTCAATAAAAAGAAAAAAGATAAAATAGAAAAAAATATAGTATATTATAATAATAATAATAATAATAATTACCTCCTTGATTAAGGATTCCAGTTATCCTGATACTAAGTAACTTAATTTTCATTGCACATTTTGTGTTTGTGGCTTTGGATGTACATGAGAAAGGCAACGTGACCCAAATGCATACTGCTCAACCACACCGCCCAGCCACATCTCAGCCTTCATTTCAAAAGCCCAGAATTGGCTGCAGGAAGCCATTCAGTGCAAATCACAAAAATAATAACTAGATAACCAGATAAAATCACAAAGACAATAACTAGATAAAAAACTCTCTACTAGAGTTCAATATAAAAAAAATTTCACTTATGCCAATTTATTAAGTCTGTTTGAGTCCAAAATACTATAATATTAAAGTATGAAAGTCATTTACCCTTTGGGATCAAGAAGGTCTCTGACTTTTTCATTATAAATTTCCATATAGGACACTTCTACTTTAAAACTCTGCTCTTCATTTTCCTCTTTCTGAGTTCGTTCAAAGAGTCCACTGCAAAGTCTTGGGATTAATCCCGGTTGGTCAGCTGTGCCCATCATGGTGTAAGACTTTCCAGACCCTAAAAAATGAAAATCACAGTTATCCCTGTCTCTTTGAGAAGTTGAAACACATAAACCTCTTTCCAGTGCCCATAATAAATTACTAGCAGTTAGGAAAATGCTCAAAATAAAATAAGAAATATTCCCAAATATAATGATGAGACTAAGCACTGAAGTTTTCCTACTGAAAAAAACCCACCTCTTCAGCCATCTTCAGAGTTTAAAATTATTACCTAAAACAACTGAAAAATAATTTCCTAAAATCAACTGGGAAGATCCATATGATCAATAATATTATTGTGCCTGCTCTCAACCACTAACCAGACCACAAAAAATGTGTTATCCTAAAAGACCCCAGGGCAAAGGAACCTACGACCCTTTGGTAATAGTGTAGAAACCAGGGTAATCTCCTACTATAAAATTATCTTCTCCATTGTATCAAGAATACATATTCATTAAAGACAATTTAGAAAATACCAGAAAATAGAGAAAATCCAAGCACTCACAGTCTTAACTAAGTATAATTCTTTTTCCTTTTTTAGTAGCAGTGACTTTATAAACATACTTTTAAATACAAGTTGCTGCTTTTGTTACCTGATACATCATCATTATCATAATACCTAAAACTACTATCCCACTTCCTATGTACCAGGTCTTTTCAAAAAGCTTTCACAGGTTAACTCACTGTGCAACCCACTAAGAGAAGTCTGTAATTATCAACATTTTACAGACAAGGAAACTGACGTGCAAGTTTCACAGCCCGTCAACAGCAGGAACAGAGTTGGAGCTGGGATAACCTGGATCAGAGTCACTACACTTAAACCACTATACGCAATGCCTGTGAAAAATACCAGAAGCATTTTTCCATGAAGAACAGTTTTCAATTGGACAAGCTATACAATGTACCCTCAAAACAGTGACTCCTTCACTTGAAGTAGATTTTCTTTCCTGTTGACTACAGACACAGAAGTCAAAATGCTTCTTATCAGTCATGATTGATAAGATACTAACAATATCTACAGGCTATTCTGCTGTGATCTTTAAAGTTTAAATATATATACATGTATTATTGAATATTACCAGTCTGTCCATAGGCAAAAATACATGCATTGTAGCCATCAAAAGCATTTTGAAGAATATTCTCCCCAAGGCACTTAAAGACATCGTCTTGACCTAAAAAAGAGAAAGACACAGAAAAAGAATGTTTTAAGCCCAAACTACATATGAACAATTTTTAAAAACCCTCAAAAATGCACTTTTTCCAACTTATCTCTAAAAAAAGATTTTTAAACATGATAAATACTGCCAAAGGCTAATGTTCTTCAGGATATTTCTAGTTTAGCACATGAGAGAAAATGAGTAAAAATTCCTGATAATATAAACTTGAATTAATAAACACTGACCAAAAAATCTTCTGTAATGCAAAAAGCTAATGAACTGCTAATTTTATAAATTGTGATTATAAATATCCAATATTTAAACTTGGGATCTAGGGGCTCTGAAATTAACTCTATACCAGTCAGCTAATGCTTTTTTCAGAGGGTACTAGAGTTCAAAACATCATGTATATAAATCCCCTCTCCTTTTCCTTAATGATATTTTTCTATTTGGAAACTTTTTTCCTGGCCAGCTGGCTCAGTAGTAGGGTGTCGGCCTGGCATGTGGATGTCCTAGGTTTGAATCCCAGTCAAGGTACACAGGAGAAGTGGCCATCTGCTTTTCCACCCCTCCTCCCTCTTCCCTCCTACAATCATGTCTCAATTGGTTTGAGTGTATCAGCACTGGGCACTAAGGATGGTTTGGTGGAACCACCTTCTCAGGCGCTAAAAATAGCTCAGTTGTGAGCATGGCCCCAGGTGGGCAGACCACTGACCCCAGATAGGGTTTGCCAGGTGGATCATGGCCAAGTCGCATGCGGTAGTCTGTCCCTCTAACTCCCTTCCTTTTACTTGGAAAAGAAGAAGAAGGAAGAAGGAAGAAGAAGAAGGAGGAGGAGAAGGAGGAGGAGAAGGAGGGGGAGGGAAGGAGGAGGAGGAGGAAGAGGAAAGAAGGAAAAAAGGAAATATTTATTTATTTATTTATATATGTTTTTTAATAATTTTTATTTATTTTTTATTTATTCATTTTAGAAAGGAGAGAGAGAGAGGGAGGGAGAGAGAGAGAGAAGAGAGAGACAGAGAGAGAGAAGGGGGAGGAGCAGGAAGCATCAACTCCCATATGTGCCTTGACCAGGCAAGCCCAGGGTTTCGAACCAGCAACCTCAGCATTTCCAGGTCGACGCTTTATCCACTGCGCCACCACAGGTCAAACTATTTATTTATATTTTTTAATGAGCTGGTAAGATAGAAATGGCCTTACCAGACAGAAAATGCTATACTGGAATAAAATTTCAAGTCTCTTTATAAAAAAATTATAGCTGTAAAAAAAATACATATATATAGTTGTGGCTAAATTCACGGGTAGCTTGTTTTACCTCTGTAGCCACATGTTTGAAACCAGTGGTATTTGGAACCCAGTGATTCTCCAGGGACTCCTTTTTTTTCCACTTTCCTTTCTCAGTGGCAATTTTAAATTACAGGGTCTACAATATATACCAGCTAGGACAGGGTGGAAGATATTAAAAATTTCTTCTAGCTTTCTGCCATGGACATAAATAATAGGGTCGAATGCTCTTCTACAGGCTAAATTAAATATGCCATTCAACCTCAAGTCTTGAATACTGTGATAATGTTCTGATTTATAGGAAATATATATTTGGTCATTCAAAATCCTTAGAATTTCCAAAGCGTTAAAATTAATAAATATGTCTTGTTATATTGTTGAGTTTACTTTTGGGCTAGACCCATGGATGGGGGCTAGTTGGCAGGAGAACCAGTCATGTGATTAGAGGCTGGAGGCAGAATCAATCATCATTGACCAATGATTTAATCAGTTATATCTAGGTGATGAAGCCTCCATGAAAACCAAAAGGACGGGGTTTGGAGAGCTTCCAGG
This sequence comes from Saccopteryx bilineata, assembly GCF_036850765.1. Lineage (NCBI taxonomy): Eukaryota > Metazoa > Chordata > Mammalia > Chiroptera > Emballonuridae > Saccopteryx > Saccopteryx bilineata. The sequence continues at coordinate 160,439,502 of NC_089490.1, forward strand.
TTGGTGAACATGTGGAGATTTCAGGAGGGTAGTGCACCTGGCGAGAGCATGGGAGCCACGTGCCTTTCCCCACTCCTGCCCCGTGCATCTCTCCCATCTACCTGTTCCTGGGTTATGGCTTTTTCATACTGAACTGGTAACCTAGTAGTAAAACTTTTCTCTGAGTTCTATGAGCCACTCTAGCAAATTAACTGACCCCAAGGAGGAGGTGGTGGGAACCTCCGATTTAGAACTAATTGGTCTGAAGTACAGGTAACAACCTGAACTTGTGACTGGTGTCTGAAGTGGGGCGTGAGGGTGCGGGAACAGTCCTGTTGGACTGAACCTTTAACCTGCGGGATTTGATGCAATCTTCAGTTAGACTATGTCAGAACTGAGTTAATTATAGGACACCCACCTGGTGTCTGCAACATTGCCTAATGGTGGTGGGGAGACACCTCTGCCCCCACAAACACACTTTAAATATGAGACACCTGGATGCTATTAGTTTTGTTATGTTTTATGTGCTATAAATAGCATTCCACTATGCCTCACTTCCTAGTTAATTTACCAGATTAGTACCTCATCATCATACTTCCGATACCGAAGCATTCCTTAAAGTCATCACTAGGGCCCTGGCCGGTTGGCTCAGCGGTAGAGTGTCGGCCTAGCGTGCGGAGGACCCGGGTTCGATTCCCGGCCAGGGCACACAGGAGAAGCGCCCATTTGCTTCTCCACCCCTCCGCCACGCCTTCCTCTCTGTCTCTCTCTTCCCCTCCTGCAGCCAAGGCTCCATTGGAGCAAAAATGGCCCGGGCGCTGGGGATGGCTCTGTGGCCTCTGCCTCAGGCGCTAGAGTGGCTCTGGTCGCAACGTGGCGACGCCCAGGATGGGCAGAGCATCGCCCCCTGGTGGGCAGAGCGTGGCCCCATGGTGGGCGTGCCGGGTGGATCCCGGTCGGGCGCATGCGGGAGTCTGTCTGACTGTCTCTCCCTGTTTCCAGCTTCAGAAAAATGCAAAAAAAAAAAAAAAAAAAAAAAAAAAAAAGTCATCACTAGGCCAGTAGATCAAATTACCCTTCATTTTTGAAACAACTGTAGTACTAAAAACCAATACAATGCGACACTCAATATTTAAAAGAGATTGCTTAGAAACAGATGTCGTAATCAGTTAGGAATAAAGGAAATAAAAGGCTATCCCTGTAGTCCTAAACTTCTGGTGAAAAGGGGGCTTGAAACAGTCATCATTGAAGAGAGTTAGAGAAAAAAAATTCCAGAGCAAATTTAGAAAGGACACGGTATATTCCTCTTCATTAAAGAGAGAAAACAGAACACCAAAAGCTTCAATGATCTCCTCAAAGTCACAGAGGCAGTCAGGAGCAGAGCCTGGGTTAAACTCAAGGTTTCATCTTTTCCATGGCTCTTCGTCTGTTACCCCAAGCTGCCTCTGTGGATCACATCACAGACATCTGGGGGAATCGAGTGGCTACTGTGTGCTACTGGTGCCACAGAAGGCCTGGGATGCACCTGAGTAAGATAACCTTAACTGAGTACCCTCTCAACCTAACTTGATCATCTTAAACCAAGAGCAGTGCACAGTGAAGCTCCCATTTCCCAACCAATGCAAAAACTCTAACAGCAAAAATTAGAGGAAATTCTCTGTGTAGTTTATAAAGTTATGAAAATAATACTATGATAATTTATGGAAAAAACCACATTAAAACACCTTTTCTAGGTCATCAGTAGTTACTAGTATGCTGTACTCTTACCTGCATACTTTTCTTTGACAGATTCATCCATAGACCAGAAACAGTGATCATATGCAAACACCTGTTGAAAAATAAAATATAGTGTGTATTAAGAACAAAATCTTAACATATTTATAATATTATAACAATGTCATAACATTGACAACATTGTTCATAATAGTGAAATAAAAACAACTTAGTGTCTCACAATGAAGATAATTAAGTTATTTATAATACAGTCTTATAATGCACAACGAATGTTTTTCAACTGTTAGTCTGTGGACCAGTGGTGGTCTGCCAGAAATTTCGTGCCAGTCTGCAAGAAAGTTAACCACCCAGATGTTGTATGAAGATTGCAGGCCCAATGATTATAGACTGTGTATAATCTTCATACAGCATCTGGCTGGCTAAGTCTTTCATGAACCCGTGGTTGAAAAACACTGCTATAGATAATATAGAGCTTTTTTCACACAGAAAAATTAACAGAGTTAAATGAAAAAAGAGGTTACAAAACAATATGTACAATATGATGCCTATTACACACACATGCATACACATATACATAAGTGTATTTTTGTATGATAAGGTTAGCATTCTTTGTTTTCTTCTTTGTGTTTTTATGTAGTCTCTATATTTTTACTTTCTCAGAGAAAAAAAGATATTAAAAAAATATAAATGCCTATGTGTGGTGGCGCAGTGGATACAGCATCAATTCGGAACACTGAGGATGCCGGTTGGAAACCCCAGGCTTGCCCAGTCAAGGTACGTATGAGAAGCAATCAATTAGCAACTAAAGTGAAGCAACTACGAGTTGATTCTTCTCACTCTCTCTCCCCTCATTTCTCACTCTCTCATATCAATAAATTAAAAAAATAATGTATAGATGAGCCTGACCAGGCAATGCCACAGTGGATAGAGCATTGGACTGGGATACAGAGGACCCAGGTTCAAAACCCCAAGGTCATCGTCTTGAGTGTGGCTCCTCTGGATTGAGTGAAAGTTTACCAGCTTGAGCACGGGGTTGCTGGCTTGAGTGTGGGATCATGGACAGGACCTCATGGTCGCTGGCTTGAGTCCAAAGGTTGCTCGCTTGAAGTCCAAGGCCACTGGCTTGAGCCCAAGGTCAATGGTGTGAGCAAGGGGCCACTGGCTCAGCTGGAGTCCCCCAGTCAAGGCACACATGAGAAAGCAATCAGTAAACAACTAAGGAGACTAAGGAGCTTCAACGAAGAATTTGATGCTCCTCATCTCTCGCCCTTTCTGTCTGTCTGTCTGTCCCTATCTGTCCCTCTCTCAGTCTGTCACTGTCACCAAAAAAAAAAAAGTTTAAGTGGTTATTACAGTAAGTTGAAAACAGCTATAAAATAGCAGATTCTTAAGTAAATTATAACACATCCATAGGCAAAATGTATAGCTCTAAGATTGTAAAAGGCTGATAAAAAAATGCTCATATATTAATGTAAAAGTTACCGCCATGATCCCATATTTGTACAAAAATCTATACAGACAAAAAGTAGAAAGAATTTACATTAGCCTGACCAGGCAGTGGCGCAGTGGATAAAGCATCAACCTGGGATGTGGAAGATCCAGGTTTGAAACCCCGAGGTTGCTGGCTTGAGCATGGGCTCACCAGCTTGAGCGCAGGGTCGCTGGCTTGAGTGTGGGGTCATAGACATGACCTCATAGTCGCTGGCTTGAGTCCAAAGGTCGCTGGCTTGAAGCCCAAGGTCACTGGCTTAAGCCCAAGGTTGATAGTGTGAACAAGGGGTCACTGGCTCAGCTGGAGCCCCCCCCCAAGTCAAGGCACATATGAGAAAGCAATCAATGAACAACTAAGGAGCTGCAACAAAGAACTGATGCTTCTTATCTCTCTCCCTTCCTGTCTGTCCCTATCTGTCTCTCTCTCTGATTCTCTCTGTCTCTGTCAAAAAGGAAAAAAAGAATTTACAATGGAAATATGGACAGTGGTTAATGCTAGTTGGTGGGACATCATGGATGATTGGTTTAGATCTTTTATGTTTACTAATTTATAAAATGTGCATACTTTTTGGTGACATTTTAAAAGTATTGCTCATTTTTTGGATTTCCTGTTTTATAATTTAGTCTCTTTAATGATTTTAAGTGTAATTGTTCTAAAATTCATTCAGCTGGCATTTTTAATCTTCCGATTTGGTGTCTGTGGCCTTGCTTACAGATACAGTTTTCATCTTGCGCCTTTATATATCAGTTTGCAAATGCACTGGCAGTCTGTATTTTATGGAATACGTCAGTGTTTGTTCTTTCCTCTCCCTTTGGCTGCTTTTATATGACTAGTTATAGTGCCAATCCCAAATACTGAAGCCCAGACTTTGGTCTTCCCAAAGCCCAATGACGTCTCCATTCCCTCCTACGTACACAGACATGAGCTCAATGTTGGTGGCCAAACCCATTTTTTAAGCCTTCATTCATGGTGGAGCTGCACCTAAATCAGTTCTCACATGGGGAGCTTCTCCAGCCCTCACCATATATCAGGACATTTTATTTTCTAGCAGAGTTAGACTTCTATCACCTCTGAGAAACTGTCTGAAGCCAAGGCCCAGCAAACGTGATGCTTCAGTCTCGTTGTCTCCAAAGTTACATATGTTTTTGAATATGATGTGATTTTAATATTTTAAAATATTTTATCTAGCCCAGAGTCTGTCTAAAAGTTAACTTTTTTAACAAAGAAAATTAGATTAGGATGGTAAAGTAAATATAACACATATCCCCCATCCCAACTGAAATTAACTCAAAATGATGGAGAGAGGATGGGAAAGAGCCAAAAGGGGGAAAGGGAGAAAGAGAGGGCAAGTTTTAGAAGCAAGAACGCTTGATTGTACCTGGATCAGAAATTAAGATTCCCTGAAAACAGTTGCAATGAGATTGATGGGGAGTGAGGTGGAGGGGCAGCCACAGCGAGACCACAGGACAAAACACTGCAGAAGGAGATGGTGCAACGAGCAGCCCCAGAAGTGAGAACACCAGAAGAGCAGCAAGCTGAGCAGGAGGGGACCCCAGGTCAGCAACAAAGCAGGAGGACAGGAAAGGAAAATAATCCAGCATCTTTACATAACAAAGATAAGATCAAACTAATAAAATTAATTTTATATATATAAAGAAATAAGGGTCATATTAAAAACTATGTTTTAAATCATTCAGAGTCCCAAACAGCCATGTCTGTACATATTTTTAGCATCAATAATAGAGAATGGAATTACAATTCAACCATAGACTCTAAAATAAAAACAAAACTCCAAGAATGCAGATAAAAATCTGAATTTCCTAGAAAGTTCCAAGTAACTTCAGAGAATGGTCAATTCAAAAATATAGTCTTTCTGTCAGTCCACTTTGGCACACCTATAAATTCTCTGAGATGCAGGGACTGACGCAACCCACTGAAGTTTCTGCAGAAACTGGGCTCAGCTCTAAAATGAACTCTTCATGTTCCCTTGAAGAGGCCGTGGCCCAGGACAGGTTACTGTTGGCCTGAGAAGGTATCCCCAGCTGTCTTGGGAACAACATGGATGAGTCCGCCTAGCATAGTCCTGACCGCAGTTTGGAACAACCAGTGTTGAGTCAATCCATGGTGAACAGCAAAGCACAAAAGGAATCTGTGTTGTAGCTGCCAGAAGATCGGCTATAATTGGTCAAAGTACAACTACAGTTTTTCCATAAACCTCCAGTCCCTCCTATGCCAATAAATGGCTTCGGCTTTATGAATAGGCCAACAGTTTGCATGACTTTTACAAAAGTGACAGAGAGAAAATACGTTGGAGAAGAAAATTACCAGTACTTCAGAAATACGCACCTCATATATCTATATTAAGAATCGCATAATACACCAAATCTCTTACCTTTGGCTGGCTTCTGAGATCCCCAAAAAGATGTTATCGTTGACATGAAAGAAAGGAAAAAATGTTCAAAAAAACCTTTTTTTAGTTTATTATAAGACCTTTTTGGAAGGGTCAAAAATGATACTAAACATCATGTAAATTTTTATTATGAGTATAAAATATTAACTTTAAAATAAAACAGCAATTTAAAATAAATCAATTAATATCTATTACCTAGTAGGGCAGAGTGCTAATTATAAAAAACTTAACTGGTACCTTTCTGGTAGAAGAAAGATTACTTGAACACTGGGTAATTCTTAAAGTACTAATATTTCTTTCTTATACATTCTTTTTATCCTTGTATATGTCGTATAAGTACATATTTAAAACTTCTTTACTTTTCATCATCTGATTTAACTTCGAATTAGTTTTCTCTGTTTTGATGTAGCAGTAGTTAACTCTCTATCTACACAGGCCCTTCTACACAAAATGAATTCTGTCTGGCTAAGGAAAAAAAGTTAAATTAAAGGAACAACCTAATATTTCGCCAGTGAATTTGCTGGATTACTCATTTATTACTCATTACCTATCTGCTATGCTCTCCCAGTTGCTTCTACCCTCCCTCCCTCTGAAACTGCCACTCACATCTCCTCAGAGTACAGGAATATAACTCAATCCAATATAAGTTTGAGGTAGTTTCAACTTAGAGGAAAGTTATATGGAAAGCACAAAGCACTCCCTTCACCCAATTCACCAACTGTTAACATTGCCCAGGCTACTACGTCATTCTCCCACTAACTCCCTCTCCTCTCGTCTCCCTCTCTCTCTATACATGTGTATGTATATATAAATATGAGTATTTATACATACATATGTACACACATATATTATTTTTACTCAACCATCTGAGAGTAAGTTGTGGACATGCCCCTTCACCTCTAAACACTTCAGTGTATAATTCCTAAGAACAATGATGTTCACTTACAAAAGTACAATTTCAAAATCAGAAAATTTAAGAATAAGTGAAAATACTTTTGACACTAGAACAAAACAGAAACAATGTCTGGAGCTTAAAGAATAGCTGGTCTCAGAGGCTCAAAGTGCCAACTCAAACCTAAAACGAGAAAGAGAACTCTACATGGACATGCTTCCTTCCAACTGTCTGTACATCTCCTTGTCCCACTGTCTCATAAAAGATTTTCTCCTAAAATAATATTGTTATTTGTATAAAATCATTTCAGATAACAACACTAACACACAAAAGAATGTCTCACAAATGAGTGACACCTGTCTAACAGATTTTGGAGTAATAGCTAATGTGGTATCATATAAAGGAAAATAATTTCTCTGGAATAAGAGATATGGAAAAACTTCCCTAGGAAAAGACTTGTGAAATACTGGTAGAGGTTACTGACATACGTTATCATTTTTAAAAATTATTTTTACTTATTTATTCATTTTAGAGAAGAGAGACAGAGAGAGAGATAGAGAGAACGGGGGGGGGGGAGCAGGAAGCATCAACTCCCATATGTGCCTTGACTGGGCAAACCCAGGGCTTTGAACCAGCGACCTCAGCATTCCAGGTCGACGCTTGATCTGCTGTGCAACCACAGGTCAGGCCTATCATCTTTTTATAGGTCTTTATAAGCAAAGCAGATTTTCAATTGCTTAGTTATAACCCTAGCTGAGGTCAGAACAGAAACAGCAATATGGGAAATGCCCACATTAGACCAGGCACATTGCATACTACTTTACTTAATTCCTACAATAACTCTGCAAGATGCTATTATCATTCTAGTTTTACAAATGAGAAGCTTTAGGCTCAGAAAAATTAAATGACCTGCCCAAGATACAATAATAAGCTGCAATGAATCTGGGAAGAAAAACTAGATCTCCTGATTCTCAAGTCCATGTTCGTTTCCTCTATCACTGGTCAAAACAGCCTCATCAAGTTTCTTCTAGATTTAAGAATCTATGAGTCATGCCTGACCAGGTAGTGGCGCAGTGGATAGAGTGTTGGACTGGGATACAGAGGATGCAGGTTCAAAACCCCAAGGTCGCTGGCTTGAGCATGGGCTCAACCAGTTTGAGTATAGGTTCACCAGCTTGAGGGCAAGGTTGCTGGCTTGAGCATGGGATCATACACATGACCCCATGGTGGCTGGCCTGAGCCCAAACAAAAGTCATTGGCTTGAAGCTCAAGGTCACTAGCTTGAACCCAAGGTCACTGGCTTGAGCAAGGGGTCTCTTGCTCTGCTGTAGTTCCCCAGTCAAGGCACATATAAGAAAGCAATCAGTGAACAACTAAGATGCTGCAATGAAGAATTGATGCTTCTTGCTTTTCATCTCTCTCTCTTCCTGCCTGTCTGTCCCTATCTGTCCCTCTCTCTGTCTCTGTCACACACAAAAAAGGAATCTATGAGTTATTTATTAACAATTGCTCCTAACAGAAACACTTAAATGTATTAATTTCATCCATTCTTCTTATTACCCAATAAAAGGTTGGCAGCTGGTGCTTATGCTAGTTTAAGTTTACTTATTGATTATATTTACAAACACTCCAAACTGTCTTTTCTGAGAGAAAAGTAAGATATTTGGTAGAATATTTCAATTTTAAGAAATTTTTATACAAAAATCAGCTCTTCCTAGGCAACAACTAACAAATGTGAAGTTCAACAATATATGACACATAACAGAGGAATTCATGAGACTAACCTGAATTCAGACCATAATAATAAAAACAGAAATGAACCAGTAAATTAATTACAAAGCTAAGTTTCCAGCTAGGGATTCTGGTGGCTACAGCAATAAAGCTCAAATAACCTACAGAGCCATTGGAAACCCAAAGATGTAATTACAGCCTTGTACAAAAATAAATAAGTAAATTAATTAATTTTAAAAAATCTTTCAAAATCTAGTTGCAATCCAAACCAGTAATGCCTTGCTTATCCAAAAATTCCTTAATAAGAAACCTCAGCTACCCAGATCACAGTGGAGATTTAGGAAACCAAGAAAGTCACCCCTAGCCTGACCTGTGCTGGTACTGTGAATGAAGTGTTGACCTGGAATGCTGAAGATGCCAGTTTGAAACCCTGGGCTTGCCCGGTCAAGGCATATACAACAAGCATTCAATAAACAACTAAAGTGAAGCAACCATGAACTACTATGAGTTGGTACTTCTCGCTCCAACCCCCTCTCTATAAAATAAAAAAATTAAAAAGCAAAGAAAACCACCCCTAACCAATCAAAAGAGACATCACAAGGTAAAAGCATGAACTCTTAGTTTATCAGCTGAGTTGAATTACTTTATATTGTGGTTATGGCTTAACTTCACTTTGAAATACTTTCAAACTTACAAAAAATTCCAAAAATAGTATAAGGAATTCCTGTGTACCCTTTTTCTAGCTTCTCCAAATGTTAACACCTTAAAGTGCCACAGTTATAATGATCAAAACCAGGATATTAAGCACGAACAAAATTGATCAAATGATCTAGTGCCAACTGATACAATTTTTGCCAACTGCCCCACTGATGTCCTTCTGGTCCAGGATCACACATCGCATGCAACTGTCATGTCTCCTCCAATCTGGGACACTTTGACTTTCATGAACCTGATAGTTCAAGAGGACTGGCCAGTTATTTTGCAGAACGTCCTTTAATCTGGGTCTGGATGCTTCCTCATGACTCAATTCAGGTTATGCACTTTGGCAAGCACAACACAGAAGTAATGCTGTGCCCTGCATCATACCACAAGGCACATGATGATGTCTGTGACTCTGCCCATTTGGTTACGGTAATCTATGGTATCTACTAGGTTTCTCCACCATAACATTACTGGTTTTCCCTTTATAGATTTTTCTTTGGAGGCATTTTGAGATGACATAAATACAATTTCTTCTCATCATACTTTCACCCACAAATTTTAGCATCCATTGATGAGTCTTGCCTAAAACAATTACTGTTTCCCAAATGATAACTGTCTAGTTACTGAAGATGTTAACAGCCCAGGTGGACCAACATGGAGGGATGTGCTTTTTAGGAAGCGAACAGCCTGGGAAACAACAAATGATTTGGTTGCATATTTTGGATAGAACTGTCACCTATAAATAAGCTAGTCACTTCCTTCTATAAACTGACCTGGTTTGTGCTTATTTCTCATTTAAATAATAAATTACAGAAATATACTTGACGTGGTGGTAAACACAATGCAACACAGATAATGTGTTGTAGAATTGTGCAACTGAAACCTGTATAATTTTATTAACCAATGTTACCCCAATAAATTCTATTAAAAATAATTAAATAAATAAAACAAAAAATTTAAAATAAATTACACCAGAAAATAAAGTCATATTATATTCCTAACATTTAGAATGACACCATACAAACAAGAAATTTAATAATAATTTTATGTTAGTGATCTTTGTTAATTTTTGTTAATATTTCTGAAACTTACAAAAATAAAACTGACATTGGATCCAAAAATAAACCACAAAGTACCACATACATTTAAAACATAAAGCAATGTCAACAGAATGACAAGTTATGTCAATGACTACTATCAACTACCAAAATCAAACATTATATCTTAATATCATCACTTCTTTTCATTTTAAAGATTTGAGTTTCTGGGAAATGGCACCGTGAACAGCGCGTCCGACAGCTCTCCCCCAAATCACAACAAATTTATCAACTAGAAACAGAAAAATTTATCCTCGGAGCATTCCGGAGTTCCACACAAACTGATAGCGAAAGGACTGTTATCACTTGAATCTGAGAGACGAGGGTGTGGAGGAATCTACCACAGGGACATTCTTTCAAACTGCAAGGAAGTGCGCCTGTGGTGAGTCAGCCCATATACTTGGGAACCGCGAGCCGCCACGAGCGGCCGACGCGAGCCGCCACCGCGAGCTGCCGCGAGCCCCCGCGAGCCGCTGCCGCGAGCGGCCACCGCGAGCGGCCGCCACGAGCGGCCGCCTCGAGCCGCCGTGCAGCCGCGCGCGCGCCCTGTCCGGTTGAGCACCGCTGACGTTCCCAGCGGCCCGCACACTGCGAGTGGGGGTCGCCGGCCACCGGTGCGCGGAGCGCGTGCCTTGGGCATTCCACGCGCCCAGGGTGCCCTGCTGGCCCGCACACCCAGGGGGCTCCATTATCCTGCGCCTGGTGCGGTCCAGCCGCCAGCGGCGGGGCGAGCGGGAGAGGCTTGGGAGATTCTCTCCGTGGGCGGGGCACCTCACCCAGCCATTCAAGCTAACAATCAAGCGTTGGGGGAGGGGCGCGCGCAGGCAGCCTAAAATACCTTCGGAAGCACAGCTGCGACCCAATCACTGAAATTAGCTTAACCCATAAAATCTGCGCACCCTCGGTTCTAATTGATAAGATCTCTCTCAGTTCAGCGATCCAAGACAAGAGGCGTGATATTTTTTAGTGCCTCTCGCTAAAGGGGCGGGGGCAACTTCTGATTGATAGAGCCTCCATATTCAGGGATAAACGCTAACAAGAAGAACTTGGCAGATAATAAGGTCTATACTACACTAGTCGTAAGCAGAGACTAGTGCCTCTTCTTCCCTGCAAAAACAGGCTACAAAGTGTGGAAAGCCTGGGTTGAGAGGTCCAACTAAATGATAGGCGCTGAACAGTCATCTTGACAACAATTGACTCCCACCCCCGCCTGATTACACTGGAGGCCCTGACTCTCAGAGCCTTTCCCAAAGCCTTGCACTGAGTGGGGATAGAGTGGGGATTTCCCAGCTCTTTGAGCCTCTTACTCCCCAGGCAGAAGCAGTTGCAGCCTTATAGCTGGATCACCAGGCTGCTAATTCAGAAAGGGGGGACTAGGAGAGAGAATCCAGGAAAGCAAACTCTCTCATCGTTGGACCCTGCAAACGCCAACAAGCCTTTACTTCCAGCAAGACTAAAGCCAATTATATGACATTGCCATAGAATCACATCAACTGCAAATCCCTACCTAAGAGTGACACAGGGGCAGAGCCTGGGGTACAGAGTCACCGACCAGGAAGAGGGAGAGAAAAGAAAAAGGAAGAAGTTAACCTCTCAAAATCAAGAAAAACCCACAGACTTTACAACTTGATCCACTAATTTTTTTTGTTGTTGTTGTTGTTTGTTTCTTCTATCTTTTTGCCTTTATTTCCTCCACCTCGGTCCTTCTATTCTCTGCCCATCTTATGCTTCCCCTTTCTTGAACTACACTACCCATGAGAGTTGCATTTTATTTTTCTTCTTCATCCTCACCCTCCTTTAAGGTTATACTCCAAAACACTTAACTCTCACTCTCTCCTCTTTTGCTTTTTTTTTTTTTTGTCTTGCTTTATTTTGTTTTTTTCTCTTCCTATTTTATTTCTTCCTTCGTTTTTCTCTTTTTCTTATTTTTTCCTTTCTATTCGTTTTTTCTTTTCTCATTTTACTTTCCTCCTATATAATCCGCAATCACGAACAAATTAGTTAATTTGGGACTCAAGGCTTTTTTTTGGCTTTATTTCTCTTTTTTGCTTTTGTTTTTATTTTTTTTTCTTGTTTGTTTATTTTTGTGGCATTTTGGGTCCTCCCAACCCAAGGTCTCCATTGTATTTAGTCTTCGCTCCACTTAATACAACAGATTTTTACTTATTATTTTTTCTTCTTTATTATTCTTTTTTGGTCCTTTTTTCTGGTTCCCTCTTATCCCTCTCATTATATCTCTTAGTTGACCATCACTTACAAGCAAATCATCTTATGCTTGTCTAAGATTTTCTTCCTTTATTTTTTTTTTGCATTTAGTAGGTCCCTACTCCCTTTTTTTGCCCCTTGAACTCTTCACCCCAAATCAGGCCCTCCATTATAGGCACAATATTTCCCTGAGGAGGGGAGAGGAAGGAAAGAGAAGAGAGAAAAAAAGGGGGAAATAATAAATTATTACTGGTTTTTTTTGTGGGGTGTTTTACCCTTTTTTTTTTTTTTTTACTTTTTACTCTTTATTAATTCTAATTAGTGCTATCAACAAGACCACCCTCAGATGCCGATAAGAAAGAGGAAATCGAATATTATGGATACAAAAGAAAGAGAGGTAACACAAATAGATGTGGAAAAATCTATGGAGAAAAGACTTAACATATTGGAAGCCTTGGAGCTAAATGACAGAGAATTTAAAATAGAAATCTTAAAAATACTCAGAGATATACAAGAAAACACAGAAAGGCAATATAGGGAGATCAGAAAACAACTCAATGAACACAAAGAATATATTACCAAGGAAATTGAAACTATAAAAACAAATCAAACAGAAATGAAAAACTCAATTCACGAGCTGAAAAACGAAGTAACAAGCTTAGCTAACAGAACAGCCCAGATTGAAGATAGGATTAGTGAAATAGAAGACAAACAACTTGAGGCACAACAGAGAGAAGAAGAAAGAGACTCAAAAATAATAAAAAACGAGAAAGCCCTACAGGAATTGTCTGACTCCATCAGAAAGAATAACATAAGAATAATAGGTATATCAGAGGGAGAAGAGAAAGAAAATGGAATGGAGAATATACTCAAACAAATAATAGACGAGAACTTCCCAAGCCTGTGGAAGGAACTTAAAGCCTCAAATTCAAGAAGCAAACAGAACACCAAGTTTTCTTAACCCCAACAAACCCACTCCAAGGCACATCATAATAAAGATGACACAAACCAATGACAAAGAAAAAATTCTCAAGGCAGCCAGGGAAAAGAAGAGTACAACATATAAAGGAAGGCCTATTAGATTATCATCAGATTTCTCAGCAGAAACTCTACAAGCTAGAAGAGAGTGGACCTCAATATTTAAAGCCCTGAAAGAGAGGAACTTTCAGCCAAGAATACTATACCCATCAAAGCTATCCTTCAAGTATGAAGGAGATATAAAAACATTCACAAATACAGAAAAGATGAGAGAATTTATCAACAGAAAGCCCCCACTCCAGGAAATACTAAAGGGGGTTTTCCAACCAGATTCAAAGAACAAAAGAAAACAACACCACAAGTAACAGCTCCACCAAGAACACAATAAAACCAAACTTAAACTGTGACAACAAAGGAAAAAAAGGGGGGAGAGGATGGAGATTAACAGTAGCAAAGGATGATGAAGTGCAGAAATACTTATAAGATAGGGTACTACAATCAATATGGTAGGTACCCTTTTTATTATTTAATGGTAACCACCCTTAAAAAAACCACCACAAAAACACTTGACTTAAAAAAGGTAGCAACAGAGGAAAGAAGTATGGAACACAAACAAACAAAAACAAATGATAGAAAAACAAAAGAGAAGAATCAAACTAGATACAAAACTAACAGAAAGCAATTTATAAAATGGCAGTAGGGAACCCACAAGTGTCAATAATTACACTAAATGTAAATGGATTAAACTTACCAATAAAAAGATACAGAGTAGCAGAATGGATTAAAAAAGAAAATCCAACTATATGCTGCCTACAAGAAACACATCTAAGCAACAAGGATAAAAACAAATTCAAAGTGAAAGGCTGGAAAACAATACTCCAAGCAAACAACACCCAAAAAAAAGCAGGCGTAGCAATACTCATATCTAATAATGCTGACTACAAGACAGAAAAAGTACTCAGAGACAAAAATGGTCATTTCATAATGATTAAGGGGAAGTTGAATCAAGAAGACATAACAATCCTTAATATATATGCACCAAACCAAGGAGCACCAAAATATATAAGACAGCTACTTGTTGACCTTAAAACAAAAACTAACAAAAATACAATCATACTTGGAGACCTCAATACACCGCTGACGGCTCTAGATCGGTCATCCAAACAGAGAATCAATAAAGATATAGTGGCTTTAAACGAAATACTAGAACACCTGGATATGATAGACATCTACAGGACACTTCATCCCAAAGCGACAGAGTATACATTTTTCTCTAGTGTACATGGAACATTCTCAAGAATTGACCATATGTTGGGCCACAAAGACAATATCAGCAAATTTAGAAAAATTGAAATTGTACCAAGCATATTTTCTGATCATAAAGCCTTGAAACTAGAATTCAACTGCAAAAAAGAGGGGGAAAAACCCACAAAAATGTGGAAACTAAACAACATACTTCTAAAAAATGAATGGGTCAAAGAAGAAATAAGCGCAGAAATCAAAAGATATATACAGACAAATGAAAATGAAAATACGACATATCAGAATCTCTGGGATGCAGCAAAAGCAGTAATAAGAGGAAAGTTCATATCACTTCAGGCCTATATGAACAAACAAGAGAGAGCCGAAGTAAACCACTTAACTTCACACCTTAAGGAACTAGAAAAAGAAGAACAAAGACAACCCAAAACCAGCCGAAGAAAGGAGATAATAAAAATCAGAGCAGAAATAAATGAAATAGAGAACAGAAAAACTATAGAAAAAATCAATAAAACAAGGAGCTGGTTCTTTGAAAAGATCAACAAAATTGACAAACCCTTGGCAAGACTCACCAAGGAAAAAAGACACAGGACTCAAATAAATAAAATCCAAAATGAAAGAGGAGAGATCACCACAGACATCATAGAAATACAAAGAATTATTGTAGAATACTATGAAAAATTATATGCCACCAAATACAACAATCTAGAAGAAATGGATAAATTCCTAGAACAATACAACCTTCCTAGACTGAGTCATGAAGAAGCAGAAAGCCTAAACAGACCAATCAGCAGGGAGGAAATAGAAAAAACTATTAAAAACCTCCCAAAAATAAAAGTCCAGGCCCAGACGGTTATACTAGTGAATTCTATCAAACATTCAAAGAAGACTTGGTTCCTATTCTACTCAAAGTCTTCCAAAAAATTGAAGAAGAAGCAATACTTCCAAACACATTTTATGAGGCCAACATAACCCTCATACCAAAACCTGGCAAGGATGGCACAAAGAAAGAAAACTACAGACCAATATCTCTAATGAATACAGATGCTAAAATACTAAACAAAATACTGGCAAACCGAATACAACAACATATTAAAAAAATAATACATCATGATCAAGTGGGATTCATCCCAGAATCTCAAGGATGGTTCAACATACGCAAAACGGTTAACGTAATACACCATATCAACAAAACAAAGAACAAAAACCACATGATCTTATCAATAGATGCAGAAAAGGCTTTTGATAAAATACAACACAATTTTATGTTTAAGACTCTCAACAAAATGGGTATAGAAGGAAAATATCTCAACATGATAAAGGCCATATATGATAAACCATCAGCCAACATCCTATTAAATGGCATAAAACTGAGGACTTTCTACCTTAAATCAGGAACAAGACAGGGTTGTCCACTCTCTCCACTCTTATTCAACATGGTGCTAGAAGTTCTGGCCAGAGCAATCAGACAAGACAAAGAAATAAAAGGCATCCATATCGGAAAAGAAGAAGTAAAGCTATCACTTTTTGCTGATGATATGATCCTATACATCGAAAACCCGAAGGACTCCACAAAAAGATTATTAGAAACAATAAACCAATACAGTAAGGTCGCAGGATACAAAATTAACATACAAAAGTCCATAGCCTTTCTATATGCCAACAATGAAATATTAGAAAACGAACTCAAAAAAATAATCCCCTTCACGATTGCAACAAAAAAAATAAAATACCTAGGAATAAACATAACAAAGAACGTAAAGGACCTATATAATGAAAATTACAAAGCATTGTTAAGGGAAATCGAAAAAGATACAATGAGATGGAAAAATATTCCTTGTTCTTGGATAGGAAGAATAAATATAATCAAAATGGCCATATTACCCAAAGCAATATACAAATTTAATGCAATTCCCATCAAAATCCCTATGATATTTTTTAAAGAAATGGAACAAAAAATCATCAGATTTATATGGAACTATAAAAAACCCCGAATAGCCAAAACAATCCTAAGGAAAAAGAATGAAGCTGGGGGCATTACAATACCTGACTTTAAACTATATTATAGGGCCACGATAATCAAAACAGCATGGTATTGGCAGAAAAATAGACACTCAGACCAATGGAACAGAATAGAAAGCCCAGAAATAAAACCACATATATATGGTCAAATACTCTTTGATAAAGGGGCCAACAACACACAATGGAGAAAAGAAAGCCTCTTCAACAAATGGTGTTGGGAAAACTGGAAAGCCACATGCAAAAGAATGAAACTCGACTACAGCCTGTCCCCGTGTACTAAAATTAATTCAAAATGGATCAAAGACCTACATATAAGACCTGAAACAATAAAGTACATAGAAGAAGACATAGGTACTAAAATCATGGACCTGGGTTTTAAAGAACATTTTATGAACTTGACTCCAATGGCAAGAGAAGTGAAGGCAAAGATAAATGAATGGGACTACATCAGAATTAAAAGTTTTTGCTCAGCAAGAGAAACTGATATCAAAATAAACAGACAGCCAACTATATGGGAACTGATATTTTCAAACGACAGCTCAGATAAGGGCCTAATATCCAAAATTTACAAAGAACTCATAAAACTCAACAACAAACAAACAAACAATCCAATAAAAAAATGGGAAGAGGACATGAACAGACACTTCTCCCAGGAAGAGATACAAATGGCCAACAGATATATGAAAAGATGCTCAGCTTCATTAGTTATTAGAGAAATGCAAATCAAAACTACAATGAGATACCACCTCACTCCTGTTAGATTAGCTATTATCAACAAGACGGGTAATAGCAAATGTTGGAGAGGCTGTGGAGAAAAAGGAACCCTCATTCACTGTTGGTGGGACTGTAAAGTAGTACAACCATTATGGAGGAAAGTATGGTGGTTCCTCAAAAAACTGCAAATAGAACTACCTTATGACCCAGCAATCCCTCTACTGGGTATATACCCCAAAACCTCAGAAACATTGATACGTGAAGACACATGTAGCCCCATGTTCATTGCAGCACTGTTCACAGTGGCCAAGACATGGAAACAACCAAAAAGCCCTTCAATAGAAGACTGGATAAAGAAGATGTGGCACATATACACTATGGAATACTATTCAGCCATAAGAAATGATGACATCAGATCATTTACAGCAAAATGGTGGGATCTTGATAACATTATAAGGAGTGAAATAAGTAAATCAGAAAAAAACAAGAACTACATGATTCCATACATTGGTGGAACATAAAAATGAGACTAAGAGACATGGACAAGAGTGTGGTGGTTACCAAGGGTGGGGGGGGAGGGAGGACATGGGAGGGAGGGAGGGAGAGAGTTAGGGGGAGGGGGAGGGGCACAGAGAACTAGATAGAGGGTGACGGAGGACAATCTCACTTTGGGCGAGGGGTTTGCAAAATAATTTGATGACAAAATAACCTAGACATGTTTTCTTTGAATATATGTACCCTGATTTATTAATGTCATCCCATTACCATTAATAAAAATTTATTAAAAAAAAAAAAAAAAGATTTAAGTTTCTGAAACCTTTAAGTTAGAAATATTTGGAATCTCTGTTTTAACAAGATCCTACTCCATCCTACTCTATAATGGATGTATACATCACAAAGAGCTTATTCTAATACAGCCAAACTACGTAATGATATTGTTGCTTTTCTGGACTTAGCTGGCAGTACCAGCAACCAAACAATCATTATTTCCTCTTTGTCACCCCTCCCCCAATGTGCTTTTCACATAAGAAATAAAACTGAGCTGACTGAAAAATTAGACACTGACTAGATTCACAAAGGAAGTTTATCAATCTATGCTCATCTAGCCAACTTTAAGAAGTACAAATATCATCAGCTCTCTCTCCCACGAGCACACCCACACCTTTCCCCTTCCCCTCTTCTTCCCCCACAGGCATGCATCTCCTAAACTCTAAGAGTCCCCACGAGACTTGCAACCAGGGGAGCAGTAGGCAATGGCAGCTCATCCCAGGCTAACCGCTGACCTGGTCTCCATGGCCTTTTTTCCTCTGATTTCTCTCTCATGTTGCTTCTTCTATTCTGGGCCTTTCCTTGTTTCACTGTCCCCAGCTTTAATAAACATACTCTCAAAACAAATATCACTAAAAGTCCCATTCATTGTTTCCTTGACATTTGAAATATTCCATTCAATTTTGAAGAATTAATTTTTAAAATGTCACTGATAGAGTGGAGTATTTTGGAGAATAGCATTCAGGATGTAGAGGGGTTTAAAAATGGTACCACTGAAAGAATCAAAGAGCTGGAACCATGTAGCCTGGACCAGAGAAGACTAAGGGAAGACATGGTGCCCCTCACCAGAAGTAAGGAAACTCACATACTTGGGATGGGGTGTGGGGAGAGCAGATTCTTTCTAGGTCACTTCAGAGACTAGACCTCAGTAGGACTTGCTGGAGAAAGCTAAAAAAAGAGAGATGTCTCTTTAATATAATAATAATTAGCACTGTGTTAAAAAAAAAAAAAAAACAGCTCCAGCCTGACCTGTGGTGGCTCAGTGGATAAAGCGTCAACATGGAATGCTGAGGTCGCTGGTTCGAAGCCCTCAGTTGCCCAGTTAAGGCACATACCATAAGCAATCAATGAACAACTAAAAGGAAGCAACTATGAGCTGATACTTCTTGCAACCCTGTCCCTCCCCCTCCTCTCTCTTTGTAAAATCAGTAAATAAAATCTTAAAAAACAAACAACAACAAAAACACAGTTCCCATCAGTGGAATTATCTAAAGAGAGCATAGAAAAGCATCTAATGAGGATGTAGAATGAATGAGTTAAGACTAGATTACTTGTATGACTTTTTATTTACAATGAGAAAACCAACTTGAAGCATTCAATGAGTTATATCTCAACATTTCTATCAATGACACTTGCAGACTACTGGTACATCAGAGGTGACCCAAGCTACAGTTCGAGCATCACATTCTACAGAGTGTCCGTAAAGTCATGGTGCACTTTTGACCGGTCACAGGAAAACAACTTAAGACGATAGAAATGTGAAATATGCACCAAATAAAAGGAAAACCCTCCCAGTTTCTGTAGGATGATGTGGCAGGCAACATGTGCACATGCGCAGATGATGATGTAACACCGTGTATACAGCGGAGCAGCCCACAGTCATGCCAGTCAAGATGTGGACGATACAGAGGAAAGTTCAGTGTGTTCTGTGGCTCGCTAAATTCGAATCCGTGACCAAAGTGCAACGTGAGTATCGGTGCATTTATAACGAAGTGCCACCACATAGGAATAACATTACTCGGTGGGATAAGCAGTTGAAGGAAACCGGCAGTTTGGTGGAGAAACCCCGTTCTGGTAGGCCATCAGTCAGTGACAAGTCTGAGGCTATATGGGATAGCTCCCTAAGGAGCCCTAAAAAATCTGTGCGTGAGCCCACATCGAACTGCACTGAATAGGTATGAAACTGGGAGAGTTTTCCTTTTATTTGGTGCAGATTTCACATTTCTATCGTCTTTTGTTGCTTTCCTGTGACTGGTCAAAAGTGCACCATGACTTTACGGACACTCTGTATATAACACCCTTAGATGACCCTCCTCTCCAGGAAGCTAACTTCCTGTATTCCACAGACCTACACTCAGGTCACACCTCTCCCACTAACAACTGCTTATTTAACCCTTACTCGTGTGAGAAAAACTCAGATCAAATTAGTCTCCCTCAAGAATCCTTCCACAAGAATCCTAAGCAAAAGTGAGTTTTTCTTCTCAGATTCCTGTTAGTCAAAATGATCTTTACTGCTGTTTACCTATCATTTTGTCACATGATATAAACTTTTTAATATATCTGCTCTGCTAGACTATAAGCTTCTAAAGGACAAAGTACCATATTTCCCCATGTATAAGACGCACCTTTTCCCGAAAAATTTGGGGTCTAAAAACTGGGTGCGTCTTATACAGTGGTTGTAGATTCTTTTATGATACTTGCATTTCCTGCTTTTTCATGTTTGTTTTTGTGCTCATTGTTGAAGACAGTGATTCGTCATCAGAAACAGATGAGGACAAGCTAATGGATGGGAGTTTTGACAGTGATGAGGAGTTATATGAATTTCATGATGAATAAAACTTGAGTTCAGTAACTTTATATAATACATTTATTTTCAAATTTCGGGCCCCAAAAAAGGTGTGACATATACACGGGAGCATCTTATACATGGGGAATACAGTATATATCTTTCTGCACTTACCAACACAAGGATTTTGCTTATTCAGCAACAGGTTTTAAGCTCTCTAAGTGACCTGATGCCTGTCTCTCTCTCAACCACATCTTGCAACATCTTTCACTATCTTCCTAATTGGCCCACTGTACCCAGTCTCCTAGTCTCGGGGCTCACATACATGATTGAGGCTAACTCTCATTCACTTGTCATTTATCAGCTTAATTATTATTTCCCTACATGTATCTTTCTTAAATATCCAATTTAAATTAGTTCCCTTAATATTATATGCTCAGTCACAGTGTTCCTGATAGAATAAAAACATTTCTACCACTATCTCTGCTCTCTAAAATCATTCTCAAAACAATAAAGTAAATAAGAAATAAAAACAAATGCTACGTTCAATGAAACTAGGAGATAATGATAAATCAAACACATGATATTTAGACAGAGAATGCATCTGTAGAATGCAAGAAGAGATGAGAAATGAGTAGTGGTGAGTATACCAGAAGATGAGGGGTAAAGGGGCCTAGAAGAAATGGAAGGACATTTGAGTCACTACCTCTGATATATAGTCCTTAAAGAAACTTCTCTAAAGGAAGAGAAAAGACAGTTTGACAATTCTTTTTTTTTTTTTTTTTTGACAATTCTCTTTTATTACAACCTTCCACCCACACAAACAACAGTTAAGAATATAGGGACATGCATAGAACATGGACATTGAACCATAACTGACAAATTTCACAATCACAAAACTTTACAAATATGAAACCCTGGTTTCTGAATTCTGTAATTTCACATTACCACATATTGGGGTAACATAATTCAAAGAATACGTTCACTATTAACTCAATCATTTTCAAATCACCTGCCTCTTCTCATCTGTCAAACACACAAGCAGAGTAAGTCTTAATTCATTGTCCACTCTCACTTATAAGTAAGTTTAAATCTGACCAAAGAATTAAATCAATATTGATGCATTTGTGGGGTATTTTTTTAAAAACATATTTCACATCCTACATTAACAGAGTAATATACATTCATTTCTATATTTACATGTTAAAATAACTTCATGGTATATATACATAGATAGCAGAATAGATTATTGAAATACTCAGACTCCAAACAAAGAAAGCTCTTAAATTTTTTACTTCTCTCAATATTTGTGGTTATCTGAGGTTTCAATTTTTATCAATCTACAGTTCTCCAGTTTTCCTGATTGTATTAATGTTATTGGATTTCTCCTTGATTGGATTGGATTTATCTGGAAAAGGTTTTCACTGAATATGAAATTAACTCTCCCATTCCCTCACCCTTTCTAGATCCAGGTCCATACTTCTGTCTCCAAACCAGAGGTCACCCCTCAAGGTCCATAAGCCCCATATAGCTTACAGTTGCAATTGCATTTTTTTGTTTAGTCCTCACAGTATTGACCAAAAGTAAAAAATCGGAAGATTTCCCATTAGAATTCTCTTGCAGATTCGATGATCTGGAAACACTAGGCCTGAATTCCCACATAGTGACACTGTGATCTTCCACATGGACCTGCCAGGCAGGCAGCTGAGTTTTAAATTCCTGCTATCAAGAAAGAAAGTAGTGCCATGTTTTCTTCATACTCAGAGAAATTAGAGACAAATTCACACCAATAAAGAGACGGTTTCCAAATCCAATTTCAAGAATGTCAAGTGCAGTGCCATCACTACCACATCAGGACCACACTACAGAGTCTGCCCACCTAATTAAATAACATAATCCCCTAAGAAAAACCATAATATATTAAAATTATGTTAAATGTGTCAGACAAAGCAATTAGAAATAAGATATTTAGAAATTACTTAGAAAGCATTACAAAGATAAATGTGACAAGATGAACAGACATTTTCACTGTAAACCTCCAAATCGAACTTAAATTTGTATTTTTAAATCAATTTAATTACACTATTAATATTCATCTCTTCTCCCAAAAACTAACTTGAATTAACCTGCTACATGTCATGGATCCAAGGAGTTCACCATTCCATACTGAAAGTAAAGCCTAAAATTTGAAGAAAAAAAGACTAACCCTCACTGTACAGTTACAGCAACCTTTTTCATCTTCTTATTTTGTTTTTCTTTTTGGAGGGGGAGGGGTTGTAAGCAGGAATTTTTTTTTAGTTCACTTTATGATAACATTTCCCAAAAGAAATGTTTTGTCACCCAAAATTCACCATGCTTTCATCATTTCTATGTTTTTAAATATTGATTTGAATAGGTAAAGAAGTAACAGAGAAAGCAAAATAAATTAATAAAAGCCTTGGTCACTTGTGGAATGAAGAGTCAAGATACAGAAAGAAAGAACTACAGATTAAATCAAGGCCACTACCAGGAAGTGGCAGTGTTTTACAGCCTTAGGACAAAGCTATAGAGAGAGATATTTTAAGGATCCAGAAATGCCTGAACCAGCAAGAGCCACAGAGAATCCCAAGTCAAGGAAATCCCTATGCTAGACAAAAAGGATTCTTTCCTTTTTTCTTTACCTTGAGAGAAAGAGAGAGAGAGAGAGCAGGACACAGGACAGACAGGCTAGAAAGGGAAGAGATGAGAAGCATCAATTCTTTGTTGTGGCATCTTAGTTGTTCAGTGATTGCTCTCTCATATGTACCTTGACCAGGGGGCTCCAGCAGAGCAAGTAACCCCTTGCTCAAGCCAGCAACCTTAGACTCAACCCAATGACCTTGGGCTTCAAGCCAGTGACCTTTGGGCTCAAGCCAGTGACCATGGAGTCATGTCTATGATCCCACACACGCAAGCTGGCAACCCTGTGCTCAAGCTGGTGAGCCCATGCTCAAGCCAGCAACCTCGGGATTTTGAACTGGGTCCTCAGCATCCCAGATTCATCCATGTTACAGCACGTTATCAGTTCTCTGTTCCTTTGCACTGATGTTAAATAGTATTTTGTTCATCCATTCACCAGTTGATATGCATTTGGACTGTCTCCAATCGGGGGCTATTAGAAATAGCGCTGCTTTGAACATTCAAAAGCAAGTCTTTTGTATGGCCTTTCATTTCTTTTGCCTAGATACTAACAAAAGAACAGTTGGGTCACAGGGTAAGAGCATATCCACAATTTTAGAAAAACAATCAAGCTGTTTTCTGAAGTGTTGGTACCGTTTTACTTTCCTACCAGCAACACAAAGTTACATTTGCTCCTCATCTTCCATCTTTACCATCACTTAGTACATCTGTCTTATGTACGTTAGCCTTTCAAATGGGTGTAAATGGCATCATCAAGAATTTAATTTGCAGCCCTGGTCAACTAGCTCAGTGGTAGAGCATCGGCCTGGCGTGTGGAAGTCCTGGGTTTAATTCCCAGTCAGGGCACATAGGAGAAACGCCCTCCTGCTTCTCCACCCTTCCCCCTCTCCTTCCTCTCTAATTCTCTCTTCCCCTCCCACAGCCAAGGCTCCATTGGAGCAAAGTTGGCCTGGGTGCTGAGGATGGCTCCATGGCCTCTGCCTCAGGTGCTAGAATGGCTCTGGTTGCAACAGAGCAATGCCCCAGATGGGCACAGCATCACCCCCTGGTGGGCATGCCAGGTGGATCCCGGTCAGGCACATGCAGGAGTCTGTCTCTCTGCCTCCCTGCTTCTCACTTCAAAAAAAATACCAAAAAAAGAGAGAATAATTTAATTTGCATTTCCAGAAATACCAATGGTTGAAAGTCTTTTTTTTTTTAAGTGAGAGGAGTGGAGATAGTGAGACAGACTCCCACATGCACCCTGACTGGGATCCACCTGGCAACCCCATCTGGGGCTGATGCTCAGTACAGGGCCATTTTTAGCACCTGAGGCTGACACACTCAGACCAAGTAAGCTATCCTCAGCATCTAGTGCCACATTGGTACCAATTGAGCCACTGGCTGTGGGAGGAGAAGAGGAAGAGAAGGAGGAAAGGAGAGGGAGAGAAGCAAATGGTTGCTTCTCTTGTGTGCCTTGACCAGGAATTGAACGCAGGATGTCCATATGCTGGGCCAGCCAGCCAGAACCGAAAATATTTTAAGAAGTGTTTACCCTTCACTTACAGGCAAAAATATTCCTCACAATCTAGTTTCTATCTATATTTTTAGACTATTACAAGGATTGACAAACCCACACTTTGATTTTTACAAGGATCAGTCAAATCCATACTTTTTCTTTATTCTCATTCATACTTAGTTCTCTGTACCACTTTGTTTCATTTATTACTTTTATCTCTAGCCACTTTTGTTCTCCTTCACAGTTTTTGCGAAGACGTTCATTTTTATTTCCCTTGGATACCTAAGAGTAAAGCTGCAGGGTCATATGGTCAGCATTTACTTAACTTCATAATTAACAAGTTTTATGGTCCATATGTATAAAACTGCCTATCTAAAATGCAGGTTAGTCTTGTTTGGACCAAGCTCAATACATATAAGTTTATTTTAGTAATTATGAACATCCACAATGGATGACTCAGCACAGACACCTGAATCATTATGCCAAAGTAATCTTTATTGCATTAAGTCTAACTATTAAAGCATCTATAATCAGATGGTACCATGGACTTAACAGCTGATGTCCCAGGAAGCTTTCGATGTAGTTGATAAAATAACAAATCATTAGATAGTAAAGATCTTATCTTCATGGGCTGATGCTATAGGGAAAAGTAGTCTGCACTAGCAGTTAGAAACCCTTCATTGAATTTTCATTCTGCTTTGCATTAGCTGTGTGATCTAATAGTCAGTTACCCTCATCAGAACTCTCTACTTCAGTAATCAGATGGGGCTACCCCCTACATACTCTAGGTCAGTGGTCCCCAACCTTTTTTGGGCCACGGACCGGTTTAATGTCAGAAAATACTATTTTCATGGACTGGCCTTTAGGGTGGGATGGATAAATGTATCACGTGACCGAGACAAGCGTCAAGAGTGAGTCTTAAATACAAATGGCCAACAGATATATGAAAAGATGCTCATCTTCTTTAGCTATTAGAGAAATGCAAATCAAAACAGCAATGAGATACCACCTCACACCTGTTCGATTAGCTATTATTAGCAAGACAGGTAATAGCAAATGTTGGAGAGGCTGTGGAGAAAAAGGAACCCTCATACACTGTTGGTGGGAATGTAAAGTAGTACAACCATTATGGAAGAAAGTATGGTGGTTCCTCAAAAAACTGAAAATAGAACTATCTTATGACCCAGCAATCCCTCTACTGGGTATATACCCCCAAAACTCAGAAACATTGATACGTAAAGACACATGCAGCCCCATGTTTATTGCAGCATTGTTCACAGTGGCCAGGACATGGAAACAACCAAAAAGCCCGTCAATAGATGACTGGATAAAGAAGATGTGGCACATATACACTATGGAATACTACTCAGCCATAAGAAATGATGACATCGGAACATTTACAGCAAAATGGTGGGATCTTGATAACATGATACGAAGTGAAATAAGTAAATCAGAAAAAACCAGGAACTGCATTATTCCATACGTAGGTGGGACATAAAAGTGAAACTAAGAGACATTGATAAGAGTGTGGTGGTTATGGGGGGGAGGGGGGAATGGGGGAGGGAAAGGGGGAGGGGGAGGGGCACAAAGAAAACAAGATAGAAGGTGACAGAGGACAATCTGACTTTGGGTGACGGGTATGCATCATAACTGAACGACAAGATACCCTGGACTTGTTATCTTTGAATATATGTATCCTGATTTATTGATGTCACCCCATTAAAAAAATAAAATTATTTAAAAAAAAAAAAAAAAGAGTGAGTCTTAGACGGATGTAACAGAGGGAATCTGGTCATTTTTAAAAAATTAAATTTCGTTCAGACTTAAGTATAAATAAAACAGAAATAATGTAAGTTATTTATTCTTTCTCTGCGGACCGGTACCAAATGGCCCACAGACTGATACCGGTCTGCGGCCCAGGGGTTGGGGACCACTGCTCTAGGTCACACTGCTATGCAATTTCATGAGGGTGGGTAGCAGAGTTTGGGAGCTAGGATTGGGTTCAAATCTAGATTCTGCCTGACCAGGTGGTAGCACAATGGATAGAGTGTCTACCTGGGATGCTGAAGACCCAGGTTCGAAATCTTGAGGTCACCAACTTAAGCACTAAAGGATATCTTCTTCATTTTACAAGTCAGGAAACTAAGGTTAAAAAAGATTAAGTAACTTGCTCAAGGTTAATCAAGTATTAACAATTTAATACTAGATTAGGGATTCAAACCAAGGCAGAAGCAATATCCTGCTTAAGGGACAAAATAAAAAACACATAGGTCTAGCTTGACCTGTGGTGGCATAGTGGATTAAGTGTCAACATGGAATGCTAAGGTTGCCAGTTTGAAACCCCAGGCTTGCCCTAGTCAAAGGCACATATAAGAAGCAACTACGAATTGATGCTTCCCACTCCTTCCCCTGCCTTTCCCTCTAAAATTTGAAAGAAGAAAAAAAAAAAGTCATATATGTCTGGTAAAATCATTAATACCGTGTTTTCTTTCTGGGACTGAGTTGCTAAAATCAAGTCCATATAGTGGCTCTTCCTTCCTGCATTAGTCTTAATGTTTTGTTTCAGTCTTCCTTCCCTCCCTCATGAAGTGTGGTTTCCTGAATAGGCAAACAAACCTCAAGGAAATGTGTTCCAATCCCCAAATAGACTAAGTGGTATGTGAGGAAGAGGGGAGGGGGATATAGGTATCTAGGAAGTAAATACCTGTCAAGCAGCCCTGGCTGGGTAGCTCAGTTAGTTGGAGAGTTGTTCCAACATGCCAAGGTTATAGGTTCAATCACCAGCCGGGGCACATACAAGGAGCAACCAGTGAATGCAAAAATAAGTAGAACAACAAGCTGATCTCTTTCTCTCTAAAAATAAAAAAGACTTCTCAAGCCTACCAAAACTAGCGAAATACATCAATTTTTGTGCAACACAGAGGAGAGATAGGGTGTGGGGGACAGGGACACAGGACATGGGAAATATCTTAAAGAAAAAGAATCATCTACATTCTTTGATTATTTCACATCCCAAGATATAACAAATCAACTCTTAAAGAAACAGTATGCCGCCTGACCTGGCAGTGGCGCAGTCGATGGAGCGCGGGACTGGGACACTGAGGACCCAGGTTCAAAACCCCAAGGTCGCCAACTTAAGTATGTGCTCATGTGGTTTGAGCAAGGCTCACCAGTTTGAGCCCAAGGTCGCTGGCTTGAGCACGGGGTCACTCGGTCTAATGTAGCCCCCCCATCCCCCGGCCAAGGCACATATGAGAAAGCAATCAATGAGCAACTAAGGTGCCGCAACGAAGATCTCATCTCTCTCCCTTCCTGTCTGTCTGTACCTATCTGTCTCTGTCTCTGTCACACACACACAAAAAGAAACAGTATGCCTTCAGAATTTATGATATTCTTCAGCCAAGCTAAAATGTTTTGAAGAAAGCAGTAATCTTTGACTGCATTAGCTTAAAGACAAAGAAAAAAAAGCACTGGAAGCTTTCAAATGCATATTTAGACTCTTGGAAATCAAAAGTAAATGATACAAATTCTTAGAATTAAGACTCAGTTTGCATATAACATATAAGTAACTAGTATTGCATATAGGAGGTATACTTGCAGATTTGTTTTGTGCACTCACCTTCATATATGAATATATCTGTAGATAACCAGACGAAATACCTGAATATTAACCAGTATTCCCATTTCCCAGCAGTGTAAAAAGGAGATCTGCCTAAGAAACTTGCTCATGTAACTGCTGAAATTATATTTTAAGCATTCAACAGGTTTAAGTCTATAGTTTCAGATCTTTATTAACAATAGAAACTACCGTTGGTTTCTGTGAGTCAAATACCTAGTATACTTTAGTTCTAATCTTCACACTAACCCTATGGTAGGTTTTGCACTCTCTTTTATAGGATAATAAAGAATAGCACTGAGAGGTTAAATAATTTGTTCAGTGACAAAGTTGAGATTAAAACTTGTTTCTCATTCTAAAACTATGTTCCTTCTACTTGAACATTCTGCTTCTCTTTTTCTATGGCAAATGATATGGAAGAACAAGTTAAAGACAACTTGGCTTACCCTGGCAGAGGAGCTCAGTTGGTTAGAGTCCTCCTGAAAGGCTAAGGTTGTAGGTTCAATTCCTGGACAGGGCCCATACAACAATTAACCAATTAATGAAAAAATAATTAGAACAACAAATCAGCATTTCTCTTCCTTCCTATATCTCTAAAAATCAACCAATAATTAAAAAAAAAAAAAAAAAGACAACTTGGCTTGTTTCAGGAAACTTGAGGAAGGATGCTTGTTTAAAATGACCTGATCTGGGGTTTTTTTGTTGGTTGTGTATTTCCTCCTTGTCTTCAGATAATATAGACAGCATGAGAAAGTGCGCTCTCAACCAGGAAAGCTAGGGGCTAAGTGTAGACAGTGGCAGCTGTGTGGTAAGTTTCAGGTGCTTAACTAAAATCTCGTTTGGGGAAAGGTTGCCCCCTCTCCAGCTCTTGCCCAACCTATGCTAACTCCCCTCAAAATACTGGCTCTTAAATGAACCAAGAGGCTAAGAAAAAATCAGGGCTAAAATGGCTGAGAAGAGAATATTTTATTCCTCATTCCCTGTTTCCATGTAGAACTCCAAGTAGTACTCCTGATGTTTCTAAGCCCCTTCATTCTGTCCTCCTGAGGAAAGGAAGGAGGAGTTATCAAATTAGTGGTGTTAGGGAGCTGGGTCCACAGGCTCTGCTCCTCCGTACCACACGAGGGCCTGCTGTTGTTCAGACTGCCTGAGAAAAGCTGTAAATCAGGGGTGCAGTATCAGGAAGCCCACTTGGCCTACGGCCCTCAAGCCATTTTCTCTATCAGTAACTGAGGTGAAATGGGATGCAGGAAAACACAGAGGTAAAGAGATTGGGCTCTAGAATCAAATTGCTGATTCTGAGTCCCGGCTCCACCACTTATTATGTGACCCTGAACAACAAACCTGTCCATGCTCCGGTTTCCCTTATCTGTAAAGTGCAGACAATAGGAGAACCTATTTCATAGGATTGCTATGAAGATTAGAACAGTGCCTGGCACATAAAAAGCAGCACGTATTAGTGTTTCAATTTTTTATTTGTATATTTCATCTGTCTCTATCGTACTGATCCCATGACTACCAGTTCAGAATCGGGGTGAGGAATAAAAGGGGTGCTGTGTACAGGCTTCTGAAAATCCCAAAAGAGAGAAGAATCTCTTTCAAAAGTAAGATGGATAAATGCCTTTGACTATGATGACAAGATGAAGTAAATGTCTTATTTTACTCTGACGTAAACTAGCTTGGAAGAACCTCCAGAATAAGAGCTGGTTCAGAGGAGATAAGGCACCAAAGTGCCTGGTTTAAAATCTCCCCAGTCATAGACCACTA
This sequence comes from Saccopteryx bilineata, assembly GCF_036850765.1. NCBI lineage: Eukaryota > Metazoa > Chordata > Mammalia > Chiroptera > Emballonuridae > Saccopteryx > Saccopteryx bilineata. Next base: position 160,469,591 of record NC_089490.1, read on the forward strand.
ATTGGAAATTCATTTGCACTAGTATGGTTTTATCCATGGTGGAGGGCTGTTAGGACATCCCCTACCCCAAGTGGTTCATTATGCTTTGCTGTAGTAATTGGATCTGTCACTCACTAATTATAAATGTTAAAATTTGGTGGCTTTTCCTAATACCACCTCTCCCATCCCTCTTTTATGGGTGTCAGTTGATTTCCCCTTGAACTTTTTAAACCTGTTTCTTATCTGAAACACCCTTTGGTCTTGGAATGTTGTGATCACAGTTACACAGTACTTACTGATTGGGATAAAAGAATTTACAGGAATGAAGGACGAAAATAAAAGGTTCCCAGAATTCCAAGAATGTTTCCATATAACATGTACTAACTGTTTGTTATAACACTGTATCAAATGCTTAAAGGTGCTTGTGCAGGCTGCTGCCTCCACACCAGCTCCTTCACCTTGATATATTAACACCTAAATTAAGCCAAGTGCTGTCAAACTGTAGTCATTCAACGAATGCTTATTGAAATAAGAGACTAAGAGTTAGGTTAATCATTGCTACATCCTGTCTAAAGTAAAATCTTCTCTATTAGAGAAATGCAAATCAAAACGGCAATGAGATACCACCTCACACCTGTTCGATTAGCTGTTATTAGCAAGTCAGGTAATAGCAAATGTTGGAGAGGCTGTGGAGAAAAAGGAACCCTCATACACTGTTGGTGGGAATGTAAAGTAGTACAACCATTATGGAAGAAAGTATGGTGGTTCCTCAAAAAACTGCAAATAGAACTACCTTATGACCCAGCAATCCCCCTACTGGGTATATATCCCCAAAACTCAGAAACATTGATACGTAAAGACACATGCAGCCCCATGTTTATTGCAGCATTGTTCACAGTGGCCAGGACATGGAAACAACCAAAAAGCCCATCAATAGATGACTGGATAAAGAAGATGTGGCACATATACACTATGGAATACTACTCAGCCATAAGAAATGATGACATCGGAACATTTACAGCAAAATGGTGGGATCTTGATAACATGATACGATGCAAAATAAGTAAATCAGAAAAAAACAGGAACTGTATTATTCCATACGTAGGTGGGACATAATACTGAAACTAAGAGACATTGACAAGAGTGTGGTGGTTACGGGGGGGAGGGGGGAATGGGAGAGGGATAGGGGGTGGGGAGGGGCACAAAGAAAACAAGATAGAAGGTGACAGAGGACAATCTGACTTTGGGTGGTGGGTATGCAACATAATTGAACGACAAGATAACCTGGACTTGTTATCTTTGAATATATGTATCCTGATTTATTGATGTCACCCCATTAAAAAAATAAAATTATAAAAAAATAAATAAATAAATAAAGTAAAATCTTCTCTATAAGCCTCTTCCCTAATCTCCAGACACCACTTTTTCTATGTATATCTATGTCAACATCTTGTTCTTCCCATATTGTTACACATTAGACTCTAAACTACCAGTTTTTTTTTAAGAAACCAGGACTTAACGACTAAAAAGAGCCAGAAAATGTAAACTATTCCCCATTGAATTCCAGATAATAGTCTTATAGCGGTGGGTCTAAAGAGCAAACACAAGACAGAAGGCTCTGAGACAGAGATCTTTGGGGGAAATTAGTAGAATGGGATAGCTAAGAATTTGAGAGGAAAATTTTAAGAATATACTAAAAGAATAAAAAATAAACAAATGGCAGGAAAAATAAAAAGCTATGCACGTGAATCATGGTCCAAATACAAAACAAACAAACATGTGTTAAAGTCTGATGGAACTTATGAGAATTTATTTAAACTTTATGCTAGAATACACTCCATCAAATAGCTAAGGGTCATGGTAATGAACCCAGAGAAGGACAAGCAACCCTAAACACTACTTGGTTTAGTACTGAAAGAGATGGATGGATGGATGGATGGATGGATGGATGGATGGATGGATGGGAGGATGGGTGGATGGGTGGATGGGTAGATGGGTGAAGGGTGGATTGGTGGGCAAGCAGGCAGATGGGTAAGTGTATGGATGGATACATACATAGAAACATAAAAAATAATGTCAACTTATGAAAACAGCAATTGGGTTGTAAAAGGGAATAGAAAGGAGTAGGATAAGGTCTTTGTCTTGGTAAAGAAGGAGTAAAGGGGTAATGTTTAAAACTGATTTTGTAAGAAGTACAGGCTTCACTATGTTATGCAGGCCTGACCTGCGGTGGCACAGTAGATAAATCATTGACCTGGAATGCTGAGGTCACTGGTTTGAAACCCTGGGCTTGCCTGGTCAAGGCACATATGGGAGTTGATGCTTCTTGCCCCTCCCCCTCTTTTCTCTCTCCCCTCTCTAAAATGAATAATTTTTTTTAAAAAGGTGTCTTAAAAAAAAGTTTCTTAAAAAAATGTTATGCAAAACATTCACAGAAATGACTAACAGAAGAAATAAAAATCATATAAAAAACAGTAAGAGCCCTGGCCGGTTGGCTCAGCGGTAGAGCGTTGGCCTAGCGTGCGGAGGACCCGGGTTCGATTCCCGGCCAGGGCACACAGGAGAAGCGCCCATTTGTTTCTCCACCCCTCCGCCGCGCTTTCCTCTCTGCCTCTCTCTTCCCCTCCCGCAGCTAAGGCTCCATTGGAGCAAAGATGGCCCGGGCGCTGGGGATGGCTCTGTGGCCTCTGCCCCAGGCGCTAGAGTGGCTCTGGTCGCAATATGGCGACGCCCAGGATGGGCAGAGCATCGCCCCCTGGTGGGCAGAGCGTCGCCCCATGGTGGGCATGCCGGGTGGATCCCGGTCGGGCGCATGCGGGAGTCTGTCTGACTGTCTCTCCCTGTTTCCAGCTTCAGAAAAATGAAAAAAAAAAAAAAAAAAAAAAAAAAAAAAACAGTAAGAAAAGAGATAAAAAGCTTGTATATATAAGCTAAAATACTTCAGGAACTCAATGAATATATAAAAGTGGCGAATCAAGGTATGCACACTTACCTAGAGTGTTTTTCATAATGTGCCCACAAAAGAACCTTTTAAGTCCTCATACATCTCTTTTTTAAGTGAGAGGAGGGGAGATGGACTCCCATATGCACCCCGAACAGGATCCACCTGGCCACCCTTCCTTGGGGCCGATGCTCAAAACAATCCATTCACTGACTGCGACAAGGGAAGAGAGAAGGGGGAGAGAGAGGAGGAAAGAACCAGATGGGTGCTTCTCCTTTGTGCCTTGACCGGGGATCAGACCCGGGATATGCACACGCTGAGCCGATGCTTTACCACTGAGCCTGGGCTGCCCTTCTAACTTTTTAAGTTGCCATATAAAATTTTTCAAAAATGAGTTTAAATAACTGAAAAGGATATATTTCCTGAAATGTTGTATTTTAAAATAAAATTTATTTTAATACATCTAAGTACCATAAATGTTTGTAAATTTGGGTAATTATATTTCATTACTATCGACTATTTTTTTAAACAAAAAAAGTAACTCTTCTTTTACAATCAGTAATTTTATATATTTTTCTGCAAAAATATCTATATAAATTAAAATTTTTAATTTCTTCTATATTGAGCTATCAATACAATTACTAGTATATGATTGATCAGAACAAAATAAATATACAGTGTGTCCATAAAGTCATGGTGCACTTCTGACAGGTCATAGGAAAGCAACAAGAGATGAAAGAAATGTGAAATCTGCACCAAATAAAAGGAAAACTCTCCCAGTTTCATACCTATTCAGTGCAGTTCGATGTGGGCTCACGCACAGATTTTTTAGGGCTCCTCAGGTAGCTATCCCTTATAGCCTCTACAGACTCGTCACTGACTGACGGCCTACCAGAACGGGGTTTCTAAACCAAACTGCTGGTTTCCTTCAACTGCTTATCCCACTGAGTAATGTTATTCCTATGTGGTGGCGCTTCATTATAAATGTGCCGATACTCATGTTGCACTTTGGTCACGGATTCGAATTTAGCGAGCCACAGAACACACTGAACTTTCCTCTGTACCATCCACATCTCGACTGGCATGGCCGTGGGCTGCTCCACTGTATACACAGTGTTACGTCATGATCTATCTATGCATGCGCACATGCTGCCACATCATCCTACAGAAACTGGGAGGGTTTTCCTTTTATTTGGTGCAGATTTCACATTTCTATCATCTTTTGTTGCTTTCCTGTGACCGGTCAAAAGTGCACCATGACTTTACGGACACACTGTATTTCCAATTCTGATAAACATAAGAAGTAAAAATTGTACTGGAAAAGCATCTTTTAATAAAATGAATCCATGGATGATTATGAGTTAGGACTACAATGAAACAGCAATGAACATGAATTCTAGTACTTTTTAAAAAAAATTTTAACATAAGCACTGAAAACCTTGCTCAAATATAGGGGGCAAAACTAGAAGGAGGTGGCGCTGGTTGGGAGGCTCAGTGGATAGAAGGTCATCCCGGTGCACTGAGGTCACTGGCTCGCACACCTCCTCCCCCACCTCAGGGCACATTTGAGATGCAATCAATGACTGCCTGACTAAATGGACCAACTCATGGAACAAGGAGTTGATGCTTCTCTCCCTCCCCCCCAACCTTGCTTGCTCTTTCTCTCTTTCAAAAATCAATAGAAAAATTAGAAGGAAGTATAGCAATATCACTCAAATCTTTGCACTCCTTCAATGGTACACAGACCCCCAAAACACAGCATAATGATCTAACATTAGTTATATTTTTAATGATCTAAAAGCTAATGAATCAAGTAAGTCTCCTGAAAGCAAAGAATTGACAACTGCCTGACTTACAAGAGGAGTTGTAACCCAGGTCATAGCGTACTCATTTGCTCAGTTTCTTGGATATATGCCAAAGTCTTTATCATAACTTATCAAGTTAATTATATCTGCTATTGTTTCACTTCATGGAACTTTGCCTAACCTCTGAAACTCAGAAAAGGTTGAGAAAAATCAAATCTTTATTATACCTTTGAAAAAATAATATCATTTGACAAAATTATTTCATCTTATGATGTGCTTTAAATATATTTTCCTCCAAACATTGAAGCTGCATATTTAGTTGATTCAAGTTATGAACAAGTTAGCACTATAATCTAACTAGAATGTAGCTTTATTAACAAACCTTTATCTTACATATCTTATCAACTCTTGATTATCTTCTTTTTTTTTTTTTTTTCATTTTTCTGAAGCTGGAAACAGGGAGAGACAGTCAGACAGACTCCCGCATGTGCCCGACCGGGATCCACCTGGCATGCCCACCAGGGGTAATGCTCTGCCCACCAGGGGGCGATGCTCTGCCCATCCTGGGCGTCGCCATATTACAACCAGAGCCACTCTAGCGCCTGAGGCAGAGGCCACAGAGCCATCCCCAGCGCCCGGGCCATCTTTGCTCCAATGGAGCCTTGGCTGCGGGAGGGGAAGAGAGAGACAGAGAGGAAAGCGCGGCGGAGGGGTGGAGAAGCAAATGGGCGCTTCTCCTGTGTGCCCTGGCCGGGAATCGAACCCAGGTCCTCCGCACGCTAGGCTGACACTCTACCGCTGAGCCAACCGGCCAGGGCCTTGATTACCTTCTTATCAAAATAATCAGGTAAGCCCTGGCTGGCTGGCTCAGTGGTAGAGCGTCGGCTGGCGTGCAGGAGTCCCAGGTTCGAGTCCCAGCCAGGGCACACAGGAGAAGTGCCCATCTGCTTCTCCACCCCTCCCCCTCTCCTTCCTCTCTGTCTTTCTCTTCCCCTCCCGCAGCCAGGGCTCCATTGGAGCAAAGTTGGCCCTGGCGCTGAGGATGGCTCTGTAGCCTCTGCCTCAGGCGCTAGAATGGCTCTGGTTGCAACAGAGCAACGCCCCGGATGGGCAGAGCATCATCCCCTGGTGGGCATGCCGGGTGGATCCCAGTCGGGCACATGTGGGAGTCTGTCTGACTGCCTCCCCATTTCCAATTTCAGAAAAATACAAAAATAAAATAAAAATAATCAGCTAAATCAAAACACATTTTTCTATAAAAATAACTTGACCTCATTTTTTAATCTAAACAAAAGTTTTAACACTCAATTCAAAGGAAATTATCTTACGTAATATATTTTGTAAGAGATTTCTAAAAAGTAATCAAGTAGAGATTTAAATTGTATATTTAGTAATTTCAAATGAATAAAGGACAAGATAGTATAATATGCTGTTTCTCATTAATTTGTCATAATAAAAATTAATGGTGATTAAGCTATTTACAAACCAAGTAGTATGATAAAGACATGGTATTTCATGGATTAATATGTGTATTGAATGCTGATATACTAAGTTTTTTAAAATAATTAAATAAGCCCTTGGCCAGGGAGCTCAGTAGGTTTAGAGCATTGTTCTGATAAGCCAACACTGCAGGTTCAATCCCCAGTCAGGGCACATACAAGAATAAAACAATTGATGGGCACACAACACAATCAATAGTTCAAATGCTATAGAGATGTTTACTTGAAACTTATGTATTCTTATTGATCAATGTCATTCCTTTAAATTTAATTTCCAAATAAAAATAAAATCAACCAATGAATACATAAAGAAGAACAAAACTGTTTCTCCCTTTTTCCCTCCCTTCCTCTCTCTTTCTCCCCCCTCCTCTCTCTCTAAAATTAGTCAGTAAATAATTTTTTAAAATAATTAAATAAGAATAATAAATAAGTCCATTAACTTTTTTTTTTGTATTTTTCCGAAGCCGGAAACGGGGAGGCAGTCAGACAGACTCCCGCATGCGCCCGACCGGGATCCACCCGGCATGCCCACCAGGGGGCAATTCTCTGCCCATCTGGGGCATTGCTCTGTTGCAACCTGGGCCATTCTAGCGCCTGAGGAGAGGCCATGGAGCCATCCTCAGCGCCCGGGCCAACTTTGCTCCAATGGAGTCTTGGCTGCGGGAAGGGAAGAGAGAGACAGAGAGGAAGGAGAGGGGGAGGGGTGGAGAAGCAGATGGACTCTTCTCCTGTGTGCCCTGGCCAGGAATTGAACCTGGGACTCCTGTACGCCAGGCCTACGCTCTACCACTGAGCCAACTGGCCAGGGCCAGTCCATTAACTTTTTAAACATTAAGATTGGACTTTGGGCCCTGGCTGGTCGGCTCAGTGATAAAAGCGTCCACCCAGCGTGTGGAAGTCCTAGGTGGGGCACACAGGAGAAGTGCCCATCTGCTTCTTCACCCCTCCCCCTCTCCTTCCTCTCTGTCTCTCTCTTCCCCTCCCACAGCCAAGGCTCCATTAGAACAAAGTTGGCCTGGGCGCTGAGGATGGCTGCATGTCCTCTGCCTAGGTGCTAGAATGACTCTGGTTGCAGTGGAGCAACGCCCCAGATGGGTAGAGCATCGCCCCCTGGTGGGCATGCCGGGTGGATCCCAGTCAAGCACATGCAGGAGTCTGTCTCCTCCCCGCTTCTCACTTAAGAAAAATACCAAAATAAAGGATCAGACCTTTCTGCCTGACTGGTGGTGGCACAGTGGATACAGTGTCAACCTGGGATGCTGAGGTACAGGTTCGAAACCCCAAGGTCACCAGCTTGAGCACAGGCTCATCCCACTTGAGCACAGGCTCACCCTCTTGAGCACAGGGTTGCCAGCTTGAGTATGATATCATCAACATGATCCCATGGTCGCTAGCTTGAGCCCAAAGTCACTGGCTTGACCAAGGGGTTACTGGCTCGGCTGTGCCCCAGACAAGGCACATATGAGAATCAATGAACAACTACAATGACACAAATACAAGTAAAGCTTCTCATTGCTCTCTCTAGCTCAAAAATAAAATAAACCTTTCGCCTGACCTGTGGTGGCACAGTGGATAGAACATTGACCTGGAACACTGAGGTTGCCAGTTCAAAACTTCAAGGTACATACAAGAAACAATCAATGAACAACTGAAGTGAAGCAACTATGAGTTGATGCTTCTTGCCCTCTCTCTCTATCTCTCCTTTCTCTCTAAAAGACAATAAATAAAATCCTTTAAAAATAATTTTTAATTATAAAAAAGAAACCATAGTTTAAATCAGACCATTAGTCTGTCAACATGAAAGTGAAAAAAAATCTGGAAGTGAAAAGTATGGAAGGGAACGCAGAGAGCATATCAGAGCAACAATGGGGATGAAAATTTTTAACATTTAGTCTCGACTGACCTGAAAATCTTCATTGCTTTACAGTAGATTAAAAACAATAATACTTCTGATCAGAAATATCAGGGAGTTTAAGATACAGAGGCATCTCTCCCAGGCCTGTGAAGGTGATGAAAAAGCTAGGATTGTGTAGGTGAACGCACAGGGAAAGACATCCATGGGCCTTCCCTATCACCCACCCACAGGCTCCTAGTCAGTGAGGCCAGGAGCTAAATCTGGACTCCGCTGACAAAAAGCTTTGTGTCAGAAATCAATCGACTTAGCCTCTCTATAAATGCAGAATGTAGGTTAGGTATGTTTTATAAACTCCCATGTAGATCCAATACAACAAAGTGTGAAGAACTACACACCTGGTTATTTTCCTGCAAAGCAGTCATGTGAGTTCACATTTTTGGAGCCCTCTTGAATCTGTTTACTTGAGAACTCACTATACTGCTAGAGACCTCTTTCCTGGGCCTCGGAAGTCAGGACTCACTGAGGTTTTGCTGTATTTCACATCAAAGATGAATCAATCCTGCTCTAGATCCTGAATGCTTTGACCTAAAACTTCCCCTTCCATTTCTCTGCAGTTTTCTTTAACTGATTGCTAGCAAATGAGCCAGATTTTGAATGCTTCTTTTGCTGTGACAAGGTCTAAGTATCTGTAAGCTTAGTCACTGTACAATGTAACATTTGGAAACTCTTCCACTGGTTTTCCTATCTAGACAAATGACTAAGGGGGTGCTTACTGCAAACATTACTGGTGATTAAAATAAAGTTCATAATGAACACTCTTCAGTCTGGGAGGGATACTTATAACACAGGAATTGATCCAGTCAACTATATATTTAAAATTGGCTGGTACCAATGCCACTCTGATAAACTCAGTTTGTTTGTTCTTTTTTTAATTTTAATAAGTAAATTAAAAATAAAACTGGCTGGTAAAAATCTCCACTCAGAAATACTGGATTTTCATATCCTATTTAGTGGCTGTTGTCTAACTTGAAAACACAGACAGGAAAATTTCCAAGCTGGAAAATTCTTTTCACCTGTTCTTAATGCTCAGTGTTCAGACCTATTTCACCACCTCTTGCCGGTATCATTTTAACAGTCTGACCTGATTTTCCTATCTCCAGTCATGCTCCCGCTTAATCTATCCTCCACACTGTCATCAGTGTAATCTTGTATTGAGCTGTTTTGAGTCCAGTGGAGCCAGACAAGGCCTAGTTTTGACTCTGTGTAAGATACTTAATCTCTCCCTGTCTGTTTCTCCATCTGTAAAATGCAAATAATAACAGGATTGTTGTGAGGACTAAATAACTTGACATGTGTAAAGTGCTTATAACTGTGACTACATAATTATGTCACTCACATATGGAAGAACCTTCTAGGCCGTGCCCTCCCTCAGGTGTGGCCCCGTTCTGCCTTTCCGCCTTCCATCCCCACTGTCATGCTATTCCCTGTAACTGAAATGCCTTTATTTCTGAACCAGACAGAACAAGCCCTAATCACATTCTTCTGTGATATCTTTTCAATTTTAAAGAATTATAGTAATTACAACTTTTATTGTTTTCTCCCCATTTTTCCTAACAGCCATCGTACATCACTGCATTCACATTTCAGGCGTCTCCAAATTAAAGCCCGCGGGCTGCATGCGGCCCCGAGGCCATTTATCCGCCCCCCACTCTCCCCCCCCCCCCGCACTTCCAGAAGGGGCACCTCTTTCATTGGTGGTCAGTGAGAGGAGCACTGTATGTGGCGGCCCTCCAACGGTCTGAGGGACAGTGAACTGGCCTCCTGTGTAAAAAGTTTGGGGACCCCTGGCTAAGTCCTCTCATTATATTGCCCTTATTTTAGACAAGATGTGTTTGTCTTTCTTTTAAAATATTTCAACATAATACTATATCACTTTAGAGCTTTCTACTATGGAATTCTTTGTATATTGTATTCTTTATTTGTATAGTCTCACAATCCTTACCATATTATAAAAAATAGTAATAAATGCAAATGTTAGTTTCAATCAACATGAAAGGATAATTAGATCACACTCCAGGGTTGATTAGGTTACATGTGAAAAAGGTAATCAAGAATACACATTCTGTAGTGATTCCTCACCTGGATAGAATGAATGGGCATCTATGAAGATGCATAGGAAAAAAATTACTCTATTTTTTGCTAACTTCTGAAGTTTAGTAATTACCTTCAATTACAAATGTAGGTAATGAAAACCTACATTTACTAGCAGTGACTCTGTCACCAATAAAAATCACAGCTATCTCTATGTCAGTTGTTGCAGGTATCTTCTTGCGTTTACATGCATCACAACTCGGAAATTAAAGAAATTATTGCCAACACTACACCTTGTTAATAAAGAAGCACATATTATTGTATAGCACATATTTTAAAATATTTCTGATAACCATATATCATTATATGTGCTTCCCGTTGTAATCCTTTGTATTTTAAGTTTTTGTTTTTGAAAAATGATTCTGAAAAAAAAAGAAAAAAAAAAAAAAGAAAAATGATTCTGAGAAGGGTTCACAGGCTCTATCACATTGCCAAAGGGTTCATGGCAAAAATAGACTAAGAATTTCTCTAAAAAACAGGTTTTACATGCCTTCAGCTATCTTTTTTCTAGTCAACACTAGAGGGTTTGTTTATCAGGACAAAGAATGTCAGAAATAAATTTCGGCCCTGGCCCACTGACTCAGTGGAAGGGCATCGGTCCCACATGTGGATGCCCTGAGTTCGACTTCCGGTCAGAGACCCAGGATAGGAGACCATTTGCTTCTCCACCCCTCCCCCTTCTTTGTCTCTGTCTCTCTCTCTGTCTCTCTCTGTCTCTCTCTCTCTCCCCTCTCCCGTAGCCATGGCTCAATTGATTTGAGCAAGATGGCCTAAGACACTAAGGATGACTCCATGGCCTCTGCTCCAGGTGCTAAAAAAATTTTTTTAATTAAAAAATGGTTCCATTGCTGAATAATGGTGCAATGCCCCAAATGGGCAGAGCATCACCCCCTAGTGGGCTTGCCAGGTTGATCCCGGTAGAAGCACATGCAGGAGTCTGTCTCTCTGCCTCCCCTCCTCTCACTAAAAATAAAAAAGAAAGAAAGAAATTTTCACTGGTAAAATGCACAGTGTTAAAACTGTCTAGAAATCCCATAGAGCATGTAAAAGGGACTAGAAATATCTAGAAATATTATATACGGTATGTACCTTCATTCTTAGGAGAACAAAGTATATAAGACTCTCACAAACCTAGCATCCTGTGCCATTTGTATTATTGTTCTTGGCATAGGTTTCTATCCAGACCTGAATTCAGATTCTGTCACATAATTCTAACCAGAGGGTATCAAATCTTGGTACATTTGTCTCAAGGAATATTTTCTATTAAGATGACTATCAGAGAGCTGTGATTTATGTGTAACTAGTGTTGTGCCTGCCTGCTAATAAATATGTGACAGAGTCCAGTCAGATTTTCACAATAAGATACCACCTGGGGTGAAAGGACTATAAGCTGTCAACTCGCTCTAATCATAGGAGCGATTAATATAATTAATCATAGATATAATTAATATCTAGTTATAAAGGGCTAAAATGGCTTAGATTAGTTTATAATACCCCTGGCTAGACTAATAAACTCCATGAAGCCTGGAATCAAATTTCCTTTTGGTTAATCATTATTTTCTTAAGATCAACATCATCCTGACACACAGAAGACAATGAATAGTTGTTGAATGAATTAATGAATATAATATACTTAACTGTATATAGGTTTTTCTAACTCCAGAATGCAAGATCTTTAAAAAAAGAGCATGTCATATTTATCTTTCTCTTATCAGGTGACTTGCCAGGGTTGTACATATGAGATATCAATCAATAACTATTGAATGCCTATAGTTTTGCTCTAATCTGAATTAACCAAATATATATATATTTTGAATGTTTAAATATTAAGAAGACTGTATTCAGTAAAATCTTAGAAGGCAATGAGAAGCAGTGAGCACATCTAGCTTTGGAGAGATAAGCTCAAGCAGATCTGAATTCAAATCCCAACTCTGACACTTACTAATTGCGTGATCTTGTGAAATGATATTAACTAACATCTTCCTGCCTCATTCTCCTTCTGAAAATTTTAAGAAAATCACAGTACCTATATCTTTGGTGTAAGTAATTTTGTTGCCTGACCAGGTGGTAGCACAGTGGATAGAATGTTGGGCTGGGATGCAGAGGACCCAGGTTCGAAACCCCAAGGTCGCCAGCTTGAGTGTGGGCTCACTAGTTTGAGTGTGGGGTCGTGGGCTTGAGCAGGGGATCACTGGCTCTGCTGGAGCCTCCCCGGTCAAGGTACATATAAGAAAGCATCAATGAACAACTAAGGTGCCACAGCCATGAGTTAGTGCATCTCTTCTCTCTTCCTTCATGCCTGCCTCTTTCTCTCACAAAAAAATTAATTAATTAAAATGTTGCACTTATAGGTAAAACCCTTGAAAAGAACTAACACATTGTAAGCGATTATAATGCCTACAAATATAATGAGATCTTATAATCAATGAGAAGATCCAAAAACTAAATTCCTTGTTCACTTCTTGTATTTCCAAGAACTCTGTACTGTGCTACATTACTTACATTTACACCTTCTAAGTATTCAAAGACCATGAGTTCCTTTTATGATAATTATAACTCTTTGCTCAGAAGAAGGAAACCAACTCTGGGCAATATTATGCAAACTGATGCTCTTCAGAGGAAACCCACAATCCCAGAAATAAACATCTTGTAGCTGCTATCTGGAAGGTTAAGAAACTACACTTAGAACTATACAGCTTGTCACTTTAGGTTGTTGCCAACTAAAAGCCAAAGGATATGAGTTATTATTAGAAACATGATATGATAGTTTACAACTCAGCCAATAAATACTTAGTATCTATTTTAGAAGAAATACTACTTAAATACGACATATTTGTTGTTTGGAAAATATATTATTTAAAATATGACATATTTCAAGAAATAAGATGTTTATAAAGAAAGTTGGCCAGTATAAATAAATCAAGAATAACAACAGCTACCATCTACCAAGTACCTACCACATGCCAGGCATTTTACATAAATAACTCCTTTATGCCCATAGCAATCTTTTTTTTCTGGATTTTTCTGAAGTGAGAAGCAGGGAGGCAGAGAGATAGACTCCCGCATGCGCTCAACCAGGATCCACCCGGCACGCCCACCAGGGGGTGATGCTCTGCCCATCTGGGGTGTTGCTCCATTGCAACCAGAGCCATTCCAGTGCCTGAGGCAGAGGCCATGCAGCCGTCCTCAGCACCTGGGCCAATTTTGCTCCAATGGAGCCTTGGCTGAGGGAGGGGAAGAGAGAGATAGAGAGGAAGGAGAGGGGGAAGGGTGGAGAAGCTGATGGGCACTTCTCCTGTGTGCCCTGACCAGGAATCGAACCGGGAACTTCCATACGATAGGCCGATGCTCTACCACTGAGCCAACCAGCCAGGGCCCCACAGCAATCTTACAAGATCCATATTTTGGTGGTCTCCCCTCAATTTTACAGGAAAGAATACTGAAGCTCAGGGAGGTGATGTAAACTCCTAAAGTCACACAGATGGTAAACAGCAAACCCAGAACTTGAACTGTGGTCTGAGTCATACTTCTGTGATGCCCTTCAACCTACTCTTGCCTTTTCCTATACTTACCAACAATGATGATGGTTAAATTCCACTTGTTTACCTCAATCCTAGATCTTTTCTAATGCTTATGAGGTTGATAAATTTAAAAATTAATCCACTATGAAAAACAGACCTATCTTCTTCCTAATCTTTAAGCTCGTGTCTTTATTAACAGTACCAGGTCAGGCCAAAACACATCAAATCAACCAACAGTTTAATACACAAGCAAGAGAACTGATTTGTATATAGACCAAAGGCATACATAAAGGATGTTCTGAGCATGGATTTCTCAGAAAGCAAAGCCTAAAGGCTTACCATGGAGTATAGTCAGTCCCAAGGAAGAGACGGGGAACGAGGCACGAGGTGTCAGATTCAGCCCACATAAAGTTGGCGAGGGTCCAGTTTGAGTTGGCAACAGCCAGGGTTGAAAAGTGTTCAAAAGCTCTAGGGAGAGTGAGGCCAAGAGGATCTGAAGCAGCACATGAGAGGTGTCTGATACAGGAATAAAGATGAAATCGGAGGCAGGAAATTTCAGCGAAGCTTATGGAATAGCAAGGCACAACCTTTTAGTTCAGAACCGAGGTATGACTTAATCTTAACTATTCTGTCCCTGTATCCTACTTTTAAGCATCCTTCCTGATGAAACAGATAAATATGACCGCCAGGTTCAGTCCTAATAAATCTAATTTCCAGGGAAAAGATTTCCACACAGTAGGGTTTTCCTGTACTACTTATATAATTTAATTAGAATGACTAATGGGAAATAGTGCCAAATGTGTATACAATGTCTGGTTCCTCCCCAGACATTGCACTTTCCAGTCCCCAAAGAGTAAAGCACATCGCACGGGTGATGCAAACTGGACATGTGACTAATTGGGAGCAACAGCTGAACACCCAAATATTTTGCTTACACATCAGGTTTCTGTTGTGGTAATACTTGATGAGAATCAAGTTGAGAAAGGGAGTTTATTTATTACATATGACCAAAACATCAAGTTACCTAATTTTCTCTCTTCTTTTTTTAATTTTTACTTATTGATTTTAGTGAGAGAGGAAGGGAAGAGAGAAAGGAAAAAGAAAGGAACATTGATCTGTTCCTGTATGTGCCCTGACTAGGGACTGAACTGGCAACCTCTGCACTTCAGGACGATGCTCTAACCTACCAAGCTATCCAGCCAGGTCAAGTTACCTAATTTTCTACATAGAGGAATATGTAAATCAAACAAAATAATAAAGCACTATAATAAAGACAGTAGTGCCTGACCAGGTGGCACAGTGGATAGAGCGTCGGACTGGGATGCAGAGGACCCAGGTTCGAGACCCCAAGGTCGCCAGCTTGAGCGTGGGCTCATCTGGCTTGAGCAGGAAGCTCACCAGCTTGGACCCAGGGTTGCTGGCTCAGGCAGGGGGTTGCTCGGTCTGCTGAAGGCCCGCGGTCGAGGCACATGTGAGAGGGCAGTAGATGGGCAGCTGGGGTGTCGCAATGAAAGACTGATGATTGATGCTTCTCATCTCTCTCCATTCCTGTCTGTCTGTCCCTGTCTGTCCCTCTCTCTGACTCTCTCTCTCTCTCTCTGTCCCTGTAAAAAAAAACACAAAACAACAAACAAAACTAACAGATATCCTAAAATTTGAATTACTATATTTCCAAGTAAAAATAAAAATAAAATTAGTCTTGCCTGACTGGTGGTGGCACAATGGATACATCAACCTGGGACACTGAGGTTCCCTGTTCAAAACCCCGAGGTCAATCAAATAATCCCATCCTGTTGCCAATAAGTAAAATTTTGATTTGTCAAAGATTTCTTGCTTTTTTTCAGATCAATTTTATTATGTACTTACCTGCATTTTCTGCCCTCTTTAACATACTGGTTGACCCAGGAACTTCACATAACCCAGTCTAGGAAGAACCTATCCTGGGGTCTTCTGCCCAGAGGAGCTCCTTCTTAGAAAGTACAGCAGAGACCAAGAGAGTCATCACAATTAGCCCTCTGTAAGCATTGGAAACTGCAGGCCAAAGTCCCTGCAATTATCAACACAATAATTAAATAACGACTAATCTTATCTTCTCTACATATTCTCTTGCAAGACCCATCCTGGTTCTACACTATGAAGGAAATTATTTATTTATTTATTCATTTGAGAGAGGAGAGAGAGAGAGAGAGAGAGAGAGAGAGAGAGAGAGAGAGGAGAGAGAGAGGGAGGGAGGGGGAAGGGGAAGGGGAAGGGGAAGGGGAAGGGGAAGGGGAAGGGGAAGGGGAAGGGGAAGGGGAAGGGGAAGGGGAAGGGGAAGGAAAGGAAAGGAAAGGAAAGGAAAGGAAAGGAAAGGAAAGGAAAGGGGGGGGGGAGGAGCAAGGAAGCCTCAACTCCCAAATGTGTCTTGACCAGACAAGTGCAGGGTTTCGAACTGGCAACCTCAGTGTTCTAGGTTGACACTTTATCCACTGAGCCACCACAGGTCAGGCTGAAGGAAATTTTATGAGATGAATGCTAAGGATTTTTCACTCTCCTCTTAGAATAACAGGACAACATACATGATGTTTTCAATCTAAAAGTATTGCTTGAAACAAATGAACAAACAAGAAAAATAAAAACTCATACACACAGACAACAGTATGCTAGTTACCAGAACAAAGGAGGGTAGAGGAATAGTAGAAGGTAAGGAGAGTCAAATATATGGTGATAGAAGAAGATATGACTTTGGGTGACAGACACATAACGCAATATTAGATGATGTATCATAGAACTGTATTTTTGAAACCTAAATTTTATTAACCTATGTCACCCCAATAAATTTAATAAAAAATAAAAAGTATTGCTTGAGGCTCTAGGTGCCTAACCCTATGCTAGATAATAATATAGATATCCTATACCTACAAATCCTTTTGGTATCCTTACTATCCTTGTAAGGGTAATAATTCAAGATGATTCAATTCCTAACCCAAAGGGATCTAAAAAAAAAAGTAGTTGGAGAGACAAGACAGGTATTTACAACCAGAGAATAAAAGGATGCATGTGTCCTGACTGCATGTACCGTCCTACTTGGACAGCTGCCCAACTGACTGGCCCGGGAATTCCACAGCCCTGGTTACGTTGTTGGAAATTTCTCTCCATCCTGTCTGCTTCCCTTTCTCTCACCACAGCAAAAGCTAAAGAAGTACTCTTCCCCTCTCATATCTTCCTTTAACTACTCTATGACTCCAATGATATAGGATGAGGAGTAAAATAATAGGACAGAGTAAGCCAAAGCAGAGACAGGAAGGAAAAAAGATTCTCTCCATGTTCCTCTGGGGACAAGCAATGGTGACTGATGGATGGATGAAAAGAAGAGGAAAGGGAAACTTCAGGAATCTGTGGGCTAGTCATCTCTTCCAGGATGTTCACCCCTTACAGAAATGGATTATTTCATCCCCCTAGTCTCCAAGAAACCATAGTTCTCTTCTCCACAACTGCCTATTCTCTTACCCCTCTAATATCTGAATCTCATTTAATAGCCCCCCAAAATCCCAAATCATACCAAAATCCCATTTAGTTCTTCAAATCTTCTTCCCACTGTTGACTCAACAAACTTGCTCTACCAAGGTCTAAAAAACTATCAGAAACGTTTAGAACCAGGGAATTCCTGATCCATACCCCAAAAAGTAGAAGGTTACATTTCTTGACATTTTAAGTTGAATCTCTGAATTCATAGACTTTTTGCTTATAATGTCTTAAACAGTGCTATATATTTCAGAGTCTAGGCTAACACATCATTTAGGATCAGAGATTTTTAAACTCTTTTAGTATCAGGACTCCTTTATACTCTTAAATATTATTGAGAACCCCAAGGAGCTTTCTTTTTCATGTGGATTCTAGCCTTTGGACTTTTTTTTTTTAATTATTTTTTGTGACAGAGACAGAGAGAGGGACAGACAGGGACAGACAGGCAGGAAGGGAGAGAGATGAGAAGCATCAATTCTTCGTTGTGGCACCTTAGTTGTTCATTGACTGCTTTCTCATATTTGCTTTGACGGGGGGGCTACAGCAGAGCAGAGTGACCCCTTGCTCAAGCCAGCAACCACTGGGTCATCTCTATGATCCCATGCGAAAGCCAGCGACCCCACACTCATGCTGGTGAGTCCACACTCAAGCCAGATGGCCCGCCCTCAAGCTGGTGACCTCAAGGTTTTGAAACTGGGTCCTCCACATCCCAGTCCAATGCTCTATCCACACAGCATCACTGCCTGGTCAGGCTGGAAATCTTATGAATTAGAAATTAAGGCTGAGAAACATTTAAAACATTTTACCAATTTTTTTTAAAATAGCAAGATTTATTATGTTAACGTTAATAACATTTTAAAGAAAAACAACACTATTCTCCAAAACAAAAATATACAAATATATATTTAGTGAAACAGGAGCATTTTTTTTACATTTTTGCAAATTAAAATAATGTCATGTCAACAGTTATGGAATTCGCATGGCTAAACCTGATAAAGTAAAGAAAAATGAAGAATGTAACACATGCAAAGGGCAGAGGTTGATGGTCTTAAAAAGTAACACGCTCCCCAAACTCAGGGGCAATGTCAAGAAAGGACTTGTTTTGTGACTAAAGCCAATAAGAATCTACAAGGGTTTTAAAAGGAAAGGTCTATAAAGGTCAAGCAAATAATACAAATTACAGAGTTGATCAGCTGGGAACCTAAAGAGCTCATGACCTTGTCAAGGGCATCAAGTCCAGTGTAGCCAGATTTTCAGGTTGTTATAGAAAATCTACATTTTTTTTTTTTGTATTTTTCTGAAGTTGGAAATGGGGAGGCAGTCAGACAGACTCCCGCATGTGCCCGACTGGGATCCACCCGGCACGCCCACCAGGGGCGATGCTCTGCTCATCTGGGGTGTTGCTCTGTTGCAACCAGAGCCATTCTAGCGCCTGAGGCAGAGGCCACAGAGCCATCCTCAGCACCCGGGCCAACTTTGCTCCAATGGAGCCTTGGCTGCGGGAGGGGAAGAGAGAGACAGAGAGGAAGGAGAGGGGGAGGGGTGGAGAAGCAGATGGGCGCTTCTCCTGTGTGCCCTGGCCGGGAATCGAACCCGGGACTCCTGCATGCCAGGCCAACGCTCTACCACTGAGCCAACTGGCCAGGGCTTAGAAAATCTACATTTTTAATGAAAATCTGCAAATCTGAATTTTTAAGTATTTAAACTGCAGGCTAAACAAAACACATCTACAGGTAAAGGTAGCCTATGATATACCCAGTTTGCAACATCTATTCTACATAGCAAACAAGAATTATCTAATCTTTAGGAAATTATTCCCAAAGGAAATTTATCCTACAGTGTGATACTGATATTAGATCAGTAGAAAAGAACAAACTTAGCCTGACCTGTGATGGCACAGTGGATAAGGCATCAACCTGGAATGCTGAGGTGGCCGATTCAAGGCTCCAAGCCTGCCCAGGCAAGGCACATACAAGGAGCAACTACTACAAGTTGATACTTTCCACTCCTCCCTTGCCCTGCCTCTCTCTCTCTCTCTCTCTCTCCCCTCTCTAAAATCAAAAAATAAAATATTTTTTAAAAAAGAAAAAACTTATAATAAATGAAACAACATTAAAATAAAATGTTATCAAAACAACAAAAAAATAAAAGCTGTGGTGCTTCAGGAGTGAACAACAGACTGTATCTAGTAGACAAGAATGTCTATTACTAGAAAATTGCACTTTATTTTGGTGGAGTTGTTGGAGATGGCTCACCAGGTTCTACCATTGTCTTGGGAAATAGTCTTCATAAAATCCAAGTCCTAGATTCACAAATCACTCTTCCAATTATTAATTGGGAGTAATTGCAGAACAGTAATTAAGAACAAGCACTCATAGAACAGCCATAAAATATCAAGAGATATTTACTGAACACCTTCTACTTGCAAAGCACTCTAAGAAACACAATGAATAAGAAGTGGTCTGGGATTTCTAGTAGCCACAGCCTAAAAGATGAGGGGGCTCAAAACACATAGAAAAAAGCTAAACAGTACCAGCGTTAGAAAACAGGATGAGTCAAATACAAAAAGATGTCACCCAGACAGTGACATTCCCTAAGGAGTAGAAAACATACTCTAAATTCAAAAGGCAGATTATAGGAAATAGGAGCAGGCCTGAAGGAAGATCAGACTGGTATTTTGGCTTCCAGAAACCAGTTTGAATGCTATGTTGTAATCTAAACATAAGGCAACTTTGGTTCTAACTAGGGTAATGTCAAAGAGTATGAAAACAAATGTTGGGATAAAAATACTCAAGAAAAATCAGCAAGATTTGGCACCTGACTAAATAAGGATATTTAATATTCACTTATTAATCCATCTACAGAACAAATGACCCAGTTTCTTCAACAACGAAGGACCTAACAAATCAAAAGACAGAAAATCCCATCACAGTGTGTAGATCCTATTTGGATGCTATTCAAAACAGACTTTGGGGAAAAACCTTTACAAGACAATTGGATACATGAACCCTGACTGAAAGTTGGATGCAATTACCTAATTATTGTTAATTTTTTAGGTGTGGTTATGTCAACACTAATAAGATATATATTAAAATATTTGCCTGACCAGGCGGTGGCGCAGTGGATAGAGTGTCAGACTGGGATGCAGAGGACCCAGGTTCGAGACCTCGAAGTCGCCAGCTTGAGCGCGGGCTCATCTGGTTTGAGCAAAGCTCACCAGCTTGGACCCAAGGTCGTTGGCTCAAGCAAGGGGTTACTCGGTCTGCTGTAGCCCCACGGTCAAGGCACATATGAGAAAGCAATCGAACAAATAAGGTGTAGCAACACGCAACGAAAAACTAATGATTGATGCTTCTCATCTCTCCGTTCTTGTCTGTCTGTCCCTGTCTATCCCTCTCTCTGACTCTCTATCTCTGTAAAACAATAAAAATAAATTAAAAAAAATTTTTTTAAAAATATTTGTGGGTACAGTGGGATTTACTTCAAAATAATATGGGAAAAAGAGTACAAGCTGTGGATAGAACAATATTAACTATGGGCTAATGGTTTTGGGGGCTGAGTGACAAGCACATAGAGATTCATTCTACTACCCTGTCTACTTTGGCATAGCTTTTAAATTCTCCATAACAAAAATAGTTTTTTTTAAATTAAATGGCAAATCCAACTTTCACAAACTAGTTGACCTTTATATAAAATCTATTTCACTTTTCCCAAAAACAGAGTAAAGGGATTATTGAATTATTTTATATAAGGGTCAAAACATGAAAGTAAAGATTTATTACTACTCTTGTCTGATCTGTGGTAGCACAGTGGACAAAGCATCAACCTGGGATGCCGAGGTACCAGGTTCAAAACCCAGAGGTCAATGGCTTAAATGCAGGCTCACCAGCCTGAGTGCAGGGTCACCAGCTTGAGTGTGGG
Organism: Saccopteryx bilineata; assembly: GCF_036850765.1. NCBI lineage: Eukaryota > Metazoa > Chordata > Mammalia > Chiroptera > Emballonuridae > Saccopteryx > Saccopteryx bilineata. Next base: position 160,490,767 of record NC_089490.1, read on the forward strand.
ATCATTTGGAAAGATGACTGGAAAGGTGATTTGTGAGTCTGGGAATTGAATTTTTTTTTTTTCATTTTTCCGAAGCTGGAAACGGGGAGGCAGTCAGACAGACTCCCGCATGCACCCGACCGGGATCCACCCGGCATGCCCACCAGGGGGCGATGTTCTGCCCCTCTGGGGCATCGCTCTGTTGCATCCAGAGCCATTCTAGCGCCTGAGGCAGAGGCCACAGAGCCAACCCCAGCGCCCAGGCCATCTTTGCTCCAATGGAGCCTCAGCTGCGGGAGGGAAAGAGAGAGACAGAGAGGAAGGAGAGGGGGAGGGGTGGAGAAGCAGATGGGCGCTTCTCCTGTGTGCCCTGGCTGGGAATCGAACCCGGGACTCCTGCACGCCAGGCCGACGCTCTACCGCTGAGCCAACCGGCCAGGGCTGGGAATTGAATTTTATGAAGAGTATTTCTCAAGACAATGATAGAGCCTGGTAAGCCATCTGCAATGACTCCCATGGTCTCTGGCTTGAGCCCAAAGGTCACTGCCTTGAAGCCCAAGGTCATTGGTTTGAGCAAGGAAGGGGTCACTGGTTCAGCTGCAGCCCCTGGTCAAGGCACATATGAGAAGCAGTCAATGAACAATAAAGTGATGCAACTACGAGCTGATGCTTCTCATCTCTCTCCCTTCACCCTCCCTTCTCTCTCTTGCTAAAAAAAAAAAAAAAAAAAAAAAAAAAAGGATTTATTATTACTCTTATACCCATCCTACAAATATTTTTATTTAACTATAAGAAATATATAAATTTGGTTTGATAAAAATGAAGCAATAGTGAAATTCACCATCAGACAAGATACTTTTTAAATATTTTTTAAATTATAGGTTGACATATATTATATCAGTTTTAGGTGTATAACATAGTGATTAGACATTTATATAACTTATGAAGTGATTGATCATCCCAACAAGTCCAGTACCCATCTGGCACCACAGTTATTACAATATTATTGACTATATTCCTCGTACACAATGTTCCTGTCTCTCTCTCCCTCTCTCTCCTACCCTCCCTCCCTTCCTCTCTCTAGCTGAAATAAAAAATAAACATTAAAAAGTATTATTGACTATATTCCTTATGATGTACTTTACATCCACATGACTATTTTTATAGCTGGCAATTGGTACCTCTTAATTCCTTTCACCTTTTTGTCCATCTTGACTGCCGTCCCCACCAACCTGGTGACCATCAGCTTGTCCTCTGTATCAATGAATAACAAACTAAAGTAGGCTCCAGAACCCAAAACTACTAATTTCCAAAATAAATTATTTTTATTTTAGCTAAACATCACTCTCATAAGAAAATGGACAATGTGGCCCTGGCTGGTTAGCTTAGAGGTAGAGCATCAGCCTGGAGTGTGGATGTCACAGGTTCAATTCCAAGTCAGGGCACATAGAAGTGACCATCTGCTTCTTCACCCCTCCCTTTCTTCCTTCTCTCTCTCTTTCTCCCTCTTCCCTTCCCATAGCCATGGAGCAAGTTTGCCCCAGGCACTGAGGATGGCTCCATGGCCTTGCCTCAGCTCAGTTGCCAACCAATAGAGCAACAGATCTAGGTGGGCAGAGCATCGCCCCATAGGGGGCTTGCTGGGTGAATCCTAATTGGGATCTTAAATTGTCTGCCTCCCTGCTTTTCACTTAAGAAAAATAAAATAAATAAATAAATAAATAAATAAATAAAAGAAAATGGACAATACTCAAAATTAAACAATAGAACCATTTCAAAGCTGACTTTACAAAAATCTAATCTTACAAAGTGCACAAGAGAATAATTCCACTTTTCTACTTTTCAGTTTCTTTTTGCTTTATTTTTGGTTTTTCTAATATGTTTAGATACTGTATGCTAAAAATAATTTACCTACAACTTATTAGAACTAAAGATTGATAACGATTATCCTAACTCTTAGCTTGATACTTGGCCAAGAGTTGTTCAACTGTTGAATGGATCATAAAAGTACCTAAGGTATTGTGATACAGCAACTTTTGCTGTTGGATTCTGGTTCCTCAGATATTCCCTCATGGAGTATTGCTACCTTCCTCTTTAAAACACAAGTCTACATTCTTACACAATATCTGGTTTATACTAGCAACAACTCCTACACTAGTGATTCAAAGAGCCCCCCCAAAATACACTATTGTCAAACAAACACAAATTTTAAGACCTCAATAGTGGGACTTGGTAGTTAATTAAATATCTTATCTAGTATATTATATACTATCTGATAATTTTATGCTGAATCCAGAATTCTAGGGAAATTCAAAGCATTTAACTCCTATTAGCTATAACTTGCTTAATCTAGTAACTAACCATATACATATAATGACCTCCATTATAACAAATGTTAATATACAAGTCATATATCGGTGATAGAGGCTCTTCTTGTATTAAAAAAGTTTATTTCTTCTTAGTGCTATAAAAGCATAAATGATATATTTATATATCCAGTGACAATGCTAAAATATCATAACTTCTACTATAACTGTCTAATTTTCATTCACATGGGTTTACTAATCAGCTATTAAACATTCATAACAACAACTTACTAGCCTTTGCTGGTAAAACTTCAAAAAAATCTTAATTTATTACTATTTGATGATCTGCTAACATCAACTATGCAATGATATGAATTCAACCATATATATCTTATTATCTTTTTGGTTATTAAGAATCTCCCTGCCTGACCAGGCAGTGGTGCAGTGGATAGAGTGTCTGACTAGGATGTGGAGGACCCAGGTTTGAGACCCCGAGGTCGCCAGCTTGAGCACAGGCTCATCTGGTTTGAGCAAGGCTCACCAGCTTGAGCCCAAGGTCGCTGGCTCAAGCAACGGGTCACTCAGTCTGCTGTAGCCCCCTGGTCAAGGCACATATGAGAAATCAATCAATGAACAACTAAGGAGCCGCAACAAAGAACTGATGTTTCTCATCTCTCTCCCTTCCTGTCTGTCTGTCCCTATGTGTCCCTCTCTCTGACTCTCTCAGTCTCTGCCACACACACACACACACACACACACACACAATCTCCCTGATTGCCTAACCTGTGGTGGCACAGTGGATAAAATGTTGAGCTGGAATGCAGAGGTCGCCAGTTCAAAGCCCTAGGCTTGTCTGGTCAAGGAACATATAGAAGTTGATGCGTCCTGCTCCTCCCACCCTTCTCTCTCTCCTCTCTAAAGTGAATAAATAAAATCTTCAAAAAAAAGAATCTCTCTGATTTGCCAGACCAGGTGGTGGTGTAGTGTATAGAGCATCGACCTGGGACACTGAGAATCCAAGTTCAAAACCCTGAGGTCTGCCCTGGCCGGTTGGCTCAGCGGTAGAGCGTCGGCCTAGCGTGCGGAGGACCTGGGTTCGATTCCCGGCCAGGGCACACAGGAGAAGCGCCCATTTGCTTCTCCACCCCTCCACCGCGCTTTCCTCTCTGTCTCTCTCTTCCCCTCCCGCAGCCAAGGCTCCACTGGAGCAAAGATGGCCCGGGCGCTGGGGATGGCTCTGGGCCTCTGCCTCAGGCGCTAGAGTGGCTCTGGTCGCAACATGGCGACGCCCAGGAGGGGCAGAGCATCGCCCCCTGGTGGGCAGAGCGTCGCCCCTGGTGGGCGTGCCGGGTGAATCCCGGTCGGGCGCATGCGGGAGTCTGTCTGACTGTCTCTCCCTGTTTCCAGCTTCAGAAAAATGAAAAACAAACAAACAAACAAACAAACAAAAAAAACCCTGAGGTCGCCAACTTGAGCACAGGCTCACTAGCGTGAGCGCGGGGTTGCTGGCTTGAGCATGGGATCATAGACAGGACCCTATGGTTGCAGGCTTGAGTCCAAAGGTCACGGGTTTGAAGCCCAAGGTTGCTGGCTTGAGCAAGGTCATTGGCTCAGTTGGAGCCCTCCCAGTCAAGACATGTATGAGAAAAAAAATCAATGAACAACTAAAGTGCTACAACTACAAATTATGCTTATCTCTCTTCTTTCCTGTCTATCCCTTTCTCTTTCCTTCACTAAAAAAAAAAAGTCTCCCTGATTCATTTTCACAACTATATTCAAAAGTAGTAAGTGATTTTCACACTCAATAGACACAGTACTTTTTAAGAGTAATCATCTAGGCCTGACCTGTGGTGGCGCAGTGGATAAAGCGTCAACCTGGAACACTGAGGTTGCCGGTTCAAAACCTTGGGCTTGCCTGGTCAAGGCACATATGGGAGTTGATGCTTCCTGCTCCTCCCCCTTCTCTCTCTCTCTCTCTCTTTCTCTCTCACTCCTCTCTCTCTAAAAATCAATAAATAAAATTTTTTTAAAAAATCTTAAAAAAAAAAGAGTAATCATCTAAAATTTCTGAGTACACAAACCAATGCGCTCCCCACTTTCCCCTGATATAATCAGAGTGGACAAGCTCCCCTATGAAGAGCCTCTTTATGAAATTAAAACATACCACATACCATTCTCCAGAGGAGTAAATTGTATTTGGGCAGAGTTATTAGTTTCACTCAAGTCATTTCACAGCAAAGAAAACAAACAGGACTGTTGTATATACCATAATTACATTTTGCATGATTTCCTTCAATTAAAATCTTCCCTTAAATTACCATTCATATAGCAGCAGAGAAATTTTAAAAGTCATTATCTAACATGACCCAATGATGCTTTCCACTAACAAGAAATTAGTCTGAAAAAGATTTCATATATTTCTAGAGGGTTTTTGTTTGTTTTGCTGTTTGTAGATAAGTAGGTCTTGAATTTATTTTGTAAACAAAACTTGTTCTATCTACCTTTTCATTTAGAAGGCTAAAAGTGATTTCATATATTTTAAAGCAATTACTGGCATAAGGCCCTTTCCTCAGCAGCATTACTCAGTACATTTACAATACAATGTATATGCATGGACCAATCTCAGCTAATTCTGCATACTTGTTTTATGTATGTATATACATATAAATGAATATATACAGAAATATACACGTGTGTTTTCTGTATATACTCACTCATCTACCAGGATTAGAGTACTCTGAATCTCCAAATAAGGACTTGGTATGCTTTGATCATACTAGGCATTCACTAAATACTAAATAATCTTAACTAAACTGATTGCCTAGTAAACAATAAGAAGAAATAAAAAGATTTTTAATTACTTTATTAACTAGAGCTGGTTGAGATCAACATCTCAAACATTCTTCTCACTAGATGGGCAGCTATAACCTTACATTATCAATTAATCACTAGGTTAAATATAACTAAATGGGAAGGAGAGGAAAGAACCATATTATTACTATGAACATAAAAATCTCTGCATAACTATGCCATCTATGGCTTATTCTGTCCATGTTGAAGAATATCTAACACGTACTAAAAAAACAGGCCATTTCACAAAATACTACAGAAATCAGTGTTCAGGTTCATTAAGATCTTTTTTTTTTTTTTTTTTTTACAGAGACAGAGAGAGAGTCAGAGAGAGGAATAGACAGGGACAGAAGACAGGAACGGAGAGATGAGAAGCATTAATCATTAGTTTTTCATTGCGCAATTTGACACCTTAGTTGTTCAATGATTGCCTTCTCATATGTGCCTTGACCACGGGCCTTCAGCAGACCGAGTAACCCCTTGCTTGAGCCAGTGACCTTGGGTCCAAGCTGGTGAGCTTTTGCTCAAACCAGATGATCCCGTGCTCAAGCTGGTGACCTCGGGGTCTCAAACCTGGGTCCTCGGCATCCCAGTCCAATGCTCTATCCACTGCACCACCGCCTGGTCAGGCTCATTAAGATCTTGAAGTCTAACTCTCCAAAAGTTTTCTACTTTAGGAGTTCTGGTCTTAAAATCTTACTCTTGGGGGAGGGGGAGGGGGAGGACACAAAGAATACTAGATAGAAGGTGACGGAGGACACCTTCTGACTTTGGGTGATGGGTATGCAACATAATTGAATGACAAGATAACCTGGACACGTTTTCTTTGAATATATGTACCCTGATTTATTGATGTCACCCAATTAAAATTAATAAAAATTTATTTATATAAAAAAAATCTTACACTTAATGGGGCAGAGTAATAAAGAAAGAATTGTAAGAGAAACTAGCCTGATCAGGCGGTGGCACAGTGGATACAGCATTGGACTGGGACGCGGAGGACCCAGGTTTGAAACCCCAAGGCCGCTGGCTTGAGAGCAGGCTCACCAGCTTGAGCACAGGGTTGCTGGCTTGAGCATGGGATCATAGACATGACCCCATGCTCGCTGGCTTGAGCCCAAAGGTCGCTGGCCTTACGCCCAAGGTCGGTGGCTTGAGCAAGGGGTCACTCACTCTGCTGCAACCCCCCAGTCAAGGCACATATGAGAAAGCAATCAGTGAACAACTAAGGTGTCGCAATGAAGAATTGATGCTTCACATCTCTTTCCCTTCTTGTCTGTCTGTCTGTCCTTATCTGTCCCTCTCCCTGACTCTCTCTGTCTCTGTCAAAAAAACATAAAAAAGAGAAACTCTAAGTTAATGTATTAATGTTTGTAGTGTTACACACACACACATACACATACACATACATGATAGAAAACAGGGCTAAAAACAAAAATGGATTAACTGACTGACCAGTGGATTAAAAAGTACAATTTATACTGAGAATATTTTTCCCTTTCAGGTTTCAGTTCAAGTGTTAAAGTGAGGTCACCTCTGAACAGGCTCACTGATCCACAGTCTCTTCAAAGACTTTAAAGTACATGGCCCTGGCCGGTTGGCTCAGCGGTAGAGCGTCGACCTAGCGTGCGGAGGACCCAGGTTCAATTCCCGGCCAGGGCACACAGGAGAAGCGCCCATTAGCTTCTCCACCCCTCCACCGCGCCTTCCTCTCTGTCTCTCTCTTCCCCTCCCGCAGCCAAGGCTCCATTGGAGCAAAGATGGCCCGGGCGCTGGGGATGGCTCTGTGGCCTCTGCCTCAGGCGCTGGAGTGGCTCTGGTCGCAACATGGCGACGCCCAGGATGGGCAGAGCATCGCCCCCTGGTGGGCAGAGCGTCGCCCCTGGTGGGCGTGCCGGGTGGATCCCGGTCGGGCGCATGCGGGAGTCTGTCTGACTGTCTCTCCCTGTTTCCAGCTTCAGAAAAATGAAAAAGAAAAAAAAAAAAAAAAAAAAAAAAGACTTTAAAGTACATTAAAACAATTTCCACTGCCACATTTGCTTGAAATTTACCACAAATAATAGATTTAGGAGGGAAATCCTTTTGTTTTTATTTGGTTTTTAAAGAGGGGAAAAAGGAGTAACAGGATATTTGTTTTTGTTTTTTCTTGACAAAGACAGAGAGAAACAGAGAGAGGGACAGATAGGACAGATAGGACAGACAGGCAGGAAGGAGAGAGATGAGAAGCATCAATTCTTAGTTGCGGCTCCTTAGTTGTTCACTGATTGCTTTCATATGTGCTTTGACGGGGGGGGGGGGGGGGGGGAGGCTACAGCAGAGCGAGTGATCCCTCCCTCGCTCAAACTAGCAACCTTGGGCTCAAGCCAGCAACCTTGGGCTTCAAGCCAGCGACCATGGGGTCATGATTATGATCCCACACTCAAGCCAGCAACCCCTCATTCAAGCTGGTGAGCCTGAGCTCAAGCTGGTGAGTCCGCGCTCAAATCAGATGAGCCCGCACTCAAGTTGGCGACCTCAGGGTTTAGAACCTGGGTCCTCCATTTCCCATCGACACTCTATCCATTGTGCCACCACCTGTCAGGCCAGGATATTTGTTTAAAATATCAACTTTTACCCCCCCCAAGATAAATTTGTAATATTATTTTTGGGTCCTTTCAACACAATTTTTTTTACCTTTAAAAACGAGGCATTATACTTTGAGTAGTCAATTTTTTTGAGTCACATCTAATCTGACTTTTTAATAGAAAAAGACATTCGTGTCCAGATAATATTGTGCAAATATTTACAAATATACATAGTGAAAATGTGAAGAAATATGAGGGAAAGACAGAAACAAATTCAGCTAAGTAGTTAACTGTGGTAAAGAGGAAAGGGGTTACAATTGAGAGGCAATTCACAGAAGGCTTAAATTGTATATTGACAATGATTTGTGAAACTGAGTGATAGGTACATAAAAATGTTTTATTCTTTTAACCTTTCTGTATACTATATTTTTAAATTTTTGATCATGCTGCCTGGCCTGTGGTGGCACAGTGAATAGAGCATTGACCTGGAATGCTAAGTTTGCTGGTTCAAAATCCTGGACTTGCCTGTCAAGACACAACAAGCAAGCAATGAATAACTAAAGTGAAGCCACTATATGTTGATACTTCTTGCTCCCTCTCCTTCTACTCTCTCTGTAAATCAAAAAATAAAATCTTTTTAAAAATGTTAAAAAAATTTTTTTTTGCTCAAATCCTTATAAGGCCTGACCTGCGGTGGCACAGTGGATAAAGCGTTGACCTGGAACGCTGAGGTCGCTGGTTCGAAACCCTGGGCTTGCCTGGTCAAGGCACATATGGAAGTTGATGCTTCCTTCTCCTCTCCCCTTCCCCTTCTCCTTTTCTCTCTCTCTCTCTCCTTTCTAAAATGAATAAGTAAAATCTTAAAAAAAACACACACATGAAAAAATGAAAAAAATCCTTATAAATAGTGAGTGCTCAATAGAAAAGTATACTGGAACCTAGAGTTCCAAATCAGTAACCAAGGATAGATGCTGGCCAAGACCTGTTTTATTTGGATAGCATAATGTTTTGTTTTGCTTTTTAGTTGTAATTTGAATGCCTTCAGACAGGGGTATGCACTCTTCAATTAGGCAGAGTCACCACCATTTTCCTTACAATAAATGAGTTCTTAAAGAGTAAAAGAAATTGGAATCCTCATATACTGATGGTAGGAATATAAAATGGTGCTGCTGCTTTGGAAAACAAGCTGGCAGTTACTCAAAATGTTAAGCATAGAGTTACCATGTGACCCAGCAATTCCACTCCTAGATATATGTACCTAAGAGAAAAGAAAACATATGTCCACACAAGACTTTTACACAAATGTTCACAGCAGCTTTATTCTTAATAGCTAAAAAGTGGAGACAACCCAAATATCCATCAACTGATGAACCAATAAACAAAATAGAATACAATGAAACATTACTGCACCATAAAAAGAAAAGTGCTGATAAATGCTACAACAAAGATAAATCTCAAAAACATTATGCTAAGTAAAAGAAGACAATTACAGAAGACCACATGTTATATAATTTCATTTATATGGAATGTCCAGTATAGGCAAATCTCAGATCTAAACAGACAAAAGTATACTAATCAGGTGATTAAAATATCATAAAATTTGGCCCTGGCCAGTTGGCTCAGTGGTAGAGCGTCGGCCTGGTGTGCAGGAGTCCTGGGTTCGATTCCCAGCCAGGGCACACAGGAGAAGCGCCCATCTGCTTCTCCACCCCTCCCTCTCTCCTTCCTCTCTGTCTCTCTCTTCCCCTCCTGCAGCCAGGGCTCCACTGGAGCAAAGTTGGCCCGGGAGCTGAGGATGGTTCCATGGCCTCTGCCTCAGGCGCTAGAATGGCTCTGGTTGCAACAGAGCAACACCCCAGATGGTCAGAGCATCACCCCTTGGTGGGCATGCCGGGTGGATCCCAGTCAGGCGCATGCAGGAGTCTGGCTGCCTCCCCGTTTCCAACTTCAGAAAAATACCAAAAAAAAGAAAAAAAGATTAAATGTCATAAAATTAGATGATGGTGAAGGTTGCACAACTTGGTAAATACATAATGTCAATCAGTAGTTGCTGGTGCCAATTCAACGCCAACAGGATTGCTTTTCAGCCTTTTGGCTAAGTCAAGTGCAACACCAGCAGGAATCCCCAATCTAGGGTGAGGTAAAGGAGAAGACTATTCAGTGCAAACAGCTCAACAGTGTTACATTTCAATTATGAAACGGCTATGGAGAACAACCTGTGAGATGACTCTTGGGATGAGGTGGCCCATGACCCCTTTCTAGCTAGACAGTTCTGCTCTGCTCTTGTCAGTCCAGTCTGGCATGCCAGGATGGCTATACTCCACTCCACTGAGACACCTTTGGTGTTTCAGCTCTAGCCCGGAAAATGCAGTTTTAGATGGAAAGAGAAAGTATGCTTCCCTGAGCCAGAGTGGAACTGCCTTAGAGAAAAGGCCCTGTCTCAGACCCATGATTGATCTGTTCTCATGCAAATGAGGGGTCCAAATCCTCAGTTCAATTTGTCTAAAAAGCACTGTCCAGACTGGTCAAAATGGAGCTGTTCTAATTGGTCAGTGAAGATGCTAATGAGAATATAGCTATGCAATTCTGATTTGACAGGATCTCCTTTATATGGGCTGGCTCAAGGTACGGAAACACAGTGTGGGCAGGCAGTTAGGCCAGAAGGCAGGCAGCTTAGTGCAAGGTTTTCTGGGAGGCACAGCTTGTATGAGAGGCCCTGTTCAGCAGTGGTTGCTAGGCTCTGTTTTGCCGTGGATTTTTTTTTTTAGCCCAATTAGCCACCAGGAGCCCTTCTCTATTTTTTCTTTGTCAGCGTCAACATTAAAAAACCACTGAACTGTTCAATTTAAAGGAGTGAATTATATGGTACATATAGACTATCTCAAAGTGGTTTAAAAATAAACAAACCAAAGACATCCATTCATTTTAACTCCCTAAATGTGGTTCTCAAATTGTGGTCTGAGAATTCCTGGGGGTCACACAGGGCTCTTTAGGAATCTTGAGGCGAAAACTCTTTTCACAACACTGAACATTTTCCTTTTCCGCTGTGTTGATATTTGTACTAATGGTGTAAAAACAATGGTAGGTTAAACTGCTTACACCTTTGGCATAGTGACACCAGAGTTCTGATAGTCATTCATCTGTATCACCACACACCACATGAAAAAATTAAAATATTTTTCACTTCAAAATGTCCTCAATAAGGAGTAAAAATTATTAGTTTTATTCAATTTGGACATACACATCTTCTTAATATTATGTGTGACAAAATGGGAAGTAGCTATGAAGCACTTCTACTAGAGACCAAAATATAAAAAAAAGTGTGATTTTATGAGTTGTGGGCCAAACTAGTCACTTTTTTAATAGAACAGCATTTTTACTAGAAACGACTATTTTCCTATGGGAAAACCCATTCCCATTTCCAAACTCACCTATACATAACTTTTTTATAACAAAACTGTTTCATAAAGTGGAGGCTGCCACTCTCCATGGGAAATCATAATTCCTCCCTTTTAAAACAACAATTTAAGTATATTAACCAATCTTTAAACCTGAGTTAGCAGGAAAGGCCTGTTTGGTGGGTAGAGGAGGGAATGAGGCAAAAGGCAGAAGATAAGACTTAGCCTAAGAAACTATTTTGTCCTATCACATGACAGGCTAACTAGCATTAACATTTTACTATAGGACAAAATTTTAATAAGTTTTAAGATATAATCAAAACAAAATAAGGCTTAAAGATTTATATTATTATTTAAAAGGCGGCTGTTTTACGTTATGGTACTGTTCTAACTAGTTACAAAAGGAACTTAAAATACTCCTAAATGCGGCCCTGGCCGGTTGGCTCAGTGGTAGAGCGTCGGCCTGGCGTGCAGAGTTCCCGGGTTCGATTCCTGGCCAGGGCACACAGGAGAGGCGCCCATCTGCCTCTCCACCCCTCCCCCTCTCCTTCCTCTCTGTCTCTCTCTTCCACTCCCACAGCGAGGCTCCATTGGAGCAAAGATGGCCCAGGCGCTGGGGATGGCTCCTTGGCCTCTGCCCCAGGCACTAGAGTGGCTCTGCTCGCAACAGAGCGACGCCCCGGAGGGGCAGAGCATCGCCCCCTGGTGGGCAGAGCGTCGCCCCCTGGTGGGCGTGCCGGGTGGATCCCGGTCGGTTGCATGCGGGAGTCTGTCTGTCTCTCCCCGTTTCCAGCTTCATAAAAATACAAAAAATACTCCTAAATGCTAAGAGTCACACACTGATAATTACACTTGAAAAAATCGATTAAGAATAGATAACGAGTTACTCATTTAACAGATGATTTGTATGTCTGTTGAAGATGAAGATATAGAAAACCCCAAGGACCAATCTAGAAAACTAATTTGGTGCAGGACAAAGGTAATTCCATAAAGACACTTAATTGTACTAGTAGTGGTATAAGAAGTGTAGCCGTGCATAAGAAAAATATAGATCAAATCTACCAGTGTGCATCCAGTACTTTACGCGTAAGGAGAAGACTGATCTGGTAGAATTCAGTCATTGGAGTGTTTAAAGTGAGTGCTGTGGAACAGAAAGAGTTCCTCCTTAATCTTTCCTGTATTTGATAAAACAGCCTTTTGTTCTTACCCATGTTCACTAGCAATATTTTGACCTGGTTTCCCAAGTTAGCTGATACTAAGAAAAGTCCAATTTACAAGGATTAATATTTTATTCACTGTAAACATAAAATAAAGGATCTAATTTCTCTAACAGATGGCATGTTAGTCCCTAAGAGACCCATCAACTTTCAGCAAACTAGACAAAATAAAGTTTCTGACTTTGCAAAACTGTAATTTTGATACAGCTAGGTATTTTCTTGATAAGCGTGTGTATTTTGGTATTGAACTGAATACATTTTGGGTTTAAAAACATTTACTTCCTTTATGAAGTTATATTCTAACTCATTAAACATACCATGGACTACAAGTTAAATACTGGTCATCATAACAATAACAGTTACACTCCAATAATAGCTAACATTTATATAAGGTTTATTATAAATAAATAGGCACTGCAATTTTACATCTTTTAACTCATTTAATCCTTATAACAACCTCAGCGCGGGTACTACTACAATCCCCACCCTGAAGATGAATAAGCTGAGAGGAAGGACAATTAAGTAATTTGCTCCATATCACACATGTTAAGTGGTGTGGCTGGGATTCAGTACCGGATGTCTGGCTCCAAAGTCAGCATTTTTAATCTGATTAGCCTTGTAGTATCAATTTTCTGAATTTTAATCATCTTATTTTTCAAAATAATCTTGAAATTTTATATATGTCATAGCAAAAATGTTTCCCAAATCCCTGTGATAAAACTGTTAAACACTGAAAATGGTTTACTTATTCATTTACCCAGGGCTTCTATTAGTTTTAATGAGCATAAACATCAATTTATGAAACTTTCAGAAGTTAATGCAAAATTAATCAGAAAAATATATAAACCATTGTTTTAAAATTTATCCATGTTCACTTTCAAAGTACTGTATACTAATTTCAGTTAAGTATACATATAGAATTAGTCACAGTTTTAGATGAATAAAATTGGATATATTCTAAAACCAACAATATTGTAACTTTTTTTTTTTTTTTTTTTTTTTTTCATTTTTCTGAAGCTGGAAACAGGGAGAGACAGTCAGACAGACTCCCGCATGCGCCCGACCGGGATCCACCCGGCACGCCCACCAGGGGCGACGCTCTGCCCACCAGGGGGCGATGCTCTGCCCCTCCGGGGCGTCGCCATGTTGCGACCAGAGCCACTCTAGCGCCTGGGGCAGAGGCCAAGGAGCCATCCCCAGCGCCCGGGCCATCTTTGCTCCAATGGAGCCTTGGCTGCGGGAGGGGAAGAGAGAGACAGAGAGGAAAGCGCGGCGGAGGGGTGGAGAAGCTAATGGGCGCTTCTCCTGTGTGCCCTGGCCGGGAATCGAACCCGGGTCCTCCGCACGCTAGGCCGATGCTCTACCGCTGAGCCAACCGGCCAGGGCAATATTGTAACTTTTAAAATAAAAATATATATTAATTGGAGTCTTTCTGACTAGTAACTCAAACTGACTCAAATCACTTACATGTCAATGTCAAATTCCTGGCTCTACCTCCAAGTATATCTCCCATAAAACCATAACTTGTTTTATGGATTAGTCAGTCATTCAATGAGCTAAAGTATAAATAATCTCATATCATATAAAATAGCTTTTAATTTGCACTTTCCTATTTTTCCTCAAATTTAATGAAGTGACCATATACCACTGGACTGCTACATTGCAAATTTTTCATTTTTCGCTTTACACCTAGAGATTACATTAAAAGAAAAAGCACTTCTCATGAGTTAGTCCTCTTTCATACTAGTAATGTTCTTGTTTTTTATCTGAGTGCTTGTTATCAGAATATGTAACTAATGAAAATTCATTAGGTGTTATACACTTTTCTATATGTATATTACATACTTCAATAAAAAGCTGTTTAAAAAAAATGTGCTTCTTAATACTACTTCAACAAAAATTATTACATACCAACTTTTTTGGAAATTGTCATTAAATTTTTTATCAGATGGCACTCTGATATACATATAAAATATAAGTTGAATAACACTCAATTTGCATTTTCAGCATATGAAAAAAAAAGAGCCATGCAAAATATTCTATAGAACCAAAAAGTGCTATTTATTTATTTATTTGTGTGTGTGTGTGTGTGTGTGTGTGACACAGACAGAGAGACAGGCAGAGAGAGGGATAAACAGACAGGAAGGGAGACAAAAGAGAAGCATCAATTCTTCGTTGTGGTTCCTTTGTTGTTCATTGATTGCTTTCTCATATGTGCCTTGACCCGGGGGATACTGCAGAATAAGTGACCCCTTGCTCAAGCCAGTGACCTTTGGGCTCAAGCCAGTGACCATAGATAGGATGTCTATGATCCCATGCTCAGCCAGCGATCCCCCCTCAAACTGGTGAGTCCATGCTCAGGCCAGATGAGCCCATGCTCAAATCGGTGACCTCGGGGTTTCGAACCTGGGTCCTCTACATCCTAGGCCGATGCTCTATCCACTGAGCCACCACCTGGTCAGCCAAAAAGCGCTATTTAATTATCTCACAAATCTCTGAGATTTGATGGTCTCAAAAGGAAAGAAAACCTTTTAGGTTGTGTGGACGTACTTTATCTCACAATAGTCTCAGCAGGTAGATACTATGACACACTTGTGGCAGCTTGTTTTCCGAAGACAGCTACAACAACATGGATCCTATCTCAACTGCTTTTTTTATGTGACGATAGAGTTCCTACACCGAGAGATGAGTCTGTTTCTTCTTGAAATCATGTAATTTTACAGGAGCCTTAAGCAAGAAAATGTGACAGTAGTGACACTGCATGACTCTCAAGATTAAGACATAGAAAGCAATCCTGCTGCAATCTGGCTTTCTCTCTTCGCCTGCTCTTGGAACCTGCCACCAGGTTGTCAGTAGGTGCTCTGTCCACTGTCCCAGTGGCATCTCCAGCCAACAAGCAGCATCAACTGCCAGAGCTGAGTAACCAAGCCTTGTCCAGAGGATTCTAGCCCGCAGCCTTCAGATTTTAAGAGAGGTCTGACTAGTGGTGGCACACTGGTGTCAACCTGTAACACTGAAATGGCTGGTTCCAAACCCTGTGCTCACTGATTCTGAGCACAGGCTTGTCACCATGGGGTCACTAGCGTGAGTGGCATCAGCAACAAGGGCCGGGGTGGGGTGGGGGAGCAATGGGGTTCATCTAGGTCAAAGCACAAATGAGAAGCTCAATATACAACTTAAGTGAAAGCAACTACGAGTTGATGCCTCTCATTCTCTCCCACTCTCCCTTCCTGTCTTTCTCTAACTCTCTCACTCAAAAAAAAAAAAGACTTTCAGCTAGGCCCCACATAGCATGGAGCAGAGACAACTCACACTGTGCCCTGTCTGAATTCCTGAGCCACAAAAATCATGAGATAATAAATGATTATGGTTGGTTTAGACACTAAGTTCCTGAGGTAATTGGTTATACAGCAATAGAAAACTAATACTTTATATATAAGTAAGGAACACAGGTAGGTAACCATGCTAGCAAATGGCTCAGCCAGAATTTGAATCCAAGTCAGTCTATGTATAAAGCCCAAACTCGCCCTGGTCAGATAGTTCAGTTGATTAAAGCATCATCCCAATACACCAAGGTTGTAGGTTCAATTCCCAGTCGGGCATATATAAGAATCAACCAATGAATGCATAAATAAATGGAACAACAAAATCGATGTTTCTCCCTTCCTCTCTCTCAAAAATCAACTTAATAAATTATTAAGTCTAAACTCTTTTTTTTTTTTTTTTTACAGAGACAAAGAGAGAGTCAGAGAGAGGGATAGACAGGGACAGACAGACAGGAATGGAGAGAGATGAGAAGCATCAATCATCAGTTTTTCATTGCGACACCTTAGTTGTTCATTGATTGCTTTCTCATATGTGCCTTGACCGTGGGCTTTCAGCAGACCGAGTAACCTCTTGCTCAAGCCAGCAACCTTGGGTCCAAGCTGGTGAGCTTTGCTCAAACCAGATGAGCCCATGCTCAAGCTGGCGACCTCAGAGTCTCAAACTGGGTCCTCCGCATCCCAGTCTGACACTCTATCCACTGCGCCACTGCCTGGTCAGGCAAGTATAAACTCTTTTTTTTTAAATATTTTCTTTTTAACTTTATTCAGTTTTTTTAGAAAGAGAGAGAGAGAGAAGGGGGGAGGAGCAGGAAGCATCAACTCCCATATGTGCCTTGGCCAGGCAAGCCCAGGGTTTTGAAACCGCGACCTCAGTGTTCCCAGGTCGACACTTTATTCTCTGCGCCACCACAGGTCAGGCCAAGTATAAACCCTTTTTACCATAAGTTATTACCAAGTTTCTTCAGAGGTGCCCACATTTCCAGATAAAGCAATTCTACAGATCGAAAAGTCTAAGTAAAAAAAAAAACCCAAATGATTTCAACTAATACTGAGACAATCGATCATTAAATTAGCAGGCCCCAAATCCCAGTATCATTGTGACACATCTATACCCTTTATTTATACTATGATAACAGCACGTCTGATAGTACCCATATGCTGGTGCTAGCGATGCTGAAGAAGTATCTCTACATCAGGAACAATAAAGCTGACCACTTTACAAAGCACTTTAAAAATCACTGATTAGAGCTTCAGAAAACACCTGTATGAGACAAGTATGCATGCACCACACAGATGAGGCTCCAAAAAGTTAAAAATAGCTACAATAACATAGTTATTAAGTAAGGATTTGATTTCATATTTCCTGACTCCAAGCCCAGTGCTCTTGTCAATTCAACTCAACTCCAAAGAACATTTATGGTGTATTTCCACATAAAACATTGTTTCTACACATGTATATGATCTATTTTGTGCAAGGCATCACGGCAGCCACTGTCTCTCTGACTTGTACTCTCCACTTCCAGGGTCAGTACAAAAACATCTCTGATACAACTCATCTCCATAAAAAGCCAGTTTTTCCCGACTTTGACCACTTCTCTACAATGCCAGCTGACAACTTCCCCTAATCTATCTCCTTAATCTTCAAAAACTGTCAAAGTTGACATCTTACCCATAAAAATACAGGCCAAATTTCCTGATCTGCTTTCAAGGTCTTCTTCTATATTCTGATTCTAGTTTATAGAATTTTTCCTGCATTTACTGAGGAAAAAACAAATTAATCTCTTCCTTCTTCCCCAAATTCTCATTCTTGACACCTTCTTGCCTTCCCTCTTGTTCATACTATGACCCAAATCCAAAAGTATTCATCCTCAACCCCGACAGTCCTTTCTCTCCAAGACCTTAACATCTACTAGCAAGCTACAATGGACAATCCAAAACAACATATAAGAACTAAGTTAGGTGGTAGAGGTGACAGCTTACAGGCCTTTAGAAAAGAATCACTGAGGGCTGCAGGCAGGCCTACAGATAGAAGGCAGCGCCTGAAATGGACTGACTGACAAGACAATCCAAACTGGCAGAAGCAAAAGCAATCTAAATCAAGGAACATACTAGAAGCCTCCCCTCTACCCCACTTCTTCCCATTTACATCTTACTTATTCCTCCAGCCAATACTGTCTCCTTCCTCAGAGGGGAGAAGAACGGTGATGGAGGGAGACTTGACTTGGGGTGGTGAACATACAAGGCAATATACAGATCATGTCTTGTAGAACTGTGCACCTGAAACCGGTATAATTTTATTAACCAAAGTCACCCCAGTAAATTCAATAAAAATTTTTAAAAAGCCTTCCTTAGTTCACCACCATCTGATCTAAGCTCTCATCTCTGAGCTTGTAATACAACCTAAAAACACTCATTCTGGCACTTAATCATTCCATATTATAGATCTCATCTCTTCAACTTGACAGCAATATGTCTCTACACAGTAAGCATTCAGCTACCATTGTTGCTCTCATCATTTAAAAATCCATTGATCATAACATTGTTTCTTAACTTACCGGGCATCTCCTTTGGAAAGATTAGTATTTACAGGATTAAGAATAACCTTGTTTGCATCTACATCCACCACACATTTGGTATGCAAGTCAATTTCTGCAGATAAAAAAAAAAGAAAAATAATCATTTTTAAAGTAATTTATTTCATAAAAGGCATTTGACAAAAATTCAACACTCTTTTATGACAAACACACTCAACAAAGTAGGAATATAAGGAAATTTCGTCAATCTGATAAACAGTATCTACAAAAGACTGCAGCTAACATCACACTGAACGGTGAAAGACTGCACAGCTTACCCTCTAACATCAGGAAGAAGACAAGGCTGTCTACTACTGCAACTTCTATCAATATTATACTGGAGGTTCTGGTGAAGGCAGTTAGCAAGAAAAACAAATAAAAGCCATCCAGATTGTAAAGAAGTCAAACTATCTCTATTTGCAGTTAATATGATCTATGAACAGAAAATCCTAAGGAATCCACTAAAAGACTACTAGAATAAACAAGTTCTACAAAGTTGTAGAATATATGATCAATATACAAAAATCAGTAGTGTTTCTATACATTAGCAATGAGAAATAAGGGGGAGTGTGGAGAAGCAGATGGGTGCTTCTCCTGTGTGCCCTGATCAGGAATTGAACCCAGAACTTCCACATGCCAGGCCAACGTCTACCACTGAGCCAACCAGCAGGGCCCACGTTTTTTTTTAACCCTTTGAGTAGTGAGTTTTTTTCATGCTCGCTGACCCTCGGGAGTGGATTTTTTTTCAAAAAATGAAATTAGTTCCAGTTACAGTTTTATTAACTTAAAATCATGTTTATTTGATAATTTATGGAAACAAGAAGAACATACATTTGCCTTTTTTTAATGATGCCTTACACATTTTTAAAATAAATTAATCGTACTCTGGATGGTCAGGAGGCACGAGGACATACATAAACGTTAGTACTACTCAAAGGGCTAAAGGCTGAAACAGCCTGACCAGTGGATAGAGTGTCGCTGGGATGTGGAGGACGCAGGTTCGAAACACCAAGGACACTGGCTTGAGCACAAGCTCACCAGCTTGAGTGCGGGGTCACTGGCTTGACTGTGGGATCATAGACATGACCCCATGGTTGCTGGCTTGAAGCCCAAGGTTGCTGGCTTGAGCAAGGGGTCACTCGATCTGCTATAACCCCTGGGTAAAGGCAAACATGAGAAAGCAATCAATAAACAACAAAGGTGCTGCAATAAAGAATTGATGCTTCTCATCTCTCTCCCTTCCTGTCTGTCTGTCCCTAACTGTCCCTCTCTCTGTCTCTGTCAAGTAAAAAAAGACTGAAACAATTGGGAAAATATTTATGTTCCTGAATTGACAGACTTACTACCGTTAAGATGGTAATATTTTCCAAATGGTCTACAAGATGCAAGGCAATCCCTATCAAAAGTCCAGCTGCCTTTTTCTTTTTTCAAAATTTCACAAGCTTTTCCTAAAATCTATATGAAAATGCAAGAGATCCAGAATAACCAAAGCAATCTTGAAAAATAAAAACAAAGTATAAAAGCTATATTCACCAATTTCAAATGTACTGCCAAACTACAGTAATCAAGACAGTGTGGTACTAACAAGGATAGAAGGACAGAAATTAGATCAAGGGAACAGAGAATCAAGAAACATATGGTCACAATAATGGCCAAATGATTTTGACAATGGTGTCAAGACAACCCAATAGGGAAAATATAGTCCCTTCAACAAATGGTGCTGGGACAACTAGATACCCATGTGCAAAAATGAAGTCCTAATACCGTAGTTATGCTAGTGGTGTAATGTGGTAGTTCACTATGGATTTAATTTGCATTTCCCCTGTATCCAATGATATTGAATATCTTTTCTTGAGCATTTGGCCATTTTAATAGCATACACAAAAATGAAGTCCAATAGATCATATACATAAATATGTAAGAGTTAACACTATAAAACTCTTTGAAGAAAACCACATGACTTGGGGTTAGGTGATGGTTCTTAGATACCAAAAGCACAAGCAATAAAAGAAAAAACAGATAAATTCGACCACATCAAAATGAAGTTTTTCTGCTTCAAAGGACACCATCAAGAGAGTAAAAAAACAACCCACGGAATCAAGAAACTATCTATAAATCATACATCTAATAAGAGACTTGCATCAGAAAATAGAAAGAATGCTTACAACTCAATAATAAAAAAAGAATATATATAAACATCTCTCCAAAAAAGATACAAAAATAGCCTATAAGCACAAGAAAAAATGTTCAACATCATTAGACACTGGGGAAATGCAAATCAAAACCACAGTGAGATACCACTTCAAACTACTAGCATAAGTATAATCAAAAAGACAGATAACAAGTACTGTCAAGGATATGGAGAAGTTGGAACCTTCATACATTACTGGTGGGAATGTGAAATGGTGCAGTCACTTTGGAAAACAGTCTGGCAGGTCCTCAAAAGTTAAACATAGAGTTAGTATACGACCAAGCAACTCCTGTTCCTAGATATATATACTCAACAGAAATGACGACCTATATCCATACATAAGTTTATACATGAATGTTCACAGCAGTATTTTGGCTATCATGGCAATTCATGATAGCCAAAAAAGTGGAAAAAACCCAACTGTTCATCAAAGAATGAATGGATAAAGGTGACGGATCCATAAAATGGAACAATTTGGCAATTTAAAGAAGTACTGAAACATACAAAATGAATGGAGCAAGCTTGTGCTAAGTGAAAGAAGCCAATCATGAGAGACCACATATCGTATGATTCCATTTATTTCAAATATCCAGAATAGGCAAAGAGAGAGAGAAAATAGACTAGTTATTGCCTAAGCCTGGGGAGTGACTACTAGTTGGATACAGTTTTCTTTTGGGGGTGATGAACACGTACTAAAACTGATTATGCTAACAGCTGCACAACCAGCATTAGTATAATAAAAAGCCACTGAATTATATGAACTGTTGATATGTAAATTATATCTCAATAAAATTTTTTAACATATAGGCCATGTTTATGTTCTCATGTTTTTATATTCTTCTATTTTTCTGGCACAAAGTATGAAACTTTCTGTTTGCCTTATCTCCACTACCCAAAGATCTGATCTACGAAAGGAGCTGTACTACATTGGCATCACTTTGTATTTCCCAAAGAACCTTGGCCAAATGTCAACTATCATTATAACTCTGAAGTATTTCCACTGCCAGGAAATGTCATTTTCTTTTTTTTTTAAACTTATATAACTGAGACAAATGCAAAAAGAAAAATAAATTTGCCTCCCTGAGTTTGCCACAACTCAATTTTTTTTGTATCACTTATTCTACATTGGTTCTCAAACATATAACCTAGCCCTGGTGAAGTAGCCCAGCTGATTAGAGCATTATCCAATATGCCAAGGTTGCAGGTTCGATCTCCAGCCAGGGCACATACAAAAAGCAACCAGTGAATGCACAACTAAGTGGGACAACAATCCATGTTTCTCTCTCTCCCACCCTCCCCTGATTGCTTTTTCTCTAAAATCAATCAATAAAAATTTAAGAAAAAAGATATAACTTAGAAGTACAAAAAATGTAGTGGTTTTTTTTTTGTTTTTGTTTTTGTTTTTTTAGCCAATGCATTTTTTCAGACAAAAAGAGCTAAAAGGAAAATATCAGAGCTATGTTTTATCTAGGTATGGAAAACTAACCACCAAAAAGGTATATGTTCCACTGTAGTCAACTAGCATTAAAACCTAGTACTTAGTGTTTAAATCCACTCTAGACCATACCAGAAATGTGGCAAGAAAGTCTCATCCACACTGCAAAAACTTCTCAAAGATACGATTTTACTTCTTCCTTTTCCTTGGATCCAGAGCTCAACAAAGTTTGCAATCATCATACCTTGTTAATACCAGCCCTTAATGATCTCTGACCATACCATACTGGCGGGCCCCTTACAGTCAAATCTGAATGCGTTATCAACTCTCTGGAAACTGTACTGTGACTCAGAATCTCTATCTCACCACTCACCACAAAGTTGGTTATTAGTTTCTTGCAAGAACCTTTGTTCTGAGCAGAGGAGCTGCATGTATAGTTCTGCATACATGAGCATACGTCTAGAATGAATGCCTGAAAAAATGCAAATCAAATATCCACTCCAAGTAGTGTTTTGCCTTCATTTCAAATGATCTTGAATTGAGAAGAGTTCCAGACATTATTCAATTTTTGTATCATTTCCCCCTATCCTCTTTACAGCTCTTTCCTCCTCCCCTTCATGACTTCATTAGGTAACAACTAGTACTTTGTAAGCATTAAATAACATGATAAAGGAACCAATCCCTGGAAAAGCCTATGTAATACAAAGAATCGATTCAATCCAAAATCATATTGTCCTCAAGAGTGCAATACATAAAATGTCTAACTTACATCAATGGTGGCCTTTAAAATGTAAACAACTATCTTCACTTCTTTATTAGCTCAGTTTTAATTATCAAACAAAATTCCCACCCAGCTCCATGTGATTGATAAATAGATATTAAGAAAAGGCTTTTTACAAGACTGTTTAGAATATGGGTGGAATGTCTAGGAAATATACCCAAGCAAATAAATCAGTGAGGTCTGAAAAGAATTTAAGGGTCAGGTTTATGACAAGCATCTTTATATAAAATGCTATAGCTAGTGTACCATGAACTGCTACTAGTTGGCTGAATTAAATTATACTGCTACAAGATTCTAAATACATTTTTTCCTTAAAAAAATTCTTGGTCTATATGGCTTAGAAAGCAAAGTAGTGATTAAATAGCAGTAACAAATTTAGGTCTTAAATCTAATATGAATTTTTAACTTTTTATTAAATTTTAAAAACACCAAAATGCAAAAGATAAACAACTTCCTCTTCATTTGGAACAACATTTAGATCAAAAAGGTAAGTCTCAGCTGCTATTCACTGCCTTTACAAAACAGCACTGCAGTACACCCATGTTCACAGCACCATCATTCACAACAGCCAAAAGGCAGAAGCTACCCAACTGATCAGTGATTAGAATAAATGGATAAACAAAATGTGGTATATACATTTAACAGAATATTATTCACCCTTAAAAAGGGACAAAATTCTGCTAAAACACAGATGAATCTTGAAGACATTATGCTAAGTATAATAAGTAGTCACGGCCTGACCTGTGGTGGCGCAGTGGGTAAAGCGTCGACCTGGAAATGCTGAGGTTGCCGGTTCGAAACCCTGGGCTTGCCTGGTCAAGGCACATATGGGAGTTGATGCTTCCAGCTCCTCCCCCCTTCTCTCTCTCTGTCTCTCCTCTCTCTCTGTCTCTCCCTCTCCTGTCTAAAATGAATAAATAAAAAATAAAAATAAAAAATTTAAAAAAAAAATAAGTAGTCACAAAAGGACAAATATTGTGTGATTCCTCTTCTATGAGGTGCACAGAGTAGTCAAATTCAAAGAGATACTGTAGAAAGTTGGATGGTAGTGGCTAGCGGCTGGGAGAAGGGGGCAATGGGAGTTAATGACTCATGGGTACAGAGTTTCAGTTTTGCAAGATAAAAAAAGTTCTTGAGGTGAAAAGTGGTGACTGTTGCACAACAATGTGAATGTACTTACTTCCACTGAACTGTACACTTAACAATGGTTTAAGATGGTAAACTTTATGCTATGTATACTTTACCACAATAAAAAAAATAGCACCAAATACTCATCACTATTATAATAAGTAATATATGGACAACAGTTCATTCCTAGTGAAGCCTCAAATAATGAGTTTGGGATTTAATTAGTACTATGTCTAGAAAACAGTACAAAAAAAACCCCAAAATGATCTTAAAGTTAAGTATTACTATAAGTTTATGTCATGATTAATCGTTTTATTTATAGTATTCAGAACCACGAATGCTTTGATGTAGCCTTCAGTTCTTAAAAAAAGAAAAAAGAAAGAAGCAAAATTTATTCCACTAACATTA
This sequence comes from Saccopteryx bilineata, assembly GCF_036850765.1. NCBI lineage: Eukaryota > Metazoa > Chordata > Mammalia > Chiroptera > Emballonuridae > Saccopteryx > Saccopteryx bilineata. The sequence goes on from NC_089490.1 coordinate 160,514,923, forward strand.
AAGATTCCATATTAATTCCCAAACCAAATCCCTTTCTAGGTCAAGTTCAAGTTGAATATTAAATATGTACAGCTGACAATTCAGCTTATTTAGCCAGCAAATTAGTCATGTTGCAAAGAGAATAATAATTTAAAACAAGTCTTTCCTCAATGCATAAATCAGCTATGGCTCGTTCCCCAATGACATCATAGTAAAAGATGGGCAGGGCCTGGGAGACTCCCTCTACATAACTCATATTCCATCTGACAACATGCCCCATTCTCAGTGTGGACAAAGTAAGTCTCAGTTGCCTATTTGGTAATCTGCTTTCCTAATTCTCCAGAAAATTAATAATTATTTTCTTTTTTTTTTTTCATTTTTCTGAAGCTGGAAACAGGGAGAGACAGTCAGACAGACTCCCGCATGCGCCCGACCGGGATCCACCCGGCACGCCCACCAGGGGGCGATGCTCTGCCCACCAGGGGGCGATGCTCTGCCCATCCTGGGCGTCGCCATGTTGCGACCAGAGCCACTCTAGCGCCTGAGGCAGAGGCCACAGAGCCATCCCCAGCGCCCGGGCCATCTTTGCTCCAATGGAGCCTTGGCTGCAGGAGGGGAAGAGAGAGACAGAGAGGAAAGCGCGGCGGAGGGGTGGAGAAGCAAATGGGCGCTTCTCCTGTGTGACCTGGCCGGGAATCAAACCCAGGTCCTCCGCACGCTAGGCCGACGCTCTACCGCTGAGCCAACCGGCCAGGGCCTAATAATTATTTTCAAACCAAATTTACTACTCAGAAATATAAATGTACCTCCCTTTTTCTACCAGTCATCTTCCTAAATAGCTAACTATAATGTAATCTTAAATTCCTAATTTTTAAAAGAAAGTAACTTATTTGTAAGACTCACATTTTAATCAAACTGCAAAACTTGCATGTTATATAAGGTTCTATTTTTTTAACTACTTTGTGTCACATGCCTAATGCTTTTACATGTCTATGCATGCTCATATAAATAAAATTTTCATTGTCAATATATCAAGTACAAAGGACTTGTTTTCCCAAGTGGAATTTAGTATTATTGATATTATTGTCAGCATAGGGAACATGACCTATACTTCTTCATTATACTTATAAGTTGCTTGGGACTCCCTTAAGGCCCCCCTGGTCCAAGAAGAAACAAAATTATGTTATTCCACATCATAGGTAAAAAGCAAGTTGGTGGTTTGCTTTCCAGTAATATATGTAAAATATCCTAATAACTTACTTTTATGTTTTTACCAGTGAACATGAAAATCTATTCAATAAATAGCCTGACCAGGCAGTGACGAAGTGGATAGAGCGCCGAACTGGGACACAGAGGACCCAGGTTTGAAACTCCAAGGTCACCAGCTTTTGTGCGGGGTCGCTGTCTTGAGCGTAGAATCACAGACATGACCCCATAATCACTGGCTTGAGCCCAAAGGTCGCTGGCTAAAAGCCCAAGGTCACTGGCTTGAGCCCAAGGTCGCTGGCTTGAGCAAGGGGTCACTTGCTCTCTGCTGTAGCCCCCTAGTTAAGGCACATATGAGAAAGCAATCAATGAACAACTAAGGAGCCACAACGAGAATTGATGCTTCTCATCTCTCTCTCTTCCTGCCTATCTGTTCCTCTCTCTCTCTCTGTCTCTATCACAAAAAAAGAAAAAAAAATTTATTCAATAAATAAAAGATAAAAATATAACTAAGCTCTAAAATGGCTACAGAAAAAACTGAGGAATAAAAGAAGATTCAAGACAGAATGGCTAAGGGGGATAAAGTTTATAGCATGAAAATAGTTAAAATAAGCTATGTGGCCCAAAATATAAAACGTGTATATTCAGGAAAGTAATCAACTACAGAGGGCTAGGAAATAGGTATTTAAAAACTTACAAGACAAAACCAGAATAGCCAAAACAATCTTGAAAACGAACAAAACAGAAAGACTACACTCACAAATTTCAAACTTACTACAAAGCCACAGTAAAGAAGACAGTGTGGTACTAACATAAGGATAGACATATAAGTCAATGGAATAGAAAAAGAGTCCAGAAATACACTGTCACATTTATGGTCAACTGATTTTCAACAAGGGTGTCAAGAGAATCTGATGGGAAAAATATAGTTTTTTCAACACAGTGCCAGGATAACTGGATATCGACATTCAAAAGAATAAAACTGGGCCTCTATCTCCTACCACACTCAAAAATTAGCTCCAAATGGATCAGAGATCAAAAGGTAAGAGCTAAAATTATTAAACCGTTAGAAGAAAAAATAAAGGCATAAATACACGTGACCTTGGGTTAGGTAATGGTTTCTTAGATACAATATCGAAAGCATAAGCTGCAGAAGAAAAAACAGATAAACTAGACTGGACCACATCAAAATGAAGAACTTTGTGCTTCAAAGGACACGATTACGAGAATAAAAAGGCAACCACAAAAATCAAGAAAACATTTGCAAATCATATATCTGATAAAGAACTGGTATCTAGAATGTATAAAGAAGTCTTATAACTCAATAATAAAAAGACAATCCAATTTTAAAAATAGGGTTTGATAGAGGTTGTCAGTTTGATTCCCAGTCAGGGCACATACAGGAACAGAACAATGTTCCTGTCCCTCCTCCTTCTCTCACTCTGTCTCTCTCTTTCCCTCCCTTCCTCTGTCTCTAAAATCAATAAAATAAACATTTAAAAAATCGGGCTTGAATAGAGATCTCTCAAGATATACAAATGGCTAATAAACACATGAAATGATGCTCAATATCATTAGATATCAAGGAAATGCAAATCAACATCACAATGAGCTACCACTTCACACCCACTAGGAAGGCAATAATCAAAAAGAGGGGCAATAACAAGTGTTGGTATAGACATGGAGAAATTGAAGCCTTCATACCATTTGGTGTGATTGTAAAATGGTGCTGTCAACTTTGGAAAACAATTTAACAGTTCCCTAAAAATTAGAGTTACTATATGACTGAGCAATTCCACTTCCATGATATACATATCCAAAAGAAATAGAAAATACATCTACACAAAAACTTGCACACAAATGTTCATAGCAGTGTAATTCATAATAACCAAAAAGTGGAAAGAAGCTAAATGTCCATCAACCAATGAATGAGCAAACAAAATAATGACACAGCCATATAACAGAATATGATTCAGCTATAAAAAGGAATGAAGTATTGATTCCAGCTACAACACGGGTAAGCTCTAAACATAATATGCAAAGTGAAAGAAATTAGATACAAAAGTCCACATATTGCATGATTTCATTCATATAAAATGTCCAGAATAGGCAAATCCACAGAGACTAGAAGTAGATTAGTGGTTGCCAGGGGCTTAGAGGAGGGGAAGGGTATAGAAATGGTGGGTGGGTGGGTGAAGGCCGACTACTATTGGGAGAGAGTCTCTCTTTGGGATGATGAAAATGTTCTGGAATTGGACAGTAGTGATAGTTGCACAATTCTGCAAATACACTAAAAGCCACTGAATTGTACACTTTTGATGTGTGAACTACTTTTTAAAAACTTGGGAGGGAATGACCCCATTGCACTCAATAGATATAAAAACATGGTTAGAATCCTTCAAACACATTTCTTTTTTTTTAGAAAATTAAATTTAACAGTGTGACATCGATCAACAAGGGTACTACTGTACATAGATTTCAGGTAAACATCTCCACAACATTTGAACGGTCAATTATGTTGTATACCCATCATTCAAAGTCAAATAATTTTCCGTCACCTTATATTTGTCTCTCTTTATATCCTTTCCCCAACCCCCTCCCCTATATCCCCCCTTCCCTCTGGTAACTACTGCACTCTTATCTATGTCTGTGAGTCTCAGTTTTGTATCCCACCTATGTGTAAAATCATACAGTTTTTAGCTTTATCTAACTTACTTATTTCACTCAATATAATGTTCTCAAGGTCCATCTGTGTTGTCGTAAATGATACTATGTTGCCCTGGCCAGTTGGCTCAGCGGTAGAGCGTCGTCCTAGCGTGCGGAGGACCCGGGTTCAATTCCCAGCCAGGGCACACAGGAGAAGCGCCCATTTGCTTCTCCACCCCTCTGCCGCGCTTTCCTCTCTGTCTCTCTCTTCCCCTCCCGCAGCCAAGGCTCCATTGGAGCAAAGATGGCCCGAGCGCTGGGGATGGCTCTGTGGCCTCTGCCTCAGGCGCTAGAGTGGCTCTGGTCGCAACATGGAGATGCCCAGGATGGGCAGAGCATCGCCCCTGGTGGGCATGCCGGGTGGATCCCGGTCGGGCGCATGCGGGAGTCTGTCTGTCTCTTCCTGTTTCCAGCTTCAGAAAAATGAAAAAAAAAATGATACTATGTCATCATTTCTTATGGCTGAGTAGTATTCCACTATATATATTTACCACATCTCCTTTATCCAATCCTCTATCGCAGCGGTTCTCAACCTGTGGGTCATGACCCCTGTGTTTTGGTCCTTCGACCTCCACTGGGGTCGCGACCCACAGGTTGAGAACCGCTGCTCTATCAAGAAGCACTTTGGTTGTTTCCATGTCTTGGCCACTGTGAACAATGCTGCAATGAACATGGGGCTGCATGTGTCTTTACATACCAATGTTTTCAAGTTTTGGGGGTATATACCCAGTAGAGGTGTTGCTGGGTCATACGATAGTTGTATTCTTAATTTTTTGAGGAAATACCATACTTTCTTCCACAATGGTTTTACTAATTTGAATTCCCACCAGTAGTGAATGAGGGTTCCTTTTTCTCCACAGCCTCTCCAACACTTATTATCTGTCTTATTGATAATAGCCAATCTAACAGGTGTGAGGTGGTATCTCATTGTTGTTTTGATTTGCATTTCTCTAATAGCTAATGAAGATGAACTTTTTTTCACATATCTGTTGGCCATTTGTATGTCTTCTTGGGAGAAGTGTCTGTTCAGGTCCTCTCCCCATTTTTTAATTGGATTGCTTGCTTGTTTCTTGCTGAGCTTTGTGAGTTCTTTATATATTTTGGATATTAATCCCTTATCAGAGCTGTTGTTTGCAAATATCATCTCCCATTTAGTTGGCTGTCTATTTGTTTTGTTGTCAGGTTTTTTTGCTGTGCAGAATAAGCTTTTTAGTTTGATACAGTCCCATTTATTTATTTTTGCCTTTACTTCCCTTGCCTTTGGGGTCAAATTCATAAATTGTTCTCTGCAGTCAAGGTCCATGAGTTTAGTATCTATGTTTTCTTCTATGTAACTTATTGTTTCAGATCTTATATTTAGATCTTGATCCATTTTGAATTAATTTTTGTGCAGCAGGATGAACTGTAGTAAAGTTTCATTCTTTTGCATGTAGCTTTCCAATTTTCCCAGCACCATTTATTAGAATCCTTCAAGCACATTTCTAAACACTACTCTGAAGATCTCAGCCAATCCAATCCTTCTTACTTTTAATTAACCTCACATTTTACCTCATCAAAAAAATTAAGCACTCCAGGGCTTTCCCATTATATAATTACCCTCTTCCTCTCATATTTCAAAAATTTCCTTCTCTAATTGGCTATTTCTGGCTATAACAAAGCTCAAACATCTCCCAGACTTAAAAAAAAATGGCCTGTTCCTAACTACACCTATGGATACCACTCTTTACCCTTCCCTTTCACTTGGAGCTTCATGAAAGAATATTGATATAACTTACTGCCTCCAGGTTGGCATGCCCACTTATTTCTCAGCTCAATACTAATATACCAAGACTCATCCATTCATTCAATCAAAATTATTCTCCTGACCCTGGCCAGTTGGCTCAGCAGTACAGTGTCAGCCCAGCATGTGGAAGTCCTGGGTTCAATTCCCAGTCAGGGCACAAAGGAGAAGTGACCATCTGCTTCTCCACTCTTGCCTCTCCTCTCTTTTCAACTCCTGCAGACATGGCTCAAATGAGCAAGTTGGCCCCGGGCACTGAGGATGGCTCCATGGCCTCACCTCAGCTGCTAAAACAGCTCGGTTGCCAAGCAACAGCCTAAGATGGACAGAACATCAGCTCCAGATGTAGGCTGCCAGATCAATCCCAGTCAGGGCACAGGCAGGAGTCTGTCTCTCAGCCTCCCTGCCTCTCACTTGATTTACAAAAATTATTATTCTGAAAATTACTATCAACTGCCTTCAAGTCAAATCCACTAAAGACAATTCAGTATAAATCATACATGCCACTCCTGTGATATTTGGCTACCAATCATTTTTTGGACACATTTTCCCCCATGGACTTCCACATTACTTTCATCTGCTTCTCCTATGTCTTTCTGCTTGGCCTCTGTGTCCTCTTCCCTCCAAATAAACAACATGCCTTAATTGAGTGTTCTATATTCTAAACATAGTAATGACTCCCAAATTTACAGGTAACTCTGGTCCCTTTGTTTAAAACTCATATGTACAACAGCCTTCTAGATCCATGCATGTGGCTGCACTTCAGACACCTAAAACTCAAGATATCTGTTGAATTCCTTCTGGGCATGCACCACATCTTATTCAAAGTTATAGGTGAAGCACATGTGCATGATAAACACTGACTAATAACTGTTGAATGTCCAAAAATAGAACTTGTCATTCCCTGTAACTCCACCCTAAAACCTGCTTCTTTTTTTTTTTTTTAATTCATTTTTAGAGAGGAGAGAGAGAGGGCCGAGAGAAAGAGAGAGAGAGAGAGGAGAGAGAGACAGAGAGAGAGAAGGGGGGAGGAGCTGGAAGCATCAACTCCCATATGTGCCTTGACCAGGCAAGCCCAGGGTTTTTGAACCAGCGACCTCAGCATTTCCAGGTCGACGCTTTATCCACTGTGCCACCACACGTCAGGCCCAAAACCTGCTTCTCTTATACATCTGATCTCAGTTAATGACACCAGCATTTATTCACTTAGTCATCTTAGAACAGGGGTGCCCAAACTTTTTACACAGGGGGCCAGTTCACTGTCCCTCAGACCGTTGGAGGGCTGGACTATAAAAAAAACTATGAACAAATCCCTATGCACACTGCACATATCTTATTTTAAAGTAAAAAAACAAAACGGGAACAAATACAATATTTAAAATAAAGAACAAGTAAATTTAAATCAACAAACTGACCAGTATTTCAATGGGAACTATGGGCCTGCTTTTGGCTAATGAGATGGTCAATGTCCAGTTCCATATTTGTCACTGCTAGCCATAACAAGTGATATGACACACTTCAGGAGCCGTGACGCGTGCGTCCCGCATCACCGGAAGTAGTACTGTACGTGAGCAATGCCGCGCTTTGCGGCACCACCACATACAGTACTCCAGGAGCACAGGATGCATTCGCCAATGAAAGAGGTGCCCCTTCCAGAAGTGCGGCAGGGGCCAGATAAATGGCCTCAGGAGGCCGCATGAGGCCTGCAGTTTGGGGACCCCTGTCTTAGAAGCTTTGTAGTCTTCCTATATTTCCTAAACTTCAGTTGCTTTCATATCACCTTGACACATTCTTTTGGCTAGATCTCTCAGAAATGTTCACAGCCAGCCACCTTGGGGGACTAGTTTGTCCTTCAGGACAAACAGCAGGCTTGCTCACCACTATAAAGCAATGGATTCCCCAAGCTCAGTGGTCCTCATGGGCAACACAAAGCCACTGCTTGCAGAGCATCCATTTAGTCTCCTCCACATCACTCCTGTGGGGTCTGCAGGTAAGGGGAACCATGTACACTGCTTGCTGTGCCATGAGTAAGTCCTCTGTCTTGGAAGTCCCATGTCCTCTACCAGCATCCATGAAACAGTATCAAGCTAACTTACTAGCCTGTAGGCACAGTAAAGACACATAGAGCAATTTATCTTCCTCAAACATCACTGTAATGGTGCCACTGCTCTACTCAAAAATTTATAGTCACTGTACTGCTCAAACCATGTTTGATACCCTTAATCTGCCTGTACATCATTTAAGTAACTTTCTACTCCTCTACTCCCCACAAACCTCTCTACTTCAGTAAAGGAAACTCTATCAATCTTCTCATCCCTCACTCCCTATATTCTTCCAACTTTTCCAAAAAAGCACAGAATTAAAGGCCTGAGTGCTGGAGTTTAACTGCTGAGGTTCCAATCACCAGTTTCTCCACTTTGTGGTTATGTGATTTTGCGCAAATTGCTAAGCTTCTCTAAATTCACATTTTCTCATCTGTAAAATGGAATAATAAATGCTTCCTAGCATGGATGTGAGGATTAACTGAAATAATCTAATTCAGTGGTTGGACCATGTCCGTAGTTTCCTATCAATAACTGTTAATTATACAGATACTATATTGTCTCCTTCCTACTGAAGGAGAAATTTTACATCTAATTTCTTCACTGTTCTTGCAAACATCTTGCTAATTCCTACAACTCCCCTTGTGCACCACAAATGCCATGCTTTCTTCCTTGACCACTGTCTTCAACTCATTCTTCATCATTCTAAAGGCCCACCCCATTTCTTTAATTCATAATACACTGTCATCATGGCATTGTGTACATATGGTCTTATAATTGACTCTCCTGTGCATCTCTCATTACCAACACGAGAGTGAGCTCCTTTGGTCAAAGATCATGACTTATGCTTCTCGTGTATCCTGCACATCTTCTTTTTTTTTTTTTTTTTACAGGAACAGAGAGAGAGTCAGAGAGAGAGGGATAGATAGGGACAGACAGACAGGAACGGAGAGAGATGAGAAGCATCAATCATCAGTTTTTCATTGCGACATCTTAGTTATTCATTGATTGCTTTCTCATATGGGCCTTGACCATGGGCCTTCAGCAGACCGAGTAACCCCTAGTTGGAGCCAGTGACGTTGGGTCCAAGCTGGTGAGCCTTTTGCTCAAGCCAGATGAGCCCACACTCAAGCTGGTGACCTCAGGGTCTTGAACCTGGGTCCTTCCGCATCCCAGTCCGATGCTCTATCCACTGCGCCACCAACAGGTCAAGCTCCTGCACATCTTTGAAAAGTATGTAAACTCAGGAATGCAAGGTCCCTTAAAGATCATCATGTCCAATATAATAGTAAAAATAGGCCCTGGCCGGTTGGCTCAGCGGTAGAGCGTCGGCCTAGTGTGCGGAGGACGCGGGTTCGATTCCCGGCCAGGGCACATAGGAGAAGCGCCCATTTGCTTCTCCACCCCTCCGCCGCGCCTTCCTCTCTGTCTCTCTCTTCCCCTCCCGCAGCCAAGGCTCCATTGGAGCAAAGATGGCCCGCGCGCTGGGGATGGCTCTGTGGCCTCTGCCCCAGGCGCTAGAGTGGCTCTGGTCGCAACATGGCGACACCCAGGAGGGTCACAACATGGCGACGCCCAGAACGGGCAGAGCATCGCCCCCTGGTGAGCAGAGCGTCGCCCCTGGTGGGCGTGCCGGGTGGATCCCGGTCGGGCGCATGCGGGAGTCTGTCTGACTGTCTCTCCCTGTTTCCAGCTTCAGAAAAATGCAAAAAATAAAAATAAATAAATAAATAAATAAATAAATAAAAATAATAGTAAAAATACAGGCTTTAATGGCAAAGTAGGTGAAATTCAAGATCTAAAATACTGGTTATGTAATTCTGGGGAGTTAACATCTCTGAGATTCTATTAAATGGAAATTCTATAACTACCTTTTTCAAAAATTTTTTTGAAGAGTAAAATAATAAAAAGCACAAAGCACAAAACTCTGTAGCTCACAAATAGAAAACTCTCAAAAAGTAACTATTATTTTTTCTTCAATTGACAAGTATTGAATTGAATGAGCTAATCAATACTATCTTTTAATGATATCTACAGCTTCTGAGAGTTAAAGCCCAGTACTGATTAAGTCATGGATTTGTCTCATAGATCAGTTAGCTCTGCACACTTCCCATAGATTACACTGGTCATCTCTGCCAAGTTGTTTTAAAGAACATGCTTTGTTAAATACAACGGGACTTGATTGGCAAATATAAAGATCGATAATTAATCCATTTCCATTCAATAAACATCTCAATTCATCTGCTTAATGAATCAATTTGTCAGTGGTTTCCTCCATCTTCAGAACTTAAGAATTGGAAAAGGCACACATTGTTTTACGGATGTGAAGGGATAAAAGTAAATGTCAATTCAAACAAATTTTTATATTATTTTATTTTATAAAATTGTACTTTCTTCTCTAAAAGCCTATGGCCCTATGTGTATAAATTCTTATTTCAGTCACTGAGTTGACAGTAGAAACAAAAGAATGTTGTAATAGATGTGTGTCTCATCCATTAGCATATCAAGCAGCTGCTAGTAAAACAAGTATCTTCTGTTTTAGAAAACATGTCAGAAATTTCCATCCACAGTCATCCTTAACTCCAACATCAGCTCTCTCTGAAAAGGCCAAAGAACCACCATTGGCCTCAGGGTCAAAAACACCTTCCTGTTTTTGATTCTCCCCCCCCCCCCCCCCCCCCCCCCCGCCCCACCTTGCCCCTTCACTTGCTAAGGATTACCTGTTTCTTCACTGACTTCCAGGGCCTTCTAAGCTTCCTCTTTCTTCCACAGTTTTACCTTGTCTTTTTTTCTTTCCAATTAAAAAATTTTTTTCCAACTATAGGTGACATACAACATATTAGTTTCAGGTGTACAACATAGTGATTAGACATCTAAATAACTTAAGAAGTCATCACTGCAATAAGTCTATTACCCACCTAACACCATACATAGCTATTATAATATTATTGACTATATTCCCTATTCGGTGCTTTACATCCTTGTGACTATTTTTACAAGTGTCAATTTATACTTCTTAATCCCTTCACCTTTTTCACCCAGCCCCCACACCAACACCTCTCCCCTCTGGCAACCATCAGTTTGTTCTCTGTATCTATGTTTGTTTCTGTTGTATTTGTTGGTTTATTTTGTTTTTTAGATTCCACATGTAAGTGAAATCAAATGGTATTTGTCTTTCTCTGACTCATTTGAAAAGGGAACTTTCATGCACTGTTAGTGGGACTGCAAATTGGTACAACCACTGTGAAAAACAGTATAGAGTTCCTCAAAAAACTAAAAATAAAGCTACCTTATGACCCAGTGTTGGGCAAATAAAATATATTATGCTCACTTTGTTAAAGATGGCGCTGCCCACATGGAAGCCCATCGCCCAGGTGACTGCTTGGGATGGATGTGATTATGTTAATATGTGTTAGGGGAGGGCTTTCGCGTCAAAGGTTTTAAAAGGAAGAGAGATCACGTTCCGGGAAAGAGTGATTACTTTCTAGGAGGAGAGCAGAGAGGAGAGCAGATAAAGGCCACGTGGAGAAGAGGAGAAGGAGCCAAGATGGAGTGCTGAAGGAGAAGCCAGTTAGTACAGAGTTTGTGCAGAGAGAAGGAGATGGGGAACAGAGGTGAATAAGGCTGGTGAGGTAGAAACCTTAGATTCTAGGAAACTCAGATAAGTCAGTAGCTTTGTGAGCACTGAATGAGTGGGTTTTGGAGCCCAGTGAGTTTTACTTGCCTGCCGGGTGCAAGCTAGGATTAAAACAAATGGCCCACCAGTTCTTGGCTCCATTGTTTCTTTACCAACTGTCCAAATCCAATGCAAACCTGCATGGGCCAGGCTGCTGTGATGGTGGCCGTGGCTATTGGCTTTACACCCAGCAATTCTACTTTTGGGTATTTAACTGAAGAAATCCAAAACAGTAATTCAAAAAGATATATGCACCCCTATGTTCAATGCAGCATTATTTATAATAGCCAAGATATGGCAGCAGCCTCAATTTCATCTCATCTTTTGAGTCATGACTGCTTACTTGGTTTTGACTGGCCTCCTACTTTTCCACTCACACAAGCTCTTAAATGTTGCCCAGCTATGTCCCGAATCAGTCATCTACCCAGGTTTGCTCTCTTGCCCTGAGATCTGGCAATATTTCCCCTTCAGGCTTGTGTCTGAGACCCACACGCAGTTTTAAAGATGTAAATTAGAGCACAGGGACCAGCCACCCTAAACCCTGACTTCTGGACCTATCAGGGCACCCTGTAATTTCACCCTGCCTTTCTAATCTCATCCTTCTCTAGACAGCCTCACTGAGAACCCTCCTTTCTGGCAGGCTAAGCTGTCTCTGCTGCCTAAACTTGCCTAGCTCATTCCTGTTTCTGTGCCTTTGCTCTCAGGCCATTCTTCCTCCTCAAAGAACCAATGCTTTCCCCTTCCTCATACCTTGCTCCCATTCCAATCATGAGCTCCCTTCTCCAAGTCCAAAGTTCTCCCTCTCTAGAGAAGCTTTCCCTAATCACCCATCTTCCAGGGGTCCTCTACTCCTCTAAATTCCTATATTTCTTATCACTCACCTGGCATTTAATCACTTAGCAATCTGCTAAAGGTGTTTACCTTTTAATCTTATCTTTTCACATGACATTTATTTCCTCATAAGCATGAACCATAAAGCACACTTTAAAAAACTAAAAACGACATTAGACAACACTAAGAGAAAGTTTTTAGGAAATAAAATTCTCCCAAAAAGAACAATCAATCTCATTTTTTTCATATTTCTTTCTAGCCCTTGCCCATTCATGTTTATATTTTTATATAATAATAATCATAACAGTAGATTCAATAGTAGATTGAATAGATTACCATAATAGTAAATTCAATATAGTTACGAATACAATATCACATTCTGCTTTTACTTCTCTTATAGAAAACAGTCTTTCTTGTTAAATGGTTTTGATTTTTGTCATTTTTTTTAAATTTTTATTTATTCATTTTTAGAGAGGAGAGAGAGAGAGGGAGAGAGACAGAGAGGGAGAGAGAGGAGAGACAGACAGAGAGAGAGAAGGGGGGAGGAGCTGGAAGCATCAAATCCCATATGTGCCTTGACCAGGGAAGCCCAGGGTTTTGAACCGGCGACCTCAGCATTTCCAGGTTGACACTTGATCCACTGCGCCACCACATGTCAGGCCGATTTTTGTCATTTTTAATAGTTATATAATAGCCTGACCAGGCGGTGACGCAGTGGATAGAGCGTCAGACTAGGATGCGGAGGACCCAGGTTCGAGACCCCGAGGTCGCCAGCTTGAGCGCGGGCTCATCTGGTTTGAGCTAAAGCTCACCAGCTTGGACCCAAGGTCACTGGCTTGAGCAAGGGGTTACTCGGTCTGCTGAAGGCCCGCGGTTAAGGCACATATGAGAGAGCAATCAATGAACAACTAAAGTGCCACAACAAAAAACTGATGATTGATGCTTCTCATCTCTCTCCGTTCCTGTCTGTCTGTCCCTGTCTATCCCTCTCTCTGACTCTCTCTGTCTCTGTAAAAAAAAAAAAAAAAAAAAAAAACAAGAAAAACCTAATAGTTATATAATAGTCTTTCCACTGAGGCACTAGATGGCAATTTACTTAGGCACTAACTCCACTAGACATCACATTCTTCTCTGTGTCTTTCAATGCCTTGGTTCTTTTTGGTGCCTTTCCCTGTAAAATGCTAAGTAAATCCTGAGAAATGTCTGTTGAAATAAATATATATTGTCCATGCTTACCTGCAATAACCCATTTCACTGTTTTTCTCTCCAGCTATATTTCTAGACTCATTCCTGATTTCACCACCTTAGGCTAGGTAGATAGCGAAGGTATTTTCCAAATACTGTACTTTTGATATAGATTTATTTATTTTGGTAGTTGATCTTAGACATATTTAAACATGTGAAGCCCTCTGAGGAAAGGTAGTAAGATCTCATAATATCTAATACTAGCTAGACACCTGGCAGGCACTCAATAAATAGTATTTTTTAAAACCACCACCTACATTTATAAAACATCAAATTCCCGAACAGGAGAGTGTCACTGATCTAGCTAGTACCATCAATTATGCTTGTCAAACTTTCAGTTCATTTAATAATTAGGTTCGTTAATAATGTATGAAAGGGTGTTCTTTACAGTACATTGAAGAACACAACCAGAGTTACCTGGTGAGTTTTACAAGTCTGAAAGAGAACACAAAAGACAATATTTGCAAATAGAACTTCAAGAGCTCATGACAAAATAAGTTTACCCCTTTTTCTTTAACTTAAGTTCATATTTCAAAGAAACCAAATTAATTAAAACTATGTAAAATTACATATGCATGTGAACACAAAGCAGAATGGAAATAAGAAAATAAGAGTATGAATTGTCAGGATGGATGTCAGAGACTTTCCTTTTTATGTTTTGTTTGTTTTGTTAGTACAATGTTAAAATGTGTAACAAGAAAAATATTCCAGACAAAAGCATATTCATTAACCATTACAACTCTTGCTATTTAACAAAAAATTATTGAAACACTCCTCCCATGATAAATGTATAATAATAAACCATCTACCTTAACACCTAAGCACAGTGAGCTACTAAATCACATGAAGAATGTAAGAGCTTCTTGCAAATTTCAAATTTTCCTCAAACAGTAGCTAATGTGATTCTAAATATCAAAGTCTATACAGTAAAACTACACCATCCCAGTAACTACTCTCATCTCATTCTTATTTGTGAAGAGTGGTTTCTGAGGTTGATTACTGCACTAATATATTAAGAGAAAAACAATTATGACTAAAAGTTTACTGTTCCTCATAATTATATATTATTATCTAATACATTAACTTTTCCAAAAGTAGTAACTGGTCAAAGCAATATGATTCTTTCCAAAATTACTTGAAAAGAATATGGTTTTCTTTTAGCTTTTTTTTTTAACTTTTTTTTTTTTTTTTTTTTTTTTTTTGCATTTTTCTGAAGCTGGAAACAGGGAGAGACAGTCAGACAGACTCCCGCATGCGCCCGACCAGGATCCACCCGGCACGCCCACCAGGGGGGCACGCCCACCAGGGGCGATGCTCTGCCCATCCTGGGCGTCGCCATGTTGCGACCCTCTTGGGTGTCGCCATGTTGCGACCAGAGCCACTCTAGCGCCTGGGGCAGAGGCCACAGAGCCATCCCCAGCGCCCGGGCCATCTTTGCTCCAATGGAGCCTTGGCTGCGGGAGGGGAAGAGAGAGACAGAGAGGAAGGCGCGGCGGAGGGGTGGAGAAGCAAATGGGCGCTTCTCCTATGTGCCCTGGTCGGGAATCGAACCCGGGTCCTCCGCACGCTAGGCCGACGCTCTACCGCTGAGCCAACCGGCCAGGGCTCTTTTAGCTTTTTTAAACAAACTCTAGCTAGAAGTTTAACTATCACTGGCTTTAGAATTTTACTATATTGCATTCTATAACAATCTCTGGATTTATGTAAACAATTACTTCATAACAAAATAGAAATAGGACCAATTTTAATTGTCTGGTAATTATCTGAAAAAAGAAGTCCATGTACTTTCAGGAACTATAAGGCAAAGCAAGAGACAGCACTAAATGAATGAGGTAGTTCACCACAAATAATGCACTTCTATTTGCAGGGTGATGGATCTACATACAAACCTTAATTTTAAAATGCATTCAACCAAAGGAAAAGTTAACACCCATTCCATAGCTAAAATTACTTTATGCATCTCTCAGAACTCTGATACTGACAATTATTAATGACAATTTATAAGTTAAAAAAAGATGGTACTTCCCTCAAAAACTGAAATCCACGAGGGGGGGAGGAGAGGGAAGGATTCTACATGATAGGTCTTTTGCGGTGGTTGGTTAACTGCCTCTTTTTAGCACTGACATTTCCAAGTTTTTTACAAAAAAGAAATTTTAAGAATATGCTAAAATCATCCTTTCAGAATCAAATCCCAGATCAGTTGGGTTTATACAGCTTGGTTTTTGGGTTGTTGTTTTTTTAAGCTTTTTCTAATCACTATGATGGTAACAAACTGTAAGGTGAATTTAAATAAAGATGCCTGAACTCTGAAGAACAGAAGCTTTTGAAAATTTTCAGAGTTCCTTGAAGTTCTTTCATTTTGTCAGAGCATGGAACTAGTGAGGCCAAGACTAAACTAGCTTAAGTTCTTAGGGAAAAATTCTTCTTTTGTCACCTGACAGCCTTAAGCTGACCTACCAGGGACAGAAGGAATCATCAACTCCAGTAGAAGAGATAAACATACTCCCAAGAGAAGAACAAACCAACCAAGTACTTGTTACCTGGCTGACCTGTATATCTCACTATACACAAAAGACAGCAGAGACAAGGAACATTGAAACACTCGTGATTCCTACATAGACCTAAACGACACTTGATTATGAACAAGGAAGTGGCAAGAATGACTTAAACAGTGATTTTCAACCTTCTTCATCTCATGGCACACATAAACTAATTTACTAAAATTCTGCGGCACACCAAAAAATATATTTTGCTTATCTGACAAAAAAAAAGGTATAGGTACAATTTTGATTCATTCACGCTGGATGGCTATTGTTGTGTTGACTGTTGTCACTTTCTTATTTGACAGTCTAAGGGAAAAGAGGTCAGTGCCCTTGACTACATAGTCAGATATTGCATATTTTTAAAATTCTTGCACCACACCAGTTGAAAATCACTTACCAGAACATGACTCTGGTACTTATAAATGATTGGGATTGGTTACGAATCTTTTGAAAATCATCTCCTGGGATTGAAACAGTCACCCTCAGTAATATAACCTTATACAGAAAGTGTTTTCAAATATCTTATTTAAAGTGACTTGCCCAGTTACACTGTTAGTTAAGCATTAAAGCCGAGACCAGCCCACTTCCTCCTCAGACTTGGAGTTGGGGTTCTCTCCATTCCATTCGACTATCAAAGAGGATTTGAAACGTACTTGGTGTATCTGTTTTCTCTACCCTCCCTGCAGAATGGAGAGAATGTCTGAAAGATACAATTTCACAAGAATCTTGGCACTTAAAACTATTTATTGTTGACAGATGACCAATATGACTTCAAGCAAAACCAGAACTTTCTCAACAGTCAAAAAAGTGGGGGTAGGGAGACATCTCCTTTACCCAACTTCTATCAAAGTAGCATTTACAACCCTTTATGTCCGTCCAGGTTAAAAGAATACAAAGTGAAAAAGCAAGACGAGGAATGTCTTCACTTGAGTGCCTTCTCAGGGAGTAAACCAAATTCCCTGCCACTTTTCCTGCCGCGGGCCACCAGAGTGCGGAGTTTGGGCGCCCGGGAGGGTGACGTAGGGCATCGGGGTCCCGAGCTGTCCCCGCCGGGCCGGAGGGGTGAACACCCACGGGCCGGGGCCGCACTGACAGCTGGCGAGGAGACAGCGGGGACCCGACGAGGCAAGGGCCGGGGGGAATGGGTGGGGGAAAGAGGACAAGAGCTCGGGGCGCGGGACTAGGGCGCCCTCCTGGAAGGGCAGGGGGAAGCGAGAGGGCGAGAGGGCGAAAGGGCGCCGGGGCGGGGCGGGCGCGCCGGCGGAAGGGCCAGCGGACGGGGACATGGGGCCCGCGGCACCCCGGGACGCGGGGCAGACGAGGGGAGGGGCGTCCCGCACAGGCAGGGCGGGCGTGGGGAACAAGGTTTCGCGGTGCGCGGGCCGCCTCCCGGCCGGAATACGCACTCCAGGGGCGGAGCGGTCGGACCCCACACGGCGGCCGCCGCGAAGGGGCGCACCAGGCACCTGCCGACTCCGCTGTGGCGGCCCCGGGCCAACTCGGTTCTTACCTCTTCGGTTCATGG
Source organism: Saccopteryx bilineata (assembly GCF_036850765.1). Taxonomy (NCBI): domain Eukaryota; kingdom Metazoa; phylum Chordata; class Mammalia; order Chiroptera; family Emballonuridae; genus Saccopteryx; species Saccopteryx bilineata. Next base: position 160,532,456 of record NC_089490.1, read on the forward strand.
GCCGGATCCGGACGGCCACTTTCACTTTGGAGTCTCCCATCCTGCCGCCGCCGCTGCCGCCGAGATTCTCGCTCGGCTTCCGTCTGCCGCGGCCACCGGGTAACTCTTCGGGGCTGACCAGGCGGTAAGGGGCTGCGGCGGGAGGGCGGGGCCTGGGGCGGGGCCTGTGGAGGGGCGGGGCAAGTTGTAGGGCTCCCGGCGGGCCCCCCCCGCTGCATGACGGGATTTGTAGTTCCTACAGTGGTCGTGGACAGGACGGCGGTGGAGGGGTCTGCAGGGAGAGGTATTCGAACTTGGCTCACAAGAGACCTTGTAAATTTCCTTCTGCTTCTACACCATTTTTATTCTCATAAGCTGTCGATGAGCTGGTACCTTCTCTGAGAACAAACAGTTAAATAAATGGCGTTGGAGACCCTGCAACCTCTTCAGACTCATTATCTGCCAAGTTAATGTTCCATCCCTGGGCTCAAATTCTTTCCTGTGCCTACTTATATTGCCCTTCCAAGCCTTATTTACCAAAGTCATCCTTCAAGACAAGTCAAAAGTTACCTCCTCTGGAAGTCTTTACAGTATATAGTATAGTTTATACCACTGCTCCTCACCCCTTCCAGTCACCTTGGTCTCTGGAACCAATCTGAGTTAAAATTCCCTTTCTAGCTATGTAACTTCACACAAGTTATTTGGCCCATCTGTGCTTGTTATTTCATATGTAAAATGAAGACAGTAGGATTGTTGTGAGGTTTAAATGAGTTGATACAGGTATAGCTCTAAAAAACAACCTAGCACACACACACACAAAAAAACTTCCTAGCACAAGGAAAGTGTTCAATTTATGTTAGTCCTTATTTTTGCTCTGTGATAGCATTTATTTTGCAATTATTTATGTCTGTCTTACTGTGTATTTATTAAATCATATATGTGTAGCCTAGCCTGCAGTAGATACCCAGGAAACATTTATTGCATCAATGAATGAATGAAGCCACACTAAAATTAGTTCTTTATTAAGCTATTGACCAAACCAACCAACCAACCACAGGCCCAACATGGCTTCACTCGGGCTAAAAAGCCCATGATATCTGCCCTGGCTGGTTGGCTCAGTGGTAGAGCATCGGTCTGGCGTGCAGAAGTCCCGGGTTCGATTCCCAGCCAGGGCACACAGGAGAAGCGCCCATCTGCTTCTCCACCCCTCCCCCTCTCCTTCCTCTCTGTCTCTCTCTTCCCCTCCCGCAGCGAGGCTCCATTGGAGCAAAGATGGCCAGGGCGCTGGGGATGGCTCCTTGGCCTCTGCCCCAGGCGCTAGAGTGGCTCTGGTCCCGGCAGAGCGATGCCCTGGAGGGGCAGAGCATCGCCCCCTGGTGAGCAGAGCGTTGCCCCCTGGTGGGCGTGCCGGGTGGATCCCAGTCGGGCGCATCCCGGTCGGGCGCATGCGGGAGTCTGCCTGACTGTCTCACCCCGTTTCCGGCTTCAGAAAAATACAGAAGAAAAAAAAAGCCCATGATATCAAACCTAGATTTAATACCGGATCTAATTATAATTTCAGCCTCTCCCAGAAATGTAATTTTAAGCAACCAGTATGAAATTTTTTGGTCAAGCACTAGTCAAGTAATTTGTTGCATAGGCCCTATTTCCCCATAGAAAGAAGATGCAATCCACATATAGAAACCCTTCCTCTTCTCTCTCCCAAAAGAAAAGGAGTCCCTGCCTCCCAAAAATCTTTTCTTTTCTAATAGCTCCCTTGTCCCACCCATCTTCCTATAAAATTCTTCCATTTTGGACAACTCAGAGCTCTCTTCTGGCTGTCAGGTGGGCTGCCCAAAGCACAAATCACTTAGATCTTCAAATTTACTCTGTTGAATTTTGGTGTGTTTTTTTTAGCAAAGCCTGGACAAAGACTGTTAACTGGTGGTCTATGGCAAGATCTGGCTTGCAAATGTGTTCTGTTTGGCACAATGGTATTGACCAATGCCTGAAAATCAGGAGATTTTTACATGCAATACTGGGCCTGTATTACATTTTGGAAATATGGATTAGAATTGAGAAGCAGTGGTCACCTTTATAAGAGGCAGGTCTCTCTAGTTCGCTGTAACCCCCCTCCAGTCTGTTTACCACTCACCTCTCTAGATCCTATGGGCTTATGATACCTGCTTGGATATGTTTACATGATAATAAAGAACTCAGAGCCATTTTACAGATGAATAACTACAGAAAACTGGTAAGATTTACCCTTTTACCAACCATCCTACTGTTGAAAAAGCTTCAATACAAGTGGAGTTATCTTAAAAACCCCTTTAAAAAGAATGTAATTCTAATATATACTACAGCATGGATAAACCTTGAAGACATTATGCTAAATGAAATAAGCCAAACACATAAAAACAAACACTGTATAATTTCACTTACATGACCTGGAATAGTGAAATTCACAGAGACAGAAGGTAGAATGGTGGTTGTCAGGTACTGGGGGTGGAGGGATGGAGAATTAGTGTTTAAAGGGTACAGACTTTCAGTTGGGAAAGATGAAAAAGTACTGAAGCTGGATGGGAGTGATGGCTGCACAACATTGTGAATATGCTTAATGCCACTGAGCTGTGCACCCAAAAAATGATTAAAAAGTTAAGTTTACTCAGGTACATTTTACCACAATTTTAAAAGGTTAAATATGGAATCATTAGGTTGTACAAGTGAAACTACCATGCTGATATGTTCTATCTACCTCAATTATTCCTGAATTTAAATTGTTTTTTAAAAAGGTTAAAAATAGCCCTGGCCAGTGGCTTAGTGGATAGAGCATCAGCCTGGTGTATAGATGTATTGGGTTGAATTTCCAGTCGGCACAGAGGAGAAACTACCATCTGTTTCTAACCCCACCTTCTCCCCATTCTCTCCCTGTTCCTTTCCCACAGCCAGTGACTCAAGCAGTTTGAGCGTGGTCCTGACTCTGCTGATGGCTCCGTTGGAGAGCATCAGCCTCAGGTGCTAAAAATAGCTCAGTACTCAAGCACTGGCCCATGATGCGGTTGCCAGGTGGATCCCAGTCAGGGCACATACAGGAGTCTGCCTCATTATCTCCCTTCCTCTCACCTAAAAAAAAAAAAAAAGGTTAAAAATACAAAGTGCCACATTTGCAGGCCCTCTTTATAAAAGGGGATTTCTTTCTTAGAGGCACTTCCTCTGAGGTTTTAGGAGAGGGCCTTCTCAGCTTAAGAAGCAGTAGGTTTTAATAAGTCTTATGATTTTTTACAGCCCAATAAAGTGAACAAATAAAATAACAGGAACCAACTAAGAATTGCTTAAAAATTTTACCAAGTAAAGTCTTTCAAAATTAATGCAACTATTGCTATTCCCAGTTTCTGTAGGATGATGTGGCAGCATGTGCGCATGCGCAGTTGATGACATAACACCGTGTATACAGCAGAGCAGCCCACGGCCATGCCAGTCGAGATGTGGACGGTACAGAGGAAAGTTCAGTGTATTCTATGGCTCGCTAAATTCAAATCCGTGACCTAAGTGCAACGTGAATATCGGCGCGCTTATAACAAAGCGCCACCACATAGGAATAACATTACTCGGTGGGATAAGCAGTTGAAGGAAACTGGCAGTTTGGTGGAGAAACCCCGTTCTGGTAGGTCATCAGTCAGTGACGAGTCTGTAGAGGCTATACCGGATAGCTACCTAAGGAGCCCTAAAAAGTCTGTGCATGAGCCCACATCGAACTGCACTGAATAGGTATGAAACTGGGAGAGTTTTCCTTTTATTTGGTGCAGATTTCACATTTCTGTCGTCTTTTGTTGCTTTCCTGTGACTGGTCAAAAGTGATAGTATATACGGACACACTGTATATACCATCACCATCATTTTTTTTTTAAAAGAAGGTCACAAAGGATGTATTTTATATTGAAATTTTTATATTGAAATTGTTTGCTTGGTGATCTTATTTGCTCTTATTTAGTGTTGAAAAAACTTTTGTCCTGGATCCTGGGCATCCATTCTTCATTTTCTCTATCTGTTTAAGGACATGTTCTGATAGCTTGAATCTAGCTTTTAAACAGAAGCAAGGCAGGCAGAAAAAGAGAAGCTACACAGTTTCTAAGGGAACATTGTATTTAAATATAAGCTCAAATTTCAGAGGAGAAAGCCCCTAAGGAGAAGGAGGGGGCATATACTAGGAAGGAGGTGAGGACTTTCTCTAAAGTTCCAAAACCAGTGAAATACTCCTGAAAACATCAGATTGAAAGAAAATGATAGTAGCTTCCCCAGGGACTATAGAGAAAATCCCCTGTGGGCTCTTCTCCCTTTTGCCTTCTATTCACACTAACCTCTCTCTTTTGACTTCTGCAGTAAAGGTGAGGAGACATGATTCTGAAAGAATCCTGAGAGAAAGGACAGAGATGCTGCAGAGAAGCGAGTTACAACCTGCAGCCCAGGAGCTTGGGGGTTTTTCCACCAGGTACCTGGAAGGCAGCCCAGTCCTCAGTCTGGGGGTGTTGGCTTAGGCTCCAGTAGGAGAAAGGAAAAGTGTTGGTTTCTCTCTTTTCAACTATTAGACAAAGAAGAGAAAAAGAATTAGTAAATAAGCTACTCCCTTGGATCTTAATTTTGTAAAGCAAGTACTTAAGATATCACCCAATATGTATGGTGTAGCTAGTACATTCAAAGCATTCAGGACATTGTAGGTCTAACTTAAATTTAGGTGTGTTGGTAAGAAGTTTCTCGGGTTTGTTTTGTTTTTGTCCTGACATGCTACAAACCTACTTGTTCTAAAATTGATTTCTAGTCTACTTTTTGTTGCTTTGATCCACCCTTCATCAGTTTTTGATGGCCCCTGCCCGGGCTGAGGAAGACAGTTTACCTTTTTTCATAAGATTGCCATTGACAGAATCATGACAGCTAACATATTGAATGCTCACTATGTGCCAGACACTGTCCTAATCACTTTACTTGAATTTACTCACTTAATCCTCACACTAACTCTATAAAGTAGTTACTGTTATTATCCCTGTACTATAGATGGGGAAACTGATTACCTGAGCAACTTACTGAGTGTCACTGTGCTGCTACTATGATCTGACTTCATGATGGGAAGTGTCTACATGCAGATTACTCAGCCCATAGGAATTTCTTTTTCTGTATTTTTGTTTTGTTTTGTTTTGTTTTAGAGACTGAGTCAGAGAGAGGGATAGACAGGGACAGACAGACAGGAACAGAGAGATGAGAAGCATTAATCATTAGTTTTTCATTGCGACACCTTAGTTGTTCATTGATTGCTTTTTCATATGTGCCTTGACCGCAGGCCTTCAGTAGACCGAGTGACCCCTTGCTCGAGCCAGTGACCTTGGGTCCAAGCTGGTGAGCTTTTGCTCAAACCAGATGAGCCTGCACTCAAGCTAGCGACCTCGGGGTCTCGAACCTGGGTCCTCGGCATCCCAGTTTGATGCTCTATCCACTGTGCCACTGCCTGGTCAGGCGCCCATAGGAATTTGAAAAGATATTTTTTTGCTCTGGCCAGGTAGCTCAGTTTGTTAGAGCATCATCCCTATACAACATGGTTGCAGGTTCAATCCCTGCAGGGCACATACAAGAATCACTAGTAAATGCATAAATAACTGGAGGAACAAATAGATGTCTCCCTTTCCATTTCTCTCTCTAAAATCAATCAATAAAAAAAAATTTTAATCAAAGTTTAAGAACTACTTTTCACCATTATATTTTCCAAAATAGTTTCTCAAACCGTATTATTTTTTTTTTATTTTTTTTTATACTTTTATTTTTTTAATGGGGTGACATCAATAAATCAGGATACATATATTCAAAGATAACAAGTCCAGGGTATCTTGTCGTTCAATTATATTGCATACCCACCACCCAAAGTCAGATTGTCCTCTGTCACCTTCTATCTTGTTTTCTTTGTGCCCCTCCCCACCCCCTATCCCTCTCCCATTCCCCCCTCCCCCCCGTAACCACCACACTCTTATCAATGTCTCTTAGTTTCACTATTATGTCCCACCTACGTATGGAATAATACAGTTCCTGTTTTTTTCTGATTTACTTATTTCACTTCGTATCATGTTATCAAGATCCCACCATTTTGCTGTAAATGTTCCGATGTCATCATTTCTTATGGCTGAGTAGTATTCCATAGTGTATATGTGCCACATCTTCTTTATCCAGTCATCTATTGATGGGCTTTTTGGTTGTTTCCATGTCCTGGCCACTGTGAACAATGCTGCAGTAAACATGGGGCTGCATGTGTCTTTACGTATCAATGTTTCTGAGTTTTGGGGATATATTCCCAATAGAGGGATTGCTGGGTCATAAGGTAGTTCTATTTTCAGTTTTTTGAGGAACCACCATACTTTCTTCCATAATGGTTGTACTACTTTACATTCCCACCAACAGTGTATGAGGGTTCCTTTTTCTCCACAGCCTCTCCAACATTTGCTATTACCTGACTTGCTAATAACAGCTAATCGAACAGGTGTGAGGTGGTATCTCATTGCCGTTTTGATTTGCATTTCTCTAATAGCTAAAGAAGATGAGCATCTTTTCATATATCTGTTGGCCATTTGTATTTCTTCCTGGGAGAAGTGTCTATTCATATCCTCTTCCCATTTTTTTATTGGATTGTTTGTTTGTTTGTTGTTGAGTTTTATGAGTTCTTTGTATATTTTGGATATTAGGCCCTTATCTGAGCTGTTGTTTGAAAATATCATTTCCCATTTAGTTGGCTGTCTGTTTATTTTGTTATCAGTTTCTCTTGCTGAGCAAAAACTTCTTAGTCTGATGTAGTCCCATTCATTAATTTTTGCCTTCACTTCTCTTGCCATTGGAGTCAAATTCATAAAATGCTCTTTAAAACCCAGGTCCATGAGTTGAGTACCTATGTCTTCTTCTATGTACTTAATTGTTTCAGGTCTTATGTTTAGATCTTTGATCCATTTTGAGTTAATTTTTGTACAGGGGGAGAGACTGTAGTCCAGTTTCATTCTTTTGCATGTGGCTTTCCAGTTTTCCCAGCACCATTTATTGAAGAGGCTTTCTTTTCTCCATTGTGTGTTGTTGGCCCCTTTATCAAAAATTATTTGACTATATATATGTGGTTTTATTTCTGGACTTTCTATTCTGTTCCATTGGTCTGAGTGTCTATTTTTCTGCCAATACCATGCTGTTTTGATTGTCGTGGCCCTATAATAGAGTTTGAAGTCAGGTATTGTAATGCCCCCAGCTTCATTCTTTTTCTTTAGAATTGCTTTGGCTATTCGGGGTTTTTTATAGTTCCATATAAATCTGATGATTTTTTGCTCTATTTCTTTAAAAAACGTCATTGGAAGTTTGATGGGAATTGCATTGAATTTGTATATTGCTTTGGGTAATATAGCCATCTTGATTATATTTATTCTTCCTAGCCAAGGACAAGGTATATTCTTCCATCTCATTATATCTTTTTCAATTTCCCTTAACAATGGTTTATAGTTTTCATTATATAAGTCCTTTACATTCTTTGTTATGTTTATTCCTAAGTATTTTATTTTTTTTGTTGCAATCATGAAGGGGATTATTCTTTTGAGTTCCTTCTCAGTTGTTTCATTGTTGGCATATAGAAAGGCTATTGACTTCTGTTGTTAATTTTGTATCCTGCGACCTTACTGTATTGGCTTATTGTTTCTAGTAGTCTTTTTGTGGATTCTTTGGGGTCAAACCGTATTATTTTTTAAATGTTTATTTATTGATTTTTAGAGGGAGAGACAGAGAAGAGAGAGAGAAAACATTGATTTGTTGTTTCGCTTATTTATGCATTTATTGGTTGATTCTTGTATGTGCCTTGACCCAAGATTGAACCCGCAACCTTGGTGTATGAGGGTGATGCTCTAACAAACTTAGCTACCTGGCCAGGATAAAAAAACCCATTATTTTTAAAAAGTGGGAACTGTGTACTAGATTCTATCTTCTGCTTTTCTATAAAGGAGGGAATGAGCCAATCACTTCCTCAAGGCCAAAGACCTCTCCAGCACAAATCAGTGTTTACCTGCTTGCCTCAGAATTAGCTTAGTTTTCCCAATTATAATTGTTTCTTCCTGTCACCCCAGTTATACTGTGAGCTCAAAGAGAGTGTCCCTTTCAAGTCTGTTTATCTCTAACACCTGGTACAATGGAAGGCAGGCACTTCATGCATTTTAGGAAATGATGATATTAACAATACAGCATCATGATTAACGACAGGCAGATTAAATGACATGCCTTGTGTTATACAGCTAGTAAGCCACAGGGTTGGATTGCAAACACAAATGCATTTGATTCTAAAAATCTATGCTGTTTCCACAGAGAAGGCCATGTCTATGTGTCCTCTTCTGCATTTCTATGTTAGTGTTATCTTTCCTACATTGTGAATGCCTAGTGGAAGCCCAGGTCTTGGTAATAGCAGTCATCTATATTCATTTATTGAGGGCTTATTATATGCCAGGCATTGTGCTTAGGCCCCCATATATGTGATCACATTTAATTTTCAAAGCAATCCCATGAGGTTGGAGCTATTGTTATGGCCTTTGACTGATGGACAACTGAGAATCAATGAGGCCAGTTATCTTACATACTGGCCTGAGTAAGAGGTTCCTGGATGCAAATCATGAGTCCCCCTTTGTCCCTTGCCTGGACTGTCAAACCATTACTACTACCTGAACCTGCCTCTTCACATATTATCTGTTGCCCTGCACACTTTACTGATTCTCTTCATCAACCAACAACTGGTTGGGCCCTACCTGTATCCTGCCATGAGCTAAGACTTCTCTGCCTATGAAATTTATTAACTCTTATTCATAATCTTAACCTCATCCAATCTGTCTCATTCTCCTACACTCAAGTACCAACACACTATTTGTAAGCCTCTAGTTCCTCAACTTACCCCTTTCCTCACACTCAAGCTCTTTCCAGGGTTTATCTCCTAACAACTCTAACCTAAACCTCCCTCTCTCTCTCTTTTTTTTTATTTTTTTAAGTGAGAGGAAGGGGAGATAGACATACCTACATATTTCCTGACCAGGATGCACCCAGCAACCCCTTTCTGGGGCTGGTGTTCGAATCAACCAAGCTATCCTCAGCACCTGAGACTGACGGCTTGGACCAATCAAGCTAGCCTCAGTGCCCAGGGCTGATGCTCAAACCAATCAAGCCACTGGCTGTGGGAGGGAAAGAGGGAAAGAAAGGGGAGAGGATGAGGGGAGAAGCAGATGGTCACTTCTCTTGTATGCCCTGACCAGGAGTTGAACCCAGGGCGTCCATAAGCCAGGCCAACACTCTATTCACTGAGGCAACCGGCCAAGGCCTAAACCTCTATCTTGACTATCTTGTCACCACAACTCATGCCCTGTGAATCCATAAACTTAGGTCATTTCCTTCCTCTCACATTCCTTCCATATTTGCTAGAAATCCAGCCAGAGAAAGCCACACATCCAGGCACATTGGTGCCCTCACAGATCTGTGGTCTTTGATCACAATGTGGCCCTTGGTAGCACTTGAAACTTTTTCCTGCTCAGCTCCCCCTCCCAGGGTCCTTTACCATCTTCACTACTCTCTCTTCAAGGCCCAGCCCAACATGGCCACTCCCAAATCACTGCAAAGATCAGGGCTCTCAGGTGAAAATTCCCCAAACTCCCTGTGCCTACACTCTTATCTATGACTGTATTCAGCACCAGCTTCTCAGCCTCTCCTTCTCCATTAGCCCCTTCCCCTCAGCTGAGCATCTCCCATGGTAAAACAAAAACAGAAGTAAAACTTAAAAAAAAACAAGCACAACTTTCCCTTGACTTAGTTTACTTCTAGTTGCCTCCTCCATAGCCACACTCCCCCAAATAATACTCTACACTCACTGTCTTCCCTTCCTCACCTGTCATTACTCAACCAGCTATTAATTCAATTACACACCCACCTGCCCTCACCCCTCTGATAGAACTGTCCTGGCAAAGTGTACCACCAGCCTTCTAATTGCAAATCCAGTAAAGCAGTGATTTTCGACCTTTGTTTCTCACGCACTCATAAACTAATTACTAAAGAAAAAGGGTCCCTGACCTCTTCTTCCTTAGTAACTAATTTATTTGTGCCATAAGATGAAAATGGTTGTATTTAGTCAGGGGCACTGACCTTAGTAATTAGTGTGTGTTTGTGCCATGAAAAAAAGGTTGAAAATCACTGCGTAAAGTACCTTTCAGTCCTCATTTTATTTACTTTCTCTGTGATATTTGGTGTTCTTGACCATCCCCTTCTTGAAGCTTTTGATTCACTTGCTTTTTATAACATCACTCTATTCCCCTTGTTTTAATTCATTTATTCTCTTAGTCAACAGTCTTCCCTACCACTGCTTGGCACTACGGTGTTAAGTGCTTGAGATACCAAGATACAAAAGATATGGTGGTGGTCCTTAAGGACTAAAAAGTTGGTTTAGATTTCTGGAAACTTTGCAACTTTTCAAGTTTGTTTTGCTGCCTCTTTGTTTGTTCGTTAGGACGGAATCCCCTTTAAAGACAGTGCCATAGTAAACAGGAGGTTCAGTGTGCCTGGTTTGGGAGATTACACAAAAGGCAAAGCTAAAGATACTCCACCCCATTCCAGAGCTTGGAAGGAAAAGGAGCCAATAGATGGAGTGGGCAACTAGGAGACAGAGAAAGTAGAATCAAAAGAAAGAAGACAAAGGAGAGAAACACTAGTCCACATCAAAGAGTTGCCACTAGGAGCATAAGTAGCAAAAAAAAACCTCACATGGATTCCTAGAAATCAAAAGCCATGTGTCTTGCACCTGTTTTTTCCCACCCCCATTGCCATTGCCCTATTCTAAGCCTTCTAGAGTCTTTGCTTTCATAGTCTTTGCAAGACCTGTCCCTAAAAGATACCTCTGGACAGAGAGTATCCATACATCCTATATATGAGACCCACTCTAGGGTCATAGTATTTCATAGAATTAGGTTTCTCTTGAAAGGGCAAAGTCACAACCTTGGGGGCTTAGGACGCTGAATGGAATTGGCTTAGTTTTTTTGTTTGTTTGTTTGTTTTTTAGAAATTTAGATGTTTAGCCCTGGCCAGATGGCTCAGTTGGTTAAGAGCATCCTCCCAAAGCACAGAGGTTGCTGGTTTGATCCCTGGTCAGGGCACATACAGGAGCAGATTGTTGTTCCTGATTCCCTCTCTCTCTCTCTCTCCCTCTCACTGAAATCAAATTAAAAAATTAAAGAAAATAAATTTAGATGTTTAGAAGAGACTTCTTAGGTTTGGAGGTTAAAGATACCCCCTGAAATGTACTAGGTAGGGTAAACCCAGGCAAAGCCCTCATTCCCTGGGATCTGATTTGGAATGAGGAAGGAAGTATGAACCCCAGGGAACAAGATCATAAGCTCAGTTGTTTATGCATCTGTTTCTTTTTTGTCTTCTTTGTGTTTTGTGAAATTTTGTTAAGTGTATGTTTATTTGACCTGTGCTAAGGGGAAGCTGAGGAAGGGACTTTCGGGCAGAGCTCTAAAAGGGAAGCAGTCTACCTCTGAGGCTGATGCGGTGAAGGCCTTGGGCACTGGGGAAAGACCACAAGAGTCAAATCAGAGAGTAGATGTGAGGTTCCTAGGTTCTGCTCCAGGAGTCCTCTCTTCATACTAAGCAGCAGCTTTGGGTTTTACTTTATTAGGGCAGGTGGCATCCCCTCCCCTCCCCCCTTTCTACTCTCTTCCCAGCTGCTGCGGTCTCTCATGTCCCACACTCGTGCTTTGGTTGCTCTCACTCAAGTTGCTGCCTTCCTTAAGTGCACTCCCTCTTGCCAATTAGAGTCTAACACCATTTTCTCCATAAGGCCGTCCCTCACCAATCCTATACACATTACCATTTCCCTGCCAGAAACTACTAGCTCTGTACCATATTAGCATCACGTTACACGCTGACATAAATAATGGATGTAGGTCTTATCTCCTTTAATTAGGTTGAGGACTCGGTAGCAGGATGATGTCTTCTCCTCTTTGGTTTTGCTCACAGTAACTAGCACCCAACTAATGCAGTCTATACTAGGTGACTGAGTTGTTCCAGTTTAAAAGCCATGGAGGTGGAAGAGCCAGGAGAAGAGGGATGGCTTTAAGTTCATTATTTTGAGTGTTAACCAACAGTGACAAGAAATTCCAGGAATAAAATACGCTTGGTTCGTGGGGTAGAAGATCTCTAGAGCATCACTTTGCTCTCTTTATTGAGGAAATGTAAAATCCTCTCTCGTCTCCGAAGATCTGGAACTAAAAGGCCTCCCAAAACACACAGATTTCACACTAAACTCCCCCAAAGTGTTGTTTGCTGCCTGTAGGAACATAAATTTACTTCCCCTTTTGTTGAAAGGGAGCTCTGAAGAACAGCATCAATAATGAATTTCTGAAGAGCCTAGTTCATCTCCATCAATCATTCAGGGACAGAGGTCAGGAGAGGGTCCTATTTTGGTATTATTCAAGGCAGATTGTACAGTTCAGGCCCCATTAGTGAGCACAAAAGAACAGACATAAAATATTCATCGGCTGTGGTACAAACGCATTGACTGCTTAGGCACCCTCGCCTGAGGGATTAGATTAGTCAGACTATGGTTGCCACAGCCTACTCCCTTAAACTCAGAGGTTTCCACAGCTCTTCAACAAATCTGATTTAGAGTTTAAAGGGATTTGTTTGAAACCACAGGAGAAAGGGTGGAGTGAGCAGGAGGTAAACTATTTTGTCCATGGCTCTGAGCCTAAGGAGAAACAACTGATTATTTTTTTCACTAGGAGGACTATCTGAAAAATATTGGATTAAGTTAGAGTTGGGGAAAAAAAAGAAATACCGTATTTTTTGTTCCATAAGATGCACCTGATCATAAGACGCACCTAGGGTTTTAAGGAGGAAAATAAGAAAAAAAATATATTCTGAACCAAATGGTGTGTTAAAATAGTTAATAAAATATACTACAATAGTATTTCAACAATGTAAACTCAACAGCAGTATTAATAAACCATTAGCATTGTTTTTAACAAATGAGAAGAGACTTTAATGTTCAAATACTCTTCTAGTTGTTCAGGAACCCACAGCAGCTAAAAAAAAATGAACATTCATTCCATAAGACGCACGGTCATTTTCCCCTCCACTTTGGGGGAAAAAAGTGCATCTTATGGAGCGAAAAATACGGTACTTCAGAAATAGACCTAGGGAGGAATCCCTGCCATGAAAGACACTCTTGATAACCTTTTCCCCCAAATACAGTTAAATCTAACATTGATTGTATATATACTCAATGCTAGGTATTTGCCTAATAAGGAATTAAAAATGAATGTAAAGCCAGTAGCCATGGCCACCATCACAGCCGCCTGGCCCATGCAGGTTCACATTTGATTCGGACAGTCAGTAATGAAACAACGGAGCCACGAACTAATGGGTCATTATCTTTAATCCTAGCTTGCACTCGGTGGACAAGTAAAAACACAGAATGGGCTCCAAAACCCACTCATTCAGCGCTCACAAAGCTACTGACTTATCCGAGTTTCCTAGAACCAAAGGTTTCTAGCTCACCAGCCTCATTAACCTCTGTTCCCCATCTCCTTCTCTCTGCACAAATTCTGCACTAACTGGCTTCTCCTTCAGCACTCCGCCATCTTGGCTGCTTCTCCTCTCCTCCACGTAGCCTCTCTCTGCTCTCCTACAGCGTGGTCTCCTCCTAGAACATAATCACTCTTCTCTAATGCTAATCTCAGAACCAAGAGAGAGAGCAAGCTCTGGGTCTACCCCAGTTTATAGTATAGAAACCGAAACCTTTAATCCAATATACAAACAAGGAAGTCTCTGATACAAAGTCACTTATCTAAGGCATAATAGGATTCCTCATGAGAGTACACTACCCCTACATCAAAAAGGGTGGAAAAGGCTTAGTCCTAAAACCAAGCCCCAGGCTACAAGGATCCTGCCTGCCCACAGCCTGCCCACAACACACATTAATATAATCACATCCATCTCAAGCAAGAAGGGCAACCAATACCATCATCTGGGTGAGGGGTTTCCACGTGAGCAGTGCCATCTTTAACAAAGTGGGCATAATATATTTTATCTGCCCAACAGTGAGTATGACAAACTACATTTCTAGAAAGTTAGAATTTACTTGAAGATAATCACAGTCATTCCTTGGTATTCAAGGTGCATTCGTCCCAGGATCCCCCTCAGATACCAAAATCTGTGGATGTTCAAGTTCCTCAGTTCAAGGCCCTCAGATCCACAGGTTCTAAAGTTAGTGGAACCCTGTGGATGCAGAACCTGCGAATACTGAGGGCTGACTGCTGTTACAGTGGGAAAAAATATCCACAGAATGCCTCCTCTGATACTAGGCAGGTAATTAAGATCCTGTTTTCCCAGGGAAGTTGTCACATATTGCAGCTGCAGGTGGGTGGGGCCTGAGCCTAACTAGGGAGAGAAAAGGACCATTCTGAGTCACCCAGATTCAGATCTAGAAGGTGTCATCTAGGCAGGAAGCATGGGGGTGGGGCATCAAAATCCTGAAACTAGAGGGAAGAGGAGGGCAGAGCAAATAACCCAGGCTACAATGGATGCCATCTGTGGTTTTCGTCTTCTAGACACTGGGCATAAAGCAGTTAAAGAGAAACAAGACAGCTGCAGCCCAGGGGCTCTGTAATAGGAAGATATCTTAGAGTTCATTTTTCTATGCCACCAGGGGAGACTTGTTTTCCACTAGGACCCAATCTGGAAACTGTTCTACCCACTAGAAAGCCAGAAGCTATAAAACCCTCCCAATGCCACAGCATGACTCAGAGGCAGCTGAGTAAGACCCGAAACAGCGGGGACAGCTGCACTGGTCTCCCTCTTTTGCATGGACTATGGAAGGAAAGTAAAACCTCCTTAGAACTATAGAACGATATAGCTGTCATTTACCAATCTAAATTCCAGACAAAATAAAGGCTTTCTTGTAAAGACTTGAAAAACTAGAAAAAAGCAGAAGTGAATATTTAGCTGATCTCAAGCAAAGAAACAAGTCATCATAACAGTGAAAGTGCAGAGAAACTAAAAACAAACAAACAAAAAAAGTACAGAGAAACTTTTTTTTTATGTCTAATGTTAATTCATTCACACCAGATTTATTGATTTTAGTAAGAGGAGGAAGGGGAACAGAGAAAAAGAGAGAGGGTGAGAGAGTCAGGAACAATGAATTGTTCCTGTGTGTGCCCTGACCGGGGATCGAAAAGGCAACATTGATGCACGTTCGACCCTCTTCACAGAGTTAACCAGCTAGGGCGCAGAGAAACTTTTTTAAGGTCTAGACCGGTGGAGCTGGGACATAACTTGGGTCTGTGTAACATATAAGAGCCCAACTCTTAACCCTGCCCCAAACTAAAAACAGGTAGTTCAGAAAACAAAGATTTCTTAAGTATGCCCAAGAAACTCACCAAATATAGAAAGGACAGGCAACAGATTGGGAAGTTTTGGCAATATATGATAGACGTAGAGTTACAGTCCTAAAGAAGACTTATAAACTAAAAAAAAAAGACAGGAAGATGCCCATAGAAATTTTGACAAAGACATCAAACAGGCTGTTTCCAAAGAAAGTGTGGACAATGAACATGTAAAAAATATTTAGTCTCTTTAGTATCAAGAAATAAATATTTTCACCTGAAACCTATATAATTTTATTATCCAATGTCATCCCAATAAATTCAATTAGAAATTTTAAAAAGACAACACTTTTTTAAAAAGTGCATATTTAAGAAAGACAGCATTTTTCATTTAAAACATTGACAAACTTAAAAAAAAAATTTTTTTTCCCCATTGATCTGTGGAGGGGAGGGAGAAAAAAAGAGAGAAGATCAACTCATTGCTCCACTTAGCTCCATTTAGTTGTGCATCTTTTGTTGCTTCTACATCCCATGACTGGGAATCAAACCCACGGCCTCAGAGCACTGTAACAACTCTCTGTCCACTGAACCACCCAGCCAGGGCCAGAAATTGACAGGCTTTTTTTTTTTAATCAAAGGCCAGCCCTCAGAAGACATTTATTAAAAAGTTGAGTGAATAAAAGTATAATTTTATAAATTTCATGGGTTTGAAAGTAGTAAAAATAGCATATACAAAGAAGAAATTAACAGACTTTTAACAAAAAGTTAATACCTAGTTTTTCATGAGGAAAGGTTGGTAAGGAGACCAACTTTTAGAGAACAAACCCAGGATACAATCAAACCAGACAAAAATTAATAATAATATAATATATAATAAATAATTACATGTTATTAAACAGAATATGAAAATAGGTATTAGTTTTAAATTCTGTATTATTTATTTTCTTTTTAAAAAAATTTTATTTATTGATTTTTAGAGAGAGGAGAGAGACAGAGAGAAAAGGGGGTGGGGAGGAGCAGGAAGCATCAGCTCATAGTAGTTGCTTCTCATATGAACCTTGACCCAGCAAGCCCAAGGTTTTGAACTGGTGACCTCAGCATTCCAGGTCGAATGCTTTACCCCCTGCACCACCACAGGTCAGGCTATATTATTTACTTTTCTATTACATAAATAATATTTAAACAAAACCACAATGAAAGTGCACTTTCCACTGAAGACTACATTTCCTGAGTATGAAGACATCTCAGTGGGACAGAGCTGACCAGACCATCCTGAAGTGGACCATGGCAGAGCGGAGCAGAGCTGCTTAGCTGAAAAGGGACCTGGCCTCAGGGCCGCCGGGTTCCAGGGTAGCCGCATAGCCATATGCTGTATCACTGTTGGCACTGAATCAAGTTTCCTTCTCCACCACAACAAACAAACTAAACAAACCACAGTGAGGCTAGCTAACAAGTTAGTGGTAATTAAATAATAAGACTAATTGAAAACTAATGTGGGGGAAAAACATAACAATATTCTTATAAAGTTTCTCTTGGTTTTCTGATATAGTAATTTACTTTAACTCTATTGGATAGTTACAGTTCGTAGTTAGATAACATGACAATCTTTTACACTTTCTGTACTTTCATTAAAAATTTTATGAAAAATAAAATCTTCATAGAAATCCAGATGATGGTTTGAAATTTCATTTTTTATGTCCAAGTGCCTAAGTAATAGAACATTTTTCTGTTTGGGGGAGGAAAAAAACCTTTTCCTTTACCCTCTTAGGTTCTATAGCTGGGGCCTGTGAGTTAAACTGACAAAAGACCAATTAAAAAGGGAAAAGGTACAATTTTAAAAAAATATTTACATGCACAGGAGTTCACAGAAAAGAAGTAAGACTCAAAGAAGTGATTAGATTGGAGAGGGAAGTTATAAGCCATTTTAACAAAGGAAAGATTTGGGCTTTGAAGGGATAATAAACCATAGAAATCAGGGAAGGGACTAGGCAATTTATGGGGGAACTAATGGAAGATATGTTTGTTTTAGTAAGATCTGATGATGAAATCTCAGTGTTGACTTCCTGTCTCAGGTAATAACATTGCTCTTCTCTTTCTGATACAAGGGACTGGGTTGGGGAGGTAGGGTAGATAGAGCACCTTTCTCAAGGGGAAATTTATGCCCTGCTGTTAGGTAGGTGAGAGGGGGCAGAGAGGGCTACTGTTTCTCAAGTGCCTTCAGCTCAAAATAATATGACAAAGTAACATATTTTGGGTTGGCCTATCCTGAGCCCCTTCATTGTTACTATAGTTGCTGTGTTTGAGTCTCACTTCTTTGAGTCTTACTTCTTTTCTGTGAACTCCTGTGCATGTAAATATTTTTTTTAAATTGTACCTTTTCCCTTGTTAATTGGTCTTTTGTCAGTTTAATTCACAGGCCCCAGCTATAGAACCTAAGAGGGTAAAGGAAAAGGTTTTTTTCTTCCCCCAAACAGAAAAATGTTCTATTACTTAGGCACTTAACTCATCACTTGATACACTGTAGAAAGCAGAATGGTTGGTTAATCTCTGCCAGAATCAGCTCTATATTGTAAGAAGCCAATACATTTAAAAAATTTTTTTAATTTATTCATTTTAGAGAGGTGGAGTATGGGGGTAGAGAGAGAGGGAAGGCAGAGGAGCAGGAAGCATCAACTGCCATATGTGCCTTGACCAGGCAAGCCCAGGGTTTCAAACCAGCGCCCTCAGCATTTCAAGTCAAAGTTTTATTCACTGCACCACCACAGGTCAGCTGAGGCCAATACATTTGTTATCAAAATTTCCTCTTTTGTTTCTCCCATAGGACACTTTAGTTTTGTTTTTATTTTTGTTTTGTTTTTTTTTTTTGAGAGAGAAAGAGAGGGAGAGACAGGAAGGGAGAGAGATGAGAAGCATCAACTCATAGTTGTGGTACCTTTTAGTTGTTCACTGACTGCTTCTCATACGTGCCCTAACAGGGTGAGGGGGCTCCAGCTTAGCCAGTGGCCCCTTGCTCAAGCCAGCAACCTTGGGTTTCAAGCCAGCAACCTTGGGCTTCAAACTAGCGACTTGGGCTTCAAGCCAGTTAACTTTGGGCTCAAGCCAGCAACCCTGCACTCAAGCTGGTGAGCCTGCATTCAAGCCTGTGACCTCGGGGTTTTGAAGCTCTATCCACTGTTCCACCACTGGTCAGGCAGTATACTTTAGTTTTAACCTCTGAATCAGACAATACAAGCAAGGGAATGATAAAAGAATTTGTGTTCCATAGTGGAGTAAGCTCACACTAATTTAGTGGCCATTCTTTTCCATTAAGCATTGATGTCTTTTGGAGAAACAAGAAATCTTTTGATTGATTAAGAAGGACTTGCCCTTCTCATCCTGGACTTTTCAGATTCAGTCTCCATGTGTGCTTTTACACCTCCTTCCAACCATGCCTAACCCAAATTTATTTTCTGCCCCTGTGTAGTATGCTCAGTTTTGATTACTTACCCCGCTAGTCAAGTACCCGTGTCCTTCCATCTGTCATTAAAATGAAAGTAGTCATTTAGCCTACTTTTTCGGTGACATCTGGGTCATGGTGGTGTTGGTATTGTAATCTGAACCCTTAGAAACATGAGCACAATATTCACTACGTTAAAAATTAACCTAGCTCTCAATACAAACAAATTGTCAATGCAAACGAAGCACCACAGGTGACCCACAGGCAGAGTCAAAGACAGAGAGTTAAAACTCGGGATTACAAGGCACTTGAGTTGCACATTTAAGTAGTATCACGTCTAATGATGTAACAGTGGATGATCTGTTACTAGGAACTGAAAATCATGGTGGCCAACATTAGCAGTCAGTGACCATGGAAGGTGGATAATCCATTTGACACTAAAAGCAGTGTCACTTTCAGCCTGACGTGTGGTGGCACAGTGGATAAAGTATCAACCTGGAATACTGAGGTTGCCAGTTTGAAACCCTGGGCTTGCCCGGTCAAGGCACATACGAGAAACAACTACTATGAGATAGATGGTGCTTCCTGCTCTCCCCCCCACCCCTTTCTGTCTTTCTTTACTCTTTCTAAAGTCAATCAGTAAAAACTTTCAAAATACAAATAAAATAAAATGGTAATGATGGCAAATTTAAAGAAAAAAAAGAAGCAGTGTTGCTTTCGGATCCTGGTTTGGCCATAATATGAGTTTTGTACTTTTCCCTTAATCTTTCACACCTCAGCCTGGCCTGTGGTGGCACAGTGGATAGAGTGTTGGCCTGGAATGCCGAGGTCATTGTTTTGAAACCCTGGGCTTGCCAGGTTAAGGCACATCTGACAAGCAACCAATGAAGCAAATGCTTCTCATCCCCTACCCTCCTCTCTCCGCAAAATCAATAAATAAAATCTTAAAAAAAATAAATTCACACCTCAGCTGAAAATAAGGACTTCTTATGTCTGTAGAGGGGTTTCCTGGAGTGTGAAAGTTTCAGTGCTAACGCTACAGGAAGGAGGGGACAGTCCCTGTGAAAACAGTACTTTAGGTATTTCTAGTAGAAAGTACACACATATTGGTGCAGCTTTTCTGGAAAACAGCTTAGTTGTGAATTTCAAGAGTCTTCAACATGTTCATACCTTTGAACCAGTCATTCCACTTCTAAGGAATTTATCTTAAGGAAATGATTACAGGAAGTCATAAACCTTTATCATTATGTGTAGTCAACTGTGTTTTATTTATAATACTCAAAAGATTGGAAATAGTTTTTAAACTATCAACAATAGGGAAATAGTTAAATAAACTGTGATTTTTTTTTGCAATGGGATGCAGTCAATAAATGCAATCATTAAAATTCATGTTTTGCCCTTAGCCAGTTAGTTCAGTGGTAGAGCACCAGCCAGAATGTGGGTGTCCCAAGTTAAATTCCTAGTCAGGGCACAAGGGAGAAGTGACCATCTGCTTCTCCACCCCTCTCTCCCCCCTTCTCTCTTTCTTTCTCTTTTTCTCCCACAGCTATGGCTCAATTGGTTTGAGTGCATTGACCCCGAGCACTGAGGATGACTCCGTCCGTGGAGCCTCTACCTCAGGTGCTAAAAATAGCTTGGTTGCGAGCATGACCCCAGATGGGCAAAGCATTGTCCCAGACGGGGGTTGCCAGGCAGATCCTAGTCAGGGCAAATGTGGGATTCTCTCTCTCTCTCTTCCCTTCTCTCACTTGGAAAAGAATAAAAAATAAATAAATAAAATTCATGTTTTGGAGGAATATTTAATGGCATGGAATAATACAATACATCCTAACAATAACTAGAAAAAGCAGTTGATAGTATGATCCCATATTAACCTAAAGTATGCATTTATACACACACATACACACATAAATATACAGTAAAATAAAAACTAGAACTACTCTAAGAATGTTACATTTCAGTGGAGAGGACTATGGCTAATTTTAATTATTTATTGCACTTTTCATATTTTCCCAATTTTCTATAATCAACATTTTTTCCTGATTATTTTGCTTTTGTAACATTTAATTAATTTTATGAATTGGTTAATATTTTAATGACAAAAATACCTCTATAAAAATAAGAAAACACAGCCCTCGCCAGGTCGCTCAGTGGATAAAGCATTCACCTGCTCACCAGAGGTCACGGGTTTGATACCTGGTCAGGACACATAGGAGAAACAATCAATGAGTGCACAACTAAATGGAACAACTAAGTCAAACAATGAGTTGATGCCTCTTTCTCTCTCCCTTCCTCTCTCTATCTAAAATCAATGGAAGAATTAAAAAAGAACTTTTAAAGAATTAAATGGGAACATAATTTTAAAGATTTTATTGATTGATTTTACAGAGGGAGGAGAGGGAGGTGGGGGGAACTAGAAGTATCAACTCATAGTTGCTTCACTTTAGTTGTTCATTGATTGCTTCTCATATGCCTTGACCAGGCAAGCTCAGGGCTTCAAACCTGGCACCCCAGTGTTGCAGGTCAACGCTCTATCCACTGTGCCACCGCAGGTCAGGCTTAAAAATATTTTTTTAAAGTAGAAAAGGAAACAAACTTCTTGTTTTTGTTTTTGTTTTTTTTTTCATTTTTCTGAAGCTGGAAACAGGGAGAGACAGTCAGACAGACTCCCGCATGCGCCCGACCAGGATCCACCCGGCACGCCCACCAGGGAGTGATGCTCTGCTCACCAGGGGGCGATGCTCTGCCCATCCTGGGCGTCGCCATGTCGCGACCAGAGCCACTCTAGCACCTGAGACAGAGGCCACAGAGCCATCCCCAGCGCCCGGGCCATCCCTGCTCCAATGGAGCCCTGGCTGCGGGAGGGGAAGAGAGAGACAGAGAGGAAAGCGTGGCGGAGGGGTGGAGAAGCAAATGGGCGCCTCTCCTGTGTGCCCTGGCCGGGAATCGAACCCAGGTCCTCCGCACGCTAGGCCGACGCTCTACCGCTGAGCCAACTGGCCAGGGCGGAAACAAACTTCTTAATGCTATAATGAAATAGAAGCAGTTTAAAGGTATGACTAGATTTTGTGATTAGTCAGTTAGGTGAAAATGTTAAAACAGAATTTTAATAGGCATCACCCAATGTACAAGTGAGTGATATCAAGTGACCCTATGCAACAGATCACGTCATTCAGCTACATGGGATCCATTTTGCATAAAATTTATGCTGGCCTTCATTCAGATACTCTTCTCAGACGTGGAGCCATTATTTATTTCAGGATGAGACAGATAACTGATGCAATTATCCTTCAGACCCTCTCTTAGGGATTTACCTGATGATTTTTAAGAAATCGTCAGATAAAATGTTATAATACTGTCTGCAGGTTGAGCAATTGCCAACCATGAATGAGGGTTTACTGGAATTAGTAATAACGGCTATAATGTCAGGAAGTGACTTTTTCATTGCAGACTAGGATGGGATGCTGATGGTGAAATAAACCATGACAAAGTAGGAGACGGCAAAGAAATTTGTCTAAGCTTTCATCAAGATGTAGAGAAGAAATTAATGTCATAACACTGCTACATATTATCTATAGTTATCACTTATGTAATTTTATTTATGCTAACTATAGAGTAAATGGGGCAGTTCTCATTCCATAGTGTAGATTTTGATTGATTGATCGATTGATTGATTTTAGAGAGAGACATCAATTTGTTGTTCCACCTATTTATGCATTCATTGGTTGATTCCTGTACGTGCCCCAACCCAGGATAAAACCCACAAATTTTGTGTATCTGGACGATGCCCTAAGCCACCCAATTAGGGCCAGATTTTCTTATTCTTTTTTTTTTTCTTTTTAATTTTTTGACAGAGACAGAGAGAGAGTCAGAGAGAGGGACAGACAGACAGAAAGGGAGAGAGATGAGAGGCATCAATTCTTTGATGCAGCACTTTAGTTGTTCATTGATTTCTCATATGTGCCTTGACTGGGGGGCTGCAGCAGAGCGAGTGACCCCTTACTCAAGCCAGCAACCCTGGGCTCAAGCCAGTGACCTTTGGGCTCACGCTGGTGAGCTCATGCTCAAGCCGAATTAGCCTGCGCTCAAGCCGGTGACCTCAGGGTTTCGAACCTGCGTCCTCCGTGTCCCAGTCTGATGCTCTATCCACTGTGCCACTGCCGGGTCAGGCTGGATTCTCTTATTCTTGATGAATCTTTTAGTTGCCTTTAAAGTCTCGAGTTAAAAAACTCTTTGGGGTGTCATTATAGATACATCTGGGAACTAAGTTGCCTTCAGTTGACAAGTGCAGAGGGATTCATTTCTCAAAGTTTCTTCTAAAATGGGACTTCCAGCTTAGTCCTGCAGGGCCCAAGTAAGGAGGGAGAAGATGACACATCTCAAGTCTATTGCAGGGGCTTTAATTAAAGAGCGAGGTCCTTCCAGGTTAGTAATTCAAACATTAAGTGAAGGACCTGTGTGAATGTGGAGTCCTTGCCACTTGTGTCTTGCTTTTCTACTCACTGTCCAGTGTGGGTTGATTTGATTCTGAAATCTCAGCCTGGCTCTCACTAGAAAAGTAATTCTCATTTCCTATTTGAGCCCCATGAGCCATGTGTGACAAAGAAGAGAGAAGCAAAACTGGAGAAAGGAATAAATGAGGCGTGAAAACCATGATATTAAGATGGGAAGCATTGTGGGTTTTGCATAGTCTACTAGAATACTTTATGCCTTACCCTCAGATTCCTAAAACATACAAAAAAAGGTAAGTTGCGTTGGGATACCCTAAAATTGGTCCCTTCCCTTTTCCCTGTGTTAACTTTTTCCAGATGTTTTTCTTCTTTGTTGTTTAAACGTTCAGCTTATCACCTAGTTCTTTATCAGAGAAGTGGCCAGGATTCGGTTAGAACTGCAAGAAGGAAGTAAAGGTTGGGAAAGCTCAGAAGGCGGGAACCTATCAAGGTGACAATCAGGAGGCAAAATACCAAGAGCAAAGAAGTAATCGATTCTGCTGGTCTGTGACCAGGGAGGAGCCCAGGGAACATGAGATTCCAGTGCCAGCCATGGGGTGAGTAGGTCACTGAGAGTCAGAAACAAGTTCTCCATCCGGGATGTTATCAGTAAACCATAAACCAGATCAAGAATCTAGGAAATTAGGAGGATGAGTTAAGGGGTGTTTGTGGCCTGATTTGAAGAGAAGGCTTGTCTGCATGAAAAGTGTAAATCCTTCAGGAACCAGTGTAACTGGGCCTATCTGTACCAGGGAGGTAGGAACAGCCAGCTGAGAAGCAAACACTGTGGTTGCAGGTGAGTCGGTGTGAAAGTTCTACCAGCTCTGACAAAGCAGACGTACAAGGGGTGTCATTCAACACTGGCTGCACATTAGACTCACCTGGGGAGCTTTTTAAAAAAAATCTATGTCCAGCCACACCCTGCACCAATTAGATTGGAATTTCTGGGGGTTGGGCCCAGGCGTTGGTTGGCATGTTTTAAAAAGCTGCCCAGCTGATTTTCATACATAGCCAGGACTAGGAACCACTGAGTTATTATACAAACAGGTTCTCAGAATGGTTCCTGAAGTATAATTCTGACAGATTCATTTTCTTGTGATCAACTAGAAATGATAAGCAAGCTTTACAAAAATAGTGTTTAAAGTGTTTAAAGCATTTAAACAATAATAAACTTTGAAAAAAGACATAAAGATAAATCGATGCCTACTGAAGCTAAGGAAGTGGGGCTTTATCCAAACTTAGAAAGATTCTGGAAGATTTTGATCAGGGGAGTGATATGTAAAAGTGGCAATCTAGGGAGAGGAATTGGACACTGGCGTACAGGGAAGAGCTTGTTTAGTTCAGCAAACATTGACTGTTAATTGTAGTTGGTGTTTGCTGAGGCAAACACTACAATAGTCTTACTCCTGTCCACAGTCCTGTGAGGTGGGTACTTTGGTTACCCCGTTGGGGCAGCTGTCTTAGGCTTGCACTCAGGTTTACCAGCTGCAACCACTTTGCTTGGTCAGTGCATGAGCATGTGGCAGAGACACGTGTGCATAGCCTCTGTAAGGCTATGGGTGCTTCCCCTGGGTGGCAATTCTCCCAGATCGCTCTCCTGCCACTGTGTGCTGTGGTTTTCCTTGCCCCTTGTCCTTACTGCAAATAGCAGGTTTTCCTTTGTTTATTATTAGCTCTTTCCTTTTTGTTGTTTATTCTCTCACCTGTCTTTGTGAGCCTCCAATAAATGGGTATGGTCCGACGCAGCTCCGCAGTTCCTCTACTGTCTGCCTAAATTCAACGGGGCCTGACCTGTGGTGGCGCAGTGGATAAAGTGTCGACCTGGAAATGCTGAGGTCGCCGGTTCAAAACCCTGGGCTTGCTTGGTCAAGGCACATATGAGAGTTGATGCTTCCTGCTCCTCCCCCTTCTCTCTCTCTGTTTCTCTCTCTCTTCTTTCTAAAATGAATAAATAAAATAAAATAAAAAATAAAAAAGTTTTCCATGAAAAAAAAAATCCAATGGGAACCTGCCTGGCCTCAACCGCCAGCATTACATGTGGTGTAGTGGGCAGGGTTCAGAGCAGATTGTATGGAGCCGCTGACACCCTTGAAGGATAGGGTAGAGGAGTGGTCACTGTTCTCCAGCTCGTATGGTTCCCCATGGCTGTCCTTTTGGGTGCTGTAGACTGGGTGTTTTTTACAGCACACAAGAGGAAACCAAGAGCTCTGTGTGAGAGGTGGCCTGAAGTTGAGAGCTCCAGGGTGAGCTGCAGACTGAGAGGCAACAATGGCTCAAGCTGGAACAGTCATTGGAGAAATAGCTGCAGATCTGAGAACTGTAAGTCAGACTGGAGGCTGAGAACCAGCAACAGCGTGAACTGAACCAGAGCACTGGGGAAGGAGGCCGACTGGGTTCGAGAGTTGCAGTTTTACCTGGAAGCTGAACGTTGGCAGCTACAGCTGTTGGAAAAACAACTGTGGGTTCAGAAGCTTGAGAGTCAGCTTCAGGCCGAGAACTGGCAGCCACAGGAGCCAAAGTGGGTGCAGAAGATAGAGCTACATTCCTGCCGGTGGAACGACTCTGAGTCGTCAGGAGCAGGCGTTTTGACTCTTCCTCTTCTGAGGGGGAGGCTTGGGCCGCAACTGTCGTCCGCAGACTCAGAGCCCAGCTGGTGGTCACCAATAAGGTAAAATCCCAACAGCAAAGAGTCCCTCAGGGATAATCACAGCCCCCTCCACAGAAGTGGAGCACGCTGTGGTCTGGCCCTACACCCAGGTGGAACTGATGGAATTGGGGGCGCAATTCAGGCAGAAACCCATGGAGCCGCTGGCAGCCTGGTTACTGAGGTTGTGGGACATAGGGGTGGATGGCATCATGCTCTCCAGAACAGAGATGAAGAAATTGGCCGCCATTATCACACACTCCTTGAGGCAATGTCTTCAGAACTGCCATGAGAACCCAGGAAACCATACCCTATTAGAATGGGTGATGGCTGCCATTCGTACGGTCTGGCAGAATGCTGGGGACTTGCCGGGGGCAGCGAGTTGGTGGCAGTGCTACAGTGAGTTAGTAAAGGTCCTTCGGGAGCTAGGTATGAAGAATGCTGCTTTCCACTCGGTGTCCCGTGGACCAGATGAGGAAGTGTTTACGGCTGGGATGTGGGATCTTATCCTCTGCAGTGCCCCATCAGCCCTTTCTGGGTCACTAGTGGCTATCCTGGGCCCCCATGTGGGACAGCCTATCAACACGGTTACACAGATGGTAGCAGATTTGGGGGAGCTGGAGGTAGCACAGAAGCACAAGCTGTGAGGGATGTTGCCCATGCTGCCCCTCCAACTATCAAGAGGAATGGGCCTGTGAAAGTCACCGGAACATAGATGTGGGTAGATTTAATTGCGGCTGGGGCAGATAGGGAGGACTTGCATGGCAAGCCTAATAAGGTTCTTTTGGAGCTTTGGCAGCAGCTTAAACCAGGACAGAGATTCCAGGTATTGAGACGAATGGCCCCAGCAGCTACTAATAAAATGGTTGGTGCGCGGGCGGCACGGTTACAAGATTATATGATGGAGACTGATGAAGAAGAGGAGGATCCCCAAGACTCGCTGTTCCAGTTTGAGTAGAGGAAAGGCCGAGGGACCTAACAGGGGCAGGTGGGGACCAGAGGCCACATGTGGAACTGGCTATCCACTGGTCCCCTTCTAATGTACAATGGGTATTGGCCTTGGTGGATACAGGTGCAGAATGTTCCCTTTATGGGAACCCAGAGAGGTTCGCTGGGATCCCAGTAACCATTGACGGTTATGGGGGCCAAACTGTTCAAGTGAAGCCAATAACTATTCCATTGAGGATAGGAAGACTGCCTCCTAAGCCATATAAGGTGTATGTATCCCCTATTCCTGAATATATTTTTGGGGTAGATGTCTTACAAAGACTGTGGTTGGAAACTACAGCCAGGGAGTTCTGCCTGCAAGTCTGGGTCGTGAAGGCAGTGTTGTGGGGACATGCAGCACATTCCCCCCTGCAGTTACCCATTTCCCGGCGTGTGACTAGCAGAAGCAGTACCGCCTGCCAGGCAGCTATGAAGTCCTGGGACAGTCTTCGAACTAGAAAAGGTGGGGATCATCTGGCCTGCACACAGCCCTTACAATTCCCCAGTGTGGCCCGTGCATAAACCAGATGGAACCTGGAGAATGACAGTGGATTACAGGGAACTTAATAAAATTGGTCCCCCTTTGCATTCTGCTGTGCCCTCAATAGCTAACCTGAAGGATTGGGGAAGCCATGAGTTGGGGACATACCACTTTGTGGCAGATTTGGCTAATGCCTTGTTCTCTATTGATATAGCTACAGAAAGTCCGACAAATTTGCCTTCACTCGGGAAGGGTGGCAATGGACCTTTACAGTATTACCACAGGGCTCTTTGCATAGCCCCACCTTGTGTCATGGGCTGGTGGCTGCTGACCTGGCTAACTGGAAACAACCAGAGGCAGTTCATATGTATCATTATATGATGACATTATGCTAACTAGTGACTCTCTTCCAGAATTGCAGTAAGCAGTTCCTACCCTGCTATCCCATGTAAAAGTGTGTGGCTGGGCAGTCAACGAGAGCATATTATAAGGAACTGGGTTATCGTTAAGTTCCTGGGAGTTATCTGGTCGGGTAAGACAAAGGTTATACCTGACACAGTTATAGATAAGTTCCAAGCATACCTCATGCCCACTACGGTAAAGCAGTTACAGAAATTTCTAGGTCTGTTGGGGTATTGGCAAGCATTCATACCCCATTTGGCTCAGTTACTGCGCCCCTTATATCACCTTATTCAGAAGGGGGTTCGCTGGGATTGGACTGAGCAGACACAAGGTGCATTTGCAGCAGCTAAGAGAGCTGTCAAGTTGGCACAGGCCTTGAATGTGTTTGATCCTTCCAGGCCCTATGAGCTTGATGTCTATGTAATGTAGCCCCTGAGGGGTTTGAATGGGGCTTGTGGCAACAGACAGAGCTCCTATGGCAACCTATTGGGTTTTGGTCCCAATTGTGGAAAGGCACTGAAGTTCATTACTCACTAGTGGAGAAACAGTTGGCAGCTGTGTATACTGCCCTCCTGGCCACTGAGAGTATTACAACCACAACACCAGTTACAGTCAAGACAACATACCCTACTGTAGGATGGGTGAGAGATTGAGCAACCAAACCCCATAGTGGTATGGCCCAAACCTCCACCTTGACTAAGTGGGGTGCATACTTGCAACAACACTGTGCTCTTAGCACCAGCCCATTGAGAGCAGAACTGCGAGAAGTCTTGAGTCCAGTCACCTATGCAACCTTAGAGTCAGGTGCAGCTTGGGCTCAGGAGGCAGAACCTGAAGTCAGAGTTTCTACCAGGTGGGGCACGTGCCCATCCCTGAGGATGCCTGGTATACTGATGGTTCCAGCAGGGGCCAACCGGCCAAGTGGACTGCCATAGCCTTCCATCCAGCCACTGAGACTATTTGGATGGACGCAGGTACAGGCAAAAGCAGCTAATGGGCAGAATTAAGAGCCATATGGCTGGTTGCCCATAATGAACCTTTACCTCTGGTGATTTGCACCAACAGTCTATCATGGATTGACCCTTTGGATTGCTACTTGGCACATTAACCAGTGGATGGTAATGCACTGTCTGCTATGGGGTCAGGCCATGTGGCAAGACTTATGGGAATTAGGACACCAGAAACAGGTGACAGTATATCATGTCACAGGCCATGCCCCTCTAGCCTATTCTGGGAATGATGAGGCAGACACTTTGGAGAGGGTGCAATGGTTGGAGACTGTGCTCGATGCAGGACAAAAAACTATGTGGGCTACTGTTAAGGCGTGGAACTTGCCTGTGTCCTATGCAGAGGTACTTGAGGCCTGTGAGCAATGTTCAGTGTGTTCTAAGGAGCACCTGTGGAGACAACTGGCATCACCTGGACAGATCCAGAGAGGTCATGTTCCACTGACACGATGGCAAATAGACATCATCGGACCCTTACCAAAGTCATATGGGTACCAGTATGCAGTCACATGTGTAGATACTGCCACCAGTCTGCTTGCTGCTTACCCTGCCTGTAACCCAGACCAAAGGGCACTCATACAGGCTCTGGACCGCCTGACTGCTGCATACAGATGGCCACAGGTCCTTGAAAGTGACAATGGTACCCATTTCACGGGTTCTATGGTGAGGCAATGGACTCAAGACCTAAGGGTGGACTGGAAGTACCATGTCCCCTACCACCCACAGGCTGCTGGTATCATTGAGCAGTATAATGGACTCTTAAAGCAGGGACTGTGACAGGAGGGGGGCACTGGCTCCCTTACTGGATGGACACGCCGCTTGTGGACAATACTCTGGATTTTGAATGAGAGACCTCGACCAGAGGCCCCAGCTCTGGGGGAGGCCCTCCTGCACTGGGCAGCTGCTCCCATCCAGTTGCAGATACGCACCAAGGATACTTTTCTCAAGCCAGGCTTTGGACAGCCGGGCAACGTGCTTTTGCCTGCCCCAACAGCCCTCCTTAAAGGCCAATGGCCTTCAATGGACATGGCCCTGGACTGTACAGGCCCCCAACCTGCAATGAGTGGCCTTGTTGGCACCATGATTAAGGGCTAGAAGTGGACCTCCAGTTAACTTCCTGGGCAACTAGCACCTGGCTACCTAAGGTCGAAGTGTATTATCCCTTGGGTGCTCAGGTAGACAGTATTATAAAGGGCACCTTTGTAATTTCTTTGTGGCCCATACTGAGTTCTCCCATTTTGCTGCACATAGAACCAGCAGATCCTGGTGTGTAGGTTTGGTGTGCCTTCCTGGGGCAGCCTCTGGTACCTGCTACTGTGCTGTCTGCGGATAGAACTCTGGCCTGTATTCTGCCAGAAGGGCAAGATTTGCCTCTTTTGGTGCCATTGACCACTCTATCATTTCACTCATAGCTGTGTTTTGTAATTTTGTTGCTGTAGTCTGTACTGTTTTTGTTTTTGTAATGTACCTCACCTCTCACACAGGGACCATCACAGAAGAAACCTGTCATGTAGATTGTGAGGCAAGCAACCCTAAAGGGGTGAAATGTGGGGCAGCTGTGTTAGGCTTGCTCGCGGGTCTACCAGCTGCAAGCACTTTGCTTGATTAGTGCGTGAGCACATCGCAGAGACGTGAGTGTAGCCTATATAAGACTATGGGTGCTTCCCCCAGGCAGTGATTCTCCCAGATTGTGCCCGTGCCACTGTGAGGTACGGTTTTCCTTGCTCCCTTGCCCTTACTGCGAATAGCAGACTTTCCTTTGTTTATTAGCTCTTTCCTTTCTGTTGTTTATTCTCTTGCCTGTCCTTGTGAACCACATAAACGGGTATGGCCCCACACTTTCTGGCTCCACAGTTCCTCTACCGTCCGCCCAAATCCAATGTGAACCTGCCTGGCCTCAACCACCAGCATTACACCTTGTTTCATAGAGGGAGAATCTAAGGGTGACAAAGGTTAAGTGGCTTATGCAATGTTATGGGTAAATAAAAAACAGGATTTGAATCTGGGCAGACTCCAGAACTCCTTCCATAACTACCTTGTTCCATCTGTCAGCCCATGAATGACTGTGCCAGTATATTCTTTGGGGACACAAAGATGGATGTCACTATTTTTGCCTTCAAGAGAAGGTCAGAGGTGTCAAGAGAAAACCACAATGCTGGGTGACTGGTGCCTTACTGATGTTCTGAGAGCACAAACGAGGCACAGTTAAGTCTTCCTAGAGGAACAATGCTGGAAGAAAGCAACAACAGACGTGACTTTGGTCTTAAAGGACAAAAAGAGATGCAATGGGAAGCCGAGTTAGAGAGTCATTGCAGTGATTTGATCAGGAGCTGGGACTGCGGTTGTAGGAATGGAAAGGAAGAGTGAACAGGGTGGGACTGAGGTATCTTAGTCTGTCCAGGCTGCTATAACAAAAATACCACAGACCGCCCTGGCTGGTGGCGCAGTGGATGGAGTGTCATCCCAGAGCGCTGAGGAGGCCAGCTCGATCCTGGGGTCACTGGCTCAATCCCAGGGTCACAGGCTCTATCCTGAGGGCACTGGCTGGACCTCAAGGTTGACAGTTGAAGCCCCAGCCCAGGCTCGTATAAGAAGCAATTAGTGGGTGCACAACTAAGTGGAACAATGAGTTGACACCTCTCTCTCTCTCTCTCTATCTATCTATCTTGTCCCTTCTTCCTCTCAAAAACAAAACAAAACAAAACAAAAAACCCCCACACACAGACTGCCCTGGCTGGATAGCTTGGTTGGTTCATGCATCCATCAGATATGCAAAAGTTGCAAGGGTTGGTCCCTGGTCAGGGTACATACAGGACCAAGTCGATGTTTCTCTCTCCCCTCTTCCATCTCTAATTTTTTTTTTTAAATGAGATTTTTCACATTAAAAAAGAATACCCTAGGCCCTGGCCGGTTGGCTCAGCAGTAGAGCGTCGGCCTGGCGTGCGGGGGACCCGGGTTCGATTCCCAGCCAGGGCACATAGGAGAAGCACCCATTTGCTTCTCCACCCCCCCCCTCCTTCCTCTCTGTCTCTCTCTTCCCCTCCCGCAGCCAAAGCTCCATTGGAGCAGAGATGGCCCGGGCGCTGGGGATGGCTCCTTGGTCTCTGCCCCAGGCGCTGGAGTGGCTCTGGTCACAACAGAGCGATGCCCCGGAGGGGTGGAGCATCGCCCCCTGGTGGGCAGAGCGTTGCCCCTGGTGGGCGTGCTGGGTGGATCCTGGTCGGGCGCATGCGGGAGTCTGTCTGACTGTCTTTCCCCGTTTCCAGCTTCAGGAAAAAAAAAAAAAAAAAGAATACCCTAGACTGAGGAAAATAAACAACAGAATTTTATTTTTCATAATTCTGGAGGCTGAGGAGTCTGAGATCAAGGCAGACTCCATGTGTGGTGAGGCCCAGCTTCCTGGTTCATAGATGACATCTTCTCATTGTGTGCTCACCTGGCAGAGGGACAAGGTAGCTCTCTGGGGTCTTTTCTATAAGGACACTAATTTCATTGAGGAGGGCTGCACCCTCATGACCTAATCACTTCCCTCCCAAAGGATCATCTTACCGCTTAAGATGATCCCAATGGTTCTTCACTTTCAACATGAATTCTAAGGGGACACAAATAATCTATAGGAGGGACTCAAGGGAAGTCCCTAGGATGAAAGATTTAAGGAGGCACCCAATCTCAAGGCAGTGGTTACACTTGTATCCTGAACATAAGTGCCACCTTAAAGTTTGTGCCTTAGCTCCCCAGTTCGCCTCAGCAGAAGCACCTGGCTGCCTCACCCAGTCCTGGTGTTGAGGGTCTACTTGACGAGAGCAGTGCTAGGGATTTAGCCACCTGGAAGAAAAGCAATCAAAGGTACTTTGAGAATGCAATCTTAGATTATCAAGAGAATAACATTGTATGGAACATAACATGAGATAATGGAAGGATACCTACAACCGTGGAAACATGAAACCAGCACTTTGACCACAAGTGGACCTTATAACTTTGATCAAGACAGGCTCTTAGATACAGAGAACAAGCTAGGGGCTGCGAGATGGGAGAGAGATAAAGGGGCTGGTTAAGAAAGCTGAAGGGATTAAGAAGCGACAGAACAGTCACAGGAGGTAAGGTGTAGGTAGCATGGAGAATATGGTTAATAATATTGTGATGGCTATGTACAGTGCCAGGTGGGTGCTGGTAGTGTTGGGGGAATCACTATATAAATCATTGGGTTGTCTGGCCATTATACTGTACGCCTGAAACAAATATAGAATAATGTTGAATGTTACCTGTACTTGAACAATTTAGAATACAAATAAATAAAATGTAGTTACATGTAAAAAAAAAAAAAAAGGTGGGGCATGTTGACGGGGGAGTCATGAGAATGGATGCTTTGCAGCAATAGAATAATCAGAGGTAAGAGCAGAAGGCTTGAGAGTCTCCCACAGGTAGTTTAGGGCTCGTTCAAAGAAAAAGAGCTTCACACGTGGCTCTCTCAAAAGAAGGGCGATTCTGCTCACAGTACAGGTACTCCATAAAGGGGAACACGTTTCACACCTTTATACCATTACTGAGTGTTTCCTGTAATTAATGAGCTGTTTCTATATAAACAATGGTTAAGCAATTTTTCATAATTGCTACTGAATAGTTTACAATTATAAATAAATGAATTTTTGGTAGTTCCCCTGATCAAACCAAGTTCAGGATATAGAACTAATTTAAAGATTTTGTAGTCTTCTGATTGTCTAGCTACATATGGCCTAAATGGGAGATGGAAAGCAGATATTTCCTGAGCACCAACTATGAACCAGGCACTATTCTAAGCACTTACTTATGCACCATCTCATTTAGTTTAATGACAACTCTCAGTATTTTTTTTTGGAAAGTATTTATTTTGGGGCTTGTTTATGAGATTAAAGTCATTGAGGAGAAACCAGTCCCTGGGGAGGCTAGGGTTAATTTCAAGCCACCAGGTACCCAAAAGAGGAACAGGTTTCAATATCTTGACTTGACCTTTTGGGGAACGGAGGTCTGCTCTGTGTTTGAGAGGACTCTTCAGACGATAGTAAGGAATTGAATGAGACAATCTAGCACTGGGTGTGTGTCTGGGAAGAAGCAGACTCTTGGAGCCATTTCTGGAGCCAGAATTACATCATTACCAACAGCAACAGCATGAAAATCCCCCAGCCCCTTGAAGCTCGGTTGGACAATGGCTGAGGTGGTAGAATCCCAGACAGATTCCACACAGGGACTCCAACAAGAGACCAGGATCATCCAGGAGAACACCCGCATTCCCACCTTGTCCCTCAATTCTGGGCAGATGGATGATCTTGAGGGTCCGCTAACTGGTGACAGCTGGTCTAGGGGCAGTCAGAAGTGTGAGGACAGGAAGGCAGCCCCCTCACATGAGATTTCTTCACCTTCCTACTGGAAAGGGAGGTCTGGGTCTGAAAAGAAGCCACAATTTTATTTATTTTTTTTTGTAGCAGAGACAGAGAGAGTCAGAGCGAGGGACAGATAGGAAGGGAGAGAGATGAGAAACATCAATTCTTTGTTGTGCCTCCATACTTGTTCATTGATTGATTTCTCATATGTGCCTTGATGGGGGGGGGGACTGCAGACCGAGTGACCCCTTGCTCTAGCCAGAGACCTTGGGCTCAAGCTGGTGAGCCTTGCTCAAACCAGATGAGCCCGCGCTCAAGCTGGTGACCTCGGAGTTTCGAACCTGGGTCCTCCACATCCCAGTCCAACGCTCTATCACTGCACCACCACCTGGTCAGGCTGAATGGAAGCCACAATTAACATATCACTTTTCCCAAAGCTAATGTTGCTGTTTGGCTCTGAAGTGCAGCTTGCTCACAAGCAATCTAAGATGTTCACCTTGCTTAGTCCAGAATGAATATTTCTTGGCTTCTGCCTTGAAAACTGGCTTCTCACTCACCTGACTGACAGTGCTGAGCTCTTTTTTTAAAATTTTTTTTATTTTTCTTAAGCTAGAAACGGGGAGAGACAGTCAGACAGACTCCCGCATGCGCCTGACCGGGACCCACCCGGCACGCCCACCAGGGGGCGACGCTCTGCCCACCAGGGGGCGATGCTCTGCCCCTCCGGGGCGTCGCTCTGTCGAGACCAGAGCCACTCTAGCGCCTGGGGCAGAGGCCAAGGAGCCATCCCCAGGGCCCAGGCCATCTTTGCTCCAATGGAGCCTCAGCTGCGGGAGGGGAAGAGAGAGACAGAGAGAAAGGAGAGGGGGAGTGGTGGAGAAGCAGATGGGTGCTTCCCCTGTGTGCCCTGGCCGAGAATCGAACCCGGGACCTCTGCACGCCAGGCCGATGCTCTACCACTGAGCCCACTGGCCAGGGCCAGTGCTGAGCTCTTTTAGGTGATTTTTCCTTAAAAAAAAAAAAAGCTTTTTGGTGGCAAAATACATGTTACCTAAATCGGCTACTTCAACCATTTTAAAGAATACAGTTCAATGGCATTAAGTAAAATATAAAAAAAAAAAAAAAAAAAGTAAGGGGCGCCTTATCCTGTGCTGTGAGAGTTATAACTGCCTTTGTTTTGTGTGTTGTTCTTGAGAACTCGAAGTCATTCTGGAATAGAAGAGTCCTATGATGGGAAGGGACTTTTTAAAAGTTTTTCAGTTTTTTGGTATTTGTGCTGTCCCGAGATGGAAATGCCACCATTTTTTGGAATTACATCAAGTATTTACATAGAAACCATTGATTCTCTTCATTAAATCACATAAAAGCCTAGGTACCCTGGCTCATAGGATAGAGCAGTTTTGATTTATTAAAAACAGCAGCAGCAGCAGCAACAAAACACTAGAGAGATCAAATTAATTTTTTTTTTAATTTATTGAATTCAGCTAAAGAGAGAGAGA
The DNA here is from genome assembly GCF_036850765.1 of Saccopteryx bilineata. Lineage (NCBI taxonomy): Eukaryota > Metazoa > Chordata > Mammalia > Chiroptera > Emballonuridae > Saccopteryx > Saccopteryx bilineata. Next base: position 160,568,127 of record NC_089490.1, read on the forward strand.
GAGACAGGCACATCGATCAGCTCCTGTATGTGCCTTGATCCAGGATCGAACCGGCAACCTCTGCACTTTAGGACGATGCTATAACCAACCGAGCTATCCAGCCAGAGCGAGAAAGACCAAATTTTAAAAAGACAAAACAGCCTGACCAGGTGGTGGCTCAGTGGATAGAGCGTCGGACTGGGATGCAGAGGACCCAGGTTCGAGACCCCGAGGTCGCCAGCTTGAGCACAGGCTCATCTGGTTTGAGCAAAAGTTTACTGGCTTGGACCCAAGGTTGCTGGCTCGAGCAAGGGGTTACTCAGTCTGCTGTAGTCCCATGGTCAAGGCACATATGAGAAAGCAATCAATGAACAACTAAGGTGTAGCAACGAAAAAATGATTGATGCTTCTCATCTCTCTCTGTTCCTGTTTGTCCCTATCTATCCCTCTCTCTGACTCTCTGTAAAAAAACAAAACAATGTTTGGCTGATTTAAAGCTTTCTCTGACTTCATCTTTGCTTAGGAATTTGATTACTGTGATTCATCTAATTAGAATAATAACAAATAATACAATTTTGGAGGGAAAACAATAGCAAAAATACAGTTTTCCCAATGGGTAAGCGCAATATAAGGTGCTTTACCTATATTTAACTCAATTCCCACAGCAACTCTATAATAGGCATTATTATTATCTCTAATGTATAAATGAGGAAACTGAGGCACAAAGTGGTTGTTTGCTCAAGTTAATATGGCTAGTAAGTGACAGAGCTGACTCTTTAAAAAAATTTACTTACTAATTGATTTTAGAGAGAAAGGAAGGAAGAGAAAGAGAGAGAAACATCATTTTGTTGTCCCTTTCATTTGTGCACCCATTGATTGATTCTTGTATGTGCCCTGACTGGGGAATCGAACTCACAACCCTGGCATATGGTGAAGATGCTCTTACCAACTGTGCTCCCTGGCCAGGTTCAGAACTCACTCTTAAACCAGGCAGCTGGGTCCAGAGTCGGTGTTTCTTTAACCACTATGTTGTACTGCCTCTGAGTCACAATAACTTAGAGTAAATATTCTAGCCATGAGCATACCACTGTGGAAGCCCCTCGAGGATCCTCACAAAGAATCCCCCTTCCAGGGGACCCCCCCATCCAGGGAACCCTCCTCCCATGGACCCTACCTCCTTTACTGATGCTTGTGGGAGAAGCTGCCCTGGCAAAACGGAAAGAGCCTTCTCTGAGAGGAAGATATGTTTGAATCCCACCAGCTATGTGCTATCAGCTAAGTTATTAACCTCAGTTTTCCTCATCCACAAAAATGGGGCTAAGCACAGTTTCTTCATAGGGCTGTTGTGAGGATTAAATAAAGTATGGTGCAGAGTAAATAATAAACCCAAAGTGTTCAGAGGAAGGTGGGTGGGGGTGTTAAGCTGAATTGGGGCCACTCATTGATTTGGATCCAGGTCTGAGACTTTACATTTATTGCAGATTTAACTTTGTTTAATTGGATGTAGCCAATTGTTAACTGCCTATTTCAGTGGTTCTGAATCATGATCAAAATATTTGACAACCTTTCCTGCTTTGTGTTATTGAAAACATGGTCAGGACCCGGGACAGACTGACTTTTTAACTCAGCTCTGGAAACCTCCCTCTATTCCCCCTGTGCATATACACAACAGTCATAAGAGCTTGCACAAAGAATAGGACCTTGGCCATGTCTTACTAATGACCCCACAGAATAGAGACATACTATAGATAGGATGGAGCCCAGCCAGACTATACTGTACTTAAAATGCTAGCTGAGTAATCTTGTCAGAAAAAGGAAATGAGCTGTAAAATTTGTTTCACTCTCTTCCTCCTCTGATAAAATCAAATTGAGTCTCAGATGAACCCAAGGTGAAGAGTCTGGCTGTGATTTTTATCGTTCTCTCCCTCATCTTCTCCTTTTCCCTGATTGAGTAATTAAAATGAATCTGGGGTCATTTAACCTCATCCATTGAGACAAACACTCAAGGACCCAGCTGAAGCTAGTACTGAGGCAAAGCCAAGGCTGACCCTAGGCAACAGCGTCACCTTGTGACCAAGCAATATTTTTTACTGTAGTCAGAGTGCCCAGCAGTGAACCTTCATAATGTTCTAGGCAAAGAATGTATGTAATATTCCTTTTCAAATTCTCTGAGTTAGGTCACCTGTTAAAGTCTTTTTAAAAATAATTTTTAGCCTGACTGGTGGTGGCGCAGTGGATCAAGCATCGACCTGGAACACTGAGGTCAATGGTTCAAAACCCTGGGCTTGCCTGGTCAAGGCACATATGGGAGTTGATGCTTCCTGCTCCTCCCCCTCTTCTCTCTCTCTCTCTCTCTCTCTCTCTCTCTCTCCCCTCTCTCATCATTAAAATGAATAAATAAAAAAATAATTTTAAAATAATTTTTATTTGAATAGTAACAGAGCATTTTATTGATTGATTTATTTGTAGGGGGGTGGGGAAGAGAGAAACATCAATTTGTCGTACTACTACTGACGGGATTGAACCTGAAACCTGAGTGTATCAGAATGATGCTCTAACTGAGCTACCCAACCAGAGTCAATTGTTAAAGTCTTAACTTGTGCATTGAACATGAATCATGTATCTAAATCATAGATGTATAAGTTCATTACCCATTTCCACAAGTACCTTAAAAATCATAGATTGGAGCCTAAACCAGGCGGTGGCGCAGTGGATAGAGCGTCGGACTGGGATGTGGAGGACCCAGGTTCGAGACCCTGAGGTTGCCAGCTTGAGCCCAAGGTCTCTGACTAGAGCAAGGGGTCACTCAGTCAGAAATCATCAATGAACAACTAAGGAGCCTCAACGAAGAATTGATGTTTCTCATCTCTCTCCCTTCCTGTCTGTCTGTCCCTATCTGTCCCTCTCTCTGACTCTCTCTGTCTCTGCCACAAAAAAAAAAAAAAAAAAAAAAATCATAGATTGGAGAATTGATGTCTTTGTCATTAGGTAGCTTATAGTACTTATTGGTTTTTAATACCTTATCACCAATCCATTTAGAGTGTATGCCAAATGCTGTAGTGATATTGGATAAAAAGTGACATAGAATACATATAGAGAGTCTTGACCTCAAGTAGATTACAACCTTGTCAAGGTGGTTAACTTCATTTTGCCTCCAGTTGGCCTGATGTCTCCTTCCTAGAAGCTTGTGGCACCAAAATGTGGATAGATCCTGAAATTCAGCTGGTGCCAAATACCACCACTCCAAATTCAAGACATCCATTATTGGCCAAGAACTTGTGGTTAGGAGCTTGCTTGAGCCAGATTTCTTCAGCACATATTTAGTCCTTCCCCAACCCAAGGATAGATTAAGAAGCCCTACAAAAGGACACATGCCTGTCTTACTTTGAAAATGAAAATAATTAGCCAACTCAGACAAGATAGTCACATTAAATTGATGTTTAAATTTAATTAACTCTGATTAAAATTGATGTTTCTCAAAATGAGGGCCTCTGAATCCCAGGGGAATGGAAAGTCATATGGGTCTCAGACTTCCTCCTTCTCTTCCTTTCTCCCTCCCTTGGTTTCTTCCTTTTTCTCTTTCTTTCCTACTCTTTCTTTTCTTCCTTCCTTCTTCCCTTCCTACCTCCTTTCTGTCTTTATTTCTTTTAATTTTCAGCATTTCAAAACATCAGTGGTTATTTTACTTTTCCCTGTGAGGACAGCTAAAAAAAATTTGGGGGGCAGTGCTGGAATTTAATAACACTGGTTATATCAGAGTGATCTGAAATGTATGATGGCCATTATTTATGTCTTTTGTAAACAAATCCAAATGATTTTTTTTTTAAATTTTGTTTATTGATTTTATAGAGAGAGGGGTAGGTGGGCGAGAAGCATCAAAAGTTGCTTCACTTTAGTTGTTCATTGATTGCTTTGTTATATATGCTTTGACCGGGCAAGCCCAGGGTTTCGAATCAGTGACCTCAGCGTTCCAGGTCAATGCTTTATCCACTGAGCCACCACAGGCCCGACCAAAGTTAATTATTTCTTAATAAATTTAGTTTGTTTGGCAGACAAAATATCTCAAGGCAGTTTAGTCTCGAGATAAAAGTGATGGAAAGTCTGCTTTAGAAGTGGGTAAATGGAAACTCATAGACACAGACAATAGTATGGCGGTTACCAGAAGGAAGGGGCATAGGAGGCGTAAAGGGTAAAGGGGGTAAAATACAGGGGTGGGCAAAAGTATGTTTACAGTTGTATGTGAAGCACATAGTTTATTCTTGTATTATTGTTTATAAATTATTGTTTATAAATTATTAATAATTTCTTTATATTGTTTGTTTTATTATTGTTATTATTATTATTTCATATACTTACCTATGATTTATCTTTTAGGTAATGATGACCGGTACTTTAACCTACTTTTGTCCTTCCCTGTATACGATGACAGAGATGATTTTACTTTGGGTGGTGGGAACACAATGCAATATACATATCATGTATCATAGAAATGTATGATTGAAACATATAATTTTAACCAATGTCACTGCAATACATTTAATTAAAAAATAACATAAACGGGTAAGTGCTGACCTCTAGTGGAAATGTGTAACATTACAGCCTATAAATGAGGCTCACAGAGAAAACGGAAGTTGCTTAGTAAGTTGCCAGTTGAATGCATCCTGCAAAGAATGCTGTTGTTTTCTTTTGAGGATTCCTCAGAACCCTGAAAACTTCATCTTCCACATCCCACAAAATATCTGCAATTCTCTGGTTGATAAAGTACCTAATCCAGCTCTTATAACTCGCTCCTTTTCTTTTGCCTACATGTGGCCTGATTACAATTTCCTATTTATAAAGCAACCAGGTAACCCATAAGGGAGGACTCCTACTAATCCATTCAGTGTCCCTTCTTTTTCTGTTGGGGTAGGAGGTGGAGAACAAAGGGACTAAGGGAACATCGAACAATTCATTGTGATCATCAAGGGCCAATTGTCATTGGTCTTTTCTTACAGCAAGCATTTATTACTTCATAACACATACTGGCCATTTATACAAAACACATGAGTGAGAAAAACCCAAGAAAGCATTTTTTCCCATCTTAAATAGCAAGGGAAGTGATAATAGCATGATGCAAAGACTTAGGTAAGGAAACAGGTCTAAGACTGTCACTATCCAAATGGCCACAGGCAGAGGAACGTCTCAATTCCTCAGTTTCCTCTCCTATAGAATGGGAGCATTAGGCCCTGGCTGGGTAGCTCCAGTTGGTTAGAGTGTTGTCCTCATACACCAAGGTTGCAGCTTTGATCCTTAGGGCACATACGAAAATCAACCAATGAATGCACAAATGCATAAGTGGAACAACAATATGTTTCTCTCTATCTCTTTTTAAAGATTTTATTTATTTATTTTAGAGAAGGGAGAGACAGAGAGAGAGAGAGAGAGAAAGAAGAGGGGGGGAGGAATAGGAAGCATCAACTCCCTTATGTGCTTTGACCAGGCAAGCCCAGGGTTTTGAACCAGTGACCTCAGTGTTCCACGTTGATGCTTTCTTCGGCTGGTGTTGGGTTGTCTTTGTTCTTCTTTTTCTAGTTCCTTAAGGTGTGAAGTTAAGTGGTTCACTTGGGCTCTCTCTTGTTTGTTCATATATGCCTGAAGTGATATGAACTTCCCTCTTATTACTGCTTTTGCTGCATCCCAGAGATTCTGATATGTCGTATTGTCATTTTCATTTGTCTGTATATATCTTTTGATTTCTGCGCTTATTTCTTCTTTGACCCATTCATTTTTTAAAAGTATGTTGTTTAGTTTCCACATTTTTGTGAGTTTTTTCCCCTCTTTTTTTGTAGTTGAATTCTAGTTTCAAGGCTTTATGATCAGAAAATATGCTTGGTACAATTTCAATTTTTCTGAATTTGCTGATGTTATTTTTGTGACCCAACATATGGTCAATTCTTGAGAATGTTCCATGTACACTAGAGAAAAATGTATACTCTGTCACTTTGGGATGAAGTGTCCTGTAGATGTCTATCATATCCAGGTGCTCTAGTGTTTCATTTAAGGTCCATATATCTTTATTGATTCTCTGTTTGGATGACCAATCTAGAGCCGTCAGCGGTATATTGAGGTCTCCAAGTATGATTATATTTTTGTCAGTTTTTGTTTTTAGGTCAATAAGTAGCTGTCTTATATATTTTGGTGCTCCTTGGTTTGGTGCATATATATTAAGGATTGTTATGTCTTCTTGATTCAGTGTCCCCTTAATCATTATGAAATGACCATTTTTGTCTCTGAGTACTTTTTCTCTCTTATAGTCAGCATTATCAGATATGAGTATTGCTATACCTGCTTTTTTTTTTTAATGTTATTTGCTTGGAGTAATGTTTTCCAGCCTTTCACTTTGAATTTATTTTTATCCTTGTTGCTTAGATGTGTTTCTTATAGGCAGCATACAGTTGGATTTTCTTTTTTAATCCATTCTGCTACTTTGTGTCTTTTTATTGGTGAGTTTAATCCATTTACATTTAGTGTAATTATTGACACTTGTGGGTTCCCTATTGCCATTTTATAAATTGCTTTCTGTTAGTTTTGTATCTTGTTTGATTCTTCTCTTTTGTTTTTCTATCATTTGTTTTTGTTTGTTTGTATTCCATACTTCTTTCCTCTGTTGCTACCTTTTTTAAGTCATGTGATTCTGTGGTGGTTTGTTCAAGGGTGGTTTTCATTAAGTAGTGAAAAGGGTATCTACCATATTCATTGTAGTACCCTATCTTATGAGTGTTTCTGCACTTCATCGTCCTTTGCTACTGTTAATGTTACTCTCCCCTTTTTTTTGCTTTTGTTGTTACAGTTTAAATTTGGTTTTACTGTGTTCTTGGTGGAGCTTTTACTTGTGGTTTTGTTTTATTCTTTGAATCCCCTTTAGTATTTCCTGGAGTGGGGGTTTTCTGATGATAAATTTCCTCATCTTTTTCTGTATTTGTGAATGTTTTTATTACTCCTTCGTATTTGAAGGATATCTTTGATGGGTATAGTATTCTTGGCTGAAAGTTCCTCTCTTTCAGGGCTTTAAATATTGGGGTCCACTCTCTTCTAGTTTGTAGAGTTTCTGCTGAGAAATCTGATGATAATCTAATAGGCCTTCCTTTATATGTTGTATTATCCTTTTCCCTGGCTGCATTGAGAATTTTTTCTTTGTCGTTGGTTTGTGCCATTTTCATTATGATATGCCTTAAGAAAATTCAGTGTTCTATTTGCTTCTTGAATTTGCGGCTTTAGTTCTTTCCACAGGCTTGGTAAGTTCTCGTCTATTATTTGTTTGAATATATTCTCCATTCCATTTTCTCTCTCTTCTCCCTCTGATATACCTATTATTCTTATGTTATTCTTTTCTTTTCTTTTTTTTTTCTGAAGCTGAAAACGGGGAGGCAGTCAGACAGACTCCCGCATGCGCCCGACCAGGATCCACCCGGCACGCCCACCAGGGGGCGATTCTCTACCCATCTGGGGCGTTGCTCTGTTGCAACCAGAGCCACTCTAGCGCTTGAGGCAGAGGCCATGGAGCCATCCCCAGTGCCCGGGCCATCTTTGCTTCAATGGAGCCTTGGCTGCGGGAGGGGAAGAGAGAGACAGAGAGGAAGGAGAGGGGAGGGGTGGAGAAGCAAATGGGCACTTCTCCTGTGTGCCCTGGCCAGGAATCGAACCCGGGACTTCTGCACACCAGGCTGACGCTCTACCACTGAGCCAACCGGCCAGGGCCATGTTATTCTTTTTGATGGAGTCAGACAATTCCTGTAGGGCTTTCTCATTTTTAAAAATTTTTGAGTCTCTCTCTTCTTCTCTCTGTTGTGCCTGAAGTTGCTTGTCTTCTATGTCACTAATCCTACCTTCTATCTGGCCTGTTCTATTAGCTAAGCTTGTTACCTCGTTTTTCAGTTCATGAATTGAGTTTTTCATCTCTGTTTGATTTGTTTTTATAGTTTCAATTTCCTTGGTAATACATTCTTTGTGTTCATTGAGTTGTTTTCTGAGCTCCCTAAATTGCCTATCTGTGTTTTCTTGTATATCTCTGAGTATTTTTAGGATTTCTATTTTAAATTCTCTTTCATTTAGCTCCAAAGTTTTCAATATATTAAATTTTTTCTCCATAGATTTTTTCCACATCTATCTGTGCTACTTCTCTATCTTTTGTATCCATGATATTTGATCTCCTTTTTCTTTTTTTTAAAATCTTATTTTTATTAATTTTAATGCAGTGACATTGACAAATCAGGGTACATATGTTCTGAGAAAACATCTCCAGATTATTTTGACCTTTGATTATGCTGCATACCCCTCACTCAAAGTCAAATCGTCCTCTGTCACCTTCTATCTGGTTTTCTTTGTGCCCCTACCCTCCCCCCACTCCCTCCCTCTTCTTCCTTGCCCCTTCCCCACCCCTCCACCCCACGCCCTGTTACCATCACATTCTTGTCCATGTCTCTAAGTCTCATTTTTATGTCCCATCTATGCATTAGTTCATATAGTTCTTAGTTTTTTTCTAATTTACTTATTTCACTCCGTATAATGTTATCAAGGTCCATCCATGTTATTGTAAATGATCCGATGTCATCATTTCTTATGGCTGAATAGTATTCCATAGTATATATGTACCAAAGCTTTTTAATCCACTCGTCCTCTGACAGACACTTGGGCTGTTTCCAGATCTTCGCTATTGTGAACAATGCTGCTATAAACATGGGGGTGCATTTCTCCTTCTGGAACCATTCTATGGTGTCCTTGGGGTATATTCCTAAAAGTGGGATGGCTGGGTCAAAAGGCAGGTCGATTTTCAATTTTTTGAGGAATCTCCATACTGTTTTCCACAGAGGCTGCACCAGTCTGCATTCCCACCAGCAATGCAGGAGGGTTCCCTTTTCTCCACATCCTCGCCAGCACTTATTCTGTGTTGTGTTGTTGATGAGCGCCATTCTAACCAGTGTGAGGTGATATCTCATTGTGGTTTTAATTTGCATTTCTCTAATGATTAATGATGTTGAGCATTTTTTTTTTCTTTTTCTTTTTCATTTTTCTGAAGCTGGAAACAGGGAGAGACAGTCAGACAGACTCCCGCATGCGCCCGACCGGGATCCACCCGGCACGCCCACCAGGGGCGACGCTCTGCCCACCAGGGGGTGATGCTCTGCCCATCCTGGGCGTCGCCATGTTGCGACCAGAGCCACTCTAGCGCCTGAGGCAGAGGCCACAGAGCCATCCCCAGCGCCCGGGCCATCTTTGCTACAATGGAGCCTTGGCTGCGGGAGGGGAAGAGAGAGACAGGGAGGAAAGTGCGGCAGAGGGGTGGAGAAGCAAATGGGCGCTTCTCCTGTGTGCCCTGGCTGTGAGCATTTTTTCATATGCCTATTGGCATATGAGTATATTGGTATATACTCTTTTTTTATTTTTTATTTTATTTTTTTTATTTTAGAGAGGAGAGGGGAGAGAGAGAGAAAGAGAAAGAGAGAGAGAGAGAGAGAGAGAGAGAGAAGGGGGAGAAGCAGGAAGCATCAACTCCCATATGTACCTTGACCAGGAAAGCCAGGGTTTTGAACAGGTGACCTCAGTGTTTCCAGAATGACGCTTTATCCACTGCGCCATCACAGGTCAGGCAGTGTATATCCTCTTTAGAGAAGTGTCTATTCATTTCTTTTGCCCATTTTTTGATTGGATTGTTTGTTTTTCTGGTGTTGAGATTTACAAGTTCTTTATAAATTTTGGTTATTAACCCCTTATCAGACATACTGTCAAATATGTTCTCCCATTGTGTAGTTTGTCTTTTTATTCTGTTCTTATTGTCTTTGGCCATGCAAAAGCTTTTTAAATTGATATAGTCCCATTTGTTTATCCTATCTTTTATTTCACTTCCCCTTGGAGATGATTCAGCAAATATATCGCTGTGAGAGATGTCAGAGAGCTTACTGCCTATGTTTTCTTCTAAGATGCTTATGGTTTCACGCCTTACATTTAAGTCTTTTATCCATTTTGAGTTTATTTTTGTGAATGGTGTAAGCTGGTGATCTAGTTTCATTTTTTTGCAGGTTGTTGTCCAATTTTCCCAACACCATTTGTTGAAGAGGCTGTCTTTACTTCATTGTATTTTCTTACCTCCTTTGTCAAATATCAGTTGTTCATAGAGCTGTGGGTTTATTTCTGGGTTCTTTGTTCTGTTCCATTGATCTATGTGCCTGTTCTTATGCCAGTACCAGGCTGTTTTGAGTACAATGGCCTTGTAGTATAGCTTGATATCAGGAAGTGTGATACCTCCCACTTTATTCTTCTTTTTTAAGATTGCTGAGGCTGGCTGCAGTGCTCCCTCGCATGGGTTGCCTGCAGTCCCTGCGTAGGTTTGCAATAAAACTTATAAAATTCAAAAAAAAAAAAAAAAGATTGCTGAGGCTATTCGTGTTCTCTTTTGGTTCCGTATAAATTTTTAGAATATGTGATCTATATCTTTAAAGTATGTCACTGGTATTTTAATTGGTATTGCATTGAATTTATAAATTACTTTGGGTAATATAGACATTTTAATGATGTTTATTCTTCCTGACTATGAGCATGGTATATGCTTCCACTTGTTTCTATCTTCCTTGATTTCTTTTATCAATGTTTTATAATTTTCCGAGTACAAGTCTTTAGTCTCCTTGGTTAAATGTACTCCTAGGTACTTTATTTTTTTGGTTGCAATAGTAAAAGGGATTGTTTCCTTAATTTCTCTTTCTGATTGTTCATTGTTGGTGTATAAAAATGCCTCTGATTTCTGAGTATTAATTTTATATCCTGCCACCTTGCTGAATTCATTTATCAGATCCAGTAGTTTTTTGACTGAGACTTTAGGATTTTCTATATACAATATCATATCATCTGCAAATAATGATAGCTTTACTTCTTCTTTTCCAACTTGAATGCCTTTTATTTCTTCTTCTTGTCTGATTGCTGTGGCTAGGACTTCCAGGACTGTGTTGAATAAGAGTGGTGAAAGGGGGCACCCCTGCCTTGTTCCTGATCTTAAGGAGATTGCTTTTAATTTTTGCTCATTGAGTATGATGTTGGCTGTGGGTTTCTCATAGATGGCTTTTATCATGTTGAGGTATGTTCCCTGTATTCCCACTTTGCTGAGAGTTTTGATCATGAATGGGTGCTGGATTTTATCAAATGCTTTTTCTTCATCTATTGAAATTATCATGTGGTTTTTCTCCTTCCTTTCATTTATGTGATGAATAACATTGATAGATTTGCAAATATTGTACCAGCCTTGCCTCCCCAGAATAAATCCCACTTGATCATGGTGTATGATTTTTTCCATATATTGTTGGATCCAGTTTGCTAATATTTTGTTGAGGATTTTAGCATCTATATTCATCAGAGATATTGGCCTATAATTTTCTTTCTTTGTGTTGTCTTTGCCTGGTTTTGGAATCAGAATTATGCTCGCCTCATAAAAGGAGCTTGGCAGTCTTCCTTCCTCTTGAATTTTTTGAAATAGCTTGAGAAGGATAGGAGTTAGTTCTTCTTTGAATAGTTGGTAGAATTCACTTGTAAATCCATCTGGCCCAGGATTTTTCTTTGTTGGGAACTTTTTGATAACCGTTTTGATCTCATTTGGTGTAATCGGTCTGTTTAGGTTTTCTGATTCTTCCAGACTGATTTTTGGAAGCTTGTATGTTTCAAGGAATTTGTCCATTTCATCTAGGTTGTCTAGTTTTTTGGCATACAGTTCTTCATAGTATTTTCTTACAATCCTTTGTATTTCGGTTGTGTCAGTTGTTATTTCTCCCCTCTCATTTCTAATTTTATTTATTTGAGTCCTCCCTCTCCTTTTCTTGGTGAGTCTAGTTAAAGGTTCATCAATCTTGTTTACCTTTTTAAAGAACCAGCTCCTAGTTTCATTAATCCTCTGTATTGTTTCTTTAGTCTCTATGTCATTTATTTCTGCTTGATCTTTATTATTTCCTTCCTTCTACTACAGTTAGGCTTTACTTGCTGTTCTTTTACTAGTTCTTTTAGATGCAGGGTTAAGTTGTTTATTTGAGCTTTTTCTAGCTTCTTAAAGTGTGCCTGTAGTGCTATGAACTTCCCTCTCAGTACTGCTTTTGCTGTGTCCCATAAATTTTGAGTTGTTGTATGCTCGTTATCATTCATTTCTAGGAATTCTTTTATTTCCTCTTTGATCTCAGTCTTAAACCATTCGTTATTTAACAACCTGCTATTTAGTTTCCATGTGTTTGAGAATTTTTGAGCTTTTCTGTTGTGGTTGATTACTAGTTTCATGCCATTGTGATCAGAGAAAGTGTTTGATATGATTTCAATCTTCTTAAATTTGTTGAGAGCACTTTTGTGCCCTAACATGTGGTCTATCCTAGAGAATGTACCATGAGCACTTGAAAAGAATGTATATTCTGCTGCTTTAGGGTGAAAGGTTCTGTAGATATCTATTAAATTGAGTTGATCTAGTGTGTCCTTTAAGTCTGCTGTATCTAGTGATGTTAGTGGGGTATTAAAATCCCCTACTATTATAGTGTTGCTGTTGATCTCACTCTTTAGATCCATCAAAGTCTGCTTTATATATTTAGGTGCTCCTATATTAGGTGCGTAGATATTTATAATAGTTATATCTTTCTGTTGAATTGCTCCCTTTATCTTTATGTAGTGGCCTTCTTTATCTCTTACTATGTTCTTTGTTTTAAAGTTCATTTTGTCTGATATAAGTATTGCTACCCCAGCTTTTTTTTTCATTTCCATTTGCATGAAATGTTTTTTTCCATCCTTTTACCTTCAACCTATGTGCATCTTTTGTTTTAAGGTGTGTCTCTTGTAGACAGCATATGTATGGGTCCTGTTTTCTTATCCATGCAGCTACCCTATGTCTTTTGATTGGATCATTTAATCCATTTACATTTAGGGTTATTATTGACACGTAATTGTTTATTGCCATTTTATTCTTTAAAGCTGTATTTCTCTTTTGCTATATTCTTTTCCCACTTTGGTCTGTTTACACCATGCCCCTTAACATTTCCTGCAGCATTGGTTTGGTTGTAATGAATTCCTTGAGTTTTTTTTGTCTGGGAAACTTTTTATTTCCCCTTCAATTTTAGATGATAGCCTTGCTGGATAAAGTAGTCTTGGTTGTAGGTTCTTGTTCTGCATTACTTTGAATATTTCTTGCCATTCCCTTCTGGCCTCAAGTGTTTCTGTTGAGAAGTCGGATGTCATCCTTATGGGGGCTCCTTTGTAGGTGATAACTTTTTTTTCTCTTGCGGCTTTTAATATTTTCTCTTTATCGCTTAGCTTTGGTATTTTAATTATGATGTGTCTTGGTGTAGGTTTCTTTGGGTTTCTCTTTAATGGAGTCCTCTGTGCTTCTTGGACTTGTGAGAGTTTCACTTGCATTAATTTTGGGAAATTTTCAGCTATGATATGATTGAACAAAGTTTCTATCCCTTGTTCTTTTTCTTCTTCTTCAGGAACCCCTATGATGCGGATGTTATTTCTCTTCATGTTGTCACAGAGCTCTCTAAGAGTTTCCTCTGACTTTTTGAGTCTCTTTTCTATTTTCTTCTCTGCTTTCATGCCTTCATTCCAGTTGTCCTCCAACTCACTGATTCGATCCTCAGCTGTATCCATCCTGTTTTTAATTCCTTCTATTGTGGTCTTCATTTCTGATATTGTATTTGTCATCTCCGACTGATTCTTTTTTAATATTTCAATATCCTTTTTTATACTTGCTATTTCTTTATTTAGGTGTTCGTGATGATCATCCATTGTTGTTCTAAAATCCCTAAACATCCTTACAATCATTATTTTAAACTCCACATCCAGAAGTTTGATTATTTTCATATCACTCAGTTCATCTCCTGAAGGTCTCTTTTGTGGTTTCATTTGGATTGCACTTCTTTGTCTTCTCATTGTGCCTGGGTATCTGCGTGTTTTCTTTGTAGAACTGGTTGAGTCTAGGCTTGGTGTTGTCTGTCTCTAGTTTTTACTTGAGTTGTTTCTAAGTCTTCTTGGGTTGGCTTCAGCTATTATTTGTAATCCACTTTAGGATTTGGGCCTCTTCGAAGTCTTGATTTGTTTGTTTTCTTAACAGGTGATTGTCTTGTTTGCTGATCTCAGCAGGGGGCTTATTTGAAACTATATCCAGGAATGCGGTGGGTTTGACCTGAGGCTTTGAAATCCTCTTCTGCCAGTTAATCTCTCTGGGGGCGGGTTGCTTTCTCAGCTTCAGTAGGGGGAGGTGTATCTCAGATCTCCAAGGAGACCTGAGTTACTGCCCCTCCTCCCCACTTCTTGTTTTCAGCTGTGTCTTGTTGCGCTGATTGGAGCTGGAGAGATGTCTGTATCTCTTTGACCTGGAAGTACTTTTGTATTTTGCTTTGTGGAAGGATCAGCCCCTCCCCCAGTTATGGCCGCCTCCAGCACTGAATGAGTCAGCTTTTTATGTCATCATCTATATTCCTCTCCCCCTCACCATTCGTCTCTCTCTTTCTCCTTTCTTTTTGGAAGACAAGTGGGCCCTTTCAACACTCCTTGTTCCCTGGTCGCCAGGTAAGTGGCTGTGAGCAATATTTACTGCTCTTTATCCTTGGAATTGAGAGCCCAGCCTCACTGCCCCCCCCTGTTCCTGTAAGCAGGGGAGATTCAGGCGCTCTCTACCAGGTTTGTTGTGGCTTCTTGCGTGCTCCTTGATTTTTGAAAGCTGTTCTTGTAGTCCAGATTTGGTTTTTCATGCTGATTGTTCATAAATTAGTTTATAATCCAGTTCGGTGGTGTGAGCTGGTCATCTGTGCATCTGCCTACTCTGCTGCCATCTTCAGGTCTCACCTTGATCTCCTTTTTCTTAATGGCATCTGAGGGTGGTCTTGTTGATAGCACTAATGAGAATTAATAAAGAATAAAAAGTTAAAAAAAAGAAGTGAAAAAAATTTGGAAAAAAAGCACACACACAAAAATAATAATTTATTATCCCCCCCCTTTTCTTTCTTCTCTTCCCCTTCTCTACCCTCCTCCTTAGGAAAATATCATGATGAACTGTGAATTATATTATGCTAAATGGAACAAAAACTGCCTATAACAGAGGGCCTGAGTTGGGGGGAAGTGTTCAAGGGGCAAAAAAGGAAGTAGGGACCCACAAAATGCAAAAAAGGAAAAAATTTGGGTCAAGTACAAAATGATTTGCTTGTAAGTGATGGTCAACTAATAGATATAATGAGAGGGATAAGAGGGAAACAGGAAAAAGGAAAAAAAATAACTATTGTATTAAGTGGAGCAAAAACTAAATAGAATGGAGATCCTGGGTTGGGAGGAATGCTAATGAGTTAAAAAGCAAAGTAAAAAGCACCCAAAATTCCACACAAAAAAATTTGAGTCTCAAATTAAATAATTTGTTCGTGATTGAGGATTGAATGAGAGGAAAAGTAAAAGGAGAAAAGAAGAAACTAATAGAGAGGTAGAAATAAGAAAAAGGGGAAAAGGAAAAGAAGAAAAAATAAAAAAACAAAGAGAGAGAGTTAAGGGTTTTGGAGTGTAACCCTCATGGAGAGTAAGGAAGAAGAAAAGAAATAAAATGTAACACTTATAGGTAGTGTAGTTCAAGAAGAGGAAAGAATAAGACGGGCAGAGAATAAAAGGACCAAGGTGGAGGAAATAGAAATAATAATAATAAAGGCAAGAAGATGAAAGAAACAAAAAAAAATAGTGGAACAAGTTATAAAGTCTGTGGATTTTTCTTGATTTTGAGAGGTTAACTTCTTCCTTTTTCTTTCCTCTCCCTCTTCCTGGTCAATGACTCTGTACCCCAGGCTCTGCCCCTGTGTCATGCTTAGGTAGAGATTTGCAGTTGATGAGACTCTACGGCGATGTCATATATTAGGCTTCAGTCTCATTGGTAGTCAAGGCTTGTTAGCATTTGCAGGCTCCAACAATGAGAGAGTCCATTTTCCCGGAGCCTCTCTCCTAGTTTCTCCTTCTTGAATTAGCAGCCTGATGATCCAGCTATGAGGTTGCCACTGCCTCTGCCTGGGGAGTAAGAGGCTCAAAGAGCTGGCAAATCCTCACTCTATCTCCACTCAATGCAGGGCTCTGGGTAAGGCTCTGGCAGTCAGAGCCACCAGCATAATCAGGTGGGGCTGGGAGCCAATTGCTCTCAAGGTGACTTCCTATAAGCCTCCAGGCCTGTTCAGCATGCCTAGCACTCTGTGGGACCACTCTCCCCAGGCTTTCCGCATTTTATAACCTGTTTTGGCTGGGAAGAAGATGCCCTAGTTGCTGCCTGCAGTATAGGAGGTCTTAACATCTGCCAAGTCCCTCTTTTTAGCGTATATCCCTGAGTATGAAAGCTCTGCCAATCATAAGTTGCCCCCCCCTTAGCAAGAGGCACTAAAAAATATCATGCCTCTTGTCTTGGATCACTGAACTGAGAGAGATCTTGTCAATTAGAGCCGCGTAGGTCAGTTGGGAGGTGAGCAGACTGTGGGTTAAGCTAATTTCAGTGATTGGATCCGCAGATGTGCTCCAGAAAGGATTGCAAGCTGCCCGCGTGCCCCTCCCCCTGACACTTAATTGTTAGCTTGAATGGCTGGGTGAGGCGCCTGCCCGTCCAGAGAAGCTCGGGCGTAGGGAAGTTCGCTTTGGTGCACTCCCCACACGCTGCTGGCAGCTGCTGCTCGTGGCGCGGGCGTTTGCTCACGTGGGCTGACCCACCACAGGCACACTCTTTCCTCGGCTTGAACGAACGTCCATGCCGCAGCCTAGCTTTCTCCACATCCTTAGCCACCCCCGACTTTCAGTTCCAAGTGAAAGCAGGCTTTGCTCAGGTTAGTGAGGAAGGCAGAGTGTTCCTTTGTCCGACTTATTTCTTTCAGGGTTGATTATATATTTAGTCAATTTTTCGCTCTATCCTACCTTCGCCTCCAGTGTGTGGAACTCCCGGGTGCTCCAAGGATAGACTTTTCTGTCTCTGGTTGATGAACTTGTTGAAATTTTGGGGAGATCTGTCGGCCCTGCACCTCATGGCGCCATTTCTCTGATGTCACTGACCTCCAGGTTGATGCTTTATCCACTGCACCACCACAGGTCAGTCTCTCTCTTACTTTCAAATCAATAAATAAAAATAAAATTTTAATGAGAGTATTAGATTACCTGTGCTTTAAAAAACAGTTTAGCTCTAGTTTTGTATGACTTATATTTTTTGGACTCTCCTTGAAATTTCTCTTCAAAGTACCTTCTCTGAGGGTTTAGTTATTTGTTAGTGTATAACTATGCCCAGGAAGGCAGTGTGGTCTCAAGTAAGCTCGTTAGATATCAAATTGCCTGATATTTACAGTATGGATTAGTTCTCTATTGTATAACACATCATCCCAAAGCTTAATAGCTCAAAACAACAATATTTATTATTCTACAGTTTCTGGGGTTGGAACCTGGCTGTGACTTGGCTGGGTTTTCTGGTACAGGGTCTTTTATGAGGCTGCAATCCAGGTGTTAGCTGTGGCTGCTGTCTCAGCTGATGGCTCTGTTGTGGGGAGGATCTTCTCTCACATCCTCATGTGTAGTCACTGGTAGGCCTCAGTTCCTCATGGCCTGTTGGACTGGGGGACTCAGTTTCTTCACATGGGCCTGCCTTTAGGGCAGCTCACAATGTGGTAGCTTTCTGCATCAGAATAAGCAAATGGAAAAAGCCAGCATGAAAGAGGAAGAGTTAGGTGAAAGTCTTTAGTTCACTCTCAAGGGAAGGAGATAATACAATGGTGTGATGGTGGTACCAGGAGCCAGGGATCTTTGGAAGCCATTTTAGAAGCTGTCTATAATACTGTGTGACTTGAGGAAAGTGAACGTCTTTGTACCTCAGTTTCTTCAGTTGTAAAATGCGGATAATAATGCCTATCTTACAGATTTGAGATAAGAAGTAAATGTAGAGTACTGAGCACTTAGTCATTACAAGCTCAGTGACCATCAGTTCCCACATATTCCTACTAAAAGCCTTCCATATAAGTAACCGTAGAATTGAATTACCCAGGCTGTTTCATATTTTGTCCCCAAATACGCTTTGAGTTCTCTAAGGAATAGTAGCGATTGGAAAATAATGAAAACACAATGATTTAGTTTACCCTTAAAATTCTAAATCAGCCCTGGCCGGATATCTCGGTTGGTTAGAGAACATCGTCTTGAAGTGCAGAGGTTGTTGGTTTGATCCCCAGTCACAGCATATACAGGAACAGAATGATATTTCTGTCTCTCTCTCTCTCCCTCCTTTCTCTAAAATCAATAAACATTTTTAAAAACTATAAATCAAAATGCTAAAATAATCTTTAAGCCACCAATTATATGCAGGAAAGGAATTATGTCACTGGAGGTGTGGTTTCTATATTTCTCACCATCATATTCCTAGCACCACTGCATCAGGCCTATGGCAGACACTTAATAAATAGCTTTTGAATTATATACCATTTTGTTTTATAAAATACTTCTCAAGGAAACTGCCATAAATGTTGCTTTGACTTAAAGGGACAACAAGCTTCTTGCTATCCTAAGAAATGTCATTAAAAAAGAAAAAATCTGGGGACACTGTCTTATACTTGGTGAAAGCTAAGGATTTCTCTTCATGAGGAACACTGTGAGATTCCTGGTGCTTTAAGAAGAAAAGGTTTTAGGGGAGGATAGTTTGATGACCATAAGTCTGAAACTCAAAGGTCCTATCTTTCTTTTTTCAGAGAGAGAGAGGGAGAGAGAGAGAGAGAGAGAGAGATAAGGACAGACAGACAGGAACAGAAAGAGATGAGAAGCATCAATTATCAGTTTTTCGTTGTGGCACTTTAGCTGTTCATTGATTGCTTTCTTATGTGCCTTGACCGTGGGCCTTCAGCAGACCGAGTGACCCCTTGTTCGAGCCAGCGACCTTGGGTCAAAGCTGGTGAGCTTTGCTCAAACCAGATGAGCCCATGCTCAAGCTGGCGACCTCAGGGTCTTGAACCTGGGCCCTCCACATCCCATTCTGATGCTCTATCCACTGTGCCACTGCCTGGTGAGGCTCAAAGGTCCTATCTTTAGGGTAAAGATAAACTGGCCCTTGAGCTTGAGCTCTGCTCATGGGGTTGTTTCTGGTCAGGACTGGCAGCCCCTCTTGCCCTTAGGGAGCTGGCCTAAGCCCTACCCCTCTTCAAAGGAACTAGTAGGGTAGGAAGTTTTTAACTGGGTGTTAAAAAAAGAAGATAAACTTGCCCTTGAAGGGATTTGTCCTCCTGGTTTGCATCATCTGGTGGTTTAGGAAATCTCAGGCAGTACCGGGACTGGCAAGTGTTTTCACGTTGGGCTGGAGCAAATACAAATCCTTTCCAGAAAAAAGATGCTTCATCTCAGCTCTGAAATACTTCCTATAAATAATTATTTCTAGTGCAGTAGCAACACAAAGTAAATAAATGCAAAAGAAGAATGGAAGTGTGACTGAGGATCAGAAAGAACAAAAAGACAAGGCCCACAAAGGCCCAAGCTATTGGAATTGTCAGGTAGAATCAAACAACTGTGCTTACTATATATTTAAGTAGATTAAAAAAAAAAGTTTAGATATTGTTGTAAGAAAATGGAAATAAATAGCAACAACTAAGTTAATTTAATAAAAAAAGAACAAAATAAAGCATCTAGAAGTAAAACATACAATAACTGAAATTTAAAACTCAGTAGATAGATTTACCACCAAATTAGACATAGCTGAAGAGATAATCATCTGAAGAGAGGTCCGAAAAATTTTTCAGAAGATAGAACTGAGAAACAGATATAAAAAATATAGAAAAAATATTGAGGCAGAGTGAAAAATGTCTAACATATATGTAATCAAAGAAAAGTAGAGAGAATAGGAACAACAATATTTGAAGAGAAAAGAGCTAAGAATTTTCTAGAAATTTCTAGAAATAAGTAGACATACTAACCCAGAGATGTAACCCCCCCCCAAAAAAACCAAATTGATTTAATTTTGAAAAAGGCCACATTGAGATTATAGTGAAGCTTAGATGACCAAATGCTAAAAGAAAATGTTATTAAAAGCGATCAGAGAAAAAAGATCCTCCAAGGTTTGGCAGCAAATCTAACAGCAAACTTCCCAAGAGCCGGAAGACAATGGAATGATAGTGGCAATGCCTTAAAAGAAAAAAACTGCCCCCTTATATATAGTAAAGATATATTTTAAGAATGAGGTTGAAATAGAAATTTTGTTTTTAATATTCTTACCGAGAGGGAGTTTGCTACTATCAGAAGATCAACAAAGTAAATTCCAAAAGTTATATTTCCAACAGAAATCATCTGACACCAAATTAAGGAATAAAAAAATAGTAAATATCTAAATAAAAACTAAATCATCATTGATTATATAAAAATAATGCCATGTGAGGATTAAAATATAATTGAAATACACAATAATAACAGCAAATATGTTGTAGAGGGATAAATAGAGTGAAAGTGCTCTAAAGATTTTTAATTTTTCAGGGAAAGAATAAATATGGGCTAACTTTAGAATTTGGTAAGTTAATTATGCATATTTTCATTTTGGGGTATTCATTAAAATAATGGAATCAGAGTATATGACTTATAAATCAAGGAGAAAAACAGAATGACAAAACATAATCAAGTGCAAAGAGGAAATGTGGTAAAACCCAAAATCATATAAGATAATGAGAAAGCATAAAATAAAGTACTAGATTTAAATCCAAATATGTTAGCAATTGCACTAAATAAAATTGGACTACATGCTCTAACTTAAAAATAGATGGCTTCACTGGCAAGTTTAACCCAACATTCAGGGAACAAATAAGCCTAGTCATACACAAATGTTTTAGAAAATAGAAAATGGAGTTCTTTCTAATTTCTTTCTTTCTTTTTTTTCTTTTTTTTTTTTTTACAGAGGCAGAGATAGACAGGGACAGACAGGAACGGAGAGAGATGAGAAGCATCAATCATCAGTTTCTCGTTGCGCGTTGCGACTTCTTAGTTGTTCATTGATTGCTTTCTCACATGTGCCTTGACCGTGGGCCTTCAGCAGACTGAGTAACCCCCTGCTGGAGCCAGCGACCTTGGGTCTAAGCTGGTGAGCTCTTTGCTCAAGCCAGATGAGCCCGCGCTCAAGCTGGCGACCTCGGGATCTCGAACCTGGGTCCTTCCGCATCCCAGTCGGATGCTCTATCCACTGCACCACCACCTGGTCAGGCTAATTTATTTCTGAAGCTGTCATAATCTGGATAACAAAATCTGACAAATATACAACTGTATGTGAAAAGAAAATTATAGGTCTCACACAAACACAAAAATCCTAACCAAAATATTAGCAAATAAAATTCAATGACATATAGAAAGGATAATATCATCAATCTGGTTTATTCTGGAAAACTAGATTGGTTTAGTATTAGAAAAACAATTAGTGTAAATTGTTACATTAACAGATTAAAGGAGAGACGTTTGCGATCATCATTTCTTTCTCTCTTTCTTTCCTTTTTGAGAGGAGAAGAGACAGAAAGGCTCTCTCATGCACTCTGACTGGGATCCACCCGGCAAGCTCCCTATGGGGTGATGCTCTGCTTATTTGAGTCTATTGCTTGGCAGCCATGGTATTTTTTATGGCTGAGGCTAGGCTCCCCAGAGCCACCCTCAGTGCCTGGGGCCAACTTGCTCAAACCAGTGGAGCCATGGCTGTGGGAAGAGGAGAGAAAGAGAGAAAGGGGAAGGGGAGGGGTGAAGAAGCAGATGGTCAATTCTTCTGTGTGCCCTGACCAAAAATCAAACCTGGGACATCCACATGCCAGGCCAAGTGATCATTATTTCAAAAGATGAAGAAAAAGTGTTTGATTAAATTCAATGTCCATTTATGATAAAAATTCATAGCCAAATAGGAATAGTAGACTTTTTGCAACTTTATAAAAGATATCTACAAATTAAAACACAGTAGAAAAAAAAAACCCCATAATTGAACAAAATAAAAAAACAAGGCTTGGATGGCCCTGGCTGGTTGGCTCAGTGGTAGAGCATCGGCCTGGCATGCAGGAGTCTTGGGTTCGATTCCCAGCCAGGGTACACAGGAGAAGTGCCCATCTGCTTCTCCACCCTTCCCCCTCTCCTTCCTCTCTGCCTCTCTCTTCCCCTCCCACAGGCAAGGCTCCATTGGAGCAAAGTTTGCCCGGGCGCTGAGGATGGCTCTGTGGCCTCTGCCTCAGGCACTAGAATGGCTCTGATTGTGGCAGAGTGATGCCCCAGATGGGCAGAGCATTGCCCCCTGGTGGGCGTGCCGGGTGAATCCTAGTTGGGGACATGTGGGAGTCTGTCTGACTGCCTCCCCATTTCCAACTTCGGAAAAATACAAAACAAACAAACAACAAAGCTTTGACAAATAACACATTTAATGAAATTTAACTTTCTCTTTGGGATGCAGAACAAGATAAAGACCCACTATTATCACTCTATTTAACATTGTACTAGGAGTCTTAGCACAGTAATGCAAGAAAAATATACAGAATAGTGGAGAAAGAATGTTATTTCCAGTAAATAGTGTTATAATGAGTAAGTGTTCATTTGGGGGGAAAATTAACTTGCATTTTTAACATTATTTACAATAAAACATTTCTAAATGAGTAAGTCTTAAAAATGAAAGGAAAAAACCAGTTAGGAAATACTATTTAGGAGAATATTTTAATGATCTTGGAGTAGGGAAGGATTTTTTACATAGGACACACAAAGTTTCTGACCTTGTGGTTAGGAAAATATCATACCATATATTTGACTATATAAACAAAATATTTGTTGCAGCACATGTAATTTATGAAAAACAGGTATCTAGAACCTAAAAAGAATCTCTGTAAATCAGTAAGAAAAAGACAATCAAGCTTCCCAAATGAACAAAACACTTCAATAAAAGGAAATCAAAAAGTCCAATGAACATATGAAAAATTGTTCAACCTTCTTAGTAATCAGGGAACTGCAGACTTAAACTATTGTGAGATACCGATATACATTCACCAGTTGGGAAAATTAAAAAGTCTGAAAACTATCAAACATTAAAAAAAAAATAAAACAGAGGACGAGAGAATATTTCATTTTATGAGGCCAGTATTATTCTGATACCAAAATCAGATTCAGATATCACAAAAAAGAAAATTATAGACCAATATTTCTTATAAACATAGACACAAAAATCTTCGACAAAATACTAGGAAACAGAATCCAGCAGTATTTGAAAAGATTATACAATGTGACAAAGTAGGATTTATTCCAGGAAAACAAGGTTGGTATAATGTTAAAAAAATCAATTTAGGTAATACACTGCATCAATAAAGTAAAGGAAAATAACTACATGATTATCTGAATATATGCAGAAAAAGGATTTGGCAAAATCCAACACCTCATCATAATAAAAGCACTCAACAAAGCAGGAATAGAAAGGTACTTCCACAGTCTTGATAGAGGGCATCTATGAAAGCCCCAATCTAACATATACTTAATATGAATGCTTTCTCCCTAAGAAAAAGAACAAGGCAAGGATGTATGCCCTTACTACTTTCATTCCACATTGTACAGGAAGTTCTAGTCAGGGCTAAGCAAGAAAATGAAATAAAAGGCATACAGTTTGGAAAGGAAATAAAACTATCTCCATTTGTAAGTGATATAGTCTTGTATATAGAAAACCCTAAATTATCTACTAAAAATCATTTAGAATTAATAAATGAGTTCCACAAGGTAGCAGGATACACGACTGGTATACGTACAATAGTTGTAGTACTTCTTTCATTACAGTAGCCATTATCAAACCAAAATAAAATTAAGACAATTCCATTTGCAATAGCATAAAAAAATACTTAGAAATAAATGAACAAAAGCAGTGAAAGATGTCTAAACTGAAAATCATAAACATTTTGGAAAGAAAACTCAGTAATAAAAAGACAAATAGCCCAATTAAAAATCAGCAAAAGCCTAACATGTTGTGGCACAGTAGATAGAGTGTCAACCTGGAATGCTGAAGTTGCCAATTTGAGGCCCTGGGCCTGTTTGGTCAAGGCACATACAAGAAGCAATTATGGCCTGACTGGGTGTTGGCGCAGTGGATAGAGCATTGGACTGGGATGTGGAGGACCCAGGTTCGAGACCCCGAGGTCGCCAGCTTGAGTGCGGGCTCATCTGGTTTGAGCTAAGCTCACCA
Organism: Saccopteryx bilineata; assembly: GCF_036850765.1. NCBI lineage: Eukaryota > Metazoa > Chordata > Mammalia > Chiroptera > Emballonuridae > Saccopteryx > Saccopteryx bilineata. The sequence continues at coordinate 160,592,284 of NC_089490.1, forward strand.
GTTTGGACACAAGATCACTGGCTTGAGCAAGGGGTTACTTGGTCTGCTGAAGGCCCACGGTCAAGGCACATATGAGAAAGCAGTCAGTGAACAACTAAGGTGTCGCAAAAAAAAAAAAAAGCAATTACGAATTGATGCTTTCTGCTCCTCCCACCCAATCTTTCTCTCTTTCTCTCTCTAAAATAAATAAATGAAATCTTGGCCCTGGCCAGTCAGGGCACACGGAAATGACCATCTGCTTCTCTCTTTCTCTCTCTCTTCTCCTCCCACAGCCATGACTCAGTTGGTTCAAGCGAGTTGGCCGAGGCATTGAGGATGACTCCATGGAACCTCCACCTCAGGTGCTAAAATTAGCCAGGATGCCAAGCAACCAGCAACTGGGCCTCAGATGGGCAAAGCATTGCCCAGGAGGGGGCTTGCTGGGTGGATCCCAGGTGGGGTCCATGCAGAAGTCATCTGTCTCCCCTCCTTACACTTAAATAAATAAATAAATAAATAAATAAATAAATAAATCTTTTTAAAAATTGGCAATGGATCTGAATAGACATTTTTGCAAAGAAAATATTCAAATGACCAATAAACACATGAAAAGATGCTCAATCATCAGCTATCAGGGAAATGCAAGTTAACACTATCAGGAGATACCAATTCACATTCAATGGAATGATTATTATAAAATCATAAAACCAAGTATTTAAGAGGATGTAAAGGAATTGGAACTACCATGCACTGCTGGTGAGAATGTAAACTGGTGCAGCTGCTTTGGAAAATAGTCTGGCTCTTCCTCAAATGATTAAAAATCGAATTTCTATGTGATCAGGACCTCCACTCCCAGGTATACACACAAGGAAAATGAAGACTTATGTCCACACAGAAACTTGTACATGAATATTCACAACAATATCTTCATAATGGCCCCCCAAAAGAAGAACCCCAATGTCTATCAACTGATGAATGGATAAGTAACATGTGGTAAATATAATGGGATGTTACTTAGAATAAAAATGAAATACTAATAGATACTACAACAGGAATGAACCTTGAAAAATTATGCTAAGTGAAAGATATTACAAAGATCTACACATTGTATGATTCCATTTATAGGTATATGAATGTTCAGAAGAGGCAAATCTATAGAGTCAGAAAGTAGATTAATGGTTGCCTAAGGTTGGGCATCTGAGCTCTGATGACTAAGAAGTGTGGAAGTGAAAGAAATGGCAGAGTGAGAGATACTCCTGATATCTCCCCTTGAAATTTCAAAAAATTCAACAACTATATGCAGAGAGAAAACCCCAGGAGCACCTAAAGTATGCACACACCAGATAAAGGCACGATAAGGTGAGAAGGCGGCCCAAAGATAGAATCCACTCACAGAGGAAATAAGGCAGAGGATGGAGTTTTTCTCTTTCCTTGCTGATCTGAGGGAGGGAGGCACTTTTAGTGTGGGTTTTGTTTTGGAGCCAGGAGAAGTGGAGAGACTGAGGGACAGAGGGGAAGGAACTGAATTAAGGCGGGTGTACAACCAAGAACAGGAACATGGTGGGTTCCAGCATCTGCCTGCACTGCTGGGCTCCATTTGTGATCGCAGGCACTGGGCGCACACATAGCCTGTGGCGTGCTCCTGAGATCGTGCATAAATAGCCCATGGATATTGGCCTGCATGAGGCAGAGGCATACTTAATCTGCAATCTTCGCCCCACCCACCCCTCTCCCCAACGCCCATGACGCGCAGGCCCTGCCCTGCCCAGTACCATGCTTTGAGTGGTATCAGAGGAAGGACCCAGCTGTGTCTCCCCCAACACCCAAAGTCCTGCATTGCTCCCCTTGCTGTGCAAACAGTGGCAGTAGTGAATCCCCCACAGCTGAGTCTCTGGGCGCTCCCTCCTGTGAGAGGCTGGATGTTTGATCCCCTGCTCTGTTGGGACATGGGGAGAGGCGCCTGGAGACCTGAGTCTGCCATTGCTACAGCCATAAAATTGCAAAGCCCTAACAACAAGCCCCTCCTGCCAGAGGCCAATTAAGATTGGTTGAGGCCCTGGGTGCAGAAGAAAATATCGGGCCCCTTAAAAAAAGACAGGGAAAATAAAAATACATGTTAACCAAATTTTAAAATAAATAAAAAATATTATGTACTATTAATGTTAAAATTGCACATATAAAAGCAAACTTGGTGTCATTAAAAAAAAAGTGTAAATTTGGGGTTTTGTAGAAGTTGGGGCCCAGAGTGCGCACCTGGTGCCCCTGCCCTTAAATCCACCTCTGCCTCCTACCAATGGGGGTGTGGCCCTGCCTACATCATTACAACAGTGACGCCTAAGCAGAACTCTGCCTAAGAACCTCACAGACACAAAGCTTGTAGTATATAGCACCACCTGCTGGAAAAAGGGAAAAGTTACCTCTCAAAACTGAAAAATACATTTTTACTATTTTTTTGCTTTTTCTGTTTTCTTCTTTCCTTTTTCCTATTTGAACTTCATTATCCTTAGTTATCCAATATATATAGATATCCTTATCCTTACAACTATATATATATTAGTTGTTATATATATATTTTTGTGTGTGTGTGAGGGTTTCATTTCTGACACTTTCTCTTTTACTTCTTTTTTTCTCTCTTCCCTTTTTCCTCCTTCCTTTTTTTCTTTTCTTTTTTTCTCTCATCAGAACATCATTTTCATCAAAATTATTATATTTTGGACTTATACTTTTTGTTGTGGCATTTTGCTTGTGTTTGACCTTATTTTTTCTATCTTTTTTCAGTATTTCTCAGTTCTTGCTCCTTGTTCTCTGTAGTTTTTGTTCTACTTATTATTGTTTATAGAATTTTTATTTCTTAAGTTTTATTTTAATTTAGTTATCTATTGTTAGTGTTATTAACAATACTACTCTCAAATGCTATAAAGAAAAAAGGAATCAAATATCATGGCTACACAAGACAGAGGCGTAACTCAGATAGATGATAAAAAATCTCCAGAGAAGAATCTCAATTACATGGAAACCTTGGAGCTAAATCACAGAGATTTCAAAATTGAAGTTCTGAAAATATTCAATAAGATACAAGAAAACACTGAAAAGCAATTTAGTGAGCTCAAAAAAACAATTTAATGATCAAAAAGAGTACTTCACCAAGAAAATTGAAACTATAAAAAAAGAACCAAACAGAGATGAAAAACTCAATACATGAACTGAAAAATGAGGTAACAAGCTTAGCTAGTAGAACAAGCCGTATAGAGGAGAGAATTGGTGACATTGAAGACAGGCAACTAAAGATACTACAGAGAGAAAAAGAGAGAGACTCATGAATTTAAAAAAATGAGAAAGCCCTACAAGAATTGCCTGACTCCATCAGAAAGAGCAATCTAAGAATAATGGCTATATCAGAAGAAGAGGAGAGGGAAAAAGAAATGGAGAACATATTCAAACAAATAATTGATGAGAACTTCCCAAGTCTGTGGAAAGATTTAGAGCCTCAAATCCAAGAAGCAAACAGAATACCGAGTTACCTCAACCCAAACAGACCTACTCCAAGGCACATAGTAATGAAATGATCACAAATCAATGACAAAGAAAAAAATTCTCAAGGCAGCTAGGGAAAAGAAGACTATAACATATAAAGGAAGGTCCATTAGGCTATCATTAGATTTCTCAGCAGAAACTCTATAAGCCAGAAGAGAGTGGACTCTAACATTTAAAGTACTGAAAGAGAAGAATTACCAGCCCAAAATACTCTATCCATCAAAGTTATCCTTCAAATATGAAGGGGGAATAAAAACATTTACAGACATAGAGAAGCTGAGGGAATTTATCACTAGAAAACCCCCACTTTAGGAAATACTAAAGGGGGTTATCCAACCGATACAAAGAACAAAACAAAACAAAACTACAAGTAAAAGCTCCAACAAGACCACAATAAAAATAAGGATAATCTGTGACAACAAGAACACAAAAGGGGAGAGGACAAAGATCAGAAGTAGCAAAGGAGGATAGAATGCAGAAGCACTCATGAAATAATGGACTCTAATGAATATGATAACTTTTCTTTTAATAACCTAATGGTAACCTCCCCTGAAAATGCCACTACTGAAACACATAGCTTAAAAAAAAAAAAGAAACAGAGGAAAAAAGTATGGAATACCACCAAACAAAATCAAATGTCAGAAAAATGAAAGAGAAGAACCAAACAAGACACAGAGCTATCAGAAAGCAATATATAAAATGGCAATAGGAAATCCTAAAGTGTCAATAATTACATTAAATATAAATGGATTGAACTCACCAATAAAGAGTCTCAGAGTAGCAAATTGGATCAAAAAGCAAAACCCACCTACATGCTGCCTTCAAGAGACACATCTAAGCTACAAGGATAAAAATAGATTCAAAGTGAAAGATTGCAAGCCCTGGCCGGTTGGCTCAGTGGTAGAGCGTCGGCCTGGCGTGCAGGAGTCCTGGGTTCAATTCCCAGCCAGGGCACACAGGAGAAGCACCCATCTGCTTCTCCACCCCTCCCCCTCTCCTTCCTCTCTGTTTCTCTCTTCCCCTCCCGCAGCCAAGGCTCCATTGGAGCAAAGATGGCCCAGGTGCTGGGGATGGCTCCTTGGCCTCTGCCCCAGGCGCTAGAGTGGCTCTGGTTGTGACAGAGCGATGCCCTGGAGGGGCAGAGCATCGCCCCCTGGTGGGCATGCCGGGTGGATCCCGGTCGGGCGCATGCGGGAGTCTGTCTGACTGTCTCTCCCCATTTCCAGCTTCAGAAAAATAAAAATAAAAAAAAAAAAAAAAAAAAAAAAGACTGCAAAATGATTCTCCAAGCAAATAATATCCAAAGAAAAGCAGGTATAGCCATACTCATATCTGACAATGAAGACTACAAGATAACAAAGGTAACCAGAGACAAAGATGGTAATTTCATAATGATAGAGGGGACATTGTATCAAGAAGACTTCTTAATATATATGCACCAAACCAGGAAGCACCAAAATATATAAGACATCTACTAACTGATCTAAAAATAGAAAGCAACAAAAATACAATCATACTTAGAGATCTCAATACACTGTTGATGGCTCTAGATCGTTCATCTAAACAGAAAATCAATAAAGATATATGGGCCTTAAATGAAACACTAGAACAAATAGATATAATAGACATTTATAAAACATTTCATACCAGAATGTCAGAGTATACATTTTTCTCCAGTGTACATGGAACATTCTCGAGAATAGACCATATGTTGGGCCACAAAGCTAACATCAACAAATTCAGAAAGGTTGAAATTATACCAAGCATATTCTCTGACCATAAGGCTTTGAAACTAGAATTCAACTGCAAAAAAGAAGAACAAACCCACAAATATGTAGATATTAAACAACATACTTCTAAAAAATAACTGGGTCAAAGAAGAAATAAAAGCAGAGATCAAAAGATATATATAGAGGCCCTGGCCAGTTGGCTCAATGGTAGAGCGTCAGCCTGGCGTACAAGAGTCCTGGGTTTGATTCCTGGCCAGGGCACACAGGAGAAGTGCCCATCTGCTTCTCCACCCCTCCCTCTCTCCTTCCTCTCTGTCTCTTCCTTCCCCTCCCGCAGCCAAGGCTCCATTGGAGCAAAGTTGGCCCGGGCGCTGAGGATGGCTCTATTGCTTCTGCCTCAGGTGCTAGAATGGCTCTGGTGGCAACAGAGCGACGCCCCAGATGGGCAGAGCATCGCCCCCTGGTGGGCATGCCGGGTGGATCCCGGTCGGGCGCATGCAGGAGTCTGTCTGACTGCCTCCTGGTTTCCAACTTCAGAAAAATACAAAAAAAAAAAAAAAGATATGTATAGACAAATGAAAATTACAACACAAAATATCAGAATCTCTGTGATGCAGCAAAAGCAGTAGTAAGAGGGAAGTTCAGGCCCTGGCTGGTAGGCTCAGCAGTAGTGTGTCGGCTCAATGTGTGGAAGTCTTGGGTTCTATTCCTGGCCAGGGCACACAGGAGAAGTGCCCATCTGCTTCTCCACCTCTCCCCCCTCTCTTTTTTCTCTACCTCTCTCTTCCCCTTCCATAGCCAAGGCTCCATGGGAGCAAAGTTGGCCTGGGCACTGAGGATGGCTTCATGGCCTCCGCCTTAGGCGCTAGAATGGCTCCAGTTGCAACGGAGCAACACCCAGATAGGCAGATCATTGCCTCCTGGTGGACATGCAGGGTGAATCCTGATCAGGTGCATGTGGGAGTCTGTCTGTCTGCCGCCCCCCACTTCTCACTGCAGAAAAATACAAAAAAAGAAAGAAAGAAAGAGAACCCAGGTAAACAACTTAACATCACATCTTAAGGAACTAGAAAAAGAAGAATAAAGGCAACCCAAAACCAGCAGAGGAAAGGAAATAATAAAAATTATAGCAGTAATAAATGAAATAGAACACAGAAAAACTATAGAAAAAATTAATACAACAAAAAGCTGGTTCTCTGAAAAGATCAATAAAATTGACAAACCCTTGGCAAGACTCACTAAGGAAAAAGAGAAAGGACTCATATAAACAAAATCTGAAATAATAGAGGAGAAATTAGCACAGATATCATAGATATACAAAGAATCATTGTAGAATACTATGAAAAACTATATGCTACCAAATTCAACAATCTAGAAGAAATGGGTAAATTCCTAGAACTATAAAATCTTCCTACCCTGAATCACAAAGAGGTAGGAAGCCTAAAAAGACCCATAAGCAGGGAAGAAATAGAAACAACCATGAAAAATCTCCCTCAAAATAAAAGTCAGGGCCAGATGGCTACACTAGTGAATTCTACCAAACATTCAAAGAAGATTTGGTTCCTATCCTTCTCAAAGTCTTCCAAAAAATTGAAGAAGGAAGCAATATTTCCAAACACATTTTATGAGGCCAACATAACCCTCAAACCAAAACCTGTCAAGGACAACTCAAAAAAATAAAACTACAGACCAATATCTCTAATGAATACATATGCAAAAATCCTAAACAAAATACTAGCAAATCAAATACAACACCACATTAAAAAAATAACACATCACGATCAAGAGGAATTCATCCCAGAAACACAAAGATGGTTCAACATACGTAAAATGATTAACATAATACACCATATCAACAAAACAAAAAACAAAAACCATATCCTATCAATAGATGCAGAATAAGCATTCGATAAAATATAGCATCCTTTTATGTTTAAAACACTTAATAAAATGGGTATAGAAGGAAAATACCTCAACATAATAAAGGCCATTTATGACAAACCATCAGCTAACATCATACTAAATGGTAAAAAAACTGAAAACTTTTCCTCTAAAATCAGGAACAAATCAAGGCTGCTCCATCTTTTTACTCCTATTCAACATAGTGCTGGAAGTTCTAGCCAGAGCAATCAGACAAGAGGAAGAAATAAAAGGCATTCATATTGGGAAAGAAGAAGTAAAGGTTTTACTTTTTGCAGATGACATGATTCTGTATATAGAAAACCCCAAAGACTCTAGAAAAAGACGATTAGAAACAATAAACCAATACAGTAAGGTTGCAGGATACAAAATTAATATACAGAAATCTATTGCTTTCATATACACCAACAATGAAATTTCGTAAAATGAACTAAAAAAAATGATCCCTTTTACAGTTGCAACAACAAAAAAATACCTAAGAATAAACATAACAAAGAATGTAAAGTATCTATATACTGAAAACTACAAAACATTATTAAAAGAAATAGAAAAATATCCCATGTTCTTGGATAGGAAGAATAAATATAGTTAAAATAGCCATATTACCCAAAGCAATATATAAATTTAATGCAATTCCTATCAAAATTTCAATGTCACTTTTTAAAGAAATGGAACAAAAAATTATCAGGTTTGTATGGAACCATAAAGACCCCTGAATAACCAAAGTAATCCTGAGAAGAAAAAACGAAGCTGAAGGCATTACAATACCTGACTTCAAACTATACTACAGAGCCATGATAATCAAAACAGTGTGGTATTGGCAGAAAAATAGACACATAGACCAATGGAACAGAATCGAGAGCCCAGAAATGAAACCACACATATATGGGCAAATCATCGTTGATAAAGGAGACAAAAACATACATAGAGAAAAGAAAGCCTCTTCAATAAGAGATGCTGGGAAAATTGAAAAGCCACATGCAAAAGAATAAAACTTGTCTACAGTTTGTTTCCTTGCACAAAAATTAATTCAAAATGAATCAAAGACCTAAATATAAGACCTGAAACAATAAATTGCATAGAGAAAACATAGGTACTAAACTCATGGACCTTGGCCATAGAGAACATTTTATGAATTTGACCCCAAAGGCAAGGAAAGTAAAGGCAAAGATAAATGAATAAGACTATATCAAACTAAGAAGCTTCTGCACAGCAAAAGAAACTGACAATAAACAAACACACAGCCAACTAAATGGGAGATGATATTTGCAAACAACAGCTCAGATAAGGGGTTAATATCCAAGATATATAAAGAACTCACAAAACTCAACAACAAACAATCTAATAAAAATAATGGGGAGGCCCTGGCCAGTTGGCGCAGCGGTAGAGCATTGGCCTGGTGTGCGGGGGACCTGGGTTCGATTCCCGGCCAGGGCACATAGGAGAAGCGCCCATTTGCTTCTCCACTCCCACCCCCTTCCTTCCTCTCTGTCTCTCTCTTCCCCTCCTGCAGCCAAGGCTCCATTGGAGCAAAGATGGCCCAGGCACTGGGGATGGCTCCTTGGCCTCTGTCCCAGGCGCTAGAGTGGCTCTGGTTGCGGCAGAGCGACGCCCGGGAGGGGCAGAGCATCGCCCCCTGGTGGGCAGAGCGTCGCCCCTGGTGGGCGTGCCGGGTGGATCCCGGTCGGAGGCATGCGGGAGTCTGTCTAACTGTCTCTCCCCGTTTCCAACTTCAGAAAAATACAAAAAAAAAAAAAAAAAAAAAAAATGGGGAAAGGACATGAACAGACATCTCTCCCAAAAAGAAATACAAATTGCCAATAGATATATGAAAAGATGCTCATCTTCACTAGCTATTAGAGAAATGCAAATCAAAACTACGATGAGATACTAGCTTACATCTGTTAGATTGGTTATTATCAACAAGACAGGTAATAAGTGTTGGAGAGGCTGTGGAGAAAAAGGAACCCTCATCCACTGTTGGTGGGAATGTAAATTAGTACAACTACTATGGAAGAAAGCTGATGGTTCCTCAAAACATTAAGAATAGAGCTACCATATGACCCAGAAATTTCTCTACTGGGTAAATAACCCCAAAACTCAAAAACATTGGTATGTAAAGACACATGCACTCCTATGTTCATTGCAGCCTTATTCACAGTGGCCAAGACATGGAAACAACCAAAGTGCCCTTCAATAGAGGATTGGATAAAGATGTGGTACATATATACTATGGAATACTAGTCAGCCATAAGAAATGATGATATAGTATTATTTACAACAACATCGATGGACCTTGATAATATTATACTGAGTGAAATAAGTAAATCAGAAAAAGCTTTCTGTGTGTATATGTGGTAATTAAAAAATCACAAGATTTTTAAAAACATCAGTTCTTCAGCTTTACTGAAGTATAACTGACATATAAGCTTGTAAGACATTTAATGTGTACATTGTGATGATCTGATATACATATATAAAAATGTTCTAAAATTGATTGTGATGATGGAAGCAGAACTCTGTGAATATACTAAACACCATCAATTTATACACTTTGGAAAGGTCAAATGTATGATATGTGAATATATCTCAATAAAGCTGTTAAGAAAAACCATCTGACAATACCAAGCATTAAGGAGTGTATAGAATTCTCAGGCATTCTTGGTGGGAGTGCAACCACTTAGGAAAGGCATTTGGTAATATTTAGTAGTTGAGGACATACATCTCTATAACTTAGCAATTTAACTCCTGAGTACACCCCTGGGAAACTTGTGTATATATTTACCAGGATCCATCTACTTATAATAACTCCAAACTGGCAACGGCCCAAATGCCTTTCATCAAGAGAATGCACAATTAAATTTTGGTATAGTCATATAATGGAATACCATCAAGAAAGAAAATAAATGACCTAGACCTGTTCTCAGTAAACATGGATGAATCCTAAAAACTTGATGTTCAGGGAAAGAAACAGATACACAAAAAATACAGACAGTCCATGTGCATAAAAATTCAAAACCAGACCAGAGCAAAGTTTAGCATTTAAGGGAATAACCATAGATGATAGGACATAAAGAAATGCAAGAAAGTGATTTTCTTAAAAGTCAGGATAGCGTTTACCTTTTTCCTTGTAGAGAAGGAACACATAGGAGGTTTGGGGACCCCGGCAATGATCTTCCTTGACCTAGTATGAGCACATAATTATTCCCTTCAAGGTTATTAATTAAGCTGTTTATTTACATGTTTTTATCCTTTTCTGTATGTAATTATACACAATAAAAAAATCCAAGAAAAGTTTGAAGAAAGTGTTAGAACAAATACAGGGAATATTGTTTTAATATTTCAAACCTATTTTTAATTTACTATTTATAGGTATTTAAAATGAAGCAGGAAAAATGACATGGGCTTATGCACAATACTGCCTTTCTCACCCAGAAGTTATAGATATATTGCTTTTTAAACAAAAGAACTCATTACCTGTAGTGCCTGGAGTGGGACTACAGGCTGAGGTTCAGAAAGGGTTTAGATAAATTGATGGAAGGGAGGTCTCAAATGGTGATACATAAGATAAAATCCTAACCTTTTGAAGCGGATGTCAAAGAGGGTAATTGGATTCTCCTCAACATGTTTCTTGTGGCTGCTGTCAGATAGAAAGCTAGACTGGATCGATGGAGGGGCTGACCCAGGAAGGCAAATCTCATCTTTTCCTGTAACTACGGAAGACACAATTCTTCCCCAGAGGATCTCAGTCCATGTCAAGTGCCCAGAATGAAGGTCGCAGCTGATCAACCAGGGTTGGCCATGCAATTTCGGATTAGAGTTCATTCTTGGACCCTGTTTTCAAAGAATTTATAGTCTGATTGGGAAGACAAAAGTGACACACTAAATAGAAACTAAATTTTGAATTGTGTGGTTTTAATTATAAATTTATTAGGAGGGAAAAATTTTCAGTTGTAAGCCAAAAAAATTTACAAATCAATAAGAAAAATATAACAACCCAATAGATTAAATGGGCAAAGGACCCGAATAGGCAGTTCACAGAGAAAGAAATTCAAGCAGCAATAAGTATATGAAAAGCTGCTCACCTTTGCTCATAATTAAAGACCTGTAGATCACAGCAACAGGTTATTCCCTATTACCTATCAGATTGGCAAGTATTTACTTGTTTGAAAATAGCCAGCGTAGGTACGGGGCATAGGGAATCAAACTGGTAAGAATACAAATTAGTATTTACTATGTCCTAGATAGTATTACAGTTGATGCTTGAACAATGAACAACATGGGGTGCCCTTGCACTCAAAAGTCCAGGTAGAACATTTTTTTTATAATATTTTTATTTTTTTAATGGGGTGACATCAATAAATCAGGATACATATATTCAAAGATAACAAGTCCAGGTTATCTTGTCGTTCAATTATGTTGCATACCCATCACCCAAAGTCAGATTATCCTCTGTCACCTTCTATCTTGTTTTCTTTGTGCCCCTCCCCCTCCCCCTTTCCCTCTCCCATCCCCCCGCCCCCCCCCCCTAACCACCACACTCTTATCAATGTCTCCTAGTTTCACTTTTATGTCCCACCTACGTATGCAATAATGCAGTTCCTGGTTTTTTCTGATTTACTTATTTCGCTTCGTATCATGTTATCAAGATCCCACCACTTTGCTGTAAATGTTCCGATGTCATCATTTCTTATGGCTGAGTAGTATTCCATAGTGTATATGTGCCACATCTTCTTTATCCAGTCATCTATTGACAGGCTTTTTGGTTGTTTCCATGTCCTGGCCACTGTGAACAATGCTGCAATAAATATGGGGCTGCATGTGTCTTTACGTATCAATGTTTCTGAATTTTTGGGGTATATACCCAGTAGAGGGATTGCTGGGTCATAAGGTAGTTCTATTTTTAGTTTTTTGAGGAACCACCATACTTTCTTCCATAATGGTTGTACTACTTTACATTCCCACCAACAGTGTATGAGGAGAACATTTTTTTTTGAGAGAAGGAAGAAGGGAGAGAAAGAGAGAGAGACTGAAAAAGGGAAAGAGAGAGAGAGAGAGAAGCATCAACTTCCTTGTTCCACTTAGTTGTGCCATTTAGTTTTGCACTCACTGATTGCTTCTCGTATGTGCCCTGACTGGGGCTCAAACCAGTGACCTCAGGGTTGGACGGGTACCCTTCTGATCTAAATGGCACCCCAGGGGATGGAGCCAGCAACCTCAGGGGTTGATAATCTGTCCACTGTGCCACTGACCAGGGCTATAACTTTTGACTTCCTCAAAATTTAAGTTGTCTCCCAGTATTCAGAGGATTGGTTCCAGAACCCACAGGAGATAATCAAATCCACAGATGTTCAAGGGTCCTATATAAATGGTCTACTCAATATATACAGTAGGCCCTGTGCGTCCATGGATTACCAACCACCGGTCAAAAACAGTACAGGAATTTATTGAAAAAAGTCTGGGTTGTTCAAGAATCAACTGTATTAATTATTGAGTTAATATTTACTAATTACTAAGAAAGTTGGCAGTATCAACTAACAACAAAACAAAACAACCCTTCTCCCCTAACCCCCCCCCCAACTCTGATCCAACAATTTGAGTACTTGGAATTTAGCTCGTGAATATATCCTATTAAAAGTACGGCAATATAGATATAAGTAAGAAAGTAGTGACATTAATTGGCTCCATGAAGGAGAACTAGGTGGCTGGGGACTGTGAAGGAGGAATGGGATTATAGGAAAGGGGGAGACTTTTTACTTTATACTCTCCTTGACATTTGGATTTTGAATTGTATGACTGTGCTACTCACCTTTAAAAAATAAGCCTTAAGAGGGGGACTTCAAGATAAGATCATTACCATATTATTGTAACGAAGGACTAAACAATTCCCACCGCCCACCAATTGGGGACTGGTTAAGTAACTATACACCCCATGGAATACTATGCAGCTGTTCAACAGTGAGACAAATTCCAGAGGGATTTTTTCTTAGATAAAGATACCAAAAGAAAGTTACAAGTATGTGCACAGGGGGATTCCATGTTTGTTTGTTTTATTTAAAGATTTTATTTTTAGTGATTATTTTTAGAGAGAGGAGAGAAAGAGAGAAAGGTTGGGGGGGGGAGAAGCAAGGAGGAATTAGTGGAAACATCAACTCATAGTAGTTGCTTCTCTTCTCATATGTGCCTTGACCAGGCAAGCCTGGGGTTTCAAACTGGTGACCTCAGCATTCCAGGTGGACACTTTATTCACAAAGCCACCACAAGTCAGGCAATTCCATGTTTTATAAATGAAAAATATGTATACAGAAAATCTTGGGGGACACTATGTTGGGAAAAAAGATTTATCTTTATTTTGTAATTTCTATGTTGTTTGACTAATTTACATTTTGCTTTTTTTTGCATATGATTTTTATCTTAAACCATTTCAGTAAAGATTTTCAGGAGACCATTACTTCAGCAAACACAGTTGGTGTGATCCAGATTTTGTGCTAGGCAGAAGAGATGATTGGATGAAGAGACATAATGCCTTTGCTAAAAGAGCTTAGTCTAATTGGAGACCACAAAAATATTTATAGGTAATTATAATACAATGGTATAAGACCTACTGAGAGAGGGTGACCAACACTGTCTGGGGGTCAAGGAAGACATAGATTTTGGAGACTGTGAGAGTCTCCAGGGCAGAGGAAGGAATGCTGCCCTAAGCAGGTGAGTGATGATCAAGATCCAGCCTGAGGCCATGGCAACAGGGGCGAAGAGGAGGTGATGGGTCAGAAAACTGTTCAGTAGTAGAACTGACCCAAGTCAGGTGATTCATAGGATGTGGGTGAGTGGGGTTCCAGGGAGGGAGAGAGAGAGAGAGAGAGAGGGAGAGTTATTTCCTTGTGATTGGGTTAGGGACATCAACTGAGTTTGATACTATTTGTAGAGCAGCAGGAATTGTTATGCATACGGATTATGCTGTGTTGGGATGCAAGAAACAAACAACAGGGTCCCTTGTTCCCAGAAAGGGTTACAATCTCCTTGATAAGAAACTAATATTGGCTTTCACAGACAGTGGGTTTAAGCTGATACTTTTTTTTTACTATTCTATTGATATTTTTAAATTTTATTTATTATTATTATTATTATTATTAAATTTAATGCAGTGACATTGATAAATCAGGGTACATATGTTGAGAGAAAACATCTCCAGATTATTTTGATCTTTGATTATGCTGCATACCCCTCACCCAAAGTCAAATTGTCTTCCGCCACCTTCTATCTGATTTTCTTTGTGCCCCTCCCCTCCCCCCACCCCTCTCTCTCCTTCCTCGCCCCATCCCCCCCACCCCCCCACCCCCGTTACCATCACATTCTTGTCCGTGTCTCTGAGTCTCATTTTTATGTTCCATCTAGGTATGGATTAATATAGTTCTTAGTTTTTTCTGATTTACTTATTTCATTCCGTTTAATGTTATCAAGGTCCATCCATGTTATTGTAAATGATCGGATGTCATCATTTCTTATGGCTGAGTAGTATTCTATAGTATATATGTACCAAAGCTTTTTAATCCACTTGTCCTCTGACGGACACTTGGGTTGTTTCCAGATCTTCGCTATTGTGAATAATGCTGCCACAAACGTGGGCATTTCTCCTTTTGGAGCAGTTCTACGGTGTTCTTGGGGTATATTCCTAAAAGTGGGATAGCTGGGTCAAAAGGCAGTTTGATTTTCAATTTTTTGAGGATTCTCCATACTGTTTTCCACAGTGGCTGCACCAGTCTGCATTCCCACCAGCAGTGCAGGAGGGTTCCCTTTTCTCCACATCCTCACCAGCACTTATTCTGTGTTGTTTTGTTGATGAGTGCCATTCTGACCGGTGTGAGGTGGTATCTCATTGTGGTTTTAATTTGCATTTCTCTAATAATTAGTGATGTTGGGCATTTTTTCATATGCCTTTTGGCCATCTGTATGTCCTCTTTGGAGAAATGTCTATTCATTTCTTTTGCCCATTTTTGGATTGGATTGTTTGTCTTCCTGGTGTTGAGATTTACAAGTTCTTTATAAATTTTGGTTATTAACCCCTTATCAGATGTATTGTCAAATATGTTCTCCCATTGTGTGGTTTGTCTTTTTATTCTGTTCTTATTGTCTTTAGCTGTGAAAAAACTTTTTAGTTTGATATAGTCCCACTTGTTTATCTTGTCTTTTATTTCACTTCCCCTTGGAGATAAATCAGCAAATATATCACCGCGAGAGAGGTCAGAGAGCTTACTGCCTATGTTTTCTTCTAAGATGCTTATGGTTTCACGACTTACATTTAAGTCTTTTATCCATTTTGAGTTTATTTTTGTGAATGGTGTAAGTTGGTGGTCTAGTTTCATTTTTTTGCAGGTAGCTGTCCAACTTCCCCAACACCATTTATTAAAGAGGCTGTGTTTACTCCATTGAATTTCCTTACCTCCTTTGTCAAATATCAGTTGTCCATAGAGCTGTGGGTTTATTTCTGGGTTCTCTGTTCTGTTCCATTGATCTATATGCCTGTTCTTATGCCAGTACCAGGCTGTTTTGAGTACAATGGCCTTGTAGTATAGCTTGATATCCGGAAGTGTGATACCTCCCACTTTATTCTTCTTTTTTAAGATTGCTGAGGCTATTCATGTTCTTTTTTGGTTCCATATAAATTTTTGGAATATGTGATCTATATCTTTGAAGTATGTCATTGGTATTTTAATTGGTATTGCAT
The DNA here is from genome assembly GCF_036850765.1 of Saccopteryx bilineata. Taxonomy (NCBI): domain Eukaryota; kingdom Metazoa; phylum Chordata; class Mammalia; order Chiroptera; family Emballonuridae; genus Saccopteryx; species Saccopteryx bilineata. The sequence continues at coordinate 160,608,172 of NC_089490.1, forward strand.
TGAATTTATAGATTGCTTTGGGTAACATAGACATTTTAATGATGTTTATTCTTCCTAACCATAAGCACGGTATATGCTTCCACTTGTTTGTATCTTTCTTAATTTCTTTTATCAATGTTTTATAATTTTCCGAGTACAAGTCTTTAGTCTCCTTGGTTAAATTTACTCCTAGGTACTTTATTTTTTTGGTTGTAATAGTGAAGGGGATTGTTTTCTTAATTTCTCTTTCTGACTGTTCATTGTTGGTGTATAAAAATGCCTCTGATTTTTGAGTATTAATTTTATATCCTGCCACTTTGCTGAATTTATTTATCACATATAATCTTCCAAAAATCAATCTGGAAGAATCAGAAAACCTAAAGAGACCAATTATACCAAATGAGATTGAAACAGTTATCAAAAAACTCCCAACAAAGAAAAGGTCAGGGCCTGATGGCTTCACAAGTGAATTCTACCAAATATTCAAAGAAGAACTAACTCCTATCCTCCTCAAGCTATTTCAAAAAATTCAAGAGGAAGGAAGACTTCCAAGCTCCTTTTATGAGGTGAACATAATTCTGATTCCAAAACTAGGCAAAGACAACACAAGGAAAGAAAATTATAGGCCAATATCCCTAATGAATATAGATGCTAAAATCCTCAACCAAATATTAGCAAACCGATCCAACAATATATGGAAAAAATCATACACCATGATCAAGTGGGATTTATTCAGGGGAGGCAAGGCTGATACAATATTCGCAAATCAATAATGTGATTCATCACATAAACAAAAGGAAGGAGAAAAACCACCTGATAATTTCAATAGATGCAAAAAAAGCATTTGATAAAATCCAGCACCTGTTTATGATCAAAATTCTCAGCAAAGTGGGAATACAGGGAACATACCTCAACATGATAAAGGCCATCTATGAGAAACCCACAGCCAACATCATACTCAATGGGCAAAAATTAAAAGCAATCCCGTTAAGATCAGGAACAAGGCAAGGGTGCCCCCTTTCACCACTCTTATTCAACATATTTTTGGAAGTCTTAGCCACAGCAATCAGACAAGAAGAAGAAATAAAAGGCATTCAAATTGGAAAAGAAGAAGTAAAACTATCATTATTTGCAGATGATATGATATTGTATATAGAAAATCCTAAAGTCTCAGTCAAAAAACTAAGCTGACACTTTAATTCCACTAAAACACGCCCTTTTACTGACAACCGGTTAACCTCGCCCATGCAGCATGCACTAAAAAACACCACCACACACCTTTCTTTACCATGCAGCTTTGCTGCGGTGGCCACACTAGGAAAACAACCCGGGTGCAGACGTAAGAAAGAAGCCCAGAGTTTCCATGCCTGTGGTAAGGGGCTAACGCCAAGAATATTCAGTAGGAAGTGAAAAGAGAGACATTTCTGGAAGAGAAATGAATTCTCTTTCAGAATTAAGAGAAAGGCTTAAAAACAAAAACTCCTAAAGTAGAAATAAAGGGTCATGAAAAAAAAAACAATGAGACTCTATTAGGGGATGTTGATGATGGGGTGGCTGTGTATGTGAGCGTGCAGGGGGTCAATGGGAGAACTCTGTCCCTTCTGTACCGTTTGACTGTGAACCTGACACTGCTATAAAAAATAAAGTTTATTAAAAAAAAAGTGAGAAGGAAAATATAGGGGCTGGCAGCGACCTTTTCTCTTCCTAAAATGTCTCTTCAGAGAAAGAAGCATCTATTGATGAGCTGTAATTCACTCCTCCACTTGACATTTGGAGCCGGTTTGAGAAATCCTGCCACGATGTGTTTGGGGGCTGTGAGCTTCAGCTTGCCTCATCCCAGATGGCTGAAAGGGGGTGGCTTTCTTTCCTGTGTCTTCTGTACTGAAGATTTCCTTTCGAATGAAGATCCCTCAGCCTCATAAGAACATGAGAGGAAAAGTGAGCTTTCCTGGACCCAGAGGACATGAAGCCCAATGGAGCTTTTCTGGTGACCTGTGCCTCCATTGCTCTGTCACATCTTCAGAGCTCTGTTGACACATGTGCATGTAAATACATTAGCATGTCCATCTTAGCAGATGTCCATTTGGCAAGAGCAAGTCCATGTGCCAAAGTGTGGTCTGACCCATATGACCTTGCCTTCCCCTGAAATAGAAAGCCAGTTATTGTGTGAAACCAAGCAATGTGCTTTTCTCACAAAGTCAACTGTTGACCTATAGGCAGTCATTGTTACATGCAGAGAGGGCCAGCAGGAGGAGCGGAGGGGGTCAGAGAGTCAGTTTAGTTTATCAATAGTGATGGCGACCGTGCTTCATTTCAAAATCTTTCTGGATTGTTGACCTATTTTAACAAGGTTTGCAATGTTACTTTATCTGTTAGGAGCTACAGTCCCCCTGTTTGAGACCTATAAGTTTTAAAGAGCCTACAAAAATGTTTGAAACATAGAAAAATATGTATCTTTCAAAGAATTTTTAAAAAGAAGGAAAAAATGAACTAACAGATTTTAAAAAGATTTTATTTCTTGATTTTAGAAAGAGGAGAAGGAGAGAGAGAAGGGGAGCGGAGAAGGAGCATCAACTCATAGTAGTACTTGTTTCTCATATGTGCCTTGACCAGGCAAGCCCAGGGTTCAAACTGGCAACTTCAGCGTTCTAGGTCTATGCTCTATCCACTGCGCCACCACAGGCCAGGCAAAACGAACAGCTCTTGAACTAAATGTTCACAAAACATAATTTTACATCAATTTAATGTTATTATTTTTTTTCATAAAATTTCACTATATTTAAAAACTGTCTGTAGGTTTGGTTTTCTTCACAAAAATTCTGGCATATGCTAAATGATTGGTGAGAAGTCAGAGCCAAAGTAAATGCATTTTTCAGAGCTAAATTTCAAAATTAATTTATACAAATTCTTTCCATTTTTTTCAACGGCTAAACATTGACATTTAATGTGAACTGCAGGTACATTTCACAATTTTGGTATGACGTAGGGCAAAGATGTAAGGATAGAGAGGTGATATGCAATCTTACAATGACAGTGCACACAAACATTTACCTGCAAGGGTGTTTATCACGGTGTGGTTTATAACAGCAAATAATTTCAAATGACCTAAATTGCCACCGACTGAGGACTAGGTTAACTAATGATGATAATGCACAATGGATACTAGCTGACCAGTGAAAACAAAGGAGAAGAGTTAATGTTCTAGAAAGATGTTTACAATGCATTAAAATATAATAAAACAGTTGGTACAATATGATTACTCTATCTGTAAAGGAAAAACTATTCTTAGAAAAAAGACTGGCAGGATGTATACCCGCACAGTGATGACTAACGGTTATCTCTGAATGGTAGATTTACAAGTGAGCTAAATTCCTTCTCTTTTTAAAAGTTCTCTATATTTTCTACTAAGAACACCAAATGTCTCTGGAAATCAGACAGATAAAATTAATAAAGATGGGTAATCCTTTAGATTTGATGACTCTTTTTCTGATAATTAATGTATTCTAACCACAGAAGCCTATGGAAAGGAATGGATTGAGTGCAAACTGCTGGTATTTGCCTCTCCCATGCCTGAGGTTGAACCCCATGGAAACATCACTTATATGTAGATTTTTGACTAAAAAACGGCTATTAGCGCTTAAGTCACAACCAGGAGTCAGATAAGCCATTTAAAAATTAAGTTAAATTTTTCAGTCTTTCACTGTCTTCTTTTTATACTTAGGATAAGAGCTTAAAACTTTATCTCAGCCAGCTTCTTCTCCCCAGCTCTATCCGTATCTCCAGGGTCATCTTCAGCTACTCACACTCCAATATGAAACTCTGCAGTCACGGGAAGATGCTTCTACTCCACGGTGAGGGAAAAAGCAAATTATAGGACACCTTGTGTAGCTTATTTCCATCCATGTAATTTTTTTTTAATTTTATTATTTATTTATTTATTTTTTAGTGAAGGAGATACACACACACACACACACACACGAAGGGAGAGAGATGAGAAGCATCAACTTGATGTTGCAGCACTTCAGTTGTTCATTGATTGCTTTCTCATATATGCCTTGACTGGGGGGGCACCAGCTGAGCCAGTGACCCCTTGCTCAAGTCATCAACCTTGGGTTCAAGCTAGTGACCATGGGGTCATGTCAATGATCCCAATCACTTAAGCTGGGGACCCCACGCTCAAGCTGGTGAGCCTGTGCTCAAGCCAGCGACTTTGGGGTTTTGAACCTGGGTCCTCAGCATCCTAGGCTGACACTCTACCTCCTGCACCACTACCTAGGTAGGCATATCCGTGTAAAATTGAATATATTTATTTTAGTCTGTTTACATGCACCAAACTTTCTGGAAAGATAAACTCAAAATGTCAACAGTGGTTACCCCTGAATGATGTCATTTGAGTAACTTAAAAACTATGTGCTTTTGCACTGGTTGGTGGCGCAGTGGATAGAGCATTGTCCTGGAACACCAAGGTCATGGATTAGATCCTGAGGGCCCCAGCTTGACAGGGCACCAGTTCCAGCCCTGGTTGGGGCACATATGAGAAGCAGTCAATGGCACAACTAAATGAAACAACAGTTGTTCCACCTCCCTTCTTCTCTCAAAACAAACAAACAAACAAACAAGCAAACAAAACAAACACCAAAAAATCCCACAACTATGTGGTTTCAAATTCCTATAGATCTAAAGTGTCATTTAAAAAAAATTGTAACTCTTACTTTATTTAACTCATTCTTGTTTATGCTAACAGCTTTGCTAAAAAATAAAATTAAATAAAGATCTCAAAAATTAGTTTTAAAGAAGGAAATGGCTGGAAATTATTCTGGGGTAGTGGGATAAAGCGGGGCTGGTTTCACCCCATGGTCATGTGTGTTTGGTCTCAAGGCTGAAGGGACCTGTCAAGTGTTATGAGAGGGCAGATATTTGTTGACTTGTCTTCAGGCTTAAGGCTCAGGATGTCAACAGTGCTGAGGCCACTGTTCTTCCACTGAAGGCACAGGCTCATCCTCCCTCAGGCAAGAATCCCGTCTATACCCAAGGGGCCCACCACCTTGGAAGAGGATACTAATTTGTAGGCAAAGCACATAAAAGAAGAAAACCACCTTGTGAGAACTGACCATGCAACATTCAATTTCAAGGGTTGTGGGAGGTGCTGTAGAGAGCTGGTTAACTAGAAGGTTCTTGGGTCAAAGAGGCTTCTACTCCAAGCCTGCCCTTACCACTCACTAGTTGTTGGACCTTCTTAACATTCTGGACTTGTTACACTGTATCAGCAAAGGACTCGTTCATTGCTTCAGCTGCTGAAATATGGTCAGCACACTGTCTCCAGCTGCCAACCCCTTTGAGGTCTTCCTCAGATGCAGAGCCACCTCGTCCAAAGTTCGCCCTTCTGAGAGATCTCACGACTGATTGAGAGGGAGTATAAAAACCTGGTCATCTGGACCCAATTTGAGATAACTCTAAAGAACCGTTCTAGTGCCAGGGTTTGCCATGTTTGGCTGAGGCCATTGGTGAGCTGCATCAGAGCTCCGCTTCTCCTTCTGCCTACTCCCATTCCCATCCCTTTTGATCGATGGGTGCGAATCTCAATAAATGTGCTGCCCAATAACTCCAGAGTCTGCATCTTCAGAAGCCCAATCCAGGACAATTAAGTCACTCAATTACTCTGAGCCTACATTTCTTTTTATTAATTTAATTTCATTTTTATTTTATTATCTTTTTTTTTTTTTAATTTGAGGAGGGGAGATAGAGAGACAGATTCCTGCATGTGCCCTGGCTGGGATCCACCTGGCAACCCCCCTCTGAGGCTGTTGCTTTGCCCATCTGGGGCCATGCTTGCAACAGAGCTGTTTTAACACCTGGGGTGGAGGCTCCACAGAGCCATCCTCAGTGCCCAGGGTCAAGGCGCTCGACTCAATTGAGCCATGGTGGCGGGAGAGAAAGAGTCTATGCATGACTATTCACCATCATGACTAACAGTTTATCAGATAAGTTAGTTATAAAAAGAGAAGGGTTTTGAAGACACAGACACAGGGACTTAGGGTGACATACACTGATGGGGTATAAGGAGGTTTGGAGCAAGGGGTGCTGCCAAATGAGGGAAGCTTACAGGAGGCGCATCCTCACAATAAGTCAGTCAGGACGCATCTGGTTTACTAAGGAGTCTCTTACAAGTTTGGTCAGCACAAGGCAGTCCCCTAGGGCCTGGCCACGTTTGAGCAAACTAGCCACGTTGAGGTCATGGCCTGCAAAGCTGAGAGGAGGAGCTGGAGCTGCAGTGTCTTCAGGAAGATTGACGTGTCCTAGACATATATGAAGATATTATTTAGCTCACACACTTTAACAAGGGAGAGAGACAAAGTGGACTGTGTTGTTAGGGGAGCATATGCCCTCCCCACTGTCACTGCTGTCTTCTGCTGACCTCCACTCGCCCCGCACCTTCCCTGGGCTTCAGCGTCTGGCTAGTGGCCCTTCCCCACCCCCAGGCCTGCCATCACACTGCACATGTGGTGCTCAATTTTGAGCAGCAGAGTGATCAATGACTTTATAGTGACTGGGACTTTGTGTTCCCTGTGTTGTTTTTGTATCTGCCTTGGCTGCGTTTTCCTCTAGAAATCTGTGTCCTGGGTATAGATTTGGCTTTGGGAGAGCTGTCCATCTGGATTTGTTTGATTGTAAAGTGCTGTCTTGTATTTAAAGCTATAGTTGTCCGTGACGAAGAGCAGACCTGTGGCTGTGGTTTTCTAGTCCCGAGATCGCACCAAGCCTCTGCGGCTCAGCCGCACACAGGAGGGGCGCGTTCTGTAAAGTCATCTGGTGTTCCAAGACACCCGATTTGTCCCCAGGCTCTGGCAAGTGAAGCTGGGAGCAGCCGTGAGCTGCCAATATCTTCACACAGTGACTATAAATTTTAAAAACCTTACTTTGAAGATATTATTTAGCTAGCACATAATTTTTCTAATGGTTTATTGACACTTAAAAATAATGTTTACAATACTTCAAGTCTGGACTGGTGTGCATTGATGGTCTACCATCTGGCATCATTAGGGAATAAAGTAATTTTCTCTCTCTCTAAAAAAAGATAATCCCATACATAGAAACATTATATTCAAGGTAAATCTTTCTACTATATAATACATATTTTTTCCCACTTTCCCCCCTAAAATTTCTATCATTATTGAATACTAACTATCTGCCAGCTCTTTATGTACATTATTGCATTCAGCTGTTAAGAGCCCCGCAAAACAGGTATTATCACCATTTAGCCAGTAAGAAAAACGTAAGCTCAGAGGACTTATGTAACTTGGCTAAAATCACATGTTGGGTGAGTGCCAGGGTGGAAATTTGAAACCAATTTTGTCCAGCTCCAAAGCCCATGTTATTGCTACTACATTGTGATAACTCTCCTACCTTTTGCAAATTAGAGATTATCAAGCATACTTTTAAACCCTTCCCTGATGTGTCAGAGACAAAACTGTAAACATGAGCGATAACACAGTGTTGAGGCACAGATCTGGTTGAGGCCCTTGGTGGAAGTCACAGAAACCCAGTGGCACTAGCTTAAGCCAAGAAAGAATTTCTGAGAAGACACGGTGTGCATTGCATGATGGGAGGGGAAGATGCAGCCAGGTCTCAGGAAAACACCGGAATTGAGACAAACCCATCAGATCTTCTCTATTTCTTATCTTTGCTCTACTCTGTGCATCTGTTTTTATTTTCTTCTTTCTCTTCCTGCAGACCAGTCTGAAGGCAGGCAAGCCTGGGTTGGTGCCATTGTTCTATGACATCATCAAAGACGAAGATACCACAAAGCTCCCAGCCTTTTTTCTTTTGCTTTTGTTCTCATTATCAGGAGATAGCTGCCCTGTCTCTAGACATCAGGTTATTATTCCAGGCTAGAATATAAGAAAGATGAAGAGCAACAGGGTCTTTGCCTTTTATTCAGGGGGTGTCCCAGCGAACAGTCACAGAGCATATAAGCCATCAGGAAATAAAAACATCAGACAGTTAATCACACAGTTGAAAACTGCTGATAAGAAGGTGGAATAGTACCCAAGAAAGATGAGTGCTTTATGTGTGAAAGACAGTTAGTTGTCAGAACAGTCATATGGCTTTATTTATAATACAGGTTTCTCCCGCTATCTGAAAGGAAAGAGTTCCTGTGAAAAGTTTTGTAAGCAGAAATGGCATAAAGCAAAGGAGCAATTACCATATTTCCCCATGTATAAGACACTCTCATGTACAAGGTACACCTTAATTTGGGGGCCCGGAATTTGAAAAAAAATGTATTACCTAAAGTTATTGAACTCAAGTTTTATTCATCATAAAATTCATACAACTCCTCATCAGTGTCAAAACTCCCATCCATTAGCTTGTCCTCATCTATGTCTAATGATGAATCACTGTCTTCATATATTGCCTTGTTCTCAGTTCCACCTATGGCATTTGAAATGCCACAACCATTGTATAAGACACACCCAGTTTTTAGACACCAAATTTTTCGAAAAAGGGTACGGTCTTATACAGGGGGAAATATGATATCATTATTAATTTATAAGAACATTTTTTTTTAGTGTTCCCAGACCCCCAGCATAACCTACCAAATCATACCAAATAGTGTGTTGATCCTAAAACCTCACTAACATATATACAAGCAGGAATGCACAAAATAAATCGAGATCAAGCACAGATGCTCCCAGACACCGTTCAAAGCTGTGGGGCTTGGTGCTGAGATGCTGAGTGCAGTTTCTGGGGAAGGAGCTCAGCGGGGTCACTCCTGCTGCTCTGTAACAGCTGCAACATAAATGTTGAATGCTATTTTTGCTTGTTATCTTTTTTCTTTTGTCATCTTTTTTGGTAAGAGCAAAAACCCTTTCTGGATTTGTTTTGGATGGCAAAAGCAGATCCTAATAGATCCTTCATAAGGACAAAGTGGCATAATGCAAACTCGAAAACTGGGGGTTATCTGTAGCCCCAAACTGCAAATAACCAAAGTGTGTACCAACAGAAGAATGGGCAGGTAAATTGTCATATATCCATACATCGGGAGACAACTTAGCGCCCACCCAAAAATAAAACAAAAAAACCCCTCAAGTAGCTGCTATACATGACAACGTGGGTCAATCTCACAGGCATAAGTTTGCACGGAAGAAGCCAAACACAGAAGAGTACATACTGCATTCCATGTATATGAAGTTCAAGAAGAAGCAATGAAAGTCAGAACAGTCGTTACCTCTGGAGGGGGTTATTGATTGAAAGGAGCCCTGCAGAGCCTTCCGGAGTGCTGGGAATGGTCTGTACCTTGATCCGAATGCAGGTGTGCACATATGTAAATTTGTTTAAACATACAACTTACTGGGTACTATTTATGTCACACTTGAATTTTTAAAGAGCTAAGGGGTTGTGGCACCTAAAAGGGAATTTTAAAACTTTCCCAAAACAAGCAATTAAATAAACAATCTAGGAAATGTGTAATTGGACTTGATGTTTTCACTGTTAGCTACTGACATTATTGCACAGTGGTTCTCAATCATGGCTGTGTATCAGCATCACTTGGCTTTTATTTTAAATTTGTTAATTTTAGCCCTGGCCAGACAACTTGGTTGGTTAGAGTGTTGTCTTGAAGCACAGAGGTTACCAGTTCAATCCCCAGTCAGGGCACATACAGGAGCAGATCCACATTTCTCTCTCTCTCTCTTTCTCCCTTCCTCTCTTGCTAAAATAATAAATAAAAAAATTTAAAATTTATTAATTTTAATTTGACTTTTGATATAGGTAAACTATTTACCTGGTTTAATATCCAGAAGAATTAAAAATGTACAGTGAACAGGTGCCCTCTGAACCCAACCCCCACCCACCCAGAACCACTGTCTCTAGAGTCTTAAAAAAATCCTTCCAGCTTGACCAGGTGGTGGCGCAGTGGATAGAGCATCGGACTGGGATGTGGAGGACCCAGGTTCAAGACCCCGAGGTCACCAGCTTGAGCACAGGCTCATCTGGTTTGAGCAAAGCTCACCAGCTTGGACCCAAGGTCGCTGGCTCGAGCAAGGGATTACTCGGTCTGCTGAAGGCCCACAGTCAAGGCACATATGAGACAGCAATCAATGAACAACTAAGGTGTTGCAATGAAAAACTGATGATTGATGCTTCTCATCTCTCTCCATTCCTGTCTGTCTGTCCCTATCTATACCTCTCTCTGACTCTGTCTCTGTCTCTGTAAAAAAATAAAATGAAATGAAATAAAAAAAATCCTTCCAGAGATATCTTATGCATATATATAAATGTAGACAAATGTATATTTTCATTCCCTACACAAATGATAGCATACTGATTTAAACCAACTTTATTCATATTATGCTCTATCTTGGAGCTTTTTCCTTGTTAGTGCATAAACAGCTTTTGTTTTGTTTTGTTCTTTCAAGTAAGAGGAGGGGAGATAGTGAGACAGACTCCTGCATGCACCCGGTCCAGGATCCACCTGGCAACCCCAGTCTGGGACCGATGCTCGAATCAACCAAGCTATTTTTAGCACCTGAAGCTGATGTGCTTGGACCAACTGAGCCATCCTCAGCTCTGGGCGGAAGTTCAAACTAATTGAGTCACTGGCTGTAGGAGGGGAAGAGGGAGAAAAGAGGGGAAGGAAGGGAAGAGAAGCAGATTGTTGCTTTTCTTGTGTGCCCTGATGGGAGATTGAACCTGGATGTCCATACATGCGGTTAATACATTATCCACTGACCAAAACAGCCAGGGCCATAGTCTTTTCTTTTCTTTTTTTTTCTGAAGCTGGAAACGGGGAGAGACAGTCAGACAGACTCCCGCATGCGCCTGACCGGGATCCACCCGCACGCCCACCAGGGGGCGACACTCTGCCCACCAGAAGGCGATGCTCTGCCCCTCTGGGGGCGTCACTCTGTTGTGACCAGAGTCACTCTAGCGCCTGGGGCAGAGGCCAAGGAGCCATCTCCAGTGCCCGGGCCATCTTTGCTCCAATGGAGCCTCAGCTGCCGGAGGGGAAGAGAGAGACAGAGAGGAAGGAGAGGGGGAGGGGTGGAGAAACAGATGGGCGCTTCTCCTGTGTGCCCTGGCCGGGAATCGAACCTGGGACTTCTGCAGGGCAGGCCGACGCTCTACCACTGAGCTAACCGGCCAGGGCCCAGTCTTTTTTTTTTTTTTTTCATTTTTTCATTTTTCTGAAGCTGGAAACGGGGAGAGACAGTCAGACAGACTCCCGCATGCGCCCGACCGGGATCCACCCGGCACGCCCACCATGGGGCGACGCTCTGCCCACCAGGGGGCGATGCTCTGCCCATCCTGGGCGTCGCCATATTGCGGCCAGAGCCACTCTAGCGCCTGAGGCAGAGGCCACAGAGCCATCCCCAGTGCCCGGGCCATCTCTGCTCCAATGGAGCCTTGGCTGCAGGAGGGGAAGAGAGAGACAGAGAGGAAAGCGCGGCGGAGGGGTGGAGAAGCAAATGGGCGCTTCTCCTATGTGCCCTGGCCGGGAATCGAACCCGGGTCCTCCGCACGCTAGGCCGATGCTCTACCGCTGAGCCAACCGGCCAGGGCCTCCAGTCTTTTTTTTAATGTATGGGTTTACAATTTGTTTGAGTCCTGAGGACATTTTTTTTTTTTTTTTTTTTTTATTTTATAATTTTATTTTTTTAATGGGGTGACATCAATAAATCAGGATACATATATTCAAAGATAACAAGTCCAGGTTATCTTGTCGTTCAATTATGTTGCATACCCACCACCCAAAGTCAGATTGTCCTCTGTCACCTTCTATCTTGTTTTCTTTGTGCCCCTCCCACCCCCTATCCCTCTCCCATTCCCCCCTCCCCACCGTAACCACCACACTCTTATCAATGTCTCTTAGTTTCACTATTATGTCCCACCTACGTATGGAATAATACAGTTCCTGTTTTTTTTCTGATTTACTTATCTCGCTTCGTATCATGTTATCAAGATCCCACCATTTTGCTGTAAATGTTCCGATGTCATCATTTCTTATGGCTGAGTAGTATTCCATAGTGTATATGTGCCACATCTTCTTTATCCAGTCATCTATTGATGGGCTTTTTGGTTGTTTCCATGTCCTGGCCACTGTGAACAATGCTGCAATAAACATGGGGCCGCATGTGTCTTTACGTATCAATGTTTCTGAGTTTTGGGGATATATACCCAGTAGAGGGATTGCTGGGTCATAAGGTAGTTCTATTTTCAGTTTTTTGAGGAACCACCATACTTTCTTCCATAATGGTTGTACTACTTTACATTCCCACCAACAGTGTATGAGGGTTCCTTTTTCTCCACAGCCTCTCCAACATTTGCTATTACCTGACTTGCTAATAACAGCTAATCGAACAGGTGTGAGGTGGTATCTCATTGCCGTTTTGATTTGCATTTCTGAGGACATTTTTTAAAATTTAACTTTATTTATATTTGTAATTGATTTTAGAGAGAGAAGAAGGGAGAGAGAGAGAGAGAGGAAAACATACCATATTTCCCCATGTATAAGACACTCCCATGTATAAGATGCACCTTAATGTTGGGGCCTGAAATTTGAAAAAAAAAAAAAAATGTATTACTTAAAGTTATTAAGCTCAAGTTTTATTCATCATAAAATTCACACAACTCCTCATCACTGTCAAAACTCCCAACCATTAGCTTGTCCTCATCTGTGTCTGATGACGAAGCACTGTCTTCAACAATGAGCACAGAGACAAGAGCGAAAAAGCAGGAAATGCAAGTAAAAAAACTACAACCACTGTATAAGACGCACCCAGTTTTTAGACCCTAAATTTTTTTTAAAAGGTGCGTCTTATACATGGGAGAAATACAGTAGGTTTGTTGTTCCACTTATTTATGCATTTATTGATTCATGTGTGTGCTCTGACTGGGCTTTGAACCCACAATCTTGGCATATTGGGATGACACTAACCAACTGAGCTATCCAGGCAGGGTTCCTGAGGACATTTTTTTTTAAGATTTTATTTATTGATTTAAAAGGGGGTGGGGAGTGAGAAGTATCAGTTCATAGTTGCTTCACTATTGGTTGCTTCTAGTATATGCATGTGCCTTGAACAGGCAAGCCCAAGGTTTCGAACTGGTGACCTCAGTGTTCCAGGTTGATGCTTTATTCACTGTGCCACCACAGGTTAGGCTCCTGAAGACTTTTTTAAAATGCTCATGCTCTGGCCCTGGCTGATTTGCTCAGTGGTAGAGTGTTGACCTGGCATGTGGAAGTGCCAGGTTCAATTCCCAGTCAAGGCACACAGGAGAAGCTTCCTCTCCTCTCTCTCTCTCTCTTTCTTCCCCTCCTGCAGCCAAGGCTCCATTGAAGCAAAGTTAGCCTGGGCACTGAGGATGGCTCCATGGCCTCCACCTCGGGTGCTAGAATGGCTCCAGTTACAATGGAGCAACAGCCACATGTGGGCAGAGCATCACCCGCTAGTGGGCTTGCCAGGTGGATCCCAGTCGGGTGTATGTGGAAGTCTGTCTGACTGCCTCCCTGCTTCTAACTTTGGAAAAATAAAAAAAAAAAAAAAGAAGAAAGAAAGAAAGAAAGAAAGAAAGAAAGAAAGAAAGAAAGAAAGGTATTGGAGCCTGACCTGTGGTGGTGCACTGGATAAAGCATTGACCTGGAATGGTGAGATTGCCAGTTCAAAACCTGGTTAAAGCACATATGACAATAAACAACCAAAGTGAAGCAACTTTAGTTGATACTTCTCCCCACCTCTCTTGCTCCTCTCTGTAAAATTACTAAGTAAAAAATCTTTTTAAAAGAAAGGTATTGGAAACATAAGGGAAAACATTGTACTATCATATAAAGGTACTGCATTTATTAGTCTGAATTCTATGTCAAATTTTGGTTGATAAAACTTAGAAAAATATGCTAGGATTTAAGGACACTACAAAAAGTTAGAGGAACAGGCAAGGATGGGGATGAGAAAAGAAACAAAGTATTTTGTTTATTGGGCTTTGAATATATGATATATTATACAACTGAAGGCTGATAGGCCCATTTTTTTAATTTTACGAAATCAAATAGATTTCCATATTAAAAACAACCCAAATGTCTTTCAGTGGGTGGATGGTTAAATTGTGTTATATCCATACTGCGGAATACTATTCAGCAATAAAATGAAACAGACTATTGATACATGCAGCTACTTTGATGGATCTCAAATCTCAAATGGCTCCAGTTATATAATATTCTATAAACAAAATTATAAAGAGAAAATGGATTAATGGTTGTCCAGGGGTTGGAGGTAAGGGGAACTGGCTAGGGCTAGAAAAGGGTAGCATTAGGGATCTTTATGGCAATGAAACTATTCTGACGTTTGACTATGGTAGTGATAAAATTGCCTAGAACTAAATGCTCCAACAACATGTTCACACACACACGCTCACATGCATATGTAACTAGTATTTGAACGAGATCAGTGAATTGGATCAATGCCAATGTCCCAGTTGTGATATTGTTCTATAGGGTACATGAGATCACTTTGTATTTGTATTATTTCTTACTATTGCATGTGAATCTACAACTGCCTCCAAATCTAATTTAAAATATTAAATAAACTTAGAATGTTAGTACTAGAAAAAAAGTAGAAATGGACAAAGCAACATCAACACTGATTTCTTATCCAATTCAAAAGGGGGCAGCTCTAGACCTTTGATAGAAGTAAGTTTAAAACTGATGGACTTATGTACCTTTTCACACACTGACTAATGAACTTATGAAATGTATTCACTAAGAGATGTAAGAGGATGTTTACACAAATATACCTTTAAAAAGCAACAATGGAAATCTAAGACATATTAAGATTTCCTGGAAGCTTTTCCAAACTTAGAGTGTGACGTCACAGAGAAGAACCACATACTTCCACAACAGTCACAGTGGGAGATGTAGGAATTCAAAAATTACTTCAACAAACATTGGCTGAGCCCCTGTTCTTTGTCAGGCACTGTCCCAGGTGTTTTGAATATGAAAAGGCAAGAGACACAACCCTGTCCTCCAGCAGTTCATTACCCAGAGTTCTCCTGTAATTTGTAAATGTTCCACTGTTCAGAAATTCAATGCTGGTGACATTATTTATGGAACAGAAATGAATGTCATCCTGACAGATATTATTTTTAATGATATCCTGATTAATAGTCACACTTGAGGCTATTTTAAAAATGGAAGCAAGTCACCATGAAGTGTGATAGGAATTACCCCAAAATAGACCATTTTATGCTCAGTGAATAATTTAGACCCCGGCACTCCAAATGCAGTGAAGAGCGTGAGGATCGTGAAAGAGCTGATTGCGAGCTTTTAGAAAGTAGGGCCTGTATCTTATTATCTCTGTATCTCAGGACTGAACAGTGTGGTATGCACCAGGAGCTCAATAAATGCTGAGCTGGCACTCTAGAGGCTTTTATTTTATAGGCGTTTAGGCTAAAAGGAGCTTTTGGGGCTCTGCCACTGATGACTGGAAATTGATTTCGACTAGTGTCAGGAGGATTTAGGGTGGGATACAAAATAAAAATTAAAAAAACTGAATGGGGGAGCAAAGAGCGATTGGCACAGGAATGACTTGCAATTGTACGTGTGGAATGCCTTTGGAGATCAGGGGCACCTGGGCCTGCAACAGCTCTTCCCTGTGCAGTGAGTGGCTGCTCTGCTACTATGAACTTGAGTTTCTCCCATTTAAGTAAAGGAGCAAAATCCCATCGACTCACTCCTTTCTCTCCAGTGGCTGCATGTGGATATGCCTTACCCAACCATTTAACTTTCATGTACAAAGATTAGCTGAGCATCATGAACATCATACAAGCAATACCATGGCAATGAAAAGTCGTGATGAATAAATACTTCTGGCCGGTGAGCTCTGCAGAAGGCAGTTACTGAAGAGACGTGGGGCAAAATGTGAAGATGGCCTTTAGCATCCTCAGCCTCGGTGACTGCCACCAATGGCAGTGTTATCTTTGACCTCTAAGAGAAAATAACTAATACCTGTCAATGTAGCAGAGACTATGCAGTGATAAGGAAGTTCATCTCTGTGACATTTTTTGGCAGAGGTGGATATGGGATTAAAAATGTTAGGTGCACCTGACCTGTGGTGGGGTAGTGGATAGAGTGTCAACTTGGAACGCTGAGGTTCCTGGTTTGAAACCTTGGGCTTGCCTGGTCAAGGCACATAGGAGAAGCGATCAATGAACAACTAAAGTGAAGCAACTATGAGTTGATGTTTCTCTCTCTCACTCTTTCCCTCCCTCTTTCCTTCTCTCTCTCTCTCTCTCTCTCTCTTAAATCAATAAACAAAGTCTTTTAAGAAAATAAAATAAGGCATGAATTGTGGTGGTGCAGTAGATATAGTGTTGACCTGGAATGTTGAGGTTGCCAGTTTGAAATCCCAGACTTGCCCTGTCAAGGCACACAAGAGAAGCAACTGTGAGTTGATGTTTCCTGCTTCTCCCCTTCTTCTCTCTCTCTCTTCTCTCCTTAAGTAAGTAAGTAAATAAATAAATAAAATCTTAAAATAAAAAAACTAAATAAAATAAAAAATACTATGCTTATTCTTTTGTTGAATGTAATATTTTATTCTTTGTGCCCAACTGAAGTCAGAGGAAGGCCTGGAGCACTGTGACTGCACCTTGCAGATCTCCAACTACAGGGATCATAATTGATTAAGGGTCCCTCTGCTTTGCTTGAAATTCATAGCAGTCTCTGTGCTGAGTCCACGGTTCTCACTGGGAGCTCCTGGCCAATGACCCCTATGATACTAGGACTTCTCTGATGCTTGACTTTGGCTCCAGCACTCCCAGATGGCTTTGCTGAAACTTCCTTAGACTTCATGGCAGTCTAAGATGCTTCCCTCCAACCTCTCTCTTTCACTTGGGGTCAGACTTGCTTCATGGTCCGCCATGGCTCTCCAGCCTTTGGGGCTCCTTCCCAATGTGCTCTCTTGTAAGCATTTCCCCTAGTAAAATTCTTGCATGTTACACCCCTTCTTGGTGTTTTCTTCTCAGAGGACCTGGACTAACACAAGTGGTATTGAGAGTGGTCTGAGAAAACAGGGGGCAAGGTGGAGATGTGGGATTGGATCACTCACCAGCCCACCTATGAAGAGTTAGGGTGTGGGGCATGCATAGTCCCTGGTACGATGTGCTAAAGATTCGTGGTGGTGATCTGGGATATGTCATGGTGGAGTGGAATGCTGTGGCAGGTGTGATGATGTGGGAATTTGAAAAATATGGGGGGGGGTCAAAGACAATAGGATTGACTGGTTACTACAGTTTTATTGCTGCAACTGCAGAAGGATAATGAGAGACAAGGACTATTAACAAGCAGATAATGGCTAAGTACAAGATCCAGAATGCTTTGGTGGTCATTCACAAAGAGGCCCTTACTACCTGGAGTGGAAGGACGGAGACACTTGAGCAGTGGGTTGAAGCCCTCAATGTGAGTCACAGAGGTGCAGAGATGTTTGAAGGCTCAGCTGAGGCGGGTCTAATGCAAAGGACACAGCCCTGGGAAAAGCTGTGCTATGAACGGAATTCCTATGTTGAAGCTTTAATCCCCAATGTTACTATATTTGAAGATAGGGCTTTTAGGGAGTAATTAAGTTTAAATGACATCATAAGGGTAGGACTTTAATCTGATAAGACTGTGGTCTTGTGAGAAAGGAAGGTACCACTCCATCTGCAAACCAGGACGAAAGCTTTCACGAGAAACTAACAAACAAATCAGCTGGCACCTTGATATTGGACTTCCCAGGCTCCAGAACTGTAAGAAAATAAAATAAAATTGTTTAAACCATGCATTCTGTGTTATTTGGTCATAGCAGCCTGAGCTGACTAAGACGATCTAGGACTCTGAAACACAGGATGGGGCACCTGGATGAGTATTGAGGATGCTAACTCTATAGGCCTTCTGGTCCTTCTGGTCCTCCTGGCAGATGTAACCCTCCATTCCTCACTAAGAGCCAGCACTTCCATCGTGCTAGAATATACTGCAGAAACCTCTGCCCTAGAGCACCCAGTGCTACCCTAGGAGCTGACCTTACCTACTCTCCTGGTGGCCAGGCTGATAACTTGTTATATCTCAGATTTAAATCTAGCTGGAGATGTGCATTTAAAGAATTGTTAAAAACTAGACAGCATGTACTGGCAAGAGCCAGGGGGGCATGTCTGGGATTGGATTTTAGGGCTGTGTGATCAAAGGGGCTAGAGTGAGCCTCGATAAGGAAGAATTGACTTGGGGGCACTTTTATAGGACATGAGATTTAACACCCCACTGAGCATCCCAGCAGATGGAAAAACTCAGCTGCTTGCTGGGGTGGCTCTTTGAAGCCTGAATAAAATAATGGTCAATACCAAGCAAAGTAGCATATGCCTCAGTTACTCTGGAAGATGGTAGTAGGAGGCATAAAGAGGAAGTGGATATGCCAGAGTGGCTAATAACAAGGACAGAAGAAGGTCCACCCGAGGGTTATAGTCCATGAAAGGGCCCAGAGGACACACCATTTACCAAGAGCATCAGGAATGAATGAAGTTTAGTGGTGGTCTCATCTGCAGGCCAAAAGGGGTGGTAGAGTTGATCACAGAGCTGGGCTCATTCACCTACTTTGGGATGAAGGGCCTTGAATAATAGAGGCTAGATAGCAGCAGGTAAATCCCAGAAGCCAGGAGGCCATAATTACTGTAAAAACCAGCAAGGTTGGAGAGGTAGAGAAGTGAATCTGACCCTCAGGGAATGGTGGAAATGGTTGACTAGAGTATGGCATAGTTAGAGGAAATATAGACAGGTGCCAGAAAGAGTATCAAGATCCTTTGTTCAGTTCCCAGACCTGAGCCAACTTTAAAATCAGAAACCCACTGCCTAAAGAAGTGATACCTAGAAGGTGGGAACCTACATTGTCATGGCAAATATACATTAGGATGATTTGCCAAGCCCTTCCCCAAAAGATCTAATTGATTTGGATTATTGTACACTGGGGAAAGGGGAATAACCAAACATTTTGAGGATCATTAGATCCAGAATCTGAGGTGACATTGATCTAGGTTGTTTCTACATTCCTTGATAAGAAGGAAGGCCTATAAAGGCCAGGTTATAATGGAGATCTGGCTAAGATCCAGCTCATGGTGGGTTTGCTGAGTCTTCAGATTTACCCAGTGGTCATTTTTCCCAGGCTAGTGTGCCGGAGGCTTAGGTAAGACACGTGCACTCTAGAGGGTGATGAGAAAGCCTTGTAAAATTCAGAGATTGGTCACCTCAGTGAAGTTTTTAGGGACCCAGTAGTCAGAGACCTTCAAAACACTAACAACAACAATAGCAAAGACAAGTAGTGTATCTTGCATTCCCTATGATGATGAGGAAAGCTCAGCACCAGTAAGCCCCTTTGGTTTTTGGAAGAAATGGATTCCACACCTATGCACATAGATCTTGGGGGAAAACTGAAGGCAGCCAGCTTTGAGTGGGACCCAGAGAAGGACAGGGTGATTCAGCAAATCCAGATGGTGGTATAATTGCCATGCCATGTGGGCCATACACTCTGGGAAATCCCTGTGCTGGAGGTGTCGATTGTGGGAAAAGATACACTACTGAGCTTATTGGCATGTACCAGTGGGAGAATCACAATACAGGCCCTGGGATTTGGAGTGAGGCCATGCCCTCAGAGACTAATGTGCCCTTTCAGAATCAGCTCTCGGCATATTACTGGGACATGGTGGAGGAGATGGAATTGAGTTCTGGAAGTTTGAAACTTGACCACGGGGTACCCAGTGATTCTACCTTCAGAACTGCCTGTTATGAGCTGGGTCCTGTCAAACTTGCAAAGTCATAAATTGAGTAGCTGCAGCCCATTATAAAATAGAAATGGTCCATCCTAGACTGAGTCTGAGCTGGACCAGAGGGAATGAGTAAGCTGCATAAGCAGGTAGCCCACACCCTTATGTCACTACTTATCAGAGTTGCATCATTTCCCCTCCTCTATGGTTATACTTATGGCTATATACACAATCCTGTGTAGCTATCTGAAAGAGGAGGAAATCCCAGGCTTGGTTTATAAGGGCTTGGCTTGTTATGTAGAAGCAAATTAAAAAAGGATAACAATCACACATTCAGTGGTGACCCAGGCACTCAGTGTAGAGAGAAAATCTTCCCAGTGGACAGAGTGGTGAGTAGTACACTTAGTCATCTATCTTGTATGTCATGAAAGATGGCCACTGGTAAGACGACATGCAGATCCTGGGCAGTGGCTGAGCAGGTCGGAGGCAAAGGCATGTGGCTGTTCAAATGAGAGTGGGCACAATATACGTATGGAGAATTCTGTAACACACTTTGCTTAGAAGCATCCACCAAGAGAGAGCCTCTGAACCATTAATTGCACAAAATGACGTGGCCAGTGATGTCAGCTGTAATTATCCACCTCAGAGCCAGCACAATAGGCACATGAACAGAATAGCTGAGTGGGCAGAGAGAGAGGACATCTATGGGTCCCACAGCATAGACTCACACTTAGCGAGGCCAATAGAGCTACTGCTGCCTCTGGGTGTCAGCAACAAGTTTGACCTTGACATAGCACTGTTCCTCAAGGACAGTAGCCGGGAAGGGTCAGTGTTTCATCTTCACCTGGGTAGATATTTATTCTGGGCATGGATTTGCTTTTCCTGCCCACAGCATCTCACCTAGAATCACTGCTTGGGGCGTATAGAATGTCTGATCCACAGGCATGGATTCCCATAGAGCATAGTATCCAGCTGGAGGATATACCTCAAACTAAGGGGTGGACCCATGAACACAGGATTCACTAATGATACCACATACCACACTGTCCTGAGACAGCTGGCCTCCCAAAATTCCTGGAATGGCCTTCTTAAAGGAACAACTGAAGTGCCACCTGAGGAAATCTCTCGAAAGGATGGAGTGCCACCCCTCCGTGCCCAAAGACCTGTTTATGGCACTGTGTCTCTGAAAGGAAGGACACATGAGTCTGGAAACCAAGAGGCAGAAGTGCTCCCCTTATTACCACACTCAACTCTAGATGGATTTTTTCTCTTGTTCCTACAACTCTTTGCTCTGCAGCATTGGAGGTCCTGGTTCCAAAAAAAGGCATAGCTTTTCCAGGAGACACAGCAAGGGTCCTGTGGAACTACAAGTTAAGGCTGCTGGCAGGACACGTGACAGTCCCTGTGCACACAGATCAGCAAGTGACAAAAGTAGTCACCATATGGGTAGGAGCCATTGACCTTCATGAGCAGGAGGAGATAGAAATGCTCTTATACAATGAGGGCAGGGAGGAACATATGCAAAACCCAGGCAACCCACTGGGTGCCTCCTGGCACTCCTTTGTCCCACTGTAACTGTGAATAGACATGTGCAGCCCCCTCAAACGGAGAAGGGTGTGATTAGGATTCAAACCCTTCAGGTCTAAAGGTCAGACCATCAGGTGAGCCACCCACACCTGCTGAGTTGGGAGCTAAGGATGAGGGGGGTTTAGCATGAAGAGTGGAAGAGGGATGAAGACTCTCAGTTGTCCCAAGTTCAACTGCAGTGATAGGTACTGTGGCTCATCCAAAGGCGGATTTAACGGTGGGCGCACTGTGCATGCGCCTGGGGCCCCGACTTCTGAAGGGCCCCGCAAAACCCCAACTTGACACTTTTTTCTAATGACACCAAGTTGGTTTCATATGTGCAATTTTAACATTAATAGTACATAATATTTTTATTTATTTAAAAATATGGTTAACGATTCCCGGCCAGGGCACACAGGAGAAGCGCCCATTTGCTTCTCCACCCCTCCGCCGCGCTTTCCTCTCTGTCTCTCTCTTCCCCTCCCGCAGCCAAGGCTCCATTGGAGCAAAGATGGCCCGGGCGCTGGGGATGGCTCTGTGGCCTCTGCCTCAGGCGCTAGAGTGGCTCTGGTCGCAACATGGCGACACCCAGGATGGGCAGAGCATCGCCCCCTGGTGGGCAGAGCGTCGCCCCATGGTGGGCGTGCCGGGTGGATCCCGGTCGGGCGCATGCGGGAGTCTGTCTGACTGTCTCTCCCTGTTTCCAGCTTCAGAAAAATGGAAAAAAAAAAAATGGTTAACATTCATTTTTATTTTCCCTGTCTCTCTCTCTTTTTTTTAAGGGGCCCAATATTTTCTTCTGTGCCCGGGGCCTCAACTGACCTTAATCTGCCTCTGAGGAGAAATAAATGTCTGTTGTTTAAGCCCCCAGTCTGTGGTGTTTGTTATAGCAGTGTGAGCTGACTAAATTAGGATACAAAACTGAAAGGCCTCGAGGTCGCTTCTGACCTGGCTCTTCCAAAGTCAGGCTTGGTAGCTGCTCCCATACTTCGGTTCCCATCCCAGAACCCAGCTTCTTGTTAAATGATGTCGTTGAAAATCCTCATCTTTCTCACCTGAGAAGGAAACAAGGGGGATTGGTCCTCAGCATTTTCCATTCCAGCTACTCTGGGGAGAAGACATCCACCCAGCAGGCCGGTCCTTCCCCTTTCCTCTTCACATTTCTCTCTCATTGCTACTGTTTCCTCAGGTTAACATTGAACTTGGGGGGGGGGGAAGCACCTCCTTAGATTTTGAGCAAATGTTAATCATGAACAGCAGTCTTAGCAATCTGCTTTTAATGTTTCTCCTGAGGTGGGCAAGGCTAATTTGGCTTGTCAGTGGAGGTTCTGTCTGTTATTAACCTCTTCACCTTTTTGTCTTTCCTGAGACTAGTTGCTTTTGCAGGGTTTAATTGGATTAGGGTTAGGATCTCAGAGACTTTCAGATCTGGAACCTTTATTATATGAGACAATGGGAAACAGGAGGTGTGGGTAGGGGCAGAAATTCTATGCCTGGCTCACAAGGGAGACTTAGACCCAGAATTAGTGATATTTGGGAGTGGGGCCTCTCCATGGGATTTCCTTCGGATTCCAAATTGCTCTCTGACCAAGGAACCCCCAGGAGAGGAGAGTATAGGCATTTCTGGTGCTTTTTCCCCTTTTTTCTTTTTTGGGGAGGAGATGAGAAATATTGGTGGCTTGCTATGAAGAGAGACAGCAATACAAGACAGAAGTGGTATGGTGTTATGAAAAGGAGCAAATGTTATACAGTTGGTAAAAAAAGAATGTAACAATTTGTGGTCTTCACAACCAGAATCTGTCATAAACTTAACTTTGATGCTGAAGATTGCTGCGACTTTGGCACCAGGGCTAGAAGAAATGGTCAGCATTTCAAACCATGGGAGTCCAGGGATGGGACAGACTCCAGGATTGCAAGTATCTGAGGAGGGAGGCTATGGGAAGAAGCCAATCTGATTGGTTTGAGTCTATAAATAAGATATTCTACCAGGACTTGCATCAAATAGTGTGTGCACTATATAACTCCAAGGGCATCATTCACAGGACACTGGCGATCCTAGCGGATACCTGTGGTATCACCTGGCTAGTACCTTTTTTAAAAAGATTGCCCCTCCCTCCCATCCACAGTTACCAGGGGAGCCCCATACATACACCTAACTTACACTTGACTAATTCGGGTTTCCATCCCCCTTTGGTCAGGTTGATTGAATTAGGGTGGGCACCTGGCCTAAGCTGGGTGATTAAATACAAAACCTAGGAAATCCCAACGGCCATGTGTCTTGATGTGTGGACCTGGGAAATAGAGACCAATTTGCAGAAAGAATTAAATATGTTCAGAAAGGAGGACAGATAGGAGACTCAGAGAAAGACTGTCCTTGAGTTGCAACTAGATTCTTGTACAGGGTTCCATGAGATAATACATTCCCTTTCATTTTTAAGCTGGTTCACATTGGGTTTCTGTCACTTGAAATCATCAGAGTTCTGAATTATATGCTAGAGTCAGGGTCAGGGATGTGAATAAACCCTCATTTTAAATCCTTCATTAGACCTCCTCCAATGTCAAGCTTAGCTCTCAGAAATTAGAGGGAAGCAAGATGTAGTAAGGGGTTTCAGAGACCCAACCAAGGGGGAAGGTATGAGGATTTAAGCACAAACAGCCAGGAAACACATGATGATCAGTGGGTATACGTGGGTATACAGGTGACCAGGGCACCTACCTGATACTAGGCATAGGATGGTAAGACTTTATTCAGTGAGTAAGGGACTGCTGATTCCACTCTTTGTCAGAACAGCCTCAGACTTGCTAGAGTAATGATTGTCACAACAACAACAAAACAAGCAACCCAATTAAAAAATAGGCAAAGGACTTGAATGGATATTTCTCTAAAAAAGATATACAAGTGACCAATAAGCACATGAGAAGATGCTTAGCTTCATTAGTTATTTAGGAAATGCAAATCAAAACCACAATGAGATGCACCCATTAGTATAATTGGTATAAAAAATAATAACAGAATATCACTGGTGAAGTTGTGAAGCAATTAGAACCCCTGTGCATGGTTGGTAGACATGCAAAATGGTGAGGTCACTATGGAAAACAGTATGGTGATTCCTCAAAAAATTAAAAATAGAAGTGATATGTTCTGTGCACTGAAGTCTGTCTCTCCCCACCTCAGTTTCATATGTTGAAGCCCCAACTCCCAATGTGATGGTATTTAGAGATGGCAAATGGTATTTGGCAGGTGGTTAGGTTCAGACGAGGGTGAGGCCATCATGACTGCCCTTATAAGAAAAGACCAGAGCTCTCGCTCCATCTTTTTCTCTCTGCCATGGGAGGACATAGAAAGAAGGCAGCCATCTGAGAGCCAGGAAAGAACTCTCACCAGAATGCGGCTATACTGGCTCCCTGATCTTGGACTTCCAGCCTCCAGAACTATGAAAAAATAAATTTCTGTTGTTCAAGCCAGCCACCCATTCTGTGGTATTTTGTTATGGCAGCCTGAGCTGACTAAGACACTATATGATCCAGCAATTCCCACATGCAATCTGGTCCCAAACTTTCTTGCTGATATATTGTAATGATACCTAGGCATAGTCCTGCCAACCTTTCTCAGCCCTGGGATGGTGCTTATGCTAATTGTATCATTTAGGATTCATTCTCACCCCCATATCCTACTTGCCTCTTAAAGTTTCTCTAACCATCTCGTTGGAAAATTCATCTCTCTCTTTTTTTAAATTTTACTTAGAAAATTAAATTTAACAGGGTGACTTTGATCAATAAGAGTACATAGCTTTTAGGTAAATATTTCTATAGTATTTGAACTGTTGATTATGTTGTATACCCATCACCCAAAGTCAAATCATTTTCCATCACCTTATATTTTGTCCTTCTTTACACCTTTCCCCATCCTCTCTTCCCCCCATAACCACTTCACTTTTATCTACGTCCATGAGTCTTAGTTTTATATTCCACCTATGTGTGAAATCATACAGTTCTTAGCTTTTTCAGATTTACTTTTTACTCAGTATAATGTTCTCAAGTTCCATCCATGTTGTTGGAAATGTTACTATGTCATTTCTTATGGCTGAGTGGTATTCCATTGTACATATATACCACATCCTCTTTATCCAATCCTCTATCGAGGGACACCTTGGTTGTTTCCATGTCTTGGCCATTGTGAATAAGGCTGCAATGAATATAAGGGTGCATATGTCTTTAAATACCTTTTTTTTTTTTTAGTTTTGGGGTAGATACCCAGTAGAGGAATTGCTGGGTCATATGGTAGTTCTATTCTTAATTTTTTGAGGTACCACCATATTTTCTTCCATAATAGCTGTACAAGTTTCCATTCTCACCAGCAGTGAATGAGGGTTCTTTTTTCTCCACAGCCTCTCCAACACTCTTTATTACCTGTCTTGTTGGTAATAGCCAATCTAACAGAACACATCTGTTTCATTTTACCTCTCCTAGCTTTTTTTTTATTTTTAATTTTAATTTTTATTTATTCATTTTTATTAGAGAGGAGAGAAAGAGGGAGAGAGAGAGAGAGAAGGGGGAGGAGCAGGAAGCATCAACTCCCATATGTGCCTTGACCAGGCAAGCACAGGGTTTCGAACCGGTGACCTCAGCATTCCAGGTCGATGCTCTATCCACTGCACCACCACAGGTCAGGCTCTCCTAGCCTTTTGACTATCTATCTTGCATGGCACCAATACCATTAGGCTTTGTCATAACTACTTATGTATTTGTCTTATTATACTATTGGGCTGTAGGATTATTAAGGGCAAGAAGGGAGTGAGTCTTATGTATCAATAAATCCCTCCTAGCTGTCTGTCATCAATGTTTTACACACAGCAAGATTTCAATAAGAATTGCTAGAAAAAAATGAATATGAGGGAGTTGAGAAGATCTGTAATTAGCAGTATGAGAAAGTAGCACAGAATTAAATTTAGGAACACCATGCCTACATTTTTCCCTCTATAATTTGATCTGTGATTAGGAACAAATGTCAGTCACTAGTGTGACCACGTTAGTTTTGTCATTTCTGCTCCACAGATATACCAAGTTCTTGTTTCTAAGAATAACCCTCCACAAAAGCCTTGCTATCCCCACTTGTGACATGCATGCATGTAGCAAAACAGTTCTGAGATTTCCAAAGGCTGTCCAGAACCACAGTGGGGAAATTCAAGAAAACGTTCCTGGCAAGTGGCTCCATCAGTGACTGAAAAAATTGTACCCCAATGGGCCCTGGAGATGCTGAGCTGGGGCTCATCCAATAGGCCATGTGTGGAGCAAATGATAGGCCTGGCCTCTGATTTGGAATCTGAGGGAAGAGAAAGAGCTGTTCCCTGTGTTTGGAGAGAGATGGGACCCTGAGAATAATGACTACTAAGCATTTATTGAGCACTTACTATATGCCCAGTATTATGCTAATACCCTGCATTGTCTGATGGGATAGCCACAACCTACATTTTTGGCTGTTGAGCACTTGAAATGTGGCTACTGCAAACAAAGAACAGAACTTTTAATTTGCATTTAAAAACCAAATATTCTTTTCAGTTATTAAGAAATATTTAGAAATGGTTGAAACTAAGGTGGGTATAGGAATTTACTTCTTCAATTATAAATTTTGCAAAATCTAGATACAAAGCAAGTATTTCTGATGAAAATTTAGCATCTTCATTGAGATGCACGGTAAGTATAAG
This sequence comes from Saccopteryx bilineata, assembly GCF_036850765.1. Lineage (NCBI taxonomy): Eukaryota > Metazoa > Chordata > Mammalia > Chiroptera > Emballonuridae > Saccopteryx > Saccopteryx bilineata. Next base: position 160,635,192 of record NC_089490.1, read on the forward strand.
ATACACATTAGATTTTGAAGATTTAGTATGAAAAAAAGAATGTTAAGTATCTTTTTTTGTTTTTAAGTGAGAGGAGGAGAGATAGAGAGACTCCCCCCACAAGTGCCCCAACCAGAATCCACTCAGCATCTCTCATCTTAGGATGATGTTCATATCAATCAAGATATCCTCAGCTCCTGAGGCTGATGCTTGGACCAACCAAGCTATCTTTAGTGCCCAGAGCCAATACTAGAACCAATCAAGCCACTGGCTGTGAGAAGGGAAGAGAGAGAGAAAAGAAGGAGGAAAGGAGAAGCATACGGTCACTTCTCACATGTGCCCTTAACCGGGGATTGAACTCAGGACATCCACATGCTGGGCTGACGCTCTATCCACTGAGCCAACTAGCCAGGGCCAAGTATCTTACTAAAAATTTTTATGTTGATTTCATGTTGAAGTAATCATATTTTGGGTTATATGTATTGTGTTAAAAACATATTGTATGATGAAAATTAATGTCATGGGTTATTTTTACTTTGTAAAATGTAGCTACTAGATTTTACTATTCCATGTATGCTTAACATTATATTTCTATGGAACAGTGATTTGTGCCATACTAAACATTTCAAAAAGCATTAGCTAACTTAATTTTGACAACAACTCTGTGAAGTAGATACCACTATTATCATCATCTTTTTACAGAGGATGCTCAGAGAGGTTTAGTAACTTACCCAAAGTCACAAAGTCTAGTGGTAGAACCAAGAATCAGACAGAGGCAGTTTAATGCCAGAAATCACAGTCACCCACACTATGCTGTGCTCTCTCCGGGAGATGGAAAATAAGCCTAAGCATACAAGCCTGGAGGCCAGGATCACAAAAGGTCTCATATGCAATAACATTGTAATAATTAACTCTGGCCTAGCGGCTTAGTTGGTTAGAGAATCTTCCCAAAGCACAGAGGTTGCCGGCTCGATCCCTGGTCAGGGCACATACAGGAACAGATCATTGTTCCTGTCTCTCTCTCTCTTCCTTCCTCTCTCACTAAAATCAATAACTAAAAATTTTTTTTAAAGTTTAAAAAATATTGTAATAATTATCTATGGTGCCAGGAGGGTACTGGAAATATTAGGATGGGGGACACTTTGTAAATATATGATTGTCTAGCCACTATGCTGTACTCCTGAAATTAATACAAAAATAATATTGAATGTAAACTGTAATTGAAAAATTAATGATGTGAAGATGTACACTGGCCTTCCTGAGTGAAAAGAAAAACAACAATAACGAAGGGCTTTATATGTTGATTTTCTGGTAATATTTGTGGAAGATGCTATACATATAGCATAGGTATATGACCAGAATTTAAAGCAAATACTAATCATGTAATTTCAAATTCTTAACTATAAGCATATAACCTTGCATAGCATTACTTATTATTATTTTTTTAATATCCCAGAAGCCTCAGAAAATGGAAGAACCAAGTTCCTCTAGACTTCTGAGAGGCCCTGGGATCACACGGAATAATTTCTCTAGCTGCCCCAAAGGTTGTCTCGGATAGTTTTTAGTCAATAGTATGATGAATGATTCAGGAATTGAATAAGACAGGTTTAATGCAACAGAGGTGCAGAATGGGCTGGCAGCAGACCATGCTCCTAACCTCTCATGCAATGCTGCTGCTATTGATTAATTGTCCACGTGAAGGCGGCAAGATGCTGAAGGAGAAGGAGAAAGGTAGAGAACTGGAAGAGATGGTTGACATTTTCCAAGTCCAAGTTTTCTAACAGGCTGGTGGGAAGCCGGAAATGCAGTTACTGTATATGTTGACCTTACAATCACTAGAAAGTCACGACTGTTTTGCCTCTGGCCACACAAGACTTGCTCTGGGTCTGGATTTGCCATTGTTCACAACACAGATGCACTGTGGGAATGCGACACAGTCAGGGTGTCAAGGAGATGAGGGAGCTTGAGTTAAACACGGGAAGGCCTGACTAGGGAGAGGAGGATGAACAAAACCAACCTGGAACATGACAAGGTCAGGCTTTGCCCAGTTCCCAATTTGCCTGGTACTCCTCTGAATTTACTTTGGATTACTGGAGTAAAGAGGGTGCATTGTGTATTTAATCTAATAATTAATTATGATTCATGGGAAAGTGACATCAGATTTCACAATTACACAAAGTGACATGGAAAGGCTGGCTTTACGTGTGGTCGTCTTTGACCTAGACTGAAACAAAATCACAGGTGTCTCTGTTAAAGGCTCAGGGTGCTCCTCCTACTTGCCTCTACAAGTGGGACAAGGAGAATGTCAGAGCTTGGGGAGGGAACAAGGACTCATTTGGGGTTTCTCAAATATGTTTTTCTCATTAACTATGTCATATCTATGTGTTTGGAGAATTGGTGTGTCTGGGATGAAAGGGTGATGACACTACCCTCGTCGTAAAACTGGGGAAGCTGATGCTTTCTGCCTTCCCACTTTTGGATGCCTTTACAAGCATCTCCTACAGTTAGATTTCACTTGTTATGTAAGTGCTTCTTCTAAAATGTAAATATCCCTGGGAAAGTTGAGAGACTCAGCAATTCACATATTAGTGTGAGATAGCTTAACTTCACTGCTTTTCTCCTAACACCTCTTGATCATTGAGAACACTGATGTTTTCAAGGGGCAGGGGGAGGACAGTAGAAGAAAACAGAGATGGATTATTCATTTATTTAGGACAGACCCCCAGTGGGGAAGACCTTGGGTGAGATGTGAATTGGGGGTGATGAAGAAAGAGATTTGAATATAAGGGTCATTAGAAAGTAAAATAAGGGTTCTACAAGAAAGAAGGATTCTAAAAAAGGGTTATTATTATTATTAGTAGTATCCTTCGAATGTATGTCTGGGATGGGTGTGTATGTTGAACTATTTGAAAATCAGATTCCACATATCTAGATGAGTGAAGCAAGGCCATGGTGAGGGGATGACCAGAAATACTTTAAGCTCCTTCCTTTCCTAGGAGGCTACTCAATCCTCTGCCCGAGGCCTTAATGCATAAACTGTAGCTTTTCTCCCGGAAAAGGACAGATGCAGTTAATTTAATTACATCCAATTTGGGTGGTATTTATTGAGCCTTATGTGTGAGGCACCTTCCAATCAATGTCCCAGCCCCACACAACACTTGCCCCCACTTTACCCCCACGAATAGCCGGGACCAGAGGATTTCCAGGCTGTGATGAAAGCCTCCTCCGGTTCATCAGAAGGGCGAGGCCTCCAGATGGCAATGGGCTGCCTCAGCCAAAGCCAGCTGCCCTCACATTTTGTTTTCTCTCCTCTGTACAATTCGGATTGCTGATGCTATGCAGGCTGCTAGAGAACTTCAAGAGATAAATGTAAGAACACATTAGAGCATTTCAAGCATTATTTCAAAATGAGGGAAGAAGGGAAAACAGACAAAGAAGGACCTTCCTGTTGTCTTTACGATTTTTACTTTTATTTTCCTGTTTCCCCAGGCACCAGGAATGGGAAGTACTTGCTTCTGCATATCAATAAACTCAGGGCACAAGAACAAAATTAGACAAAATAACACTTAAAAAAAGAAGGCTATTGCCCCCAATTGCATCAGCTGCACATGGGAAGGAAGTAAAAGAGAATGGGTTTCCAGGGCATCTGTGGGAGAGGAGACAAAAGCTTCCTCCTCATCTCTGAAAATGGTGCCTTTCCCAAATAGCTTTTTCAAGATACCCTCCTTGAAACATGAAGTGA